>NC_137544.1:25750699-27054865 GCF_963082525.1 Nesoenas mayeri | reverse complement strand
TCTCTCTCATATTATTCACTGAGGTAATAAAAATGACAGCAGCAAAAGTCACCTTTTTTGCTGTACGCTCCTGGATGAGCTTTGTCAGAACACATGATCAGAAAGATATAACAATTTAACATTGCAAGGATGAGATGATAAAAAAAATGCAGTGGATCTGCTTGCATTAGGCTGCTTACAGTGAAATGGCAGTAACTATAACAAAGGAAATTTCAGGAGCACTTACGTTACTTCAGACTTGACGTAGACATGACTGCAGGATTTTTCTTTCTTCCCTTGAACTCAGTGGGCGTTAAGGGTGCTCAGCCGCCTCTCTACCACCTCTATGGATTCTCCCTGCTCTATTTAGATACATGTTCCAGTGTATGTCAAAGGCAGCTCTGCTTGCATTCTAGCTATAGGTTTTCTTGTCAAAACATCTACATCTCACAATTCCTGTTATTTTCATCTAAGCACAGTAGTTTTTCTGAGTTCAAGTGCCTAGATACACCTTTTCCTGCAGCCCTCCCCAGCTGCTAAGAGCAAGCGCACAGCTGTCCTGATGGACACAGAAGAGCTTGGGAGCACGGTGCTCCAAACACACACTGCTGGCTGTACGATTTACTGCTCTTTTCAGCCCACCAAAGACCATTGCAGGGGGGCTGAACGAGATGACCTCTAAACATCCCTTCCAACCCAACCTGTTCTATGATTCTATTCAGGTACATGTTCAGAAGGAAGCATTTGTAGGATGGCTGCCCTGCTCTGTGTCAGTTCTCTTCAGTAAAGTTACATGATATGATTAACTATCTCATTTTGTATAATGGGTGGGTCTCCGTTTACCCTAGCTTTTGGCTTGTGCATCAAGACATGTACACTTCTACTTTTTGTGCCTGAATAAAGAACATTAAAAGAAAACCAGACTTCCATAGTTTAACCTAGTACATTTTTGTCAACCCATATTATATTATCATAAAAACATCATTAAGATACCAAAATCTCTGTGCAATGACATAACGTTCACAGTGTCAAGAACCATGCTAGCAGACATCATTTGCTCCAGAGCTGCCACCATGTGTTAGGAGAGTAGTCTCTTAAAACAGTTGGCAGCAAGATTGTTTTTGATCTTGAGAATGCACAGGGCCACCTGCATGTCCTCTAAACTAGCAGGGTAAAAATGCTCCTGTGTCTCCCTGCGGCACTGGAAATGGTGCAGTCTGTTGGAGCAAGCACAGGCTTGGCAGCAGGGAAGTCCTGAGCTGTAACTAATTTGACACAATCAACTGATTCATTATGTGGCCTTAGGCAAATTCCTTCGCTCTCCTGCTTTCCTTTCTCCATCTGTAAAGTGAGAACAGCAATATGCACTTTGCGGGGATGCTGTGACCGTGGGCTGCAGTGCTCTTAGTGCCTCCCAGCCACACTTTCCAAGGAAACTCCAGCCTGCCCGCGTGGAAAGCAAAGCCAGTTCATTCCCGTGGTGCAGGCTCAGTCGAGCAAAAACAGAACTGTGTAGAGGAAATTACCAAATTAGAAAGCAGAGCCTGGAAAACAAAGGCTGAAAAGGCACTGCATTCAAAGAGGCACCAGCTCCTTTGGGATTTACTGAGCCTCCTCTGGCAGATCATAAATTCTGCTTTTTCTACCCCTGTTTAAAAGTTCTGGCAAAGTCCATGAGGTGAATAATTTACCTGAGGTGGTACTTACAAGCCATTTGATGTGACTGTGATTCTGACAAAAATCAAAAGGGAACTTTTATGCAGACATTTGAGCCAACGTTATCAAAACCATAAACAATATCCATTTTCTGTATGTGTCATGTTTCTCTTCTGACTGGTTCGTACTGTCATCAGCCAGCCTTCATTTTTTATAGAGTACTGCAAAATGCAATAGGTATTATCAAGAAAAGAAAAAAACAACTGAGGCAGTTTATCAAAGCTTGTCATGTTTTAACTGTCTCAACGACAGCAAACAACAAAATGTACCAATGCCAGCAACTGAAGGAAGATGCATTTACAAGATAAAGCTCAGCATTCACCATGCTAAAGCACCCACTTGAACAGGAAGGGTGTACAGAATCATTGCTTGGAGCATGTGGCTGGTGAGAAAGTATTCCTACAACCTCAATGTTGGGCAGTAATTGGATGTGTCTGTCTTATTCTCCCTTCCTGTCTGATAGGACACCTATCATATGTTTTTTGACTCTGCCATTCTCTGCCAAGTCAATCCTCTCATTCACTTCCTTAAACATGACCTGTCCATGTTGAGTAATCCTTCCGAAAGAGCAACATCAAAGTGTTATACTCTATTCTTCTTAGAAAGTGTCGAAGTTCAACCCCAGGCAGCAACTAAGCACCACTCAGCCACTCACTCACTCTCCACAATGAGGTGGGGGAGAAACTCAGAAGGATAAAAGTGAGAAAACCCCTGGGTTGAGATATAGGCAGTTAAGCCATGCACAGAAGCAAGGCAAAACAAGGAATTCCCTCACTACTTCCCACGGGCAGGCAGGTGTTCAGTCATCTCCAGGAAAGCAGGACTCCATTGTGCCTAACAGCTACTTGGGAATCATAGAATACCAGGTTGGAAGGGACCACAAGGATCATCTAGTCCAACCTTTCTTGGCAAAAGCACAGGCTGGACAAGATGGCCTGTCCAGGTGAATCTTAAATGTGTCCATTGTTGGGGAATCCACCACTTCCCTGGAGAGATTATTCCAATGGCTTGTTGTGCAAGAAATACAGTTGCCATCACTCTGAATGTCCCCTCCTTCCTTCTTCTTCCCCAGCTTTATACGCTGAGCATGACGTCATATGGTCTGGAATATCACTTTGGTCAGTTGGAGTCAGCTGTCCTGGCTGTGTCCTCTCCCACCTTCTTGTGCACCCACAGTCTGCCTGTTGGTGGGGTGGTGTGAGAAACAGAAAAATCTTCTGTGCAAGCACTGCCCAGCAGTAACTAAAACACCCCTGTGTTATCAGCACTGTTTTCAGCACAAATCAAAAACTTAGCCCCATATGAGCTACTGTGAAGAAAATTACCTCTACCCCAGTCAAAACCAGCACAGGAAGCTGGTTGCAAGCATCATGAACCTAAGAGAAAAGTGTGAAGCCTGAGCATTGCCACCTATTTTGGCCATTCTACTGATCTTATAAAATTAAAAACTAACAGGTCACTTATTTTTTCTGCTGGTTAAGGAAGGAAATGCTGAAATGCTGTGTGGTGATTTTTTTCCAAACAGATAGGTTACAATTTATACAGCCACAGGATTTAGTTAGGGGAGGAAGGAAGCTTTTCAGTCAAATATTCTACACATAACTGTCTGCTCAATTGAGTGTAATTGTACTGAAACTTCTCTTTGATCTGATCCATCTTCCTCCTTTTTGGGCACTTCTTCACAGGCTACTTAGATCCCTATCAATGGCTTAGGAATGATCTTCTGCACTTACCTGACAGATACTGTCATTACTCAGCTGACTCCCATAAAATTATGATAATTACACCTATTAATCTACCAGTACCTCTACAGCCCATGTTCCTGCTTTCATTATAATTCATCCCATCTCTTTACAGAGCCATCATCTTTTTTTTTTTTCCCCATAGCTGAGTCACCAGTCCCACTGCAGTGACAGTTTAAGGTTTTTTTAACTGTCTTGCTGACATATATTTTGTACCTGTCATGACTTTCAAGAGGAGGTCTGTTGTGGCTTTCTCTGGAGATCTACGGAAAACCCTCTGATTCTTCTTTCAACCAACACTAATTCATTGGGAGAGCAAGGTGGAGGGCATATTCCTCTTATGCCTGACTAGATGATTGCACAGAATACTTGTTCGCATGGAATCCTACCAAACTAAAATTATTTCCTTGCAGCAGAGAACAGCATAGCAAGTGTCCCACATCACACAACTATCAGACTGGGTATTGCAGCCACCTAACAACATTAGCAGACAATTACCATGCAAAGTAAGGAAATGCAATCTGACAGCATAAAGGTTTAACCACAGAGAGAACTATCTGTGTTACAGCAGATCGCACTGCATCACACACTGCGATGTTTGCGTACACAAACCACCATCTAGGTTAAACAGTCCTTCTGCTGTAATTTTGTCCCCATTGGGCACTCCATGTTGTACTGTGACAGGAATAAGAAAGCAAGCATGAGGAGAGGAGACAGCTGTTTTCATTGTGTCATTTCATTTGATGCGTTAAGCACAGTTTTTCCTATTCTGTGTCAATAATTTATAGTAATTGTATGCAGTGCCTTCAAGATCCATTTGCAGGATGTTCAGCCCCAGATTGCTCCCTTTCAGCTGCACAGCAAATCTTCCTTAGGCTCCGCAACCTGACTTTCCCACCCCTGCACAGAGGGCTAAGGATGAAGCGGCAGATCACCAGGACATCAGCCACAAGGAGGGCCCGGAGGGGTTTGAAGGTATCACAGAAGAGGACAAGAACAAATTGTTGGAGGCCTTTGTGAGCAGGCACTGCAAATCGAGTCAGCTCACAGCACAGGAAGGGCTCCTGCATCTGCGGTCTGAGGCAAGGTTAGGCAATTTACTTTTCACGTCCATGAAAGTACATGGGCCTTGGGAATAATTCCCTCTCCTTCTCCACTTCTGTTCATCTCTGATACATATTAAAGCACATAAAACATGGCTAAAACCATTGACAGGCTGGGTCACAGCCTGTTTTTCCAGTTTAAAAGCATTAGCCATCTTGGAAAAAATGTGCAGAAGAAATATTTGACACGTATTCAAAATAAGCAGCTGGAGGAATAAAAAGTTGACTGTGCAGGGACCACTCACTATAGTGCCTCCCACCAAAAGCCTAGAAAACAAGATTAAGTTGTTGAGTAATTATTTCAAAACTAAGATGTAAAAGGAGGTGAGGAAACTGATGCATTCATTAAAACTGCAGGTAGTAGCAAGCTATTGTCAGCACCTTAGTCACCTTCTCTAGTACAGCAACAACTAATGGCTTCATTTTGTCTGAAGAACACAGTCCATAGCAAGGTGCTGTTGTGCTGGCATGAATATTGTGGGATAGGTGCTGTGGCTCAGGGACAGTAGTTCCTTCCTAGTTCCCAGATCGAACGGTTTCACTGCTGGAGTGTATTTGTGCCAAACTATGACATCCACCTTGGCCGATGGAAGAGCAGTGTGATTCTACCCTATCCTCTTCTCTCTTTGCTCCCACATGATGCAAACAAGTAAAATGTTTTTCGATTTACCCCAACCTAACCAAATCCAATTTCCTAAATAACACCACATGAAGTCTGCAAGGCAGGTAGCCCACCGGCACAAAAGCCAGATCTCTCCAATGCCTGAGTTGTCTAATGCTGTTCTGAAAGCAGAGTCGTGCAACTCAGGTATGATGTTGACGAAGTATTACCATCATTCCTCCTGAAAGTGAATCAATTTATCACAAGGATGTTGGGGTTTATTCCAGATATTCCAGATACAAAGTGAAAAATATAATGGTACTAAATATTTTGCAGTAATAAATTAATATAATTACAGATTTAATGCTATATATAAAATGTTCTTTTCATGAGAAAACAGGTATTTTTCTCCTGTTGTGATATTCCTGGTGGTTGATAGAAATGAAAAGTTAAACAGCAGAAACTCCTTTAATTTCACAGTCTGTGATTCTTTCATAAAACTTTCAAAGATCAATTATGTCCCATCAATGCAGAAGTCAGGCTGAACTAAGTGATTTATGCATAAATAGCCTTATACAGTCAACTACTGTAGAACAAGCAACTCATCTGTTAAACACACATTCAAAGAACCATTAGTTTTGGCACTGTATTATACTTCGCCATTTCATTAGTCTTTCTGATTCTTCATATTTTATATCATGGAGGCACTTTGTTGTACACATAGCTATGTGTGACTTTCATAAAATTTGTGCAGTTGAATACAATAGAAATTGAAATCAGAGAGCAATTGTTTACTGATGGGCCTGTGCGATATTCCAAACACAAAATTAAACCAGTGAATTTACATTTTTCAAAGACTCTGTCATTTTTTAGGTTTATTTCACAGTCACTTTGTTTAAGTACCCAAAAAAAAAAAGCTTTGGATTTGCTTTCCTTTCCCCTGGAAAATAGAGGAAGTGTTGCATTCCATAGAAGCTGGAAGCATGGCTGGGTGTGACTTTAGAAGAAATAACATTGTAATAGCTTTTTGGGCCTTTCCCATTAAACGGAAGGCTTGCCTAAAAACTGGAGGCACTCTTGCTCATCTGGAGCAGAGCTCGCAACATTCAGTGAAGTGTTTGAAAACTCACTCTCCAAGCATCCAGCATCTGGTGGTAGAGCTTGCGTGCTCTGGTGAGAGTTGAAGAAAATTGTGTCTGCCTTATTTCTAGCTCTGTGTTCCATAGTAGTCAGCAATTTTATCAGCAGGTATCTTTCAATGCTGTTGCAATACAGCACACAGTACTCACAGCTGATAGAGAGTGGGGAGGAGCAGGGACCCCTCCTGGATCTGGCATTTCCCTCCTGCTGCAGGGCAGCTGCTGAGCTCCCCTGCTGCCAAGGTGAGGTCAGGTGAAGAGCTGAGGGGCAGGATATGTCCCAGTGGGTGGCACATCAGAGCCAGGTTCCAGTACAACAAAAAGTTGTTTGTTGTCTATTCAAAGAAGTCACAAATTATCACAGCAAGATGTTGGCATGTACTGGCACCTTCCTGAATCTAAGAAATGGTCTACAAAGTCAGTATCCAAACAGAGATCTCCAGAAGTATTTTTAGCACCTTCTAAAATGTACCTGCATGCTAGTGAAAATGAAGACCATTAATAGTTTCCCTCCATATTTTTAACTGAAGAATTAAAATCGTACTAATGGTAGCTCTTCGATCAGGCAGAAGAGCCACTAGGTATTTTGATTTTGCTGTTAAAGAGCCCTGCAAGTCCAAACTCAAAACAGTACACAATCCAAATGCTAAAGTAACAAAGAAATCCTATTGCAGAGGAGAAGAAACAGGCAATGCCTATTCAGTCAATATCTAATAGAGCAAAGCATCAACATTGAGAATTTTTTTCCCTGTTCTTCAGTCTATGATCATCCAGTGGAGTAAATGAGTCAAGATGCATCTTTAAAATCTCCCTTTAAAGGACTGGAGTACGTTGCAGCAATACAAAGCTTATGGCACATCTAAACCTAGTATCTACAAGAAACAGTTACAACAATCATACCCCCCCCAAAAAAAAACTCCCTAGAAAGCCAAGATAGAGTAGGTTTTCCTGCCAGCATTAGGATGAGCATGGGGGAGAGCATGAGAGAATCTAGAACATATGTTTCTCTTTGGGCCTGAGTTATTGTTACTTGTCTAATACCAATGTGGCTGAGCCCATGAGCACTGCAGAAAGAGACCCTCTGGGCTGCTTTGTGCTGTGCAGGTGGATGGTGGATGGTGGATGGCTCACTCTGTGCTGGGTCCAGCCCAGCACTCATGCTCTTTCATGTGGGTGAGGAGAACACATCTCAGTGTGTTGCAAGAATTTACGATCAAAACCAGAAACAAATCCCAAAGCACAAAGGCTCAGAGTCCTGTATCCAGCAGCCACGAGCTCTTATAAGGACAATGAAGGAATCAGAGCCTATTTCCTATACGAACAGTATTTTTAAAAAAACATTCACCATAAACACAGTCTTTTGTCACAGGCACTTCCTCTGCTATGTCCTCAAATGCTCAGAGCATGAGGTACTTACAGAATTTCATGTTTTATTGATCATCCCATACTTTAGTTTAGCTAATGGATGGTAGCAGTTATTCAACTGGTTGGTAGAGATTTTAAATCATGCTGAAACACAAATATAACTCACAAGACCATACTCTCTGCAGGTTTTTATGCAAGTGCTAGAGCATCATAGCCCACAGTTCAAATGCAGAAAAGATTTTGAAAAACAAAGCAGAATGGCTCTGACTCCACACTTCTCTGAATCCCACAATCTTTTACATTCACATGAAATGTAACGCAGCCAAACAAAAGCAGTGGTATTCATCCCTTCCCAGTGACACAAAGAAGGTACCTCTCCAGGCAGATCACTTAGGAACACATACAACTTTCAACACACAAGCAGCGTAATGCTACTTTTGCCTTCTTAATAGGGTGTCAAATAAATAACGACTTGCCATATGAGACAAAGGAAAATACAGTATTTTCTATTAGATAACAATTTTAAGCTGTTATTTAAGTAAACAGAGTGCAAACAAAAGGTTCCGTCTAGCTGCACAGGAAGCTCTTTTCATTAGTAACAGGAATTTAACCTGTCAGAAATATGGGGGAGGCAAATTAATTTTGAATATGCCTATCAGAACACGTGATCACAGTACTTGGAGAGGAACATCACATAGAGGACCATGGCAATGATGCAAAAGGCTTTATTAATTTCCCTTGAAGAGCAGCAGATGCAGGAAGGTAATGGGTTCCTGCTCCTCTCCAGTCTGAAAGGGGCTGCAAAACATAGATAAGGGCAGCTACAACAGGGTAACCCTTAAAAGCGGTTGTTTCTTTCAAAAAAGCAGCCTAAAGGTAAAAAGGAGTTTCTGCTGCCTTGATGGGGCTGTTCCCTCCTGACCCCATATGAAGATGCCGTTCTCCTCAAGGATATATTGCACCAAGAGGTTCCTACTTCTCCTAGGTCACAGGGGAGCTGAGTGACCAGCGCTGTCCCCAGACAAGACACAGATAAACACATGTCTGGGGGCAGAAATAGCAGAAAAGGGTATTAAACCCCTTTCTTCCTCAAATGGCTGAGGCAGGATCACGTGTGAGGATGGCCAGTAACTTCCCCCGCCATGGTAAAGAAATGGTGAGTCTCCATGACTGTTGTGTTACTTGTGTCACTATTTAGTAATGTAAGAGGCAGGTTTTTGTCCCCATTACTCTGCTATGCTGAGCTTCTTCCTGAACTGTTCCTCCCACAGTTTTGTGTTGCTGCAGTTTTGCTTGTCTTCGCAAAGCAGAAGAGCAGCAGCATCTCCTGTGGCTGAGGAAGAACTGTAAGAACCCTGATTTGAAAGGACCTCTGGGCTTGCTGCCTGGCTGCTTCAGGCAGCAAAGGATTCACATGCTGTTGAATTATGGTCTTCTGTGGCTGAAGGCAGCAGCAAGGGAATGCCACACTCACTGCCTGATAGCACAGCTGCTGAAGCATCTTTTTACAGCTTTAAAACATCAGCTCTCTCTCCTATAGTAGTTGTGTTGCATAAAGCAGTGCCTTAGCTTTCAAACTAGCATACAACTGCTGAAAGCAACTTAGCCTGCTGTCAGGTGATATTAGTCTAAAGGGACTTTTACAAGTACTTTTTACAGGGGCATGTAGTGATAGGACAAGGGGTAATGGCATTTAACTGAAAGAGGGTATATTTAGATTAGATATAAGGAAGAAATTCATCTTCATGAGGTCAGTGAGGGAATGTAACAGGTTGCCCAGAGAAGCTGTGGATGCCCCATCCCTGGAAGTGGTCAAAGCCAGGCTGGATGGGACTTTGAGCAACCTGGTCTAGGGAAAGGTGTCCATGACCATGTCAGGGAGATTGGAACTAGATGAGCTTTAGGGTCCCTTCCAACCCAAACCATTCTGTGTTTCTATGATTCTATATATATAAATGTATACTACTCCTGCATTCCAGAATTATGTTATACACACATACAAAATTATGATCATGCCTTATATAAGGCAAGGGTTTTTACAGGAGGTATCACAATACATATACCTGTGGAGACCTATGGCATCATCTATATCAACATTATATACTATACAACAGAAATAGGGTTTTTATAATCTAAATACAAAACATTTATAGCTTTTCATTTTAAAATTATATGTGTCCAGTCTTTAGAAAATGATGCAGGTATGCACACAAATGTGAGTCCATGTGCATATAACTAAAAGAGAGCATGTGTATATATACTGTACATAGAAAATTACATACAGTATATATATATATTCTCTGTAATATGAATGTGTTACTATGTGAGAAGAGAACATAGCTTGTTTCCAGGGAAATTACAGCTAAAGTCCTTAAGCACATCTCTCTCCTGCCCACACGGAAAACATTTGAGGTAGTGGAGGGAAAAGTAAGAGTATGGTATGATCACACACTTGCATGCCAGACAGTTTACAAGGCTATGGAGAAGGCAAGAATATACCTTTTCCTCCATTTGCCAGTGACTGCTCAGCTCAGATACTGTGAGCTGGAAAGCACTTCCTGTCGTAGAGACAAGGCTCCACCAAGCTGCTGGTGACCCCCTCATCTTCTTCTTCAGTGAAGTCTTCCATCGAATTGAAGAACTGGCAGCATTTCAAAGATAGCAATGAAAATGTTTCAAAAGCAGCAGTAAAGTTGCAGTGAATCTACTTTCTCTCCTCCTCCCCTGACAACTTTATACACCACACAGTTTATCTCCCCTTACATTTACGAATATGTACATACATACTTGACACAGAGTGGTTCTATGGGAGTTTAGGACAACAGGTTAAAAGCATTAAAAGCATAAAACATAAACACTTCCACAGGTGCACAAATTATCTAGGACTTTGCTACTCACAAGGAGAACAAATGCAAATGAATGGAGAAAACTGCACAAAGCTGTGGCTTTTACCTATTTTATTTATTTATAACATTATGGAGGGTTTTGCAAAGCTAATTCTCAGTCTTTACTTGCCATTTTACAAGCATATTTAACATCTGCAGCATCAGGTAAATGTACAACTATTTACTCTTCTGTAGAGATGGTGCTGATTACATAAAGGAGCAGGTGTATTTCTTGGGCAATGCTGCTGAAACAGAAATGTTTTGTCCCATGGGAAACTAGCCATGATGTATTAAATGTGCTGAGGACACAGGATGCAGTGCTTACTAGGAAAGTCTCAACAAATTCCCTTGCAAGGTGTGCAGCTTTTGTACATCAGGTGCACCACTATCAGGTATCTGAATATGCTGTAATGAAATTATTGCACCGACAAGTGCAGACTCTGTTCTTTCAACTGGGAGGACAATGGCAATTTTCTTTATCAGCACAAGAAGCCAAGCCCTTTTTCTCTCTCCTTCTCTGCCTCACACAAACACATACTTTGCCTACAGCAGCCCATTATATGCTCTTCTGTCCCTTGGGGATCTTAGATGTCCTAACTCCGCAAAGTGCATGCAGCTTGCCAGGACCATGCTGTGCAGCTTCCTTACTGTATTGGTTATGAACCCTGCCAAAATCTATCACTTTATGCTCCTGTGTCAGTACCATCATTTGCTCTACATATTCTTCTCCATATTTAATCTCAGATTACAGCCCATACCCATCACCATCTGCCCTGATGTTGCTCTTCCCTGTGATCAGCATTCAGCTCCCCAGTCATACAGCCACCTTCTGCACATTTCTCCTTTTCAGTTTAGTTTAGATTTCCTTTCATTCAGACAAAATATAGCACCTCCAAGCCATATCAAACATGGTCAGCCTGTCTTTGGATGAAGTTACCTCACAGTATTTACTACATAATTTGGTAGCTCTCTCCTTAATGGGCTCTACTCTGACTGCAGGCAGATCTAGGCAAGGTATCTTAATTAGCAAGCAGTCAGACCTATGAAATATTGGCCCGGTAATTATCCACTGAAAATTTTCATCTTACTGAACTATGCTTGAGCCCATCTAAATTGCTTCACATCAGCCCAGCAGGGTTGTTTCAGAGGTAGTGACTTGTACAGTACAAAGAGGGTGAAACTCACTAATGAAAAACCCTCCCTGATAGTAGTATGTAAATGGGATTTATTTCATCCTTTATAGTCAGCAATTCCCAATGCTCTATGGCTGCCCCACTTATTAGAGCAAAGGTATTGTGCTGGATATACACGCTGCCTTCTATCCCTGTTGCTTCATTCCTCAGTAAAATTCACATTCAGGAAGAACTGAGCAGTCAGTATCGTTCACTGAGTGACACAGCACAGAGGAACGAGGCTTCTGAAGAGCATATAGAGCCACGCTGCAGCCTTCTCCCTTCTGAAAGCCCGAATGGTTTCCAGACATTGTACCTTTCCTTATACACTCTGCGCACAATCTGGAAATTCATTAAAGGGTTTTAGTCCAGAATTGTGCAGAAAGGACAATGAAATACTATTCTGCTGGCACAGTTCAGTGTTAGGTGCTGCTCTGACTTAATAAATTGCAAGGGACCACAGGCTCTTGCCTGATGGAGAACTTCCTTGGTGAATTTTTAACAGGACTTTGATCTGAGGCTTCACAGTGTGATGCACAGATTGCCTGAAAGACACAAAGATGTTACTGGAGTTTGAGTGTTGTTTGATTGGTACAGAATTGTAGTGCTCCCCTTGTCTCCTGTGTCATTTAATTTGATCTTCCTTGAGCTTCTTCCCTGATGTTTCTAATCACATAGCAGATTTTTAGAAAGGCCAGGGGGGCAGAGAGGGATACAGGACATGTGATTGTTCTCAACCTTTTGCAAATGCAGGGATCTACCATGGTATTTCTCTCTTTTGTAGTGGTGCTTTCCTGGAGTTTTCCTCCATTCTTCCATCACATCTGTACGAGTACATTCAGAGATGAGAATTCAGAAAAAATAAATGAGCACAGATCTTGCAGGAGGTGAGTTTGCTATTATTCTCTTTAATGGCATTGATTTCCTTTTCATTTTCACTGCTGAAGAGAAAGGAAGAACTGTAAATAAGAGAATAATGCTACTGTCACGCTGACATACTGTAATGAACAGCACAGTGCACCTTGAATGAAAAACACAGGGAAGTAGTTCTGCAAAACTACCATTTCCAGGGTCATAGGTGATGTATTTATGGAGTTTTATTTTTTTCCTGGCTTATTGTGTAATGGAATCATTGAAATGCAGAAGCAGAAGGTGCTGAAGGGGTCACATCGGACAGCCCTCAGCGGGACATTTAACTTCCTCCTCTGAGGCCAAGAGAGTTTGGTATCCTGTCTCACCTCCCCTGGTTTTTGGGGATGGAGGCTGTGGGTGCAGAAAGCCCATTTTGTCAGAGCACGGGATGAGCTGCACTTACCCACAGCACGTTCCTTCTGCCCCTACAGGAGCCCTGGACCCACACGGTGAGAGCAAGCCGAGAAAGACTTTGGCGCAGAGCAGATCACAGCTGCACCAGAATACCTCACCCCTCTGAATGAGCTTTTGGTCAAGCCAGAGACAGACACTAGGCTGTGAATTTCTTATCTACCCTATCCCTCCTCTTACCAAGACAAGGTCCCTGTCTCCAGACCTCCAAATACCCAATTTGCTTGCATGAATTTAACCCAAGATGCTATAAAACTGTGTGTGTTGCATTTACCCTAGAGAGAAAACTTTTCCTGACATCTAAACTAAATATTCTCATGATGTAAATTAGACTAATTTATTCTGATCCCTCAGCAGAAATCAAACCACAGCATAAATTACTAGTTCCAGAGAGATCATGTTTTGTACTCCTGTCATGCTCCAAGATAATGCCTCAGTCCAAACAATTTCAGACTTATACTTTTCAAACAGGACTGTCACAAATGGAATCCAGCAAGAAGGCAAAGATAGAAAGCTTTGCCCATTTTAATAAGAAAGGTGCTTGGAAACACCTCTTTTTAGGGTTAGTGATTAACTTGTAGAAATCCTACATGGTATGGTCAGAAAAAACCTGAGAAGATTATTTGGAAAACTTGTTCTGATGATGATCTGTGACAAGAGAAACTAAGTCTGTTTTAATGGAAATATTTCCTGACATAACTATTTGGAGATATTTGAGTTCATCAGTGAGTCAGACCCAAAAGGGATGAAGTTATTTGCATTTATTCAATCAAATCTCATAAAAATTACCTTTATGGAAAAAAAAGCTTTAAATCTACTGAAGAAAGGAGACTGGACGTGGTGCAGGAGGGTAACCGCCAAGTTAAGCTAAATAATAGTTAAAAAAAGAAAAAAGGTTATTTGGTCATGGCAACAGAAGTCCAGAGGATATTGTGAATTCTTCTAGGCTTCAGCAGAATACCAGTCATAGCAATTTTGCCTCTCTCCTATCTAACAATCAGAAGCTCATATTTTACTTGATCCCGGTCACAGTTCTTTAATCCTTTTTATAGAGCAGACTTTACTGAAACAGATTATTGTACAGCAAGGTCTTTGCTGTTTCCCTTGCTGTATTTAGGTCTCTAGAGACTTGTGTAGGAAACCAATCAGAGTATGATCTTCTTTCCGTCCATGCAGAAACATGAAAGGTTGTGAGTTTCAGTGCTCAAGACTGCCTTATATCCTAGTATTTCAAATGAGGTTATTTGAAAGAGAACTAAACCTCAGAAAATGCCGCAAACTTCCTGTTAGAGTATGTATTCTTCTGCAAGTTAAATTTAGTTACAAGACTGAATTTACAGTTAACTTTAGTACAGACTTGCAACAGAGGGAAGAAGTAAATTCCTTGATATCATGCTGAGACAGACCTTTGTGTGAAAGAAAAAAATACATATGTGAAATTCTGAAGTATTGGAAGCAGTGAATCTGAGCATTAACATCCAGAGAGGGAATTTATGTGATACCCAGAATTATCTGTCCTTGCAGGGTCAAGTCGTTTATGCTAGTGGCTTAACAGTGGAGGTTTAGTTTTCGTGCTCACAAGAGTTTTATGACGCTGCTTCCCTGAGTATTTCTTTGCCTATCAAGCATTCACAGACAAAACAGGAATAAAGATCAATGTATTTTTAACTTACTTACATGGTACATTTGTTACAGATTATGCTATTTTGAAGACAGACAACAAGCCTCAGAGCATGACTGTGAAGCAGACCTTCAGCCAGAAGATAAGTTCTGCCTGTAGGAAAAGATGCACAAGAAAACATACTTGTATGTCAGATGTTAAACAACAGACAGAAGGAAAGCCATGGGGAGAAACAACAATGATTTAACTGTACATCAAGAAATGCAAGCCAGGTCTACTTGAAGATTGTCTAACGAGAATCTGAAGAGGTGATACACCGGGAAATCACTGGCTCTTCAATACTACTTCTCCTCAGCTCATATCTGACAATGTGACTGTAGGTTGTTGGCCAAATTTCTGTAGAATAAGCTCTACAAGTAGTTGGTTTTTACATACATGTATATTAGTTGTCAAAGAAAGAAATTAAAAGGCGGAAAAGAGGAAAACAGCTAAGCAGCAGAAAAGATGTTCAGGGTAGTAGGGTAGGCAGGAGCTCCTGGGGGCCACAGGGGCAGGAACCTGGTATTCTGGGCTGAGTGTGGAGGACACGAACAAGAAGAGCTGCAAGAGCCTGATCATCGCCCAGATGTCCAAGGTGAGGCAGATATATTCTGAAGCCACAGCAGCAAACTAAGGTGCTGTGACAGACTAGCTGGGCCCAGAGCAGCAGCCTGGCAAGGGCCAAAGAGCTGTGACATGGTCGTGGAGAAAATGGACTTTAACTCTTCCAGGGCAAACCTGTGACAGGGATGTGTTTGGACTGTTGAAGGCCAGTAAGAGATCATGCTGGTCCTGATTACATTGACTTGAAACACTGCATGGTTCACCAGCAGACAGTGTGCTGCAGAGAGCTTCCAGGTCTCGTGGGAACACATCAGCTCGGGGAGGCACAAAACAAATACCACCAGCTTTCCCAGGGAATGAAATTCAAGCTGACATACATCACTCTGACAACCATTTGCATTTACAAAATGAGCAACTCAGGCTTGCAGTTCATATCTTTATTGCCTGATCTGAATATTGGTTGCTTAACATCTAATGCTTTTCTTAGGATGTTTCTAGATAATACTGCCATCCTGCAGATGAGGAACCTGGTACCTGGAAGGCTGTGAGATGCGTTTTAGAAGCAGAAGACAGATCAAAGTCCAGCTCTCTCTCACAACAGAGTCGATACAGCAGCACAATATTTGCAGGTAGCTTCCGTGACATGAAATTTGACTGACATAAGAATGTAACCAAACAGTGTTAGCTTGTGCTTGCCTGCCAAAATCGAACTGTCTCTCACTTCAGTGTGCTCAGAGGCATCACGCAGGTCCCGAACAAGAGGAGTGCATCAGCACCACCTCCTGGCAGCTGCCTAACTCCAGATATCTGTGAAATAAAGGAGGAAAAAAATCTCATCTCCTTGTGAGAAAGTCAGCAAAATCATGCTGTCCATGCACTAGTCATAACATTTCCAATTCCTGTAATAGTCTTTTAGTACCAGGATATGTCCCTGCTATTCGGGAGTGATGGTTAAACAGTAGTCAATGCCTTGAAGGAGTGCAGGGCACCGTGGTAATGAGCAAGATGAGACATAAACACACCAAGACACACGGCCTTGACACAGAAGGATGAGGGTGAAGTAAGCCCAAAAGCTCTCCCCACATCACATGCTGTCATCTGAAAGTCAAAGCACTCTGAAACTTTAGTGCAATGGCCCGAGAGAAGTTTTGAAACATGTATGAGCAGCCTTTGCAGTAAAAAAGTCTGAGTACATCCATGCTTTGCTTGCTCCTTACATCAGTATAGCCAAGACTGTGGTCTCCTTAAAAAAAGCCAAAGAAGCAATGTCAACATTTGTCTGGAGTGGAGAGAAAAAGCATTTCAAAGATGAGTGCTGGCAGTTTCCTTCAGAAGGTGTCGGATCCTGTGCTTGAACACGACGGCCTCACAAAGGGCAGCACATTGATTATCAGCACTACAAAAAGGACCAAGACAGCTTCCTAGCACACTTGACAGTGCGAAATGATGATGTAGGAGGGAAATCACTGAGCATAAAATGCTCCCTGACTCTCGAAACTTACATGGAGAAGAAAAGGAAAGAAACTCTTGCAATATCAAATGAAATTATATTATACTTACACCAGTTTTTCAAGCTGTGAGGTTACTCAAGAAGAAATGCTGGTAACAAAGAGGAGGGCCAACTAGCAAATTGTAACCTGTTTATGTCTGTGGGAAAGACTGAGGTCTTAGAGTGAAAATAAACTTAAAAAAAAAAAAAAGGAATTTGGAAGAAATCCTGACTTTAATGTCTCAAAGAGAAGCTGCAAATTCAGCATTTCGTGAAAGCTGTACAGCAAACTCTCAGGATCTGCACAGGCGGCTTCTAATTTGAAGGTTAGAAAATTAATTTTCTCACTCCTAAACTTCAATGAAAAGGTTCTCAAGAGCCCTCTTCTTTTTTTCCAGTTTATATAGCTCCCTTCACTTTCTTGTGGCCAAATAGAACTTCTAATATACATCAATAGAAAAGGTATTTGCAGGTATCAGCAAGGGCTAGCACCTTTTTTTTCCTGACAGAGATGCAAGGCCTTTATTTTTATAATTACTTAATTTATTAGTCATTTTTAAAGGTTATTTAAGGATAAATTCTGCTCATTCACTAAAAAAAAAAAGTGTCATGAGTGAAATTGGCTTCTGTGGGTGTACAGAATGACACTCCAAGGACAGACTTGGTCCCTCTGCTCTTCAGCCTTTGAAGAGTCACCTGAGCAAGTCTCACTGTGGTGCTTCTGTAGGAAAGCACCTTAAGTTCCATTAAACCTGGGGAAAGAAATGTTCTTCTCTGGTTCCAAGCTAAATCTCCCAGATCCTGCTCCAAAAGTTAGGCTATTCAGGGGATAAATCAATGTCTAAGTCTACCTGGAATCAGGAGGAGGGAATATTGGTAAGTGGGATATGCTACAAGTTCATGTCTCATCTACCACTTCCCAATCTTTACCCAAAAATCAACTGAACAAGTTTGTTTTGCTGTTCAGGAAGAACTAGAGGGAGAGGCTACACAGCACATGCACGTGGAAAAAAAAGCCAGATAAGTAGGTCAAGCTCTGCTCAAGTACAACGTTTTTTACCATCTATTGAAGCTTAGTATCTCAAAGCAAAATCAATTCAATATTCTGACTGGACATCCAACCCCTATTTCAAGCCCCAGACTTTCCTGAATTGTTGATACTGAACCTTAAAACTGCAGAGGAGGAGATGGAACCTTCCCAGAGGTGTCCGTGGCTCCATCTCAGATAGATCCATGTTGGTGGTAGCAGTGAAGACCATAACGTAGAAAACACTTGTCTTTGCCATTGGTACCAAGGTTCCTCTCCAGTGGCTCAGTGCTTTCACAAGCTGGGAGTGCAGTTTTGCCTCAGTCTGTGCAGCAAGCTCTTCTGCAAAACTGGAGGGTTTATGAGAGAGAGGTGGGACAAACTTCTTCACTAATGCCCTCAGAGCAAATAATCATGTGAAGACACCAGGCAGCTCATTGTAGCAGGTGCATATTTTCTATGTGTTTTTTTAAATATATGATAATGTATAGTGTATGTTTGAAGAGTGGGAAAGTAAGCATCCATTTTCCCAAGCTGGGGATAGTTGTTCAAGCCTGTTATAAAAAGCAGGAAGCAAGTATTGGTACCACTTACCAGTACTTTAAAGAAGCATAATTGTCATTGTTAGAAAGCCTAGGTAGCTGGAAACCAATTCAGGGCAAACACTGACAAACAAAAGCACAGCCTCTAAACCCTGTGCTTATATCACTTTGATAAACTGTAAATAAACAAACAACGTCTTAATGACAAACAGACAAATATAAACATAATAGCTGTTTTCTCTTAAAAGAGGCCTAAAGATCAACTGAGAAGTTTGACTTACTAAAATACATGCATGTTTTGCAACCAAATGAAATAATTCAAGTTAGAAACTTTTAATTAAAAGTGATTTATAAATTGCATTCATTATGTATGTTTGCAGTGATATATTTCTTCACTCTCTGGAGCAATCTGTTTTCCCTGGTTTCTTTTTTTTCCACTTAATAAATTGTCCTCATTTGCACAAAATGTTAATGCCATACTCTTTATTAATAGGATAAATATGGACTTCAGTGGCAACAAATTATGTGGTGTCACTATTAAATGATCTGCCCCTTCCCAGCCTAAGTTCACTGTTCAACACGGAGCCTGACAGTGGTTTGGCAGCTACTTTTTGCTGCACAGCATAAGAAACATTTAAAGCAAAGCTTTCAGGAATTACTTTTTTGGGGGTGGTCTAGAAGAATCTGAAGTTTCCTGTGCCTGATTTTGGAGCAGGACTGTGAGCACTTCCCCCCACTGCACTGACCTTCCTCCCATGGTGCTGCAGCAGATTAGGATGCTTGGGAAAGCCAGTGGCAGAGTGGACTGACTATTTCTTAGCTGATTTGAACAGTTTGACATTTAAACACATTTAAGACATGAGTCCCCAAATATATTATGTTTTCTCACAGATTTTGGCTGCTATGCCAGATACTCCATCCTTACAGAGACAGCTCAATGGAAAGGGGCAAAGACTGCTTCCATGGTAGCACTATTAAGCTGCGAGGCACATAGAAAACCAGCAGAGTATCTTGCTTTTCTTATAAAACCTTACTGTTTTGTTTTGTTTTCTGTTAAGTACATCATGGCTCTAGCAATAATTCTGGCTCAGCTACTAAGCCACACAGTTTCAAATTGGTGTGCTACAAGTGAGGCACCTAAGTCTGTGTGTGGGCACCTAAAGACAGCTGACGTGATTTGGTACTGTGCACAGTGACTCAAAGTCAAGGGGAATTAACTATTTGGCAAGAGGAGTACACCCATGTGTGGTTAGGGAAGGAAGCAGAGAGCCCTCCTGTCTATGTGAACTCCTGTAGTCCTAAAGGAATTTTTCACCTGAAACCACTATATCAAATAAAAGTAAGTTTGAATTTTTTCTGCCATCTTCTCATGGGCTCTGCCTTCTCTTTTATTACTCCAATAATTTGATCACCGTAAAGACCTTGACTCTGACACAGGACAGAAACCAGCCTTAAGCCCAGCTCAGCCTTCTCAAGACTAATTCAGCTTTTCATATGTCTTCAGTCCATTGACAGGATTGATCTCAAGCCAGCTGGTGACAATGTCCATGTATTTCCCTGTACCACACCTTGCACACCTTGTTCCTACTTCTGCGAGCATGACAAGGAAGAGCCCACGAACAACCACAAGTTAAGCATGCTAAGCAGCCTCTTGTTGAAGACTGGGAAGAACTTTTACAAGGTTTGCCTCTCCCTAGAGAGCTGCTGATTTTCCCAAAATGACTGCAGGCAGCCTGCCTGCAGTTATCACATTTTATACAGCAGATGAGACTGATCCTTTCCAAACTTGCACTTTTCCCTGCCACTGTTCTGCTCAGCTATCAGTTGCACATTTCAAAACACAAGAACAAAACCCCAGCACATGGCCTTCAATAATCTCAAACATTCCCAGCTCTGGTACCCAGTGGGCAAAGAAAAGACTGCTACCTGATGGGGAAAAACAAAACAAAACACAACCATGGGACAATCACTAAACAACAGAAGAACTAGGTTAGGACAAGGAATGCCTATAGAGCTGATGAGAAGCCAGGAGAAGGCAATAAGACTGAAAAGCTGAGAAGGAGGACTGCCTTCAGAGGACTGAGGAAGAGACTGTAACAGATGTAGTCAAGAGGGATCTCTAAACACAAAAGGAACTTTCTCTTGAAAATGCAGAGCATAACTCCAGCTTCCTAAACCTCAGCACTCTCCTGATATCAGCCATGTGCTGTAAAGTACCTTGGAAACAGAACTTTTCCTTCTTCTTTACGTCTAATAAGTATCAGTGATGACCACCTGCTATCAGGTTTTCTGCTGCCAAAATGACAGAGATCTGTGCCACAGAAGGCTCCAGTTCTGTCAACTGATGATTTCTCAAGTGAAAATTTTGGGGTTTTTTCAGTTTGACTTCTGAAAACCCAAGAATATATAGGCATTTATTCTGAAGAATCAGTAAGGCTGCAAGGTCAAGGTTATAAAAGTTTAAAAATGGCAGAATTAAGGTGTTCCAGACAGCATCACTTTGTGCTCATTCACTATGATACAGTTAGTAACTACAGGATTATGTGACATCGTGTTCTTCATAGGCTCCACCACATCACTTAGTGAACAGTATTCACCTAAAAGAACATATTTTGTTTCAGTTGTTCAGTGTGATGCCCAGGCCTTGTATGCTACAATATTGTTTAACGACAAACACCAAGGGGCTGGGACTCATCCAGGCTTTGATGCCCTTGGTGTAGGCAGGTGTTCTGGAGCTGGCCATCTACCTTCTCTTTAAGTCAATGAAGAGGAAATAGTTTTAGAAAGTAACTCTTGAGACCCCATTTAGCACCAGTCAGGTGCTAAAAAAATATATCTTTACAGCCAGCGACCATCTGAGAAAAATCAGTGTACAAACAACAGCTGGGAGTTTTGTGGCAGAGGCCAGGAAAGATTCTCTCCCTACAGGGCAGTATTGTTACCCCACCTAAGAATTTGTCCTTTCCCTAATTTACAATTCTCTCAGCTTCAGTTTTGGCATTTTCTATTTTTAGGTGATTCTGCAACTTGATGACCCTTAAGGATGCAAGCTGTGTGTGTGCATAACAAAGGTATGAGAGTGGAAGATGAAACCTACATCACTGTTATTCCATGTGAAGGCACTCTCAATTGCTTTAGGACTGCTGCAGCTGACCTCCAGAGTGTCACCAAACAGCCACAGCTTATTTGCTCTGCATGGACAGCAGAGGTTTTCTAGCAATTTCAAAGATGAGAAACAGAGAAAAAGCAGGCTGGAGAGCTGATCAAATTGCAGCCTGAGAAAATAAGGAGACAGACACAGCTGTCAAGAGAAGGGTCAAGATCTGTAGAAAAATCACATGCTTCATTTCTTTAAGGAAGAGGGAAGTTCACCTCTTGGCAGGACTGTCTTTCTCTGTCCCTGGTCTGTCCCACACTATAAAAGCAGTTTTCCTCCCTTTACAGACATTCATTTTAATGTAATACATATTTTGTTTCATTAGCACCTGAAATTCCTTCCTGAAACACCCTGCCCTATGCCACCTGCAGGCAGGAGCCCTGGCAAAGGCCGGTCTTCGTGATGTCTGAGTGTGAAGAAATCATGGAGTGCAGGAAGCATCCAGAAAGTAAGAGTTGCCTGGCCTGAAAAGGTCTTTTAGCAAAACACCAGCATGTTCAGACTGAAGGTGAGTTCAGCCACACACCTCAGAAAAGCCAGTTACATGAGCCTGAAAACAAGGTACGCAAGTGGGCTTACCTAAATACAGAAAATGAACTGCCTTAAGAGCAAAATTAATGTAATCACAAGGCTAATGGGTACTATCACCATGTGTTTGTTCATATTTCCTGATGACGTTTTTGACATGAAGCTCAGCCTGGAATGTAAGATATATAAATATATATTTAATTTGGCATGCTGACCTAGATGAACAGTATATCACTTTCATGGATACAGGATTTAACAAATGTCTCTGCAAACTAGGAACTCCCGACACTCCTCAGCACTGAAATTCATCTTACTTGCTGGCCTTCTGCGTTCATAGAACTTCAGTCTCTCATATGTTAAATAATTCAGCCATCTTATTTTCTGATTGCGAAGTGTTAGGCTTCACTCACATTTTTTTTCAGCAGCATGAGCCTGCCAGGTAAAGAAATGGTAACAGCAGGTTCCTGTGTGGTAGATCACTTCCATGACAGTGTTTTGTTCTCGCAGCGAGTGTGTGCTGCACTAGTGCTTATTTCTGTCAAAGTGTAAAATCCAAAAATAAAAGCACAAATGTTTCTTTTATGGGAAAAAATAGTGGTTGTCAAATACATGTACTTATTTTTGAGGACA
This sequence comes from Nesoenas mayeri, assembly GCF_963082525.1. Taxonomy (NCBI): domain Eukaryota; kingdom Metazoa; phylum Chordata; class Aves; order Columbiformes; family Columbidae; genus Nesoenas; species Nesoenas mayeri. Next base: position 27,032,243 of record NC_137544.1, on the reverse strand, counting down.
TGAGTAAGTTAACAGCATGTCTAACCTTTACTAAAGAAGAGTGTCTATGTTATTCAAATACTTTTTTCTTTTCCTCTAATAAATTAGAGGATGGAAGGGCACATATCTCTTCTTACGCAAGAGCTTGGTGAAACACAAAAAGAATTTGACTACTAAACATGGACTCATTGACTGTTTTCCCAGGAGAAGCTACATTTTCAGTTTGGTTTGTATATGGTGTACATTGGCCCCTGTCAAACGTAATATTCCTCACAAACACATGTAAGGGTCATTTTAATTCCCTTTAAGTAGATTGACTTGAAAGTTCTTGGCAGAGGAATGCTAGTGACAACCTATCAGCACTAAGCACATTTTCAAGATACCTCTGATTAGCCTTTCAAATCCATATGAGCTACTCTAAGGTAAATCTGCAGAAAATACAACTGCAAGTGATACTGAGACATCCCTTCATCTTGTGCTAAAAGGGAGGTCCTCTGGCTCTCACCCCTGCACGGCAGGAATTGCTGTACAGAATTACACTCAATGGGCAGATTTGTCCTGAGAGCATCCTTCCTATTTGCCCAGTAGAGCAGTGAGGCCACCACAATGGACACGATGGTGGCAGCCGTGGGACCTGAGCCCCCACAGCCTGCCTGCTGCCCAAGCTTCTCAGGGGCCTTCTCACCGCTCTGCACCCTAAGAGAATTTCATGGCCCTAACCAGTACCAGTGGCTGTGTACACTGGAGTTGAGACCAAAGAAGCAAAGGTCACATGTGGCCTAATAAATACTTAATAGCCCAATACAAGATTTAAAAACAAAAACAAAAAAATCTTAATGCTGACCCTACATTTCTAGGCAGATTTGATTGCCAACATAAGTAAGCTAACCTTTACATTTTTCAAAAGATGGCTATTCTAAATATACACCATAAAAAACACAGCAGCAAGTGTTATTTTTAACATTTTTACAGATTAGGGTTTTTTGCTAGCATTTGTATGCTTGAGATAGAGAGTATAATGTATGTTACAGTGTTCAAAGGGCATGTTCAGCTTGTGGTTTGGCAATAGCCCTGCTTGGAGACACACTCAAGGTTTTCTGCCTTTGACAGCTTTATGCTCTTGTTATCAGCATGTTCATCTTCTCTTGGTGTTTTAGCATTCTGAATGTTCCTTCTACGGTGTCTTCAAATCAAAATAATGAGACACGAGCAGGCACTATCTTACGTATGTCATTGTCGGTAATTGACAAGGACTGCTTACTTGCAGACCCACATGGCTGTAACCCAGGCAAAGAGCTTAAACTCCATATTGAACCATAACTCTAACTTTAGAAACATTATGGTCCTTTATTAATAATAGCAATACTCAGCACTTGCTCATAGCAGGGCCTTTTACAGGAGAATCCTGAACGTGCAGTGAAAGCACTAAATAAGCCAAAACACCTTTGAGTAGTTCAGAATGATTATTATTCTTTCATTTTACAAAGGAGCTTCAAGAGGTCCTTTTATTTTTATTTTTTTTTTTCAAGAGCAGCCATTACTGCTTCATATAGATGTTTGCAAGGAAAACCAGGTCTGCCTAATTAAGCTGTTAGTAGGTTTTGTGGACCACTCTGTTCTTACTCATAAATTTTAAGGCCATAAGGAGTGACTGTGATCATCTAATCTGACCTAATGGATAATACAGGACTTCTTTCTGCCTGAAAAATGGAAATTTTTCTGTTCTGTAAAGCAGTATTGTATCCTTACCCTTACTACACATTATACAGTCTATAAACACACGCTATACAGAATCACACAGAATCACAGAATGTCAGAGATTGGAAGGGACCTCAAAAGATCATTTAGTCCAATCCCCCTGCTGGAGCAGGAATACCCAGATGAATGTGTCCAGGAATGTGTCCAGGCGGGTTTTGAATGTCTCTAGAGTAGGAGACTCCACAACATCCTTGGGCAGCCTGTTCCAGTGTTCTGATACCCTTACTGAGAAGAAGTTTCTTCTCAAATTTAAGTGGGACCTCTTCTGTTCCAGTTTGAACCCATTACCCCTCGTCCTATCATTAGTTGTCACCAAGAAGAGCCTGGCTCCATCCTTGTGACACTCACCCTCTATATATTTGTAAACATTAATAAGGTCACCTCTCAGTCTCCTCTTCTCCAAGCTAAAGAGACCCAGCTCCCTCAGCCTTTCCTCATAAGGGAGGTGCTCCACTCCCTTAATCATCTTAGTTGCCCTGCGCTGGACTCTCTCCAGCATTTCCCTGTCCTTGAACTGAGGGGCCCAGAGCTGGACACAATATTCCAGGTGTGGTCTCACCGGTCTAAGTAAATCAGTCCTGTTAGAATCAAAACAGAGGTTTTGTGACCTGTCAATCTCTCTTATAAAGTCATTTCACAGCTGACCTTCCTCAGCTAAGTACATGTTATTGGCAGCACCCACACTGCAGCACGGTGATCTATTGAGAGTGGATTCTCTTCATGCATCACCATGGCTAAACACTGCAGAGGGTGGTTCCAACTGAAGTAGCAGGAAGCTTGGTGTCATATTGCCCAGAGTGAATTACATCCTTACTGTCAGCAGAATATTTCATGTTTGACAATAAAAGATGATAGATGTCTGCAAGGAATATTTTGTAACAATTACTCTGTGCCACGTGCTCTCCATTAGCACAGCAATGAACTACTCTCTTTTGAGATAATGTGAAGGAAAATCTACCAGAGGTTTTCTCTCCTTTTGTATTTGATTCATCTAAAATATACAAGAAGTGAGAACAAAACAGAGTGGGCAAGACAAAGCCATTGTGACAATGCATGAGTACATGCATAAATTCACCAGAGAACAATAGGATGAGAGAAAAAAATCAAAGATGAACAGCTAGGTACAGGTAGAGTAGTAAGATGTATATATACCATAGAAAACTGAAACTGCTCTTTTTACTGGTTTACTTAAAGCTATACAGGAATAATTCTGTTCATACTCTCTTCAAGGGTCATGTGTAAATCACCAGGCACTATATTTTTACTATTCAGAAGTGAGTTTTATTAGATACACACAGCATTTTTCCTATTCAAAAACATTTTCCTGGGAGCCTTTTTGTCCATTGTTGAAAAGCTGACCAATGATGTCTCAGTGGAAAGATCCACTGTGAACACCAGACTGGGCTTCTAAATGTATCTCTTTTTATCAGAACCTACTGGTTTTTAACAACAGCCATGTAAGCATGATACTCCAGGTTTTGGGAGAATGTACCATCAAACTACTTGCAAATAAAACCCAGGAAATGAACAGAGAGGATATGAAGAAGTGATGGGGGGAAAAATGCTTCCTACTCAGAGCACCTTGCCAACAAACAGAAATGCTTGAGGAAGGTTATTGTGCTCAGTGAAAGAGATATAACTGGAATATGATTTGGCAAGATTTTTTTTTTATTTTCAGTAGAAACAGAGCAGCAGTTGCTGTTTATGTGTCCTATCAGGGGCTGGCATACAGAGAACAAAAAAAAGTCTTAACTACCAATCTTCTTTCCAATAAACCCTGGAACAAGAAAAGAAGCACACAGAGGGCATGTGTTAAATCAATATTTTGATGTTCAGCAGAAAGGAAAGATGTTAAAAATTTTGTGTTGAGCTAGCTGTAATTATGATAACAAAGGAAGGGAAAGGACAGGGCAAAGAGGTACCAGATTAAAAGGACACAAAAGCTACAGGCTTTAAAAAATAATTTAAAAACAAAAATGTAAATCTGTTAGGCTCATGATGAATCTATATGGCACTGGCAGTCTGAGTATTCTGCATATAGCTCCATGCAAGGAGGCTTTCTCTCACAGAAACATAGTTGTTCCCACAGCAAAATCACCCTGCTGTTACTGAATTATTCCTGCCCAGTATGTGAAAAGGTGCATTGTGCTGGGATAGTCTGGCACTCCTTCTCAGTGTGTGGTACTAATTGCAGCAGAACTTCTGCGTCCCTCGAGAAGAGGGTAAGAATGATATTAGAAGCCAGTAAGCATTTATGGGATCTCTGAAAGCAGCTACTGCTCAGCCTGGTTTTAATCACACTGTCAGCCACGTGAAGAATCATGGGTTAAATATACGTGCTTGACAACTGTGGACAAAAAGGCTCAGGCAACAGGACTTGCCGATTGAAAGGCTATGACTACAAATTATTCCACTCCGTGAAATCAAAGTCTTGACAGTTATTTTTCAGAATTGCCAAGTGCCTTTTCTGACAGGTCTCTTTAGGAGAGATGGTTTCTTGAGATTAATGAAGGCTGCACGAAATTTAGAGGAAGGCAGAAGTGCAAGTACATGAATACAAGGGGCTTCTACAGAGACAGTGCTGCAAGAAAATTGGCATAAGTGAGGGAAGGAAAGGGGAAAAATCAATTGTACAAAGTATCATGGACTTCAGTGCTTTAGCCTCTGTGCTTTGCTGTGTAAAAGCATGTTTTGGTCTTTTGTTGTTTGTTTGGTTGGTTTTCTTTTGATGCATTTTCAGTTAAAATGACGCTTTTCTTTGTTTTGTTTTTTTTCACGTAGAGAAAACATTGGTTTTCATGCTCTTTAGAACGTATCTGCCCAGAAAGTAAATCATCTGTAATACAAGACACATGTTTTATTACCTTTGACACATATGCACACGATTCTTACTCTTACATAGAAGACCTTGTAATTGATTTGTTACTGAGAGCTCCCATGAGGTCAATGAAAACCTGGAAAATGTGACCATATGTTTCAGTCTTGCCCTTGGTTGGGTAGTTACTGACACCTTCCTTATCCAAGATTAAAGGTTCTTTATCACATATTATGTTTCAAAAATATAAGTTATTTTAAAGTAACTGACTGAGATCATGATCTCTGAAATTAAGATGATAAGTGTGATTTGCATGCACATTTGCTTTGCTATAAATGGGTGGCAAGGAAATGCAGTATCTAAACTTCAGCTGATTTGATCATCCCTGTGTTATATTTAATATGCTCACAGTAATAAATATGTGAATAATAAACAAATCTAACCATAGGGAGGGAGGAAGGAAGGAGGGAAGGAAGGAGGGAAAGAGGGAGAGAAGGAGGGAAGGAAGGAGGGAAGGAAGGAGGGAAAGAGGGAGGGAAGGAAGGAAGGAAGGAGGGAAGGAAGAAAGTCAGGCCTGGCTTCCAAATAAAAGACAGATCAACACTATCAAAACTTGTACAAAGGCCCTTACTGATTTCTGTCCTGAAAGGTTTGATCTTTTGGATGATGATAACAGTGCAACTACAGCAGGGCTTCGAGACATATAAGGATGTTTCCAAAACATAATTTTTTGTTTTAATTTTTGCTTTTAATTGTTGACCTGCTTTTGTTACTGATTATTCTTGTTTCTATCTGTTTTATAAGACCATCCTGCTTAGTAACACATTTCTATGTTTTTTTTCCCCTGTTTATTTTGGGAATGTCTTCTTGTTTTTTTTAGTGTTGCTTACTTTTAATCATTCAAAGAAGGTATTCCCACAATGTTTTGGTATGTTTTCATATGATACTGGGGGGAGGAAACCAAGTGGTTGCTATAGAAAGGTCTGTTTTTCAAATATGTAATATCAGACATGAAAATACAACAGAGTTTAGTTGTAAGAATTTCTATATATTGGTAAATAACAGTAGATACTGACACCAAAAATATACATTTTCAATAACAACATTATAAAAAAAAGGCATCTAACCTGAAAGAAAACTTGAGAGACAATATAATCTATTTCTTACTGTAAAGTAGGATCAAACGTACCTATGCTATTCCTGGCAGATGCTTGCCTAACCTAATCTTAACAATGTACCACAATGAAGCTCTCAAAACCTCCCTGAGCAACAAGTTTTGATGTATGATTACCCCTTTAACATTAGAAAGGTTTAGAGGGGTTTTTTTATGCTTTACTGTCTCATCCAAACTTGCCTTGCTGCACTGAAAGTCCATTTCTTTTTGTCTTATCCAGACAGAAAAAGAAATATTTGTAGGGACTGGTTTTCTTTATTCAGAATAAAAACCTTCTACCCCTAAGAAGATAAAGATAGGTACACCAAGTTTTAGTTCCTTCAAAATTTCTTTTACCCTCTGCAAATTCCCAAAGATTAATAATGACTCTTGATTCTGCCAGTTCTTCCAATATCCTGGCACAGGTGTCATGATCCAGATAATTTGTTAAACTGCTTTAAGTGTTCTCCCATCTGTCTTTCCGCTGGTCTAACCTGAGCCTTCATTCACTTATTGCCAGTCTAAATAGCAGTTGTCCAAGTGACGATCTGAGGAATTAAGATAAGAAAGTTTTAAATATTTCTATATTTTAGGTTTCATCTGGCTATAACTTTCTGTCTTTACTGAGTGGAAGGATTTCCTTCCTGTTGCTGTACTTACATAATGATACATTTTATACTGCACATTCTTGGTTAGCATATCTTTGCATTGTTTTTCTGATTTTTTCACTCATTCCTCCTTTATTCATTACAATTCATCCCTAGTAACTTTACCAAATCTCCACATCTGCTCTTCTTAGACTTAGAATTTGCTTTTAGCTAACCTTTTTCTTATAGCACTTCCTCCTCATGGAAATGATTCATACCTGAACATTTAATATAACTTCTCAGGGAACTGCCAACTTCTCCTATCTCCTTTTTCCCTCTCCGACTTGCCTCCTGTGATTAGCAATACCACTGCAGCCATAAATCTGAAACCACATGCAGAAACCTAACACAACCTTTGCACATAGCAGGGAATGAATTGCAGAAGTGAGAAATGACTTGTAGAACAAATATTAACTATATATAGTTCAGGTATATATATGAACTGGAGCAAGTCTCTTTAAAATTGTACATGAATTTGTCAGGTTTTGAAATGTATAATGATGGGTTAATTTTAACAAATTTAATACCAGCATCTGATGGTGAAGAAAACAGACTTTCATTTAATATATTACTACAATTCGGGCAGCAGCATGGAGAATTAAATTAATTAAATTAAATTAAATTTTTAAATTTAAGACAGTTTCTCTGAATGGCAAGAGTCAGCTTAATAAAAAGTTCTATTGTTAGGACATAGTATTCACTAGATGTCAGGATTACATGCTTTTACTTCAAATAATAAATGTGAATTATGAATTTACTTAAGAGATAACCGACAAAGTCATTTCTAACTTATCTTTATCATATAAAAGTTTAGGTGTTCCCATGGGGGCAGAAATGAGGCTCACTAAAGTCAGTGCAAAGCCTCGGGGTTACCTCAATGGGCTCTAGATCAACCCTTCATGTGTATGATAAGATAACATGAAGTGAAAAACTTGAAGATAAAGATAATCAAAGCATGACTGAAGAGCTCTGCAGTCACACAGACTTGTTAATCGAGTAGAGGTACATGGCATCTCTGTTTAGATATAGAGAAATAAATAAAGTCTATCGCATGAGTCAAGTCTGAGAAAAGAATAAATAGGTGGTGATGTAGAAAGATCTATGGAGCTGTTTATCCTGTTGGTGTTGAGCCAAGTTATGACTATTGGAGAACATATAATTCAAGTGACTTTTATACTGCTGTATAATGGACTGATTAAATAGGCTTATAAAACATTGAAGAACATAGAAAATCTACTACAGATTAACCAAAAAAAAAAGGTTTGACAAAACTTCAGGAAAAACAAAAAAAGAACTGAGGTGATATAGAGAAATCTGCAGGCATCCAGGAAGTGACGCTTCTCAAGTCATTGACACCCTCCCTACAAGAGGAATTACAAGTGTGTTACTAAAAAAATTGAAAACATAGAAAGGTAAGATGAAATTTATCAGGAATCTTCATAAAAGCACAGAGATTTGCAGGCTGATAGGACATGAATATGCATTTTTCCAAAAGTAAATGAAAATTTCCTCCCTACTTGAACTGTAAAAAGGTGATATTTAGAGCACATCTCATCTTCTGGGAATCATCACTGTTCCAGATGGCAATAAATTTTGGATTTCATAGCATGACATCTTGTTTCAGATAAAGCCAGTTAGTCCTACCCATCCTAGCTGAACAAAGAGTTTCATGCTTTTAACAAATAATTTAATGCAAACAAAAAAGTAAATGGCAACAGCAAGACAACACTACCCTGAGAGAAAACACATAGCTCCAAGAGCAGCTCAGCATCCACCCATTAAAATAGTTGCCAAAATGCATTATTCTCTTAAAAGACAACATATTGTGTCTGCAGCAGACAACTGAGCCACATACAGATTTTACTTCTGCAAGAAGTTTCATACACTGCTATCTCTTACCTAGGGGAGCACTAGATTATTCTAAGCTTAAAGAGAACATAATACTAGGAAAAACAAACAAACAAACAAACAAACTGGTGAGGAACAAGTAGGTATTTCTTGGCATTATTGTGATTCACAAATTTTGTCCTTAGGTACTCAGAAATAGCTGAATCAATATGAAAGATATTGAGAGGGGTCTGGGGTTTTACACAAGTTTGGCATTAAATTCGAGGAGAAATGTCTCTACCAAAGATATAAAGGTTACTGCAAGGGAAAACACCTAAAGAATAACAACAGCTTGAAGGTTTTGCTTTTTTGATTCCCAAAGGTTTTTAGCTTCTTGAAGAAAGTATCACTTTAAAGCCATTTCTGTGGCACCAGATGATCGCAGTAGGAGGCCTGAGTCCAGCAGCTTCTGGGATTCCCTACCCCATGGCAGGATGAAGGCCAAGCTCCTTTTTCTAACGTAGAGGCTGAACTTACATCTAATGATCAGCAGCTTATACCGATCAGCAGCTTTATAACCGTATATAAAACATCCACATTTCAACCCAGACATTGCTTTGAGCTTTGCTACAGATATTTCTGAAATAGAGAGATGATCTTTACGGTACTTGCTGAACTTGGAAGAGTCACTGAGGGAATCATTTGGCTCGTCATGTTTAATTAATGCTCATAAAAGAAAAATGAAAGGACTCACGCTGTCTTTCCCTTGTCAAGAGTATTCTGTGTTGTCCTGTCTGTCCACACAGAAGTCATGGTCTATTTTTCATTCTTCTTTTAGATCTATTCCTTCCAAAACAAACACATTTGAACTAAGCTGTACAAAATGCTGATGTCCAGCACTTGGTCTGTAAGTGCCAGTAGCAATATCACCAGAGGCATGGCCACGGAGCTTGGTCTTGTTACTGCAAATACTTACAGTACAAGGAGGTATGCTACAGGATTTGGAAAGATGAGATATTCTGATAGTACGGTGATGCTCTACACAACCAGATATCTATGATCCAATTATAAAAAGGTTATACATTCTGTGAGAATGACTCAAGAGGAGCTTGAGATATTCCCAGAGTGCAAAAAGCTGCAGGTTACCTCTTCCAGCTGACATCTGGCAACAGACCACATGCACTTCCAGTCATTTGCATTGCAAAGTGAACAGCAGACGCATAAATCACCTAAAATCTCAGACATTCACCTGACAATGCTACAAAGAGTAGATGATTAACAGCACTTAGCTATGACTAAGCAACAAGTGACATAAGGTTTACTCTGTGTTTTACATTTGGTATTTCATTTTTCTTTTCATCTCTGCTTTGCTTTTGCATTCATTAGTTGCTTCAGGAAATGGCTAGAGTTTACAGGCTGCCTGGACATTGGGATGTTCTCAGAGAATGTACTGAAGTGCATTGATCTGAATGATATTGAATCTATTCCTTCCCAATGGTGCACAACAAGTGACCTTAGCTGATTGCACAGATCTACTGCTCTTTCCATTAACAATGTACAACTCATGGTTCCCGTTTTCATACATATTAAATATATCATAAATCTTTACCTTGAGAAACAGCCAACCAATATGCAGGAGTCTGTAATGTTTTGAAACTCCTCTGCTATTTGAACTGTGGTTAGCTCCCGGGGATGAGTTTCTCTCTGGAAGGGCACAGGCTCTCTGATGGAATATGCTGTTGGGGAAAACAGTGACAGATAGACTTCTTACTTAGAAAAAAAACAGACCAAGTAACACCTTTATGCAAGTCATCATGAATACATGCACTCACCCAACACAAATTATTCCCCAAATACAGCACGGGTACAGGACACTCTCAGCACCCAGCTCTATTAAGTGAGTGACATTATATCATGATCAGCTGCTTCAGAGAGTATACACAACGTTTTAACTAAAAGTTAGTTAATTTTTATGTTTTGTTCCTTAGCTAATTATCTCAAACCCCTTCACAACTTAGTGCTTGACAGAATGCCTATGTGTGCTTTGCAATAAGACACGGAACAGAGACTTAAACTCAGAATTGTCCTTTAGCACTGCTGTTTTGCCTGAGAAATATAGGTTTAATGATTTGATGGGATTTCATCTGTCATATCCATCATCACTGTGTCACTATAACTGACAAATTTTCGGAAGGTACAATAAACTATGCAGCAAACATTCTGTTAATTATTTGATGCAAGCTCTTTCCACAACGTGAGGTGGATTTTTGCCCTTGCCATTTCTATCACTGGAAATAGATATGGAAAATTAGATATTTTAGCTTCTCATTTTGTTTTTGAAGCAGCAAAGTGTCAGCCATCATTAACTATGTGCAATGTACCTGAATACAAAGGAAAACAGTCAAGAAAACCTTACCTATAGCAGTGTTACTGTGTAGTGCAATAGTACAATATTTATGCGGACAAGAAAAAACAGAATAGTGTCTACCTCATCTTTTCAACAAAATAATGTCCATGTGGTTTAAACCTTAAAAAACCAATATTTTTCTAATGAAGTTGTAGTGGCAACCTCACCTCGTAGCCAATTTATAGTTAATATAGAATATAGGTGAATATAGATTTATCTATTTCAGTTCTCCATAGATGAAAATTAATGAGGGAATAGTCATTACTAAAGGAGACATTATGCTGAAGAAAAATGTATTTAGCATTGTAATTTTCACGGGGGCTTTATGTTTACCTCACAAAACTTGTGCCTGGAAATGTCCATAAGGCTGCGATGTTTCACTCACAGGTTTGCCCAGCTTAACTTGGGAAGGGCGGGAAGAGGAAAGTAAATCTATGTGTTGATTTTTCTGTTATGGGGAAACAATTCAGAGAACTTCAGCATGTCCTGCCAGAAAAACTGCTACTGAGTACACAGCCAAAACTGCCCCATGCCCCCTGTCAGGAGGAGAAGTGGGTGCCTGTGTTGTCACTGGGGGAGGCAGGACAGCCCGACATCCCAGCCTGACAGAGAGGGGATGCACAGAGTCCTCTCCCACCTGCTCTCCACCCTTGTTTCTGCTACACTTTCTGATATTAAAGGTTTGTTTTCACTAGTTTGTTTCTGCAGTTTCTCTGTAACTTGTTCTCCCATCTCTGCAGCCTGTCTGGGGTGGGCTGGAGAGCGACCAGGGAGGTTTGGCTTTGCTGGGCTGCAGCTGAGCAAAACTGCACCTGAGCCTCCCCTCTGCCCAGCTGAACCAACGAGCCCAGCCCCACTGGCTGGGGGATGTTTATTGCTACAGTAATCTGGAAGCCTGAGAAGCCCGTAATTCCCCAAGGCACAGGAGTCTGCTACAAGCATTTCAGTTTTCTAATATCAACTTTTTTCATAAGCAAGTTTCATAATTTTCTCTATTAAAAACAAAGGAGTTTGAATGCTTTGAGAGCTTGCAGGTAAGCCTGGAAAGGTTTACACATTTTCATTTTTCAGCTCTGATACCTGTGACTGGATAAGATTTTGTACAGGAGCTTAAATAACATGGTTTATATTTTTAAGAGATCCTTAAACATGCTTTAACATACACTCTCCTGGCTAACAAAATCCATGTTTATTAGTAGTTTGCATACCTGATTTCTAATGCTGCGGCACACACCAGTTGCTTGCTGAGGGAATTACAAGACTCCCTAGTAAGTCTGTGCTGTTTAAAACCCCAAATAAACCAAAACTCCAGAGGCTCACACATTTAATTTCCCTTCTCACTAGCCTTGCCAAATATCTCCTTTTCTATAGTGATACCTGCACACAACCAAACTTTGTCTAAAGGTCTACTTTATGGCACTAATTCTGCTTTACTGTTTCATTGCCTGTAGGGGTGAAACTAGAGCAATGGAGGCTCTTTTTTGCCCATGGGAATAATGGCATTCCATTGACATGGATGACATTAAACCTTACCAATAAAAGGGTATTTAGTGTATGCAGCAAAACACTCACTGTCCTTGACTTCACTTTTCTTACCCAGAAACTATGGACCTGTGACCACAAGAGCTAGACTCAAGGGGAAACATGGTATTCCCTGACCCTCATTTATACAATGACATTATTGCATGCTGCAGAGGAAAATGTCATACACGAAGCAGTGTCCTCCACATGCCTGGAAGTTCTATTCATCTTCAAGGTGGGGTCTCAGCGGCATGTCTCTAACAAAACCTTGTTTCAAAAACAACTCAACTTTGCAAACAAACACTGCACAGTGTCAAAGGGTTTGTCATGTCTTCATGACTTCACGTGAGAGTTGTTAATTTCACAAAAAAAGGACATTGGCATTTCTGATTCCAGCTAACCCAGAGCTCCTTCTGTGTTACTCCTGCCTCACACACCACCTCCATCACTGAAGTTTTTACAGGCTGTGCCCTTAGTGTCCTCCCACAGATGTAAGTGGGGAGTCAACTTGGCACCACAAACCAGAATTTATTTGATGGTTCTCTTGGGTTGGGGAAGTTAGAAGAAAATCCATTTCAGTCCTATCCAGCTACATTTGCAGAGCTAAGAGCCAGAGGAAAAATAAGCAGGAAAAAAATTTAGGAAATTCATCGTCAGTGGGCAAAATCAAATCCAAATCTGTATGCACATAGGAAATGAAATTGCTCCATAAGAATGTACCATTTTTATATATTAGCTCTCCAGAGATAAAACAACTCTTAAGATATGAATTCTGGACATCACAGGTAAGCAATGAGAGAATAAAATTCCAGTTACTCACCTTGGGCACTAAAAGTCTGAAAATAAACACACTGTTTCTACTGTCCCTATCAGCCCTACCCATACACAAGAGCAGAGAGAGTTTGTGATAAAGGAGATCCCCTTCAGGGTCATGTCAGCGTAATAGGGATGTTTTGTATTTTGGTTTTCCTTTATCCTGAGGCTATTGCACCTCCAGTCACTGCAGAACAGGGCATGTTGTTACTTACAAAAGAAGAGTAACCGAAAACTATTTTATTACCAGGTTCTGGTGAACCAGGAAACAGATAAACAAGAACTCTAGGAAAGAAAAGCTTTTATCTACCTAGTGTATACAAGTAAGCACACGGACAAGAGGCCGAGGGGAGTCTCTGGTGACCAACTCTGAACTTGGATCCGATGTAATGGCCACGAGAGACTTCCATGGGGACTGCAGCAAGCTGGAAGATGGAAAAAGAGGACATTACATGGGAGAAAAACATGCAGGAAAAAAAATATTTGCCTGTTTGATAGAAATGTATGAATGGAGAAAAATCTTCCAATTCCTCAGAGTGTAACAACAAGACGTCATAAAAACTACCAGACTAAATTTTAAACTGTAAAAAGCATATCCAATAAGAAAGTTATATGTTTAACTAGGTTAGAGGTTGCTATGCACTTTTAGTCAACCTTCATCTTATTTAATGTATTATCTCACAGCTTTATGAGCACACCCACCTATGAAAAGTATGGTTTTGACCACTTACCATGACTCCAAAGGTCAGCTGTGGATCACTTCCCACTGAATCCCTGGTGGTCCCCATCAGCTGGGGAGCCTCTGAGGCCCGGGTGGCTCAGCACAGCCGCTCTGGTGACACTTGGAGGTGACGGTCACTCCTACTCTCCGTGGCTCCTCCATCATGGAAATGATCCGGACTGGTATAACCCTCCCAGACGAGCCTCATGGCAGGTCACAGGCTTTACTTCTCATTGTTTGAAACCTTTTTTTTCCATTTTTTCCCCCAACTGCTTAGGCATGCTACAGTTTGAAAACTAACTTTTGGGATTTTATGTTATTTATGTAGCTTTGAACACTTCACATTTTTTCTACACCTGTTGGGAATTCTGCTATGGGCATTTTGAACCGAGCCCATACCAGGCAGGACCATAAAGCAGTGTCTGAAGGAATCAGCTATGAAGAACAAGCTAGAAAAGTATATGAAGTGTTGCTCACCCCAAGACTGAAAGAAATACATTTATGTGCAAATTAGAAACATTCCTGGAAGCATGTTTGCTCTGCAACACTAAAAGCTTGATTCACTTGATGACTTTGAATAAGCAGAACTGTTCTCATTTTTAAATAAAAAAGATAAAACTGCATTGCATTATCTTCCAGTTAGTCACACTTGCTGAATAATTATATTTTATCTCATTCTTTTAATACCCTTTTTCTGGAGAAAGAAGCATGTGTAATTGTAGGCAATCGACAACAACTTCCCCAGTATATTCCATGAAAAAACATAGTTTATAATCACCATTTATTATTTACCAGATTGGTTGCTGGACAGTAAGAGTATAAGCAGAACTCCTCGATTTTTGTTCTCTCTGGCAGAGGATGAAGAGTGACAAGCATTAGAGCAGCATCGCTGAGTGACGCTCCCCACACTGTGTGGCGTGAAACTCCAGCGCTGCCCTGCAGAGTCCACAGTACAGCACCAGGGCTCTTCTAAGGTTTTTTTGCCATTTTTAGCTGTAAACACACAATGGTTTTGAGCAGTGGAGACCAGGGAAAGGGGTGAGGAAGAGGTTTCTGCCTGGCATGAGAGAGGACCCGAGGGCAGGTATGCCAGGCTCAGTCAGAAGACGACACCTCCAGCATCGGTGGAAATAACTTACAGCTCTTGTTTGCGTCTTCCCTTCCCTGATAAATAATACAACAGGCGCATCATTGCTGGGACACTCCTAGCCTTCTTGAAAACTGCCAGCATTTCCTAACTAAAGGCAGGAATTACATGACGAAATGGGTCATTAAATAAAACAGATGCTTTTATTGTAGCACATTAACTTCTGTGTTATTCTAGAAAAATGCTTATGCTTGACATGACTGTGTGCTCCATTCCTCCAAAGCCGGCCACTGACCTTAAAACATTTGTCAAGTATTGAGTCAGATCCACACTGTCGGAGGTCACCAACTGCCTCATATGTTCCTTTGCTATAAAATTATTTTTTTAAGCATCCAAGGTACTTCTTTACTGTAACCTGTGCATGGTACCTGCCTTGATTTCTTGTAATGTCATACAGTCCTTATGGTATCTGTCAACATCTGTAGCTGCTCCCAGGGTAGTCTGAGAGGAGATCCTCAAGGAATAACAGTTCTGATGAAGGAACTCCTCCTTAGGTTTGAGGGCTTTGGGTTTTAGATTTAAGGTGAACATACTTCACTTGCATCTGTCAGTCCAGCTGATTTTTCCAACACATAGAAACAGCTTGTGGGATTCACAGAGCACATGGTCCACATGGGGGTCTGAGAAATGAGACTGGGGTTTTTCTTTTCAAGAAAAGGCACAGAACACCAGTTAAAGAAGGACAACAGAGCACAACAGAGAAAGCATAAGGGGAGGCAGAGGAGGGAGAAAGAGTGGAACACCCTCAAAGTCCACTTCACAGCATGCTCAGTGGGAAAATTGGATCCTCTTAACGTCTAATCAGATGAATGCTTGGAGATTACCTTTTTGCTTCTGCTTCAGAAAATGCTGTGCTGATGCACAGATGCATAGTCTCCCATCTAACATGCACTTTCAGTTTATGGAAATGCAACTTTTAGCATTTCATCTGCTTTTATCAAAAGTAATTTTGATGCCACATTAGAGTTGCTCAGCATTATTTCATTGCGGGGGGGTGGGGAGGGGGGTGTTCCCCACAATTACAGTATATTTTGCCTACCAATGGAAAAAACAGTGCAAAAAAGGTAGAGAGTAACTCCACAGAAGTGCTGTGCAGTGGGATTCTCCAGACTAACCTTATTAAAAAATTTTTTACTGGGATGTCCTCTCTCTTCTTTCTCATGCTTTTTTGAGTGCACCTCTAGATATTGGCACTGCAATGTGACAGGCATCCATTGCACCTACTATCTACAGGAGCAAGTCCCAGATATGCCACAGTCCAAGGAGAAGACTTTTGAAGATAAAAGTGTCATGGCTTCACACACCTACAGCCTACATGTTTCAGGGCCACATACACACCTCCTCCTCCCTTGGCATGGAAACTACAGACACAGGCTGGAAAAGCCATTGTCCAGTCAGACTGTAATCCTCACAGCATCTTCCTTGCACTGGGGAGGTCTGAATAGTGAGAGAAAGTTTCCCTTGTGAAAGGGCAGAATATGAAAAGGAAAAAAAAAGATACACAGAAAACACCATTCTCGCCTCTTTTAAACTTCAGTAAGCCAGGGACAGATTTTCTTCCCCACTACAGACCCATTTCCTCATGGCAGCATCGTCTCTCACAGTTGTCCAGAGAGTGGTCAGGATGCCTTGTGCCACCCATGCTCTGAACACATCTCAGTATTTTCCACAAACTGCTGCATCTTCTCTTGCACTAACCTCAGAATAAAACACATTGTTTAAGGATGTCCAGGCTGTCAAAAACATGGAGCTGCCTTGCTGCCTTTCAGCAATGTGGGCAGTCCAGCCCTACAGGATAGTGGACTGACCATGGAGAAGGCAGGATGACAGAAAGGGCCTGGCAATGGCATGCAGGGCCAGAACAGCAGCAGCCTTGGAGAGCTTGGTGCAGGGACAGGGGACAAGGGAGTCAGAGGGAGAGGAAGGTCCGGCCAAGGCTGCCCCTCTCACACACAGCCCTGGAGCCACTGCAGCAGACAACTTGGCAGCAGGGTCATGGTTGTATTCCTGATTTCCTAGGCACCTGCCTCCTCTGTCTGTGCATGAAACTACATTTCTTGACCTTTTTTGTCCCCCTTTTTTTAGCTCCAATGAGTTAATAAATCTCAGAAGGTGGGGTGAGGATGCGAGGGGTGGGAGGAGTGCGGTGCTCCTCTGCACACCTTGGGTCACACAAGTCTGACTCTCCTGTGTTGCTCAGCTGAGGTGGCAGTAATCAAAAGCTGTGGGTTAATACTTTTAAAACCCTTCTAACAGAGGGACAGAGTTCCTGTGCTCATACCCTTCCATAGCAAAGATTATACCTTACACCTTAAAAGTTAAACATCTATTTCTCCCCAGTATCAAAAACTTCAGTGATTAACGAGAACCTGAAGTTTATGCCAGCAAGGAGATTTACTAACTGCTACTTTGGACTATTGTAATGTAAATTAAAGTCTCTTAGGGCTGTGTTCTAGTAATTTAATTTTAGGCTGCACAGAGTTGTGGAGAAATGCCAGGAAACAATGTCCCTCTCCTTGTAGAAAAGCCAGATTAAAAAATGGAAGCTGGTTTACAGTCTTTTGTGCTGTCATTCACCCCACACTACCTGTGTCAACCAAATGGCTGGGAAATCAGGTTGGCATCAATAAGTCTCAGAAACATCCATGAACTTTACATGCAAACTTCATGCTTTGTACTGGGTACTAAAAACACTTTTCTGCATGAATCCTCTGAAGTGGAGCTGAAGAAAAACAGTGCTTTACACATGTGAAGCACCAAAAATCCTAGTATCTGCACTGAAACTTCCTGCAGAAAGACTATGTGGGTAGGAAGAAAACAAATTTCATCTAAAACTGCTGAAAATAGCAGATCTGGGGTCTATGGGCTGTGTGATATGAATTCAGGTGCTGAGTTAAGTGTTCCTCTGCTAAACACTATCATATGAAATGAGAGAAGTAACACTGAACTATAACCAAGTTATTTCCCATTGTAAATTAGAAAAGAAAAAAAAAATGGTCTTTTCTCCTCATCACAATAGAAGTGAAGCAAAGGAAATAGGCTGGGGGAAGCAAATGCCCTTCAGAAGCCATTAGAGTTAAATATAGAATAATTTTAGAGACGAAACATTCATATCCTCTTCTGCCTAATCCACTCTGTTGCCAGCGTGCAGAATCATTTCTATGGAGTCAGAGCGAGCACGTGGGGCAAAAACATGATCTCGTCAGCCTGTGGCAGCCCTGAACGTCAGGCTGTCCAGGCCTCCTTGCTCAAAATTCTCTACCAAGCAAACACTCCCCAAACACAGCATTATGAGTGAGAGGCTGGGCCCAGCACTCCCAGCTCCAATATCCCGCTAGCCTAGAATTGTGGGAGACACCATCATTCACTGTTAGCACAGTCTATGGCAAAATTAATACCTAAGGCTACAAATTAGCCTCCATTTTTGGAGATTCCACCATCGCCAAGTGCAACAGACACACCAGAGCTATTTTATCACTCTCCATATGGATCGGATTTGCCAACCACCATCACAGGAAGAATGCACTATGCCGATGCTTTGTGCAAGGACCAGTGTAAATTATAATACCTCCAGACCAGATTAGGGAGTACCATAAAAAGGCCATCGTCAAAGGGAGAAAGCAAACCCATATATCCTGACTGCTACTAAAGAAATCTATCCAGTGTACTTCAGTAAAACTAGAAAAAGGTACCATATCACATCCCAAAAAGAAAAACACCAAAATGTTCATTTAACACTGACTGTACCAGAGCAATAACCCTTCCTCAGAAATTAGGACCAGAGGGACAGAATTGTTTTGAGCCCTCAGTACTGTCACTCCTCAAACCCACCCCATCGCTCCGTGACCACGAACCTGCTCATTTCCCATTCCCCCTCATTGCAAGTCTCTCCTCATTGCTTTTTGGTTTCCCAAGGCCAGCACTTGGGGAGAAAGTTCCAAAATCAGCAGTGCAACCTATTGCTTTACATGGTGCAAAAGATCTACCCGTGCAAGGCAAGATTAATTCCTTAGCTGTAACAATAATTTGGCAGTCCTTCCACACCAGCAGGCATGTTGTTACTGAGGCCGGCGGAGCTGAGCCCCTGCCCTGCAATGTGCTGGCCACCTGGCTGCTGCTGGGACAGCTCCGAGAAATTTTGGGGAGTTTTGAAAGCAAGATCATTACAGGTGCATTTCAGCACCGCCACCTTCAACAGCAACAGTAAGTCCGTAATCACAATGAGTTTGATTATGGATGCAAATTAAATATGCTATAAGTACAGGGATCAACAAATACTCTGATTTACTGTAACGGACACCAGTCCTCATTTCTTGAAACCTGAATTTGTGCTGTACAGTGGTTTGACAAAAAGCCTCGGTAAGTCATCCACTATCCAAGAGTTACATTGAGTTATCACATGAGCAGCCATTACTCAAGGTGACAGTCCCAGCACAACAAGCCCCTGTTGAGAGCACTTGAGTTTATGTCAACATGAAACAGAAGAACTCAACGGACATCTGCCTGGATGAGTCCAGTGCCTGCATGTAGCCACCAGCCTTACTGTATACAGTGGAACAAATTGACCAAGCACTGCATCTATCCAGCATTGCTCCCTGCACAATAAGACTGACATTTTTCTGGTTTTCTTTAGATAAGCCTGGGGTTTTGTTGATTTTTTTTCTTTTTTTTCTTTTTTTTTTTTTTTCTTTTGGAGGAGAAGGAGGTGGGAGATAAAAATAGCTCATAATTAACAACAACTAGTCATATGTGGCAACATGTTTAGTGTTGAAGGGGCAGTAACCTTTCAAAAATGATGGGAGAAAGCTTGGCTTTGATTTTCTCCATCAGACCTGATCTGCCTGGCACACTGGGGCACAAAGATACCCAATGCACGTTGTATAGCCCACTTTGGGAAACAAAGGGGCTGTGCCCAGTTCTGGTGCAGGTTAGACCAATCTTGGAGGTTATTCTAACCCAAAATCTATCATCTTCTTTAGCTAATTTCATAGGGTCAGCTATTTTAGCAAACATCTTGAAAGGCAGGTTTTCTAAAGCTGCTAGCTGAGAAAGATCAGGATTTCCTCCATGGCGCTCTCTCTTGATTAGGAGATATTTCCTCACTGCCAGCAGATATTGCTGTTTCTGAGCTAATCCCAAATTATTTTTGTTAAAACCTATAGCTGAGCCTCATGGTGAAAAGAGAAGACTCATTCCTTAACCAAGAATAGTAGAGAACAAATAAAATTCACATCAGTTATTTTTCTACTGCTGAAGTTATTTCATTGTCATTTTATAATACACAGTTCTCTAAATTATATACAGAAATTTCCTTCTTCTAAAAAAAGTAATGAAAGTCAACGTCTGAAAGCAGAATATTAATCTTCTGACTATTTTACTGCAGTTTTAGGCTTTTATATCTTCACTGCATATTAAAAGGAGGGGGAAAAAAAAAAACATAAGTAGCTAGTGAGATTGATTTCTGGAGCTGTTATTTAATCTCTGGGGTTTTTTCAGCACTTAATACAACGTAGCCAGTAGGGAACAGTCACATTTTGTGTTCATTCATCTGATTAAAGAGAAAAAGTCACTTCCTAGTGCCACACATTCAGCCAAATTACCATGGGCTGAGTCATCAGGCTCATCACCACCCTCCGCCAGACTCCACACAGCCCTTCCCGCAGATGATGCGCAGCGGCGTCCTGCACAGCTGCATCCCTGCACGCCACCACCCCTGGCCACTGCCACTGCCCCGAGCCCACAGAGCCGGGAGCCGTCCAGGGGCTGAGCTGGCCCTCCTCACCACAGGCACCCAGGAAACATCGCCACAGATGAGCCAGAGGAAAATTGCATCTATCTGGAGTCATTTATTTGGAGCTTTGTTTAAAAGCAACATGAGGCAGACAGAGAGAGAATAAATCTGTGGTGAGAAGTGAACCAGGATAACAAATAAGGAGACAATACTGAGCTCTGCTCTTCAGGGAGCACATTAATATTCTTATCTAACAATGTGTCCCTTTAATGATAATGCACTGGAATCAATTCAAAATCATATTAGTATAAATAAGGTGTAGCTGTTACCAGAGCTCAGTTTAAATGACAAAGCTCTATATTAATGTGAATTCATTAGTATCCTCTTCCCTAAATTAGTATATCTAATTTGCAACTAAATTATTTGGGGGGTTTGTAGCATACCTGACCCCAACCTGATGCTGCAGTACTTTTACCCTCAGAGAACCGGGGCTGGGAAGGGTGACAAGAGGGCTCTCTTCTGAACCATTGCCAAACACTGTAGCACAGTCGTTTTAGTTCCTGATTTGGCAAAACTCCTTTAAAAAGCAATGGTCATTTGCAGAGCGAGTAAAGAGCAAGAGATCAGAGCTCTGCTGTGTGGTACAGCCATGAGAAATTACAGCATGTCTCTCTGCGCAAAGACAGAGAATGCCACTTAGAGATACCACAGCAAAATTGGTCAAGTCATCCTCCATCCATCATGATGTCTGCAGCTTCCTTCACATGGTGGGAAAGATGATGATAAATACAGCATGAGTGCGTTATAGTGTGTCTTTTTCCTGTGCTGCAAATAAAGCTGCCTGCAGAGTCTGCCTCCTCAGGAACAAATGCCAAGGAGATATTCAAGGAAAACTAAGGGAGCTGGTTAATTGAGTGATGCCCACACCCCTCATCAGACATGATCCTACAGAATGGAGCATGCAATCCCAATCTGGCACTGTTTACAAACATGATGCAACTGGCATCGTTTCAATATCACCGTAACAGGTGAGTACACATATAGGTTGGGGAGGAAATAACATTTTTATTGACTGACAGATTGCAGTACTACGTTACATTGAACATCTCATTAAGAGTGGAGTAAGCCCTGCCTAAAATACAGCACTGTGCAGAGGTTAGCGGTACAGCAGTCATTTTATTAAGGTTAAAGCTATCCTGTAAAGCTTTGCTGGAACAACGATGTTCATTATGAATGCCAAATAAATAAATAAATAAATACAAATCTTATCTCAAAGCCAGCTTCTCTGTGCAGAGGAGCACCAAAAGGAGGTACAGATAGGCTTTTATCAGCTCAGTTGGGCTGTTCGAGGAAACAAGAGTAACAAATGCAGCATCTGTATATACACCTTCACTGGAGGGCTCAGCAGACACACTGTGCCAGCACAGCTGCTGCAGCAGCATTGCATCCAGGATAAATCACCCCTGACACAGGCCGTATGCATGTGTGTATGTACGTATAAATAATATGTGTCTGTTGTGCATATCCTGACTCTCAAGTTCTGGTTCCAGACATGGCCACAGCCTTCGACAGCTTCTGGGGTGTGCACAGTCCCCCGTAGCTTCTGACAGTGGTGACAGTCACTCCACTGCCACCTCCCTTCACTCGGCACTTCTGACATACCTAAAATCAGATCGATAGAGTACAAAACAGACAAAAAGTTATTATGCATATAAAAATTTGACACTTCAGCACTGAAGATTTTGGGGGGATCTGAATTACACCTCTGCTAATTACACATCTAATCTTCCTCACTTTTGACAACTTCACGACTAGCATTGTGTTTGCCCCTGATTTCTGCACTCAGCTTCCATCTCTACAGCAACCAGTGCTCGAGTATTCGTTGAACATCCTTACTCATTAAATACCATAGAGAGTAGAATTCTACCTCATGTTTGGACAGGCCCAGCATAGTGTTTATTTAGTTGTCTACATGTTACATGGAGCCATAAGACTCCTTGGATGGTGCACAGCTGGGAATGCATTTTGGTGAAGGAAATACATTAGCACTAATTATAACACTTCACATGAACACAGACAGAGAACTCCAATGTTTAGCTGACTAACAAAAACATATTTACTACATATGGACAACCTTGTTCAGCTCAAGCCAATCGTTTCTCAAGTACTCCTGAGCCTGTGATTCTGATAGCAAATAGATGACTGGAGATCAGCTAGTAACCCACTGTCGGGGCAGCTGCTCTCTGTTAAGCAGAGGACATTGATATTTCTTACGCAAGAGAGAATTTTTTTCCTTGGCTTCTCCTTTGACAAAGCTGGGTCTGGTGGAAGAAAACAGCAGGAGGCCCCTGGCCCAGGTGTTGCGCTGTGCTGTGCTCACACTCCATCCGTGGTCATCACCGTTGTTTTTCAGAAGCCTGCTCGTTCTTCCAGAAATAGGCTGCTGCCAGAAAAATAAATAAATAAATAAATAAAAGAGGCTTTTCAGTTACCGATTTCTTCCAAAGCCTGTGAAGAAAAGTCAACCTACAATATTTCTGCAGTAGCTTCAACCAACTCACATTCTTAAAATTCCTGGTAATTATAATTTTCAAAACGGCTTTTAAAGGCCACGTTGGATTGCAGACTTTTTTAAATTATGAGACACAATAACTGGTGGATCACAACAGGTAAGGCTAGAAGGAGCCAAAACCCACTGAAGTTGAAAGAAGCACCAGCAGGATTTAGTCTAGAGTTTGCCTTGTACTTTAACCATCCTAAAGGCTGCTGGCAATGACATAGTATGGTATCTCTTTTGTCATAAACAGAGTCACATGAACTGATAAATTCTGTGCCATTTGAAAGCCGGGTGCTTAGTCCCTGGCTCTAACACCACTCTGCAGACTGATGACTGATTAATTGACAGGCATTTTGGGGATAGCTAGTGATGAATATCAACAACAAAATGAAATGTCAGCAAGTGAGTGAAATGTATTGCAAGGCTTACATGGATTATGAGATGTAGTATTATCAAACAAGAGAACCAAGTCGAGGGATAAGCAAAGTGTAGAATCAGAGCATCCAGCAGGATAGTGATAATTAAGTCCAGGGAGATGATTTTATAAATGTAGATTTAACGGCTTTACTCAGATTCTCATATTTTCTTGTATAACCAGTAGGTTTATTCAGAGATCGTGTTAGTAATCAACTCAAGTAGAAGTGGCGACGTGAGTAGAAAAGTAGCTGCACAGAGTAACAGTTAGGTTGAAGAAAAGCAAAATTACAATTTCCCTGCTGCCTGCTAATGACTTAACGACCTCAAATGTGATCCATAGGGGGCTGCAAAAGCAAACTCCCTTTTGAAATTCAAGCAGGATTTTCATATCTGTTATGCTAATTTCCAGACAATAATGTGACCAATTTTATATATAAACAACAATTTCATCTGTCATTTTGGGCTCAAGTTGTGATCCTTTTCAGTAAATAAATATCAGCAAGTAAGTAATAATGTCCCTTAGGCTAGAATTGTAACCCTGGTGTCATCCAGAAAACAAACCATGTTAATCACCCAGCTGTAATGCCATGAAAATACACACATCTGTTTATGAGCAGTTGCCTGTTCTTACGTACCTGTTACTGGGTGCATCATATGCACCATCTTATATTTACATTTCTGGCCAGAAAATAAAAACTCTGCTTAACAAAATAGTTCATATTTCACTACTGAGTTTTGGAGTTTTGCCTGTTGTGAGGATGAACTGGAACAACTGTGCATGGCTTTGGGAAAGGACAGGAGAAAACCATGGTGGTAAGATAATTTGCTGCAAATATCCAGTGCTAAATCACCATTACTTGAGATGCCTGATTTCCCAGCAGTTCCCCAGCCACAATACTGTGCGATTAATATTCCCCTCTGCACATATAAATGAAATGACTGATTTCCAATTTGCAGCCTCTACACCCCTAAGGAGGACATGGAGTGATTTTAAGTTGTCCAAGAAAGGGGTTTACAAAAGCAAGCTCCTACACTCTACATATGGTTGGGTGGGGAGTTTTTTGGTGTCCACAAATTGCTAGATACTGAAATTCTCTAAATGAAATTTAGAGGCTGATGGGAGCAGTAACCATCAAAATCACGAGGCTTAACCTGTGATATCATAAAACCAGTGCAAGCAGCACTGCCATCAATAGCTACCTCAACCTTTTTGCTGCACGCCCAAAGCCAGAACCTGAAGAGATTTTGTGACAGACACCTCCTTGAAACATATGCCCAAAACTTTTACTTTCAACAGACAAGAATTGCCCAACATCAAGAACTTTCCAATCACCTATAATAAGTACATGCATACACACTTGCACAAAGCACTTAGATTCTTGTAAGATTAAAACCAATGATTCAACTGGAAAATTGAAAAAGCCTCAGTATAGAATCACAGAATCATAGAATGGTTTGGGTTGGAAGGGACATTAAAGATCATCTAGAATTCCAACCCCCCTGCCATGGGCAGGGACATCTTCCACTAGACCTGGTTGTTCAAAGCCCCATCCAGCCTGGCCTTGAGCACTTCCAGGGATGGGGCACCCACAGCTCCTCTGGGCAGCCTGTTCTAGTGCCTCACCACCCTCATGGTGAGGCACTAATTTAAGTGTACCTTCTTTCAGCTTAAAGCCATTACCCCTTGTCTTATCATTACATGGCTTTGTAAAAAGTCCCTCTCCTGGAAGGCTGCTATAAGGTCTCCCTGGAACCTTCTCTTCTCCAGGCTGAACAACCCCAACTCTCTCAGCCTGTCTTCACAGAGGACATGCTCAAGTTCTCTGAGTGTCTTCATGGCCTCCCCTTGACTTGCTCCAAGATGTCCATGTCCTTCTTATGTTGGGAGTCCCAGAGCTGGACGCTGTACTGCAGGAGGGGTGTCATGAGGGTGGAGCAGAGAGGGAGAATCATATAGTGAGAGATTATAACCAATTAGAATTATCATAAATTATTATGAGAATAAATATATATTATTTTTAAACATTGTAAGGCCTTATTTCACATTTAAGTGATTGTTTCATTATAACTGTACTTAAATACCTATAATTACATGTTGGTTTCCATTGTTCAGAATATTTTATATGCACAGGTAAGGCAAACGCTCAAATATAAATCCCAGACGGTGATTATTTTTAATAGTGCAATTATTTTCTCATCATAATCACTAGGGTACAATTCCTATTAAACTATTCAGTATTCCTTGAGAAAGTTAAGTAAAAATCAATCTGACTTACTTTAAGGGAAGGGCTTCCCAACTCTGCTCGCTCTCTCATCTCTGCTCCAGTAAATATAAATGTGTGTTAGCTATGTGGAGAATCAATGAAATTATATTAAATTTGTAATTCAGCCAAGTGTCTGCAAATTCACTAATTATTTATATTTTGAGTGTTGTTGACACTGCTGTTATCGAAAAGCTCAAGAGCCCATCTCTTTAATGTAACCAAGTTTTGAGGAATCTACACCACCATTACATTAAAGTTGAAATATTTGTGGCCTATTTAAGTGGTTTAGATAGTTTTCTAATTATTTACTTGAAATTGTGAAAAAAAGTTTGGTTTCCTGAAATGCATTTTATAAAACAGCACATTTTCAATAGATGCTGATAACTTAATACACATGCTGCATAAAAAAATTTGGATGCTTGGGCCTTTTAATGTCATAACTGACTGTGTTTCCTTCCTGTAGTTCTCTGGAGAGCTTTTGGTATAGGTCAGAGAGCAGCAGGTCCCTCCAGAGCCCCCCACAGCAGGTCCTGCTCCAGGAAGTTGTGTAATAGAAACCTAAAAAACATCATTCTCCCTATTCCAGCAGTAAGAAGGCAACTAGCCTAATGTTAGCAAACCCTGACACAGGCGAGGAAAGCCTGCCCAGGGACTGCAGGGCAATGAATTTCAACCCACAATATGACAAACGCTGATGCAAACACCTCAAAATCAATTTGAATCCACAAGGACAAGTTCACCACAAAGACCTGCCCTCCCATGGTTGCTAAACACCTCGGGACATTTATTAGAGGAGTGCGAGTAACAACCTCACTTCTGCTTGGCAGATTACATTCTGCCTCCATGAACTCACCATTAAAATTTCAAACGGATTGCACTTTATTCATTTCCTGTTTCAAAATGTCCATTATTAGCAAAAATGGCATTTTAGTAAAGAGGGAAATGATTTCAATGTACTCTGCAAATCGATTTGTAAGGATTTCAGCAAAGCAATTAGGGGAAATGTCTGGACTACAAACACGGAGTGATGTGAGATTCCATCCTGGCTGAAAGGTCTGTCAGGATTTCCATCCAAAGATACAGCTGCATTTCCTTACTCTCCACCTCACCGTTTCATGAGCTACATCTTAAAGTTTTGTTCTTTCCTGGTTTTATGCCTTGGCACTTTACCCAATTTTAATCAATTTTAAACCTCCTGCTTTCCCACTGAGCAGAACAGATGCCAAGCAGGACTGGAGAAAAAGGACAAAGAGATGCCACACCAGCAGTGCTCAGGAACCACTGAAGAGAAATACAAACCAAATTAAACCTCTAAAAAGTACCAAGTGCTCAGGACAGGAGAAAGCAAGACTGACCAAAGCTGAGTTTGGGTACATCATGCAGTCCGCAAGATGACAACCAGTCTCAAGTTTTCCTAACAAAATTGGCAAAATATAGGATCACAAGTTGCAAGCTCTACCAAAAGGCCCCAGGGCATCATTTTAGGAAGCTATGTGTCTCTTTTTTTTTTTTCTTAGCCTTTTTCCCCCCCTGTAAGTGCAGTGAATTTGTAGCTGTGTTCCAGCTTCTTTTGAACTGTGCACCAGAGACATCATAAATAACAACCTTGCTGCCATTTCATTGACTCAGAAATTTTCCAGCTATTAGAAACCTGAGTTCCTTTCACATTTGCAGGTTGTGCTGTCTCACTGTCAGCTCTCTCTGAAAGGTTCCCTGACATCCCAAGCTTAGTGCAAAAGCAGTCTTCCCTTCTTCCTTGTGAACCCTTTCAAGCCTAGCTGGTAGTTTGGTTTAGTTAGTTAGTTAACCTAACTTAGTGTAAGTAATTAAATCTCACACATGTATAAATAAATGTATTTATAGATCTTTAAAGCTGGCATTCACACACTGAGCCTAACTCTTGCTTTGCCCTACATGTCCCTGCACCTCTCATTAGGGTAGGAAAGAAATTCATGAAGCATTAACCAACTTCCAGAGCTTTTGTGCTGGAAACAGAAATAAACAGAACAGCTGAACAAGTCAAAAGCATCCAGCTGGGATTCTCTTCCCTGAGCTTCAGACACAGTCGTGCCGGCTGTGCTGGGAAGGACGGCAATCACAGATAAACAGCACGTTCAAAACAATTTGATACCCACAACACCGTAAATAAATTAAATAGGGGTTTTTCACACCCTGAAGGAGTGGGATGGAGCTGCTCTTGACAGATTTGTCAAGACTGCATCTAAACAGACTATTAGAGCGAACGAGGGAGCAGAAGAGTGAACACAAGGCAAGAGCAGCCTGCACCACCCATGCAGTGAGAAGGAAAATCTCATTTCCTACACTATGTACAGCATGTTGCAGCCCTTGCACATGGACAGTACACAGCCCTTAGGAGAAAAGCAGATCATACGTTGTGAAAGGGGAGTGGGAACAGCTCCAGGTGAACTGCTGGAAGCAAAGGAGATCAGAAGGCGGTATCAAATGGCAGATGGAAATCAACATCCAAGTACCAATGTGAAATCCAAAACATTACCAGACTAGCAACCAGGAGTGCTTCAAACATCCAGAACATCTAACATCAGGATGCTAGAGGAGGCCACCTAGAATATTTGTTTCTATAATAATCCAAAGTTATTGCTCAAGTAAAATACTTTTTTACACATCAAGTGCCTGGAAAGAGAACTTTTGTCTTTGCTCATTGTCACTGCAGGCAAGTTCAGAGACTCCATCTGAGACAATCCTCCCAATATGCTACACAAGTGGGGAGACCCAATCTACATGGTATAGACTGATACAAATGAGGCAGAGCTGGGGCAAGGAGGGATGGTTCCCCCTGCCTCGCAGGTGAGGCAGGTAGGCAATTTGCCACTGATCACCAGGGAAATCCATGGCCACATCTCACACTGAACACAAACTCTCCTGGGCTCTGCAGCATGGTCTTTGAGTGGCAACAAAGGCGACGTTCAGTGGACCAGCGCTAACAACAGCAATGGGATTGTGCCTGCTAAGCCAGCATGAATCCGATACATTTATTAAGAAGGGAAAATGAATGCATTTCACTCACTTTTGTCCCAAAATTTCCAGCATGCCCCCACATAAGTGTTCTCTGCCTGCTGGTGGCACACAGGAGCTCATGGCTCTATTGCTCACTTCCCATTCCCTCACCTCGTAGGAAAGAGTTTTCCTCTCCCAGCCCTGTAATCAACTGTTCTTTGTTTCTAATAATGTCACTTCAGAGGAAAAACAGGCATATGCAAAAGCATTGTGAAATTAGCAGCTTTCCATACACAACCAAAGCCACAAGATATTCAGCCTCAGGCTCCAGCAAGCAGAGGCCTTCATTTTTCACTTGCTTCCGTTATGATTTAAATATCAAGTAATTCAAGTTTGGAGGGAAATGAAAGCAAAACAGGAGTGCTTGCTTGGGCAGCTGTACCCTGCCTGCCACCAGCAGGCTGTGGGCAGTTGTGCAGCCCTATCTACAGTGTCCACCTCCAGTACAGGTCAAGCTCACCAAGAGCATCTCAAAGCATCGTGGAGACATGACGAGATTAATGGAGCAAGAACATCTGGTGTCAACAGAAAAATCTGTTACTGCAGCTGCATCACTGCAAAGTGTTAGACAGCAAATCGTGTTATTTGCACTCTTCCCCACATCTTCCTGGGGAGGTATTTTAGAGGTATGACCAGAGAAATCTAGATATAGGCTCAGAACTTCACTGTAAATGGATAGAAGAGGATGCAATCAGGGAAAAAATTCTAGAAATATTTGGCCTTAGGCTCACATCTGGCATTAAACACTGACAGTTTCTGGAAAGCAGGTAAGACAACGTTTTTGTCGTCAATATCTTAATGGTCCTCCCATCATCTCCCAGTTCATCAAGGCAAAAAACCCTATTCCACCTACCTTTGATGGGACATGAACCTTCTTTTCGTGGCAAGATTACTCACCTATCTCCTTTAACCACACTTTATAATGCAAGCTGAATACCATACCTGCTCACACAGGTACAGCCTGAAGGTGTGACTCTGCAGATTTTCATTACTGTCTTTGCAAACCACACTGTATCCTTTTGTAACAGAGGTAGATAAAACCATTTTCCCCCTCCAGGTCCTACAGAATTTTCATTATTCATACTTCTGACTAAAACAAATAAACAGTCATATTTTGTGACTGCTTTTATCTTTACTGATGCCTAAGATATGTCGTTTTGTGGCACATTAATGAGAAATATATATGTCAGAACACAAAAGCAGTAAGTTTTGCCCGCAGTCTGTTGTGACAAAGCATTTGTTTCTGACTGTATTGAGCCACCATCTGTGGCTCACTGTGCAACCTGATAGCTGCCACCAGTGCCGTGACCTTCTGAGCAATCCTCCTTAGTACAGCTTCCTACCCTGTCATTTAAGAAAAAGAAACGACTGGGGAATAACTCCCAAATATGCACCTCTCCCCACAACCAAAATTCAAGGGATGAGGCAGAAGACAGAACATCCACCAGAGAATCGTATGCTTTGTATGCTAATCAGCTGTGGAGAGCAAATAAAACATGTCCTATAAAACAGAAAATTGACTTCTTCCAAATTAGGAGAGATTATAAGAATACTTGCCTACTCTGAAAAGGAAAATCTAGTGACTGATTGCATACAGGAGCAGCCCCGGTCCAAGGCAAAGCAGCTCCCCAGCCTGGATGCGTTGAGTGGGCAGAGGAAAGACACGTCTCCCACAAAGGCTCCTGGAGGAGGGAAACACCTTCCTCCAGTGTAGACTTCAGGTGTTATTTAAGGGAGAAAGGTCAAAAAAACTATTTTGCCTTTTTGACTTTCTTGTTTGTTATCTTTTTAGGCCCTTTGATGCTGTGTCCTTGAAACTGAAAGCTCAAAAAGCAACTGCAGGAAACTGGATTTTTATTCTTCTCCAGTCTTTTGGCAGGAACAAAAGCATTTGCTTACTGCATTACCTGTGGAGAAACACAAAGCAACACTTCAATCACCCATTCCAAATCAGAAACACAAGGTAAAAGCCAAACAACTGGGAGCATGCTCAAGGATCATAAATTTCCTTTTGCAACTCCATTTTTCTAACAAGCTTCTGTTCCTGAAAGTACTATTAAAAAATGCTCTCCTTTAAAGCAAATTCTGGAATGGCAGAAATAAATTAATAAAGTGACCAGAGTACTGTTTTGAGCTTGTTTTCCATGCTTATGAAATATATTGAACATATTCAACTGACAGCTCTGTAAAATAAAAACTTCTATGGGTAGGAAGAGATGAACAGGAGACAGAATATGCTTCTTGCTTAGCTCCAGGCATATCTCTTTAACATATTAGGGGAGAGGGGAGAAGCTACTTCAGTCATCATGTCAGAAATCAATCAAGTATCCAAGCATCCATTTTGGATATCCAGCTATCCAAAAATTATTTGTCATAAATGATTAGGTTGCCTTTAAATTATTAACAGGAGCTGAAATTTTCTTATTCCTTAGTCAAGCAAACCTGCAAAGCAAAAGATATTTTTGTGGCTTTTTTTGGCTGTGTAGTAATTTGCGTATTACAAATTGTGAATAGTTACTTATGATTATAAAATAATAATTAAAATACGAAATAGACCAGTTTTATGGCATCAATCCAAAATTATTTGCTGCAGCACATAAGCTGGTGTATGAAATTTGCGGAAGCCAGAGTTTCGCTCTGGCTGTAAAATCACAAGTCTAGAATACAAAACACAGCATTCAAATACAAAGACATTTCTGAACCTGAAATAGCTGTGTTTCAGAGACTATGAGATCTGTGATGCTCAGAACAAGAGACAGTGTTACAAATTATACACAATCTTATTCTTTGCTTGATCAGTAATTATAAAAATAGTTTATATTTGGGGCATTTCATCTCATCTTCAAGATCTGTCATAGGACATTATGGTGATAAAACATAGGGCTTGTTTTTAGCTGTTGCAACACTGAAATCAATCAAGTATCTGTATGCAGTCCAAAGGGACAATAAATCGTGTTTGTCACACCTGCAACCAATTTTCTGACAACAAAAGATGTAACAATGTACAGAGCCTCTGATGCCCTATATTTATCCTTTCTCTGAGAGCCAGAAGTGAACATAGAATCCACCCCTCCCTCTTCTTTTTTTTAACAATTATATTTTTTAACATACCTCTTATGTTTTTTACTACAGCTGAAGCTTTTGCTTGAGGCAGAAGATGTTTGAAGTGTTTGAAACAGAGCACTCTTGGCTTCATGGAGTGGCCTAGATTACACTTCATATAAATGAAGTTATTATATTAATCTCAACATTCATCGTGAAGTATGACAAAGTTGAAAATGCCTCAGATTTGTTATGAAAAACAATATTATAAAAAAACCCTTCCTATTATTTCTGTTTAATTGACTGCCTCTTTCTACATAAATATTCTAATTACAAGACATATTTGTTTCCTTTATTGGTAAATATTAGAACAACATAAGAGATTAAATTAGAAAAAATATGTGCTGTTGCAAACTCTTAGTTACAGAATTACTTGCTCCAACTGCATTGCCTCGATTATCCACTGATCTATACACCCTAATAGATATTCACGCAGGTCAGTCTCAAGCACAAATCGTTATCAGGCAGATGTTTGAGACATCTCAGATTCTGGAGATGAGAAAACACAAGACAGTCATATTCCCTGCATCATGTTTAGTCACCTTTGGTTACCCGCAGCCGAAGTCACCAGGTACCCAATTACAGCCTGGTGAGCTGACAGAAGGTTCAACGTGAGGTGCGACCTCGTGCCTTGTGAGGCTCATTAGCCACATCATGACAGCGCCTGAGTAAGTCTCTGGAGGACCAGCAATGAAAACGCAGCTTGAAGTCTGGGGTAGAGATGAACCACACACAAAAAAGACAGAGGAAAAAGGAATATCAGAGGCACAGAAGAGCATCCGTGTGCAGAAATATTAAACACAGGAGGACTCTTCAGTTTAGGAAAGCAATAACCGAGGAAGGGTAGAGCTGGGACCTGTCATATTGAGAAGGTGAAAAGAACAGTTAGTTGCTGTTTCTTACCGTACAGTATAACAATACAATCAGGCACCAACCCTAAATTAACAAAAAGGAAGTATTTTTTCACATAATACATAAACATATAATGCTAAGTATTGTTACACAAGCATTAAAAGGTAAATAATACAAATTACTTCAAAAAGTGTTTTAAAAATTAATGGACTGGCCAGAGAATGATCAGTGTTCACTTCTCCGCTTCCTTTTCCTGAGCATCCAGCCAGGTACAGCTCCCAGGGATGAGATACGGACCAGGAAGCTACAGGATTCACTTGCTTGGCTTTATTAGGTAGAAAACATCCATAGCAATTCAAAATGCTCAAGGAGTTCAAAGCAGCAGCAATAACAATGACAATTTAAGATTTGCCAGTCAGAATAAACAATATAACAAACAGGCAATAAGTATATATCAAGCTTATTATTGCCATTCTATGCTATGAGAATTAGAGTTGGAATTGAGAGATTGCATGCAGCTCCAATATTTCTTGCCTGAATTACAGTGCTTCTTTCAAACAAAGGCCTTTCAAAACAGGAGGAATCATGACTAGTTTGCATGTGTAATATTTACTTATTTTTATCTGGACTGAAAGAAGCAAAGAAAACCAGCCTCTAGATGCCCTTGCCTTCACTCATAAATGCAATTTAGTGCACTAAACCCCAATACATTAAAATAATCTTTGTAAATCATTATGAACTCACACCTCAGATCTAACACAGCTGAAATGACAAATTAAAAATGTCATCTCATGATGCATGTTAGCCCAGTGTCACTAAAAGCTAATGTATTTTGTTCATATCAAACTAGAATTGCCAGCAAATGGATATTTTTTGCTTGAACAAGGTACAGCTGAAAGCTCTGAAAGAAATCTGACTCCAAAGCATTTCTTCTGGAGCAATCCATAAATCGCCTGCACATGCGATTAATGTTGGACATGGGAGGAGGGCTGATGTGTGTCAAAACACTCATGTGACAGAAACGTGTGTTTGGAAAACAAAACATAAAGGCCAATAAAAAGACATTTTATAAGCTGGCAAAAAGATTACAAAGGTGGTTAGAAGAGACTTGGACAACAATAAAACAAATAACTGGGCTGTTCTTTCTTCAGCGGTCTCAGGCAAAGGAATAGGTAGAGAGTGCTCTGAGAAGGTTGCCCTGAGAAGAGCAGCGTCATGAAGGACATTTCATCAAGATGCCAAAGCATCCTTCTTGTGTAGGTGTATGTGTAAAAGTAGTACAGTACATGGAGTAGTATGCATGGAAACTATTCTTGCGAAAAACAAACAAACAAAAAACAACATAAAAAGAGAGACTTTAGACCTGGTTCTACCTTCTGTTCTATGAGCAGTCAATATTTGCTGTTGGCTGTACCTCCTTCTCAGCTAAACATCTTAAGCTCTTCTGTTCTACAAGCAGGTATCAGTGAATCTGCATTGGTTTTGCAGCTTTCCCAGGCAGTGGTTTTGAACTGCTGCCACTCACAGGCTTCTGCATTCAACACAACAAGTGACCAGATCAGCAACAGGGACAGTAGTTGCCACTGCTTGGACATTGTTAGTTGAATTCAGGTCTATGAAACAACACTGTGCACGACAGAGCCAAGCTGTTGGATTTCTTTATCATTTATGTGCATTGGTGAAAGCTTAAAATGAATGTCCTTAAGGCTGTTATCACCAGCTGGAAAGGTGCAAACAGTTTGTGATTCAGCCCACACACCTGCTTAAAATTCAGATACATCCAGCTGGTTTCAAGGAACAGGCAGGATTCCCATGCTTATTGTTATCACTCCAATGTCACATCAATAACACATAAAGAGCCAGAAAAGTGAGGGCTTCTATTCAAAAACGAGCTTCTGCATCATCAGAGATCCTGAAAAGTTTGTGGACAGCAAGAGAACTCAGGCAGCAAGGAAGGCACAGACTTCAGCTCAGGGTTATTTAGCATGTAATTTGATTTCATGTGTTTTCCTGCTTCGTATTCATTGATTTCAAATCCTTCCTCAGTGCCCATTTCTGCCACAATAGCTATGGTAAATCGCCAACTCATATTGGACAGGCAAGTGGCCAGCTGAGACCATGGATGTAATTAACGTGTCTAGTTTAAAAACCCACCTCAAACCTTCAATTTATACAACAACACATCAATGTAAAAACACCTTCTGGTCACAGTTCTTTCAATTTTTTTACCATCTGCCCCTCATATTTGTCACACTCATCACAATGTCTCATAATTTAAATTTTAAGCTGTTGAGGACAAAAAATATTCTGCCTTGTGTATTCTTGTCCAATGAGACCATGAACAGTGAGCCACTGCCACAACAGCTCCTCTGAAAACTAATTCATATAATAAACTTATTATAACCTTCCAAGCATTCCTTTATCATTTTGAAGCACATTTTTACCTGTATTTTTTAAGCAGAGCAATGAAAGGTGCGGTTTGATTTGCATTCAAACGTGAACAAGACGCCAAGTGCAAGCGCTGCTCTGCACTCTGCAGCGTGCGCTCCACAGCGTGCATCTTCCACAGACAAAACTCTGTTGTAGCAGCAGCAGATTAAATTAATCCAGACAGTTTCTGTCCTTCAGGGAAAGCCTCCTTGTTTTTGTTACACTCAAGTCTGTCGATGCTCTAAAGTCACAAGACAGCAATCCACAGTACATAGCATCTCAGAGATTAGAAATGGAAATCATGTTCTTCTTCAGGAAAAAAACAAAACAAATAAAACAAACAAACAAACAAACAAAACCCCCAACACACTAAAAACATTATTTCATGCCACATCCGTTGAGCAAAATGCTGCAACTCTGTTGAGTAGTTATTTAAGCAACCTTTGCTTCCCAGGGACCGATGAAGGAAGCAGATGGGTCTCCACATGCTCCTGGTGCATATTCTCCTTCTTCCCGATCCCCTGAACACAGAATACATGAAACAAGATAATGATGACGTGAAGTTGGTCTAAATGTTTCCACAAAACCGAACCTCTTTTAAAGAGCAAACCTGACATCAAAAACCCATCTAGGGAGTGTGTTCCACCAAAACCTTGCTCAGAGAATGCATGAACAGAAAGGCCTGCTGCCTGCCAAAGAAAAGAAAAAAACCTCTTGGGGTTGAATCACTGTCGAGGGTTAAGATTGCGGGGTGACAATAAAACCCTGGCAGATGTATTGTTAACCTCCTCTGCCCCCCTACTTCCCCCTTTTTTGCCCCTTCCTCTCCCCTCTTCCCACTAAGGACAGGTGATTGGGAGGGAAAGAAGGACAGAGAGAAGACAGTTGGAAAAATTAACAATGTTTTACTAATGCTACTAATAAGAATAGAGAAAATAACACAAAATGTACAAAACCAATCTTGAAAGTCTCAGCAACTGCAGAGCCGACACCTGAAGTCCTGGATTGGACTCTGCAGCCAACCGGAGCTGGATTCAGTCTGTCACTAGGCCTCAGTTCGCAGGGACGACTAGCGAGGTCCTCTCCTAATGTCAGCCATAAGCAGAAGGGAAAAGAAGGAAAAGGGACGAGATCCTCGTGATGTCCCACTTTTATATGAAGTATTCACGTGAATGGAATGTTATACACAGTTGGTCAGTTTCTTGGTCACCTGTTTCTTGTTGCCCCTCTTGCGAGATGTCCATCCGTGCTTATCAATATCTTTGCATTCCATTGCTATGTTTACCAAAACATGTATCTGGTTGTCCAGGAAAATGCAGCTAACATGAAGGCTTTAGCTGAAAGGCAAATTCACTAAAAGAGAAACTTGTTTTTTAACAAAACCAGGACAATCACCCATCCATCAGTAGGTGTGAATAGTAACAGCAGCCTGTAACCATGGGCTCTACACCCTGAAACGGATCACTTCATACCATTTTGCTTATGGGCAAGGGGGGGTTTAATATTATTTATTGTACATTAAATAACCAGGTTTCATGTCATAATTCATTCGCTAGTATGATTCTCTGCATCCATAGAAATTAAAAGCTATACAGGAATTTTTTTTTGAGATATTGGTCCTCTTATAACCATGAGTCATAAGGTCCCTCAGATGTCACCTGTAAGATCTCCTGTTTTTCTATGGATCTGATGGATCTTTTTGACGCATGCAGCCAACAGCCCATGTCCATCACTGCTCACTGCTCCTCAACAGCTCATCCACACAGAAAATAAACATGGTGATGCCTTTATCCCTCATTTTCCTATTCCAAGCCACCCTGTGATCCAGGGACTAGGCCGAACGCTTTTCAGTGCTGACAACTGCTTTGAACCATGAGCAACAGCAGGAGTGAGTGCCAGCAGAAACCTCACGCTCCTTTCTTCACCCCTGGGAAGTTACAATTTTACCAGTCACTTACAAACATCCCACAGAGACTATTTGAGAAGTGTATGTTTATTAAACTTCAGTTTTCCACTGAGCAGAGTGACCCATGGCTTTCATAATTTTCCCTCCGCAGGCACAATTCGGCCATACAGCTAATTCGTGCTGTAGATTCTGCTCAGCAGACCACTGCAAATTATCCACACCAGCAAAAAAAACACTTCCAGAGAGTAAATTTAGGTTAAGCGTTGTTCAAGGATTTGCATGCAAGACTCTCGCCACAGTGAATGATAAAGACATTAACATAATGATACATTCAAAAGACATGCTGAATGCTTTTATTTATTTAAAGTGCAGAGGAGAACCAACATTTCATTCCCAAAACAATCATTCAGCAACAGTTGAAAATTAAAACTGTTCAAAACCACCCAGGAATAACATGTCGTGGTGATGTTTGTTTGGTATTAATTAAAATATTAAGACATCTGGAATTGAAAGGAATGCCAACAGCCTTCAACTTTCTGGTAGGGAGAAGAAATAAGATATCTCTATGTCAAGGTTTAAGGCAAGGTGGGAACAAACACTCTAGTATATTCTTATCATTTAATTTTAGTTCACACACTTTAAAAGATTAGTCCTAATCCACTTGATTATCTCCTTGTGTAGCCATATATTGAGCATTCAACCTCACGTAAAACCTCTGAGTTTTCCAAGCAGCTGGTCAAGGTAACGCTGCCTGGTCCACCTGCCTGGCAGACCCAAGTTCATAATCCTCAGCTGAAAAAGGTCATGAACAATGAACACTTTAGTCTGCTGCTACAAATCACAGCTCTGCTACGACATCAGTTGATACCAGTTGTAGAAAGTGTCTATTCACTTCCTTATAAAGTCAGATTAACAATGTCTGCTAAAAATACTTCATTTAGTCTTTACTAAAGCTTGGGCTGCACTCCTTTAGACACTTCTTCCAGGTTTATGCACATGATCACATCTTACTAATTAAATGTTCTCTACAGTTATGATGATTAAGAAGGTGACAACTGAATAAATAACACTATGTATAGGTGTATTACTTTATATTTTTTCTGTTTAAAGATATTGTTCTTGCAGGCTACAGAAACACTCCTCAGGTAATTTTTATTACAGAAAATTATTCTTGCAGACATAATCAATGTGGAAGAACAGTGACTCAAGTTTAGGTCTACTAACACAAAGGGAAAGAGGTAACCTCTTCAAAACAAACTTCATCAGAAGCAATAAGCTCCAACTGACTGTAAGAAACTTTAATAAGGAACCATAATTAAGAAATGTAGCATTTTTCCAAAGAGTTTAAATAGGATTAAAAGCTTTTCTAAAAAGTTTATTTTTTTAAATGTTACCTAGAAATACCGGATCACTATGGCTGAAGGGCAGGGGAAGTAAAATTTTTGAAACAGCACTAAATTATAATAAAGGAAAAAAAAAGTCATCAGTTTGCTACCCATTCAAAGATAAGATTGCCTACTAACCAGCCTTTTGAGAAACTGGGTCTGAACGGAGAGTGTTGGCAGCCGGGATTACTGCAGAGATAAAAGCAGCAGCATTCCTTGGGAACTTGGCTTCATGTGTTTTAAATCCTGCACAAAAGAGAATTTAATATATATTTAACCTATCACATGATAAAACAATATATGATGAGAACACTGCATGAGAATATGTGAAAGGTCTGCTACCACTACAGCTAGTATTTTTTCAGTCATAAAAACCATTTATCGAAAACACTTTAACTGAACCAGTTTTACAGCCATACGGCACAGAGATATTATTTCCCCTCCCAGATCTGTATTTAAACACCTTAACTAAGTGTCACACAGGTGAACTGCTTTAAAATAGTTTTCAGCTGCCCATAGGAAACAAGCGGCTCTTCTCTCCTCTGCAATCTGACTTGGTGTGCGCTGGGAGCCCACATAGCAGCTGAAAAGAGTGAATATCCCATCAAATCTGCTTCATAACCAGACTTGGTGGCTGTGCTGCAGACTGGCTTTGGCCTTCAGTTTGGAAGCAACCAAGCAGCCTTATTATTCTACAATTTTTATTTCTGATAAGGATAGCGAGGTTGGTTTGGTTTTCCCTCAGCAGAGAAGTTCCATTCACATATGCTCCAGAACAATTTGGAGATCAAAGGAAAAACATCGAGTCTAGAACTGGCTTAAGTATCTTGTCAGGAGGCCTCCTGGGTAGAAGAGGGGAACTTCTACAGAAAGTTGGCCAAATGCGTTAGAGGAAAATTTACTTAGATTCTCATTTCGTGGGAACTTCACAAGGGCAAAGGGAGGAGTTAATTTAATATGGTCTATGAAGGTCTTTAAAACTTTTATTGTGTGGGGATTTTTTCCAGCTGATGCTTAAAGAGAAAATGAAGTGGCATTCTTTAATCCAAAAGTTGCAAAATCCTGAGGTGTCAAGGTAAGGCCTTCCATATCTCATAAAAATCAGCTTAACCCAAAACATAGAGGCAATAGGCAGAAAGTCCACAAAAATCTGTGTTTAAATTAAGGACATTCAAACGTATTTTTCCACCGTTTAATACATTTGAAATGTTTACAATAAAAATCTATTATTTTTTAAAATTAATTTTTAAAATGTGAGGATTTTTTTTCAAATATAATTTCTAAAAACACTGAGTATAAACAGGCAGGGAGAGGAGTACTGCACTTCTTTCATATGTATGTTCACATCCAGCAAATTACTATAGCTGTGCTAACAACATATTCAACTATACCTCTTATTACACACCGTACAACTGGTTTGAAATCTGGATACTCAAATAACACAATTTATTTTTCCTATTTGTATGTTGATTTAGATATTTGTAGTTTTTCTTGATAACATGTAACAGTGATGAAACTGTGAGAAGCAAGACCTTAGATGAACATATAAATCCAAGTAAACGTTCCCTCAACTGTCAAAAATTATATTTCCATGAATACTAGAACCTGAAAAGTGCAGTTTCAATAATTTCTCAGGACATGGTAAACTAGAGAAAAATGTGATCAGTTGTATGTAAAACTTAACTTCAACAGTGTCTCCTGATTTTAAAGAGGGAAGGTCTAAGAAATCTCTAAATTCCTTTCTAAGTCCTAGTGTCAAGGATTCTTCCCTTTTCCATTCAAAATCATACAGCAGCAGCAGTTATAACTGTTTCTTACCTATAACACATTAAGAAATTTACCTATTTTTAATTATGCTCTAAACACCAGAGATCAGAATAGAATTAATGTCATTTAGCAGGTTTTCTCGTATTTTTCTACAGCCAACCGTTTCTCTGAAAATGATAACTGACCAAACCACTGACATTCCAAAGACCTGAACATTGTGTACCTGAATCACACATTTCTGACTCTTAGGTCTGTCTACGTAGATTGCCTCTATATTCTACCCAAAAGCACTGGAGCAGCTGTCTGAACCAAGGACACCCTGCAGCTTGGACTATTAGATTCTTCCTAAACATAAAAATAAATCCCAGTGTCATACACTGTAATGGCCAAAAGGGACAGTCAGATCATCTACTTTGAACAGTACAACACAGACCATTACATTCCATCCAGGAGCTTGTGCATCAATTTGACTGGTTCGGGTTGAGCAAAGACACTTCTCATTTAACTTTGTTTTTACTGAAGTTCACTTCAAAAATGCTGCCATGAAGCATGGCCAGGGACTCTCTGTTTGTGTAACGCCTCCCATGATTCATCTCTGATCCTGAGTAGAATGTAATGTTCTTCTAAAAAATAAATATCAAGGTTACACCATATCTGCTTCTGCTATACTAATGTCCTTTCATTATCCCACGTTCATGACCATCTTAATCAAGATTTATGATTATATGACAAGTTCAGCTTATCAGAGAATTTTTGTTTCAGCTAGAAACCAGCATCTTGTGATGCTTTCATTGTGGTCATCATTTTTGTTCCAAGAGATAATGAGAGCTCATACATCTTCCTGCCTTTCACAGCCTAATCACCAAGTCCTGCTCTCCCTCGACATCACCTTCTTTTCTCCAGCTATTGATCTCATCTTCCCTAACCCACTTCTGAAGCCTTCCAGTGCTTCCTCTGTTAACCAGTTGGTATTTAAGTACCTATTCCTATATATTTCCCAGCTACAATTCACTCTTGACATTATTCCAACCATTTTTATACCTGTTTTCCAACTGATTTACCTACATAAATGCTTCATGTTCCTTGGGGGATTGAGTTGCACCCATTGATCACAACCTTTGTTCAATTCAAAAGCCATAGACCCATCAGCATTTGAGGGATTTAAACAAATCTTAGCAGACAAGTGTGCTAAGGGGTGAAAGTCTTTCTTCTTCTCTTTGTCAACTAGATACGAAAGGTGGAAGTTTTGATGTTGAGATAATACCATTACCAAAAGTACTGCAAGAGTACAGATGAAGGTGCAAAGGTTAGTAATCTCAAAAGCATCTATTAAAATCAGCGCTTCCCACCACACTTTGTACGGCATACACAGGTACAGTTGCGTGCACCCCTCAGAAATGCTGCCAAATATTATCTTAATATCTCATGTACAAACCCAGAATACATAAGTGTCTTGTCCAGAACAGTTTCAAACTTTAGACGTTTGTGTGTCTCCTGTATTTTTTTTTCCAAGTTGCAAAATACAACAGAACTTTACTTTAAAAAGCCACTTAGGAGAGCTGATGTTTCCAAACAGACCCATCTGCAATGCTTTACTGGAGAAATACATATTCTTTTCAACTTGTAAGTTTGGGGATTTGGGGTTTTTTGCTTGGTTTGGTTCTTATTTTTGACTACTGCATAACTAAATCAGGATCACCTAGTTTTCACAATCCTTCTCTTCTGACTAAATATATATATTCTTAATAGCACTACTACAAGAAATATGTTCAACTGAACGATTTACATATTCTTAGTGATTTTGTCTTTCCAATCTCAAATAGCTCCATAATCGAGCAGTAAGTGATTTTTATTGAAACTATAAAGCAGGAAGACTTTAAATCCCTAGAAAACAATTCATTCCTCACTACTCAGCTGCTCAAAAGGAGGATTCTCATTTTAGATTTTTTGACACTATCAAATTCAAAATGGTCAAAATGTGTGAAATACAAAAATAGTCATTCTCTTCAAATAGCAACAAAAGCATTCTTTTCAACTTGTAACTGTATGCCATAATCGGTATGTTTTTGTGTTACATATTTTATTATAGTCCACCTGCCAGGTAATAAAAGGGAATAAAATATAGTTCAAAGCAATTCATAGTGCTATTAATCAAGAGAGGTAAACTCACAATAATTAAGTAAACTAATGCAGGACAAAGGCTTTGTCACATACTGTTATGTTTGCTGCACTTCAGATTAATGTATTTTATTCAGAGAATATAACTGCACAAATCCTCCTTCTTGTAATAGAGATTTATTTTTAAATTTTATGCTTGAAGTCCTAGAAATAACTTAATTCTGCTAATGTAGCAATCCAAGGTAGGCTATGTGAACAAGCAGCTATTCCCA
Organism: Nesoenas mayeri; assembly: GCF_963082525.1. Classification (NCBI taxonomy): domain Eukaryota; kingdom Metazoa; phylum Chordata; class Aves; order Columbiformes; family Columbidae; genus Nesoenas; species Nesoenas mayeri. The sequence continues at coordinate 26,989,618 of NC_137544.1, read as the reverse complement.
GTGTGACATAAAAACACATGTAAAGCTCAGAAATTAATTGCTGGGAGTTTCGTTCAAACAGCAAGCGACAATGTTGACATTGGTGGGGTTAGGACAAAACAAACATCTCTACTGAATCAAAAATTACAGTTTGTGATCCTTAGCTGCATTCAGTGTCTCAACAACCTCATTCTTCTTCCAGCTGCTTCACTTTGGAACATACGTCTCATTGCAGGTCTGAAAAAGTTTCACTGCGCTTCTATTGAAAGAATCCATGATGTCCACTAAGGCACCTCCAGTTCAGTAACTCAAAATTAGAGGACAGCCACCCCTTTGCAAGGACACTTCAAAACCCTAAGGCCAAGTTTCTTAACCACCCAATACAACTAGGGGACTTCCACACATCAGGTGGGGTGCTGCCAGGAGCTCAACCAACAGGAGAAACCAGGCCCATGGGTGTTCAGAACCCTTTCCTTCTTGGGCCCAGAACAACCACCGCCCTGCAGGATCCAGAACACAGAGTCTTTGCTCAGGGTGGATTTCTACAAATCCTTTGAATATGAGACATCCAAAAGAATAAGAGGTTTGGCAGTTCACACAAAGCAGTCACTAAATAAATTAAGAATAATTCAAGGAAAAGGAGCAGTGAATCTTGGCAGATCCTCTTCTAACAAGACGTTTTATTTTTAAAGCCTGGTGTTGTGCTAGCCCTGCACAAGTTCTGTACCCTTAAAGGTACAGATGAGAAGACACAGACTTACAGTTAGTCCAAAAATCTTAACCATAATCAGTCTTTAGTCCAGTCACAATATTAATAATCTAAATCAGTCAATTATTGTAGAGAAAATAAAACCTCTAACATAATACAACTAGCAAATTTTACATACTCACTCCCTTGCCTGTATCTACCCCTTGGTTCCACACACCCTTCCTCTGCCCCCTGGCATCTTGGAATCAACAGCACACGGTTGGGGTCCCACGTTGTCTATCAGAAGCAGCAGGATACTGATGGTGAGGGGATCATTCATTCTTCTCTCTTGTGTCCACCTGGGCTAATATTACACATTTCCAAATATGTTCTACTCATGCTGTTCTTTCTTCATTGGTCTGGCAATTCCACATTACACCCGAATATATGCTGTGGTTTACTCACATTACGTATTTGTTTTTTCTTCTCCTATTCCTAAGTACCTGTTTTGCACAACTCTTCAGCCTGTATTTCTTTCAAGATCAATTGTTTCAACACAAAACAACTACTTATCACTAGCTATTAGCTACAGAAATATAACAAAATCGTTATAAACATAGGCAGTACATCACCCAATTGTACAAAGTTAGGCTGTCATTTGACGGTTGCTTTTGCAGCGGAAACAAAGCTTCAGGTAGGGCAAGGTAAGTCCAGATCAATCAAGTTCAGTAAGTCTTCACGCCAAGGTCTTGCAGAGTTAATACAAGTCACCAGCAACGACAATTCTGTGTTTCTGTGGTTACAGGGCTGTACCAGTAGCTAGGTCACTCTCCAGGGAAGGAGTAATGTTGTCTTGAAACCCCTGAAGCATCAGATAAAATGAAATTCAGGCTTTCCAAATCCTCTGGAGAATACTGCAACAGCACGATATAAAAATACCAGCTCTACTTGGAGCTTCCACCCATCGCTCAGTGACAGCTGCTCAAGTGGATGACGTTTGTATGTCAGGAGACAGGTGGGATCCAGGTGACCCAAAGGTGCATCCAGATGGCTGTTTAGCTCAGCAGGACACAGGAGGCTCCAGCCATGATCACACATACAGAAAGTGCTAAAATTGAAAAGGAATATATGCTAATAAGATTTTAGCTTCTTCAAGACGAATCACTTGGTAGAGTGTCAGCTTTTTGTATTACTTTCTTACATAAAGGTGTCCAAACTCTCTTTATTTTCTATTTCAAGCACCAAAATGAGCTCTCTACCTTTAGCACCGAAGTACACAAATTAGGAAGGTGATTTCCCTCGGCTCCTCCTGTAGAAAACAGACTGACTCCTCCAGAGGGTTTGATCATTTGCAATTTATTTATTAAGAAGAAATATATAAAAATGATGTCAAAATGGGATAAAAATACTTAAACATTTTGAAGGAAACCGAAAAAGTTGAGTCAGACAAAAATCAACTAATAATTGGGAAGGAACTTTCATTTCCCATCCTTCAACATGCCATATGAAACAGTGTCCTAAAGCAGCAAGAACAAGTACTGGATGCAGTTACAGCTTCATTATATTTATTTTCTTCAGCCTATTCAAAGCATTAAATATCTGTGTCTTCCAGGTAATGAAGTGCATACTCCTGAGTATAGGGACAAATTTGGCTAGAGAAGGGAAAAGAATGAAAGAAAACCAAAGAAAATAAACAAACAAAACCACCAACACAGCTGCTTAGTCTTCAGTGAAGTATGCCTCCAGTCCCTCCAGTTCTGCATCAGTTGTTGTATTTGAAGAGGTGGGAGTAGAATTCGAATTCACACTTTCCTGACTATTATTTCTTTGTTGAGTGTTTCCTGAATTAATTACTTCCTTCTTTGGTTCTCTACCACCACTTAATAGCTTTTGACTCTCTGTAAAATACTGATTAGGATGATTCAAAGAAAACCCAACGTCATCAACCTGCACATAAAAGGAAAGGAACAATAAATTATTATATTTATTTCAAAACGTCATTTTTTTCACATTCAAGAACAAATCAATTAGCAATTTAATAAGTTCAAATTTTGTTGAAGAAAAAGGCGTCAGTTTGTAAATACTATCCCAGTAAATATTAGCAACATACAGAGTTACTTTCATCACAAAGTTTCCTCTTTCGTGTTAGAAATACACCAACTGCTTTGGCATATTCAAAGAATATTTCACATTGTCTTTGCTGTAGTAAAGAAAATCCCACGATGTATAAAACAATATAAGTAAAATGGCATACCTTTACAGATGTAGGACATTGAACCTACACCTTAAAACAGCATTTACCTACACAAAAGAGGGACAGAGACAGGTCTGGAGTGCAAATGACAGTAGAGAATAACTGCCTTGAGAATAACTGCCTAAGTAGAGAATAACTGCCTAAGTTGGAATAACTGCACAAAATAAGTCCAGATGTTAAGTATCAGTGTGAAACTGTGAATGGAAACGGGTAGCTTCACCTCTTTGCCTGTTTTCTTCAGTAGTCACAAATGCAATAGCTACAAGGCAGAAGCTGAAGAAAGAAGCCCAACAGATCAAGCTTGTCTCTGCTCCACCAGTGACAACATCAGCATTCTGAAATGCCATCAGATGCGCAGCCAATACCAAAGAACAAACAGTCTTCAGTGGAAAAAAATACAGAAAACTAGCATAAAGTGCAGCATATTTTTACTGCTCCTTTCTGCTTAGCAGGCACATTCTTTCAGCTCCATAATTATATGATAAATGAACATTCAATTAATGCTCATCAAATATTTCAACAAAGTTCATGCAAATACTAAGAATATTTTGAGAAAAATTCTGCTCTTAAATAATGTTGGAAAAATTCCCAAACTTGTGATACAATAAACCAAGGAAGACTAAAAGCCATGTACCAGTAATTTTCTGCTTTCACTGTCTTCCCTTTTTCCCAGAGGGATGTGGCCAATTCAAGCATAACAGGCAACTTTGCACATACACGGCGTCTCACGAGGACACGTACTGATTTAATATGCCAAAATCCATCAGTTTAGATTTCAGTCACTTGTGAAAAATCATAAAGCAGAGAATCAAGATGCATTTTAAATGGAACCCTGATTCAATGCATGATCACCACCCTAGCTGAGCTCCATCGGAAAATGGCAACACATAGAACAAAAAAGTAATTCAGACATGAAGATGACATTAGCAACTACAGTAAGTGACCTTGCTTGAAAAAATCTAAAAACTAAGTGACAGGCCTAGCACACTAATTTGGTGCTCAAAATAAAAGACACAAAGAAAAATAAAAGAAAATAAAGAAGAAACCTGAAGCCACCACTGAATTTCATTTCAGTCTTATCTGGATGAGTTTTACCCAGCCAGCTTTCATCCACGTATCAATTTCTATTATGTGGGTACTAAATTACTTCTTTACACCAAAAAGGCTTAAAAGTAAGTGATAGAGTGAAAAGCCAGCTTTCCTAGAAGAACCTTTTAATTAGTTCTACTTTTTTTTACCTTAAAATCTCAGTTTTCTTCAGACTAATTGAAGGTTCACTTTTTAACTCTTCATTTTGTTCTAAACTCTTATCTCCCCAACAAATTGGAATAAGGTGTAGAAACAGTTCATCATGCACTTTTACAGAGGCAATTGACAGCATCTAGCTAAAAGCTATTTACAGATTAGTTAAAATTGTAATATGGCTCCATGAACCCTATTTTAATTACAATAATTCTGCCCATTCATTTTATCACCTTTTTTGGAGAGCCTCAAGTGAAAAAGGGGAAGTTTTGTTCATCATTATCATCTTCCTGTGTGATACAGTGATACATAAATGATTCAGTTCTGTGTAATTTTCAACAAGGTTCTCTGAACAAAAATATTCTGCTCTGGCTGGAAATGCACAAGAAATTTGACCACAAAAATGGAATTGAAGCATACACAAATTTCTTGGCCTTTTTGTATCAGATTGCTCATGCTACTTTAGATGGGTTTACAATGCTTTTAGGTAATACAGGTCAACACACATCAATTTTTAAAGCTGCATCATTAACTCAAACTTACTACCAGAGATAGATAAACTTGATTTCTCTAGCAGCTTTATCCATTTATACCTGTAAATCCATCTGGAATCCACTATGCCCAAAGAAAAATGTATTTTCTGTGCAGTCAAAAATTTAAGCTTATAACACACACTGATCCACATGAAAAGGCTTGTAACTTCAGACAGAACTGTCCATTCCATCCAGCAGATTATACCAACACAAGACTTTCCTTGGATTCAACACATGGTGCACATACTGGTTTTCACAGAAACTTTGTTTTGTATTTCTGCTATAGTAAATACTGTTTTGAAAAACCTGAAGCAATCCTGTTGTAGCTATAGTATCTTTTGGTTTTAAGCAAGAACTTTTAAAATAACAGTTGATAATGCTACAGCTGCTATTACAGAAAAAACATACGGAGCAACCATGGTGCTACAGTAAATAATATCAATTAACGATATCCCTTTTTAAAAAAAAAAAAGTTCCTGTGATTTGGTCACAAAGGCCTAAGAAAAATGAGGTTTGCATATGTTTTTAAATGAACTATTCAAAAGTGATTCTTCTGCACCAGAATTTTTTCTATGTGCAAGATTTAATTTACTTCTTAAAAATAGACAAGGATTGTAAAGTATCAGTACCCGTTACAGCTGTACCTATAATAAGCAACTAATACAGCAATTCATGTAAATAACAGTAACAACATTGGTTCCTGTCACAAGACAACGCGCTGGACCCCACAAATGATGGTTGCTTTTGTTCTGTGGTTGTGAGATAGTGAAAGAAAGTTCAGGAGAGATGTGCCATTAAAGTTAATAAGCCCAGTTTACACAGAATATGCAGGTTGGTAACAAGTTTAGCAGCTAAATTCTCTAAAACATCTGCCTTCATAAGCACGTTTCATTCAAACTGCAGAAAATGCCTTTCTGTGCGTTCTGGTTTCTCTCACAGAAGTAACAGCAGCAGCAAAGCAGACAGATGACTATCAGGGCAAGCAGCACACACAGATATCTAAGTTACGAAAAGAGCAAAAAAAAGCCAGTGCTTTTCAGAAATTTGCTATAGAAGAATGGAAAGACAGTTTTCCTAAAACACAACAGACCTTTGACACTGCGCTGATTTACGCTTTGGTGAATGTTGACCTTGAGGTTTGCAGTCATATCTTAGGAAAATATTATTTCTACTGACTTAGCCTTACATAGGGCATGTATTATCTAAATTCCAATTATATATAATTTTGTACTTCCTGTTTTATCGTTTTCTCAGATTGTAAGACAAAGTGTTCCTCTCTAATTACAGCTGCCGAAACAGCACTGGATACAGAGTTCAGAGTATACTTTTACTACACATTCACACATATAATTAATTGCTGGAAATCTGCCAAGACAAACACGTCCATTTAAATCAAATGTGAAAACCAGTGAGAACAAAAACCACAATGGTAAATGTCTCTGAGTGGGTCATCTAATCTTTATCGTGTATTTAGCAAGGCTACTCCATATTCTTATCTTTAGAAGGGACGTTTTAATTTTTTGAGTTGAGGAGAGAACAAAGGTATAAGACGGGCCATGCTCCACTGTTTTTCCTTCACAACAAAGAACCGCTGCGAAAACCAGGTCTTGGAAGAAATCACATAAGAGATGGACTGCAGTCATTTGCTATCTTACGATTTTATGGAGAATCTTACTTCAGTATATTATAGAAGCTTATGATTAAGCAAATGGGAAAGCTCTGAGAATGTTAATTTTGATTTTAAAAGTAGTCACACATGATTAAAGACATGAAAAAATATCAAGTGAAAATTAACAATATTAATTATGTAAGTGCTGCAAGATAAGAGTTTCAGTTAAACTTGTTAGACCCATTTTGGTATTTTGTAATATATCTTAAAAATTTAAACAAGCTTGCATAATGGTTTAAAACCCACAATTTGTTTAAAAATGGGATAGAGAAAAAGTTAAATGGTTTGAAATAGAGAGAATTCAAGAATATTGACATGTTCAGGAAGAAACCATAACCTTTTATTACATCTTCTAATGTTCAGGGTATTAATTACATCAATATATAAATGCAGAAAAATACAAATATTTGAGGTATATTTTAAATTATTAAATGAAAACTAACAAGGTAAGACAGCTAATAATGGATGTGAGACCTGCAAATCGTCTCTGTACTTCCATGTATGGTTTCCAAGGCCTTCCTCAAGACAAAGACAGTGATTATAGTTTAACAAAAATTAGTAGCTACTTACATCATGTGTCAACTCAAAGTACTTCTGACAGGCCAGCTGGTAATGCATTCCTTTCACCAATTCCAGGATCTATACAGAAGGAGAAAAACGTAAAAGATTCAGAAGTAGCATGTATACATCTTGTTGACACCATGACAAGGTGTTGCACAACAAGCTTGTATATACTTTATGGAACTTTTCAGGACATGGCACCTTTGACATGTGTGTATTCTACTAATAACTGACAAGATTTATATATACTATAGTTCTTTAAAAATAGCCTGGCTACATTAAAAACAAGATAAAACCACAGGAAGATACACTTGGTCCTTAAAATGTAATTTCAATACTCTTAACTTCAAAAATAAGTTGAATCTATATATTGGTAATATAATGGTGACAGTTATTGTCAAACTATCATATAGTAACCTCTCTTCCATAATTGCAGACATAAATCTGGTAATTCAAGTGGCTGAAGCATGAAGCAATCAAGGACACAATTTGTATTTTTATTTTCCACATTAACAGTTCATGCAGAAGCAGAATAAAATACTACTGTGCTCCCATCAAGAAAATTTAATGCAAATCCTTTGAACAAGTATCTGTGAGAGGGGAATGCTTTTACCCTCAATCAGATTTGTCATTTTTGAAATGAAGTTATTTCTAGTCAAGCTCAGCAGAATATGTGAGTGAATAGGCTGTTTTGAACACCTTTTAGGAAAATCATGCCATCTCTTGTAAATACAATTTGCTTCCCAGTCCTACTTCAGGTAATCTCTTCTGTGCTGCATAAAGTCCCATTCTTATCACCAGAATGCAATGCCGGTGGAAATTTTTTTAAAGTTTCATCACCTCCTCCCTTCTTTATATAATCAAAACGTATGTTCTCTCTGCTTATCAGAGAAAATTGCTGGAATTAAGAGACAGCCTCAGTGGAAGGAAAAATAGTTTTCAAGAAATGTCAATTTCAAGCCCCTTTCCCAGGGTTGACCTTTATGTCAAACACAGCAATACACTCCAGCTTAAGCCCCTGCTGTACTCATTATTGGATGCCGTCTTGTATTTATTGACAGATGTATAAATAAATTACAATTGCTGAATGGATAAAAACAGCAACACATTGCTAGGAAAGTACTTAGTCACATTGTTTCTCTGTAATAGCCCAAGTGATTACATTTCTAGCCCTCTTGCCACTTCCTGTTAAATCTTCTGTAAAAGATCAAGGCCAATTAAGCAATAAAGACCAATATCTGGCACTATCTATCTGTGCGTGTGTGTATCTGTTTTTTTTACCTCCTCCTTCCTTTGAAATTGACTGAAAATATTAACATCATATTAAGTAGATAAGGATTGAAGAAAACTCATTTATTCTACACATTTAAATCAAATACTGCCTTATGTTTTCCTCTGTCCCTCACTACAAAATCTATACCATGGAAAGGAGCTATCTCTGGTTTTAGGTAAATGCAAACCAGGCTGTATGCATGCACTTTTTAAAAATGTATTTTTCATTGAATTTGCAGTAATCATCAGAAGACCTATATGTATGTTTGTGAGTTGAAATAAGCATTCTAATGTTCTTTAGGATTCAGACTTTTCAAACCTGAAGTTTCCAGCTGAAACATGTCAACTAATTTAATCTAGTTCATAAGTACTTCAGGTTTTCTCAAAACTATTCTTCATCATAGCAATATTACACCTAATATAAATAAAAATTTCTCTAAATTCAGGTGTAAATATACTTAAATTCTCAGAACCTTAAGTGAGCAAACAAAAATTTAAGTATGGACAAACTCTGAGTATAAACCCCAAAAGTTTAAATGCACCAAGGTCCTCCTGTAATATAAGAAAACATTCAAAACAGTTGACCAGTTAAAAGGTTAGTCATTCTGCAGTTTGTTTAACTTCTCAATCACAGCAGTTTGATGGGTATTGCCCAGGTGCACGGCAGTTTCACCAAGGAACTGCTGTCCCGTTCCCCCTAGACTCCTCAAACTTCTCAGAGCAGCTGTTAAGTCAGCACACAGATTTTGCTGCTGTACTATTAGTAAGATATATATGTATATATATATATATATCTGTTGGAGAACAGCTGTTAGAGGAACTTCCACCAATATTCTCCAGTGAATTCTGGCAACTAGGTCTTTACAGCGCTTCTTTTCCTTGACACTGATAAGAGTTTTCCACAGAACAGAATGTCAACTGAAACAGACCAGAGACTTCCACTCAGTTTGTTAAATTTATTAAAGTATATGATTGCACTGGTAGTCATCATCTTACTCCTGCTCTCCACCACATCACCTTCCCAACTTTGATTGGTTGGCTAATTTCAGTCAAATTTGACAGGGCAAGATGACAAGTTCCTACCTGTTGATTACAAGTTGTAGTTGGGTAGAAAAGCCAGATCAACATTTGTGGCTTGTTCAGGGAAAAGCAGTTATGATTCAGCTCCTACCCCTTCAGAGAGGCAGCCAAACTAGCACATGTAACTTCTAACTGGCCATGACACAGGGGACCAGATTCATCTTCTGCATATGTGATGGGGTTGAGGAACAAGAGGTAGATTAAACATATGCAAAGAGGAGCAGGTTTAGTAGATTAACTGGCTTTAATGCGGGTCAAGTTGCTAAGATGTAAAAAAAAGTTTAAAAAATGCAACAGAATGGAGTCCATCTAGAAAGGAGTCCTCTGTGTGCAAGAAACTAACAATCCCCTATTTAAGCAAAACAGAATTATAATTCATAATAAACATTATCCTTCCTACTAGGTTTGTGCACATAATGAAAGCAAGCTTGCAGCTGGTTTTCACTAGCATTACCCAGAAACAGACCTCCACTCAAAACTATCGTAATTCACAGCAGCAACCTTTTGCCTCTCTATATATTAAGACATTTACACTAAATTGCTTGATTTGCAAGGAAAGGTACATACTCAGGGACTCTTCTTGTTAGTTCTTCTGTGTCTTTTGTTTTGCTTCCATCTGCAACTTGCTTTTCTGATGCTGTTTTACTGACTACTAATAAGGTGAAGATGATGTTTGGCAGCTGTGTGTGTGCAGCCACCTGCTTTGTAGATTCTCAGCACCAAAAGCTAAGACACTGCACTGCAGGATAATTTAGGCTCTGCAATTATCCACTGTTATTTTCATTTACTCAAAGTTTGTTTGCTTTATTTGAAATTTGCAGAATTCACTTATATTTCAAAATTAAAATCTTTCTACTATAGATTCAGTTAAGCATGACACATTTCTAACTTCATTTTTATTTCAAAGGTGACTGAAGATACAATTGGGTGGAACTGCTGGAGCAGATCTGAACACAGTCCAGTTTTCTTCTGTTTTGGGCCACTTTGTGACCACCTCAGCATTAAGTCCTTCTGACTGTTTTTAGATATTCCCTTTGTGTTTTAAACTGATTTTGAAGGTTTCACATTTATAACATACACATGTAAATTTTCTCAGATTTAAGCTCTGTTTTCCCATAGGGACTCTCACCCACAGGCTACAAAATCATTGTTACAGCTTTGTCAGAGCTCCTGTTCCCTTCAGACTTTTACTTGTCACCTGTAGTGAGGAGTACTTGACTGCACATAGTTTTAAAAATGTACATTTTATGATTAGAATTTTTTTTGCTATTTTTCAGTGACACATTTTCATTTAACTGACAAATCCTGCATGAGTTTACAGTCGCCTGTTTTAAAAGACAGTCATACCTGGTTTTAGATGATGTATAACCCACATTCCTCTCTTGCAATGCTAAGACAAAGCCTGGACTGTTATAAAATATGAAAGCATCTCAAGTACTTCACAATTAAAAAAAGAAAAGTCACAATGTAAAAAAGTAGTATTTGATTCATGTACGCTTTAAGTTTCCAATATAACTGTTTCAAGAACAATGAGGTGAAATATTTTTATTTTATGTTCGTGTGTTATCTGTTTTCGCATCCTGATTTCTGCGTTTATCCCTCTTCTTTTTGTGTACTTCTTTCTTTCTTTCCCTTCTAAATAAAAAAAAATTATAAGTAGTTTAATACACCATAAATCGAAGCTGCTGAAGTATGAAGACACAGCCCCTAATTCTGTCCACTCATTCCTGCCATCTGAAAACGAACCTCATTCGTCCTTTATAGTTAATATCTTTTCTTCGTCTATTTTACCACGCAGTCACAAGGCCAGCATAAGGAAAAGAATGGGAACCCACCAGGGCAGAACTGTTTCCCACACTAGCAGGGCCCATTCAGACTAATTAACTGCTCACGGACCTGAAGTCTGAGATTTCACTACTGAATTTAAGTATTTCTAAATTGGGCACACTGAAATGAATGTCATTCATCTCTTTAACCACAGTAAAAAAAAAAAAAAAAAAAAAGCATTTAAACTATACTTTTTGTATTATTTGTTGTAAAAGGCACATTTGACTGAGCATTGGTACAGGCTACCCAGAGAGGTTGTGGTGACTTCATCCCTGGTGACAGCCAAACCCCACCCGGGCATGGCCCTGGGCACCCAGCTCTACATGACCCTCCTTGAGCAGGGGGTTTTGGCAAGAAAACCTCCAGAAGCACCTTCCAACCATATTGTGATTCAATAATAAACAGTCTCAATAGCACCTGACCGTACATTTGTATTACGTCCTTTAGGTGATTAGACACATATTTTCTAGTTCAATCATCTACCTTATGTACTTTAAATTGTGTTCTATGTATAATAAAATCTATGCACAAACCCTAAAACTCTTCTGTATTCTTATAGTTTTTATTATCAAGCAGGTTAGCTGTGCTTCTCAATGTGTTTCTGCTTCTTCTTTCTCTCAAGTTTTCTTTCACCATGCTTTTTTGTTTGTTTGTTTTACTCTCACAAGCCCATTCACCAGTAACTAGTCAACATTCACCTTTTTTTTTCCTTACCAATACTTAATTCAGATTTTTGAACAGTCCACTTGTATTTAGTCACCTACAGCCTCTTTAGCATAATAATCTTAGCTGACAATAGCCAGATATAACTTGTCATTCCTAGTACTTGTTTCCACTTATCAGCAATAAACCAAAGATTTGGAAAATTAGTCTGGAATACTGTAACTCACGTTTTAAAAATAATTAGTTTTACGCTACGTCATGTTAGGATGTCATGTCATCGTAAGATGTTAAAGCCACGTCCTGTTAATACTGTACAGCACTTTACCCATTGATGGTGTCAGAAATATTAATAGTAACACCCCAGCACGAATAAACACACACAAAAAAAAGTCACTGGGGTTGACAGTAAAGGTGTGAATTTTAATATCAGAAAAGAAGGCTTAGTATTGGCTGGTTAAATTTATGATTGTATTTGTTCAGCTTACATGCGAAAGTAGTCCTAATTAAATCAATGAGGACGTTCATGCTTTAAAAATAAACCAAAGACAAGACAATTAAACAATGCACACGTGGTAGCTGGGAAACCATAGAAATGTAGTGTCAAAATACAGGGTTTGCAGAGTCAGCCAGAGAAAGTATAATCTCAGATAAAACGGGGAAGACATACTCCTAACACACAACTATTGCTCTTAAAATAATAGAAAAGCTGAATGCTGTCTCCTATCAATAAATGTTCCCCATCTATAGAAAACGTGGAAACTTTCACACAAATCTACACTAGAGTGCCACAAAGATTTATCTTCACTATGATGTTTCCTTGAATAATCATACTTTTGTGATTGACATTGTCCACTTCAAAAGATTTAATGATTTTAAAGCATTTACAGGTTTTGATGTATAACAATAACTGAGAGATTTTGCATAGTGAACAAGGGGTCTGAGTCTGAATGACGTACAATTTCTGGATTCAAAGTCTAACACTTCTAAAAAATTCTCGACAGAAAATGTGTAAGGGTGCCCTGCTTTACAAACTGAGTTTTAACTAGTTAATTTGTGGTGGGATGCTTTCTCTGGTAAATGCTCGCAAAATCTGTGTTCTAAGTAAAAGTGTGAATTTGATGAAAAGGGCTAATATATATCAAGTGCCATATCATTTCTTGATCAATCAAATATTTATTATAGCCACAAGTCAAAAAAGACAAAATTCAAAATTGGAATTGCTGGAAGAAATTTTAAGGAACTTTTATGTACCAAATTTCACTGTAATTATAAAATGGGTATCACAGAAGTTTTGGCTATATCATGAATATAAATTGTTCTTGTATTTTTATTTCCATTTCATATATTTTCACAATAAATACTAACTTAATGAAAGATCTCTTATTTAATCACTTAGTAAAAGACCTCTTACTTAAACAGTACTTGCTACTATCTAATCAGAGCTTACAAAAGCACTACCATGAGGATGACTGATACTAGGGCTGAATTCTTTAGCTGTAAGGGAAAATATTTTTACAGTCAGCAATGATCTAAAACTTTTCTAATTTTAGATCATGAGGAGAGAGAGTGTGGGTTGTCTTTTGTTCTTCCACTGTGGTGTGTTTTGGGGTTTGGGTTTTTTTTGCTGGTTTTGGAGTATTTTGTTTGGTGTTCTGTTTCTTTTTTCATTCATGGAAACATATAGCTATATCAGAGACCTAGGCACAGATTGGCTTATTTATTTCCCCCACAACACTAAAGTTGTTAGAGAACATTGGCCACAGTTCAAAGGCTCAATCAACAGCTTTAATTTAATCCAATTTGGGGAAAAAAAGCAGTTTTTTAAATGAAGAGAACAATTCTACTAGAAAGAATATTCTTCTGAAGATATCTACGGCTCATTTACATAAGCATTTTTCCCTAAAGAAAAACTAGTAATTGGAGCAAATGCAAAAAGGATGAGTCTTAGACTCTCTATTTCTCTTGACTGTAGAACCAGAAATTTTTACTACCTTTTTCTTTTATTACTGCAATCGAAGTGAATTGGAAAATAGGTAATTTCTCCAAGAAAGCTTTCAGAAACAAATAATAGATATTTTGAAATAACTCTAATTCAAAGCCTATCATATCTGCTTTTCTATTTGAGATATGTAGGCAACACATTACAGTGCATTTAGTACAGCACCACAACAGATGCATTCATCTTAACATATGCTTTAATCTCTATATTCTTCAAATTGATTAGCTCTTGTCAAACCTGGTTTCATAAAGATTTCACCTGATTAGCAGTATACTAAAGACAGAAATGAAATGTGATCCAAAATATACTATAAATTCAAATGCCATACAATCACACATTTGCACATTAGATGCTCAGCTAGCTGTATTACTTTTCCAAGAAGCATTTTTAAAACAAACAAAAAAAGCTACTATCATGAATAAAGAAATAGCCTAACCTAAGGGAAATCTGAAATAAATACGAGTTAAATAATTTAGTTCTTGGAATAAACATCAGGATTAATTCTTTCTGCTTGAGGCTATATAATAACTAGGCAAGACCTAGAAGTCATCTGCTGCATTACCTCAGGAAAATTACTTCAATAGATAAACTCCCAAATGAGACATAGCCTCAGAAAATCTGGACTGGGATAGCAGGCTGGATCTAGATACCTCGCAGCAAGCAGATTCATATATGCAAATGTTTTGATCACTGTTTTCATTCCTGAGTGCAAAACCAAGGGCTGCAATGAAAGCCATCCAGTGCTCAGGCTGATTACTGAAGTCATGAGGTCTGGCAGTACTTGCTCTGCACCATCGTCCCAAGGTCCAGCTTTCCTTTTTTTCCCCATCTAGCCCATGCACAGAGAATCCTTTGGAAAAGCACCATGAGGCCGGGGCTTGCTTCCACCACAGACCAGCCAAATGCTTTGTCTGCATAAAAAAACTGCACGGCTTCCTGGGCTTATGAACCTAAAAGGAAAAGGTGCATCCCTTTATCTCAAGTGTACGGGGGACAGCCCCAGAAAGAGAAGACTGAGAAAAGCACTGGAAAACCAACCAGTTTGGGTAAAACCGCAGCCATACGGGCTGGACCCCAGCCCACACTGCGGCTCATGTAATCGTCATGAGGAACAAGCTCCATAAACAAGTGAGGAGCTTTTTCATGGGCTTGAAAGGAAGACATATGAGTACCCTAAACCAACAGATTAAACCCCAGTGGAGGACTAATTCATGACTACACAGCTAAAACCAAAATGAATGCTTGGAAAACTATGCATCATTCACATAAAGATGGACAGGTCTGATAAACTGAAATTTTTGACACAGAAGTTCAGTAATTGAGAAGCTGAAGAAAAGCTCCACGTTCTTTGAATCCAAGAAATACCCCAAAATAAGATAAAAAACATGGAAAAAGATTGAAAATAACATTAATAACTGTATTCTGACAGTGCTGGAATGAAGTACACGTTCTTGCTGTTGGGAAAAACAAACACAAAAAAACCAAACCCTTGATCAGAGAAAAATGCAGTTTACCACAGAGAAACAACTGCCATCTACACTGGAAAACAGAGAGTCTCAAGAACAACTGAAGCAATTGATCAAAGTCCTAAGAATAAACTCCAGCAACAGGCAAAGGCCTCAGGTTCTGAATGGACAGACGGGGAAAGCCCTGGAAACAGAACGGAAATCGAGGCAGAGCACGGGTATGGAAAGAACCCACAGAAACAGGCAGCATAGACACAAAACACAGCAAGGGAAACACATCCAAAACAATGGGTTGCTGGTTGTCATTTTTTCCTGAAACATCCAAACCCACTTGAAGAAACTGCCAGTCAACTTGAAATCAACCAAGACAGCGGCCTGGATTTCACAACGCAAGGACCTCTTGAGATAACCTGTGAAAATTATGAGAGAACTAGGAAAAAGAATAACTTAGGTAGTTGCTGATGTACTACAAATCCAAACCTTCTCATGGTCTAAAGGATTGTGAACTAACTTCATGGAAGATAAACCACCACCACTCAGGAATCTGCATTCCCTTGATGAACACAATATATTCAGGAATAAGCCATGTTTTTTGTGCTGATAGACAGCACAAAGACCACTGAAAAGAAACATATAAAACATCAAAATAGCCTTGTTCTATGATATCCCCTGAGAGCTTCATCAGAAAAATAAATGTCCTCAAGATCAGTTTGTCAGCAAGACCCTGATGAATATTTAAAATGTTGTGAAGAAATGGAAAGGAAAATCTCTAATAGTAACAGTTCTGATCCAGATCACTGTATATGAGCTGGAGACAACAAGCATTCAACAGACAGCCATGAAAAACAAGAGTCCCGCAAACAAGAAACGCAAGCCTCCAGGCGCAGCTGATAAAGACACGTGCTAAGCCTCCATCAGACTCAGACTTGAATATCTCTATTCACACTTGCACAAATTAAGGTTAAGACACCAGTTCTGTTTATTTTGGGTACAAAATACCCACCAAAGTAAAATCCTTTGTGCATGGCCTGAGCTGCCATGGCTTCTCCAGCCTCCCTGGCCAGGACAGCACCAACATCCTGACTGATGCTTCCGGAAGGCCTGATGAGGCTCCAGTCAACCTCTGTTTCAGAATGAGAATTTCATCTCAGTAGGGAACAGAAATTGTTGACCTTTCAATGAATCAGAGTGAACTTCTTAGCTTAGGAGAGAAACTTCTATTACTGCTCATCTGAAGAAAGAAGTGTGAGGTTCTCCTCTCGCAAATGCCATTTGCCCAGAAGAGTGCTCTGGAGTACCTGTTCCACAAAAACTGCACAACTGTACAGAAGTTCCAATGAGAACAAAACCCTTGGTGAGCACACAAGCAGAACTGTAGGTGTGAGCTCTGAAGATCTCATGACCTTGAGCACAGATACATTCCTGAGACCCAGCATGAAGATGTCTTTTAAAAATCTCATTTGTTTTCATGACAGATTCGCACACTGACAGATAAACGTATGAAAAATTTAAGGGCACAAACCATCCACCCAAGAGGTCTCGTGCGTATAGATATTGGCACATTCTCAAAAAGAAGCACGCCTTATGCTTATAGCATATTAATCCTCTGTAGCCCTGAAAGCATTTCATTTAGGTGAAAAATATATTACTAAATAAAACAAAGATTAATCTTCTAAAATTTAAACAACATTATAAGTAAAAACGTACAATACATTTTAAGGATTAATATTATCTCAAAATTGATAGAATTGTTGAATTGAATTTTAAAAAATCTGCTATTCTGTTGCAACTACTGTCACCTAAAGGTCATATTCCTAGAAAGGTAAAAAAGGAAGCAAGCACCCATCAGCTAAAAAAAATTAAGATCAGCTGAGATAATGCTGGAAGACTGGGTTCTCACACAGGAAATGCCATAGGGAAATCTTTGGAAAAAAATGATAAAAATAAGCATTTATGTCTGAAGGTGAAGGATTTCTGTGCAGCCACTTGTTGGCTGAGTCAGAAAGTCATCTCAAGTCCAGTAAATTACTATAAATTATAGTAAAAATCACCTATTAGGTGGATAGTAACCTTGAGATACACCAAGTAAAAAAGCAGCACCCCAGGCCACAAGTTATCAAGTTATGCCCAACAGAATGTTTCCTGATGTTAATCAAAGACATCCTCTTAAGAAATGAGCAGGAACACCCTATTTTTTAAAGTCAATCATGAGGTAGTTCAAACAGGATTAGAATTTGGACAGCAAACTTGACCAGATTCTAGAATTAGAAGGTCTCAGCATAGTGACTGAATCCTGGGATCCCACAGTGAAGTAGCCTGATATCAAACTGTCTTGGATTTGTTTTGTGCAGCAGGAACATTCTTGCTGAAGAGAAGTATCAGAGGAAAAGCACAGAACAGCCTTCTCACAACCTGTCCATCCTGGGAACAGAAATACTAGCATTTCTTCTTAGATTCCCAGATGGACAGTTTGATTTTTGAGTGCCTCAGTTATCAAAAGTGACTTCTAAGATAACATTCCACGCTGCTTGCAGTCCATTAAATAAGTAACTCTATGTACTCATGTAAATGTTCGGTTTCACTGCTCAGTGCATAATTTCACAGATCTTGTAGTATTTTATTTTGCTGATACAGAACTTGGTAGTGATATAACATATGCCGTAAGCAGGGAGGTCTGAAACGATGAATTGATTGAGGAACAGAAGGTCTGGTATGTGACCTCTCAATGTGATTTGCAGAATTCTGTAATTTGTATTCAACAGAGACTACAAGTCTTGAACTTTCATTGGAATTCCTTAATGCAGCTCCTTAGCCACAGAGAAGCATGCATCACTACTAAGGTGGAAAGCAGAAGTCTACTGTTGACGTGATCTGACACCTGTTACCACTGCAGGGTGTCTCTTAACTCCCTCAGTGACACCCATCAAGAAGTAAACTGGGAAACAATTGAGCAAACAAACGTTAGTTCAAATTACTTTTGCACAGATTTCATATAGAGGTTTGTAAAATATCAAAAACTGAATTTTCAAACAGTCAAGTATGAACCTGCTAGCTGCAAATGGTATGGACTGGCTGTAAATTTTGATAATATTTGGACTAAACAAAAGTGTCTGATCTCCACATTAATAAAGGAACATGACACAGAACTCCCAGTCAGGAATCTAACCAAAAGTTTTGCAGATTTACTATTTAGATGAAGAAAAATGGGGCCTCAAAGCCCAGAAAGATGAGGGTGAAGATCCTGGGAAGTTGTGGATGACACTGGAGATCACAGATGCAGGGAGATGAATGCTGGGGAAAGCCCTGGGACCACGGCCTGTAATGCCCAAGACTGTTAACCACGGGCAGCTGCAAAGCAGGCATTGATATGACTTTCTGCTCTGTCCTCCCAGACCAGCAGTGATTCCCTTGCTGGAAAGGAAAGCTGAGACCTCAGTAAATACCACCAGGGTGGGAACGAGAGGGACTGTGTGAGACAATCAATCTGGGATACAGTTCTAATCTCTTTGATTCGTAAAACAAACAAATAAAAGAACCCTAAACCAAACCAGTATCCAGATCCACTACAGGC
This sequence comes from Nesoenas mayeri, assembly GCF_963082525.1. Taxonomy (NCBI): domain Eukaryota; kingdom Metazoa; phylum Chordata; class Aves; order Columbiformes; family Columbidae; genus Nesoenas; species Nesoenas mayeri. The sequence continues at coordinate 26,970,814 of NC_137544.1, read as the reverse complement.
TGTCTCACCTGTAACACCATGACACACATTTGTTGATGACGCAGCTACTTTGTACGCTGACTTTTATTAAATGGATTTGAGACTTCCACTCCTTGCAGACAGCTCGTACCCCTGGAAAACTGCTGTAAAATGTCTGCTCCTTTTAAGTTCGCTGCCCTGTGCACAAGGCCACTTGAGTGTTGTCTCAGCCCAGAACAACACATTTCTCTCTACCATAAACCAGGCAGAGAGAACTGAAAAAGCATTACGGTACCTACATTGATCTGGTTTTGACAACACAGAAGGGAATTTTTCACTTTTTGTACAACCTCCTTATCTAAAACATCTAGAGCAAGAGGATGACACTAAATGAAGTCACATTTGAAGACGGCAAAATAATTTTGGAACAAAGCAAGGAGCAAGTGTAAAAGGCCCCAAGCCACGGGAAATACATAGCTGAAAGGCTGAGCTCTGAATCATTCATTAAAAACAGGAATCTGTCAGGTTGTAAGCAAGCTCTCATTTGATCTGGAGTTAACAGGAGGTCTAACAGACTCAAAGGGTACAGTTTGAGTGAATGTCAATCCTGAGGCCCAGATACTGGAAAAGCAACTCTATCAGAGGCTTCAAAAGACTGACAAACCATCCATCCCTAATAACCATTCACTGAGCTAAAGGAAAAACAACATTTCTGATACTCAGCAACTGTCACCAGCATCAGAGACGACTCTAAAAAGACATGGCCTGGACTGAAAGATCCTGAACTCTTATTAGTCATGCAAATGTTATTGGACCATGCAACTGTAGCAATGAGGAGTGGTAGCAATAAAATCTGTTTGAGATCTTGGGGACAGATGTGAACCAATCCTACTAAATGTGAATCCTCCTGCTAAATATATCAGAGACTGTCTGCTGTAAAAGATCAGTTTCTGAAAACCCAGCCACAGCCAACTTCTTTTTTTTTTTCATTATTATTATTATTTTTCAGATGGAGCATGTTTTGTTTTGGGTTTGTTTTGGTTTAACACTAGGAGTGGCCACCTAAATCTCAATTCACAACAAGTAAGAATCTATGTTAAATATGAAGATACTGCCCCACTGTGCAAATTGACTGAAGAAATAACCTTTACTAAATCAAATCCACACATAGTAAAGCAGCTGAACCAGTAAATCCTCACCAATCTTTCCAATGATTAGCAGGATAAAAATCTCATCAATTTTTGATGCATATAAAAAGGAAAAAAGCCAAAGCAAAGTATCTCTGCTGCCTGTCAGATATACGGAAGACAGTCAAATGCTTGTTTATATGAACCAGGAGAAAAGAAGAAAAATAAAAGAAGAAAACATTCCTAGAAAAAAGTCTGGTTCGCAGTCCTTCAGTATACATGTCCAAAAGTTCCAATTTCTGCATTGTCCTTGCTAAGTAAGATAGTTTCACGAGGCATTTCATGTCCTTTTGTTGTTTCGGGGATGTTAACACAATGGATGATTGAGAATGTATGTTTAAGTTTTCTTTATAGGAAGCAATTACTTATGTGTACTGACTACACAGTACAGTCTTCCACAAGTCACTGCAAAAATAAAAATAAATTATCTAAAATATTGCCAGATTCATTTAAACTTTGTTTTTCATCACAGTGCAGTAAAACAAAATTCTGCATTATATCCACTATAGTAATAAACCAACTCATAATATTAAGCAATAAAAAGTAGATTACAACAATCAACACATCGGTGGGAGCACTGGAGTCAGAAAGCCATGACTCTGCTTTAAACCTTTTATAAAAAGAGATAATTCACAATACATACTGACAAACTGCATATAGCGTTCCTACACAAATAGAAAGTAAAATTGAAAAGTAGTGCCTTATTAATGAAAGCGCCAAACAACATAGGCCTTACCTGAGTTATTCCACTGGGAGGGATCTTGTATGACTGCAGCTTCTGCTTCAGTAGCTCAGGATCGCTGTGGCGGAATGGGCACCCTGACGGTAAAAAACAAGCAAGCTCACAAACAAGGCTGTTAGCACACTAAGGCACTCAAGAGACCAGCTAAGCTCTTCCTAATTGTCTAACAGCTTATTAATAAGAAAGTTAATTGCCCATGTGTACAATTGCTTACTTTTTTCTTACTTTTTTTTTAATCATTACTCCACTGCATGGTTATCAGGGCACCACAGGCTCAAGAGTTACATAAAATATCACAACGGAAACAGGCCACAATTCTCATTCACTGACAGGAAAAGAGTTTTAGTTAGTTCCTTACTAACAACAATAGCGCTAGTACAGTTAATAACTGAAAAAAACAGGAAAAGACAAGTAATGAGAGCCAACTGGTCTTTAAAGCATAGTCTTTTTAAAAAATATTACTTCAGAAATACCTTAGGAAGTTCCATCCCCTTAAATAAGAGTGGGGCTCTTTGTCCTAGAATTAGCTTTGAGACACAACTGGATGAACGACTTGGTACTAAAGTAACAACAGCGAAGCCGATGGAGATTTTCCATGTTTAGTCACACAGAGGTAGGAGGTTTTAAAATACCCTAGCAAACTTCAGATGTTCTGTATGATTGAATTCATATCTCAAAACACCTTTAATTGGTCACTTTTTAAAGCATCTGTACATTTAAAGTCTCCTTGCACTGCATGACATAATGTATATAAAACCAGAAGCTATCAAGTGTGATCTAAAGAGTACAGTGTAAGACCACTGTGGCCTTAAAATTAAATACATAATTCAAGAGACTGCAGGAGGGAGTAACTTCTCTGTAACTTCTCTCGTCAACAATTTCTGCCTCTTTTTTTTTTTTTAAGGAACTTACCATGATAATCTCCTTGACTTGGTGGATTGGACATGATAATCTTCATGCAGCTGTATGGGGTGTAATCCGTTCTCTTCCCTTCTTTCCCATAGTTGTGGCGAATGCTGTAAGCATATCCTTTGTCAAACTGAACAAAAACAAAAGGATAAATTCTTACATACTGTGTCAGTGATTCTATCTGTTCTGCAATACTGGATAACAAAATAAACCTTACAAACATATTCAAAATGAGAAAAATAAATATTGAGTTGCTTGCTGCTAGCTTTGATTTTTATATTACATAGACTTGTATGTGCACATAGATGTGTTTTACACACATTTCACAAGTGTGAAACTGCATTGATTTAAGGTCTTTCCACCTGATGCAGTATTCACTATAAAGATGATTTAAAGATCAAAATTTTGAACTCCACGATGTTAGTAAATGCAGAAAACAGTCATTTTAAATCCTACACAAATGTCCATAAATTGATCGCTTCATCAGGGCAAAAAATAGAAATTCTCTTTACTCAGGTCCACATTCTTGTTCTCCCAAAGCGTAATGCTTCACCGATACTTTGTTTCAGCACTGAAGTTCAATTCATTAGATTCTAAAATGGAATATACTTCACTTGTACCAAGCAGAAAGATTTTAGTCTATCTTTTTTGTCTACTGACAGACTACCAATTCCTCCAATAAAATGAAATCTTCTAAAGTAATACAGATGTAAAAAAATATTTATCTTGGTGGATGAGTACAGTGCTATCAATGTACCATTGTAGATAAATCCTGTAGAGAATATTCAGTGACATGAGTTCATGTTATTTTACATGTGGCAATAGGTGACACAAAATTTGTAGTAGAATCAGATAATTTACCATCTGAATTCTGTTAAATTGCATGAGCTACCATAAGCCATCAAGGAACATGTGTTCAAATACAGGATAAAATAATGAAGAATAATGTTTAGAATTACACATACTCAGTCTCTTTTCTCCTCAAAAAAGCTCTAAAAATACATTAAAGAACCTGCGCTCTTGCTCAATTCAAAAGTTTAGCATTAACCTTACGTAAAATTCTTTATCTGAATTAAACAACCCCCCAAAGAATATATGGGGTTTTTCCTCAAAAAAATACTTTAAAATAATTTTTGACACTGATATTTTACTAATACAAGAAAACGTAATATACTGAGAAAAGACACTGAAGTGTACAACTGGCAACCCTACTACTACTTCATGAACACTCTGATTTCTACAGGTAAAAGTAGTTCCTTGTTTGGCCTATGGAATTCCAAACAGTAATTCAGAATATTCATATACCTATGAAATACTTCGAGATGCTAAAACATGTCTAAAATACAATAGAAAAATAAGTATATTTTTCTTCACGTAAGACACTTAAATATTTTTTTAAAGTATAAATAATTGAAAACCTATAACATAATACATAAATAAATTAAAATGTGTATTAAAATATGCACAAACACTGAGAATAAACTCCTAAATTGCACCTGATTCTGGAAGAGTGTAAAATCTTTTAAGATGCTGGTCACAATCGAGCCAATGTATTAATAGTAATATTCAGAATTCCTTCCAAATAAGGCATAAGACATCCAAAGCTCTGAACAAACACTTACTAATTAATCCTTATTGTGCATTTGCCAAATTGACTTTATTTTAAAAGACAAAAAAAAAAAAAAGAGCGAGAGGGAGCAAACAGATAGTGTTGTATTTTCCAGCATAGCCACAGGCAGGATCCAGCACCTGGGAATATTCCTATTGAGTCAATCTCAAACTTTTGCCCAGGAGAGAAAAGAAACTGGTTGGTCAAATAGTAAAGCAATAGTACTTTTGCTTGCAATGGAGAGTTGGGTTTAGCAGCTCTTCCTCAGAAAACAGAGCAAGCCTGTGTGAGGATCTGCTGTCGGGAAGGGCCAGGGGAGCAGGTCCCCACCACTCCGCAGGGTGAGCAGCGGCTGCTGAGTCCTGCAGCTCCTCCACACACCGTATTTACTCCTGAGAAATGGCAAACAGCAAGTGCAAACGTGTGTATTTATTTCCAACTTCCTGAGTGCACCTGTTCAACCGAAGATGGAGTCTGTGATCCTACCATCACCTATTCTTCCATCCAGAAGCTCTGGAACCTTTCCGCCTTCTTTACAAAAGACAAATGAAAGCATATTTCATTTGCTTAACAAAGGACATTGGAGCACACAGTTAAATTAGACTAAATTAGTTTTTGGAGGGGAAAAACAAATCTTGAATGCTTCAGGATGTATTGCTTAGTTTGCCAGAGAATTAATACCCCTCTTCAACTAAAATCCTGAACTGTACTTTTCACATCACTTGCCTTAATGCCCACAGAAATTACTTTTACTACGTGACTCGTTATTTTATGCTGAGAAACAGCTCTTGCAGTAAATAGAAATAACAGCTACATAACAACACAACGTGCCTTGGGATTGGTTCGACATTTTCTCATTGCTTTCTTGTAACCCTGTTTGGATCTGAGAGCTTTTGCAGTGGCAGATGGTGGAGAAGAACAACACAACTAAATGGTGAAGCCAGCACACGCAGATACGGGCTCCAGTAAGAGCTCTCATCTTGTGATTCAGCACTTATCGTTAATTAAGCAAACAGGATTTTAGCAGGGCCAATATCCAACAGGCTATGTGGTCACTCTCAGTGGGAAGAAACCTTGAATTGCGGCATTTTATTTCAGAAAACACATCCTGAGCAACAGCCCTCTCTGTACACTGGGGGCCAAGCTCAATCATCAGACTCACTCTTTCCCAAAACCATTACTCTGGGATGTGCACAACATAAAATCCCCCTCGGGATCAATCCTTCCTGCCAGCAAAAGCACCACTGTATAATTAGATGTGTTTGAAATATGCACAAACAAGAAAGCACAGGTAGGGAACTGTACTTCCTATTTATTCTACTGCCCCAAATTGAAGTGGTAGCATTTTCACAGTTCCACAAACGAAGTAAACAAATTATGTGCAGCACACATCATGCGTGTAGGTGTTTGCAGGGTCATTCTAATTGCTTATAAATTACTTGGTTTTAAACTATTTCAGAAAAACAGTTTAAAAGCCTGTAGTTCTAGTATCACAGTATATTCTAACTGCAATCTCCTACAAGGTCATTATGGCAAAAAAAACTGTAAAACGTCAAAACTTGAATAAGCGATTTTAAAAAAATCAGTGTTTTGGTGATGGCCCTATAAAAACTGTTGAGGGTTTTAACGAAGCCTGATATGAACTTGCTTAATAATGATGCTGCAGGAGTGTGTACACTGTCTACTCTGTGTGACAGTTTCCACTGTGACAGAAGAAAAGAATACAAAGGCAAAAAACGATACTATTATCATAGAAAAAATGGAAATATGTCTCATTTAAGCAATGAAGTGGTTCACAATGAAACCAAGAAGCTTTCTCTGAGCTTTACCTTGACCCTCGAAGATACAAAGTTTTGTGAGGACTTCTCTTTCCAGTGTATGGGGACACTGAGGCTTTCTTAGACTTCTCCCTATAAGAAACTAAGCTCCTAGCACTGATTCGTGGGAGTAAAGCAGTTATCCAAAGCCAGAAAAGAGAAGGTGTAAGTAATTAAGTAAGTGTACAATAGCAAGGAAATGACATTTTGCTTTTATGTGGTATATTCACATGATTATCAGACTAATGCAGATTAACTGTTAGTTCAGACACACATACTGTGTTAGACAGCCTTCGCTAGAAGACATACAAGTTACAAATGAAGGTGTAAGTAAGGCATGAATAAAAAGATATTTTAAAAACATACATAAGCTCTAGATCTGCAGCTGGCATAACCTAATATCAGATTACTATGTTCCAGAGAGGAATTTATGGAAATGTTGTTTTCAATAAATTCTGATCACATAAAAACCACAAAATCTTTGGATGTATATGCTTTCCTTTGAAGAAAAGTTTCTGTCAAAGCAGGGAAGGATGAGTCACGTGTGCCTCATAATTATGAATTCAATACAACTGAATAAGATTTTGAAAGAGAACAATGACGAACAACATTCCCAAGGCATTCCAGCCACTGCAGAGTAAGTAACATCATCACTGAGAGTTACTTTCCTTACATTACTTGTCATATTTGCAGATTTTTATCTGGAAATAGAACTAGGTCATCTACTAATTTTGTTTTCAATTCTGAGATACAATATGTGTATAAGGATAGAAAATAACTTGCTGACAGGTTTCCCAAGGCCTGCATACTGAGGTTCACACTTCGCAAAACTTTGTTTCAGTTTAACTAGTTTTATATACTCATGTAACATTTTCTGCATCTATTTCTTACAGTACTGGGAGATTTATTTATTTAGAAGTCTAACAACTAAGCAAAACGACCGCAGTAATTTTGTCTAGCTTCTTGGCTGACCACCAGATTAGTTCCAACTCTGCAAAATTGAAAGAAGTAATGGTTTCACACCTTTTTTTAAACAGTCATTGAGTAATTTCTTGTCTGAGTCTGTATGAATAACAGCTTCAAATTCATAAATTTATTGCACAAACTTGTGTATCTTCCGAAATAATTGGTGGACTCTTTCAGTCATTTTGCAGGCAGTCACTGAAATCATTACTGTTGACATTGCTTAGTTGGCATATCTTTTTCTAAGCAACTCTTTTTTTAACCTCACTCTTAAAATAACCTCAACTCGAGGTTATCTTTTCCCAAGCATGGTTGTTATTTATGAGCACAAGTAAATGCTTATGCATCTGCTAATGCCAAAAAAAATCAATTTATCCTAAATTCTCAACCTGTAGCATGATTTCTACCTTTACGGTACAGATCAGAGACATCAGCTAAAATTGAACTGGAAAATTCAAATAGGTTGTGCAGCTGTCATCACAGATCGACTCACATCAAGTACAAACAAAACCTCTTCCCCTCCCATTTCATATTTTCCAGGCCGCATGAGACAAGAACTGCTCTGCCCTGGAGATGGCTCCAGCTACCCCGAAGAAATCAGAGAAGTTTTCATCAGCCAAATTCCTTTTATACTACTAATGCAAATATGACAATGTAGGCTTTTTTTTACAGTAGTCCAAGCTTGCTTTAGTATAACTTAGCTATATATACAATTTTTCCACACATTTACATGGACTAAGATTTTGGACGAGGAAAAGCATAAAAGAAGCCACAGCAGGCTGTCTTCTACCTAAGACACTGCGTCAAATTACCAGCACAACACATCATGAAGCCATCTCCCATATACTACGTGTTTTCTCTTAGGCATAAGCTTGGTCATCTACAAAATACTTGATTAGGTACTTCAAGACACAGCAATATTTCTATATCTAAGTTATCAATACTTTTTTTTTTTTTAATTCTGTTGATGTTTCACATACAGTCTATTGAAAAATCAAATACAGAAGATGCATTTCAAAACATGGTCATGGAAGAGACATTTCAATTCAGATTCGATTGTTTGGAGCAAACAATGAGGGAGTTGCTTCCAAACAAACTGAAGCCTCTGATCAAGAAACTGGCCCAGGGAAGACTGTTCTTTCACAGACTGCCAATGAAATAAAGTTTCCATGGATGTAACAGCTTGAGGAGGTCTTTAAGGTAAACACCACTTTAAAAACTACTTTAAACAAAATTAACAGCATGTATAATTGTGACTTCATTTTAATGTTCACTAGTAAGAGTAGAAAAAAAAATTAACTTTTTATGATAATATTTTATCCATTTCTAGTTCTGGTAAACTGTCTTTGTGATTACAAAATGATGCAGCAGTCTTTGTTTAAAGATTATTTTTACAGAACATGAAATGATTGCCTTAGCACTACGCCCTGTCTTCCCGGCATAATATCACCTATTTTTGGATAAAAAGATAGATACATTTGAAAGAAATAAGTCCTTTCCACATTGTTCTGCACCCATATCCTAACTCTTTTTGGGATTACAATGCCTAAGTTATTTCATGTAGTACTCCACTAATTGTACTAGCCATTTTCTCTAATATCATTAATATTTCCAAAAATTACAAACATAGGAAAAGATGAAAATGCTATGTACATATGAATATCACTGGTTTGATATTCCCAAGAATCATCGTTTTTTCAAAACATTTGCTTAACCTACTGCAAAATGTTCAGTGAGTCACAGAACCAAAAAAAAAAAAATCTGAGTGAAAAACAGGCATTTTAAGGCAAAAATCAGTTTGTGGGTGACAATTTCACCCACACCAGAATTCCACTAACAAACTGATACACAATCTCATTGAAAATATTGAAAGTTTCATGCTGGTAGTTCCAAGTGTTACTGAACATAGAGGTGTAAATTCCTTGCAATTTTAAATAGTCAAGAAATAGTCATGTTCATGAATTATAATGAAGAATTATAAGGAAATTGGAAATTATAGCAAGAAAGTAAATATTTCAGACAGTAATTAATACTGAACAGGTGATGACAACTGCTGATGCTTTGTTTTTAAGCAGAAGAAAATATTAAATCTTATTTTAAACATGAATTAAACAGCTGTTTAAAATGGCATATTTGACAGCACCATAAGAAATACTGTACTTTTCTTAAGTACCTATAAAAGTACATTGGTACTTTCCTTCAAATAACAAATGAAGACTCAATAAAGCCCATTACTCTAAATGTGTTTTAGTTTCAACAAATTTCTGCAGACTGTGCTCTACAGTATTAAAGAACTCTTTAAAAAAAGTCTTTCTAATATCAGAGAACAATCTTGACTCCTTTAATACATATTTACTCCATAACATACTCATTTAGAAAGTTTAATGAGATATAAAAAAAATCCAAAAATCAATTTCTAAATCAAGGAATCTCATTCAGTTCAGAAGAAAACCCACAATGCACTTCTGGTTCTCCACGAATCACAAGGACACCAAAGCCTTTCAGATTTTTCTGCTGATGTTTTTCAATCAGTGGTTTTCACATTTCAATATTCAGAGGAGTTAACTTGGAAGTGTATCTTCAAGCGGAAGGTAAGCAGTAAATTAAGGGGGTTATTCATTTCATCAGAAGTGGCAGACAGAGAATAAGAGTACCCAAAACATTCAGTGGTGAAGCAGAACACAGCATTATCACTGAAAAATATGTGATAGCATTAACAGATTGCAAAATAGACAGAAATTTGGCACGTGGTACAGTAAAAAACCACTAAGAAACTTAAATGGAAGTAGAATAGTAACTAACTGTGTGCCTCGATAGGGATAAGATTCAGCTCCAGACATCTAAATCCAGACGTCTCCCATTACTGTCAATGGAGGTCAATGCAATCAGAAGAGCCTGCGGAGCAATTGAATTTACTCCAATGTAAGTGCCTAGAGGCTCATTAAATAAATCATTCTCTAGACACTATTGACTGTATAGGCTAGATCTCTATTGATCATAATGGCAGCTTAGGATCCCAGTATAAAGATTATGTATATCACGAAAAAAAGAAATTCAGTAAGTCTATATCAAAACTGGGAGAGATCCATACTCATATGTATTCCACTGCAGTATGTATTACAGGTTTTCAGAGAAGATGGATGAAGACTGGCCATGGACCCCTGCAAAGTCCAAAAAGTAAATTCCCACTGCTTATCCAAGCTCTATCAATACTCTAAACAGGAGTACTCTCGTATGATGTTCTACAGTTTTGAGCACAGCGAGGATGTAATGCATTTACAGTCTAATATAGTTCATGATATATTACACTGTGGCATATACTATAACCTAGATCAGCAGGTACAATAAAAATGTAAGCATATAGGGAAGAAATAGAAGAGAAAACTGAAGTCAACAAGGAGACACGTTATCACTTTGTGATGAATCCTGAAATGTATCCAATGGGCCCTTGGTTATAAGACAAGCCAGCAATGAAGAAGCGCTACTGCTGGCATGGGCTGCAATTCACCTGTGCTAGGGTGTTCCCAATTTCAAAGATCTCTAGAGGATACTGGAATTAATCCAAGGAAGTCTGGCTCATTATCCAGTATTCCAATTCTGCTTAGTAAGTCCAATTACTGTAATTCTTCTTTAAAAAAAAAATAATAATAATAATCTTTCCTGTTTGGGAAAAAAAAAAAATCCTCAGAGTTTCATTGGCTCTCATACCCCAAACCCAACTCCATGAAGTAGATGAATTAGAAAACAAACAAACTGGAATTTAAACAATGAAACACCATAAAGATCACTAGCTTCTGCTCCTCCATGTACAGCAGGGGAGGGAGAGGAAGGTATTTGAGTGACATTTTGCTTTTCTCCTTGTATAAGTGAACTTTAGAGACAGGGAGATCAGGAAAAGCTCAGACCACACCACATTAAGCAGAATTCAGTTTCAAAGCTAAATAGCATTGTACGTTTCAATATAAAATCAGAATCTAAATTTATTTCATGAAGTAGTAACCTCGATGCTGAAATACTTAAGCCTTCTCATAGTAATTTAACTTTCCTACATCCACATATTAAATTTCTGAAACATAAATTGTGCATAGCACAACTAATGTATAAAAAGCTGTCCTGTCTTTATTCATGAGATTCAATAGATTTCAAAGACATACAGCAGAATGCTAAAACAATTCTGAAAGTAAAAATACATTTTTATGTACATAGTGCCTATGTGGTATATCAGCAGAGTGCACACTTGATACAACATTCTGCTTTTCTGGATGACTGAATATGAAATATAGCTGGCTGAATATAGACAGATGGAATATGACAGCTACATGATGTTACAACAATTACATGGACATTATCAAAAGAGAAGACAAAGCATACAGGAATCTGGGTTTTGCTTTGGAAGTCAGTTTATACAATTAAAGGAAATCCGAACATTTAATATAATAATTTTAAAGTATTCTTCCAAACAATTATATTAAGATTAATAAATTCTTCTATCAAAACTTTTCTGTTCAAAAAGCACAGGAACATAACTGGAAGAGACCTGCTATCTTACTCAGTTTGTCCTGGAAGGTAATAAAAACATATGGATGAACAGGTTTGCATCTTGAAACAGTTAACCCCCATCTCAGAACGTGGGGTAAATAACCAGAGCTTAAATACATTACTGGTGGTGTGTGGCAACATAGAGCAGGTATTTTCCAGCAGATGGCTATAAAGAGAGAGATATAGGGTTAAGAAGGTATTCGACAGAGCCTGCTGAAAACCGTATTTATTGACACCCCGATGCTTTACAATTGCTGAACTTAGAAATTTGGCAACCAGACAGACAAATCCATCTATTACTTTTCTTAAAATGTCATGGACTGACTTACTTGCTGCAGCTGCAATTGCTAATAAAACAAATGCCTCTTCTGACAAGTACACAACATTTCTACAGAGATAAAGTGCAAGTTTGACAAGTGGTTCAAGACTACAAAAGGAATCTCAGAAAATTAAAGGTCTGGCTTTAACATCCATTTTTATACATACAATTCTAAAAAAATACTACTGTATGGAAAGAAAAAATGTGTTGCTGAGAATAAAACAAGTTGTAAAAGACCAGATTCTAATCTAAATTAAGTTTAGTACAGGAAAGATCCTGATTGCTTTCATTCTTGACAGTGCAAGAACATTTCCACTAACCTGCTCATACACTAGGTTACTAAATACTGATTTCAGTGCCTAATATGTAACAAGTGTGAAAACTGATTTCTTTTCATAGTAGCTAATAAAGTTAAAAATATCACTAAAACTTTGCTAGCAATGTAATTAATATCCTAGAAGAGAGATGATGTAGCTAGAGTTCTTCTCTAAGACACACCACAGGCTGAAAGTTGGTCTAAAATTTTCCTCTATAATGTAAGACAGATGATAAACACTGAAAATCAAAAGTAAGGGCAGACACATTTTTTACAGGTTTAAAAGAAGAGTAAACAAATTAAAGTACTTTAAAGCGAATAATCATAGCAAAATGCCACCAGAACTGTGGTTTCACAATAAAAACTGGAGAATTGAGGGTTTAAAAGAACATAACCAATAAATCTGCTAGCAGCTGAAAAAGGGATTGTGTTTGGAATGAAAGAACACACATTTTTACCATAGCACCTTTTACTGTGATTCCTTCAGTATTGTGCCCACACAATAACCTTCCAGTATATAATAGTCTAAAATTATTTTAACTCTTCTAGTACATCATCATCAGTTGTGGTCTATTTGAATAACAGCCATGAGGCAAAAATATAGGGAAAAATAATATTTTTATACCAACTTCATTTCATTGAAGAAATATTGCTTTAAGATTTTTGAATCTATTACTCAAAAATTAACTGTTTTTTTAATTCTAAGTTTTTTTAAAAAAAACCCAAAGATTCTGTAACAAAAATACTGTTTTATTAGAAAAAAGTTAAAATATAAAATGACTAATAGTGAAATATATCCTTGTCAATATTCAATAAGCTTAGATAACTATAAGATACACTGATATGCTGCTTAGTAATTTAAGGCCTGAGAACATAAAGTTTCAGATGGAAATACGCAGAAGCATGATTGAGTTTAATATGCATCAACATTAGGTACAGGGCATAATTAAAACTACATCATTCTCTTAAATCTACATAATTATGTCCCAAAGACACTTTTGCTTTAGTATCCTTACTGATAAAACAGCAATGGCCTCAGGTTTAGAAGGTCATGCAATATTGTTTTAAAGTAAAATACAGCCTTGCAAATAAAAGGATAAAAAGGTTTTAGTTTGGTTTTATTTATTCTAGTGTTTAGAACTCCAGATGTGGCAAACAAAACAAAATTCTAATGCACGCTAAAAGAAAACAAGTGAAGTTACAGATTATTTCCCCACAAAAAGTTACGGGGAACTGATGCAGGATTGGGGGGTGGGGGGGAGTAAGCATGGCTAATTTATATACCTACGCACTACAGTACCTTCTCAATGATGATTACATACATGGAATATGGGCAGAAATGGTGGAAAACTGATTATTTTCATCTTATTTTGCTGAAGTAAGTGGTAGGACATTTCTACCATGTATCAAAGAAAAACTGATCTTATATTTATATCTGATTTCTCATCGTCTAGCTTCTTACATGTCAACTGGAGCTATGATATGTTTCATTTATTTGCCTAATTTGGAGTTAAAAAAAGTAAAACGGATTATGAGAGAAAGAGCCACAGAACACGTATCTATATTCTTCACGTAATAAAGAGGTAAGAGCAACACCACCTACAAACTTGCACACATTTGTGTGAGTATTGTGAACAAGGTAGATGTTACCGGTAAATCTCTTGGCAGCAAACTCAGGATTTCCTGTTTACATGAAAGATGAAATAGCATCAACTCCTTTGCAAAACTTGTATTAATCATATCATGCAATAATGTCCATAAGCGCAACATGGCATGTTATTTTAACAACAACAATTCCATATTGCTATTTAACCCTAAGTCCTAATAAAAATCTCCATCTGATGCAAACAACTCTAAACTATTTTGATTTGATCTCACGATTAATTAATAAAGGAAGCAAGCAGCTATCTCCAGCTCTAACTAGATCAGCTGATTTTCTGCAGAATGATTGTGTCCACAACACTAAACAGAAGTAACACTGACAACACTGACAGTGACTTCCCTTCAGCCATGGGCCAGGATTAGATGTTTGCAGGCATTGCTAATATTCTCTACATTTGATGCAGTTGGTGAGGAAACTTATCCCAGCTCCTTCCTATGACTTTGTGGAATTCAACATGAGTCTGCAAGGAGTTATTCACGTTTGATCACACTTCTTGGAATACAATCAAACACAACCCCTGTGAGCACACTTTCTCAGTCACTGCCAGAAGCCTTTGCAGATCTCTTTCCTACTGCTTTGGTCAATAGCTACACAAAACAAATTGAAGACATCAAACCAAGCAGACCAGTATGTCAGTAATATGCCACTGGTACTCATCTGAGTGTTTCAGAATTCTTAAGTGCTTCACAAGAGAAGGGAACAGAATGCTAGCAAGAATAAATAAATGTACAAAGGACACAAAACACACAAAGGACAAACTCTCATCTATAAAACACAACTTTAAATAAATATGATAATACATGATAGAAAGAATCTTGCATGCTTTTAACATACTTAGTGTGATACACTTATTGCCAAAAGTAATCAAATTTTAATGACAATTGAAGCTTATTTCCATTCAACTAACAAAGGATATGATTCCTTAGACTAAACTCCCGTGGTCAGATGACAGATGTTTTGCAAGAAATTCCTAGTTTTCAGGCTCAGCTCTAACCGCTCATATGGAACCAAATGGTTAAGTATGATAGCTATCCAAAACACAAGCCCTCAGGATTTCCAGTTATTTGGGTCCAACCCCTCCCTGCTTCTTCTTAGCAAATTACCATGGCCAAAGGACAGATAACAAAATCTTTTTCCAGCTACAACCAACAATTCAGCTTGACGCAGATGCAACAACAGCAATTAATGTATTTACAGCTTCAAGTCATGCTTTTCATTCTCATGCCTAGTTGTATAAACTTCGACTATAAAACAAATTCACTCAAAACACCTCTTCTGCATATTGTTTATTAAAATATAAAACAAACTCCAGCCTATCCTCTTCAGCTGAGACCATGCCAGTTAATAGATCTCAGCAGCCATCTCTCTTCACGTGAATATCATCTTCAACAATGGTTATGTCCCGTTTGAACAATGCACCTGTTAACCTCCAGGCTTCAATCTATATGCAAAAAAACCCCAAACAAACAAAAAAACTCAAACCAAACCAAAACCTTAAGGAAGTTATATGGAAAGAGTAGATCTCTCGATGATTGATGCACTGCCATAAAGCTGATTCCTGGAAGCTAACATTACTATGGACACTTTTAACTTGGTGTTCAGAGTATCACTGTGGCATAAGCTGTTCAGCTCCTAACAACCAGCATCTTGGTCGAGACACTTCACAAGTATTTTGCACAAATATTCTAATTTCATCAACATGGCTGTTCAGATGAATGCTACAAAGGACCCCAAACCAAAACCACACAAAAGAACCCAGGAACAGTGAAATCTGAAAGTCCTTTACCTTAGCCTTTGGGATTGAAATTCAAATTGAATCTTAATTTTTGCTTCAAGCCAAAATTGCCTAGGATGCACTTGCAGCACCCAGAGTCTTGAAACCCCCATAACATTTGCACAGTGGTGGGGTTTCTTCCCTTCAAACTTGCATTTAAAGAAAAGGTTTAATGTAAATTCAACAATAAGTTTGAAAATCAAAACAAGTCATGTAAATCAAAATGCATTTTCATGTTTCTTCTGACAACTGAATCACTTCTAGCCTGCTATTAAAGCAACCTCAAGATCTAACCTTCTAGAATACAAAAAACATTTGGAAATATATCAGAAAAGAATGTTGACTTTCTTCATGCTCAGCTATACTAGGTAAGCATAACCATTCAATATATAATAATGTTATGAATAGAATGTCATTTTTGCCAAAATGATTCACCCAAAATCTTTAAAATTTGCTTGTTCTATCTCACTACAACTAGAGTATGAAATTATCATTTCCAAATAATGAAAGAGAAATACAGGCAGTAAGTGGTTCTACTGAGGCTAATTTTTACAGTCAGTGGTGGAAGGAAAAAAAAAATCTATTTCATTTATGATGAGTTTAACACAAAAATCAAAAGCTTGGCTATCTAGTTCCCTGATAACCAACAAAAGCAAAGGCAATACGCTTAACTATATTAATACTTTGTTACCATGACATATTTTTCCATAGACTTCAGAGGAATTTTACAGCTAATATATGCTGCACTTTTATTGCATTATTTTATATCCTAGAAGAAAGCAAACATTTTGTTAAAGTTCTATAGTAGCCTTTATACATCACAGGAGAACTCAAGCCTAGCCATCTATTTGCATGACAGTACTACTGATGCACAACTAAACAAAGATCAGATTTTACCCTGTAGAGAGTAATTTAAATTATATTTATATCTTTATCTCTTAGATGTCAAATATTGTGGTTTGCTGTTCAAGACGTCAGTCTAGGCTGAAGACTTGTAAAATTTAAATAATTCAAGAATAAAAGTAGTAAATGGCATTCAGTTAGACAATTATAATTAAAAATGTGACAGAATAATGATCCTTTTCAGCTTTATGAATCAAAATATATTCTCCAAACAGTAAGCACCACTACCAAATATAAAGCGAACAAGTAAAAAAAGATTCTAGCCGCAAATCAAGCCCCAAATCTGCAACAAATGAGAGAGTGAAATACCGAAACCAAAGGTAACCAACTGACCAGTACAGAAAATATTTCTGTGGATTTAAGGAGGTAAAGGTTGTTTTAAAGAATCACCACATCATCCATACATTAGAAATTGCATGGTGGATAGTTGTTCCTGCTTAAAAGTACTGCCCTGTACCAAGTGCCTGTTTCTATTTTCATTTAAATACATGAGGTTTTTAGTAATATAATTGTATAGACCTACAAAGCTCTATAGCATAACCATGTCTAATTTACATCTCTACATTATATTTCTTTATTCCTTATGATCTTGTCTCCCTCTAGTGGCTGGCCCTCACAAAAATATACTCTACCCCTATTCAGACCTGTGTGCAGAATCATTGGATAATTCAGCTGGAAAGCCCCTCAGGTCTCTAGTCCAAGCTCCCCTCACGGAATTTGTTTTTGGCCCTGAGAGAAACATTCACCACCAGCCGTGTGCAGTCAAGGTGAAGCCTCAACTCCTGAATCCAGACTCTCCTAAGATCATCTGGAAAAGAAATGGAAGAGCCAGGAAAATCTAATCACTGGAAATATCTCATTGGGATGTATCTTCATCCTAAAGTCTCATCACTTCTTAACAGAGTAGGAGATGTATTCTTTTGCATATTGATGCAGTACATGGCTGGCAAGTTGTCTGTCCTCAGTTTCATACATCATCATCACGTGTGGAAGAAACACCTAAATATATTATAATAATAATCAACTGAAGCTCAAAGGCTTCATTGTGAAGGGTTTGCTTCTTTACCAATCACAAACTCTGAGCAAGGTTGCATCTGAGTAAACTTTGCTCTTCTTGCTTCCAGGAGAATGTTTGTCATGAGGACCTTCAATAGTGGGAAGGCATGAAGAGTCATATCTCAGGCAGAAACCTCTGACAACAGGAAAAGAACCTGCTCATTGCCACTTGTAATCAACTGCTACAGAAAACAACAAACCATATGAAACTGCTGTAAGATGATCTGGAAAATGAAGTCAGAAGAGGCTTCACTGTCCTGAATGCCACCACAGCCCAGGAAAGAGTCCCTGAACACAGGGACTAAAGAGCCATGTCTTCTTCTTAGTGAGAAGTCACAAGGACAAGAAAGATGTTCTCTCATCGGGATAATTTAGTAAACATAGTAATGCTTAAGTGTTGGAGATTTATTTAAAAGAAGAAAAAACAAACCCAAAAAATCCACTTTTGCACAATTTTCAGATGCACTTGAGTAGCATATACAAAAGTAATAAAAATCAGTGCACTATCAGATTGCAATATCAAAGGAACTACATTTCAACACAGAAGTGCACAACTAGCAACTGCCTATTCTGTAAAAAGTGGTAAACAATCAGAGTATTAGAAGTGAGCGTTTCATACCCCCGCGTACCAAATACTGCTGAAGAAAAAGAATATATATCACAAGCATGTATGTAGGAAAGGAAAGCAGAAAGTGATGGGTTGCCTTAATCATCCATTCGTATCAAAACCTTGATTCCAGGCCATTAGCTAAAGAAGAAACTGAAGAATGCCTTAAAGAAACTGATCCAGCTTTCATTCCCTCCTTTGTTCTAAATACTGCATCATCTTTCAAGTTGTCAATCTCACTCCCATTCACAGGCTAGTAATACAAATAGATCTGAACACAACAGCCAAGTAACAAACTCTGCTATAAGAGGATTTTCTTTTCAACTAAGCAGCATTTTTACAACTGTGGTGTCATTAATTTGTCTTGATTCATCTTACTACTTCCTTGTTTCAAGTATTTTAAAAGCATATTGGAGTTACCCCCTCTTTTTTGGCATGGGAGGGGAGTTATTTTTTAAGGAACAAGATATGGAAAAATCTATAGTCATTAATATCAGTTTAGAGTAAGATTACATTTTATAGAAAAAAAAACCAGCCTAAAAAAAAAAAAAACCAAACAACACACTGAGGCACTAAGGTTATAAAGACAACTGGCATAGTCACTCAGTCAGAAGTAACCCATCTACCACCATTTCACAGCTGATCCTATCATATGAACAACAATAATTTATCAGTTAGACACTATTAGCCCAGTAATTTGCAGAGCAGTTTTAATTACAGTGCCTAAAGAAAAAACATTTTATTTTGTGCTTTGTATTTATCTTTGTTATGATCATGCCATTTTCTTAGGGACACGGTTTAGTGCCAGAGGTAGGTTATGCTTGAACTCAATCATCTTGAGGGTCTCTTCCAACCAAAATGATTCTATGATTCTCCCTGCAACAAAGCATCTCTACCAGTTCCAGCGCTTTCTTTGTAAGCGCTACCTGATTATCTCTTTTCCACTGAATACATGGTTTCACACTTCATTTACAGTATTTTTCACAGATTTCTCTCTAAAGGTAAAATATTGTTTCCTACAAACTTTTCTACAGTGGTTTTATCAATGAGCCCTGAGGTGTATCAGTGATTCAGAGCACACAAGGAGTACTTTTGGGTGCAAGTTTTCGTTGTGCCTACCCTCAGGCTGCTGGTCGGCACCCAGTGCTGCTGGTGCGTTCAAGGCAACTTCCTCCCTGCTGAAGGCTGAAGTCTGATTTAAGATTGAGAACTGGCGTAAATGTTGCAGCCATTAAAGACAAACGCAAACACACAATTTTTAAACCATAATCATATGCAGCAAATTGAACACTCCCTCTTTGCAATGCACCCGTCAGTAACAAATAATTAACCTTACCACACACATATCTTCACAATGCTCCAGTAAAACAAAACAGTATAATTATCTCCACTCTACAGGAAAGGAACAATAGCATGAGTGCCACAAAATAAAAATGTCAAAAGAAGAAAGTACCAATAAGAATTGTATTAATCTTCATTTTTTCAGGATATTGTATGACATTTTACTGTAAAAAACCACAGGCCACTGACTTCAGTTACAGGTATGAAAAATCAGCTTGTTTTTTCACTGAAGTCTGAACTGGTTATCTAGAACTTGAGAAGAATACAAATTACATGGAAAGAGCAGCCTGATTGTGAAAAATGCAGTAATTACAACACCCTTGCTTCATTTACAATATGCTTACTAACATTCAAAGCTAAGCATAGGATCATAAAACTTCATTTATTTCCAGAGCCTATCAAGAGAGATGCTATAGCAGAAAGTCATAACCCTGTGATTGAAAACAAGATTCAAGGTATATACATGTCTTCACATATGTGCATACACCTAGGGTCAAAGCACAAGTAGGTGGAATCAGGCCTGTGCACAACTTTTTTAAAACAGAAATTATATAAATATATATATATATATATATTTATTATTACTTCTGATAACTTGTTTTTATTTTTTCAAGTTCCTTTAAACACAGGAAACAGCAACTGAAAAGTTTGCACTTTCTTGAATTCAACTAGCAATTAATTGGCATTCAACTGCATAATTTAAGTTATTGCCTCTCTTCAAATCCTGTCCTGAAACCTTTTTACGGGAATGCATTGTGGATTTTTTTTTTAACAAAACATATCCCCTCTTACATCATATGCCATTTAAGGAGCAAGATTTACAGAGATTTAGGTACACATTCAAATCATATCTTCAGATCCCTTTCTCCTTCCCAAAAAATCTGCAGACCAGTTGATCTGTCCTCTGGGACATGAAAGAGATACACGTGCCGTAAGTATTGTAGCCAGCATTACTTTTTGCCCCCTATCTTGTATAAATAGCCATGTCCCAGAGAACCTAAGCTAACAAACGATTGCCTACCAAACACTCCGAAATACTTTGCAGGAAGCGAAGGAAAGCTGAGATCTCACAATATTAGATGCAACGTATCACAGTCCAAACAAAAATGACATGAGTCTGAAACTTCTGCTCTAACACACACCACAGGCCAGGCAGAGACAAATGAGAGAGGAATCCTGTTTGATTCTACCCAGGCTGGTCAAGGTAAGGAATAGGTCACAAACCTCCAAAAATTAGCATACATTTTTCATGCTCCCAAAGAAACAGCACATGTAACACTTTTCTCACTCTCAAAAATACTGGCAATGGTTAGACCAATGATTAATATGTCAATAATACTGCACATCGCACTGAACAGCATTTTCTTGCTATATTCTTGAACAAATTTTTCTGTCTTTGTTCACCTCCAGTTTCTTCTTTTATTTTTAGACCATAAATTTGCTAAAGCAATCTAACCTCACACACAGCTGTCCAATTACTTTTTTTTTTTCTAATTAACCAACAAAAAAGGTTAACCTTGCCCTTCAGATAGTACTGTTTGTGGTCACTTACCTGCTTGGTGAATTCGTTTAGTCACAAAGTACCTGTATTTCATAAAGGACATTGGTTTCCTAGTGATTTAGTGTTAAAGTAAGATTTTTCTAGTTCTCATCTATAAAAATCTTCTTTGTGGCTTGCCTGTTTACCCCACGGTTTGGGAGAATGACAAACGAAACAAATTAATAGAATTAGAATTAGGAATAGAATTAGGAATAGGGATATGATAGGATAGAATTAGGAATAGGGATAGGATAGGATAGAATTAGGAATAGGGATAGGATAGGATAGGATAGGATAGGATAGGATAGGATAGAATAGAATAGAATAGAATAGAATAGAATAGAATAGAATAGAATAGAATAGAATAGAATAGAATAGAATAGAATAGAATAGAATAAGCAGAGAGAGAAAAAAACCCACACCTTTAAAAGATATTACTGTGCCTTTTGCCCAATTACCTACTTTAACAAGGGTCTATTCAAATATGTAGCACAACATACACATTAACTACATCCTCACATTCACATACGTAGATATTTTTCATTTGTTGAATTACCTTATCTGCATCCACTTTTCCCCTGATAAATTCTTTCTTCCAAAATTCCAGTGCCTGTTCCAGAGTCAAGCCGATGCCTTTTAAGAACAGCCCATACTGCATCCGGCCTCCGTGCCGGAGATGGTGGTTGTCACGTAAGGCTTTGTGCAACTGGCGCATGCAAAGAGGGAATGATTTCACAGACAGCTGCCACAAGAAAAAACTGCATTTAAGGCATACTGATCTTTTATGCTGGAGGAAGATGCTTATTGTGATTATTAATTAGCTCCCCTTGAAAATGGCCATGGCCGGAAGAAAAGACATGCATGTGCAGAGCACCTTGGGACTGACGATAACACAAATGTGTCCTTAAGAGATCACCTACAACAACCACCTCAAGAAATCCAAAGGACAGAGTAATGCAAGTGGTAGGTAATATTAGAATATTTCCAGTTACTAAGCAAGAAAGGTTTAATTGCCATCAGGAAAAATATATCCCCAGTTCCATTACAATGTTTCTTTCTTCTTCCTTGTTTTAGCTTCTGGAATGGAAACATAACGTTTGTTTAGAGTTTTCTGGGGGAGGATTGTTTGGGTTTGTTTTTAAACATCTTTGAAAAACTACAAGCAGGAGTAAAATTCTTTACAATCGACCTGCAGGTTTTTTCCCTGAAGAATACTATTATAAAGCAAGACCTCAAAGATAAAAAAAATGTGATGCTCAAGTTTACTGGAGCTTTGCATTTTTAATTTCAACAGCTGAGTCATGTTGTGGAATTCACTACCAAAGGAACGCTGTTCTTGCTAAGACGAACACTGAAAACACAATTTCTGAAGTTCAGATAAAGGAGTTGTAGTGTGTTTTCAATTGTCTCTGCACCATTGAGGTGGTTTTACAATCCATTTCATTTTATTCCTTTTGCTTTGAAAAAACCCTTCTGTAAGTCGAAAGTTCAAAAAACACCACTGAAAAGACTAGCATTGCAACACAATAATCACAAACTAAACATCATGGGCTGTAAAATTATTAAATAAGAAAATTTTCTTAAACTCTGTTTATAATCATGTTAGGTATTTGTGAATGTACACAAAATTAAGCAGCAAATTAAGCAATTCATTATAGCTCCAGCCTAAATCCTGATTAGACTCATTTTCAGTTAATTCTGCTCCATTTTAAACTTTATCATAATTTCATTCAAGTACTTCTCAAGAGTTACAAAGCAAATATGAATTAAAAAAGACAAAGGCTTTATATGTTGTCTGTACATAGAGTATTTGAATTCTAAAAGTTACGTATCAACATACAATATAGCTCAATTAACACAGAGGACTTACAGCATCGATCTGTTCTAGAGAGATTTTCCCAGTGTTCTTTTGCACGCTGTAATCTGGGCCAATGTAGGAATGGCTGAAGAGCAGAGCAAACAGTACAGCATCATTAAAAACTGTTCAAAATTATTTTTTTTACAAATTTATAAATGCATTATTTTACAAATTCAGGTCTGCAAATATTTCATATCAGGCAAAACCAAGAAAACAGTAATTGACAGTGATGTAAGTAATTAAGATTCATAAAATTCAGCACTGCAGTCAACATGGTAAATAAACACTACCTCCCTTTATCTGAAAGGAGTGATGAGAGGTCACTCAGAATTCAGATCACACTGCTGTTGACGCTGAGACCTCTGAAGATCATCTAGTCCAACCTCCTGCTAAAAACAGAGTTAACTACAGCAGGTTGCTTAGCATGTCATCTGATGGGGGAGAAGACAAAATTATACTTTTCAGGCTCTGAAAATCTCAAATATTCTCAGTGTGGTAAGCAAACAGGATAAGTTTTTTATGTTTCCTTATTTTACATTAAAAACTAGCATGTGACTTTTGCACGGTCAAAGTGTCTTGGTACTTGACACCACTCACCAAAGAGCTGAACCCCACAAACTGCCTTTAAGGCTTGTGCTCTGAAAATGCTTTATCCGTCCAGAATACATGCCAGATTGGAGCTGGGCATAAAGAGGCCAGCACTGGCCATGTGGCTTTGGGCAGTTATGCTGCTGGATTCCTGTCCAAAGGAGCTCGAGGGACTACAGATTTTGGGGTTGTCATTTTAGGTGCCATCTGATTTTCTATAGCAGAGACTCCCCAGGTTCCTTGATTTCACCACAAGAAAACAATACTTTACAGCTTTCAACTGATGGTTTGAAAACACATTACAACACAAACCAATCCAGCTTTCTTCTTTTTTTTTTGCTTCCAGTTTTAGCTCTTACTCTAGACTCATCCTTTCTTTTATTCCATGTAGCTTCTGAGGTTACATCCTGGTCAAGCTTTTTACTCACCTAGCAATATCTACAGTTCTTCATAATTTCTTTTTGTGTTTTACTGGAATGCAAGCACCAATGTCTTCACTTTTCACTTTTTAAAAGTTTTATTTTAACTCCATATATAAATTCTTGCCTGCAAATTCAGCCTGACTCAATCACTCGAAAAACTCTCTTTCTAAAAATCTAAAATCTTAGTTATCAAATGTTTTCTAAACATATCTTGCAAATAAAGACCAATATATACATTTGCACCACTGCAGACCAGGAAGAAACTTCCACTCCATCAGTATTTCCAAGAGTGGGATCCATGTCTTTCAAATAAACAGCTGTAGGACTGTCCTGATAAATACTGTATCATTCACAGATGTGTTAATACATTGTGAAATTTAGTAAGGATATGAAGGTCACTTTGTATGTCTTGAGAACAGTAATGGACACCAGTCTGGTAAGGTGTGCATTCTTCTTTACTTGCTTGTGAGATGAGCATAAGTGAGAAGGAGGGTGAACATGTCTGCATGAGTATTGTGTTACGTATTCAAAAAATCCAGTCTTCCAAACACTTGGGTTTTGTATCAACCTTGTGAACAATCATTTGAAGACAGAATTAATAGAATCATACAAAATGTTGGTTGTAAAGGATGTCAGAAGACTGTTTAGTCCCACACCTCACCTCAGCTGGGACTACTGCCACCACCAGTCAGGTGAGACATGGCTTTTTCTAGCCGTGCCCTAAAAATCTCCATGAACCAAGACTCTACATCTCTGGGTGATCTGTTGCACCTATTGTTCTAGCCCAGGTATTCTTCCTAATGTCCGATCTGAACCTCCCAAGCAGCTATGTGTGACCGCAGTCATTTGTTATACCCTCTGACACCACCAAGAATCCCAGTCCTATGATGTTTGTCCTTCCAACAGTTATAGGCTGCCCTATAATCGTCCCTAAGCCTGCTCTTCACCAGACTAAACAAAGTCAACTCAATTCCTCCTCAGAATTCATGTAGAGGCACAGTCCCATAGTCATTTGATGGGATTACATACGACAGTTTTTGTCTATCTTTGAAATTATTCCTGCTGAGGATTTTAAACAGTAGAACGTTACAACCCCATCACAAACCCCATATAAATTCCTTGGAAAGCAGAAGTTGAAAAAGTGTTCTTCTCATGCATTTAGACATAAAGTTTCCATTTCCATTAAACTTCTGAAGTTTTAGCAATTTAAATTTCCTTGTAGCCCACTGTGAGCATGTGAAATCCCTAAGCATAATCTTGTATCAAATATTTTAACATTTTATCTAAAAATGTTCTTTTTTTTGGTCTAGTACAATTACTATTAGAAAGCACCAATGAAGCAGAATAGGACAAAAAGAGGATCTAAATCACATATAAAATACATATTCAGTCCAGAACAGTCCAATTACAAAATACATGCTATGTGCACTTTAAAAAGTGGGCATGGATTAAAATATCTATGCAGACAGTAAGGTAAAATGACCTTTTATGAGGACTAATTTAAAACTCACAAGCAGATATGAATGTGTAGGGCATTAACAACCAAACACTGCTCTGTAACCTTCAATTCTGTGCTCTTTTCATACGTTTCTATCTAAGCTTTTGGTCCCCTGATAAAGCTTTATTGACTTATGCCAAAAATAAAATAGTGCTGTAAGAATTCACACAATGAAGGTGGAGGAAAACATTCTCCTCTCCTATGAAGAAGACGAAGCAAAAACAAATCACAGATTCACAGAAATAAATTACAGAGAAGACCTCCTTGGTCATTTGTTTGTTCACTGCCAGAGCTTGTTTTTCAAGTTGTGAGGGTATGATATATTTTGTCTATTTTAAGAGAACATCCAAAAAGGCAACTCAGGAGCATGCATAGTTTTTCAGTTGGTGACAAAATATACTGGGAACAGCCCCTCCATTTGCAAAAAGCAAAATGGAAGTCACTTATCAGTCATTAAATATACATATGCAAGTTAACATAAGAATGTGCAAAAAATATCTTTTTGCATAAATGTAGGATACAATATCCCTGTTTAAGCAGCTTTTTTGGAAACCTTTCCTTTTCCCATATTTAAAAAAAAAGCATAGAAAGCACAGAGAGGATTGCAATCGCTGTGATATTGAAGGCTGTTCTACATACATAGATGCACAACATATCAAGAGAAATTTCAAATTTCTCAGTAATTATTCCTAGAGAGCACAAATTATAAAAAGCTAACCTAATTGCTCTTTAGCTTCAAATGGAGAAAGCTGTGCCACTGAGGAGTATGTTTTTTTAAATCTCAGTAGGATGTATGGTAACAAAAACATGGAAGGTTACTGGCATTCAGAAATATCCCCTAACCAGCTACCTAACAGTTAAAGTGCAGTATGTTCTTCATTCACATGTAAATAAGCAAAAATACAATTAAAGCTATTTTTCCTATTCTGTTTTACACTAAAAACAATAAAACATGAAACTGTTTCTATGTAATAAAAATTAGTAGGGTTTTTTTTTTCATTTTAAAAAAAAAAGTCATGTCTTGGGTACAGGTACCTCAAGCAGTAGAGCACCATAGGAAATAAAGAGCATGCTAACTAGATCTGCATCCTAATTCTGGTGTCGTACAATCATGATAGTACCTAATGACCTCCATTTCTAATTCATCCAACATCATTTCAGTGACTTCGATGCAAAGCTGTATGTGTTCAAAACCAGAGCTTTCATTACTGGCATTCAATATTTGAGTAAATTTCTACCCTTAGAGATAGATATTCAACTGAATAAATACCTGAGCAACCTGATCTAACTGGATCTGCATTGAGCAGGGGCTAGATTAAATGGTCTCCAGAGGTTCACTCCAAGCTAAATTATTCAGTGATTTTAAGTCAATGCACCTCCCTCTCATTGTAAGATCTTTGTCCTACACATTACCCTAGTAAGAAAACTCTCTCAAACAACACAAAGGGGTAAAAAGCAATCACGTGTATAAGAGAGAGACCAAATCTATGCTTAACCCGAAGAGCATCAGAAAACTCTTATTTTCTTACTCTTGACCCCCAAACACATTCAAAGAAAGTAGAAAGCTTCTATATAATGTATTTAACAAAGAGAGAGGCAGGCTATTTCAGCTGTCTTGTAGAGCACTCTTAATGGTTCATATTTCCAGCTCTCTCCTTATATCCATTAAAAGAAGATGACTCCATTCACCAGTGACAGCGATGGAGAAATCTTCCAAAAAGAACACAGAGCATAAAATATTCGCAGCAAGAAAGGTCCATACTCTGAGCAGTATAATTTGGAATCTGTTTTGTTCATAAAGAAACTTAACAACTTTGCTCTTACTATTAAAAAAAGTTTTTATAAAAGCTAGATATATTTACTTGTTCCTTAGAAGTAACATCAGCTCTGTAAATTACGTTTCATATCATTGTAAAGCTTTCGTTAAGTTGAAGGGATACTTTCAGGGATTTTTTTTTCCAGTCAAAGCAAATTGCACAGATGAGGTGTCTGAAAAAAAATTGTAGCTAAAACATTCTACTGATACTATTATTTTAATCTATATGAAAGAACACACTCATACTTTATGTTTTTGTTACCTGAGATGATTAAGGAGAGGTTGTAGTCTCTCATCAGACTGTATGGAAGGCAGCGATCGTGCTGTCAGCTACAAGAAAACAGAAGTTCAATTAATAATAGCTTCAAAAAAGTTTGATAACACAAAGAAGGAATGACGTAAGAAATCACAACTCGACTCAACATTAGATAAGACATACTTTCTCCTGTTGAAGGTAACTAAGCACAACCTTCCAGAATCTGAAGTTAGCAGAAATATTTAGAAGTTAACAAAGTCAAATAGTGAAAAATAATTTTTTTAGAATTACAATGTTATTTGAATTAAACCACAAGACACTGTTGAAAGTGGTATACTTTTTAACTAGAAGTTATATTCTACCTAGACAACCTTCTAGCAATCACATAATGTAAATATATTCCATTAAGCCATATTATATACAATTCAAATATGTACAGAAAAATTTCCATATTTTTGCACTTTATGACTTTTATATAGACTTGCCTCTGTGTACAGTTTTTTTCTTTAATTAATGGGCGTAACCTGGAGTTTGTAATTTTACTGTTCTAAACTAAATACATACTTTCTTGTAACTGTTTCATATGACCAGGTAAAACATTAAAGTACTTCTGAAAAAATAAACCTAGCTGTCTGTAATTGAACAAGTACATGTCACACTATTGCAGAATACTAATTACTTGATGTATTAACTAAAATAATTTGAAAAAGTATTAAACTTGCTTAACATCACTAGGTATCTTACCTTCACCTATAAAATGTACACACATGGTAGTTCTGCTGATATACCTCTACTATAAAATATTTAAAATAATATGCATTTTATTATTCTATTGCTGCCAAGTTAGACTGTATTTTGAAAACTACCTTGGTACAAATTTAAAATTTCAACATATTTCACATTGTATAAATTACCATCAAATTAATCAGTATGTTACAGGTAACTTAGAATGGCATGAATACAGTTACACATACTCTATAAAAACCTTATTTAAAAAAAATAAACAAACACTTTTTAGCTTGAACAGTGTGGCTTTACCTTGCTGGCTTCAACACACAAGGAGTAAAAGCAAGCACTGAGGCAGGACTGACTAGCAGGCTGCAACTTCTATTTATAACCCACAAATAAATACACCCCAGAAAAAGCTGCGCTCAGTGTTTGGGTACAGAGAGGTTACTTGTAACCATAAGAAACTCCACGCCAAACTCCCTCAGCTCATAGGTAGACTGTATGAATACGGAGGAGTTTAAGGTTCTCCTGAAAGATCACACCCATTCATTACATCCACGAGGCTTTAGTACCAGAGTCACCAGCTGTATCAATAATCAGTATTTCAAAAAGCAAGCTTCCTAAAAATTCAGTGATATTTTTATGCAGTATCGTAGAAGAAGAGCAAGAATCTGAGTTCTTCTTTTGTATTGACTTCCACGCAACGATCGCATCTCTAGTGTTCACGATGCTGCGTTTGTGGCAAACAAACAGGACATTTTCATATGGCATGAAGGAGGTGACAATTTGAGAAGGTAGAAAGCACGTGATGATTAGAAAACTACATGAACATTAGAATTAAGACTTGCCAGCGGTACTTCAAGTAATAAAGAATGTAAACGGATGACAACTTATTGGCTGATGTCTAAGAACTGGTCTGTTTTTCTTCTCCCCATCCAAACATGAGACCAGCACACGAAATTCCAAGTTACTGAAGATTAACTATAAACCTTAAACAAGTTAACTTGACACAAAGCCTAAAGTTAAGTAACAGCTTCACATGCTAACAGAAACTCAATGACATTTTCACACATAGCAATTAAGCAAAAGATTATCATGGCTCAATTAACTTGTCTCAGTTTTTTAGGAGTGCGTGCATTTCTTGATTTTGAGGTTTTCATGTAAGAGTTACTTGCTCTTTAAGTGTTTTTCTGCACAAAAAAAGATAAGAGAATTTTTATTTTCACAAAGAGTTTACTTTCTAAATGAGATGAGATGTCCTAATTAGCTGGATTGATGAATACTTTTCTTTTTTTTTTTTTTGCCAAAAATCTCATTAATTTGGATGCTATTGAGAAGAATGACATGAAAGGCTCAGGAAGAAAGCACAGAAAGAAGGGGTTTGTGGCAAAGGTTACTTTTTGCTGAGGCAGGCTACTGAATTACTCCAGGCTCTTCCTACAATTCACCACAAAATAAAGAAATGTTCCATTCAGAGGGTGCATTAGAGAACCTAAAACGTAAATTGGTACCAAGATAATTTCATTACCAACTGCTAAGTACTCCTAGAACAACAAGGAGTGTCTAGAGGCTTGCTGCCCACACACGCATCCACAGCCTGCAATCTGCCTCTACACAATTTGTCAAACCCAACTCTTTTAATAACCTCGACCTACCTGTGCTGGCATTCATGCTATTTTTTCATATTTTAACAAACACTGTGCAAGCAGGCTTGGTGTGCTTTTGCCTCCTCAGTTCTTCTCAAACCCGGACAGGTAGGATTACATCATATGAGACTTGTATTTCAAATGGAGGGTGGTTGCACTGAGAACATGTCTAAGGACAGGGTATCTCAAAAATGTTCAGTCCCTGGAAAGCTACCTTCTTTTTCCCCCCCCAATAAATTTTTCCTTCATAACTCCAAGCTTTATAACAAAATTTACTTAAAGGAGGCTTGCAGAGATGTTGAATGGAAGGCTGCTCTATCAAGTGCTAAACACACCTCCAAAATACATGGTACTTTACCTGCTGAGCCCGTGGTTCCAAGCTGGCCCTCTGCGGTTCTGGGAAACACAGGCACTTCTCTAGAGGGACTACCCGGTTATTTAAACTGTATCTCCACTGGCAGTGCCAGAACAAACATCATCTCCATACAAGGTCTGGATTAAGACGAGGCACAAGTTTGGGAGCCTTATGCAGCACAGATGATGAGATTTTCCTAGAACATTTGTCTATTTCTGCTGTGATAGTTCCACCACTAACAGGAATCAAGGAATCATAGAATCATTTTGGTTGGAAGAGACCCTCAGGATCATCGAGTCCAATCATAACTTAATTCCAGCACTAAACCATGTCCCTAAGAACCTTGTCTAAAGGCCTCTTAAACACCTCAATGGATGGTGACTCCACCCTGGGCAGTCAGGGATTGGCTCTAATCCAAATGCAAAGAAGAAATAGAGTAGGGATTGATCAAGGCTGTCAAAAAAACCAAATAAAAGGTTTTAACAAAAACACCCAAAACCAACAAACGGAAAAAGGCCAGTTATGGTTGCCATCTGCAAAAGTCTCCCACTGCCTATGCCCATATAACATCCCGCACAGCAGTAAAACTGAGGGGCAGTTTTCCCAAAGCAGCCCCTGCGCATGGCCTGGCTGGGCACCGGGCTGCTGGGGCTCACACCACTTGTCGTTTTTGTCCCACTTCCTCTTCTTTGTTTAATAAACCATCTTTACCTCAAATCCATGAGTTTTCTTATTTTTATCCACCCTGAATGTCTCCCCCATCCCTCAGGGAAGGATGAGGAGGGGCTTTCCTGCCAGCCAGGGTCAATCCAACACACATATAAATAAAATCATTTCACACCAATAAGAAGCTGTAAAATGTGAGGTTAAGCGAAGATCTCACAGTATTTGGAAAGCTTAGTCGCCCTTCTTACAGGAACCCAAAAACAGCTGCTACTGGTTTGTATAAAATCTACTGAATGTTCTTTTATACTACCTCCTTTTACCTTTAACACTCAAAATCAAATCTTCCCTATTAACAGAAGCAATTTAAAAAAAGATTGACTCTATGACAAACTTGGAAAAATAAAAAAATAATTTTAAAAGGTAAAAAAATACTACATTTGTTTAACTAGAAACTAATACACAAAGGGTGAAAATCCGCTATAAATTAAGTCTTTTATATCCCTTTAAAAAAGAGAAAGTTGATCACATCTAGATAGAAAAAAATTGAATTTCACCCCCCCACTTCTAACTGCTTCCCTGGTAATATAGAGATCTGACTTGAAGAAGCCACCTCCAAAAGTAACAAGTATAGCCACCATATCCATTTCAAATGGTACTAATAAATTATACTATTTTTAATTATCAAATTTAATATATTAATTTAGAGCACATTTTTAATACTCTTCCCAAAAAGGTCGAAGAAAAATACAGGAAGACTTTGTGCTTACAGTCAGTAGTATTACATAATAGTTAATTTTTCCCTACAATTGCACATTTCCCTACAAGTTTCCTGTACAATCATTTTAACATTTCACTACTCCATTGCTGGGCTTCAACTTTTATCAGCTTCTAAGTTGGAGAGATCACATCCAGGCTAGTTGCTTTTCCATTTCATTTTTAATTGCTCTAATTAAACAAATTGGGAACAAAACTAGTTTTAAATGCTACTGGAGACAACACTGACAAGATAATTATATGGTCTTTAATATTATCCACAAATCTTTTATACCATTAGTAGAACAGTTTCTAAGCATTGGTGAAAAATCAGTCAAAGGTTCATAAGACCTGTTCTCCACTCACAGAAGTTCAAAAAAAATGAAGTAGACTTGAAGCAATTATACTATTAATAGTAGCAAGAAATAACAAAACACTGCAACAACACAGCTCACAGATGAAAACAAGAAAAGCAGAAGAGTATGGAAATAGTTTACTTTACAAAATTTCATTGCTCAATTCCAAATCTTTCCATCTTTGTTGCATCAGTAACAAAACCAGTTGATTAAGTAAAAACCTCTAAGATAAGTGTATTGTATGCTGACTTAAAGAATATAGAAATAACTGTGTCATATTTCATGCTTTAACTCTTCAACGAAATATCATTAATGCATTAGTGAAAAACACCTACAGCAATTTCTTTAACAGTGATTTTGATGTAGCACAGAAAAACTACAATTGTTACGCTTTTTTTAGATTTCAATTAGATGACCAAGCAAATTTTGGAAAGTAATGAGAACAGAGAAATTAGAAACAAGAGTATTAGAAAGGAAACAAAATCCTAAGTGTCTGGAATCTTACACCACAGGTTACAGACAACATTTTTATGAAGATTCAATTTACACTGCGAAAGCTCTTGCTTCTTTGCATTACATTTATTCAAGAACAGAAGAATGAAGGATTAGACTGCTAAAAGGTTAAGTATAGAGAAGAAATTTCTGTTTAGAAAGCAAAGAAACAAACCATGGACTAGCATATTCTTTTGCTATATTCTGTACTCTTTAGTCTATTCTCCCACCACCATTTGTTCCTACGATGCACTTCAATGCCTTCAGCGCTACAGGCAACCCCTTCCTGCATTTCTGCTTCCCAGTTGTTAGAATAAGAAAGGAGAGAGCACAAAGAAAACCAAAATGAGTTTGAACATCAGAACTTCAATTTCAGCCTACCAAGTGAAAGCTTTAGATTGTACTTGATTGCTTTCATGCGATTTAAGTAATATTTTTATGAAGAGAGGAAAGAAACATTGTGTAACATCAACAATTCAACCATTTTCAGAGTGAACACATCACTAAAATGCTTCCTTAATAATGGAGGAAAAAAAAAAGGCCCAATAACTTTGGTCAGACATGAAATTATTACAGTTAGGACTTCAAAAGTTTAAAGAGAAAATCTATTTCGCTTTCTCATTGCTGCCTAAGGAATAAACTATAACTTACAGGTTTTCTGTTTCATTGTTTTCTAATATGCCACTTCACAGCATGTGCCCTTCTTGTTAAAGTGTCTTAATTGTGACCTTTGCTTTTTGTTTGCTCCTCTTAACCCTCCAAAAAAGCTTCCTATTCACTGTTGCCCTGAAACATTTATTTAGATAATTCTGTCAGTCTGAAAAGGACTCAATACGTATGTGATGGTTCAGAAAAGCATTAGCTATTTTCTCAAAGGGTTAGTGCCCGGGTGCGTTGTCTACAAGGGAAACAAAGGCGCAAAAGTTTAGACTGTTTGCTAGAATTGATTTTGATTAGTATGAACTGCAATACTGCAAACTTATTGCCATGGTTATACAAATAAGATTTTTCAACTGAGGTTGGAGCAGACAGGGAAAAAGATATTAAATGTGTGGACTATTTCAAAATGGCTTGTAAAGGGCATTAAAAATCAAAACAACACACCTACAACTATCCAGCAGGTTTAAACATACCAGTAACTTACACCTTTAACAGATTTTCCCCAATAGATGTGCAAACCAAAAGAAATAAAGTGGAAACCTTGATGCTAACAAACTTGAAAGCTTTGTTTCTGTAGAGAATAGCAATTATACCATAGCTTAACCAGTGTTAACAAGTGAGTAGAAAATTATTACATGAACTAGATAAAAATGAGAGGAACGTGGTTATATGGATATATACCTCATGGGAGTGTTCTGATTATGCCATCGTGTTTCTGTCACATTAAGATTACCCTAATTTTAACTGTGCAAGGTGCTGACACTGCACCCTGTTGGAAGTTTTAATAAAGCAGTGACTTTTTGCAGGGATGTTTCTGTAATCGGTCAGAAACAAACTCGGCTCAGATTTGAGCTAAAGCAGAATGTGACCTGGTGACCAGCAAGACACACGAAGGGGAAACTCCTTTCACTTGCAGTACACATGCAAACAACAGCTTTTGCTGAAATTCTTCAAACCTACTGTTAAAGTTCCCGATATGAACAATTCATCTCCATCAAAGACTAAATAACAAGCCTATTTTCAGGAATTTAAAATCTATTTATCTAACAAATAAACTTTGGCAGAAAACAGAGATGGTATTAACTGCATGACTCCTCAAACCACTCAATTCTTAGATAATGATTAAAAATCATTATGCTGTATGTCTACTAGAAACAGTCTTCCTGGTTACACCTCTGACTATGGTCTATTTGTTGCCATTAAATGCTGAGTACAAGCCTGCACAGGAGGGAAGCGCAGGGGGAAGATGAGCTAAAAGATAAATGGAAACAAAGATACAAGTAAAATATAACATTGTAGTACCTGCAGCTGTAATACATCCAAAGTAGCTATAAGCAATAAGAAAATATCTTTTGTGAATGAAATGAAATGGCTTTAGTCTGGTAATCCAACACTATCGATATACAACTTTCTATTTAATTTTTTTAAAGAGTAATTACATTTTGCAATACCTACTTACCATGACTAGGCACTACACTTGTGACAACTAACTCCTTAATATCAGACAAGCTTTATTCAAAGATGTTTGGCCAACAATGTCTTAAGTTATTTTCCAGATGTAACCACTCTTACAGAATACCAGCTTTTGTGTAACCAAAACTAGACATAAGCTTTTTTTTCTTTACAGCAGAGTAGCTGTGACATATCTGAGAGCCAGAAGGAGATTCCAGCTTTCCATCCTCACCGGGGCTACTGGAAAAATGGGAGAGGGCAGCAAGATATTTTCATTGCAAGTTTTTTTACCTTAATTCAGGATTTTTCTCCTTATACCTAGACTGTCTAGATTAGCAATTCTTCTGCCTGATCAAAAGGAAAAAAGCAATATCCAGGAGATGCTACAAAAGCATTTGGGAGGCTTTCCTTTCCCTCTCACTCCCATTTTAAGATACAGAACAGGTTAAAAATGATGCTGTAGAAACATCTTGGCTCTCCTTACTTAAGGACTGTGTCATAACATTCATCATTTTATTATAGATACACTACACACATGAAAGTACTCTTTACATATTTGTAGTGTTTAGGATGAACATGAACCATGCACATACCCAGCATGATCACAGTAGATAACAGACCTTTAAAGCCCAGTTCCCCTTATCCTGAGTCCAATTACAAGTGTTTCTCAATGCATATAATCAAGCCCAAGCTTTTACTTAAAAAGTGAGAGTCCACTATATACTGACATCTAATTTCAAACATAAACTGCTCCCGTAAAATCTTTCTCCCGATGCTATCTGATCATCTTCAGAGATGAACACTACTTTCAATGTACCTCTTATTCCAGAATACAGCCTGTGGGGGAAGCAATAGTCACAAAAGACTTCTTAATACATTTCTCTCTGATTAGAAGCATTGTTGATGAATAGGAATTCTAAAACCTTAAAACAACTCTTTTTTTTTTTCCAACAAAACCTGAATTTTAGCTAGCAACTCCCTAAAAAGCAGTATTAAAGAATATGAACTCTTCAGTAAGGAAGCCTATCTTCCATTTTAACGCATCAGGCACCAAAATAATTGCCTTAAATTTAAAATACATCTAGAAAAGTTTTCACTTCTAAGAAAGTCTTAATATTGCTTTTTCTTTTTTTTAAGACTTTCAGAATTATAATCTTGTGTGGTCTTTAAAACTGTACGATTTTGCAGCCACTACTAGGAAGTCAGGAGATGCAGATACTGCCAGAACCCAAGAATTCAATTTAATTACATTTCAGAAAAATGACTTCAACATCCAACTTAGTTGCAGGCTGCCTCATACCAAAAGAATCCTGATTGATTTTGAAACATCAGCTATCTTGCTAATGTTGTAAGAAAATGTCACAATGCAAATGCTGTGCAGCTGGGGAACCTGAAATAAGAGCACAGTGTTTGCATGCCCGTGTGCTGCTGCACCTAGACAGTTGACATTTTAGCGCTGATCAATTTGCTTTTGAAAAAAAGTTGGGTTTTAACCTTTCACAGCAAGGTGTTGTACGAAATTAATAAGTAATTTTTGCCAAGGCTTTTTCAGCTGTTAAAAGTTATTTCAGCAGCACTTACACTGAAATAAATTCAATAAAAACAAAGCAAACAATCTATTCATTCCATGTTAAGTGTACACAATCTCTACGAACGTTTTTCAAAACTATTTAAGCATAAATGTTTTTCAACATTACCAAATGTTTTTTGCATTGGGCCAATATAAATTATTACATAAAGCATTTAGATTATTTTCATACAGCACTACCAAATGTATGGAAGAAAGGAAATAACACAGATTAGCATTACTGGGCTCTTGGTACAAATATAACAACTCAGTTACATTTTCAAAGGACGAGAAAATATTTCCCTCATGAAACTCTAGTGGTTGTTATAAACACCAATACACGGCTGAAGTTGGTTCTGTGCGGATTTTTCATTCATTTTGGTTTTCTAATTAAATAAATCTCCCTGCTGCTCTCTCTCACACACCTCCCTTCACAAAACCACAAATCTTATGTCTTTAGGAAAGTAAGTCAAAGGCAACAGCTAATTCATGACTTATCTAAACAAAGAAACCCAAGTTGCAGTCTTAGCATTGCAATTTTCTTTTTTGAGACTCTAAAGGGTCAAGCACAACAGTTATAATCAATGCTGCTTAACTGCTATATCTCCCAATTTTAAAGCTCTATATACATACAAATTGTATTACAAAATATCTATTATAGATTTTTTATATATTATAGATACGAAATTAATGTATATTTCTATTTAGTCAGTTAGGTCAAGCTGCCAAAGGACAAATCTTCCATGGCAGAAGGAAAAAAAATAACAGTTGTGAAGAACTGCCTTGCATGTCCTAGATATTCACCTAATACTTTAAGAACTTTGAAGAAACAGAACTCCACTAATTTCAGCTCAGCATTTGTCAAATGCATTCAGAATAATAATTAATGTTTTCCTGAGGCATTTACTTCTGAAAGTAATTGATTTCTTTTTTCCATTTGGAAATGTCTAGCTTTCACATTTACATTGAGGTATAAATAACATCTGCACTGAAGATTAAGATTTAGTCTTTAAAGCAAAATTTTTCAATAATTAAACCTTGTTTAATCAGCAAGTAAACTGTTCCTGGTTTTTGCATCATTATTACTTGTGGATATATACATTTCACCTCCATGTCAGGGCCAAAGTATGCAAATGAACCCATCTCTTGTACTTCTTTGCATTCTAACATATAGCTGAAGCTGACAGTTACCAAGATGCTCATTAGATTTTTTTTTCCCCAAAAATAAAAATTATTAATTGCATCTTTCTTACAATACTGTATAGAGTCTTTCAGGCTTCAATTATATCTAGATTGAAGCAGCCACTTAGCTACCTTGTCAGCAAAATCCAAATCTTCTGTCAAATAATACTGCTTCACATAATGGTGAAGGTTATTCAGTGATTTTATCAACTGTTTCACCACTGACTTGACCTTTACCAATAGCTTTCTCAGCTTTTAATTTAGTCCTCAGTCTTTTTTGTATCTAGTTCCAGATACCTAGTAATTTTAAAGCTAAGTAAACAGTGTACTGGAAGACTTGTCTTCACAGCAAGCCTGGAAAACGAGATAATTTACTTTATTTCACCATCAGCTTCTGACACATAAAAACATTTCTTCATCTCTTCAATACTGCTTACTGTTCTTTAGCTGCATGCAGATCTTTTGCTTCTTTTCCTGGCATTATTTATGAACAGACGCTTCTCATTTTTGCTGTCTTTCTCCCAGGTTCACAGACTAAATATTGATTCCAGTCCTCCAAGGTACCCCGGAATCTGTTCAACTATACATTGCTGCTATAATTAACATGCATCAATGGAGTGTTATTGGAGGAGGAGAAGGTCACTCAGACAGCAGAGACTTCCCCAAGGTTTTAACATTATGATTTTGAAGTTTTCCCCCCTCCTCTTCTCTTCATTCCAGGAACAAAATTAAGAAACCACCATCTCTGCATAATTTGGTAGAAGTTACTAACCAATACTACACAAGAAGCAACCAGCTAGAAAGCATGAAAGATTCATTATTGCTTCATTAAGCATCCTCAATGTCACTGTCAGAAACCATGGTAGGTTTTTTCCATCACAAACTTCAGATTATCACTAACGCTACATTCCAAAACTGCTTCAAGAACAACCACAACCGTGCTAGAAAAACTTTCCTAATATGCAGTCCAAAGAGAAGAAGCACCTCTATAACCATACAACCCGCTTGATTAAAAGCTCATTTTCCATAGTCTTCATCACCACTATGAGGCTTCGTCTATTGTTCTACAATGTAGACCATCATAATCTTGAGATAACTCTTATGCAGTTATTAATCTTGACAAACCTTCTTACTACAGCCCTAAGCCTGGGCAACCAGCAGGTGACCCTGCTTGAGCAGGGAGGTTGGACCAGATGATCTCTGGAGGTCCCTTCCAAGCTCAGCCATGATGTGATTCTGTGAAAAAGCACAGGAGATCGGACAAGTTCCGCCAGTCTTCTACTCTCAATTGCCCAACTATCAAAGATGGTCAAAAAGAATCTCAGTTGTTTATAATCAAATGCACAATACTTAACACAGATCTCCGTTATTTCTGAACAACTACTAGCGTTTCTGTTTTCCGTACAAGAACTTCCATTCCCTAAGCATCCTCAAAAGCCCACATTTTCATCTGCAATATTGTGAAATTTTCAAAATTACTAGTGATTAGCAATTAAATGAATTCTAACAAGATTGTTAAATCCCTTTTCAGGAGTTTTAAGGACAAAATGAAGTGATTTTTTGGAAACGAGATAATTTTACTCTTAGATTGCTTTCAGAGAAATACAATTAACAAAAACCTTAAAAGTACTTGTTGTTAGGGACCAGGGTTATTTACTACAGTCAACACATCCCAAGGCTATATTCTTATTCAGTCTTTAAACACTAACAAAGACATTCACGTCTAAGCAAAAAAAAAGGTTCCTATTGCAAATCATTTTCTCTGTTTAATGAGCTGTCAAATCTTCATATATTAGCTTTTTTTTCCTCGAGAAAGTTACTATACAAGTCCAAATAAATTTAAGTAATCCTTAAGAATTCCATATTTGATCATTAGTAACAACAAACATTAGTAACAAACAAACATCTGTGTGATGCCAACCTCTTACTTTCAAACCTCAAACAAAGGCATTTGAATTTCAGAGTCTTACTCCCTCAACATGTGGTACCGCTTGGAAATATTTTTGTTGTTATTAAGACTTAGAAACTATCCATCTTTAAAAGTAAAAAGGTATTTGGAATACTTTTGCTCAGTTATGCATATTTTCAATATTATGGAGAGTTTTTTAAGAAGTAAAATAAAATCTTGCCTATCTTGGAAAGAGTTTTAAGCCTCAGCTTCCCATATGTTCAAGTACCAGTGATTACGTTCTTATCTTTAGTGAATAGAGATAAAAACATGACAGGCGCTCACATTTCATGCTGCTAAAACCCAGCATTAATCTGAGCCTACTTATCATCATTTTCAAATATTTCATTTAATCTCAGCTCTCAATTGCCAGCAACAGCAATGACATTTTCCAAATATGAGTAAGAGTTAGTGTTTAAATATTTTCTTTCTGAAACAGAAAAGGACATTCACATTAAGGAACACCACTAGCAACTCCAGCAATATGCAATTTTTTATTCCCTTTTTTCAAATCTGGATTATTCACATTCGCAATTATTACAAATATTTCACTTCTGAATAAAAATGCACTCTGACACGAGAGCACTTCCCCCAGGACTCAAGTTCACAAAGCAGAGAACCAAACCTCCAAAAAAAAAAAAAACCTACTTAATTATAAAACATAATATTGTTGCCTTAGATCTTAACTGTGGCCATTTGACCCCCTTTTGAGGTCTGTGGCTTGGTGCCTTCCAGAAGTGAACAGAGCAATCTGCTCCAGCGAAGCCAAACCTGGTGGGCTTCAAGGCCTGGGGATGTTCTCCTTCCTGGCCCAGTCAGCAGCCAGCAACCCTCATACACACACACACACTGAACAGGCACCACGGGCCACCAGAACAACACCACAAACACAAGAACAAGCACCATACACACACAAACAGCACGTGCATAAACAAATGATACCAGTGATGTGAACTGTTCGTACATGGTGGCTGATCTCATGCACATGAGCCTCCTGTAGCTTGGCCACAACCTGCATTCTCCTCAGAGGCTGCCTCTCAAAGTCCTGACTCTCCTTCTGGAAGTTGGTTTTGACATGGGCCCCTCCAGCCACTGACTCCCAAACCTTCTGCTCTCTCCAGTATCCTGCCCCTAGACGCGTGGGCTCCAGCTCTCAGACCTCTGCACCACACAGAGAACAGAGAGAACCCTCAACCAGGAAAATAATTAGGAATAGTGTTTAATAAAATACATCTGCTTATTAACTTATCACTGCAGTGATACGGTACTGGGCACACGCCCAACGATCAGCAGATTTCTTATGCTCCCCTTTCCTGCCTTTGGCTCTTCCCCGAGATGATCTGTAATAACTTTTACACAATCCCACAAGTCCCCTCAAATATCCCATAATTAGTAAGTTTGTTCATTTCCATTAGACACACAATCTTGTTCCCCTCAAGGCTTTGAGCTGCTCCTTTAATGATCCATCAACCTACGGTCTGATAGTTTCGGTCTCTGATATCTTCTTAATTATCTCTCATTCTCCAGATTTTGTGTATCTGAGTATTTAATTTATTACTTGTCCTGTCTTTTGTCCTAGTTTTTCATGCTGAGTAGCCATTAACCAGATATGCTTGTGTAAGGATATGTGGAATGTAAGACTGCTTCCCACATTCAACAACTATGTTTTACTCCTTGAGGTTAATCAATAACAATAGCACTATTTTTGACAGAAGCAGTAAAAAATATGACCACTTATGAATTAAGTAAAGGAGTGAACACAGTAGTAAGAAATTACAGCCCAGCTCAGTCCAGATTGACACCAAGCCTCAATTATATCTCTTGAAGCATTAGGACACAAACTGAGACCGCTTCATGACAAAGTTGTGTGGATCTTAAAGCATGTATACAGTAACACATGAACATCAGGAAAGCACAAGCGGTGTATAATAGCTTCTCCTGGCTTGTTTAAATCAGTCTTGCATGCAATGCTATTGTAATGAATTGTAGAACATGGAGCATACTCATGAAAAAGAGCCCTTCCCACCAAGCTGTCTTTCAGGAATACATCTGGTATAGAAGAGGCATCTTGTACACAAAAAAAGATGCTGTGAAGTGGCAAATACTGTACTTCATACACATGTCCTAAAGACTGCCCAAATAACTAGAGCCATGACAGAGAATCTGAGAAAGTAAAAATCTCCATTAAGTTATCAATTACAATAGTGATGGCAGATTTACTACCTCAGTCTAAGGGACCAACTCTGCCACCTCTTCCTACTACTTTTCTACCTAATCACAAAATCACGGAACTGTTGAGGTTGGAAGGGACATTTCTGGAGGTGATGGAAG
The DNA here is from genome assembly GCF_963082525.1 of Nesoenas mayeri. Classification (NCBI taxonomy): domain Eukaryota; kingdom Metazoa; phylum Chordata; class Aves; order Columbiformes; family Columbidae; genus Nesoenas; species Nesoenas mayeri. The sequence goes on along the minus strand of NC_137544.1, from coordinate 26,928,996 downwards.
CGACGCCCTGCAGAGGTCACCTGATCCAATATCCATGCTCAAGCAGGGCCACCAAGAGATGTTTGCCTAGGACCATGTCCAGCTGGCTTTTGAGTATCTCAAAAGGTGGGAGATTCCACAACCTCTCTGGGCAGCGTGTAGCAGCACACAGGCACCCTCAGGTACTTATATACATTGAGAAGATCTCTCTGAGCTGGGCCTTCTCCAGGCTGAACTGTCCCAGCTCACTCAGTCTTTCCTCACAGGACAGATGCTCCAGTCTCTTCATCATCTTGAAGACCTTTTGCTGGACTTTCTCCAGTAGGTCCATCTCTCTTGACCTGGAGAGCTCAGAATTGGACGTGGTACTCCAGGTGTGGTCTCACCAGTGCTGAGCAGAGGGGAAGGATCCCCTCCTTTAATACACCAGCAGTGTTCCTCCCCATGCAGTCCCATTAGAATTCTCTGCCACAAGGGCACTTTGCTAATACTCCATTTTGTCTAGATAGACCTTTAGCAAAGGACAAAGATGAACATCAACTATTTCAATCATGGGAAACTAGCCCCCTTCTCAGATAGTAATCTAATTAAAAAGATTAGCAGCTATAAAATAATTAACTAGTAACTGAGGTGTATCTCAAGGACAGATTTCAACAACAGGACACCAGCAAAATATCAGAGGGCACTATTAGGACCACAACTCTCACTGGCCTGTATTTTTTCCTGACTACTGCTCATCTGAAAGAAAGTCTGAAAGTTACTCCTATTAGCTAATGCATCTGACTTACTGTGAGATGATCAGTGAAATAACTGCACACTGAACAAACAAATACACATGACTGCCACATGAAAGTTGAAAAAGACTATGGAGTCCAGCAACCGAGAGTGTATGGGACTGAAAGATCTTCTCATTAAACTGTGATGTGTTGAGTGACACTTTTTTTTTTAATTCACTAAATACATTATTTCCTGAAACACATAGAAACAAATCCTACTAATCATACCTCCAAAGCATCCAACATATCCCATCGTCCCTATGACCACAAAAACTGTAACTCCCAATCGATGCAGCTCTTGAACTTAAACTGCACTTTTGCATTTTCTCTCATGGTTACTGAAAATCATGTGAAATGTTAATCTCCATTTTACATAAGAAAACTCTTTTCACACTAACTTGTGACCTCACCAAGAGTGAGACTGTACAGAATATTCAAACAGGACAAAAATTATCTAAGACAAGGACAACAAGGTTACTGAGGTTGAGAAAATAAAATTGTTTTCAAATATGTACAAGAGACAATGAAAGAGATTAGGAGAAAGCAGAAAACAGTTCCATTAATATGCCAAAGCAACCACAGTCACCCACAGACCATATACAATATTGTTTTAGGAAGCATGCATTAATGGGAAATTATTTGTCTAAAATATTATCTCTGCACTTTGAAGTTAACTCAGTAAGTCAAAATACAAGGACACATGCAACAAAACATTAACTTCTTCATTTTTTTTTTCATTTCAAATTTTCTGCACCTAATGCCTTTAATAAGTCACAAATAAAAAGCACTGTGAATTGTCTGAGCCTGCTTGGAAGTATCACTCAGAAAATAAGACTTTGACTGAATTTGTCCAGCTCTAACTCATTAGATGACTCTAGTATACAGTAGGAAACGAGGAAAGCACAGGTAATTCTTATGGGGGTAAGCTTGCTCGAAAGACTATATTTGCCTTGCTCTGATGGTTTAGATATCCACAGGAAAAAAACCAAAGCAGCATGGATGGCCTCTTAACAGCTTTACATTCTTACATTAGGGTCAGAAATCCAAAAGCTGATAGCACCTCAGGTATCAACAGTAAGTGCGCTTAAGATATCGAGAAGGTCAAAGAGATATCACCAACCAGGTCACTAACAACTTATGTCAAGTGTCTACATTAGTATACAAAAATACATGAAAAATAACAGCTCTGGTTAGGATGAGGTGACACATCCACAAACATCCAACACTGTAAAAGGTTGAGCCCAAGGGGAGGCACTCAGCACTGAAGCCAGGCCACCAGCCGAGACCCAAACCCCTTAACCAGATGAAGTGTCCTGTTCATCCATGGCACGAGTTACAGCTTGACAAGAGGAGCAGACAACTTGTTTGATGTGACTCTCTATTCATCATGGAATGTGTGGGTTGGTCACAAAACAGAAACCCTAAAACAGTCTGGTGGGTGGGCCAAATTCCCACCCAGCCACTCACATACTCGCCCTCCTCAACAAGAAGGTGGGAGAAAATAGACCAAAAAAGCTCATGAGTCAAATACCAGTAGCTATTATGAGCAAAACTGACTCAACTTGAGGAAAAGTCATTTAATGTATTAACGATTAAAATATATCTGGATGGTGAGAAACGAAGAGAAAAACCAAAACACCACCTTTCTACAAACCCCCTCGTTTTCCCTGTCTCAACTTCACTCCTGTGTTCCCAACTTCTTTACCCAACCCTGCCAAGTGGTGCAGAGTGGACAGGAAATGAAGAAAGTAAATCAAAATCAGCGTGCAGTGGTTTAGTTAAGAAATTGAAGTGTGTTTAACTAAGTGCTCAAAAAGGCACACTAATGGTATGCTGTCATGCAGGTTTTTTATTAACTATTTTACCAATTAGTTTAGCTTTTACTATATTCTTCAATGAAATAATCTATATATAAACACAAAGTACAAAAAGCTTACTACCAGGGAAGTAGTATTATTCAAGATGGGCAGCTCTTCTGTATCATCAGAGGTAGTTGGTCTGCCACATAAGGCCCAATACCTTTTCTTTTCAGAAAGAGGCACTCCAGCTCTATCCCTGCCATCTGTTGCCATTTCAGTTGTTCTTTGCTGAAAGTTGCATCTGTGAAGTACTCCACATGAAGAAGATAACATACACATGGACTGCATACCTGACTTAATTGATATAAGGATTAGGTAAGTCCTTACCTTTCTGAGAAAAGTACTCAGGACTGATAGGTAACTTGAAAAGGTATAATAAGCAAACAAATTGAAACTATTGTCACCAGTCACCTTGTCCATTGGTGAGGCAAGTACCATTCGAACACTAAATGAATCTGTCTCCTTCACACTGACAACAGAATTGATTAAACTATCCTTTCAATTCAATGCCGTACACAAGTATATGCAGTACACCGCTTTTCTGACTCTTGATTTCACAAACAAGGCTTATAAACGCAAGTAGCTAACTCAAAAACGCAGGACAGACAACATTGATCATTGAAGTATCACTAACATCTTATGGGTAGGATTTTAAGTCAGATCTCTATTACCAAATGAGCACTGCTTCTCTTATTACTTTTATTACTTTGTGAAACACTGTTGCAAACTGCAGGAGAAAACTTTGTTATAGGAGTAAAAAAAGCAAAACTGAGCTATAGAAAAAGTGATGCTTACAGACAATTTATGTGGGAAAATGTGTCAAATATTTTTCAAGGGTATTTTATTGCTTTATCTTGCCACAAGAGCAAACAACTGCAGAAGCAGAAAAACAAATTCCAAATTGATGTACTTCGTTACTCAAGCGTATTGTGTTTGGGATGCAAGGGTCTGGTATCGAGTGTGGCTACAGGGCCGACTTCCCTGAGAGGCTGCCAAAAGCTCCCCCCATGTCTCACGGAGCCAGAGCCAGCTGGCTCCAAGATGGATCCACTGCTGGGCAAGGCCAAGCCCATCAGCGATGGTGGCATCACCTCCCACTGGAGGGGAGAAGATAGAGAACACAGAAGTTGAGCTTGGAAAAGAAGGAAGGGGTGAGGGGAAGGTGTTTTAAGATTGTTTTGTTTCTCATTATACTACTCTGATTTGATTTGTAATAAATTAAACTAATTTCCCCAAATGGAGTCTGTTTTGTCTGTGATGCTAACTGGTGAATGATCTCTCCCTGTCCTTTTCTTGACTCATGAGCCTTCCATTATATGTTCTCTCCCTCGTCCAGCTGAGGAGGGGAATGATATAGCAGCTTTGGTGGGCACCTGGTGTCCAGCCAGAGTCAGCCCACCACACATAAGCAAGCAGATTTATGAGGCTACTGTTAAGACATAATCATAATTTTTAAATGTTGATCATTTCTTAACTTTTGCTTATAAGTTCATGCTGACAGATATAGGGAGATTAATCACAGAGCTAAAAAATTAATGACATTTAGTGAAATGCTTATTTGCATTTGGTGTATACCAAGAGAATAAAATCAAGCTCATTTACATGTGTTCCACAGTAGACTGAATACAGCACATTTTTTCTTTAGAATTAAGACCTCAATTCCTCAACTTCATCTCCTTAAAGGAAGACCATTGCTGCACAGAAAGGCTGCATCTCAGGGCCCCATTACTCTGTCCCACCTCATTCAGCATTCGTGTGGTGCCTCCGACGGCCCATCCCACAAGGTGCAGCTACAACCTCAGCCCAGTCAAGCATTTGGACACGAACATTGTAAGCATCATGGATCAGGCAAGAATCATAAAAAAAAATGCATTAGCAATTTGATTTTAAGCAAGACTAGATGCAATAGCAAGCCAGAATTTTCTCCCAAATCTCACCACATTAACTTTGTGCTGACCAGAACTAAAACTGCCATTGTAGCTTGCAAAGACAGTCATCTTATAAAATGTGAAAATTATCAAGTTGCTCCAAACTCCACACACAATAGGCAAAACGTCAAACTAGACTGCATGATATAAGACATGGAGCTGCAGCAACCTGGAGAGAAGGCTGCTACGTGGCATTTAGTTTTTAGTATTTTGTCTGGGTTTGTATCTGCTTTTCTGACAGTGAAAGTTTTTTTGAATTCAAGCCCAACATAGAAAAATATGCTTTCATAGAGCTTGCTTACAAAAAGCTGAATAATGATGTTGGAGGGGGGGTATTGAGATGAGAAAATATTTTAAAAGCTAACTAAAAAATTGACAGAATTACTTCAATTTGCAATTTCCATACTTAGCAATTCATATCCTGCAAATAGTGAACTTTTCCATCCAGTCATGCAGTCAAATAAATTAAATTGCTGTACCAATTCCAAGTAATACTAAAACTGCTTAGTTTAATTATATTTCCTAAGTGACAAGCCACAGTAAACAAAAAAGCAATATTACATATTTCCTTTTCAAATTTCCAAAAGTAAATATAAATAAAACAGATCTTATGTATTTTAGCTTCACAGAGTACTACTACAAATTAGAGACAATCATTTAATATAAATGCAAGTTACTGGGCAATTTTACCCTCCACATTTTCTGTCCATCTTTATTGACAAAGTTTTTCAGGCATTTATGCCTTGCAGAGATTATTCAAGTAAGCAAAGAACTACCAAGTAGTCAGAAAGGATTGAGTAATGGATCTAGCAAGAAACCTTCTCTTATGGAAGTCCATGGAACCTGATGGGATGCACCTGAGGGTGCCAAGTGAGCTAACATTATAAACCTGCTCCCCATCATTGCTGAAAGACCACTGCAATCAGGACACGCTCCTGATGACTACAAGGCAAGTCTTGCACCCACCTTCTGATAAAGCAATATGGATGACTGGAGAACAACAGGCCAGTCGACCTCACTCCAGACCCTGGGGAAGTCAAAGGGCAGGTCTTCTTGGAATGCACTTCTGGGCACACAATGGAAAAGGTCATCAGGGATAGCCAGCTTGATCTACCAAGGGTAAATTATTTTTTATTATTATTTTACTTTTAACCAACCTGGCTGCCTTCTGAAACAAAATGAGTAGATCTGTGACTAAAGAGCAGTGGATGTCATCTGCCTTGGCTTTAACAAGACTTGATATAGCATTCTACAATATCCTTGTATCTAAGCTGCAACTTTATAGTCACCTACTAGATGAGTGAAAAGCTGTTCGCATCACTATAGTGATCCTAAAGAGAAGATCATGGTACATCAAGGAGTTAGGGACTCCCTTTAACAGTGAACATGAGTAGGCACAGGCCTGGGCTGTGCTATATTGTGTGTATAAGCTGGTCTTCTGGTGTTGTGTCACACATATCCCTTGGCTGCAGGACAAACCTAGGTGTCTCATTCTAATGAAGCAGCCTGTGGGCAATTCCAGCCCACAAGTGCACCACCTGCATGTCCTTGTCTCTATTTAAAAGTACAGCAACAAATATTCATATGAACACGTAAAGACGATGAACATAAAACCTTGTAAGAACTCAGAAGGTCAAACTGGGGTAACCTTTCACAGACAGCATCTGTGCCCTGGTTGGTGGCTCATTTGGTGCCTCACAACTCTTGAATTCCCACAACTTGAAGGGAACAAGATTATCCTCTCTTTATCATATTGGCATTTTAAGCAACACTTAACTGCTTCTGACTGCCTTTCTTACCAAGATCAAAACAAAACAGCAGCTCTCAATATAAAATAGTCACCAGGCCCGAAGTGTAGTGGTTAATGTTTTGTACACTACCTGGAGGCCAGTTACACATGGAGTTCCTCAAGTGCCTATCCTGAGAGCAATGCTGTTTAATAACTTTACCGATTACCTAGAGGAAATGAAACTTCATGAGGTTTATAAACACCAGTTCAGGGAAGCCAGTCAATGCACTGAAGAGCAGTGCTGCCATTCAGGGGAACCTAAACAGGGTGGAGGAAGGAGCTAAGAACAACCTCATGAAATTCATCAAGCACAACTGAAAAGTCCTGTACCCATGACAAAACAAACCTTTGCATTGACGGTGGTGGCCAACTCCTTGAGGAACAGCTCTTCTGGAAAAAAAAAACTTGAAGATCTGGTAAAGAGTAGGCTTGACTTTGCCAGTAAAGACAGAGAGAAAACATAGGGGTTAGAATTCTGCTAAAATTTCCCCAGTTTATCAATGTCTGTCTTGTACCAGAAGCCTCCAAACTGGACACAGTATTCTAGGTGTAGTCTAATGAGTGTCAAGTAAATGGTGATTCCTTCCTTCTACCTACTGTACTTGTGTTGATACAACCCAAGATACCGCTGACCTCTGCTGCCAGGGTGCTTCGCTGGCTCACACTGAGCCTACTGCTTGCTTAGATGTGAACTACACTGAATCCAAACTGTAATACTTACAGTAAAAGTTTAAGAAACATGATGACATAAATGTAAATCACCTCATCAAACTCAGATACTCAATCCCATTGTGGCTGCTTTTGTCTCTATATGCCATTGAAGTGGCTGAAGGAACATGTCAGGGAAGTTCTTGGTGACTATGACTTATATTTCAATAGTGCTACTCAACGTTCACAAGAAAATGTAAGGAAAAAAGTTGGAGCAATAACTTCTTAGATGACAGCATGTTACCACCTGCTATACAAAGTAGAAAATTTCTAAAAAAAACAAACAAACAAACAACACAAACAACCAAAACACACACACATCCCCCACAACACACAACACACATATACACAAGCAAAAACCTCTTCCCTGGAGGTTTCTCTGTGGCTTCTAGACACTGTCACAAAGGCAAAGGAGGTTATGAAAAAAGATAAGAGAAAATGGATTTATTTTTTTGCAAGTATCTCATATCCTTCTGCTACTCATAATAGTATTCATGCCTGAGGAACAGGAAAGGCTTCCACCCAAAAGAAGTGCTCACAATGACCCTCATGCAGGTTCTGCACAGATGTGCCTGCAGTGCTGGCAGAGCGCTCTGCACAGGACAGCGGGAGCTTGCGTCCCCCCCCACTTTGCAGCTACTTTTTAATCCCTCATGCATTGTCTGTCATATTCTTCTTTGTATCAGTTGAACTGAGGTATCCCCACATCTGCTCACGAAACGATCCAGCTCTTTAAACAGCAAGGTGGACTCCACAAGAATTACCACTATATATTTGAACCACAATAAATTCCCCACAGTCACAATGTAACAGTGCTGGTTTCAAAAGCATGGAGCTTAGAAGCATGTTTTTATTATTGCCTCTCTTATTGTTTCTTTGATCATCTCTCTGCTTTCATTGCAGGCTCTACCAGCATTATCCTACCCCATAAGAAAAATATATTGAAAGATTAAAAGTGCCTAAAAGTTTTCCACTGAAAAAAATCAGGAGTTACTCCCACACCTAAATGGAGGCAAATGCACATCAAGTGATCCACAGCACTACCCTCTTAATTCCTCCAAAATAGCTTCAGATCAAAACTCCAACTGGACTTACTATTCAAAACTGGTTACTCCAAAACTGGCTAGTTGTACTATGAGTGATGAAGGGCTGAACAGTGGAAGGAGACAGTAGCTGCCAGCATCAAAACATCTCCTCTCCAATGCCCCTCATTTCTCGCACAGGAGCAGCAGAGAACATACCAAATTTAAAAGCAGATTAACCCAAGATATTCATATGTTTAGTAAACACAACCTAGAGGAAAGGAAAAAAAACCAAACAAAACACAGTAAAGTCTAGAAGCATGTTTCAAAAGAAACAGTGTAATTTGCCTTTGAAATTCCACTTACAAAATAACATCTTGCCTTGTTAGATGTTTTAATATGACAGACAAGAGACTGATTTTAAATTTAAAAATAGTCTAAACTAATTCATAACCTACATCCTCTGTTAAATTTCTTTTACTTATTTGTTCATGCAATGTGATATATCACCAACCTATTGAGAAACAGGTATTTTCTTTCTGTCACCAAAGGGTGTTAAGCAGCTAGAGTTCTCCAGTCATGCCTGGGAGACTCAAGTCCTCCAAAAATACGTTAAAGGGTTGTAATTTGGAATAAGAACAAATTAGCATTTTTAGTCATTCACTGACAACTGGTGGGATTCACCCTACTTTTTAAAGAAGTCATTCAACACTTTGATGTACTCCAAAATGCTGCTTCTGATTCATAGTTCAGTTTTAAAAGGGGAAAAGGGGGCGGGGATGTTGGTATTTGCACTTTTTAAAATTTATTTTTCTTGTCCATACATCAAAAGAATGGAGTAAAAAGAAAAGCAAACCCTTTGGCACTAACAAAGCTGGTTACAGAACAGCCTCTACCTCATTTTCGAAGCACAACTAGGAAAAGAAGGAAAACTACTGAGGATTTCTATTACTTCAGAAGCTCTAAGCACTACACCCAAATTTAATCAGTTTCTTTCATATGTACATATATAAACAAAGGCTGTAGTCATTAATAAACCATGTCATTTTGCTTAACTCATGACAGATGATAATAAAAACCTTTGCTTTTTGATATTTGTTCAAGACTACAGATAATTTAAATTAAACATCAATCCTTACAAACAGAACAATACCAGTATTTACATAAAAGGAATTTGTTTACATAAATACAGAACATAAATTTATAGCTAAAAATATCTCTCACAAGCTACATGTAAATTGAAACTGTGTATCTTCATTGGTCTGTTTTTCCCCGGTACTTCATCTTAGTTTCTGCCTTTCTACAGCTCAGATACTGAACAGCTAATTCAGTGTCCTTTCAAAATCTGAAAAGCACACACAAGCTTTTACAAAATGTCACTTATGCCTGGAGACTGTCCTGTGACCTTGGATGTTGAATAAATCCATCACTGCCTTTCAAAATCCATTTCTACTACAAAACATTTACATCACAGTACTTTTGTGCCTCCTCCCTCAGACAGATGAGGCATCAACTGACAGATGAGGTTATAAAAACATTTGTGTATATACTTAAAATTGACACACTATCAAAAGTACATAACCCATGCAGAATCCACAGAAAAGACCTCTCTTGGTTTTTTGTTTCACAGTAACAAAGGATCCAAGGAATAATAAGAACCAGCCCAGGTAAGGCCATACAGACATACCTATTAATTTAAGAGGTTATTGCTCCTAGACCACCTCCTCACATACCCCAAGAGAAAAGAAAGCCACTTCAGATAAAAAAATTTCTGTTTATAGCAATGTCAAAGTGCTCCACACAAAGTTACTGCCATCTTCCAGGACTAGAGCGCTTAGAAGTTCAAGCAGGCTTGAAACACTGACAGATCAAGGTAGACCCGTAAACGTGGAACACAGCAGCATGGAGGCCTCTCTTAAGGAAGCTAACACAGTAACGTTGCCCACCCAGCTTTTGATTTATACCCTTCTTAAAGCTGAAAAGATCACATGAGATAACTGGATACGAATATACAACATAGTATATCTCTCACAGCAATGCAAGGTTGGACTCCTCAGGGTGTGCCACAATACCAGAGCCAGGTTTAACCACCCTAGCCCTGTGTTTACAGCCTAATTAAGTCACGCTTCTAGTATTTCAGGAAGACAACACTGCAGTGATTTCAGTGACATTCATAAGACACGTGTGTGTTTTTATTGTAAAAATTCTGTTCAACTATACTGCCTCTGAAACATACCCTGCCTTCTTATTACCAAGAAAAAAAAAAATATGACAAAGTCTCCATTTACTACCAAAAAAAAAAAAAGTTCACTTCCTCTCTAGCATAAATATGCAGATTAGCAATTAATTGCAAAAGAAACACAGGAACAGATGAACTTCCCTTTGAGAAACTGCAGTAAAGTCGTACAATGAGGCCACCCAGAAATCAGCTGCAGCAACACGGACAGTGACTACCATCTCTAAAAATACTCACTTCATCTGTATTTAAACCAGTTTCAAAACAAATACTCAATAAGTTAAAAAGCATATTGCTGCAGTTTTTCTTAAGAGTTCAAAACACTTGAGTTATGTAACCAATAAAATAAAACCAATAAAGGTTTTTTAACTAGTCTTACGGCAGGATTTCTCTTAAACATGTCTTGACAAAAGCATTTCTGGGATGAGACTTGCACATACTTTATTCTTACACTTGCTGCTTAAGAAAGTACTCCAACCTCTATAAAGATTCTATACATTAATTAACCAAGTGTCACCTTATATGACTATCAGTAGTTCAATGTATTTCATATCTGACTTTGAGCTACTGACATCTGTTTCCCATTTTTCGTTCTGATTGAAAAAAGGATTTAAGATTCAGTTCTTCCCCAATAGTCAGACAATCTTTATCATTTGTAGGAATGGCAAAAACATGTTAACATCACATACACGGTGTACATTCACTGGCTTAGCATACAGTAAAACTTTACTGAGGAGATAGCCATTCTCTGTATTTCACAGAGAAATATATTTTAAAAAATCATGTAATTGGAAAGGTAGTCATCACAATTTTTAGTGATTCAACCTACTTCTTTTTGTCTGCTCCATAAATTTGCATTAAATATTTTAAACATATCCTCTTTCCATCCTTCTACCTTCCATATTTTTCACAGCCTTTTTTGCTGTTAATCCAAATTGTTAATTCAAACTGTAATCATAACTTAATATATTATAGCTTAATTTAGGTCTAAAAATAACTTGCATGACTCCAGTTCTTCCTTGAATGCTTAATCTGACACTGCTGTACCCGTTGCTACTGATTTCATTGTGGCTACTCACAACAGCAAGTCCTATGAATATCTGTATACGGTGTGCTATAAAATATTGATTTACAAACAAGGTGCAATTTTTTTTATATCTGTAGAGCAGATTTATAAAAATGTCCAACATGCTTGCCATAATTTAACATCTAACCAAGGATCACGAGAAGCAAGGGTTACAGACAATGAAAAATATGGATAATGAAAAATCATCATGGTGAATGCAGGTGCCTTTACTCTTGCACTGTTTGTGATTTTTAGGACTACACTGCAGAGTTTTCAAGTTCCTCTCCCCTTTACTTCCAAAACAGCTTTTAGAAAGGGAGTTGAGCAAGAAAGGAATCACTTTGAAAAGCAAATGCAGGGCAGGCACTTTAAAGTGTAATGAAGAAATGGGGGAGGGAGCCCCCCAAAGCCCCTCACAAGAGATGCTAATAGCCAACAATGGGACAATTAAGGGGTCATGGCAAAAAGAAGGTCCACAAAGAGTCCAGTGGGTGTCCTTGTCTTGCAGGTAACCATTCCCCGTACAGGCTTGAGCCCTCTCTGACACGCAAACACAGACTCAAAATCACTTGATTTCACTTCTCCCACTTAAAATAGCACCATTTTACTCAGCAGACCGGTGCCTTGGACAATGACCTTACAATCTAACACTGCTCAGCAATGAAGACCAGCTGCTTCCCTGCAAAACTCTCACAAAAAAGTTTCATCTGAGATACTCAGAGGACAAAGTCACCGTAATCAAGTTTTACCCTGCACTGCCAAAGTTATTACCTTACTAACCTTGTATGCGCATATTACAAAAATCATCCATTTATGTTACAGTGAATTACTTTAAGTTAACACTGGGAACACAGCACCTGAAATGAATTTCAAGTGACAAGACCATCATCAATCATAGTTTCTCAACATTAATGCCACTACTTAAAGCCTTCTGCTTCACTGCTTGAAAAAGCAGGTGTTCTAGGAAGAAAATGCTTTGCAGGTGGTGCCATGTATACTGATACATTTCCCAAATTAGCAAGCTCTCTGAATATATAACATAAATCAACCAAAACAGCATATTTGACTAGTATTTAATTTTAAAAGAGAAATCATTACAAATATTAGTAAAGCTAGAAGCAATTTAAACCACATTTCTAACAATTTTGAAGATTACATCCAAAATAGGGAAAGGAATAAAGAAAAAAATACATAAAAATTAGAAAACACCAGTCAGGTCTTCCTTTTGTGCTAAGTCCTCAAATCCCAACAATTTGATTTGTAGACACTTTATCAGTTTATGCAAGATCATACTGCAAAGTAAAAAAGTGTAGGCATTAGATTAAGAAGAAATACATGCTATCATAATTATACATATTAACACTGGAATCTTGATTCTTTATGGTACCAGTTTGTGTTATTTTCAGTTACTATTGTTATTTGCAGACAGATCCAATATGATGTTCTAACAAAGTATTTTCACAAAAGCAACTTTTTGCAGTAAAGGTATAATATAAAGACCAGATAAGTTATTACCTCGATTGCTAAACTCAAGATGGGGGGAAAAGGGGCTGGACTTAAATACAAGCATGACAAATCTACTGAAAAAACACCATTAGACAATGAATGGAAAGTTCAATTATGCTATCAACCATAAGTACAAGTCTTTGTAAAATAAGCTCTTCAAATCCACAATAAAGGCCAAAAATTCAACGAATAGCCAAGGTTAAACCACCACAACCTAAGGGCCAAACTCCTGCCCAGCTGCTCACCCACTCCCCCTGCTCAACAGAACAGGGAAACAGGATGAGAAGGCTCATGGGTTGTGATAGAGACAAGGAGATTGTTTACCAATTACCACTGCAGGCAAAACAGACTCGACTTGGGGAAAATTGATGCAACTTACTGTCAATTAAAATAGACTCAGGTAGTGAGAAACAGAGAAAAACACCAAAATGAGGCCTTTCCTCCCCTCTCTCCCAAGCAGAACTTTACTCCTTCAACTCCAGACTCCTCCACTTCTCCCCTGCACAGCGCAGGGAGCAGAGGGCAGGGGCAATTATGGCCAGTCCTACCCATCCATGCATTTCCCCTGCTCTGGCACAGTCTCTCCCCATGGGCTGCAGAACTTCAGGAAAAACAAACATTGCTTCAGCGTGGGCTCCCCACAGGCTGCGGTTCCCTCAGGAACTCTCCACCCGCTCCAGCGTGGGGCCCTCACGGGTGCCCTGAAAATCTGTCCCCGTACAAGAGAAGTAGTTAAAAAACCCTAAATGCATCTTCAGAAATTACATAATTTCTGGGGACTGGACATCACAGGTAAGCTCACAGTGAACACTGCAACACTTTCGGCAGGTAGGAGACATTGTCCACCTCTAAAGCCGCTGCAGTTGACCACACAGGGCGAGAACCGTGGAAGCTGACTGCTGCCCAACGCAAGCTCCTGTTCAAACAAATCACACAACTGCTAGCGTCATATTAAGTCATCTTCTCAGTTATTTGAGGACACTGCTCCTAAAAGCAAGTCCTAGCCAATGATCCGGCAGCATCTTCTCTCTTTCCCCCATTTGTCCCATTTCAGATTTCTCCGAAGCAATCCTCATTTGTGTGGTACCGAGTAGAACACAGCTCTGAGATGGGTCTGAACCACCACACTAACCCAAATCTCCTGATTTCAAGCAATCAAAAATTAAAACTATTATAATCAAAAAAGGAGATCTAATAACCAACAAGAATTTCACAGCCTAAGTTCACTACATCGCTATAACTGAAATTACCAAAACGCAGCATAGCATTACTGCAGAAATGTTTTGTGTATAAGCGTAAACACCGTGAAACACTTATGAATAAAATATAATGTAATTTGAATTAATAAAAGTTTGCTTTAAGTTATAAAACAATCGTAGAGCTAATATTACAACTTACATGAGCTACAGAAAATGTGATTCTGTGATTCTATGATTTCTACAGTTTAATAATCATTAATGACACAAAGGAATTTTTTTATTGTCGAATGGGTCAGACAACACAGAAAGAAGGTCCTTGCAGTATCGATTTTGCACATAAAATGAACTTCTCCAGTTGCATTTGCAATTGCCAAGAAGGCTTGAATAGTATTAACTCCCCCTACTATTGAGCCTCAAAGAACAGCAAAATAGTCGAGATGTCAAATTTATTTTTAGAGGATGAAACAAAACACATGACTGTTTTCTGGGCTTGACTAGTAAGCAATTAAAGCATAAGTCTGATTAAACTGAATTTGTGCCAGTGTCAACATAAAACATTTTTTTAAAAGTCAGTACTATTAATTATTTACTGTGCTCTCAAAGCTCAGTATCAACACATCAATTCACTCTCGTTATATCGCTCCTCTATAAGCCCAACTAGAATCACCCTGTAATGCAGGACAGTGGCACCACAAGCCTGCAATGTAGTGAGCAATGCAGCAAGGCTGGGCAACCACCCAAATTATTCCACGCCTTGGAGGCCTAGGAACAGTAGCACTGGCACAAGCACACTCCCATGAAGCGTAACAGCTTCAGAACACCTTGGAAGAGGCAGAACAGGGATTACTCCTTCCAAAAACCTGGGCATGTGACTGGTTGGAGTAGCACCAACCAACATTCAGGAGGCAAAAGATGCATCACAGCACAAATAATCAATAACCCCACACTTGAAAAACTATGCTGCTTTAACGGTGAAGAATTGAAGCACTAATGAGCGCTGTGAGAAAAATTCCTCAAAACTACATGCCTGAAAGATCGTCTTTCCGCTATCTATACTCAGGTATTATATTTTGCCCCTTAGAAGCTTAAAACAGGCTGTCAAAGCCAGAAGTACTGACCAAAGTCAAACTACCCCAGAGAAGGTACAAGTATTTAGCCTAATTTTATGGCCCTGTGAAGATACAAACCCCTTCTTTAGAAATACCATTCATGCCTATTTTGGATTATCGCACCATTAAGATCTTTAATTCTACAATTCTAATAAAACAAGGATTGCCCATTAGAAACCGCTGAGAATGAAGCGTAAATAGCCAGATGCTGCAAAAACAATGAAACATACTCCCAAAAGTACACATAAGTAATGCTTACCAAAGTGGTAATGTTATCAAATACATTCATTAAAAGACAAATTAAATAACAAATCAGTGATGCCATTTAAGGCTCTATTACTTCTTAATTAAGTTTGGTCATGATGCACGACTTCTGTGCGAAGTCATGAAGACCTCTATACTATCACAGTGCCTGAGGCTGAGAACATTTCCTGATTGATTTCTCCTTTGCAGCAGACACACAAACATCTGTGTGCTGCAGAAGCATTACCAAGCAATACTAAAGCAGCTGTACCTGCAGAACTTAAGCCTAGACCAAATAGTATTTCAACAACTACTTTTCACAAACAATCCTGAAAGTGTGTCACTGTGTCATAAGAGGCAATTCACCGAAGATTATCCTCCTAATTTATAAGTTGCAGAACAGCAACCATTACCATCTTTACATTTCATTTACATACAATCCTTTCACTAAAAGTGTATTCTTATAGTTTCACTGAAATGTAATTGATTCTTACAGTTTTGTTCCAGTGAAAACTACACTAATTATCCTACTACCAAGTGTCACACTCCAGTTATGCCTCTGTTTGGTATAGGAGAATAACATTAGATTGACCTCTGCAGAACATGCTGGATTTTTTATCTTCATTTTCAAAAGATTCAATTTAATAATAATCTCAATTTAATAATCTCTCAGCAGTGTACTGTGCACAGTTTATTAAAGGGGGTTTTGCAGACTAAATCAGTAATCAAAACCCCACAACTTCAATCAGGAGCTTTAAAATAGGACAGAAATTACAAATCTTCTTCTATTCCTTACTATGAAAATATGCAGAACTTCAATAAGCAAAATTTATGTATTAAGACTAAAAACTAAGGCAAACCTGAAATACTGCACTAACTTAAAACCTAGAAGTTCTAAAGAAGATAGTTTTCCAAGCTCATGAGAGTGTTAGAATTTCTAAATCTTGATTATAGAGGATAACATAAAGAAGTACTTTTTTATTATAAAGCAACTATTGGCTTTAACAAAGTAAGCTAGTTTAAATGAATTATATACAAGATAGCGTATGTTTGTAAGAAAAAGCTGCAGATTTTTCCCCAGACTGACAAGTCAAGTGGCCTACTCATTACTGTTCTAGCCTATTGTTTTTCAGATGTATACTCAGCTACTTAAACAACATGCAAGTTCCAGAGGTCCATGAAGCTTCTCAAAAGTATTTAAGCAGATGCAGACAACCCACGTCCTTAGCCACATTTCTATAGAACACATTCACTGCTTTTAAATTCCACACAAGTGCTATCAACTTCCATTATGCACCAACTGAAATAAGGATGTCTCTAGTTGCAGTTGTATCAAAGAGTTCTAATGGAAATGTTCACATGAGAGTATCATGGTTTTCACTACAGTCACCGCAGTCTCCAGTTATATTCAGAATTAACTAATTAGAAAATTTGCATACTGGCAGCGTCTTAAAGGAACTAATTTTTACTTCACACTATTTACTAAACATTCATAGTCAACCTTGATATTAATGTGACATAGCAACATAAGGCTTTGAAAACATTTTAAAGAAAAAACTGACTTCATTTATTTCAATATGTTATTTTCTAGGACTCAAATGCTAAACAACATACATGATCACCCACTTTTAAACCCTGTGAAGAGTCTAATATTGTAAAACTAGTAATTCCCAAATTGATCACCAAATTACTAACAGAAGAACATTCATATAGAGTATTTACCATAGGTGTCCTAACTAGATTTGATACCTCAGACATTCATACAATGAAGATTTCTATTTTTACCTGACATGTTTTGATTTATCCTCATTTCAGAACTCACTAACAAAAGGAAAAAAAGATACAACTCCCTATTTTATTTGTTTAAAAAAAAAATTGCAAAATGTGTGAGAAAAGAATGGTATGAAGAAAAAAAACCAGCTGTCTGTATGAGGACAACATTTTGAATAAAAAGTTATGTCACTGTCTGTGTGGGAAACAATTTTAAAATCCTCTAGGACAAATTGCTTTACAATGCACAACACATACTAAATTTCATGTGAAAAATCAATGAACTCTCTGCTCATAATGAACTTTTCTCTTAGTGATATCAGCACTTTTGATAGGGTTTCTGGTATTCTCCAAGATGGAAGCAGATAAAGTTAAAAATCCAAAAGGTTATTGTCCAGGAGCATCACTAAACAATGCAACAGCAGTTGTAAAAATCAGACTTTATCAAACTTACCGCCAATGCTTTAGATAACTTTGCTCTATAGTTATTCAAAACGATCGCAACAATGTCCTTAAATGGCACATATGCAAAACCATCTTTAATGAACACTCTTCTGGCTCTAAATAGATCCACAGCATCTGCAAGTCCAACCTGAAATAGAAGAAAAGCCCACACCGTGAAACAGCAAAATAATGCAGTAACAATGTTTACAAAGCTAAGATTCAAAATGGACCAGTAAAGCTTTAAGTCATTCTCTATCTTTTAACAAAGCTCTACCCAGGCAAAACATAAATATTTTGAAATTAAATGTTGACTTTGGAATAGCTGATCATTATTTTGGTGCAAATGCATTGTTTACTTCTAGAAGTCAGGCATCCAGGCAAAATAAGCTACTTTAAAGCTTGCATCTATGATTATTAGCCCAATTATGTAGCTTTGCATCCCTTACTGATTTGATATTTGAAAATGGACTTCTGTTGGCCTTCTGTTTCAGACATCTTGAAATATTTAATTAACATCAGCTATATATAAAAGGTCTTGGAAGCAGATCTGGAACCCAAACAACTTTGCTCCAGAGAAGAATCAGTGGGTTACATTAGATACTTCTTTTCTCTCCCCTTGCTCTCTTGCAAAAAGAATTTCAGATTAATATAATCAGCCCCAACCTAGTTTCAGCAACAGATGTTTGACAGTGTCTCTATCCTGAACAGTCTGTCAGCCAGACAAGTTACATCATTTGTCTGGGAAACGTTAAAACTGGTTTTGTAGCAAAAAACAAAGGACATCAGAAGAGGACAGGAGATATTAATGGTAGTTTAAAGCTCCCTTTGTTCTCCCAGTCCCTCTCTCTACCCTTATACTGACGTGAAGAAGAGGAACTCTCGTTAGTCACAGTTAATTTAGATACTTTGATTAACGGTTAGCAATAGTATTATGTAAACTTAAAAACAGTAACTCCAAGTTTAACTGAAAGAGAATGAATGTAAATATGCGGAATTCACCAGTTTCTACTTACCTTATAGAACATTTGTTCTTTTACTTTAGACATAGTGAAGCCAGGGGTTGATGTAGACAGCTCACTTGCCAATTCATTTTTCAGGTCTTCACTAATCTAAAATTAAGAGTTTGTTTTAGAACTGTTGAAATACTTCAGAATAAGGTGCTTTTTTTAACTAACATGAGCTAGAAGATTAAATAATCTGTAAATATATCAACACTTTAGTTGACAAGGGAAAATGAATTACATATTCAGCAAGTGATCACTAATAACTAATCAGAAACGAGCAAAACACTAGTGGCGAATAGTGTTAAATAACCTCCCTTCTGAAGCAGTAGTGCAGATTTTAAATATAATAATTCCAAACATTAACACAAGAACTATAAAATAGACTTTTTAAAACTCAACCTCTTCAAAATAAAACTTGTGACAATCTCTGCTCATATCTAGATTTACTGTACGCACTAGAACAAAGCACGATGACTCAATGGCAGTTAGTAAGGACTTAAGCAACTCTGTCAGAATGTTGACAAAAACTTCAGTTTCAGCTCAGTTTTAAAACCAGGCTTTAAAAAACAAGACATATAATCTCATATTCATAGACTGATCTCTCTCACCTTTTTTTCAGGAGTAAGAACAATGGTATACTTATTGTTCTCTAAATGTTAGCGCTTTCCCAGTTCTTGAAACAGGTGAGTTTAGCAGCAATGATCTGATTTAACAATGTCCAAGTATCTAAGCCAAAATTTCTAGCTTGAAAAATCATGGACAATGCTATACTTCCTCATATAAAAACTTAAATACTGTGTATACATAAATATATGTTATGCTTTTTGACTATCTAATAACGTGCCAAATACAGCAGAAAAACCACACTAAAAATTAGCACCTGGTAATGATTTTACTAGCCAATAAATCATTTTGGAGTTTTATACAACAGAAAATAATTAAACACCAAAATTGAAATTTGAAATCAAATTGTTCTGCTTTAACTCATGATTAAGCTGAGGCTTTAAAACCTGGAAAACATAATCAATTTAAAAAAAAAAATCTAAATCATAAATAATCCACTCTGACAAAACAGATCATACATGCTGATAATCCAGCAATCACACCTAATAACTTACACTACATGAAACAAGAGTCAAATATTTGCACACCACATTCTTGCTGAAGTATAACAGAAGCAGTCCCTGACTGGAAGGGATTAAATATTCAGGAACACAGAAAATCTTCCCAAAACACAGATGGACATCGATGTGAAAGCATAACACATTGTGTGACACTGCTCTACATCTACGTGTCCTGTGAAATACAGAGAGGTGATATAAGGCTATGGTCAGGAGAGTTTTTAGAGACCAGCCAGGACCCAAGCCAAGGCCATCCCATGTAATAGATACCCAGACTCCAAACACAAGATCAAAGAGGCACTCGGTGTCCCTTCACCCTTCCTCTCCATGGAAAGGGATGTGCATAAGCGGTTTAGTTTCTTCTCTGAGTGGGGCCTAATATCTAATTTGTTGACTAACACTTCTATGCAGTTAAATGGGCATTTAAATAAAAGTTATTTTCCTTCTTCTCAGTTGAAAAACTGAAAAAAAAAAATAAACAAAATGCTTTTCTTGGAAGTCATGGGTAGGACTCTTTAATTTCAAAGTTGGAGGAGTAGCTCAGCAAATCCCCTCTATGAAAGTGATTTGATGGATGCATATGAAACGGCCAAGGCAGCAATGTCTAGAAGGCTTATGGTTACCCTGTCTGCATCTTGATGTAATCTGTAGTACTCTCTCAGGAAAATCAACTTTAAAAAATAATAACAAAGCTGCCAGCAAGGCAGAAGCACGTAACTTTGAAGACAGAGGAAATACACAGCGGCATTTTATTTCTGCATGTTAAAATCTAAGGCTTAGGGAAAAAAAGCCTCTAAGGAAAACGTTTTTCTTTAACAAAGCAGTTGTATCAAAAACATTACATGGATTCAAGTAAATGATATGAGAAAACACTTTCTATAAAAGGCACTCATCTTATTCTTGTTATTCTTTGAAAGATTCCTGCTTTTCAAATGTGAGACCCTGGAACTATATAAAAATTTCACAGTGCTACCCAAACCCAGCTACTTCTTCCAGATGATACATTTCCTGTTTAAATAAGTATAAATCTAAGTCAGCAGATGAGCCTGCAAGCTTTCCTTTCACCTTGTACAGACCAAAGTTCTAATTTTAATTCCAGAATAATCACTTCTGTTTTCCAAATTTAACAGTTTTATGCTTTCTCAGTAGAAATTGCTTAAGAGAACCCAGTCCACCATGTCATTCCAAACTCTGTGAAACTACCTTTGAATAAAAACAGTACAACATATTGTACAGCTATAGTGGTTACAATTGCAGTAGTTCTTCTAGGATATCTCCATTGTTGAGTTTTGTTTGTTGTTGTTTGTTTTGTTGTTTGTTTGTTTTACAGAAAGCCATTAAAACAGTCCAGTGACTGTTTCATATAAAGGTTTTCAATACTGGGGGAGAATGAGAACTAAAGGCAAGGATTCCTTGTTTATTTGTTTTTTGAAAAACAATTCTGTCATTTTCATCAACAAAACCATTTTATTCAGTATTATATTTAATTTCAAGGGTTTTTATCTTTTAATATATACACATAAAATAATTATCCTGACTCTAACTTCACAAGCTGTCTAGATCCTTCTTTATTAGCAATTCCACCATGTAAATCCTGTACAGATATTAAGTGACAGTGATTTCAGATTTTCTTGCATCTCACTAGCAAAAAACTTAACACTGTTGAGGTAAAAGTGATGCTAGTGAAACTCCAGAAAAACAGGTTAATGTGCCATAAATAACGATTTGGATAAAGACTGCAGACAGTGTTACTGAAAATACAGTTTAATCATAAATTGTATTTTTTAAATAAACACAAATATTATTGCAAAACAATATTTATCATATAAATAAACAATACTTACAAAGCTGTTAAATCATTTACTTTTTACAGCCTCAGTTATATTATAGGTTAGGCAAACCTTCAGCAGCCCTACAAACACTTCACTCCTTGCCTTTTCACAGAATCACAGAATCACAGAATCGATTGGGTTGGAAAAGACCTCAGAGATCATCGAGTCCAACCCTTGGTCCAACTCTAGTCTGTTTACTAGATCATGGCACTAAGTGCCATGTCCAACCTCACTTTAAAAACCTCCAGGGACGGCGAGTCCACCACCTCCCTGGGCAGCCGTTCTAATGCCTGACCACTCTCTCTGTAAAGAATTTCTTCCTAATATCCAGCCTAAATTTCCCCTGGCAGAGTTTAAGCCCATGCCCCCTTGTCCTATTGCTGACTGCCTGGGAGAAGAGACCAATCCCCACCTGGCTATAACTTCCCTTCAGGTAGTTATAGAGAGTGATGAGGTCACCTCTGAGCCTCCTCTTCTCCAGACTAAACAACCCCAGCTCCCTCAGCCTCTCCCCATAGGTCTTGTGCTCAAGTCCCTTCACCAGTCTTGTTGCTCTTCTCTGGACCCGCTCCAGCACTTCAATGTCTTTCCTGAACTGAGGGGCCCAGAACTGAACACAATACTCCAGGTGCGGCCTCACCAATGTAGAGTACAGGGGAAGGATCACTTCCCTTGTCCTGCTGACCATGCTATTTTTGATACAGGACAGGATACCGTTGGCCTTCTTGGCCACCTGGGCACACTGATGGCTCATGTTGAGCTTCCTGTCAATTAGTACCCCCAGGTCCCTTTCTGCCTGACTGCTCTCCAGCCACTCTGCCACTCACCAAACTCCCATTGCCTTCATGTTTTCAGCTAATGGAGAAAGAGGAAGAAGAAACAAGGATATTCTCAGCCCCTCATGAAAGCTGGGAGAATACTCCAGAATGCATTTAAAAATAAAACTTCCTTCCCTAAAGACTGGAACTTTAAAAATAACCTTACATTGGCGTTAAGTATTTCACTATTTTCACATAAAATCACAGAATAGTTTGTGTTGGCAGGGATCTTCAAAGCTCATCTAGTCCAGCTCTCCTGCCATGAGCAGGGACATCTTCAACCAGATCGGGTTGCTCAGAGCCCCGTCCAGCCTGGCCTTGAATGTCTCCAGGGATGGGGCATCTACCAGCTCTCTGGGCAACCTGGGCCAGTGCCTCATTGTAACATTTTTTTTCCTTGTATCTAGTCTGAATCTCCCTTCTTTTAGTTCAAAATCATTACTCCTTGTCCTGTCCCAACAGGCCCCACTAAAAAGCCTGTCCCCATCTTATCGGCCCCTTTTAAGTACTGAAATTGATTGAAGATGTAATGCAATGAAAAAAACTCCTTATAGTCTAAACTCAGACTCAAGCTTTCAGTTAGGTCACGCCTGTACCTCTGTATACAGAGCATCATGAAACATATATTCCAGTTTTTCCTGGTTCATGAAAGCTGTAAAAGATTTTTTTTTTCTTTTAACAAGAACACTACAGGTTGTACATTTAATAATTTCATCTCTAAAATAGCACCTACAAGAACACATTCTGGGAATCATTAAAAATTAGACAATTAAATACAGCTTTTAGCATTCTAATCAAAATTAGACAGATAAACAGACTGCTTAACTTTTGACAGCACTTGATGTTCACCAGATAAAATACTGTAATACTCAAATGACTTAAAAAAAACCCACAACAGAATTCTTCTGTGGGTGTCATCTGGTGCTTATCTGACCCTCCACACTGAACTTATTCAACTTTTTACTTCACAGAGAACAATTCACTAGTTTTGCCTGTTTGTTGCCAACAGATGCTGCATTCAAGGCACAAGCAAAGACCAGTAACACCAGGAAAAGGCTCTTCCTTTTCCAGTGACAATGGATCACATATCATAGCTTGAAAGAATTTAGCACCTCATCGTACATTTTTGAGACTTAAACAAATGAGAAAAATCAAGACATGAAAAGGGAAGGCATGAGAGGAAAGGAAGGAAGCAAGGATTTGGGGCGAGTTGCATTATTTCTAGTTTTCTTGCTTCCTATATGGAGTTTACTCATTGATTTTAATCACAGAATTGTCCTGGAAACACAAAGACACATAAATTTAGATTAAAATATGAATAATTTAATATGTAAGGCTTGGTTAAACAAACACTGGCATTGAGGCAGTCCAAAAACTCCAAAATAAATTTGACATCCCTACTCTGTTCTAATGAAGAGATAAAGATGCATGCACACATTATACTACTATACATTCACAGCTACTTAATTTTGTAGTTTCTGTGTCTCCCAGTAAGAAACAAGAACTCAATGCGTGAGTCCTTTTCCAAGACTCAGCTTCAGGTATTTACAGACACACGTCACTGGTGCCCTTAGAAAGTGAACTTTTTAAAACTTGCTTTTAGTTACTGATCAGCTGGCATTCAAATGGCGCAACACGCTTCCCAAAAAGAGATAGCATTGGTCTCTCAATACTGTGCTGTATTGCAATTTTAAGTGTCAAAGAGACAAAACAATTGTTTCTTAGTCAATCTTCTCCATCTCCACAAAGCACAGTATAAACTAAGCTAGAACTAGAACCTAGACACCATTAAATTTAAGAACATAAAGTGTATTCAGCTGGTTAATTAATATTAGCTTGATTAAGAAAGAACATAATTCCCAGCTGTACTACCAATTATAGCATGAAGAGCCTCAAAAAAAAAAACCAAACACCACATTCCATGGACCCACAAATCTGATTACAATGTTTCTCAAGAGATATCAACTCCATTTTGGCTAGACACAAACTGAATTAAGAAAAAAAAATGTGTATTTCCCATGGTAATACAACTTACTATTTTAGCTCAAGTTCAAGTTGCTGGCATCCCTGAAAATATAACGGGCTGCACTTGGAATTATTATGTATTCTTATCCATCAACTGAAAGGTTATTTGGACTTTTTCTCAGGAGCGGGCACAGAAAGGACATTTTATGGATCCTCCTCAACTATGCAGCTAATTCATGGTTGCCATAATCACAGAGTCCAGTTGCCTAGATTCCTGACAAACATTTCCCTTCATCCACGAAAAGGAAAGCTGAACAAAAAAAAATACTGCAGATTATTCTAGAAACGTCACCACATACATATTAGAGCTGCACATGACTGAAGAGCTCACCGAACATCCTGATGAGAAATACAGCAACAAGTTTTCTTCCATTTACAAATCAGGATGCCAACATCAGACTCCATTTTACAGAAACTTGTTAACAAATGTTTCTCTAGATTCAATCACGGGATTAGCAGGGAAGAGTATTTCAGTGTTTACAGACCATTTTATGAAGTTTACGTCCAAAACAGCAGCTAGTAAATTCTACTTGCAGTGTAATTACATCCTGCACAAACTATCTTGTCAGCTTTTATGCTGCTGTGCTAAGGAACAATATAAACATTTCCAAAGGTACTGCATTCACTGCTATGTGAAAAATAAATTCATTTTGAAAACATTCTTAACCCCAAAAACTACAAAAGAACACCTCGAATATCTAAAGAGTTTATTTTCTTCTTGAATAACATATGAATATAATTTTTTAAAAATACACTATTGATTTCCCAATTTCCTCTTCCCTTATGCCCCAAATGCATGTCTAAAATATTTATAGAAAAATAGAGGGCATTTGTTGACATCATTCTCCTTGTCTATACTAAGTTTCTTCCAGGAATCCAAAATTCCCAATTGCTAAGAACTGAGGATCTACAAAGATCAGGTTAGGAATTGCTATTCTTTCATAATTTCCAAGCCATTGTTGGCAGTCAAGCGTCACCTGGTCAACCCCTCAGTGCTAGAGCGCATTATCACCCAAGCAGTGCAGGTTCCCTTCCCTCCTTTTCTGCCATAAGCTGAAGAACATGGTGTAGGAGATACCTGTTCTCCACTGCCTTTCTGGTACAGCTGCCAGTTATTATTATTTTAGAAATCCAGGGTTAGAGCAGAACATCTGCCTCAGGATTCAAACTGTGTTCTGAATGTTATCTGGTTGTTTTCAGCTAGATTGTGAGGAAGAATGCTTTTATTCATCATCTCATTTTTACTGCCGCCTTTTTTGCACTTCTTAATTCAAAGCACGTAACTTTATCAAAGCAGGATGACAATATACTTCAAGCTAGGAAGAACGTGTACGGCAGCCAGTACAGAAGGATTCAACCTCACAGTGGACTCCAAAGGTCCTATTTAACTCAAACGATGAACCGCAGAGCGCTATTCAGTAAGAATCATAGTGCTCTAGTGCACTAAAGGGGGCATAAGTGACTGTACAGTTCACGGTTTGGTTTGACTTCAATTTCACAAGTCAATGTTAAGCAATAAAAGCTTTCCTCCAAGGGTCCGTTTAGACTTCTGCAGATCATCAGCATCTGCTTCTAATCAAACCAAGATGATTACCAAATTAAAACCTTTAATTCACATTTTGCATCATCTACAAACTGTTGTTCATTATGTTTATGAAGGTGAAAAGGGACATCCCCAGTAGCTATGTATTCTTCATTCACATTTATTACTTAATTCCACAATTTTATAGAACATCACCAACACCATATGTGCAAGTAAATACATGCAACTAGAATTACTGCAGCAAAATGCTAGCTTTCTGTATGACTAATAATGAGGTCTTGCTTATAGTTCAATCCATTAGAGAATAAAGACCCCTCCCTATCCATCCTGTCAGTGCATGAAAAGATAGTAAATGCATATTGTCCCTCCTTCCAACCAACATGTCTCCCTCTTAGAACCACGAGATGCATTTATACTCCCCTGTGAATCAAGCTTTATTTAAAAAGTTGATAAGAGAATACTACATTTTAAGCCTAAATGTTTTAGTCAAATATCACCCCAACGTTAGCTCAGTAGAACACTCAAGTTGCTTTGCAGTGAACCCAGATATTTTGGGTTGCAGTCAGTGAATAAGACAGGGTTGCAAAAGGCACTGCTTTGCAAAAGGACCTGCCAGTTGGTCTAACAAATCCTGGGGCTGCAGTACAATGGTCTAAGGAGTACGACCTACTGGTTAAACTCGATTCTCACACTGCTGGTACTTCTGAGGAAAGAGGCCTCCCCAGGGTTTTCTTCCACTAACATATAACTACAGTCAACTACGAGAGGTACCCACAAACTTAGATATCAATGGGGTTTTTCTCTTTACGTGGAAAAAGAAATATTTTTACAATGGAACAGTCAATTATGTGACAAACCTGTCACTTGGTTTCACTTAAATCTGTCTTCTGAAACACAAATGATTAAACTGAGAAATTTATAATTTCATTTGAAATTAAGTTCTTTAGGATGAGAGTAACCTGTTACATTTTTAAAGTGCTAATGGTATAAACGCTTTGCTGTCTTATTTAACAAATTCTAGCATTAAAAAAACCCTACTCCTAAGCCTTTCCACATACAATTTATTTCTGTTATGATTATAAGCATGGAGCTAAAAGACAGAATATGTATTTTTAGCTTACTTTGGCAATAAGGCACTATCTCCCACTTAGACATGCATCATTTCCAACCTTTGTTGTCACCTGTAACACAATCATCGTTGGTTTTTCAAGCAAAGAGACAAATGTAAGATTCAAGTAGCTGGAAACAAAGATAAAATTCAGAACCATTTCATTCACAAATGCAAACTTCATCCCACTTGGACATAATTACTGTTTTAACTTGGCCTAAGTTTCCACACAGTAAAATCAGGCTCTAGACAGTTTCCACTTTTAACGTTTTTTCCCCATCCTATTTGGGAAAGGAAGAAATACTATTTGATGCTTTTGAAATGCAAAGCCATAAATCCAATTAGAAGAACATTTTTGTTTATACACCTGGTAACAAAAAGGGTAATTACAGTCACAGCCTTCAAGCAGTCAGACTTGATATTGAGTATTTTCTTTCATCTGTATCTTTCCACAGTAAAAACAAACTAGTTCCATTCTCATTAATCCAAATCTGACTTTAGGATCTTCCATACCCAATAAACGCAGTCATAAAACATTTTTTCAAGAAGCCAAACTACAAATATTTATACAACTGCCCCACTATGGAGATAAATGCTTTTGAAGAAAGCATAATAGTGATATCAGAAAGTGTCTCATAGGAGTGCTCTGATCATAAAAAGGGAAATTAAAGAAGTTTAATTTCTACTGCTTACAGCTGCTAAAAAAGTACTTCAACTGGAACATCAAAGAAGAGCTACTGTGGAAAGAAAAAATGAACTCCACTAATGTATTTTGCTCTTTCCTTTTATTTTGCAGTTCTTATTCTTTCCTCTCACACGCTGGCAGATGCACTACAGAGCATTAGCTCCCCCAGCTGACTATTCCCATCTGCTGTTCCTTCCTCATCACTATGATCCAAAACATTTTATTAAAATAATGTGCTTTAGAACAGCATTTAAAAAAATAATATGGTTAATTTTGCAACACTGGTAGTTACCCAAAAAGAAGGCATCTAACCTAGAAGTCATTAAAAAAAATCTCATAATATTTCTGAAATTTCAAGAGGCTTTTTCAGAGCTGAAGAAATTCTAAGATAATTTAAGCAGGATCTTTTATGCTCTGTGAAGAGGAAACAGCAACACAGAAAGATGTATTTCAGAAACATAATACACTTTTAAGTTTATTTCTTCTGCACATTGCAGAAAGATAACACAGAACAGAAGCACTGAATGGAATCTAAATTCAATTTTGCTTCACCCTTATACCACAGATAAGGATATGATAATAACTATCAATTTTCATTTCTTGTGGAAGCAACAAAGAGGAAATACGTCTATTTCAAGGAATTAACAGTCTGAAGACAAGATGAAAGAGGGGTCAAAGCAAATCACAAGAGTCAAGACGATGATCAAAAATCACTGAAATATAAATTTAGGATAAAACTTCACATTCTATTCCACTCCACGTTCCAGTGTATCGAGTTAAATTCCTGGAAAGGTCCAGCAACAAATCAAAGCATCTGACAGCACAGGAAAAAACAGGAGACAAGTAATAGCCCACGTGGATCTGTAAAAAACAAACCGCATGAAGCCCATCTCACTGCCTTGATGACAGTTCAACAGACCTCAGGGACAGGGAAAAAAAGCAGGTGTCATATTGCGTCAAAAATCCTTGTAAGTCGCTCATAGGACACTTTCATGAGCAAACAATCAAACAGTTCCACTGAGTGTCCTATAACCTGGGTGCAAAGCCAATTAGAAAAATCATACATGGAAGAAATTAACTCAAAAATAGGAGGAGGCATTAAGCCAAGTTCCATTATGTAATTTTAAAATAAAATTTAATATTTTAGTTACTAGTTTGTACATTAAAATAAGAGCAGATTACATATTTAAATGCTGGGAGACCGCAAGGGTTCTGGAGAAAGGGATCAGACAAGACAATCTGGTCTAAAACTGAAGGCTGTATTTCAGCAGAGACATTGCAAGGTTCTACAATGAAGCCAGTTCCGTCAATTAGAGGAAGAGCTGATTAACCATGGGTGCTTAGAAAAGGAGTTGTGAGACCTTTCCATCTCCAGCTTGGGAGCTGCTATATCACATCGCTATGGGAGGAGGAAGGAAATGCAAAGAATACATTAATTTAATCTCCATGTCATCTCAGAATTGGTACTGGTTCAGCTGGAATATTCTGACCAGCTGACACCGCACTTGAAAAAAGACATTGCCCCATCAAAAAATGGGAAAGAACACCCACAAAAAATGATAAACTACTACACGCACAGAAAGGCTAAACGAAGAAAGAAGAAGAAAGTATAATTAGAACCACCTTGAATGCAGAAGGCATGTACAAAGAGGAAGAAAACAAAAACAGCTCACCTTTCTCAATTAGTGGACAGAACAAAAAGAAACAAACTTGCATTACTGGAAGGTAGAGTTTGGTTTGACGGAAAGGAAATAAAGCAGCAGAACGATGACCACCACTGTGAGACATGAACGTGCAGGCGCTGGGGACTTTGCAAGCAAAGCTGTGAAGTTTTCATGTACAAGGCAAATGAAACAACTGTCATCTTTAAAGTGCTACTGAAAGTCTTAAACACAAAAAAAAAGAAGAAATATATAGTGTTTTGAAAATAAGCACAGAACACATTGGTCCACATGAACAAAAGAGAGACCCTTAAACAGCCCCCAGAGAAAGTCTGAGTGGCTAAAGGAAACAAGTTTGGTGGCAAGTTTTCACAAGAAGCAAGTGGAAAGGAATCAGAACTTCACTGTCTCTTCCAAATCAACACAAGATACACCACAGACCTCCAGAGACCTTCAGCTGCAGATGCTGAAAGGACACACATGTCCTTTGATGTCTATGAACAAGTGGTTCATCTCAGACAGTCAAAATTGTACAAGGCAAAGCAGACAAGAGCCTGAAAAGACTTTCAGCCCGATTGAGGGCTTCAAAGGAGATACCTCTGACAGTGCCAAGTAGTAAATGGTGTTCTGAGGAAAAGTACAGCTTTGCCACACTGAATATAAGCTATGAGAACATCCAAAAGAGAAAGCAGGAAACACAAAACCAAATTAAAACAAAGAGCTAGCAGCAAAAAAGTATTTTTAACTATCAGGTAAGGGTTGAAATCATAGTAACAGTGAAATCACACATCCATGAAGAAAAACAAAATAAATGAAGAACTGAATCCTGTTGCCCTCACCACAGAAACAGAATGGGTAACTTAAAAGAAAATAACCAAAATATCCACAGCCATACACAATGAGAAAAGAGAAGCATGACTGAGTAGAAACTGCTTTCAGTAGAAAAAGCAAAAGCTGTAGCTGAGAAACACCAGAAGGACCCAATGTTGAAGCTAGGGCAAAGAAAAAGCAAGGATTAGAAATGCTATGTACCGTTAATTTACTGCTGGAATACTAAATGCAATATTGGCAGGAGAGCTCATTACTTGAAAACAGGTGGTGAATTGTTAAGTTTCCCTCAGAATTTAATCCTGTCAAAAGAAAGATTATGAACAACTTAAAGGCATTATCAGCTTCACTGAATGGACCATGACATGGAAGAATCTCCCAGAATTTGATAGCAAAATTAGGCTCTGCTTCTTCTGAGTTTTGTACACAGGAAGCAGGAATCCAAGGTGCTAAGAAGGAAGAGCTACAAATGGTTCCTCTGTCACAGGAGAAGTAGGACTAGACTGATTTAAGAAGCAGGAAAGAACAGCAAAATTAGTATGGCACACCTATTCCAGGAATTAGAAGTTAAAGGCCTCAGAATATGTAGCAGTTGTCTAAAAATGAACTAGATAGGTGACAGTTCCTATACAAAAAGTTCTATGAAAAGGCACTGAAGGGCAAAGTTCTGTTCTCTGTCATTTCAGGGAACAGAAGGATTGAGCAATAGCTGAGAAAAAAAAGTGACATTCATGGAAACAAGGAAGTGTTAATAATTACAGAAATTACCACGTAAGTTAAATTCACAAGGACTTAAAAGAAAGACAATTTAGTCTTCTGCCCGTAGAGCTTCCTTTTAAGGAAACATTTCTCGAAATACTAATTTACAATAACTGACATGTTAGTTGCCAGTCCAAGAGTCTCCACTTCTAACCACCAAACAAAGCTAAGATATTAGTATAATTAGGTAACATTTTACCAAATTTCTCCTTCAATGCACAAGTTGGCATATATAAGAAGAAAAAAAAGTAAGTGTAGATATAACTCTAAAGAGAATACTTTCATGACTTTTCCAAAATATCTTAAAACAACTGCTAAAAGAAGAAAAACATATTAGAGGTGCCCATTTTGAAGCATGCAAAAATCCAGCCTAAGATCTAAGAGTTATCGTGCAATAGGACATACATAGACACAGCCCTGAAGGGCAAGAAAAAGCTAAGCAGCATGTAGAGTGAAGGAAAGAACAAATTTACTCGATTTTTATGGCTTCGGGTTATCACCATCATCATCATGATTAATTACTTCCTCAGTGTTAGGTCCTGTAACACCAAATACATGAACAATAAGAAGTTCAACACCTTGCTTCAGGAATTTCTAGGAACACCAATGACCCAGATATCTTGCAGTTTTCCTCAAACTTACAGACACATTGAAAACTTTTCAATAACAATTTGTGGTGGCTACCATAAATATTCTGATTATGTCAAAAAGGCTATCAGAATGTCAAATCGATACACTAGAATTTATCTCACGCTATGGAAGTCTAAAGACACTATTATGACAAAAAAAAAAAGTGTAAGTAGAGTCATTTCTCAAGGGCTTTCGATATGGGCATATATAACCAGCTGCAAGAAAAAAGGGAAAAGGACAAGTGAAAAGAAACAGGAGGATGAATGAGAGGGAACATTTGTAGCAGGGCACGTGGAAAACCACACAGACAATCAACCTTTCTGATAAAGTTACATGACAAAATGGGGCTTGGGCGGATGTGAACTGACTCCAAACACCCTCTTGTATAACAATCCAGCAGAAATAAAACCAAGCATTTTTAACTTAAAGGAAAACACTGGATGCCCAGAGCTTGTGGCAAGAAAGAAAAATTACCTTCTAATTAAAGCCCAAGTGTAACTTACCTGTAATACCATTTACTTTATATAATTCCTTCACATACTGAAAAACTTACTTTGAGATTGTTTTCTTTCATTACTACAATATTTAAAATATTCACTATATTTTATTTTAAATACCTTAAAAATCTATATTAGTGGCTTTTACTGCCAGAAATCATCAGGCATCATTGCTGCAATTACTGATTTATAGCATTATTTTAATGCTTTAATCTCCTAAACTAATGTAAATCACGACCGCACACCTGTGTTTGCAGATTCTGTGATGAGCTCTGTCACCTTAGCTGTCAGCATTTGCTTCTCTTGATGCTGCTTAAGGATCTCCCATGCTCCTGATGTGACTGAATTTGCACATAGACTATTTAATGTGTCTTGAGAGCTGAGAATTACAAGCTATGCATAAAAAACTTCAGTATTTATCTGGATAATGATAGCACTGGCCCTTAAAAACTGTTTTTTCTTCCTTTTTTTTTTAGTACATAATGTATAGAATAGACTGAAACATTCTGAAATATCTTCATAACCATTCCATTATTCTCTTGTTACTGTGACAGAAAACCATTAACCATAACTGGGGAAAACACTTATAAAGTGTAGATTAAAAATAAGCAAGCCATAGAAACAGGGAACAGATTAATAAGCATTTGTTATTCATTCAAAAAAAAAAAAAACAACACCAAAAAACATATATCAGAATCTTCTTCTCATTCTGAATACCCCATAATACAGTGTCCTGAAAGGCAACATAGCACTTCTCTCCTTTCTGGATAAGGAAACATCAAAAGCGGGAAACTCCCACACCAACATATTCAAAGGCTGACAAACCACATAACACTAAAATAACACAAACATATAGAATCAGGTGAAAAAAGAGTGAATCATGGATCCATGTGTAGTGGGTTTATTTTTAAAAAAGTTTTGTTTTGAAGCAAGACTATTAACCATTCTTCCAGGCTCTTGTCCCTTAAGCAGTTGCCCAAAATTTGGTGGACACGTGAGAGCAAGCCATCCATGAAGTATTACAGAAAAAGTCAAGACAGACACGATTACAGACTGAGGTCCAGAAATTAAAGTGCCAAATAAGGATAAATATAAGGTTTACTTAACAAGACAACTGCAGAATCACAGAATATAAAGTGTAGAAAATGTTCCTTTAAGTCCAGTTCTCTAAGCTGAACAACCAGATGCTTTTTGTGAGACAGCAGGATTTCAACTAACATGAAGCAAATGCTATTCAAATTGCCATTTTCCCAGGCAATAGGTAACATCAAGAGAAATACCCCACAGCTGGGTATCAATTAGATGACACTGCTCTAAGAAAACTACATTTTAAATTAGTTAGTAAATAGCTATCCTAATAGGTTGCCAAATGTTATTTCCTAAGAGTTATTATTGTAAGTGTCACATAATACACACTGCTTAGGCCAAGACTAACCCCTCCCAATTCAAGCCTCATCACTCGCAGGAAAATACATGGAAGGGATTTCTACCAAATACTGTATCGTAGAGTAAGTATATGTCTATATAAAATCGTTTCTGTTTGCCCCAAATGTTCTAACTACTGTCAAAAGTAAAGTTCAAAAGTTAAATTTCCCCAATGCCTATTTACTGGGAAGGAAACTATATTGTAAACATCACCTTTGACACCATGGTTCAACCACAACTTATTTCAGAGAAAACAGGCTAAATTCTGAATTCTTCCAGTTCTCAATACAATTATTTTGAGGGGGGGAGCTATTCCTGAAAGGTGTAGAAATTACTATTAAAATAGAAATCATCTTCAAAATTGAATCTTTTAATTTTCAAAAAGATATCTAAAAAGGATTAAGTGTCTGAACAGCACAGATCTTAAATCATTTATTTCTAATGCAATACCAACAGATTTAAACCTGTTTAGAAAATAAATTTGAAAACAAATTATGGAAATGAACTAGTTAAGACAACTAGTTGCAGATACTATAAAGTACACCAGTGTGTATTAATTTTGTACTATGTGCAGGCAGAACAGCACTTCATTAAAATACCTATTTTTATTTCCCAAAAAAAAGTTGAGGCTTGGTGTTCAAATTAAGAGCCTGACACTCATGACACTACACAGAATGCTTTAACTCAAAGGAAAAAAGAAAATATTTTCATTACTGTCCCAATCTCTGGTCAAAAATCAAAAGCCAAAGTTAATGTCAAAGATGTTGAATGCATCCTCTCAGAAGCTGAGATCACTGAATTTTTCAAACTGGAAAGTATCAATTATAAAATTTCAAATAATCCTCATCAGCCTCTACTCTTGGGCACAACCTCAGTTTTTGCCACCAGTAACCTGATAATCTCTTCTTATCCAACCTAACATATCCATGCTTAAACAAAAGGAAAAGACCACTGACATTTATATAACCTTTTTCCCCACCTACTATTTACAGCTAACCAGAAGATTCCCAGTTATCAAAAGCTCCAGCAGGGTCCCAATCTCAATAACAGTCTACAAATATCTACATCAGAGTTTAAATTAAAAGCAATTAAAACAAGAGAAAGTCATACACTCATGAGGCTGTCATTTCACATCATGGGACACTTAAAATTATCAACTCACCACTATAAAAAAAAAAAAAAAAAGGCATGAGAATGAGGTCCATCATTCCTGCTCCCCTACTTTTACTTTTGCTTTCTTTCAACCCTTTTCCTTTCTTGACATTTTATTCAATACCAGATACTCTACCTCTTGTCCATGCTGGCATAAATTGGTACAATATAGACACTAATATTTCAGAGTACTAAAAAATTCTGAGCATCAATGTTCCAGTAGGCTGAACAGTACCAGTCCGGGCATCTTCCACACATGCCAGAAATAGACTGGCCAAAGCTATTTCCTAAAAGTGACTAAAATGCAATCTACCTGTTAATAGTTTAAAAAAGTGCAAACTCAAAGCTAAATTTCGGTTTTTTTCAGAAAGTCCAGGTTCCAGAGGCTTCTCACAGAAATGCTAAAGATGGACTAACTTAATCTGGTGACAGCTTTGTAAAAACATTTAAAGGAAGAACTTACCCAAGCTTCAAAATTCCACAATTTATACTAAATGTAAACAAGGTTATTTTCACAAACAGCAGAAATTTTGAGTTATCATAATCCCATGCACATTCAAACACAATTATACTGAAGTCATCATCTTTAATCTTAATACTCTGAACAGTTTATAGACTTCCTTTTGGAAGTAAAGGGCATCTTTGCAATCAGGTTAAACTCCCAAGAGCAAGTATTTACTTATTTTAATAAACCCTTGTCCATGCATTTTGCTCCACCAGCAATACAAATGTCAGTCACAAGACAAAAGTTAAAAGTTGCAACATTCATTTTCATTAAATGTAATTTATATTTTACCTTCAGAAAGGAAAGCTATTGCTCTTTGATTAAAATTCTCTTTAATCATGAAATCAGAACTACTCTTATTTCAAACTCTGTGCAGCTGTCATATAAAAAAAACTTTCCAAGTCTGATATTTTTTCTTCTAGTTAACAACTTTGTTGCTAATATAAGTTGCTAAATAAGATCTTTGCCGCTAAAGTGTTTGAATAAGATCTTAACAGCTGCTGAAGTGTTATCCCTGAGTGGGACTGAAGATTTCTTGATTCTCTAACACAATAATTCTCAATCCATAATTCACAAAATCTCAGGAACTAGTCTGCAAAGCCCCTGCAAAAAAAATTAAATGAATACATCTCACTTTCTCATGCATGTCAGTAAACATGTAAATGAGAGAAGTGATAGTTATTGAATTCTCAGCGTTACGTTCACTTTGTTGGTGCTGTAAATGAAGACAACTGTGACAAAACTGCACTAAACGATCCACTTATTCCTCCTCCCATAAAAAAGGTTGACCAGTTCTTTTAATAAATACTGAGAACCACTTCTTACAGTGGCTATTAGAGTTGTTAACTGGAGACATAACTATGCGAGGCTACACCGAGGTCTCAACTTCAGCAGCTCTGGAATGTCTCAGATTACAATTCTGAAATGCAGAAACTTTATCTAGAAAATGCAAGGCACTTGTGTTCTCTTTAAAGAAACTTAACTAACTTTCCTAGCATATCTTAAGCAATTAAAATCCCATAGTAGAATTTCTATCTGTTTACCAATAGGGAAACTGAACTGTAATATGAAAATCTAATTCCTTTTCCAGAAGACTTTCCTAACAGGTGGAGCACAAAGTTTGATTTTCATCTTTTTTTTATGTGCAATAAGGCATGAAAACATTGTAACTTCTAACAAAGATGTATGAAGGGAATAGTTTGCCTCCATTTCCCTTTTAAAGCCTTTTACAAATACAACACTGAGAAAATGAATACTGCTTTTACAGTGGCCCCTACATAGCACCATAGAGTTTGGACCCGTTCCAGATACATACGGAATTCCTTAGTAATTCAAATGTTTTATAAATGACAGTGCAAGGAAGGATCAGTTTTGCTTAAATTCCTAGCGGAATTGGAAGGGAGTGAAAAAGCAGAAGCAAGGAAGTAGATGTTCAATGAAACGATGCTTTGTTGCCTCAACAGGCGTAAGAAAGAAATACCTTCTTAATCATTTTGACATATTGAAGGCACATTGAATAGCACAGAACGAAGCCATACTCCTAGCTATTTCCAGCAGCCTGCAAACATTAATTTATTCTCACAAGCCTGAATGCTGAAACTGTGACAGGACAATATGAGACTGGGGAATAAGCAATGGAAATACAGCTCCACAAACACACCATTCGCTGAACAGTCTGTTGAACCAAAGAATGACATTTCTGACAGTCTCTCAAAGACCCAGGAAAGCCAATGTGTTACTGTTTAGCTAGACAAATTCATTCTCAACACTGCACAAGTCATCTTTCACCATCAACAGGCACTGGTGCCAGATCTTTCAAACCAGCAACATATAACGCACATCAGTCACAAATTTGAGAATATTCAAGTACTTCTAACTAAGCACAATTTCAAGAGAAAGTTTTTTCAGTAGAGTGACGATTGTACATGTTTTTTTTTATTAAGTTTACTCTGAGAGCTACAAGAAAAGCTGGAGCTTTCTAACAAAATAGTTCATATTTGCAATGCAAAAATGTTAGTGAAATCATTAATGTGGGAATTGCAATAGATGTTTTCCTTTAATTTCCGCGGCATGACTATTCTCCAAGTTCAGAAGTTCTGTGTGGTTGTTTTTAAAGCCACAAATGCCTTTTTTATAATTAATTAAAAACAAAAAAAACCAACCAACTAAAACAAAAACAAAACAGGACTAAAACTATCTTAATGAGAATTTTAAAAAATATCAGGTACATGCTATATAACACAAATCCAGAAAGTAACATACTTACAGCTTCAAAAGATAAGTCCACATGTTCCATGAATTTCTGTATTAAATTGTCAGATAGTTGACTGAAACGATATCGAAAGAGATCCATTTCTTGTTGAAGAAACCAACGCCTGAGCTCCTCACTGGAAATAAATAATAATTTTAAAAAAACATACGCTGTTTTATGATTATGCATTCTCTCTTTCTTTATAAACTGAATGTCAAATCTAGTGAACACAGCATTAACTGTAGTGCTGCCTTTGGCATGGGACCCATGAACTGAGGAACTTGGAAGAGAAGGTAGGAAACCTTCAGGAAGGAACGCTCAGTCAGACAAGACTTCTGAAGAGACAATGCACAAAGAGGTAGGACTGCAGATATTTTGGA
This sequence comes from Nesoenas mayeri, assembly GCF_963082525.1. Lineage (NCBI taxonomy): Eukaryota > Metazoa > Chordata > Aves > Columbiformes > Columbidae > Nesoenas > Nesoenas mayeri. The sequence continues at coordinate 26,891,138 of NC_137544.1, read as the reverse complement.
AGAACAGAGGTAGTAAACCTCAACATTAAAAATTGCTCTGTAGGTACCAAAGTTGTTACTCCCCTTTAAAGGGAACTCACTAAATCTTACTTGTTTTAAGTAACAATAACCAACTGCAGATAACATTCTCCTCTAGTACATAAAGGACAGCTTTGTTTCTTCAACATGGCACGATACTACTTCATCATACAATTAATGTCACAATTAACCTGATGAGGCAAACATATTACAAAGCCTACTTCTTTTAATTCTTAATTTTTGGCTTATCTCCAGCTGCAGGAACACACACACATCTCAGGTACCGTAACCACAGTGCTAGCCAAAAAATAACCAGGCAAAAGGAAAACATATGGCAACAAACCTGAGTGAGGAACACAAAGAGAACATTAACACTTGACAAACGAGCAAAAGGGGTTTAGCAACTGCAGGTGAGCCAGTAGAAAAATAAACATTCACACAGGGACAGGAGTCAGTAGATGGCATAGAATAAAAACAACATTGAAGCCAGTCTCTAAGAACTCACATTACTCTTTGCATACTGGATTGCTAACATCCCAGCACTCAGATTCCCAGGCGTCAGCACGTTACTCAAAGCTATAGAAAGCAGGGAATAAGCTTTATAGTGTTGGATTTCAGAAGGCAGAAGAACAGTCAAGATATGATGACTACATTACAAATTTAACTGACAAGAATTGTAGAGCTGGCCACTTCAGATCATGTAAAAAACATAATAATCCAGTTCATGGGGACTAATAGAGACTAGGAAAAAAAAAAAGTTGATATAAACTCCTACCCCTGGGTGGCACTGTTGGACAACTAGAAAACTTAGAGCAGTGTTGCAGGAAAACCAGCCTGTAAACACAACTGCCTGGTGGACCACAAGGAGCTGAATCCAAGCTAGTTTGCAATTATGTCTTTTTAAGTACACTTTTCCAAACAATCCTAGCCTTCATCAATTAACCTAATGATTTGTGCCACGCTTATCTTTCTGACCTAGTATGATAAAAACAGTATATTCTATTTGCCTTCCAATTTTATCTTTTGGGGAACATCCAAGTTCCGGAGCACAGAAAGATCTTGTCCCTGAAATAGCTGCTTTTCAAAAGAGAACGAAGAATGCTGGGTATAGGGTCACTTCACAGTGCTTAAGATGCTGTTTTCCATTTTATGAGTAATCACTAAGTCCACCTTTTCAAACAAACAAACAAACAAAAAAGTTACTTTAAGCAGAATCAGATCATCAAGCCACTTTATTGAAACATTGCATCAAACCATCTGTATATAAACAGCAACACAAAACTACATTTGCATGTAGTTTAAGAAGAGTGCCCTGGAGCCCTATCCAAGGTTCTTCCTCCCTGAGAAGGAGTCTTTCCCCCTAAACTACAGAGCCAGGCTCTTTCCTGCTGATTCTGTGGCCCAAAATAGCTTATATTCATTCCTGCACGGTGGTTCACCTTAAACAAGTTGCCCACCTCTGCCCTCTCTACAGTTTAATTCTTAAGATACTCCCTGAAACACAGTTTGAAACATGTCTCCCATGTATCTTCTAAGCAAGCACTGCAGTCAGACAAGCCCTCCTACAAAACACAAGGATCTTCTTTTAAAAAGATAGCTTGCAGAGAAAAAACAGGCAGTCCAATTATCTGCATGTATCATTAATTCCAGAAGATTCCAGTGCCATTACAGAGATGCAGGGCAGGGTGGAAAATATGTCACATCAGTGACAGAGGCAGATGTTGAGCCAAGTCCCTGCTTGGTTATTTCTGAGTGAAGCAGCCTTTCACTCAGCATGCTGCCTACCATCACTCACAGATGCCTTCCTCCCTTCTCAGCACAGACAACAAAGTTCAGTGAATTCCACTCCTGAAACAAACACCTAACCTATAGTTCTTGCTCTATGGCTTGTGCGGCCTTCTGTGAATCTGACCCAAACTTATTTTTCCTGAAACCACAGATCAATCAAAAATAGATACCTCCTGAATTCCAGATCAGATTTTTGCCACCAGACAATTCCACCTTCCAGAACACAACTTTCTTCATATATGTCACTACCAACACCCTCAGTGTCTCATCTCCCAAAGAAAAGGAACAGTGCCATCTAAATAGTAACTAAATGTTCGAAGTTTTACAAGACAGGATAATGGAAAACAAATCGACTATTCCAAATTCCACCAGCTACCTAATAAGAAACATCCAGTTTTCAGGGGCTGTTTAGTCCCCAGCTACTTAAAGATACTGCCTTTCAGAGGGTTTTGGTAGAAACTTAGAATATACGTAAAGCAAGATAACTTCTTGTAAAAATCAGCATGACCAGTATGACTAAGGGAGTATATAAAAATACATACAACAAACATAAGCACTAGAAAGAAAACCAATATACATTTGCTATTCATAGTCACAAATAATACATGTTAAATAGAGAAGGATAGAAGGAATTCCAGTTGTAATTCCATTATTCAACTTGCTCCCTTCTTTCAGGATTTTAAACTATACTATCAGAGTCACTGCAGTGAAGGCTGCTATTGACCTCCACACCCACAACCTGTTCCTTGCTGTCATGCACCACAGATCTAGCTGGCTCATCCATCACATACATGAAACTGTCTTCAGCACAGCCCAGATGTCTTTTGAAAGGGCAACATGATGGGATGTGAATACTTCAGAAGACTTCAGGGTGTTTAAAGTCACCCAAGGCCTGTTATGGTGAGGTTTCCTCCATCTGGAGGCTTTTGAGGCCTCCGCTACTTCCCATTCTAATCGGATGGTCTGTAGCAGGCACCTACCATGATGTCGGCCACCTTGGACTACTCTCCACCACTTGCCCCAGAACTCCCAACTGTGTCATCACCCATTCCAATTAAAAGCCCCACCCATTCCAGCCCCTTGTCTTGGCCTGGATAACAATCCCTCCTACTCAACCTTCCCGTCTGCTTTTGCCTACAAATCCATCCATAGCAGCACTTCAGTTGTGTCAGCTATCACAGTATCATCATATGTATTCTACCACACTCAGCTAATTTAAACAAACTAGACCACAAGTTAAAGTTCAATTATTGAATTAACAATTCAAAACAGCACACACTTCACATTTGCCAGTTTTCATTCTAAAAATGGACTGCAATGGCAAGAAGTCAGGAGTTCACACTGGTGAATAACAAAGCTGCTAACAGACATAAGGCCCTGACAACCTCTATAATTTCATGTGAAAACTACAGCTGAAGCAAAAGAAATGCACTTGGCAGGACCAACTTTGTGCTTGAGATTTTACACACACAAAAAAAAAAGCAGTGCAATCATCCATGGATTTAAATTTGAATTCAAATGAATTTGAAAGAAAAGCAGAGTCAGTAGAGGAAACCTCAAGCTCAGATGGTAGTTTTAGTTTTCCAGAAACCAGGCCCTCTCTTTAGGCAACAATATAAAGTTTATTTACATAGTGAGGTCTTTGGTCAGTAATGAACAATTTAAGCATATGAAGTAGCTAATTTAAATCAAATTATCAATCACTGCAAATGCCTGACAGACACTTAATACTGGTGTGCTTTAATCTCAAAAAAATATGTCAAAAGGAAGAGAGTCAAATCAATGTTCTGTGGGTAAAACCCAAATATTTATACAATTTTTTAAATTATTACAAAATCTAGATATTAATCTTGACTTTGAGTATCCCTTTTCATCACAGCTGAAATCAGGTTCCTAGCAAAAAAAAAAAAATAAAAATCTGAGCCTATCCCTCTATTTAGTAGCCAGGCAACTCCATAATATCTGTTATGTCTATAATAAAGAAGTGTAGTATCTGTATACATTTAAAATTAATAAGTGTACAGTATAATCCAAAAAGTACTTACGACTGACAGTAAGCAAGGCGTAGTATGAAATGAGAGATATGGTCTTTTCTTCTTGCCTCATAATCATCATCAGCCAAAGCCTACAGAACATTTTATTAGTATTTCAGAGAAATAATCTCTCCCAGATTAAAAATCCATAATTAATTTTTCATTGCTGTTCGACCATGTATTAATACTCATCTTTAAGACAATAAATGCAACATTATTAAAGAATCATAGAATAATATATGTTGGAAAAGACCTTTAAGATCATCAAGGCCAGCCATGAACCTAGCATTGTCAAGTCCGTCACTAAACCATGTTTCTAAGCACCTCATCTATATGTCTTTTAAAGACCTCCAGAGATGGTGACTCCACCACTTCCTTGGGCAGCCTGTTCCAATGCCTGACAACCCTTTCCATTAAGAAATTTTTCCTAAAATCCAATCTAAACCTCCCCTGGCACAACTTGAGGCCATTTCCTCTGGTCCTGTCACTTGCTACTTGGGAGAAGAGACCAACATGCTACAACCTCCTTTCAGGTAGTTGTAGACAGCAATAAGGTCTCCCCTCAGCCTCCTTTTCTCCAGGCTAAACAGCCCCAGTTCCCTCAGCTGCTCCTCATAAGACTTTTGCTCCAGATCTCTCACCAGCTTCGTTGCCCTTCTCTGAGCTCTCTCCAGCACATCAACATCTTTCTGGCAGTGATAGGCCCAGAACTGAACACACAATTCGAGGTGCAGCCACAGCAGTGCCAAGCATAGGGTGACGATCACTTGCCTGGTCTTGCTGGCCACACTGTTTCTGATACAAGCCAGGACTCTGTTGGCCTTCTTGGCCACCTGGGCACACTGCTGGCTCATCCTCAGTGAGCTATTGACCAACAGAAGGGAGTTGTCCTACACAAAGAAACCCATATTCTCAAAGAAAAACTACTTCTCTGACAAAATGACTAAACTTCAGTTTTAGGAATAGTATTTCATCACTTCTACTTTTATTCAGAATTCCTGAATGGTGTAAAGAAAATAAAGTGCAAAAGAGTTCCCTTTTTTGTTGTCACTTACTTTGTAGGGAAACTTGAGTTTCCGGAGCTCAGACTCCAGCCTACTGTTGTAGTGATCACTGTTTCTTGCATAGCTCACACCAAGGTTTTCAACTGTTTTCAGCACTGGGGAAAAAAGAAAAAGTCCATGTTAGAGAAAAAATGTTGAAAAGAAATCTAACTGTATCATGTATTGGGAAATGCATAACCTGGGGTAAGGCCACGGGAATTGGTTTTAGTAATATGAGGAGCAAAGGGTCAAGAAATATGGAAGAGAAGATGTGGCCCACAAATCCCGAACAGCTCCCCAACTCTGGGATCCACACAGTCAACAAGGGAAGGGAGACAGCTAACTCGTGATGGATCAGTCTCTAAACAGCGGGTTTCACTCTAATGACGGGAACCTTTGATTCAGTGACTTTCAGGAGCTCAGGGGAACCTTTGCTCCCAGACACAGTGGTCTGAACCACTGAGACATCAGATATGCCACAACACCTAGAAAGTGAAATATGCTCATAAAAACCACCTCTGTAAACCAAAACTATACAGTCCTGACTGCTATGCCCCAAACGTGCGTTGTGAAATCAGTCACAGCTCCCTGAAATACCCAAAGCAACCCGTTTTACTTTAAAACAGGTTCATTTCAGCATGAGCAGGCAGCCAGTTCACTTCACTAACAGGCAAAGAGGGCACTCGAGCCCGCCAATAACACACACATCCGTGACAGCAACAACCAAAAGCTTCGGGGGTTGTGGGAGGACGGGACTCACGCTTCAGGCGGTCGATGGCCAAACTCTCAAACTCCGCCAGCGAGATGTTTTCCGTGGGGGGTTCCAGGTAGAACTGCAGGCTGTGAGGGTACAGCTGCCGCCGGTCCCCCGACAGCCACGGGTGCTTCCCCCTCGCTTGGGCGCTGGAGAACTGCATCTCCCCCGCCGGCCGGCCTGCGGGAGACACGGCCGCTCAGCCTCGAGGGAGCGGAAAAAGCCGCCGCCGGCCCTCGGGGCAGACAGGGCCCCCCCGGAGCTGCCTCCGGCCCCTCCCGGCGTGACCGACCCCCGGTTCCCATGGCAACTGCCCCCGCGACATCGCTGAAACCCCTACCTGCTCCCGGCCCCGCGCCCCAGCTTCCCGCGCACAGCCAGCCCCGCCCACTTCCGTCCCGCCGCGCTCTGTGCCCAGCCTCGCCCATCCGCGCCGCGCGGCAATTGGCTGACGAGAGAGAAGTGGGCGGATACGCAGGGAAAGGTGCCCACAGCCAAGATGGTGGCGCATGCTACTGGCGGGCGGAGTGCGGCGGCTCTGCAGCGCCCGCCCCGCCCCGCCCCGCCCCTAATGCCCGTTCTTGCGCTCCCTTCCCGCCATTAGTGTCAAGAGCTGGAGCATCCGAAGCGGTGTCCATCCTTATCTCTTCCTGTTTTCTATGAAACTGGCCTGAATCTGTGTAATTGATTTTATTGGGTTCTTTTGTTCCACAAAATTGTCTGTCCTCAGGATTGGCACAACTACCATTTTTCATCAGTCATCCCCTGTTGTCTGCTGCTCACTTTAGCAACAGCGTCACCATCTGAATCTTGCACAACTCCAGTACCCAAAACCAAGGGTCACAATGTCACCGAGTGTCATGATGGTGCTAAGCTGGTTCGAGAGTGAAATGTTCAGCACAGTATTAAAACTCCAAGGAACCTCCTTTCAATTCCATGATCCCATAAATTCTATGTTGTTCTACAGTTATATAATTTTGTCATTTTTCCAAGATAACTGCAATTTTTGCCACTGGATTGACCATTTTGCTACAGCTGAGGTTATGTTATGTTTTGTGTCCTTGCCTCAAAATGCCACTTATTTGCTGATTTTCCCCGGCCAGATAAGTTGGTTAATGATCTTGCAACAAATTCGGAGCATAGAGAGATCAATCAGAGTGGAAATTAAGTTTATGCCCGTGAAGTGAGGAAAATCAGTAGTTTAGGCTGGCAGGTTCTTAAGAACCAGGACCAGGACACATACTGGTCTCATGTTCATGGGCAACACCTAAAATATTGCCAAGTAATCTGATTGCAGCTTTAACAAACACTGACACTGGTCATCAACCTAAACCTGCAGCCTGCCTCTGTACTAGCAGATTAAAGATGGTGCCAAGCTAAACTGACGAGGGATAACCCATTCCAATTACCTTTCCAAACAAGGTGTCAACATCCAAATTGCCCATGGAGAATATTCCTATGCTCATGCTAATTCTCAAACTGTCAAGTGTGCTCTTTGGTCTGGGCCAAGCCTCTGCTACGGGACCATTTGAACAGTTTAACAGGATGGAAAATCAAGTTTGTCTCTCCAGGGCTGCTCTGTAGTTTTGTAGGAAAGAAAGCGTACTGTCAATATCTTTTTCTATATTTATTTTTTATGTAATAAATTTAACCCAAAGCAACCTGATATCTTTATATATATACATAAAACAACTTTAACCCAAAGCAATTTCCTTTTAATAGCCACCTGCACAGTTTCTTCCCGTCTCTACCTGTCTGCTACATGAGTTGGACCAGTGCGTCAATATCCAGGAGATGTCAGGGAGACTGGCCATGCTCCATCCAGACAAGAGCTCACACATTTGCTGTGAGTGCTGTACCCGGCCTGGACCAGAGGGGGAGAAGTGCGACAATGCTGAGGAGCACATCACAGAAGCCAGCAATCTCTTTTGTTTTGATTTCATTTCAACTAATGTTTTAGGGTTTGGCACAGAAGTGGTACCACACTTTCAGAAACCATGGTATGCAGTTTGCTGTTCGTCACCATTTCTTCTGTTGAACCATGTCAGCAGCTGTGTCTACATCTGCTGTTTTCTTTTTTCGTTTAATACATTTTTTCCCTAATGCTGTATACTGATCCCCAAATTGTCTGAAATTAAGACAAGACCTACTCTGTTTCTTTTTTTTAAATTTAATTTTCACTAACATTATTGCAAAAAGTAATATGATCACTTCAGCAGATATTAAGAAGCAAAATAAACATCTATATTACTAGACTCAAATAAAACTTACAATGCCAAGCCTTGTGAGGGGTTTGTCAGCCCTTTAACACAAAAATCCTTTTCTTGGGAAAAGAAAACAGACAAAGAAGTGAAAAGATATAATTTTGGTGGGAAACTCCCAAAACCACAATTTGAACAATTTCATATCCCAAACATTCTTACTGACATATTTTTTGAAACCTATAGATAGTTTTGATAGTATTTCAGTTACTTTTTTCCCTGCATATTTTCATTACTTCCACAGTGATATTACCAGTGGGAACTGATTTTTGAAGTATTTTTTAAACAGAATCATTGATGTTGCAACAACCCACCTCACAAATGTTTTACAACAACATCCATATGGTCAGCTGTCGAACTGTGCCCATCATCCCATCCAAACACAGTCCAATCCAGCATAGCCCAAACTGTTCTGCTACCTAATTAACAAAAACCATATTCCTTATCTGCACTAAAAATATAGCATTGCATAGTTTCTACTCCCACTTTTGTCATACCAGCTAGCAGAGTGCCCGATGCTAAGCTATTGGAGCCCGGTTCTTCCCTACTTGCATAACTAGAACTGCTAATAGGAGGGTAAACCTGGCGATGCAGATATCTGGTCTCTCATTCAAGCTGCCCCATTCATCCGTCATGTCTGGGATGGCAGGAATTGGCACAAAATGTCGCTTTCCTGCTTCCAGCTCCTTTTCAGCTCTCATTGTTAATTCACCCACAATCTTATTTACTGCAAGTATCACCAACCTGACTAAATTCTCATGTAACTCAGCCTTCACGCATATTGTCTTCATAACTTGCTTTCTTGATGTTTTCACCTCTTAATATATTCTTCTTGATTTTTTTTTAACTTTTGTTTATTCAAAATGTTCATTTATTGTTTTCTCTATCATTTAACTCAATTCCTTTACAGACCTGGCTTTCCCAGAAATCTTGACTGGTTTACATTTTTCTTGTAGTGTTTTTGTGCCATTGCCAGCCTAACTTCTCTTTGTATGTCTGTATTGTAGTTCTCCACTCAATGCTTTTTATTACTTCTTTAAATAGTTGCCATGCAGGTTATACCAAGATTTTTTCCTGACCGTGATGCACAGATACCTCTGTCCTTACTGTAAATAGCAGGGTAAATGTTCTGAGCTGACCTTCAAATTCCTGCAGGCTCTGAAGGGAGTAAAACATGACTCATGAAGTGAAGAGAGGTTCGTGGGGCTATTTTAGTCAGAATATGCTCTCTCTTTCTTGGTGTTCATTTATTTAAGTGGGAAGTGATGAGGATCATATCCCTTGTGACACTCTGCGTCTCCCTGGCTCCACTCATACAGGGCTTTTGCATCCTGGATTTGTTCCCCAAGTTCTCTGTCCAAAGCTCTAGTACACAGGAAGATGAAATCTAGGTAGATCGTCACATTCTTCTTAAATTTATTCTGACAGGTAGGTCTGTCGTCCACTTTCTGCCTCTCACTGTATGCATCTTCTTCCATATGTTTAGGTTGCTGTAGTGAACATGCTTGCTGCATCCTTGTTCTGTTATATATCATATTTTCAATCCCTTAGCATAATTTTCCAGGCTACATATCAAGGAAGAATCTGCCCTGTCCCTATGCTAGGCTTTTCTGAAAGGAAAACAACTTGTCCTCAATCACAAGATGTTCCATGTGCTTTAAATATTTTTGCCTGCCATTCTGGGGCTTGGGGGGAGTTTTGACCTGGGTTGTTTGTTTGTTTTTCTTTCCTCTTCTTTAATCTTCCTCTGATAACTTTTGAGCATTTGATTAATGTTAGTGAGAGGGGTTGAAACATTGAAGAGAAGTACTCGCAACGGTGAGAAATTAGAGCCTGGGTAACAAAAAAAGATTCAAATTTCTACCATAGGAAAGAAAAGCAGAACTCAGGCTCTTTTGTGCATGGAGAAGCAGCCAGGCAGTCAACACAAACATCAAGCCGCGTGAATAGAACTCGAGCTCAACCACTGCTCTGACGTCTCCGAACAAACAGACAGGGAAGATTTGAGCTATTGAGCATCAGGACTAAGAAAGTGGAATTAATTTGTAGACTTAATGTATTCTGCTGCACAAGGATCTCCTTTTTCCTAGTTTATGTCTATCTACCGTGAGCTTCTGAAATACATAGAGAAGTTTACAGTCTATCTATCTGTACAAATGCTGGTGTTTTCATTTATTGGAAATGACTACCGTTGAACTAATCTAGAAGAAAAAAAGCATTTGATACATATAACATTTAAAATCTTCTGTATTTCAGATACTCTCTTGAGATTAATCTAATTTCTACCTGTATTGCAGTAAAGAATAGAATCCTTTCTTATCAAGTAATCTGTAGGTAATTGAAAACTTTTTTTAACCCTGAAAGTTTTGCTACCCAACATAAAAACTAGACTTAGATATGTATCTAGGGTTTTTTATCTTTTTCTTTTAATCATATAAAAGTAATTGTCAGGATTCAGGATCTCTTATTGTCTAAAAATTCCAAAAGATTATTCCATGTTCATTAAAATAAACCCACTGCAGTGTAAGGATTTTGTTCAGCCTTCTGGTGTTTATTTAGCGCTATTGAATAATACAGGCTTAACCAGGCAGATTTCCCATTTTAAGCCTATGACTTGATAATGAAAAAATGTCCTGTTTGGTACTGACTAAGTTTTCAAATATTCAGTCACTGTGTAAAACAGTCTGCAAATTTCCAATCTAAATGTAAGTCGACAGCTGCCTTCCAATTGCAAAGAAATCTCTGTGTTTGTTAGACTTGCCTAAAGCACTTCTGCTGTTACAAGTGAAAACCCCTAAAATAAACACCAAGGGGGGATACAGTCTGCCTAATCTCTCCACTAAACCTGCACCTTCCTTTTAAGCTCTTCTTTTAAATGGAATAGTTGCCCCTGGAATACTTGGAAAGAAGTAGGTATCCTGCTGGCATCTGAAAGGACATCCAGCCTGCCTAAACTTAGGTGTCTGGGTAGCTGATTTTTTTTCCATTTGTTTTCCTCAAGTTTGGTTTGGCTTGATTTGGTTTTGAGAGGTTTGACTGGGGCAAGGAGGTTGGTTGGTTAGTTGGTTGTTTTTAAGGTTTCAGTTTTGTGGTCTTTTTAAAACATAAGTGATGCTCAGGAGTGAAAAGTTAAGCATTTTTGCAAGTTACGGGAAAAGAGTCTCCCTTGTATGTAATACTAAGTCCTGTTCCCTGTCATGAAATTATACCAGCATAAGAAGTTAGAGGTAACCACTATATTCCTTATGCAAGCAAAATTAGCTGGAGATTGCCTGGGCAAGACATAAGAGATAAAGATGATTAACACACTAGCTATTTCTTGAGTCACTTTCTTACTGGAAACTGAATATATTCCTTTGTAATTAACTCTACCCCATCTGGAACCAGCACACTCAGTTCTTAGTATTTTGTCTTTATATTACTTTTGTGTGGTTCTAGCATTTCCTTTGTCCGAGGCTTTGTGGAAACTGCACTAAAAAAGCAACACTGACGAGTTTATTAAAAAGTAACAGTGAAAAGTTCAAATAAAGACCCCTCTCCCCGTGAAGTCTTGTCTAAAACTGCATTGGTTTCACTGGAAGCAGAATCTAGCCTCAGAATGTACATCCCCAAACACATCCTCCAGCACTGGGCACATCAGTTCCAACTGTAATGTTCCTTAAAATTCAGGGCTTGCCAATAAAACTGTTGATTTATAGTCAGACTACAGAGCCAGAATAACAATTGGCACCAATATCTTTGCAATCTTTCTTCAGATCATCTACATGAATATGTAAAAATCTGGTACACACGTTATTATTTAGAAAATGACATGCTACCTTTGCATAACAAAAGCTGAGACTCATCCTAATAACGTTTAAATAATGGTTAAAATCACCTACGATATAGCCACACTAAGTGGGAGACATCACTGTGTTTACACTTGCAAGTAGGAAACCAAGTATATCAGTTACACAGCTATTTTACACATAATGCTTTCAAAACCACACAGTTATTAGATATATTGAAGACATAGCATTTTTATAACAAATCTGGTAGCAGTTAAACTGAAAGGGTGGATCACGATGAATCTAAATTAATCCAGCTGGTATACCTTGCTGTCATATTTTAAGTAGTATTGATGCATTGCAAATAAAAGCAGCGGCACTTTTCCTAGCATATAGTTTCCCAAATGCTTTTTCTCTTGATACATATTTAGCCCTTATGGGCCTGTTTCTTACATGGATATCTGCATGGTATACATGCTTTGATGCCTGTAGTTCTGCACAAGCAACTGTATGCAGATAAATATGAGTACAAATGATGGCAGATACAGAATTACATATTGAGTGCTGAGTACATGGGGAGGTGTTGAGTGCCTCACCAATTTATGATTAATATGATGACCTCTGCAATAACTTCATACTCCATGCTAGTGGGAGAAAGTTCTTCCAAAGTCTTCTAATCCAGACGTTTAGCAAAAGCAGACTTTCAAAGTACAACAAAGATCGGTCAGGCAGGTACGACGGTTACAACAGGAGTCATCATGGCTAGAAATCACCATCAGTGTTTCTCTTTGCTCTTCTTGCTGTTCTCTGGCAGCCTGAATAGTCTCCCAATTCCTCTGTCTCCCGATTTCATGACACAGAGCGCACACGTTTGTCCACCTTCACCCTGTGAGGAAAGCTACTGAGCAATGGGCACCTACAGGCAGGTTCTACAGGGCACAGAAATAAACCAAAATGAGCATATTTTAGCTGCAGCAAAATGGCCAATAGCGCGGCAAAAAATTTATATTTCAGAGCACAAGCCACATCTTGTTTTAGAATAACAGAAAATTCATCTGTTAGAACTGCTGTAGTTTACAATCACCTACTATTTCAGAGATTTTTTCAAGAACTCTGAAGACTGGAAGTCTCAAGGCAACACAGGACATTTTTTTCTACAAAGTCCACAGCTGAAGGTTCACATAGCACAAAGAGTTCTCAGAGTGATTTGGTTTGTGTGCTTTAGTTTGATCTCTTTGTTGTATTCCAACAAATTAGATGTTTTATTAATTTTTTAAAGTTTCTTTCTTTTCCTGGTCCCCTGTGCTGGCTCTCTGTTGAACACAAAGTCTTTCTCTTACTCTTGAGGACAAACTTGTATAGCCAAAGGATCACCTAAGATTAAGGTCAGTAATTCTGTTCCTAGGGAATAAAGTGTATTTCCAAAAGCATTTTTCTAAGAAGGTAAAAGACTTGGGGAAGGGGTTTTTCATGCTTTCACTTCAAGTGCAAGAATTTCTTTGCCTTCCTTTCTTTATCATAAATGCAAATTGTTAAAATAATAGAAATGCTTTTTAAAATAAAAACAATAACGTGCAGCAAGAAAGCACTAAACTTCCCATACAGTTCTCCCTTTGGTAAGAGTATGAGAGAAAGAACCAACTATGTGGAAGAAATTAATAATATTGCATGTATTCCTACAAGTTGTCCACACAGCAGAGAGATGAGGATAGTACAAGAAACTACATAGAACAAAACCCTCTATAGCGTAGAAAGAGGTACCAGATAACAATAATACATTTGTTAGTAGTAAAAAATAAATACACCAGAAGAGCGATAAAAGAAAAATTATATTTGGATTTGATTTAAAAGTCCAATTAGTCAAAGATTTAAGGGAATGAGAAGGACAGTGAGAAAATCAGATAGTTGGAAATGTGCTTTTCTGTGACAGTAAATCACATCTGGGGTTTAAAAGTCCACTGTACCATCTCTCAGGGACCTCTTGCACAAAGGTAAACAGACGATTTCCTACAAAAAAAAAACCAAACAGTTTTATGGCAGTGACAGAGCTGCCAGTAGCCCTTTGGTGGCAAGAGGCAGCATAGCCTCCATGTTACACCTCCTCATCCAATGCCAACCGATCTCATTGCCCTGCAGGAGGGAGCAGGTGATACTCTCAGGGAACACAGCCAAGAGTGTTCATGTATTTACAGACCTAGGAACACCTCATTTTTGCTTTGTGTGCCCATGGCAGCCTGCAAATTCTACACAGGGCACTGAGAAAGCCAAAGCTGTGGGAGGGGCGTACACAGCAGGCAGTCTCCAAAAGGGAGGGACAGTCCCAGGCGTCCTCAGGAGTATGCTGGTTAGGTTGCCATCCCAACCTCCTCGCTCACCTCATCTGCCATCCCAGTTCACTTACAACATCTCAGTCCACTTGGACGGTTTCTGGGCCCGGGGACCTTGTGATGCTCATTTTCCCCACCCGCCCAGTATTCCCTTCCCAAACTCTGTCTCCTGCACAGGCAGCATTTGTGGGAGTGCCTGCAGATTCCCCAGCTCCAAATACGTGGACCTCCCTCACTAATGGGTAGCAGTAATTCAGTAATTCAGTAATTCAGTAGCTGGGGTTCATTTATTTCGCTCACTCGCAGCCCCACAGCCAGCCCCATTTCTTCCCACACTTCTTTTCACCAGCATCAGACTTACTAACCTGCTCATTCTGCATCTCCAGGCATTTCCCCATTCAGCAGTCACAGCTGAAGTGATCTAGACCCTGTTCTTCATTCTGGCTCCATCTCAGCCTTGCCATCCGAGGAGTCCAGGCTGTCCCAGCAGGAGGAGCAGAGCTCCCACCTCTCGCCCCTCTGCCCCTCCAAACGTGATCACCGGCCAAGTGAGCAATAGCGGCACAGCTGCGCCTTCCTGATGCAGTGTCCTGAGAGTACTGAAATTCAAAGAGACACATCAGACAAAGGCTTTTCCTGAAAATTCAGTGTTGTGATGTATAAAAAAAAGAGGGGGGAGGTAATGACATCTTAGATAATTACAAATACATTTGCTCATACAGATCATTGGCTTTGAAGGCAAAATACTAGCATAACTTCCCATTTCATTTATCCTTCTACGTAGTGTTTTAATTCTTTTATTTTTATTGAGTGTTGTCCTCAGAATCCAGTATAAAAATACCTGCATTCACTTATAAGGTTCCTCTCTCCCTCAGCAAGCTAAAGTTGGACTCATTAATTTTTTTTAAGGTTGCTATGACAGACTCTTCAAAGTTCAAGTGTAACAGCCTGAATACAGATGAGTTTTCAGTAACAGCCAAAGAAAATGTCAAAAACTCATTCTCCCTGACATTTCTGAACTTCAAAAAGACTGAAAAAAAGATACCTGGCTGAGATTTTGCAAAACCAACCAAGTTTTTATAAAAATTTTGTTTTGCTCTTGGAACTTTCTACTAACCAGTTTGTCAGCCACGTTTTTACTTTGGGATATTATCGATCCCATGTTGTGTGGGACTAAGAAGTCAGTTGGCTAGAACCTTTGAATATCTGTAAAAACTCCTCAGAAACAAAATAACTCTGGAAATTCAACAGTGCAATTTCTATATTTTTTTTTGTGATTGACAGGTCATTTTCCATCAGTGACAACTGTCTGTTTAAATTGTGGTCTGCTGATGAGGGGTTGACTGTAAGGTGTTCTCCGGTGGCCTACAGAAAGCAACTAGTCACACAATTAGAAAAAAAAGAGAATATGCTCTATGATTTACTTTTTCTGGCTTGTTTTTAATAGATTTTAGGGCCAGAAGGAGTATATCTAAACTGTCTACATACAACAGGCCATAGAATTTCGTTCAGTGTATGGATCTATACAACTAAAATTGGTCTGAGACATGGTTTAGGGAAGAGTGGGTCTTAGGATCTTTCAGTTAAACTCATATCCAAATTGTCTGGAAGTAAAGGGGAGATCTGTTTTTTCCAAAACTTAGTCAAACCCACACGCTGTAGTCACAAGAACATGGAACATATTACATATCTGAAATTTGCAGCAAGACATTGGAAATGGTCCTTCAGATCACTAATTATTTTTTCACATATGACAGCAAGACCGGGGCTGTAACATTTTACAAAGTCGAATTTACTTGTCTTATTTCTTTTAACTAAGAGTAGCTTTTCATAGAATCATAGAGTCATTTCAGTTGGAAGAGACCCTCAGAATCATTGAATCCAACCATAACCTAACTCTAGCACTAAACCATGTCTCTAAGAACCTTGTCTAAACACCTTTTAAACACCTTCAGGGATGGTGACTCCACCACTGCCCTGGGCAGCCTGTTCCAGTGCCTAACAACCCTTTTTCTCAAGAATATAAATTGCTTTCCTCTTCTGCTTGCAGCAGAAATACAGAAGACTTACAGAGGGTGGCATGGTAAACGCAGATGCAGAATATTTCCACTGTCATCTGTACAAAGAAGTTCTAAAATTGTATGTTTCCTAGTTGCTGGGTTTTTTTCTGCTTCTATTACTGCTAGCTAGTTCCAAATTTCTTGCCTTATTTTCCTCCTTATGGGTGTGGACATAGATCTAGTTTTTATGTCTACATTGACATGACCTCAGCCTGACAGTACATTATGGGAAGCTGGAAGATGTATTGGCAGAAGAGAGCCTGTTGGAAAAAAAGCTGGATAGTGGTAATTGGAGAATGAGTCAGTGTCTGGAGTCCAGCTGTGCTTGCTGCACAAGCCTGACTGGAGCTGAGTTACTCACATTTCTTCAACTATCTGGAACTGGCTTCTTTTAAAAAAAAAGGAATAGACTTTATGTATGCTGGATACATTTTTTGCTAAGAACATTTGTATAAAGGCAGCAAATTTTCTTTCTTCCTTATCATTGTTAATATTGCAGTAGAGTGTAGGAGCCATACTCTTGGAGAAGAAATTCATCATCCATGCACAAACCAGCATGTCTGAAAAATGTCATGGCATCAACATCTCAAAATGCACAGAAAAGATTTGATATGCAATAAGTTCTGTGAGTAAAATTGTAAAGACATCTACATTCTGACCCTGGGAGGAAAAGCATTGCTATTTCTTATTGCACGCACTTACAGTGGTAGAAGCTTAAGAAGCACAGCGTCAGTTCATGGTTGGTATTATTTTAGCTAGTGATTTGAATTATGAGGCTTTACTTCACCAGCATCTCAAAAATTGAAGTTGTAACCTTTGAACAATACATATTTTTAAGGAAAAAGGCATTAAAATGTCTTTAGAGAACATTGTCAAGTTAAATACTGAATTTGAAACAAATTTTACAAAACTAAGCTCTTACAAATCCATCATTTTTATCTCTTTTGCCATACTAATAAAAACAGTTACTTCTAAGTTCCACATAGATTGCAGCAAGACCTCAATGCATTACCGTGGATATATCTTACCTAATTTTGTTGTCAAGAGTGAAAGAAAAGTAAAGAATACATTAACTGTGAATAATTTACATTTATTCTTTTTTTTCTATTTTAAAAATTCCTGAAAGGTTTAAAAACATAGTTAAGGAATTTTCTTTTTTTTTTCTTTAATATTAGATTACATTTATTAGATTACATTAGAAACATTTAAACCAAAACAAATCGTACAGACAAGCTATGACTATTTTTGACTACAGACACAGAGACTAGGGTGATAACAGCAGTTATAACTACATGAGCCACAGAATGTCAGGATGGAAATTTATGAAAAAATAGATCAGGCACTGGGTGTCTCATTTAAAACAGAAAAAACCTTTGGTAGTCAGCTGGAAGAACATTTTGAGGCAACAATCACATATCCAGGCTGAGGTTTTGCCAGTGATATGATATCTAAAACAGTTTCAGCTCATTAAAGGGTTGTCCAGTTTCTCCTTTCAGGTTTTGGCTTTTTCATTGCAATTATAATTGTAGATATGTAAACCAAAAGCTGAGGAAAGCAAACATGGACAAGATACTGTATCTTGTATATGTTACAGTCATTAATAAAACTATTTCTGTCATTTTAGGTCCACTTGAGAATTTAAATAAACTAAAAGCAGAAGGGAAAAGATAACAAGCCATGTTATCCATTCCTTTCCATCCCCATTACTCCACCTAGCTGTTACAAAACTATTATTTCCAACTCTGTGTAGCTATTAAGCTACTATAGCTGTGCCTGCTGCAGTGTAGAGATCTCTGAGTAGTTTTGTTCCAGCTGGGAGTGGAGTGACCCACAGAGGCTGTGGGAACAAGTCATTGAGTAAAGATCTCCCTGAAGTATCTGGAGCCTGGTGTAATTCCTGAACTCTCCGTGACATTAGAAGTACAGCACTTGCTCTGATTGGGAAAGTAGAAACAACTTGGCTTTTTGTGGATCACTGTGCTTTCTTTCCCCTGGCATGCCTACAACACTCTGCTCCGTTTCACACACAACCACCTCACCCTCTTCCCCATTCTTGTTTCCTAGATTCTTCCTCTCTTCCTTCCTGCCAGAAGAAGATAATACACATGTCGAGCATAGCCCGGATACTGGTTAGCTAAGCAGAGGCTGTCAGAAGTGACAGATGATTTCTGCTGTCTTGACTCTGGTAAATACACTTATTTATCTAGGTCTCTTTCATCTACATAGTTGCCAGTTTTCAGGCAACATGTTGAATGTTTACCATCTTTGAGATGTTTATCTAGCTATATTATTTGATTTCTATTTATATTATTTGGAATCTACTTTTATTAGGAGGAATCGTTCACCTCCATCACCAGCTGCCAACTCAGAGAATTTTTCTGCAGTTAAATTAGCAACAGACAGCAGTGTCTTAGGTTGCAAAGGCAGTCAGCAGAGACCAGCTGTGTGGACAGCAAATAGTGAGTTCCTGTCCTCACCACACAATGTTGCTTGGAATGGGGACAATGCTGGAAGGTGATCTGGTGCCCGTCTTGTAAACTTATAGCACATTGTTTCTGATGAGGAAAAACAAGACCTTTGGTCACAATATTGCTGTCTCAGTTCTCTTTTATGTCTTACAGAAGGAACTATTTTATTATAACATCCTTAAAAATGATGACTATCAGAATTCAGTTCTATAGAATATTCAATATCTCACATGGTATCTCATACCATAGTTTCACAACCTGATAAATGCAGCAGTGATGCTAGCATAGGCATTTGCTCTTATGCCTGTATGACGGTGTGCCATATTGTGAAGCAGACTGGGGAACTGATTCAATTTCACGAAAAACAAAACAAAGCACCCTAGTGTTGTTTTTTTTTTTAACAGCAGCTCAGTTCATAATACAGTTTACATTATGAGCAAACTGTTGTTCCAGTGCAACTGAGTGAGAGGCACAGCACAGGGACGAGGACAACAGTACCTTAAGTATTTCCTTCAAATGTTAAGCTCCTACATACACTTACCTGTTTTCAAGGTATGTGGAGCTGCTATGAATAGAAAAATGCTTTGTGTTTCCTTGCTTCCTGTGGTGAATCTCTGTCGTGAAGTTGTAAGATGAAACATGGAGCAGAAACGTAAGCTTGAGGTCTCAGGCTCCTTCCACAGCTGAACCCGACTTCCCCTTGGATTTCTGGTTCACAGGAGACTTAGCAACCTGCACCTCCATGCTTACTCATAGTCCTTGCCCCAAAACCCCACCTTCAAACAATCTTCAACTCTAGTTACCAGACCATACCTGTTTGTCCTAGCTTCCAAAGAGCTGATCCTCTAAATTTCCTTGGTATGCTTATCCACATCTATTCAGCAATCTCATCCAAGACATCCACATGTCCCAGCTACCTCAGAGTAGTGCAGAGCCTGCTGATCTGAAGGCAACACTCAAGGAAATAGAAAAGGCCACAGGATTTTTGGTTGTTAGCATCACCTGCATGATATATAAACCACATCTTCCTAGTCAGGCTCAGCAAAGTTGTGTGAGGCTTGTTCTAGCCTGGAGTTTCCCAGGGTTCACAGCAAGAGTCTACCCTCCTCTGCATGAAGGTGTTTCCTTCATTACTGTTATCTCAATCTGAAGATAATAAATAATAAACTCGTGTTTGTAGGGAGGCAAAGAGGAAAGTGAAAAGTCACAAATAAAGAGGATCAAATGGTACTTCTGAAAACTTCTTCTTGAGAAACAAGGGAACTCCCTGGATGACACAGCAGAGTGAACTCAAGCCAGTCAGTGGGCTTCTCATAGGCATCATTTTTGCATCACCATAGTTATGCTACCTTGAGGGTAGCATTAGCTTTAACTATTACAAATTTGAACATTTAATGGTTGAATAATTTTTCTAAGTGACAAAAACATGTCCTGACATTTTTCTTTCCAAAAAAAAGTTTGAGCTGTGTAATTTTTAGGAGAGAAATCAGTTCCATGTATTTTTCAAATACACGAGAGACAAGCTCTAAAAGGAAAGTCAATATAATAAATAGGAAAGATAAAAATTAGCTCCTACCAATGCTAAGGTGACTGATAACCGCTCACTAGGCAAAGAGCCTTGGTACTGAAAGAAATCTAAAGCTACTAAAGTAGAAAATATAAATCTAAAGTAAGAGGACCACAGTGCACTAGCCTCATAACTGCGACATTGGATTAAAGTGCCAATATTCCTTCATAGGAGCCATCAACAAGGACATCAATTACATAAAAATGTGAGATAAATATAGATAGATGTGAGATAGATAACCTTCTACAAATGAAGTAAAAAAAAAAAAAGACAAGCATCTGTACAAAGTGCAGGAGCTGCAAAAACAGGAGCAACCCTAGCATCTACTTAATGTGATCTGTTTCTGGCAGAGACTGGTACTAGATGCTGCAAGTAAATTTCCACCAAATTCATGAGGTAAGCAGTCATGGAAGGATATATAAGGACAGTGTGTTCCTAACTTTTCTGTTTAGCTGCTGCATGCCCTGAAGAATGCCATCTCATACCCCTTCCAAATTCACTCTTTCCCATCACCTTAATAATGTATACCCTGTTCAGTGAACCCCTTCTCTTTCTTCCTGTACCCTGTTGCAAGCTTCCCCCATCACCAGGGCTTTAGCAGCCTGGGTACCAAGGGTCCACGGCCCAGCTCTGACACCAGAGCTGCACAACCTTTACTCAGACTGCTGAAAATGAGCTGTGAGTCTGTACGGAGGCAGGAAAAAGAAAAACGAAAGGTGGAGCTAGAACTGGCAAGAGAGAGTTGTTGGCAGCTCAAGGACTAAAGGGGGAAAACACCAGCATGGAAAGGTATATAGTTCTAAATCAAAAAAAGAAAGGGTGTTTTGTCAGCCCAGGGACTAGTCAGAAGCTACTGGGTAGAGTCACCGGTGTCATGAGTGTCGGTGGAGCTGGTGGCAGGTGGCAGCTTAGGAGCCCTGTGGGGAGCTGTGGGACCACCCTGCCCTCCTCCCCATGGATGACACCTGGCTGGGCAGCACAGACCATGGGTGTCATATCCAGAACATTGAGTGTATTAATGCTTAACCTAAGAGGTCATTAAATCCAAGCTGTTTTTTGTGTAAGTCAATAAGCACTTGCTTAGTACTTGTAAGTTGTGGATAACCTACTTGTAGAAGATCACAGGGCATGGCTACATGTGCCCAAACAAACCAACTCAAAATAGGGACCATAACGATTCATGCCTGCTTATTTTTGAAATCTACTGGACTCTTAACATCAGTAATTATTGAATAATCGAACTCATGGATTATGTGTTGTATAAAACATTGGTGATTGTGTAAACTGAAAGAAGTTGCACATTTATGAGACCATGCTGCCTGATTGAAGCAAATCTTTTTCAATGTGATGTTTTATATTATTTTTTAATTTCTGCAAAACCAGACAATTCTTACCACTCGATTTGCTCATACTGCAGTGATTCAACCCTTGGCGTTTTTAGCACATTCACCACAGGTCATTAGTTGTGACTTGTGTGTACAGTTTACTGACATGACAGCCCACAACTGTACCTATTTTGGTTTTACAAGCATTTTTTTTCTGTTACGCTGGACAAGAGAGTCAGCAGACTAATATTTCATGAGGTCATCTTTTGCAGTAGTATTTTTTTTTTCAATAGTAATGAGAATTTCTGAAACAAAGAAAAATTGTTGCTAATTAATTTCCCTCATCTAAAGGTTAAGTGTCTAATTTAAGCTGATTGATTTGGCTGTCTCAGTGGTTCCTGAAGGGAGAGAAGTCTCAGAGAGCAAAATATCTCCAGTGTGTTTTTGATAATTATTTTATCCCAAGATGAATCATCCTCCACGAGTCTTCCCTCTTTCTGCTGAGTACAGAGGTGTCGAGATGATAAGTTTGAACTGGATGCCCCCCTTGCTTTTATACAGTGTACATTTCAAGCCCTCTGAAGATGGACTGCAAAAAACATTACGTAGACACAGTTTGAAATCGCAGTTAGTTGATACATATTATTTTAAAGACAGAGAAAGTAAACTTGAGACTCCAAACCAAACAAAACCCCAAATCTCTGCATTGGTATGATGAAAATCGAATAAAGTTGAATTGGATGAAGCTTCACAGAATTTGATGAGCACAGTGGGTCTCTTGCATAGCTATTCAGCTCAACGTAGTTCAGCTTCTTTCTTTTTTCCCCCTTTTTTTTAAATTCTGGAATTTCAGTGGGAACCATCAGCAAAACCCAAAACAAAAGTCCACAATTGAGGCCACAAGTATGTTATTTGCAGCCAGTCATAATATTTTAAGAAGGATACACAAAAACTGGAGTGTCCAGCAACGAGTATAATCAAAGATCTAAAAATCACAAAGATAAAGTGTGGTTGTTCAGCTTAGTAAAGAGAAGATTGGTATAGAAGAGTGGGAACCTGACGATTTTCAAAAACCATCAGAGAGGAAAAGCAATGATCACAGCAAGGAAGATTTCAGGGTAGACATGAGAAAAACCTTCTCATAGTAAAGGAGCACCTGGGGCTATTTGCCAAGTTTTCATTACTGGACCATGTTAAATATAAACAAGACAAATGTCTATCAGGAATTACTGAAGCATAGGTGCTCTGCCCTAAGGAAACAGAGCAAATATACATTTTCTATATAATCTTTCACTATCTAAATGATTTCTTATTTATAAGAAATTTATTTCTTATTTGTCTGATTCTTAGAAATTTCCTATAAATAAGAAATGGACCAATAGGAACATCACAAAATTCAAAAAAAGGCAGTGTAAACTCCTGCACCCATGGAGGAACAACCCCAGGCACCGGCACATGATGGGGCCACCCAGCTGGAAAGCAGCTTTGCAGAGAAGGACCTGGAGGTCCTGGTGGACACCAAGCTGAACATGAGCCAGCAATGTGCCCTTGCCACAAAAAAGGATAATGGTGTCCTGGGCTGCATTAGGAGGAATGTTGCCTGCTGGTAATGGGGGATGATCCTTCCCTTCTGCTCTGCACTGGTGGGGCAACACCTGGAACACTGGGTCAAGTTCTGGGCTCCCCAGAACATGAGAGAGATGGACACACTGCAGAGATCCCAGCACAGGGTCGCTAAGTTGATTAAGGGAGTGGAGCACCTCTCCTTTGAGGAAAGGCTGAGGCAGCTGGGACTGTTCAGCCTGGGGAAGAGAAGGCCGAGGGGCATCTCACCAATGCAGATAAATACCTGAAGGGAGAGTACAAAGAAGACAGAGCCAGGCTCTTTTCAGTGGTGCCCAGGGACAAGACCAGAGGCAATGGACATAAGCTGGAAACACAGGGCATTTCATCTGAACATCAGGAAACACTTTTCCCCTGTGAGGGTGACTGAGCACCGGCACAGGTTGCCCAGAGAAGCTGCGGAATCTCCATCCTTGGAGATATTAAAAACTTGCCCAGACAGTCCTGGGCAAATGGCTCTAGGTGACCCTGCTTGAGCAGGGAGGTTGGACCAGATGATCTCTGGATGTCCCTTCCAACCTCAGTCATGATGTGACTTGGTACTCAATGCAGGCAGTAAGCGGACCCACAGAACCATTTTGAATGTTACTGGAATTGCTCTTTCCCTTTGAGTCTGTGTCTTGCTGACACCTGTACAGAGTTCCTGGTTTAGGTGTCCATGCTTATGGGCAGGAGGGGATGCATCTGGGCCAAGAGATGAAGAACACAAATCGCAGACAGCTCCTCAGAAGCAGAATCCCTGCTCAGCTTCCATTGACCTCCTGAGGAGTTAATGTTCATCAGCCCACTGAATAAATGTTGCTTTTTTTGTCTTTTCTCTGACACAATTTGAGCTTCTGCATTATGGGGGCTAAAACATAGCCTGTCAGAGTGTCAAAATTATGATCTTTATTTCTCTAGAGTATGCCAGAGAAGAAAATCCTTAAATAAATGACTGAGGATTTTGTTATAATCCTCGTAATATTTAAGTAAAGCAAAGACTCTCTGTCTCACATATGCTTCATTTTTAACGGTCCTCAGTTTACTTAAACACTGGAGAATATAACAAAATCTTCATTCACTGACACTCTGAAACATAAGAAAAAGGGGGTTGTCAATGAAACAACTTTATTAGCATGTTCATAATACCTTTTATGTTTCTGTAACATTTTTGTATTTTCTTTCTTTTTTTAATTTGGTCTTTTTCCAATTGATAACTACATTTGACAATCTGAACCTACCTAAATGCATAAACTCTGTTTAAAACCACTTGTCAGGAGCAAGAGTCAATGTTAAAAAAGAGATTTTTCAGCTTCTATATTTTCCCTTCTGCCTTGTGATATTGAAAACCAAACTTTCCTAACGGATTTGAACCTTCCCATCCAATTTAAGCTTACCTACACCGCCTTCCTAATTTCACCTCCTGCAGAATAATGCCTTTGTTTTAATCTATCATATAAATGTAACTCACTGATTGCTTTCTTTGCAGACAAGCCACAACCTGCCCTAACTTCCTGGACCTATTTTTAATGCATTTACTGGTCTTTAAAGTGATGCAAATATTTTGCTTCAGTTGTCAAAGATTCTTCTTTATTTATAATCATTATGAAAAGACAGTCAGTACTGTTACTAAGTATGTTTAGTGAGTGGTGTCTACGTGACAAGCAAGAATATTCATGCTGGAAGCACAAGGAGGTTACCAAGGAAGGCTGATATTTATCCAAAGGTATCAAGTATCAGTAATATAGACATGAAGATTCACAGCACAAAAATCAATGTGATTGCAGGATAAAATAGCAAAGTTCTAAGTCTAAAGTAGCCACTGAAAATAATATTTTCAATTTCCTACACATGAAATTTCAATATAATCAATTCTCCTTATGCCACAAACAACATGTAGTGGTAATATTTCCTTTTTTCTCTTTCATTCTCTTTGTTAAGGACTTACTATTGCCATTGGCTATAAAAGCCAGTCAGATTAAGTGATTTGTTATATGTCTGTTAATTAAACTAGTGAGAAGACCAGTTTTATAGAGACTTTTTAAAATTTTCTCCTGCCATTCTGCAATAAAAATGCACTCGTAGTCTCCCAGTCACCTTTTAAAAACCTCATATAACGAGAAAGAGATATGTTTGGCTCTTGAACCTTGCCATTTGGCTAGAACATTTTACTTTTATTCTTCCTTTGGGGGAGTGGAGATGTTCAGTATTAACATTGTTAGAGCTGCCCCTTTAAAAAGTCTTTTCTTAAAGAACATTTTACTGATTTTTAAGAAGATTTTATTTATGGAGCTTAATATGTCTTTGCATTGCTGAAGGCTATACTTCAGCAAAGCTCTAAAAGACAAACCTGAAAGCAGATTAGTTATCCCAACCGTTCAGACTTTGCAGACCCACATTGACACTTACTGAGTTTTATTAGCCTTTCTTGGGGGAGAAAAGCTTGAAAAGTAATCCACTAATAAAACAAAAACCATCAGTACACACTGGGAGGAAGAATGTATGGAACTGAGGGGGAAAAAAATACAAGTCTTTTATTTTATCATTGGGCCTGTATGGGACAGGCACCTGATGTAATGGATATCGTGTCAGAAGAAAGTGGTTTAGCCTAGTAGCAAGTCTCAATGTACAACTTGGGCTCAGAGAACAGGTTCTTTCCATTTTCTGACAGCAGAATTTACAAAGGTGAATTAACTCATGGTAGAGGTAAGTAATGCCGTCTGGGTGCTGTGTTCCTGTGGTCTTAGGAAAGGTCAAGAAGTGCAGTTTATCCCCAAACAAACAGTACTGCTGTGAGGTAGACTGGGAATTTGGATTTGGTGATACCCTCATGTACAAACCCTCCCATTTTCAAGATGAAGAAATCTCATCTCTAATCTAGCAAAATAATCTTATAGTTACGGATGGCTAAATACAATTCCTGACCTAACTGATATCAGGGAGGGATTAATTTTTTCAGTCCAAATTATTTCAACATGTCAGTCAATGCTGGATTTCCACACATTAGTTACTTACAGGCTCCTTTAAAGCTTTGGTCAGCTCATTTAGCAGAAGTTCAGTGACTCACTGTTCCACTAGGAAGTCAAGCATGAGCTGTATTCATTTCAACAGAGGCATTCACAGAGAAAATCTATCCCTCTGTTGACAGGAGCTATAGACAACCTGCTTGGCTAAGGTAAGCTGCAGCGCTCTGCCAGGTTACCATGCCTCGCAGTGAAAGGCTATGCAGTCATTTCCTCCTCTTTTCAGTGGCGTTTTGGTTTACATCAATTTTATCAATGCATATTTTCCATTGAAAGGTTAAGCTATATAGCTGACTCCAACAGGCATTTTGGGAAAATAACTTGTGAGCTTTCCTGAGATTTGTAGCAATCTGGCAATGCACATGAACATCTGAAATGAATACTGAGGTAAGACCTCTAACATCCTCTCAGCTGTAACCAGCTATACAATATAAATAAGCCACGTATGAATGTGAAACAGAGAACAGGAAGAGTAAGTCTTTGAAATAATGTTCAGTAGAGACATGGATTCGTGGGTTTCAGGTTGTTTTTTTCCTCCACTGTGATTTCTGATTTATTGGACACGTATTTCCAAAAGCACTAAAAGACGTGCTTCACTCATAGACCACAAATCTTCTGTATAATTCTACTTTATGAATTATTTTTATTTTTTTCCTAAAATCAGCTAGATAAATTATCAGTCCTAGGCCAATATACAATCTAGACACTTTAAAACATTCCAGCAAAAGTCCCAACAAATAGTACAGGTTAAAAAAGATAAAAGTCTGAGGTGGAAAAAAAATAGTCTTCTGTAAGTTGTTTGTGCGAACCAAAGAGCGGGCTGCTCACCAGGGTGACAGCGAGGTGGCAGGACACTGTCCTCACCAGCCAGGGAACAGTCACCGTGCCCAAGCAAGGAGAGCAGGGCAGGTCTGGTGACCCTAACCACGGTCCGTCACAGCTCAGGCAAGTCTCTGGTAACAAGGCAGGTCTAAGGTCATGTCAGAAGGTCAGGATGAGGGCCAGGCACAGACATTCTTCCAACGCGGCTCAGGCGAGAACCAAGGTCAAGGGCCTGAGCTTAGCTCCCAGGCAAAGAGGAGACCCCCAAAAGCAGCATCTTACAGCTCTTTCCCAAAGCTCTGTCCCCCCAGCAGCCTGATCGCAGCTGAACATGCAGCCCCAAACCAGAGCTGGACTCCAGCCCAGGCAGCCAAGCCCCTGCATGGCGGGCAAGGCCACAGAGTCTGGGAGTGCACAGGCGGCCCTGCTGCAAGATATCTCTCAGACCTCCATCTTTCATCCTCTTTCTTTCACCATGTCTATGGTCAAGGACACAAAACAAAGGGGGCAAACCAAAACCGTGTTTGCCTAACCTTACACATGAAATGATCCAGAGTTAGGGAAAGGGTAATGCTGCCTGGTGAGGATTTGCAGCAGCCAGCACGGTGAGATGACTGCACCAGGCAGTAACAAAGGCCAAAGAAAGAGGTGTACCTAAACCATTTTCTCCTGTGTGAGCCTATTTTAACTGCTTTAGACACCAAAATTAGTTCCTCTTTTTAAGTGTCTTCATTTACTCAGGATTTAAAAAATCAGGTGTCTTTGGGAAAGAAGGTCTTTCACAAAAAGGTCTAATTTTTGAGCATTCACTCAGGACCTGAGAAACCCTGAGTTCCATATTGCAGCTGGACAGGGTCTGAACTCACAACATCTAAGTCTTTTAACAAGTTCATGAGAGGTTCATATACCAATCTAGCCCCCAGTTAAAATGTAGACATTTTGGACTGGCTAGGCTCCACAGAAAATGATGGCTTCTGTCCTGTTTTCGTGACTATATGAGACTAGCTCTGATGGACAGATGCTGTTGCTGCAGGGCAGTGGGTACAGTGTTCTGGACATGGCCCTTCTTTTCCTAAGCTCAGCACTTGTCATCCCCAAAATGGAAGATCGTATGGTCCTACAAATGGGTGCTGGTTTCCTCACCCAAAACCTTGGTTGGATAATAGAAAGTCTGGGCTGGGATGTACTTGTCACCTGGTCACAGAGGACACTGGCCTTAGCCACTATCCAGTGGAGGACATAAAGGGCACTGTCCCATCTTGAAACAGCCCTGGTTATGCTTGGTGTTTTGGGTGAAGATGAGGTCTGTGATGCCAAACTCTACCCATCTGCCCAAGCATATGGGATGTTCATAGTCCTCAACAAGCCCTGCAGAGCTGAAATTTGGTCAGCTTCACTGGCAGCAGGCACAGCAAGGGTAAATTAGAGGCCAAGGGGCAGGGATGGTTATGGCCCCTTATGCAGAATATGGTGATACAGTCAGAGGGCACATGCCAATCAGGTGATAAAGAAACAAAAAGTGTGCCAAAAAAATTTCATGGTACAAGGGTGAAAAGGGTGAAGAGTTAAGCTGTCATATCACAGACCACTCTTGCCATCATGTTATATGAACTGTCTGCCCCCAAGGATGGTGAGACAGGAACAGTTTGCACCACTTGCCCTGGGAGTCGTCATCTGGTGAGCTTCCAGCCTCACACAAAGCATGAGGCAGCATTTTGGCAGTTCTTTGTGCTTACTTGCCCAGTGCTTACAGTCACAATTTGGAAAACTGAAATCTAGTGCACATTCCTCTTCTGTCCGATTTGAGACAAATCTTTTATGCCTCCAGTGTGTCCTTCCTGCATATTGGTCAAAGTATGATTCAGGTTACTTGGGCAGAGAGAGAAGGCTTGACCAAATGACATTTTATCTCAATTAATGCATTTCCACAGCAAATTATTTCCTTATGAAAGTTCATTTTTGATTAAACATATACACCAACTTCAACAGACATAAATATTCCTCCAAGCTCATCACGTTATACAATCTTAAACATAAAAAATCCTAAGAAATCTACAGTTACTTGATAGTAAGTGTAAAAAACCCCAACATTATGGAGAAAGGACAAAAGACAGGTCAGCTACTGAGACTTTGGAATAAACTTTTTTATAAAATAACTCACACTTGTTAACTTTTCAGCAGTTATTTCAAACAAGTCTATAGGATTTTATGAGATAAGACACAATATGTTGAGAACAATACATATAATTATGTAGACATACAAAGAATCATAACATACAGGACTGTATATTTATTAATCATTAATTTATTACTTTTCTATTACTATCTCACTCTTTCACAGGAAGTGAGTGAATTTTAGCCATTCTTGACTAAAACATTAAATAAAATGTCAGAAAACAAGTTGTTAGGTTATTTCTATAGCACAACTAACAACTTTCCATATTTTTGCATTTTGTCGGTTGTTACGATCTGCACTTTCAGTCCCCAAAACTTTAGTCTTAATTAACTGGAGGCTTAGTAAATACATACCTCACATATCTGGCAAAGCTTTTATAAAATTACATGCAGCCAAGGTATACTTTCTAGCTGTCCTCCCTCTTTTCTGCTCCACAAACAAATCTGTGCCTCAGTTTTCCAGGCAGAGTGTCAATACAAGGTCCCCCTGTGGCTTCTGAGTCTCTGCTCCAGTGGCTCCAGCAAGGAAACACAATCCCAAGAGGCCACTTCATCCTCACCCCACGCTGGATGCCCACAAGCAACACTGCACATGGTGTGTCTTGGTCAGACCACACAGACTGGGTGAAGAATTGTTTAACAGTGACTTAAAGTTGCTGTTCCCACAGGAATGAACACATTCCAGCTTCAGGCTCCACTGTTCAAACGGTGAGAGTTTAAGGGAACTTCACAGAAAATTAGGTCTTCGTTGGAGAGTGCTGAGGCAGAGTCTACCCACAATCTCTTTGTTCAGCAGTTCCTTTCCCATACTTTTACACTGTCAGCCACAAGTGAAGCTAGAAGGAAGGAGGAAGGGTAATGTATCCTTATATAAAAATACCAACTCTTCATTTTAACATTGTTTTTTACTGAGTAAAGTCAAAACATTTGGTACTTATTACACTTACATTTCATTTGGAGCAGACTTATTCAGCTTAATTCAGTGTGAATTATATAGATTCCAAAGCAAATTGATCTACTATACTTGCACCAGTTTTCTTGACAATTCTGCCTGAGAGTTTTCTGATTGCTCTAATGCAAAATATCCTGCTTCACTCTTGTAGAGTGTCCTTTTTGGCATCTTTACCTGTATTTAACAGTTTTCTTTGTGTTTATGTAAAGAAAAGGACAATAAGTGGAGTTCAGTTTTTTCTTAAAACACATGCTGTTAAATTTTGTAAATATCCTTATGAAAGTATCTAAAAATCAATTGAAACTCACTCCTGATATACTTCAGGAAACAACTTTCTGAAGTCCAGCATTACCAAAACCATTACACAACCGCAGACAATTTCTCTGGTTTAACCATGGGGATGTAAGTAGAGCATTTTCATCTCTGCCAAAAGCACCCAATTTGATGTAGAAAACATTCTCATGTATAAACTTGCGTACTAGGACACATTCATCTCACAGTGTTATGAAATTTAAGACGTAACTGCAGATGGAATATTTTGTTAGATACCACCAGTGGCTGGTCACAGCATCACAAATATCTTACAGGTCTCCTTTAACTGCAGATATGAAAAGAGTAACATCTTAATAATGGTATACTTTCATTTTATTATATGTTCTTCTAAAAATAACTGTATGTCTACATAAGTATATGAAGTTAATAATACAAAGTACCTACAGATCTTCACTAATCTCAAAATATTTATCCACAAAGTCTTTGTTACAGAGCTCAGCATTTACTTTTCCATGTATTTTGAGTACAAGACAGATGGCATTTCACAGTAGCAACCAGATGAGATATCACATGGACAAATCCATAACGTATGGTAAATACAAGCCCTTTCCTGACTGTGTAGATCATAGCAACATTTTCCCCAAATTCTTGTGTTGTTTTGTAGTGGTGCGATATTTCAAAGCTTTATTCAGACAGCAATTATCAGTCCCTTCATTTCAAAAGACATATCCTAAACCAAAATGGGTGTATGATAATCTCAAACATTTAGCTGGTAGTTTTTGTCTGAAATGGACTAAACTCCACAGACTGAACTGGAATAACAGCACACAGTGTGGCAGTCCAAATCCACATTGAACTGCTCTCTAGCAACAAGTGTCTGCAGAGACACCCATCAGCATGCAAAATTTATAATGTGGAGAACTAATGCTTCCAAAAATAAGGATACAAAATTGCTGACTACTGGATACAGTAAATTAACACCTTGTGTGTAATAGAGCAGGTTTAAAATAAGGTACCATCAGTTTCACAAAAGATGTTAATATACTTCAAAAATAGTCTGCACGCATATGACTCATTGTACACAATGCTGATTTCTCCACTTCTAGAAATGTGACAATTACGAATGACTCCAGTCCCTGAAAAAATTATCAAATAATAAAAGTCTGGCAACCAGGCAAATGCATTACTGTCTAGCTACAGAGATCCACATGTGTATGATTTTTTCCTCTATTTCCTGCCACTGCAGGTTTCAAAACACTGTAAGTACACCATGCTGACTGCCACAATAGGGCCACAAAATAGAAAAGGTCACACAAGGTATTACTCAAATCTTTTATTTCCTATAAAGTCTTCAGTGACTCGAAAGGGAACTTGAAAGATGTGGGGGAAACTAAATGTTGATGAATGACAATGTATCTATGAAGAAAAGAAGCAAGTTAATATCTTTGTGAAACCCATACTTGCCTCTGAGAACAACCTCACTTAATTATACCTTATTGCACTCTGGTGATTCTAGTTCCCGAACGGCATTAGTTTCTCATCAGGAAGGTTTTGCACTTCATAGGAACATTTTCCTCTGTTTCACATGAGAATTAAAATACAGCTCTGTAGAAAGTCTGAACAGCACTTACAAACTACAGTGGGTGGCAAGAAGAACTCTTTACAGCTTAGCTCTGTGGGTAGCTTTGTTTGAATTAATTGTATGCATGTATGTAAGCTCTCAAGACTAAAGCAATGGAAATGTCTGCTTTCCTCTGACCTTTTGACTCTATCCTGTTAAATAGCAAACTGATTTCTCCATGGTAATAATAGCTGCCAATATATTATCTTTTTTCCCCTACTAGACATTTAACAGTTTTAATAAAACAGTTAATTGGAATTGATTTTCATTTCACAGGATTATTGTCACCTTTCTTGTATCTTGTTTCTATTCTATATTCTTAATTCTTCCCAGAAATGCTGTCAAAATGTTTACTCACAAAATACACAGAAGTAAAAAAAAGGCATTTTCACAAGGTATTTTGCTCAACATGCACACGGACTGTAAGGTACATATATTTATGTATGCATGTATTTACATATACAGCTAACAGTTTCTTAGGTTACCCAGATTCCTCAGGTCCACTGATTTCCAGGCAAACTGTAAGTCCTCAGTATATCTAAAATTCCTGTAGCATCTCTTACATGGTTTTAGAGGAACTCAGGTGGCTAAATATAACACTGTGCAGTTTAAGAAGGACAAGGAATTACTGGAGGGAGTCCAGCGAGGGCTATGAAGATGATGAGGCGCCTAGAGCAACCTTTCTTATGATGAAAGACTGAGAGTGCTGGGTCTGTTCAGCCTGGAGAAGAGAAAGCTGAGAGGGGATCTCATCAATGTTTATAAATATCTCAAGGGTGGGTGTCAAGAGAGTGGGACCAGACTCTTTTCAGTGGTGCCCAACAATAGGATGAGGGGAACAGGCACAGACTGAAGCACCAGAACAGAAGCTCCATCTGAATATGAGGAGAAACACTTTTACTTTGAGGGTGACAGAGCCTGGAACAGGCTGCCCAGAGAGGCTGTGGAGTCTCCTTCTCTGGTCACATTCAAGACCTGCCTGGACACATTTCCGTGCGATCTGCTTTGGGTGAACCTGCTTTAGCAGGTGGGTTGGACTATATTATCTCCAGGGGTTCCTTCCAAACCCAACAGTTCTGTGATTCTGTGAATTCTGCAAATTCAGACGAAATGCTCCAATCAACAACATTCCCTGAAAATAAAGTAAAAATAAGCCAGTAGCTTTCTTGACTGTAGTAAGCACTGTGTTCTCCAAAATACTTTAGAAGGGTCTGTATAAATAAGTCAATGAATTAGTAATAAAAAGATCTGACTGCCTAACCCTTCTGATCATCATTAACACAGGTCTCTTCAGCTACCTTCAGCAGAAAATTTTAATCATAAGAGTGTTTGGTTTGTTTTCTTATCCCTAAATAATTTCTACTTCTAGTGCTTTTCATTTAACCCCCTGGTCATTGAAATGTTGAAGATTCATCCATCATATGGCAGATTGATAAGCAGTATTCAGAACCTGCCTCTCCAGGGGAATATGGTGCTAATAGCAAATATTTAATGTCAAGTTATTTATTGCTAATTTTGGCTCCGTTCTTCCCTCCTTTGCTGTCTGTTTCTTCGCACTTTCATTGTCTGTCAACTGTTAAATAGACATTTTCTGTGCTACCAGGAAATACTTTCAAATGATTACCCACTTAAGATTAACACCTCCATTTCCTTCTTGCGTGGTGGCAGATCCTTCTTTCTCAAGCAGGCATTACATTTCATCCACTGGATACATATTTAAAGTAACAAGAGCAAGAAGTAGTGAGTGGACTGTGAACTGGCTGAAGGAAAGAAGCCAGAGAGTCGTGGTCAGTGGGGCAGAGTCCAGTTGGAGGCCTGTATCTAGTGCAGTGCCTCAGGGGTCGGTACTGGGGCCAGTATTATTCAATATATTCATCAACAATTTGGACAAGGGAATAGAGCGTACTATCAGCAAGTTTTCTGATGACACCAAGCTGGGAGGAGTAGCTGACATGCCAGAAGGCTGTGCTGCCATCCAGCTGGACCTGGACAGGCTGGAGAGTTGGGCGGGGAAAAATTTAATGAAATATAACAAGGGCAAGTGTAGAGTCTTGCAACTGGGTAGAACAACCCCAGGTTCCAGTATAAGTTGGGGAATGACCTATTAGAGAGCAGTGTAGGGGAAAGGGACCTGGGGGTCCTGGTGGACAACAGGATGACCATGAGCCAGCACTGTGCTCTTGTGGCCAGGAAGGCCAATGGCATCCTGGGGTGTATTAGGAGATGGGTGGTTAGTAGGTTGAGAGAGGTTCTCCTTGCTCTCTACTCTGCCTTGGTGAGACCACATCTGGAATATTGTGTCCAGTTCTGGGCCCCTCAGTTCAAGAAGGACAGGGAACTGCTGGAGAGAGTCCAGTGTAGGGCAACAAAGATGATTAAGGGAGTGGAGCATCTCCCTTATGAGGAAAGGCTAAGGAAGCTGGGGCTCTTTAGCCTGGAGAAGAGGAGACTGAGGGGTGACCTTATTAATGTTTACAAATATATAAAGGGTGAGTGCCACTAAGATGGAGCCAGGCTCTTCTTGGTGACAACCAACAGTAGGACAAGGGGTAATGGGTTCAAACTGGAACACAAGAGGTTCCACTTGAATTTGAGAAGAAACTTCTTCACAGTGAGGGTGACAGAGCACTGGAACAGGCTGCCCAGGGGGGTTGTGAAGTCTCCTTCTCTGGAGACATTTAAAACCCGCCTGGACACATTCCTGTGTAGTCTCATCTAGGTGTTTCTGCTCCGACAGGGGGATTGGACTAGATGATCTTTTGAGGTCCCTTCCAACCCCTAACATTCTGTGATTCTGTGAAAAGAGAAGTAAGTCCATTACTACAAACTAATATTGATTTATCAGTAACTCTGAATATATACAACTTCACATTCTTTCAGCAATTTCTTTGTGCAAATGTATTTCCAGATGAAGTATGCTATAGCAAATGCTAAAACTATGCATGAGTCTTCAATACATATAGCTGAACCACCTAATATTTAGTGTTTCAACCCTGGTGTGGTCCTCAACCACTTCCATTTCTTTTTACATTTTTATTACTCAAAAAACACACAGCACAAAGATGTTTTTTAAATCAGTACTTACGGAGTTAAAAGAAATAACTAGATTTAGAAATTCTACTTTCTCATTGCATGACACACTGCTTGTACTTGAAAACTCAACAGCATCACTGAATATACATTGGTTGAAATTGGCTGAAAGCACTGCTGCCAGCAACTTGTCTTGTTTACCTCATTGACACCTAAGCATAGAAACCATTGCCTTCAGCATGAGAAACATCTTTAGAACTGTTGACATCTCAAGACTTGTTAACTTCTACTCAAGGATCGCATTTGGTTTGGGCATATTTAAGATTTACATAACAATGCATTAATAACTGCAGTCTTAAACATTAGTATGCTTGGAATTACAAAAATAGCCATAAAAATAATTCCTAGGCAACATATTTCACTTTCTTTGACCTTGTTGACATAGCCCTAGCCCTGGGATTACAAAAGAACATCAGAGTGTATCATATAACATCAGTTTCAAAAAATACAAAAAGAATGCACTCAAAATTTAATTTTTACATATTTATGAAACAAATTAAAACTTAATATGGTATACAAATGGAAAGCATGAAAATTAAAAATAAATGGCAATGAAAAATGGTGCAGCTTCTGAGAACTTTTTTTTTGCCTGTTTTTTCATTTAGATGGCAAGCAAAACTGGATGATTTGTAGAATAGATTTTCAGTGTCAAAAATGCAACAAATATTGATTAAAAAATGGAACTTTCTATTTCACAGATAGACTTCCCATAAAAAAATACCACATAACTACTGACATTTTTACACTGTGGCATTCAAATGAATGACTTTTCTCATATCTAGATGTTCCTGTGGTTGGGTTGTACCTTTTTTCTCCAACTTTCAGCAAAGATTGTGTTTAATGAAACAAAGAAAACATAAAACTACTTTGAGAAGGCACTGTATTGGGCATGATGTGGAAGCTGAGAATCTAATGAAAAGCTTGAGATCATTTTTATTTTAGGCTACTCAGATAATTCCTTACAGGCATTGTTTGGAAAACTGATGTTTCTTCTGATATCATAGAGAGAAAAATACATAGAGTCTACAAAAATACGTGATAACAATAGAAATGGTAGATTGGGGTTGCAAGGCTTTGTAATGGGGGGCAGAAGAGAGACAAAATAAGGAGTAATTAAGAATATCAGTGGTGGTAGATTTGAGAGGCAAACCTTGGGTTCCAAACCTTTCTTAAAGTCTGGATTGCTTCTGTGTATGAGTCTGAGATGCTAAATTGCAAAGAATCATATGGCAAGGTCCACTGTCACCCTCTACGTTTAGGGGCTTATGGGAACTGGTGATCTTAGTTATCCACTCAAAGGAGCACATCACCATTCATCTGTGTCTCTGACCCTCATGTTCTACTTCAGCTGTATGATCTTAATGTTATTAACATGCAGTTCAGCTACTAGGTATTCTATATAAGCAACTACAGTAAAATCCAACTTTAAAGGGATTTAAGATAATAAAATATAAACACATATAAATGGAAATGTTTTCACAACATTAACAAAGATACAATGACCAGAAGTCCAGCTAATTTCGCAGGAAACAAATTATTTCAAGAAGTGGCTGCCTCTTTTTTTTTTTTTCCTTTTTTTTCAGGATGGCATTGACTGAAATACATACATCATGTGGAATAAACAGGGCATGCAGCTGATGCATTAAATTGGCTCACTGAGAGATTTTAAAGCCTAGTTGTGATTAAGGAGATATCAGCAACTAAAGTGACTCTAATGAGACTCCCAAGGACTCTTAGTGAAAGATTATTTAACATTTTTATTGATTAATCAAACAATGATATTCATGTAAAGCTTGCCATTAACAGATGAAAGTGCGACATTACTTTCCTATTATAGATCAATTTGATTTGCCTTGCAGTCAAACAAAATAATTCCATTATAGCTAACTGCACCATACTACATCTGGAAAAAAAAATAAAAGGAATATGGGCTATATGTTTATGTTAAGAAAAAAGCCCTGGAAAGCAGTAATCACATCAGAACATGCAGAAAACTGTCAGAAGAGGAAAGCTTGGTGAAATGGTATGGCAAAAGGGATTAGCAAGAACTTTTGGAGGTCTGCAAAGGGGAATGCAAAGTAGAAGGTAGGTTGCTGCCTCACCTCAGTACATCTACTACTATAAGATTATTTTGGTATAATTTGCTTCCTAATTTGGTGTATCTGCTTATAACATTGAAACAATGAAAAGCGTTAAAAGGAGTGTCACAGAAAGTGATCTAGATGCTGAAAAGTTAGCATTGTGATAGGTGTCTTACAGGGCTTGGGATATCCAGTTTGTTGAAAAGAAGGTTCAGAGCTGATTTCATTAGTGCATCCTGGTACCTGTAAATGGAAAAGGCATCAAAGAGTACGTGCTAGTCAGTCTCCATGAAAAGATGTAGTAGGACGCAGCGACTGGAACTTTAATTTAGACGAACTGAAAAGAGATACCATTTTTGAGTTGTGAACAAGTCACACAGCTGGCTGATCTCATCACAAGTCATCAACACATATAAGCTAAAACCTTGAAATCTGTGAATGTATCTGTTCCTCCATTCCTCTCTTCCCTTGTGGAACGTGGTAAGAATTGTTTCCTGAATTGCTCACCATATACCCATAAGACATGCTGGAATGGTTTAGCATCTCTGAATTGCTGGAGTCTGTGCATTTCCAGTACCATACCATACCAATGTTTAGAACATAGGTATTAAGTGAGATGAATCCCAGCCGTACACCTCACAGCTCCCGTGATGAAACCAGGGAAGTACAGTAAGGAGCATTTCTGACATAACTACTTCGGTATTAGGCAGGTAACAAACTTCTCTTAAGAGTTCATGGGAGGTCTCCCTAACTCAAGGCCTTCTGGCACACACATGCCCTGGCATCAGACGGACTCTGACACTCGCCACATGGGTCAGCATTAACAAAACAAGAGCAAAAATTTCAGAATAAAAACCACGTGTAAAATTTAGCTATACTTTTGAGGTGTAGCTACAAAACGCACTCATCCAAAAGGTGCTTACTTAGGCACAGGCAACACCAATTGACTCTAGAGGGAAGATGTAGCCTTGGGATGCCTGGGACAGGGATGGAGACCTCAGTTGTGAAAAGCAGTTCTCAGCAACCCAAACTTCAGATCTTAAGACTATCACGTCTACAGTTATGCTAAAACCTATCATATTCTATTTCATATGGCGACATGCCACGGTGATGGGAGTAAGACCTGGCACAGCCACTCCTCGGTCAAAACACTGGGTGCTGCCCACAGAACGGCAGCTGCCTTCAGCGATGGCTGTGAAACCCTGAGGAGAGCCCATGGAAGCTCACACAGTTTTATTTTCCATAGAAGATGCGGTAAGGAAGAAACGCCGCCGGGCAGGGAATGCAGCAGGGATGGACGCACCTGGCGGCGGGAATATCAACCTTGTGCGGGGCTTTACCTCAGAAACGCAGACAAAAGCCTTTCGCAACCAGGCAGATCCCATCCACCCCCTCTCCCCCGGCTCGGGCAGCCAATGGGCCCGAAGCCAAACCCCACGGGAGGGGCTCCCGGCCAGCCCCCAGCCCCCAGCCCCGCGCCCGCTGCGGCCCCGACGACGGCTGAGCCGCCGCCTTCCCAGCGGGACCGCCGCCGCGGGGGCGGAGGCAGCGGGCGGGCACCTCCCCGGCGGCGCCCCCGCTCCTGACGGCGTTTCCGGGCGGGGGGAGCCGGGTTGTGCGTCCGGGTTGAGTCGGCCCTAGCGAACGGTTTCATCTTGCATTCCCTCCTCCGCCGTGCTCACTCGCCGTCGCTGAGGCGGAGCCGCCGCCCAGCCCGCTCCCGCCGGCGGTCAGTGAGAGGGGCCGCGGGCGGGAGGGCAGCGGGGCCCCGGCGGCGGCTGCGGGTGCTCCAAGGCGGGAGGTGCTGCCGGGCTGGGCGGGCTGCCGGGGAGCGGGGCCGGGGAGGCGCCGGGGCGGGCGCCGGAGGGGCCGGGGCCGCAGGAGGGGGCCGGGGCCGCGGGAGGGGGCCGGGGCGGCTGCCCGAGCCTCCGCCCTCACCGCGGCGGCGCCCCCGGGCAGAGCCGGCAGCGGCCGCGGGGGCTCCTGACGCCGAGACCACGGGGCGGGTGTCCCCTGGCGCGTAGGTGCTCGCTTAAAATGTCCTGAATGCTGATGTTGAATGCAACTAAAGCAGTCCTTTCTGAATAAAACATCAGCTGCCGGTGAGCCGGGCGGGGTATCGGGTGGCGCAGCTCTCCCAGCACGGGTTGTTCGGTGTGGGGGTGTCCGTCCTCTCCTGTGGAAGGAGGTGGCTCGTCCCTCACGGGAGGAAATTCGCTGCCCTGAAGATGCGAAGTGTTCCTGTGATGAGAGCCCAGCACAGCAAACCTCTGGGGAAACTTAGCTTTTCTGTGCGCCTGCGTTTCTTCCCCAAAAAAAAACCAAACCCACCAGCAAAACGTATGTGAAATACCTCTACAGTAATGCAAATATATTATTTTGAGGTTTTGCACATTGGAATTTTAGTTGATATAAATATCTCCATGTCCACTGTAACCACTTGCAGTGTGAGCTTTGACTGTATACTTAAGTGACTTGGCTTTGCCTCCAGTGCGAGTGAAATTACATCGGAGAGAAATCAGGTATTTCCCCTGCAGTAGCTGTGTGATGTGGGGTTATGTTCACGCATAATGCTATACAGACTTTTAAAATGTCAATAACTTGTGTATTATTAATAAGATACATTGTCTAAAGGATTAAAACAGTTGGATTATTTAGTTTCTGGTTTAAAGAAATCACCTTTTGAAAATGCATAATTTTCAGAATTGTCCAAAAATAGTTAATACATTTAGTGTTTTGATTCACATGCAAAAGAAAAAAAAAAAAAGGCGCACAATTGTTTGTTTGTTTGTTTGTTTTTAAATGTACTTTCCCAGAAAGGCAAATTTAGACAAGGTCATAAGAACTGGAGAA
Source organism: Nesoenas mayeri (assembly GCF_963082525.1). Taxonomy (NCBI): domain Eukaryota; kingdom Metazoa; phylum Chordata; class Aves; order Columbiformes; family Columbidae; genus Nesoenas; species Nesoenas mayeri. The sequence continues at coordinate 26,851,235 of NC_137544.1, read as the reverse complement.
AGGATATAATCACAGAAATAAATAGGTTTATGTCTTCAAAGCATCAGTGTTGGTGTCAGGTGATGATGTCTGAACTGGGTGTAAGAGAACAGTGGCTGAAGTGAGAAGTTACCGTACTTCAGGCTTGAGATACACCCTAGGTTTATTGGAAGAGCATCTTGCACGTGTTAGCAGTGGAGCATCAGGAACATAATCAACATATGACAATCCATTCGTACAGTGGAAAGATATTTTTTGTGAACAGTTATATTAATTTCCAATTAATAAGTGGCAAATCAGAGTGCAGGCTGCTTGAATAAATTGCCTGAGATCACTTAAGCAATCTGTGGCAGAGCTAGAAACAAATTCTTCTATCTGTCTATCTGTGTGAATCCTAATGTGTGATCATCTTTCCTCTTCCTTTCTATTCACAGCATTTTTATAAACATAGCTATTTGCTTTGTTTAAAGGATCAATAGTTTCCTGACAAGCCAGAGAGTCACCTGAGACACAAAGATGTTGGAAGAAGATATGGAGGTGGCCATCAAGGTGGTAGTAGTAGGAAATGGAGCTGTTGGGAAGTCCAGTATGATTCAGCGATATTGCAAGGGGATTTTTACAAAAGACTACAAGAAAACTATTGGTGTAGATTTCCTGGAAAGACAAATCCAGTATGTATTAAACAGATGCCATAATACTGATTTTTTTTTTTTTAACTTTCTCTCTATTCCTTTGTTCTATTGTAATCCTAAGACTTGTGAAGGCTTGAAAGACAAGGCCTGCTGTTTCTGAAGCACAGCAAAGGGAGTTGTTTTGTCTTTTGCAGTGTGGTCTAAAACTGTATCACTCTGTTTTCCATCCAAGATGTAGAATTATAAATAAAATTTGGAACCTCTATCGTACTAAGCTTTTCACTTTTTTTTTGTAATTTCATGTAGAAGAAGTGGAAGTGCTTATGATAAAACAATTATGCAAATTTGTTAGCTAATATAGATAAAAATAATGAATATGCTACACATTCAGCCTTTTTATGCAATATGAGCAGATAACAGCTAATTATGTTTGATAAAATGGAAAATACTATGGGAATGAGAAGTAAGAAAATTCTATAAATTCTGTAAGCTGATTAAAAAGGTGAAATGGCCATTATTCAGGCACTTAAGTTGTGATGTCTGTATTGTTTTTCCTTGTAGAGGGAAATGTAGAGGAAGAGGTCTAGGGAAAATGTAATACAGATTGTCAGTAAAGAGCATGTAACGTAATTGAGGGACTATTGGCATAGTAAGTTGTGGAGGTGAACCACTATTAATATTGTTATATTATCTTTAAATCAAGTAAAATTTGACTTGGATTACTCTTATATTGTAGACAGGGAAGTATTTCCAGCTCAGTTGTTTTGAATTGATCTTGTTCACTGTATTGATTACAAAACTGTCTTTTATTTCAGAGTTAATGATGAAGACGTCAGGCTGATGTTGTGGGACACTGCGGGTCAAGAAGAGTTTGATGCAATAACTAAGGCCTACTACAGAGGTGAAAATACCATGTTTGTTACTTGGCAGTTGGTGCTGGGTTTTTGGTCTGCACATCTCTTAAGATATTTTCTTGTCTTTGTATTAAGAATTTTAGTTAATTCATGTATGTGCAAAGTAAGTTTAGTTCACCTTTTGTAGTTCTTAAATATTTTTTTCCTTCATGCAAGTTCTTTGCCTTATTTAAGTGCCACTTAATGCAGGATGCTTGGTAGTGCCCTTCAAAAACATAGAACAATATGAGACAAATATCTATCTGCACAGAAACTGCACAGAATGTAGCCATTCGAACAATCAAATGCAAATTTATAATTTCCTGCTAAAAGTGTTGTTTGTTTGTTTGTTTTTTTCTGTAGGACATGTATTTATAAATGTTCCAAAAGCCATGGTGGGGCCACTTAGAAATTAACCCAAGGGAAGAAAAATCCACCAGTCTTCTTAGAAAGATAGTTTGCTAGACAGTATTGCTAGTACAGACTGCTTCAAACACGTTAACACAAAAGAGTGACAAGGAAGTGGGATTTACTTCATAAAACAGGAACTGTATTATTGAGCCTTATAAAGGCAGTTCATCTATTTAGCCAGTTACAAATTGCATACTTAGGCTTTCTTTGCATATAATTTAACAGTGGTTGTGAATATCTTTCCTTTTTTCTTTTCAACATGACAGATATGAATGACTTGGCAAAGATTCCATCATTCAGCTGTTGTCAAACTGATTACTTGATGGCTGGGGAACGCATATTGCTGTGTTTATAAAATTATCTCATTTAGAGATAAAATAATAGTTATGCTGTTCTGTTTCAGGATGGTGTAGTCCTCTGACCTTTTTATATTTCATTATTGTCAGCTAAGAGGTTTTTTGTCTGTAGTATTTCTAGTTGTTGCTCCTAACTGATGATTACCGTGTCTTCAGAGAAAGATCTTTCTTTCTTTTCTTTTGTTTTTTTAATCCTCATGTGGAAATAGACCATTCTGTTATATTACACCTGACAAGTTGAGTATATGCATTTTAGAAGGTAGCACCTGATTCTGTTGGAGCTTCTTTCTTACTCTCCTGGCCTTTTTCTCCTAATGACTGGGACTGATATGCTAAAATACGGAGTGTTCAGAAGAGCTTTCAAGTACACTTACTGGCCTCAACACAAGCAGCCTGGTGGTTAAAAAACCAAAATCTTCATGAGTATCTTGATATCTTGCTCGTGACTTGTGCCCAGCATAGTGCAGTTAGGTCGCTGCCTTCATGATCTTTATACCAAAGAGCCTACTGTGAAGTAGAACGTAGTCATGTTGTGGATGCGCATTGTAGACAATATTACAGATATATTAAGAGTTCAAGCTATTAGATACAGTGACTGTTCTGCACTGGACTTTGACTCATGAAGGACAAGGGAAATGATAAGAACCTGGAGTGCAATTTTGGTTTAGTGTCAAGTCTGCAAGCACAGTATTGTAGAAGCAGAAGGTCAAGATTACTTTGGAAATGCAAAGATTTCATTGCCAATTATTGCTGATAAAGGGAGGACCCCTCTAAGATAGGTAAGGTAGATGCTGGCTGTTACTGTAAGGTCTGCCTCTCCCGCAGGTCACTGTCCCACTATTATTACACTAGGACTTATGTACTCTTCTGCAACATTGTGTATTGTCAGTTCTTTGGGAGTCACCTGCTCATCAGTGGTCACACAACAAATGCTTCAGAGTGTGTTTTCTGAGCCTTTCTTGTCCAGGGACCAAATTTATTCAGCCTTGCAGAGAAACAAAATTGGCGCTGAATTTGTCATGTGGTTTTCTATGTACAGGCGAACACGTGCAGCGGGTGTAGCTGCATGCCCGTGATCACACAGCACAAGAAGTCCAGCAGCCTAAATTCACAGAGTTGAAGGAAGCTTTGTATGTATTTAATAATTTCTTTTTTACATTGTATCATGCATCTTCTTACCAGTTAGCATTCAATGGAAGTCACACATTTTCTGATTGGCTAGGTACTTTGTTCATATTCTAAGCACATGCATAAGTGGCTGTCATTAGCAGCACTGTGTCTTCTGTCCATGTTATGGATGGTTTTTTACAGCAGTATTTCATCACTTCTTTGTGCATGCATCCTCTTCCATCCACTACCACTGGTATCTTGAGTAGACCCTTGTAAGGTTTTTGATGGAAAACAGACATATTGCTCATTAGTCTGTTACTCATTTGCTGGTTAGTCAAGTTCTCAGGCTCCTCATTTTATCTCACAATAGTTGGGCTTCATATTTCACAAGCCATCATAACATTGCTCTACCTTGCTCTTGGCAGTCATTTTCGACTGTAGTAACTATGGTAATGGGAGGGCTGCAAGACTTTGCTAGTCCAGTTTGGAACAAGGCAGCCCTCTTTTGGATACTGTTGGTGAGACCTGGCACCCTGCTAAGCCTGTTAAAGACAGCTGGGATCCACAGAATTTATCAACGGTAAACAAGAACTTCTGGAGTGATATCACTGACCGCTGATTTTGATCTCAGTTTAAGATTCAACAAGCCACCATGAGTTTTACAGTGAAAGTGTGTTTTCTGTCATAGTCTGGAAAAGTTGAGGCAAAGAATAGAAAAGTGAAATGAATAGGTGCCAAGTGTGAGGCCCTGTTTGAGTCTGCTTGTGACAAGGAATTTCTTTACACATTTTCTGTTACGTAGGCTTTGTGCCATTATGAAAGGAGAAAATACAGTTACAAGAGTCTATGAGGATGGGATAGTCTGCTAAGGATCTTTGAGACCTACGCAGCGGACAAGTGTATGCTCTTCTTAAATCAAAGAGAATGCTGGCACTGCTCTTTTATTTTTTTACTGAATTAGGCTAGGTATGGATATCATATAATTGATTCTGCAGCCAGTTGGAACCTTTTTAAAATAAAGATACAGGGATTATCAACTCAGTAATTGCACACAAAAAAAAACAAGTGTTCTTTTTTCAGTACTTTAAAGTAGCTTTATGAAACAGCTTCTTACAAAAGAACTTTGATTTAAAATATTCATAGAGAACATCCTGTTTTTAGCTGTTGTGTTTGTGTCTGACACTCCAGTGCCTTTGCTGCTGGTGTCTGTTGTACACGGTGTGTTGTACGGCAGAGGTGGTGTGTGACTCCATTTGCAGTGGATGAGTGTGCCAGTGATATTATTGACTCTTGAATACTGTCAGTCGCTGCATACAGAAAGGTGCTTACATGCCTAAATCCTGAGGTTTATCTTTGTTTTTTCTCCTTAGAGCTCCTACATGGACGTTATAATTTCTTAAACTTGTTTATGTTCTTAATAAAAATACTGAGTATTTAGCAATATTCTGAGACGATATACCGAGGAAGATTGCTGCTCTGCAGCATGTTCTGTTGAACTCTGTTGCCATGCTAACTTCTGCCCCATATTAAAGCATACTTTCAGGAACATCACATTTGATAGCGTTTGAATTGAGCATGAGAGGAGTACTACTTTTGTTCTTATCTTCCTAAACAAGCATTGTGCATGGTTATTTGATTAGTAAATGATGATATTTCTTACAGTCCGGTGATCAAAACCTTCAGCAGACATTTGGAAATACAGAGTTACACTACTGTACAGAATTTGTAGTTGTTGATTACGCTTTCTTTTATTGTTGTTTGTTAATTTCCTGGAGAGAACCTCTAAATGCCAGCATCTTGAAGGTCCTAAAAATATTTCAGTTCAATTTCTAATTAGAGCCTATAATATAATTCTCTTTAAAAAGCACTGTGGCCAGGCTGAGTTATTTTCATTGTCCCTGTCCACTGCATTCTACGAGCATCATATGTAAATTGAATAAGGAGGTCTGATGCTTTAAGTCATCCCCTTTTTACCTACCACATGCTAGGAGTTTTCCCTCTGAACTTACTTTTGCAAAGTTATCTCCATGTTTTAGCATTCAGGAGGAATGAGTGAAAGGAGAGAGATGAACTAGAAGTGTCTTAGAGTGGAAACTTTACAATAGAATTCCTAGCCATAACACAGAACAAGATGATGTTTACAAATGGTGATAGTCTTTTAATAAACATTCTCATCTCCAGTAGAGTGAAGAACTTGAGAGGCTTTATTATGCTAGATTGCAAAACAGTCTTTAAATTCAGTATTGATAAATGCAAACTAACCTGCTTTGGAAAGAATAATTAATTGTACACCCAAGTGGAACTGCATCAGGATAATTGCATACATTAGAACATGCTGTGGACATCAGAGGAAGCAAACAAAATTTTAGAACACAAATAACAGGGAAAATTATGGAAGACTACATTGCTACTATTTTATTGGTAGACCCTGAATTGAAATTCTGAGGGCAATTCTTCTTATTCTGTGCAAAACTATACCAGAAGGGTCTTAATGACATGTGAAAGAATGTTAAAGAGCATAGGAAAATTTTGTAAAGATAGCGTGAACTTGGCTTTGAAAAAGCTAAATAAAATGAAACCTAATAAAAGAACTTGGGCGCTTTGTGTGAAAGAAATATGAAGACAAAATAATACAAGAGTGGGGGATGCTTGGTGAAAGGCATAGATAAAACAAAATTCGTACTGATGAAATAATTTTTAATGCTATATGTAAGTAGATTGGGATATTTGCCACAAGGTAACATTAGAGTCTCAAACACCTTATCTATCCCTTTTACACTCTGTAACTATCTATCAAATATATTAAAGGCATACAAATAATAAAGTGTTTCTCGAGGTGTTTATATGGAAAGAAAAGTGGTTTCTTGAAGATAACAAAGGGCTACTGGACAGTCAGAAGGCCATTCACTAATATTTAAGCTGTGGAAGTATCTTCTCAGTATCTGTGGGTTTTAACTATTGTTAAGGCTGTTACAAAACCATAACAAAAATGGTGCAAAACATTTTGTATAATTTGTCATAGTGTTGTGATAGAATAAGTATGAATTAGAAATATACCTATTTTCTCCAAAAAGCTACCGGACAATTTACTTGAAATAATCACAACTTTCTCTGAGAACTGAGTTTTCTTTCTTCAAAATCCAAATTACTGTAGCACGAAGAATAACATGAAGTGTGCTTTACAGATACTGCATACAGAAAAATATTTGCGTTCTGGCCTCCATTAAGCTGTCTGGAAAACAGTGAGCAATAAGCAAACCTCCCTAACCCTTTTTCCAGCCTTTCCACACTCACTCCTATTCCTTTCCACTGTGTGCATTCACCCTGCTGGAAATTGCTTGAAAGGTAACAGATCTGTAGCCATCGTGAAGAGTGGGTATAACAATCAAAATAATATGGCAGTTGTGACCATTGTTTTGACCCAAGCTGGGCACTTTAATGGGAGCAACTGGAAAAATCCCTCATATTTGAAATACTTTATATGGAGGGAGTTTTTTTGTTTGTTTTATTTGGGGTTTTTTTGTTTGTTTGGGTTTTTGGTTTTTTGTTTTTTAATGTTGGTTGGTTGATTTGTATTTGTAATTGTGTGTTTTTTAGGAGCCCAGGCTTGTGTTCTTGTGTTTTCTACAACTGACAGAGAGTCCTTCAAAGCAATCCCTACCTGGAAAGAGAAAGTCATGACCGAAGTTGGAGATATTCCCACGGTTCTTGTGCAGAATAAGATTGATCTTCTTGATGACTCTTGTATTAAGAAGTAGGAGCTTTATCTTACTGCTTAAAGAACAATATATGTCCCCTGTAGATACATGTTTTTAAAAAAATCCGCGGGAGTTTCTGGTGAAGACTTATGATATTGGTTGTCAAACGTGTGCCCTGCATGAAAACGTGCCCTAGAAGCACAAGGGACAGGTATTGCTGCATGAGGGTATAATAGTTCCTGGGGGAGATGTGCTTGCCAAGCTCGGAGCTGTCTGCTTCATGCCGCCTTCTGAAGTGTCAGCCAAAAAAATAGAATAGCGTCAAGAGTTTGGTTGTGCCATGGTATGATTTTATCTTCTTTTTAATCAGAAATTCTAAAACCGTAATGTTTCTCTCCTCTTAAAATTTCCTGTTAAGCTGTGCTGTGCATCAGTGAAGTTACTGCCTAGTTTGGCTAGAGAATGCTTGCTGAAATGATGAAGTAGTATTAAACAGTTTGTTTGATTAAAATATCTTAATAAGCTTTGCTTTGATTTTCCTTAATTTGCTTTTATTGCTTGTTTTTATCAAAACAATATAACTCTACAGAAGTACGTGTCTGTTAATGTTCTCGGACTGCATGGTGCTAATCCTTCACTATATTTTTCGTTACAGATTTTACTGTCAGTTCATTTTACCCTTGTATATATGACCAATTTCAGCTTAACAAATACTAACTTTTATTTACCACAGCATAACATGTGGAAAATATTGCATGATGTTGATCATTCTCCACTTCTTTATTTCTACATCTTCCTGAGAGATTTAAATTATTTCTTCTTTTTGTTGTTTCCTGCACTGGCTTTCTGTGTTCTCTGTTTGCTATCATTGATTGCATAAATCAGCTTCTACTCCCTCTGCAAAGAATACTGAGGATTTTTCAAAGGAAAAGCAAAATTGCATTTGAACTCCTTTATTCATGGTATGTCCCTCAGGTTTTGTTCTCAGCATACTCCATCTGCCTCAGTAGTTTCATCTTTCTGATGATTTGATTTGCCTTGGTGAAGTTTTCATAAGTTTCGTCAGCTTTTCCTTAAAATTTACCACCAGTTCTCTTTCACTTCACAGAAAAAAAAGCAATTCTTTATTTAATCTCTACATTCATCAGATTGCATAGTCTACTGCTTTATTAAAATACACATAAGGATTAATTTGTTGTTGTTGTTTTGACTTTGCACGGTAATTGTTCTGATTCTAGTGCTGTTAATTACAGCCTCCTTCCTTTTTATTTGCACTGACACCTGTCATTGAAACCTTGGGAAATTTTAGTTAATGAAGTCAATAAATATTGAGAAGTAATTACTTTTGGCCATACCAAAACTGTATGTAAAATAGTTTCTTGTTATAGTGGAGATATTGTAAAGAAATCAAGGATTGGGTATTTTTTGTTGGAGTTTCTTAACCCACCTTGCCATGTTTATCTCAGCACGAAGCATTTTTGTCTATAAGAATAAATGCTGGCAAATAATACAAATTAGTATTTACGAAATCTTCTCTTATGCAGTGAAGAGGCAGAAGCACTGGCAAAAAAGCTAAAATTAAGGTTCTACAGAGCGTCTGTGAAGGAAGACCTGAACGTGACGGAAGGTAGGGGATGGAGCGGAGCCGGCGTCTGTGCTGCCCGCTGCTCTGTGCGCTCGGTGTCCCTCCAGCGCTTCCCGTGTTGTGTGCTGTTGGCAATGCTGTTTGTGTTTCTTAGCAGTGCGCTTCAAACGAGTCTAAAGTCACTTGATACCAGTGTCTTTCCTTTCTCTTCCACAAACAGCGCTGATCTTCAGAAGTGCCAATGTGTTAAGGTTGCTTAGTTCTAATGACTGTCAGTAAGCACTGAGCTTTTAAAAAAAATTATACATAGAAGTTCAACTATTACAACATCCAAATTCTCAAACAGATTGTTTTGTAGTTATTAATAGTTAATGAACAATTTATATAGACAATTATTTCATAGTTTGGTTATATTTAAATAAAGTACATTAAAAGATTGGACCTGTTGCAGTCTTTTGTCTACTGATGATATTTTTACTAGTTCCCAAGTACCACTTTTTGATGTATATATTTCATTTTGTAAGAGTCCTGTTATAAAATTCAGTCACTATCTTTTGTGGGGTAGCTTTGAATAATGATGAGTTATAGTCTCTGATAACTTTTGTTTACTCGGGCGAACTTAATAGTAAACTAATTGTTTCTCCTCTGTTAATGTCATTCACCTTGGAAAAAAAAATCTATGAGAGAAAATGTAAAATGTTTCTGTATCATCTTCATATGAGTTATCAATTACAAATATAAATAATCACAACATATATGGGTCCTGAAAATTCCTCAATCATTGTAGATTTTTTCAGAATCCTAGGTAGACTTTCTATACCCTAATACAAATGAGGATAGCTTTAGTTAATCATTAAAATGTTGCTGCCAAGTTTTATTAATAGCCTTAGTTTACATGACTGATATTATTCTAAGGCTTCTTGCAATATATACATGTGTGCATATACATATATATATGTATATATGTATATGCACACATATATATATAATTCCTCATAATTTTAAAAAGTTCCAAGTTGCATGAATTGGAACATTTGGCAATATGTATGTGCCAGCTTTATTACAGGAGTATTGAGATGTTTCTTTCTGCTCTGCAAGACCCTCATATGGCAAACCTGGGTAGACCCTGGACTAATATGGGTTCTGCTCAGGTACTGAGCTGAGAGAGAATCACTTAACCAGATTGTGCTAAACCTATGGTGTCGAATGCACTTTTGTCACCACACAGAATTTTGACATGAAGGTATTATTATTGATTTGAAGATTATTTTTAAGCATACTCTGATGTATCTTTTTTCTTGTTAACTTTCCAGTTTTTAAGTATTTGGCTGACAAATATCTTCAGAAGCTCAAGCAACAAACATCTGAAGATCCAGAACTAGTACATACAAGCAGTAACAAGATTGGTATGTACACTGTATTAAAAAAAAAACCCAGAAGACAGTATTTTGTGCCATCAAAGCTGATGGTCTCATTTGTTTCCATACGGAGTTAATACAAGGTGAATCAGGGTCTAATTATTACCTTCCCACCTTAGGATATTGTCTTTTTTTCTTCCGTAAAATATCTTTGTGACTCTGTAAAGTTAAAGATCGTCAAACCAGTTTACTAAAGTTTCCAGCTAACGTTTGGGAAGTGACCTTGTTTTAAATTTGTTTAAAAAAACATTGTGTAAGGACTTGAGATGCTTGTTGGGGTTTTAAAATTTAATTAGTATTAGTGTTACTCATCTTGGTGCAGATTTGCAGGAGACTCACGGTGAAAGAATCCAGCCTGTAATAAGAATGTCTTTGTAATCTGCCTTTTGTAAGGGAACACTGAACTTGTGTAGTCCTTCTTTAACACATTTCTGAGTCAGTTCACATACTTTCCTTAAAGCACTCCCTTTTTGTTCAGGCTTTTTCCTTACCTTTATCTCAGCACTAAGTTCCTAACTTCAAAACTGTTGTGTTTATTATATTGCTTAGCTAACCATAACTTGGTTAGCATGCAATTAGTAGCATACCCATAGGCAGGTGAGCGCATATGCAGCCGTTCAGTTGCATAGGTATTGTAGACCAGCTTTAAATACTGCCTGGCTGGTAATCCCATCTGGCTCCATGTTCGGCTGCAAAACCGACCCAGAAATAGACAAAGCCTTTAAAAACTAGAGTGTGCATGTGAGGGGCACTACTGTGCCTTAACTGTTGCGTCTCAAGTCCTAATGTATTATGCTGCAGGAAGTAAAGAAATACAAATACTTTTCTTGTCTTTAATTTCTGTAGGTGTTTTTAACACAGCTGGTGGAAGTCACTCCAACCAGAATTCTAGCACTCTGAATGGTGGAGATGTCGTCAACCTTAGACCCAACAAACAGAGGACCAAGAAAAACAGAAATCTTTTTAGCAACTGCAGCATACTTTAGACCACTTTTGGAGGGAAAAAACAACGAAACCAAAAAAACAACCAACAAACAACGCAGTGAATTGGATGAAGTTGTGCAATTGGATACAGAGTAAAGCCAGCTGCAGAGGTATTTTTACCAGTGCTTTAGCAAATCTTGTGCCTATGGGATCCTTGACAGGACAGGTTTATATGAACTCGCTGATCACAGCGTTTTTGGGTGTGTGGAGTGAGACACCTGGTGGCAAAACACAGAACCGGGGCTGCCCCGTGCACTTTGTAAAAATTAGGCAAGCTTCTCCTTGTGAGGGAATTATTTACAGAGCTATGAGCTAAGTATTGCTGAATTGCAAAGCACATTGCAAAGTACGGATAACACAAGAATAGGTACAGACTGTGACACTAAGGCCCAAAGTAAAATAGCAACCTTGCAACTAAATTTCCAAGATGATGTTAGAATTAGTTAGTCGGGACACAAAGATGATAAATGAAAAGCAAAAAGAAGACATTACATTTTATGCTTGACCATATTAATATGGATTCTGGCAGTTCTGGTAGTACTTGTATAATATATATGAGTGCTAAGGTATATATGTAAACATTTGGTATGAATATTTAGGCTAAATTCCAGTGTAAACTCCATGTTACTTGGAGATCAGTTAATGATCATGAAATAGCATTTTCCAGAAAATATTTAACTACATTTCAGATGCGGCTTTCCCAGCTGCCACTGTGTGCATTTCACTTGCTATACTTTGGGCCTAAAAGCTTAGATTTTAAAATGTATGGTGCCAAAAATGCTCCTCCTTTTTACCTAATGCTGTGCTACAGATGTTTTTGTAAGTTTGTTTTTCTCAGTGTTAACAGGTTGAACAAATATCAGAGTCTTTGACACTAATAGCTATTCAGAAGGAACATACAATATAATCACATTCCTGTTCAAATTTGTCGTATCTTGTGTTGTCTATGAAAAAGGAACTTGCAAAGTGGTGTCACAAAATTGTTATCTTATTTGGAAAAATGTTGATAGATACCATAAAATAAGACATGGAGGATCAAAAAAACAATGCAGCTGATTGAATGACATTTGTGAATGTGGCCTCAGATTCAAAGTTAGCTGCTGCTTACAGAAAATCTCATTCTGCAAGATCAGAGACGTGGCAAAAATTCTCCAAGTGCTTAAGTGATTTCACAGAATTGATTTAGATGTTTAGGAGCTCAAATCTAAATTTATTTGGACTTAGGCTCCTAAATCACTAAGGTGCTTTTAAAAATGCTAAGCAAGATATCTTTTATTTACCAAAAATAAACACTTTTTAATCCTCTTTGAGAGCATGCACGCCTTTAAAAAAATCTCCATTTTGTTTACGTGGTTTTGTATGGTATGATATAATTTTAACTTTCTAGGATTTCTACAACAAACCTGCCAGTGACAAATGCAAAATATGCTGCTTGAAAAATAAAATAGAAGTTTTAATAGTTTTTTAAATGGTGTATGAGAACGAAAATGAGTTGAGCGATGCTGTATATTTTTGGAAGAAGGACTTTTCACTGTGTGAATTCATGTAGGGGGCTTGACTGACTTTGTCTTTAAGTCAATGAGTACGAAAACTGAAATGCACTCTTTCCCACTGTCTGCAGGGGGAGAAGTGGGTGGTAAGTTATGCACAAACACTAAAGATCTCTGAACTCTTTATTTTGTGTTTACTACATTAGACTTTGTTTCTTGCTGAGCTGTAAGAGCATCCCCTGTTGCTCGCCCGGAGGCGGCTGTCAGGGCGCTCCATCCCTTTGCTTTTGCAGCAAAACTGTGTGTTTGTCATTAATGTTTCCCGTATTTTCTCTTGGATAAAGGCCTATATTTTTTAACAAGTGCATTTAATCACTGTATGAGTGTGTAAATGGATTCAAGTCCTATCTGTCTTAGCAATTTAAGAAGCAAGGTACTTGGGATAAGACTTAACGATTGTACATCGTGGGCCACCTTACAGCATCGTGATGCAGGTCAGAGTGTGTGCACGAACCAGTTCGACAACTGTTTTTCATATGGAAGCTTTTACATTTTGTTGTCCGTCTGTCGTTTTCACAGTTTTTATTCATTTTTCTTGAAAAGAAAAAAAAGTGAAACATCTTTTTTGCCCTGTTTGACTTTGTACAGAGTACTGAAAAGTAAGTCTTTAGTACATATAATGACCATTTCTACTATTACATGTTATACTGCAGACATTGTACAATTACATAAGCCATTTGTATTTAAGGTCTGTCATTATAAACCTCTGTTTTAAGGACTGAAAACTCAGTAGAAATTTTCATAGGTGGAGACTTGACAGACTTGCTAAATTTAGGATACATTTGAATTCAGTACACATATGCTTTTAATGTAGGAATATATATTTGCAGCACTGGGTAACAGTGAGTTTTAATTTCATTCCTGTCTTCAATCTAAAGTGGCTCTTCCTTTGTTGTGACTTTGCAGTGCCTGGTCTCTAATATGACTGAGACGGAGACTGTCCAAATCAGCATTATTTGGAGAGTGCTCTGCATGCGCGCTGATGGAAAAGTTTGGTTTTTATCTTATTGGGGTTAGTGTGTAGAAGTAAACCAGATGCCGTGCACGTTGCAGGGATCCTTAGGTATTCTCATCACTCTTCAGCGGGAGTAACTTGCCTTTTGGATGAAGAGATGTGCCTAAACGCGTAGCACTCGCCTTGTCCCTTGGGAGTAATTTTTGTTTTGGACGTTGCCCTGTTCTCCACTCAAAGCGATCTCATTAAAATGTCGTTGTTTTGGTTACCAAAACGTCCAGCTGCAGAGCTGGTACTAACAATGCCCTTCTCTGTGCAATTGTGAGACTGCATGGAAGGGGACACAGCTGTCACACCCGTGGCAGGTCAGCATCCTGCATTGGGAGCAGCAGATGTTCCTACAAGACACCGAGTTTCTTTCCATGAGACAAAGCTAATTGCACTTCTCTTATCTCTTAATACCTCTTGAGTAGCTCATTGGATGTATTATCTGAATGTTGCCAAAATCCTTTGCTTTCGGCCAGTAATGCTACCACTAGTAGAAAAATTCAGTAACTCTTAATGCCTTGGTGAAATAAACGTTTACTAAAGAGTGTGACACGGCAGCATCTGTGGCTCCGTGTTGTGTCCATTCAGTGAATGGGTGTTCTCCCAGCGCGTGGGGCATCATTTGATGCAAAGCGGTAATGCCAGCGGGGATGTATTTCCAACTGGAAAGAACAGATCTCAAAGTTGTAAGACTGATCACACTAAGGTTTTTGTGCTTGTGTGTGTGGTTATTTTTTTTTTTTTATTAAATATTCCACATAAGACAATTTTGGAGCTTTCTTATTTTCAGTGTTTCTTAAGGCAGTGCTTACCTTTTGAATCAAAATGCCTGAATTACCACACTGTCAGTCTGATTTCCTGGAGGGTTTTTCTATGCTTCAGTAGGATTTGTGTTGGTTTTGTTTTTTCTCTCCATTATTGGGCTACAGCATATGTGACACAGTCTTTCTTTGCATCACTACTGTAGATGTACGTTATACTAAAGGGAATTGAGCATCTTACGGTGTTGTGGTGCCTGGAGGTTACTCAGGGGGTGCGTGCACAACACTCAGTGAACTTTGAACTTGTTAATTCCTCTGTTCAAGTTGACAGCTACGAGGTAATGACAGAATTAGTGATTTGCACTGCAGAACCCCCTTGTGGGAATTCAGTCTTGCTGCTTGGATTCCAGTGATGGTACCCAAGCCTCTGCTGCTTTTCTAAATGTCATCACAGGGGAGTCCTGGTACTGAACTAGACTCACTCTCAGGTTTCTAGTAGTCAGATTATACTGATAATTTGTGGAGTGAGTGTTCTTTCTTCTCTTCCTGAGATAAATGTTGTTCAGCAGAACTGACTAAAGTTGGTCAAAAAGTAGTAAAAATCCGGACCAGGAGAAATACCATTCCCATTGCAAAGATAAAGATGCATCGTTACTAATAGATGACTTACTCTTATTTGCAAGTTCGTGTGAATCTGAATGGTTAAAACAGATAATGTACGTGGCTGTTTTTATCACCATCGTGATCTCAAGTGAATGTAACATATTTTTAAGGAAAAAAAAAGACAATGTACAGTAATCCTCAAGACGAAAAATAAATGTTTAAACTAAATATTCTGTGTATGCCATTCCTGTAAAATCCCTACGAGTTAATTCTACTATTCTCTTGTAAGTGACATCTTGATTTCATTACTGTTTGGTCCAATACAGGTCACTATTTTTGTGGTTATATTAAATTGTCGGTGTGTTAAATATAAAAATTGCTGTAACCCTGTAGCTGTGCAACCTCAATCTCCTGGAGAACCTGGAGTGCCTGATTCCAGCCCCTGTGTGGCACAGAGCTGGGATCCAAGGCAGGGGGTTTGGGACCCCCAGAGGAGCAACTGTGGGCACCCCAATTTTTGCACCACACTGATCAGATACAAAATGCAGATTCTGTTCTGCTCTTTTGGGTCATTTTGGTTTTCATGATTGGTCTGGCTAATACAGTGACAAGCTTTAAGGGAATGTTTGTAGGCATTGCAAGTGGCATTAAAATATTACTAATGTATCAAAGATGCCTGATGCATTTTCTGAAAAGAAACAGGTAACAAGTCACTGTTGGTTTGGGGCTTTTTGTTGTTTTTTAATCAGTGAAATGCCTCACAGCATCTGGGTCTGCCTCTTTACCCAGGTGCCTCAGGAATCTGGGCAGTAATATACTCCTGCTTCTTTGTGCAGGCAATTTTTCACACAGAAAAACAATTTGCTTGCCTCACACCCCAATAAGGATTAATTAGCCATGTTCTGGCAAGAAAAAAGTCTAGAAATGTGAGAAAAGTCACATTTTTATGGTCACCTTTTTTTTAGGTTGGGCAAGTGCTTAACTACACTTGAGTGAAGACCTTAAGGACACTGAAGCCTTGATGCCATTTAGGTGTTTTTCATGGTAATATATGTTTAAGACAGCCAGTATGAAACTACAGGAAAAAAAAAGGTGTCTTTTGCTGTGTCTTAACATATACGACTGTGTGAAAGAAACTTTAAGGACAGTATTGCTGTTTTTAACATTAGATTGTTCAAACCTATGGGCTCTTTAATGGATGTGGCCTGTCAGTGCAATCGTCAAGCGTAGGACAGGGTGGTGGTGGCTGTGCTGGAGACCTATGGGTCAGATGCCCCAGGGTCTAGGAAAGTGGAAGGAAAACAGAGAATTTTAAAAATAAACCAGTAACTTAGATGAAAATAAGTCAAATCTACACTATTAACTCATCTGTAGATATACAAGTTGTAATCGCTTCGTTTTTTTTGTCACTGAGAACAAAACCACTTGTACAAGTGCTGTAAAACATAAAAATACTTTTAGCTATTGGTACAACAAGGAGGATCTAAAAAAGCAAACAAAAAACCCACACACTCTTGCCCTGGATAACCTTATAATGGCCTTAGAAACATACATGTATGGAAGGACTATCCTAAGCATCAGTAAGTTATGTTCAGCTTAAGTATTTCACAGCGTGATTTCCAGGTGCATCCCAAAATCTGCAATGTTTGACCAACAGCTGGGGAATCAGGTGTGGCAACGATAAGCAGAAATTATCAGGGGTGGGAGGTGGAAGGACAAAACCAAAACACCTTCCCCAAAGAGTAAATCATCTTAAATTTTAAAACCATAGTATTACCCTACACAAGAAACAAATACGGAATCTGCTAGTTGAGAATTCAACCATTTTGCTCTGAGCCGCAGATAAAGCGAAACCAATTTGCTGTAGAGTAGCTGAAAAATACCATTCCGCTTAATCTTTAAAAAAAAAACCCACACCACACCAACCTCAAATAGATGGTGAGAGGCAGGATGGGTCACCAGGCAGGTGTGGAATGGTGCTGGACCTCATTTCTGGCCTCGGTTGTGACCTTAGGACAGACGTGTCCCTTTTCACTTCTGTAGATAGAACCTGGAGGTATCTGTCTGTCTCTTGAAAGGATTGTGATCTACTGATGAGAAGTGCCAATTCATTCAAATTATAAAAGGAAATGAGTAGGACAGTGTGTTGTTTATGAAAATACCATATACAGTTTATTAATGGTTATGGTTTATTGCTGTAATTTGTCTTCTTTTTTTCCCCAAAAGCCTGGTTTACACACTATGTATACAGCAGAGAAAAGCTGAAATCTCACTATATGACAAAACAAATTTAGTTACCAAAAAAAACCAAAACAGGAGAATGGAGGAAAGGCTGGATTTCGATGGTTTCTGACAGTTCAGCAGAAGCACAATTACAATTTGCAACAGAGCAGTATCGACTCTACAGGAGAACTCCTGATAGCATTCTTTATTGCCAAAAGAAAATGCCAATGCTACCAAACCCCATTAAATGCTCGCACCTCGCAATCAAAGAGACTTTGGCGCGTGTGCATGCATATATACGTGTGTGCATGTACAGAGATCTTGTTTTCTTAGCTTCTGTGTGCTTTTTATGGAGAATTGCTCATCCTGTGATTTGCCAGAAAGAGCCACGAGGATAAGTTTAATCCTGTTTACTGTTGCAAGACTGTCGAACAGATGACTTCTGGTGCTCCAACAATGTGATTGACTTTTCAGAATTCTCTAAGTTTCTGAGCAGAGTCTCTAGCCGCCTTTTGATTTTCTTCTGATCCTCGATGGCGCATCCGATTACCACAGACTGAAATTTCTGATCGATGGGTCCTGCTGGCACGTCAGATGTGCACGCACCGTAAAGCGACATTAAGCGGATTTTGGCGTCTTCCAGATCATCTAGAAGTTTATTGACAATTTCATCGATCATCTTGGTGGCATGCTGTAGGGATTCCTGCTGCTGGGCGTTTCGGATTGTTTCTACAGACACCTCCACAGTGAGGGTTCGGCCCATCAGGCGATTAGCGGTCAAATTAAGTTCTTCTCTCTCACCTAAATCAAAAAGTATTCTAGGTTACAGGCAAATACTTTCCCGTCCAAATAACATCATCAATACAATCAAACTGCTCCAACGTTGCAATAAACAAGGTTGGTTTTTTTTAAGAAAGTGACAATCAACAAGACTTCCCGGGGCCAGAAATGAATTCTTTGCATTTGCACAAGTCCAACCGATTTCACACAAGTTTGCAGCTTCTGATGTGAAATGAGGCATTAAGCTCTACTAAAATTGTAAGTAATGCTTTTCCGCTGCTGCCACAGTGCTTGCTGTGTCACATTAAAGCAAAGCAGACATTATCAGGAAACATGACTCATTAACAGAGCAGGCACATGAAAGACCCTCTGCGCCACTCTGAGGTAAGGATTTAGACAGTACCCCAAAAGGCCGTAAAGAGAAAACAGATTTCTGACTACCAGGTGCAATTAGGGGCCATGAAAAATCTGGTTTTCTATTTTCTGAAAACATTTTTTTCCCCCTAAAATATGGGCACAACACATTTGACATGTAGGCTCTTGAAGAGCCAATAAATCAGCAATTTAAAGCACCCAATATAAAACATACAGATTTAGGGAATATATTTAAAGCCAAGTATCACACAATCATGACAATGATCTTAATCATCAGGTTCTTGTAGGCAACACACTTTGTAGCACTCATGCCTGTCCAGTAGTCAAAGCCATTAAAATGCTGTTTTTTCAACTGTATCTAATCACCATTATGATCAACTCCTTGCCCTCAGCCAATCTGTATTAATCCTGACTTTGGAAATAAATCTGGGCTTTCACATATTCAATACCTGGTAGAACATCCAGCAGAATGGTACATGAATTTTTGCAGTCAGGAAAAAGGGGATCCCAGGGTAAGGGGTGGCCCCTCAGGACCCTTGGCCAGCTCCAGTGTCCCCCCCTGTCCCCCAGCAGCGGGCACCCAAATGGAGCTGCTGCCCAAGGCTCGGGCTGCTCTGCCCGTGGGTCAGACAGGGGTTCAGCCAAGCAGCCGCTCACCTTCGCTGATGTGCCTCATGTCCTGGCTGTTCTGTATGTTGTGGATCATTTCGAGCAGGGTTTCCTTCTCTTGTTCCATGGCAGACGCTGCGTCACGGAAAGCCTCTACCCTGAACATGGGTGAACCAAACAAAATGTCTGAAATAGCTGTTCACCTATAGAGCTGCCCAGAATTGTTTGGTTTTTTTTTTTAATTTCAGCTTAAGAAGTACAGTCAGTTCTTAATTACCCTTGAGCCAGACTGATTTCATTACATTCTCCCATATCTTAGCTTCACTTTTCAAGACTCAATATAATTTTAAAACAAATGGGGGGAAAAAACCCCAAACCAACAATGATTTGATCTGACAAGTATTTTACTTTACTGACAGTGCTTTTCTATCCTACTCCATGGTTAATCTGGATATCCAGAGCCTGACAGTCCTACAGCCCCGTGGCACAAGCCCTGTAGCGAACTGGCAATTCCTGCCAACAGCTTCACTAGATGAGAACCTGAGCAGGTGCCCATTGGGAACTCGGGGGTGAAGGTGGCAGCCGCGTGGATGCAGGCGGCACAGGGCCTGGCTGCCCCGCCGGGCCAGCAGCGCATTACCACCACCCACCTACAAAGCAACGAACGCTCCGGAAAATTCACACACCACCTTGTAGCCAAACGATTCCTGTCATGAGGGAGAAGAATGGGCAGGAGGGACAAAGCTCACGTGCTTTTATTGACGTGACAAGGGCTTACCCCTCAGCGGCATGCCTTGGTCGCTGGGAGAAGACACTGGATCACCCGCCACTGGTGTTTTCTGTGGAGCGACGCTTGCTCTGATTCCCACGGTGGGGAAGCTTCTGTGGGAGCAGCTCCCATTTCCGGGCTTGCAGAGAAGCACAAAACCCGTTTTCTCCTGAAACAGGACCCCTACTGCTGTCCTGCTCACTGTGCTGAAGCTCACACGAGAGGGGCGGGGGCGAGGGGAGGGCCCATCCGAAGCTGCTCTCCCTGGTGACTATTTGGTCTCGGTAAGCTCCGCGCTTGCACACTCACGGTCTGCCCTGCTTCTCGTGCCATAGGAGACAGGCCCACCTGGCCACGGGTGATGTGAAAATGCCACACTAGAAATGTGAGTCCAGTTCCTTAATTCACACCTTACTCCCCACCATAGATTTAGGGAGAGGGCTTTTGCATTCGGTGGAGTCATCTGGAAAATCACATCTGGGACCTGTCTACTTTGGAGAGTGGGGACAAGAGGGACACATCCCCCTCCCCAGGCTTTGCCCTGGAGGCTGAAGGGTAGGGGCTGGCAGAGGGTTTGCCAAGCTGCAACTGGCTGCAAGAACTGTGCCAGAAGAGTCCGCTCTGCATTCCCACACCCCACAGGAAACAGAGTATCGGGTGAACCTGGCTGATGGAGGCTTGTAGCACACAGCTCAGGAGGTCGAGCTGGTGTGAGCAGCACATGGATCCATCTGTCCCAAAATTCATATTAAACCTAGCTGGAAAAGGGGAAACAAACCAACACCTTGTTAAGTCTCTTAGATGCTCTGTGCTCTTCAACATTACTGAGACGGTGGTGGCTCATCATTGCTGCTTCTATAGACAAGAGCTTGTCTGATGAGACAGGTGTGGAGCTGCTGCTCCTTCCTCAAGGGCTCGCTGAGGGCAGGAAACTTGGGAGAAACAGCAGGAAAAGAAAAGAGGGGAAAAAAAAGGCAGAACGGGGGCATTTGAGGATATAAATACTCAGACTTCACATGCAGCCTGCTCACGAAATGGATGTTTCACAAAATATTTAGCCTAATTTAGCCAGTGAAAGCGCAAGCTTCAGGCCTTGCCTTTAATGTTCAAGAAGGAGTGGGAAAAGTTAATGCAATGCAAATTCGTGCCAAGAGCAAACACTTTTAATTATTATTTTGGGCTGGTTAGTAAGAGTAACGAGGCAGGTGTAGTCATCTCATACTTCAGATGTCTGCACTTTATAAATCAGGAAGTCTAGCAATATTTTCATAAATGCCCTGCCATGCCCTTTTAAAAACATAGTATTTTCACAATTAAAAAAAATGCATTATGGTCACTGGAGAGATTTAAATTAAAATTCAGAAGTGTAGAATTTCAATTTTAATAGCATTTTTAAATCAGATTCAGTATATCATTGTACTGACTTAAAAACTAAAGGTCTGGCTTCAGTGGATGGATAAATCCGTGATTTCCACCGTCCCCACTGGGTCCTGTGAAGAATGTGGAAAAACTGCATTGCAGAGATGCATCCTGAATTGGTGCAATTCAAAAGATGATGCCTAAGCCATCACTGCTTCCAAAAGCACTATTGATATGCGAGGTAGGACCCAAAAGCCAAATTATCAGAATTAATGATTGTATGCAGCAAGAAAAACCATCGTAATTTACCAACCAGAGCTTTGACTGACATAATGTTACAGAAAGTCATATAACTGAATCTGGAGAACTATTTTATTTGCAAAAATTGCTTCTCGGGGATTATTTTAACCACTTTTTCAACTGTAATACAGAGTGCCACACAACTAAAATCCACTGGGATTTTAATTTTAGCGTGTTTGCTTCCATAAACGGCCGTCAAAATGAGCGCCTACCCCAGCGCCAGGTAACGGCGGGTGCAGGAGGCGCATCAGCTCCTGCCGCTGGGGTGAGGGGAGAGGGAAGAGCATGTCAGGACTCCCCCAGGCCCCTGCTGTCCCTTCAAAAAATGTCCATCTTGGCCAGTTATGAGCAGCGTGATGGGACTAAATAAACCTAAAAAGTAAAACTCCTTGGAGAGACATCTAGAGGGCAGGGTGGAGGTACCGTGTGGTAACACAACAGATGGGCAGCAAAGGCAGCAGCCCAGCAGCCGTGGAGTTACATGCACCAACAGAGGATGAGGAGAAATGGCCAGAGAAAGGTAAGACAAGGAGTGGAGGGAGCAGCTGCTGTCACTGCTGGGGACCTGGATCGAATGGAGACCAAAACAACAGGACAGGGTCACTTCAGAACAGTGCTCTAGGGGGTGGGGTAGAATAAAAAAAACCAAACCAAATCACTCACACCAGGCTCATGAAAATAGTCAGTGCTCCAGAGAAGGCGTTGGGGGCCTTTATCAAGCTAAGACACTTCCCACTGCCTCAGCCCATCTGGCCACCTCAGCAGGTGCCCAGGCCTGGGGTGGGTCCCGGTGGCTCCTGTGGCTCCCAGGCCACTGGCCAGGAGAGACCCTGGCCCCGCAGGGACGGCAGCCATTCCTTCCTTACTCACTGCAGGAGTGTCAGGTCCGCACCTCGCAGTCAGCTCTCATCGCCTCTCTCCTAAAATGTGCTTTGACTTCATAGGTTTGTGTAAATCTTTACTGCCCTGGTGTAGGGGACAAAAAAAAGGATTGCAGGAGACAAACCTCTAGCAGAGGTGACTGCCATGGAAAGCAGTGGAGATACAGTCCAAGTCTCAAAAAAACAACCAACCAACCACAGAAGAGAAGGCAAAAAGAACATAAAATAGTCATTAATGCCTAATTATCAATGATCTTGATGCAGCAGTATGGTCTTTTTCTAACAGATGAAAACATCCAATCATATTTTTATTTGAACTGTATTTGTTGCTTTGAACATCAACTACATATTCCATCCATTACCTAGGACTAAAAAAAACACACTCCTTATTTCTGATTTTCCCTGGTCCAAGAGTGACCAGCTGCACAGAGCCTTTCCTTCCTACATACCATTGGCATGAGCAGAACGTTCCCCGCGGAACAGGTGGACCAGCCTGAGCTTTTGTTTCCAGACGAGAAACTCGATACCTGCTTTCTTATGACAGCTGCAATAACTCTGTCCTTTAAATTACTGACTCACAGCTCACTGGTAAAGCTTGTGCACTGGAGGTGTGGACACATTTTCAAAGGAAATAAGAAATATCTGAAGATGGTGCGGCTTTATTCCTGAGATGGAGCTGAGCACACTGGATGAAGACAAAACAGGGGTTTCACCTCAGTATCCTCAGCTGCCTAAACTGAGTTTGCATTCTCAAGTGAGCAGTTCCATGAACATATAAATGGAACCATGAGGGAACAGGGTTGTTCCGAAGGAGAGCAGGAGGAAAAGTACAAAAAATAAAGATTAAAAAAAACCAAACAAACCAAGAGTATGACTTATCTCATATATCATTAGGACTGCGTGTTCACTTAACTGCCAGAACACAGTGACTCATAAACAGAGACTCTGGTCCTGCTTCCAGCTGCTCCTGAGATGTCTTGGCATTGACCAGCAGCCAGGGCAGCATGAAGGTCCGAGCCCTTACCAAGGGACAGAAGTGCCACCTGCGCCCCTTGCTACCCCTGCTGGGGGGCTCGCTCCCCACACCCAAATTAACCCTCCTTTCCCGCTCACTGTCCTGACAGAAGAAACTCCCTCCACAAACACCCAGCAGGGAGGTGTGGAAGCACCCCCAAAGCAGCGCTCGTGGAAAGGAAGGCTGTGCAAACCAGAGCGTCTCCAATGGGATGAGGGCTGCCCTCATGAGGTTCAGCCAACCTGAAGCAACTTGAGAACTGGGGGTTGCCCAGGGGTGTAATTAAAGGCTGTAGTTCACTTTGACAAATTTTCACTTATATTCACAAGCAACATCTCAAGGGTCTATAGCTGAACTAAACCAGCTGGAGAAGGAAGAAGCGTGGAAAAACTCCTGTCATTCCAATAACTTTGAAATGAGGCATGTTGATTAGTTGTGCATGGAAAAAAAAAAATAAGATTTGAGTGACTTTAATCCAAGTAGTTTGACTCTCTTTTCATAATTGTTCCACATTTAGAACTATGCCTGTTTGAAAGACCCAGAGCAAACTGGGAAGTTTAATTTGGGGTTTAATTTCTGGTTAACCAAACCATCTGCTTGGTTTCAGAGTCACTCAGTAAATTTAAAACATATTTTTGCATATTCTGCTGCTCATTTTATCATTACATATTCATGTGCTAGCAGCAAGACTTGTTTGCAGACAGTGATTTTGTTTAGTCAAATTTGGAGAAGCCTGCGAAGGACTTCAAGGAGATCCAATAGAGCTAACTGAAAGGCTAATATAATAGCACGTAAAGTCCACTCCTGAATAATGCAAAGTAGTGTACGTAGAAAGGGGAAAACGCAACTCCTGCATCCCACAGAACTCTTTTAATTACAGGAAAGTCCTAGAAACATTGTGGGTGGTTCTGTGAAAGCAGCTGATCAATATGCAGCTGTAATGAAGGAAAGGGTGTGTTGAAACCGAACCAGCAAGAGGTGAATCAGTGGAACACCCGCGGCACGCTGTGCATCCATCCACCTCAGAGAGGACTCTGTGTAATTAGGCAGAGCTGAGAGGATGAGGAGGATGATTAAAGGCAACGAATTGTCTGTCATGTGGCCAAACTGGGAAAAAAAAATCAAATGAGATTTTTTTGGGGAGCGTCAAGTAGCAGGAGGAGACACGACATGTCTTGGTCCAACAATGAAATATGTGTTGTATTGGCAATTATTCCAGAAAAACTCATCTAAGCTGCAGAATGCAATGCTATTCACATTATAGTTATGTGATTTTTCAGAGAGAAAGTGAACATAAACATGGGCGACAAGAACATCCATAGCTGGACCAGTAAGTGCAAAGGGAGGTTTGGGAGACACAAAGTCTCATACACCAGCGTTCAGCAGGGCGTTCACAGGCTTGCAAGAGCAACGACACCACGCTCTACCCCTGCCTTTCCTGCATCTTCTTACAAACACCTGCCTGGCTGCCGCGGGACGGTGACAGCCGTGGAGCAGTGACCGCCGTGGGACGGGGCCGTGGGGCTGCAGGGCAGGGTGATGGACACATCCACCGCAGGGCTCGGGCACACTGTCACACTGTCACACTGTCACACTGTCACACTGTCACCGCCAGCAACCCCTGTGCCCCTTCTGCTAACGACTCCCCAAACCGCAACGGGCAACAAACCCAGAAAAGTCCTTTGCGCCTCTTTTGAAAAACACTTTCATACATTCACATACATACTCTTAGGGCCACGTATTTCCAGCCCACGCTATTTCACCTCAGAGCAGCAGCTGCCACTCTGAACATTCCCCTCACCGCTCCCGACCATCCTCTTCCCCCCGTCACCTCAGGAGGCCTCACCCCGGCGCAAGCCCCTTCCCGCCCCGCTGCGGCAGGCCCCGCGCCGCCGCCGTGACGAGCCGCGGCTGCGGGCGAGGCGGCTCCCGGCCCGGGCAAGGCCGCGGCCCCCTCCCCTGCCCTCCGCTCGGCCGCAGCGGGGCCCACCTGAGCTCCAGCTGGTCCAGGTTCTCGAGCAGGCGGCTGGAGCGGTCCGCCATGGAGGTGGAGCGGTAGAAGCGGCCTCGGAGCTGCCCGCCGGACTGCTGCTGCTGCTGCGCCCCCTCGCTGGCCTTGGCGCTGATCTTGGCCTGGGCCATAGCCCCCGCCCGCTGCCGCCGGCGGATCCTCGCTGCGGCCGCTCCCTCCCCGCGTCCCGCAGGCGGCGGCGGCGGCCGAATGCCGGCACCTCGCTCATGGCCAAAGAAGGAGCCCGCCCCGCCGCCTGCCCCCGCGGCCACCCCGCCTCCGCGCCTGGACGCGGCCCCGCGGGCGACGCGTCACGCAGTCCGGGCAGCCCGGCCCAGCCCGGCCGCGCCGGCCACCCCCCAGCGGCTCGGCCGCGCCGGCAGGACAGAGCGGCGGCCGCGGCGGGCGGAGTGCAGCAGCGGGACGAGGGGGGCACACGAGGGGATGAAAGCCGCTCCGTGTCACCCTCCGACCCGGCCTCTGCTGCTCCCCGAAACACCCCCAGCGGCCCCGGCCCCTGCCTGACAAACGCAGCGAAACCTGGACCAGCCAAAAGCACCGGAGCAGAAGCTCAGGAGGAGAACGAGGCTTTCAGTCTCTATTAACCCCGTCTGAGATGGCAGCCGTTAACACGAGGGTTTGCCCTTCAAAACTGTTCTGGAGGCTTGGGTCAGTGGTTTGCTTTTTTGTTAAAGAAAGGAAGAAACTCCCCCTACCCAACTGTTGTTTTTATATAAAGCTATCAAAAAAGTGAGCTACAAAGCTGAAACACCTGAAAACTCAAAGTGGAAGATGATAACAAAATGCTTTAAAAATCCAGAAGCCTGTTTGAGAGGAGAGAAAAGCTGGAGAAAGCTAAATGAGAGATGGTCCTTAGTGTAAGTGGAACATTATTCCACAAAACAGGATACCTGAGATAGTACCACTGCTGGCGCATCTTTCCAATGCCAACTCTAAGAGCCCCCTGACCACCTACAGAAGAGAAACAGCTCTGCCAACTTCATTGTCCAAGATAATACCAAAAGGCTTATGAGAAATTAGATTGTTCAATGTTCTCTTCCTATGTCAAAAGAAAAAAACATAACTATTTGACACCAGCTAATGTAGTGGATGTACAGCTAATAAAGACTTGTTCCGAGATGCATCTATCTTGCCTGTACAAAGTGGTACCTTCACTCTCGCCAGCGCCCACTGTACCGACTTAAACTACTGACAGAGAAATCTCTTGTGCTTCAGGTTCCTGCTGGGAGCATTGGTTCCAGCAATTCAAGTCACACATAAGCTCTACGTGCCACTACTATGAGTATTTAAAAAGGAATTTGCTTATACCAAAAGTCCAGGTTTGGGCAAATACCACTTGGCGCTAACAGACCAATTTTTGGCACTCAGCTAAGAGGGATTTTATTGCACAGGGATACTGTTTTGTATGCCTATCCCGCTATGATTCAAAATACCCATTTTCTCAGGCTTGTCCATTCAGAATGATATAATGTCCTAAGTGCTCTAATTAAATTAATTGCCTGTATTTTCATTTTACATAGTTGGATAAGTAAGGCTCGTTGCCTGTGAGTTCATGGAAATAAGTTTATTTGAACAATTGTTCCATCCATCTCTCTACAGTCTTTGTAAGGATAATTAAAAACCGCTTCCCACCACAAATATCTGCAAACAGAAACCATTTGTAGCCATGACATGCAGTTTGCAGCCATTTGTGCCTAGGATCCTTCTGTTCTTCCCATGCCAATTTATCAAGTATCAATTAGGTTGGCTTTAAAAAGAAGAAATCAAACTAGCTGAATGGTTTTGAACATTTCTTTTTCCTTGCACAGGGTTTTAATTCACACAGGTAGCAGCTGCAATGAGACAGAGGCACAGAACCACTGTAGCTGTTGTGTCCAAACATATTATATGTGACTTACCCTTTTTTGACAAAAAAATGGCATTTTGCCCTGGAAGTGAGAACAGCACAAACTATTAAACAAAAATGCAGGTTAAAAGGAAAAATGGCCTTCTGGGACAGGACTTGACATTGCTCTCTATGCAAACCGGGATATTTTCCCATTTAGAAACTGGGAAGGAGCATGAACACTGATTTTCCTGCTTTCTAGAGGTGTCCATTGCTCCCTTTGCCGTCTTTACTGCTCAGGTACATAAAGGTGCGGTTGTCACCACTTTTCCAAAATAACAGACAGCTGGAAAGACAGGAGTCCATCTTGGGAGAAAGGGAAGTGGCTTACAGCTCAATTGGGACAAGAAGCTTGGGGACTCAAAAGGTGAGATTTAGGTCCTTCAGGGCCACAAAGCAACGGGAGGAGGAAGGGCCCTCATGTCTGAAACAGATAGTTCATCCTCCTCATTGCACTCTGCAGTGAATACGGGTGATGGCCGAGTGAGGGATGCTGCTCAGCGTGTGTCCCCCTCTCCTCCTCTTCTCCACAGCTGTGTTCACAGGGACTGCACAGCCCTGCACTCGCTGTGGGCATCCCAGAGAAGCACATGAGGGGAGGGTGGGTGTGTATCTCATGGTTTCTGCACTCCTGCTTCAGCAGTGAAGCCACAGGGTTTCATTTTAAACTACAGCACTGTAAAAAGTGTGTGCCACTTGCAAAACAGAGCAACAGCCAGGGTCTAATTCACATGCACATGGTCCCCGGAAACAGCAGAAAGAGCAACCTCCCCAGGCTCTGGATGTCTGATGTAGCTGTAGAAGTCCCAGAGCCAAGATGATCTATACCAGAAGCACTACAAATTGTCATATTGCTAAACAGCACCTAAGTTCCAGCTTTGCTGTATTCCAAACCCCGATACACACCTTGTCACATACCCTAACGATTATACATGAGCCATCATGGAATAGGATCAAAGAGAAAGTCCACACCCAAAAAATGCCATGCCAGATTATTTCCCTCCCTTCAACTACAGGAAATCCATCCAAATAAGATGTTCTGGAAACACAGCCGTTCCCATATATCGCAGAAGGATGCAACCATGGCTTGGGCCAGCCAGCCACAGCCAGCTTGCAGTCTCCCTGGCAGCATGACAAGAGCAGTAAAGATGGGCCAAGGCAAGTTTCGATCAAGTTTTCAATCCAAATACATACCTGCTTTCACAGTAGGCTGCCCCCTCACTCAGCACCGGCTGAACCTGTGCTACGGTGTCTTTGCTACTGTTGTTACCAATAATTACAGCTATCCCTGGGTTTGCCTGGACAAGTCTCTTTACTGTGTAGGCAAGCCCTGAGGTCCCAAGCCTGTCAGGAGTCTGAAGTCCTCTATTGCAGCAGCAATCTGAAAGCTGGTATGACCATTTCAGGGCACGCAGCAGTTTGTTCTCACGGAGAGGAAAACTGCCTGGTAAATGAGGCAGTGAATTCTGTACAACTGCAGATGCTCAGCCGATTGTCAAAGGAGCTCTGAGCAAAAAAACAAATGGAAGGACTCCTAAAAATTAAGATACTACAGTCAGGGAAAGTGAACTTGCACAGATCTACAAAGGGAACTTCACATTGAATTTCCAAGCACACAGAGCTTTGCCATCTGAGTGGACACTTACCACGTGCTTACCACTTGTAAGTTTTCTAACTTGTTTACATCCACTTTTATAATAACTCAGGTCATATTACTTGACCTGGACTGTTACACTGAGCTCTAAACCACCCAAATACAGAATTCCTACAGGAAACCTAAAGAGGTTTAGAAGCCAAGAAATATGCAGATGCAGACTTTATTTTAAAGCTACTCAGCTGGAAAGAAGTGCCAGAAAGTATTTTTGTGTTGTTGTCAGCCAATTTCTCCAAATTAACTTTGAAACAATTCATCATCCATCCCCCTCACCTCCTTCCAATTTACAGCAGTCACTGTAAACATTGCTAGGACAGCACACAGAGATGATAGAACACTTTCCTTTTAAGAAAGAAGATGGTGTAACTTCATACCTCTATAAACTTCACCATATTTGGTAAAGATTCAGTAAAGGTTTGCATTCTGTGACTGCTATACGGACAGTAGTGCTCATTTCTGTATACCTTGAGGAGCTAAGGAAATTAACCCACCACCCAAAACCATATACAAAGCAAGTAACTTATAGTAAGCCAATCTCAATTCAAAAAAAAATAAGATTTTTGCATTATTAAACTACAGAAGCAATCAGGCAGGCATGGGATTTTAGTGCTCCGGTGACTTTCCAAATAGTCGCACCAACTTACTTGGCATCTCCTCTCTGAATGTAACCAAAAGGGGTGTTTTGTTTGATATGAAGGAATATGGCACACAGAGCACCAAAGAGATAAGAGCCTTGTACCAATCTCAACTTGCCATGATTTCAGTTTTGTAAAATTTATCCATGCACCATATGGAAATGAAAGCATTAACATAAACAGGTGCTGGCAGCCAGGCGGAGATTAGACTTTTTCCTCATTAAAGATAAATCCAAAAAAGCATTACAGGATTACTTTAGACTAATGGTCAACTCCAACATCACCACGAAAGCAAAGTCTCTTAAAAAGGACAGGACAAATCACTTCTAGAACAAACATAAAGGATGCCAGGGAAGCTTCTTTTAACAGGTGAGTTGTGGTTGTAAACGCAGACGAATCTCTCAGCATATGCAGGGCAAACCTCCACAATTCCAGCCAGTTAAACAAGACTCCCCAGCCAGAAACACCGAATTCTGAAACACAGCCATTTACAAGACACCTTTTCCAGCTAAGAACAAGGTGCAATACCATGAGATGCTGGTAACAAGTCAGTACCCGCCCTGTTTTAACAATCCAATTTTCTTTGTTTTCTGCAAACAAAAGTATCACAAGCCTGTGATGGCAGAAAACTTTGCAAAGAAAAATTTCAGAGTTAAGAGAAACTCAAAGAGACAAAAGAAATGAGGACAAATTGTAGGACGCCAATAATTTTGGAGATTAATTTTAACATTAAAAGAATAGAGACTAGAATTCTAGCTGTTCTTTACAAGCCATAGCTTGTATTGTACTGTATATTGTATATTGTATTGTATGCCAATACAATGTATTTAGTAACTGGGGCTCAAAGTATAGAGAATGTGTGTGCACATGTGGCTTTTTTTTTTAATGCAACTGATTAAGTCATGGTCCATCAGGTACAAGCAAACTTTACATTTGTGATAGAAATGAAATATTATGAGGAATAAAGCACATGATCAAAATCTAACATAGCAGACCCTGGAGATGACCATCTACACAGGTTTTAAACACTTGTTGAGCCAAGCAAAAAACTTTCTCAAGTTGAATGGAGTTTGCAACTTTATAATCTGCACTGAGAAAGAAAACAAACCAAAACCAAACCAAGCAAAAACCACAAAACCAAACAAACCTGCCCAAAAGCTTCTATAACTTGGACTGAAATGTTTTTGAGGATGAACACTGTTTTCTGTCTCATTCCACCCTTATTAGAAGAATCTGGCATGAAAAATTCAGGAACTGATTTAACTGGAGTCAATAGTTAAAGGCAACTCAATCTTCCAGAACAGGCTTCCTCGGCAGCAGCACAGACTGCACACCCAGATTTGAACAGGACTGTGATTAATCTGAATTTGCAGTGAGAAAACAAGCAGCAGACACAAGAGAACAACATTAAGAGGTCCTGCTCACTCTAACACCTGGGTGTCAGAATCAAATACACTAGAGGCATTCCAACTATTTTCTAGCATTTGAACAGTTTTCTTCATGTTTATGATCACTAATGAGCACTGAGATAACTCACAAGATTCTTCAATAATTCTATTCGCTTCAGAGATGGCAATTATATCAGAATCATGACTGGAAATAAAACAGTGCCAGTTTTCCAGCTTTTCTAACCATGATGACGCACAGCTGTAGTTATTCTGACTCTTTGGAATTGAGAGTGAGAAAAAGCTAGCCTTCCCCTTGTCTTACTCT
Organism: Nesoenas mayeri; assembly: GCF_963082525.1. Lineage (NCBI taxonomy): Eukaryota > Metazoa > Chordata > Aves > Columbiformes > Columbidae > Nesoenas > Nesoenas mayeri. Next base: position 26,820,022 of record NC_137544.1, on the reverse strand, counting down.
CCACAAAAAGTATTTGTTTGCATAACAAATATTTAGAATTACAACAGTTATAAGCAAACTCACAGGCTAACAAATAATAATAAAATATCAAGCTGGCATTTTATTACATTGAGATTTGTTACTTACTGACAGCAGTATATGCTGAAGTATAATAGGCTGGTAAAACTGGACAGCTTGCATAGCTATTTTTAAATGAAGGAACTGAGAAAGGTGGCAGAGATAGCAACTTTAAACAGAGAAATTGTTCATCTTAAAATAAGAACAGTACAAAAATAATTAACACATTTACATTAATTTATCCAAGGCTACCTCTTAATGAACACAAGGAAGCACAGACAACAGTATGTAGGAATAATACAGGTTAAATTCTCTCACATCTATTCAAAACAGGAACTAGAAAGTTTTAGCTTCTTTTCCCTTAAAACCTTGTTCCAGCCTCAGATCAGGGTGAGGAACCCAACCCGTCAAACTTTAAGGCATCAAACCAACACTCTACCATGCTACTGTTGAAAAAACACCTGCATTTATAAAAATAAAGCTAACAAACTAACTGTACAGCCTGTGGTTCTGACTCTGACATTTGTAACAAACAAGACATTGACAAAATGACATTCTCTGAGGCAAGACTGGCCACAGGCAAGTTAGGCCATAAGTTCAATTTATAAACCTGGGATCTAAGCTTCTCTTTGTAACAAGATTAGGTAGGCAAATCTGAAATAATTGGAGTTTATTACTTTTATCTGTTGCAAAGACGACACAAAAAAGTAAATAAAGGCAAAGACATTTTGTGACAGAAAAATAAAATACAAGAATACAAGAACAAAAAACAAAACCAAAAAACCCCCACAAACAAACGCAAATGACAACTGAAAACTCCAAAATACCTAGTAAGACCAGTCTACTAATTAGGCAACAATTTATACAGCTAGACTGGAGAGACTTAGTCATCACCCACTAGAAACAGAATATACAAAGGCTTTAAAATTTATTTTTATCATATACAACATATTGCAGAGGATATCCATAAACTGTCAGCATGAGAGAGGACAGGACATCAGGTTATTAATCTAACAATTCAAGATACAGAGGTGTTTTTGAAGTGGTATTTCTGAACCTTTGTAAATAGATGAACAAGCTTCGATTTTTGTGAGCAGCTCTGATGACATGGTGTTAGTGTACTGAAGCATCTTCATTTACATTTCCTCAAGGCTTCTCTTGATAGCTTCTTGCAATTCTGCATCTTGCTCTGTATAAATACAAAACCCCTATTATAACCTCAAACTATAGTTGATAACTAGTCATAAACACAACTATATTCATATTACTACATAAAGCAAACTACTTCTGTGGGCCATGTCAGTAGACTGCAAAAAAAGGTAGAGTAACAGCATGAAAGTATTTTCCCTCCTTCCATCTTATGCTGTCTTTTCAACACTTCAGTAATATAGGAACAACCCCTACAACCCTCTACCATATTACCTAGGGGCAGCCCAATGATTAGCTTAGAGGCATAATGCAACTGCCTAAGAATACCAAGATTAGAACTGATATGTATGCACTAAGAAAAACAATTAACATATTAAAACAAAGAATACAGACACACAAAACCGGCAGAGAGGTTTCAGTATTTTTATTCCAGTTCCTTATCAGTAGATATTCCTGTATCTACATTCTGACTTGGCACCACTGTTATCACTCTTACCAGGAAGGCCAGACAGAAGTAGAGGAGTCACATCAACAGGAAGATCAGTCTAGATCAGGGCAGTAACATTTTTGATGGTGGGGAAGAAGACTCTGCTGTGCTCATCTGACTTGTTAAGAATATTTCTTAAACACCTTTTGTAGTATCCAAAAAGAAACTCTGATTCTGCATTATATATAGGTTGTTTTGGGCACTGTTTGGTGTTAGTGAATTAAATATCATAAGTTAGACAAGGCTTATATGTATAGTAAATATTAATACCAAGGATGTCATTGGAAAAAATAAAGCGGCTTTCAGAAAAATTGCCATTCTTGAATTATTCATCTTCTGCTTTAGGAGGACACAAGGACATCCTATATATGTGAACTCCCTGCAACTACTGAAGCAGCTTTTTCTGCCTCCTACACTTGCTTTTTGCTTTCTCCTCATCCAGCAGTTGCTAGTGCTTTTTCCTTTGTACCCCTTTCTGCGGCATCAGGATTGGGACCTCTTCTATGCACCAAATGCCACTGCTGCCTCTGATGGCAATGCCCAGTGCCGGGGGAGCGAAGCACAGCACACTTTCAGTACTGCAGATTAATATGTTTGGCATGTAATAACAATATTTACTAACAGTTGTTAAATGTATAACTGAATAAATTCTAGAAATAGAAGATTCAGTTACCAGTTTTATCACTGGCCTTATACAAATGCGATTTTTATTTTTTGTTTTTAGTTTGTTTGATTTCTATCAGGTGGAAGGGCAGAGTCCAGCCTTTAAAAAATAAAATAAATTCAAAGTGCACTGTAGCCTGTCACAAAACGTTAAGTGACTACATTGTATGATCACCACCACTAAGCACAACAGCAAAAGGATGAAAATTTCAAATAAGGTAAGATATGATGTGAGCAGATAGCTGTACTGCTGATTCAAACTTGCACACAAATATACAGCTCCTTTAGGAGACCAGAGTGCTTTGCTGAGAGAGAATACCAATTTTGAACTTTCTGTTCAGAAGATCAGCTATTTAATCAGTATTCTATTCTGAGTCCACACAGACATATTAAACCAGTACAAAGTGAACTCAGTCAAGTCTTTAATTGCATAATACCCTGTTGCTGCACTAATGACAGTGACTTTGTGTCTGCTGGCATGCTTTTTAGGTTAGGAAATTATTTTTTATTTATAACTCACAGTGTTCTTAACTACTAAGGATTGTCTACCATATTTTAGGAAGTATTCCTAACAGGTCATTTGCCATAAAACTGATTTTAAGTTTAGCTTCTGTGTCTTCCATAATTAACAGCACTGAGAAGAGTGAAAGTTAACAGACCTTCCTGTTTCTTTGCTTCTTCTAAGCTCCTCTTCATCGTTAGTTTGATATCTTCATCCTCTTCGCTATCTGAACCTTAAATGCACAAATGAAACAGAAATTACACGTTGCTTCTGATAAAAAAAAGTTACAGTCCCCTCTTGCATTTCTCTTACTATAACAATACTGTAGGCTGGATTTAAAGAAATACACTTGTTATGATCCAAAAATCAAGATAAAAATACATTATATTGGTAGTTTAAGACAGCAGCTAAAAAAATAACTCTACCTCTTGAGTTACCTTCTTCCCTTTCTCTCCAAAATCTAGATGCAGACTGCTTCAATTATTTTAAAGCAGTAACAAGAAGTAACAGGTGCAGAAGCTACTGTCTACTGCATTTGCTTTTTCGTAATACTCAGTTATTACAAAAAGACACTACACACTTTCTGCAAAATATTTCAAAGATTTAATTATGGGAAGAAGCGCTATAGCATCTTTGCCTACACGTGATCTACTTTGTTGCCTGAATACTCCCTGTGACCACTGGAGTGCTATAACTCAACTGAGGAGCGCAATTCAGCAGATGTTGTTCAGCTCTCACAGAGCAAACCAGTTGATGCACTTGGTTTAGTCTGCTAACCCATCACAGCCAAGCCCAGCCAAAACTCCCCAACCTTCCCCTTCTCAATAATGCTCTTCATGAGGCTGGTTTCCAGCTCCAGAATGACAGCTCTGTTTCGGAGTGCCTAGCAGAGACTGGTGTACCTACGGGGTTTTTTTTGTTTTTAATTTTTAAACAAAGTCTCAGTAAACTACAGGTTAAAAAATAAGTCAATGAGTCACATGATGTATTCGTTCTCCTGCTACAGGCTATTGCTATTTTGGGAGATGGCCTCTGTAATGAGGTCTTATAGTATTTGCAATCAATTAGGTCACCTACAGTCATATCAACAGAAGCACTTCCCTTAAAGTCATCACATTTATTAGTACTCCAAAGTATTTCTGATTATGTTTACTGGCAACAAACATTCCAATATGGATATCTGATTTACTGACTGTGTGACTTCTGGCATTTTGAATGATCCAAGTTAGTACTTCAACGTGACAGGCACACTTCCTACAATTTATTTTCAAATCTGTGACACATATCTCGTTTGCTGACTTTCCCAGTTCCAGGAATATAAACTCCAACAGCTGGTATCAAACAGAGATCAGGAGCCCACAAAGATGCCAGAAATAGCTGGATATACACTGTAGTTAAAATGGTCTTTCTCCAGACACTTGGCAGACTGACTGTGAATCCTTTTTGGAGCTGCCTACTATCTCTGGGCGGAAGAGATACTATTTTTTACATCATCTTCCAAAGCAAAGAAAGCAAAAGAAAGAAAAATCCACACAACCCATAAAAATATCACTACAGTCACTTATGAAAGAAAGGCAAAAGTGCAAAGGCTTTGCACATGTGGCTTCTGCCTTATAAACCATCCTTTTACATCTTCCAGCCCAGAAGACATCTCAGACTGCTCTAAAAAGTTCCGTACCTGTTAGAGGTGTGACAGTTGAAGCAATCACTCCCTAACTCATTCCTTGGGATAAGTATAATGGAAGAATTGAGTACTTGTGAGCAGCAAGGCACAGCACAAGAGAGTCACTGGTTTGCTACCATTTCAAATAAAAGTGCATTAAGATCACTTTTCTGAAGGCTGGGGGGATGGGCACACAACTTGACTGAAGATACTGGCAAAGAGGCAAGGCAATGTCCCTCTGTCATCATCTTGCATGGATGGTTAAACAGCAGAGGACAGGAGTAGTCTGAAATCCAGGAGTTTCTTCCAGATATGATCTAAAGCCACCAACTTTCCTGGAACTGGTTAGCACTGACTACAGAAGCAGCTGTGATGGCAACCTTCTGACACACTATCAGAGGACAGCACTGTCCTGCTTACTCCTGGCTTCCTCCACCCACGCAACAGCCTGACCTGACACTCCTTTCTCAGAATACAGCGGATCAGCAGCTAAGTTGACTTTACTGTCAATTAGGACGGTTATGAATGTTAAAACAGGATTGGTAGGCAGAATTATTATTTTAGTTCATTAAGAAAGCTTAGGATTCATCTTATTTATGAATGCAGGCCTTATCTTGTCAAAATAATTTGCTAGTCACACCACCTTAATTACACCACTGTAATAACATGGGGTACCCATTTCATATTGCAACAGATACACATGCAAACTGACATGCAAAACAACTTAAACTTTTTTTTTTTCCAAACAAGCTGCCTGCCCCATGATTTATCGCTGCACCTGATACGTAATAACTAAATACTACTGACAGTTGTAACATCATAGTGAACAGGTTTGCTTAAAGCATAGTTTAAGACACGATCATTCCAGTACCAAGAAGTATGAAATTTGAAAACCATTAGTACTGATGATCTTCTGTTAGTTTGAGGGAAAAAAAACCAACAACAAAAACAGCGCAGAGTCAGATGTGGTTATGAAGCACGTTAAAAGTCTTATGAGCTACATTCTGCCTTCACTGGTCATTATTTTCAAGACTTCTCTCCCTTCCACCTAACTGTAGTAATGCACATTCAACTTCCCATGAAGGTCATTGCTGGATCCTCCAAAATGTTTAGGTTGGTGAAATTTAACCTATTAAGAGGCTAACAAACAGCCAAATCTTATTGAGGAGCTTTGCACACAAAGGCTTATCAGTATCTCAAATTATACTAAGATTGTCCTTATCCTAAACCAAAAACATGGTTATGCTTGTGCTCACCAGTCTCATCCTCACATTCCCCAACTCTACACAAAGTCTAAAGCACAAGAGGTGAGAATTTTAAGATATTCTGATATGGCCCTATGGGAATCAGGAGTAAGACTGTAAGAGTCAGAAGAAAAGCCATCTTTCCTAGGCAGAAATGCTCCAACAAATAAGTGGGTGGGGGACAGGAATTCAGCTTCCTTTACGGGCTAAACAGCACGAACTATCAGTATGGAACTCATCATTTACAAACCAAAGAGAAGGAAAGGCCAACTGATTGAACAGATACATTTTCAAGTCAGAAGACCCGAGGCTGCTGTTCCACATGGGGGCAGGTCACAGTCCTCAGTCTGATGTTGCTTGTAGCATGCCTGTACCCTGTGAGTGAACTCCGCTCTCAAGGAGATCCTGGATTCCAGTTAACAATCTACTCTATACAAATATCACAGAATGGCTGAGGTTGGAAAGGACCTCTGGAGGTCATCTTGTCCAGCTCCTCTGCTCCAGCAGGATCACCTAGAACTCACTGCCCAGACAGCTTTTGAATATTACTGGGGAACTCAAAACTTGATAGAGGGAAAGGATCACCTCCCTCAAACTGCTGGCAACAGTTCTACTAATGCAGCCCAGGGTACAGTTGGCCACCTTAGCCATTAGAGTACATTGCTGGCTTGTGGTCAACTTGGTGTCCACCAGGATCCCCAGGTCCTTTTCTGCAAAGCTGTTTCGCAGCTGGTTGATCCCTGATCAGCATATATCGGTGCCTGGAGTTGTTCTTCCCCAGGTGCAGGACTTCACACTTCTCTTTGAACTTAATGAGATTCTAGTCAGCCCATTTCTCCTCCGTCAAGGTTCCTCTGGATGGCAGCACAACCCTCTGGTGTATCAGCTGCCACTCCCAGCTTTGTGTCATCAGCAAACCTGCAGAGGGTACACCCTGCCCCACCATAGAGGTCATTAATGAAGACATTAAACTGGACCAGACCCAGTACTGACCCCTGGGCTACACAGCTGGTTACTGGCCTCCAGCTGGACTTCATGCCACTTATAACCATGTTCCAGGTTTGGCCATTCAGCCAGTTCTCAATCCACCTCACAGTTTGTTCATCCAGCCCACACTTCATCAGCATATACTCTTGGTATTCCTGGTATCTTTGCAAGATGAAGAGTAAATGAGCATGTTCAGTTTGGAGAAATCGGGCACATCCTGTCTCTCTTGTTGAAATACTTAGCACATTCTGTAGCTCCCAACTCCTTTAGGGTCAGAGGAAAAGCAACTGCTCAGTTTCTCAGCCAAGAGATCTTAAGATATGGCCTCTTCTCTAGTACATTTTGTTAAATAAACAACAGCTAAGAAACTATGACTATACCTATTCTCTCGAATAAATCCTATTGCTCAGTATTGTCCTTATGTAGTGCCTAATTTCTGCTGAAAGAACAAAAAAATCCCAGGAAAGCAAGTTCTGGATGAATATAGAGTTCAGAGACCAGAAAGATTAACCCTATAGATGGGAGACATTATAGTGATTTATCAACATTTCATGAGTCTCTTACAAAAACCTATTCTGGGAAGAGACAGGTAAACTTTCATAGAATGAAGGCGCCACCCACTGTCCTGACATCGAAGCGCCACAGCTTGAATTTGGGTTAGCTGCCCACATGGTTCAGCATTATCTCCCTATATCTGATCCTCTTCTCTTGCAACCTCCCTATTTAACACCCTCCTCTTAATAATTTCCATGAAGTTTACCAGTTCATCTGTCTCACCAGAGACTCAATTTCCCTTTCCCAGCCTTAGTCCCCCAAACTTCCTGCACAACTTCTTAACACACCTCCTGACCACTTCACACATTGTGCAGTCTCACACCCTGGCTCCACTTCTCTCTCCTACAATGCTCGTGCTCTTAGTCTTTTCAGGAACTCCCAATCTCATCTGCCTCCTTCCCATCCCACTGTATGGTAACATTAATATCACACTTAACTCACTGTTTCTCCAGCCACTGACCCTTTTTCTTCTACAGTTGATGGCTGAAGTTAAGTGCTACCCCTTACCTTAAGAATACCACTGAAGTTACCTCATTCAGGACCCTAGTAACTATGGAGCCAAAAACTTAAGATCAGTACCCTATTCCTTACCTTCATTAGCAATCACATTCAGTATGTGTGATCATGCTGCCTTTAAAATACTGTTCCTTGGCTTCCAGGATCCTTTCCTTTATTCCTTCCTTAATTTGTCCCTGGAGGATCCTCCCCACATACTCCTCTCTAATACTTACTGCTCTAATCTCTTTTTCTTCATTAAGGTAAAATCATTTGTAAATACAAGTACAGCTGCCCCCTGCTGGGGGCTCACAAATGCACAAGACCTCTTTTCCTTCCTGCAAACTAAAGCTTTGTTCTATGTATCTCTCCCTACAAATGCTCGTTTGTGTGTTCATTCAAGTGTAGCATGACTAAAAATAAAGCTCTCAATCTCCCATGATCTTCCAAATGCATTTTTTGGAAACTGCGGCAAATACCATGATGGTGACTAGGATTTTCATTTAACCTTCATGTTAGAAACCCTTCTAAAATTCACAACCAGATTAAACTAAACCTTGAGGACTTTTTTGTATGGACTGAGTGATGAGGTTTTCCCAGTTCATACACTTGGCTATAATTCCTGTTCAGACTCATTATCGTAGGTCTTAATAAATTGCTTTCTCCCTAGGGCACATACGTATATTCAGAGATGCACAAGAGATGTCACTGACATACCAAAGCCAATAATAACTTCCTGTTGTAGCTAAACACAAAGCTACAAGTTAAGGATGACTTTCTTATCACTCTGTACTGCACCAGGCTGTGGCCACTGTGATAACTGCGTAAATACAGAAATAAGTTCTCACTAGAGTAACTATCATTTACTCATGGTGCACCACACTGCAGATGTTCATGCCCATCACATTTGGCCTTTGGATGGCAGGGTCTGGAGGCTGTGACCCACCTTCTGTCATCTGTGGTCTGTGTTAACTGAAGGTTTGGAAAAAGCAGAGACCTGGGTCAGATGTGGTATTCATATTGGACCTCAACACCCATGACAACTTGACTACTGACAAGGCAAGCAATTATTCTCAATGTCTTCTGCAAATTAATTCTTAATTCCTCCTGAATTCTTTTGTTGGCTGTATATAAACCAAAAGCTTTTTGGGAAAGCAGGAGCTAGGAAGCTTAGTAGCATTCATCAAAATGAACCAAAATCCTGCTCTTCCAAACAAACTCTCATAGAAGCTGCATCCAATAGTATATAAAGACTTCAGGCAATAGTAGCAGACTGAAGATGCAGGCTGACAACTTTACTTGGGCACAGTGGACATGAACCTAACAGGTCAGTGACCATTGATTTTGACAGGATCATAAGACAATTATTTAAAGTAAATATTCCAACAATCTTGGTCCCCTTATTGTTAAAAAAGTCTGGTTTACCTAAGAGCTCAGTCAAAGGATCGCATTTGAATATGACTGTGATAAATACAGTTAAGCCAAAGCCATCAACTTAACCCCCAAAAAAATCACTTTTGTCAGCCAAGAAGTTGTGGACTTCTTGTCAGTGTCAGGATGGGTCTGACAACCCCTAACCTGCCATCAGCTTTGCCTCAACACTGTCCAGCACTCATTAAAAGTATAAGCTGTAGCAGCACTGTCATGACCAGGTATCTAGTGTCAAGACATAGACAAGGGAACAACGTTTTTCCGTATGCTACCAACTTTTCTTTGCAAAGGAGACAGGAGAGGGAGACACTGGAAACTCTTCTACCCTTCTCAAACCACTTGACTAGCATGCATGAATCTCCCATCATGTGTTACACCTTCCGTACAAAAGAAAAAAAATGAACACCCAAACTCTTCCGTGTTTATGAACCCAGGTTTAGCAGCAGCAAATAAGAGTAAAATAAGAGTAAACGCCTTGCCTACTCTTATCATACTCAAAAGGAAATTCATGCATCCAGTACAGCCAATGGTCTCCTAATGTCACACAGATATCCTATTGCAACATATGCATGTACTTTTATTTTTATTTATTTATTTTAAAATGAATGAACAAACCACAGTTCCCACAGCAGTTCTGCTGACATGGTAAAATAGTTCACGAGATGCAACTGTCAGAGGCTGCCACAATCCAAACACAATTCAGCTGCTCACAAGCTAATGACAACTCTCTGAAGGTGATTCAAGGAAACAGCTTTTGCATTTTGAAGCTCATCCAATACCAACAACTGCTGTGTATTTTTCAACATGATTCTCTGTGGTAACTATTTTCCACTTATTTTTCCCTCCAGAATAACAGCCATAAGCTTGAGAAAGTCACAAAGCAAGCAATTCTTGTTTATATTGCCTTATATTCAGCTGCATTTCTGTAAGAGGACAACAGGTTATACCAGCCTATGATACACTGCATGACTTTGCATCTCAGCTCTCTGATACCGGTCTTGCCACACTAAGGTTTGCAAATGTTGCTGATGCTCCTGAACCACACAGTGAACTGTGTATTATGTAGTGGCTTAATCTTTCTGAAAAAAACTTCATAAGACTCTTGGTAACAACATCATTCCACTACACAGTGAACACAGGTCTATTATCAAAATTTAATTAAACTGCATTTGCTAATGTCCTGTTTTAATCCAGGAACAGGAAACAAAGGCAGTTCTCACTATCTGGGTCCACACCTGCTGACACTGACTGGAGAAGGGGACCCAGGAGGACTCAAGATAATTCTGTTCCTTACACATTTGCCAGGGACAGCTAAAGGATCCATGCACAATTCCATCGCTTTCCTGCTCAAAGTTGCCTACTTTAAGATAACAACCACATGCATAATTAAAGTGGGATGCTCAAGGATCAGCCAGCCAGCAAGTTAAGGTGTAGGGCCCATCATCGTAACAGTAAATTAAATATTCGTGTAGTAAAGGACATTGAAAGAAGGTTTAAATTAAGAAACTTCTGAAAGCAAAACCAATATAAAAACAATACTTGAGTTTAATGTATACACAGAAAAGGGCTAGATCGAAGCCATCACCTCTGAGCCAGTATACCCCAGTGAATAAAGCTATACTAGCAAAACTAGGCAGGCAGGGAGCTGAAGTACGCTTACGTAGCAGAACAGTCACTCCCCGCTCCTCACCGTCTCATATCATTAAGTCACACAGCAAACTGTACAAGAAAGGAAGCCCCTACAGCTACATTGACTTAAATTGACTGCTTGCAAGTTACAGCTCTCTTCCAGCTCTTCCTCCCAAAGATATGCAAAGATGCTGAACCAAAAAGAGCCTCCCACATTAACATATACTTACAGCCATAACTACATTAGAAGTGATCTTTCAATCTAGGAATTTCAATACGCTCCACGAAGAAAACATTCATAGCAAGAACGCCATGATTCAATGTGTAGCTTTACAGGTAACTGGAAGAAATGTCATCTTACTCCTTGTGCAAAATGAACTGCACTAGTCAAAGTGACAGTTCTGTAATTAACTTCACCAAGAAATTTTACTGCTATGGATGAGTCTGGCTGGGAATCACATCTCCATAATCCAGCTGAAAAATATCTGGGGTGGCCAGAAAACTCTGTAAGCACCTTTTCTGTATCAGAAGCACATAAATCAATTCCATCATTTTTTTCAGGAAACCATTTAATTACCCTTTCTTTTTCCTTTTAATTGATCGATGCAAGTTCACCATTCAGTGCTAACACTCCACTTCAAATCTAGCAGCGTTTAGGACTAATTCAGAAACAATTTTCTGTAATATGTACTAAATTTACAAGCTCCCACAAACCACAAGAAGTCAGGCAATGCAATAACATGTCTAGAAAGAAATGTCAGGTCTTCTAGGAAAACTTTACTTCATGGTATTTTAAAATATTTAGAAATATTAAAACTCATCTCAGCTCTGCTATCCTTTGCACGAAAATGAACTGGCTCAAACCTTCTGGATTACCCTATATAAAAAGTGTCATTGTTTTAGTGTGCCATTAATTAGTATACAGCATTCTAGAAAACTTAAAAGCATTCATCTACATTGTTCCTCCAAATGCATGTGGGAGCCATGTGCCAGTGAAGACATTATCTAGTGACTGGAAGTAACCAGGAGAACAACTGGAGTTAAAACACAGAGGTATTTTGGGAAACGATGCTTCAGCAGGTTCATGTTTGTTTCAGACCCAGAACAAATCAAGCAAAGCAGATTTAAATACAAATTGACAAATATGCACACAAGAATGCTTTAAACAGCTTCTCTTTAACTAGAAAGGAGTTTTCAGACCAAAACAACAGTTTTCCTCCTGCTGTAATAAGGAAAACAGGGAGGAAAGAGTTTGTTATGCCCAATAAAAATGCTTAATTAAGTCTGGTTTCAAAGTTTGCCCCAAGCAAATTGATTTTCTGATCTGTATTTCATTGAAATACCACTACAATACAAGAAGCATCAAGCAACAGCTTGTGTTACCAGCACAAGCATTCTTTTATTGGAAAGAACTATTGGTTTAGGGGAAAGATTGCATTTAATGTTTACTTTCTACCTTTTGTGGTATCAGAAATGCTGTTTAGCAAGGCACACATCATGTCTCCATCAATGTGGTGAGGATTTAGGATGCAAGCTGACCGCTGGGTCATCTTAAATTGATTTTCCAGTTCCAGGAAGCTTTTGTCTCCAGACAGTATAGTGAAAGGAATTTGCTTGGGCAGGTGCTCATCCAGACGACCAGCCTGTATGGAAGCAAATGACAAGTGTTGACCCGAGATCCTGTTTTTATCTCGTGGGGTTTGCCTAGCTTTTTGTAAGACAGGTCTCCATAGGAAAGCCTTCTACAGCAACTTACCTCCACTATGAAAGTTATTATTTCAATAGTTTGATGCTGCATTTATTCTATACATATGGTAACAGATGTACAAAATGGTTAACAGTATAGATGGAGTATGGAAAAAAATTCATAAAAAGCAGCATTTCAGAACCATCTCCACATAAAACAAGTAATTTGTGCAGAGCATTTTAAGAATCATTAAGTGTAATGTAACATACAAACACTGTTGTTTTGCAATTAGATTCTCAAGTACTTTTCTCTAACTGATGGTCCTGGTTAAGGCTGGGATAGAGTTAATTTTCTTCCTATCAGCTGGCGTAGTGCTGTGTTTTGGATTTACGATGAGAAGTTGATAACACACTGATGTTTCAGTTACTGCTGAGCAGTGCTTGCACAGAGGCAACGCCTTCCTTGTTTCTCAAATGACCCCACCAACAAGGAGGCCGGGGGTCCACAACACGTTGGGAGGGGACACAGCTGGGACAGCTGACCCCAACTGACCAAAGGGATATTCCACACCATATGACATCATGCTCCGTATATAAGCTGGGGGGAAAGCTGGCTGGGGGCTGCTGCTCGGAGGCAGGCTGGGCACTGTTTAGCAGATAGTGAGCAATTACATTGTGCAACACTTGTTTTGTATATTCATTATTATTTTATTTCTATTAAACTGCCTTAATCTCAAACCACGAGTTTCACTTTTTTCCAGTTCTCTCCCCCATGCTATTGAGTGGACATAGAAGTCATGTGAGAATGAAAGAATATAAGAACCGTGTAAGAATTTCAGCAGTAATTAGTAATTACCAATTGCACATATCATGTCACTCTTTTCTGGGTACAGAAATGCAACAAAAAAGAAAGCATGCACTAACTTACATGAAGACAGAGAGCAAAGTCTGCCGCTTCTCTTCTGGTACCACAACGTGGATGAAGAAAGAAACATCCAATCCTCTTAAGATAATTGTAGAGCTTACACTGTACTGGAGGTTTCCAGTTGCTGTATCCTCCTAAAGAGTGAAGACGAAGGAACAAACACCAACCAACCAACCAACAACAACCAAAAAACCACAACACACACACAAACAAAAACACAAAAACAAAACCAGAAATTCCACCATGAATTAAGAATGCAAGAAGCCAAAAGCAAACATAAATTTGGCTTTCAAGTCAGAATTTATTTTGACCAATGTGAAAGCTAAAATAAACATATAAACAAAATCCCAGAATAACCCTTGTGCTTTGGTTAGAAAGCAAAAAAGGAAAAAGTAGCTAGCTTGATCCTACACAAAGCTTCTCATTCAGTTTTGTATGACTTTTTCTCCTAACCCTGAAAAACTTATGTCTAAATGCACATGATATCTAGAAGATAAGGTTGTATTTTTTTCCAGTTTTAAGCACAGTTATGATTAACACACAGAAGCAGAGGAGCTCTGGGAACGTAGTACAAGTAACAGAAAAGCTTCTCTGAGGAAATCCTGTACTACTGTAATGCTCAAGATCATTTACGACAGATTCTGTAACTGCCTGACACATCACATGTCAGAACTCTTTAAGAACAGGATCCAAGAACTGGAGTAACAGCTGAAAAAAAAACCTGCTAGAGTCCTGAAAAACACTTGGATGTCATCAAGGATAACCAAAATGAGGATACAACTGGGAGAAAAAAAAAGTGCAGGAATTTTCTCAACAGTATCCTGAAACACATAGTTACTGGCTGAGAAAATAGTTGGATAGCAGAGATGAGCTGCATAACAGGCCTGCTACAGATAAAAAGAATACCAGGCTGACACAGGTTGCAAGGGAAAGGAAAGGAGCAGTGTCTCAAGAAGAGAGGGGATAAACAGAGGAGCTTGCAGTTACTATGACAACATAAAAAGGAAAACAAATGGAAGGAAAATTTGAAGGGAGTGAATAAGAATTTCATGACATTCCCAGTCGCTAAGAAATAATGGATCTGCAATGGGGAAGAAAAAAAATCTTGCTTTATCTGCCAGATGATAAGAATGTCTGGATGTAAGAAAGGATTTCGAATGGGAAGTGAAAGCAGTCAGTGATAGCGCTTCATGTGAGGACATGTGAAACTATGGCTCAAGTAAACAGGCTGCAGAGCATTGCGTATTCCAGCCTGCCCACCCCAGTCTGACAAACAAGTAGAGAGGTCTCAAGCAGATTTCTCCTATGGTGTGTGGGTTGGGTTTTTTTGTTTTGTTTGTTTTTTCCCCTCCAGCCTACTGTCTATGAGAGGGTATGGAAAATGAACTCAAAGCTCAAAGATTCAGTAAAAGACTACACAGAAATGATTTAGGGGTATCTAGGGTCCATGAGAAAAATGGGATTTACAAGTAATTATCATCTGTTGTGACAACCTTGGTCACTGCTGTTTGAAAAAGACTTGTAATCACCAACCCTGGCTTTTGGCTGCATCCCTGTACAACATAAACATTTGACCAGGACAGCTGAAAACAATCACAGAACTGTATTTACTCTGGCAGAGCTGTGAAGAACAACTGAGTAGCTGAAAACAGAAACAATACAAAGCCTGGGCAATACAGTGGAGGAACTTGAAGCAAAGCTAAGGCTGTATTAGCAATAGCAAGAACAGAAATAATGCAAAAGTATCACATAAATTAAAAAAAAAAAAGTTCTTTAGGAAACACAGGAAAAAAAAATTGGAAGAGACAGGGATGTTGCTACATTTTCACAGGCTAAACAAACAAGAAGAGCATGTATCACCTAACTCTGTAAACCACTATTATGAGAGGGCACCTACAACAGTAAATCCATACGTGCCAGGGAGCCTCAGCATTCACAGGCTCTGTAACAATATAGTCGACACTAAAACTGCTCAAGTGTTCTCTGATAGGAATATGGCTCATTTTAATCAGCATTAACTCTTTGGCATGGGTTTCTCAGTTCAAGTGCTTCCAGAGGCTGTTCCCACAAGGCAGCCTGCATACGGCAGCCCCATTCGGGAAGCCAGGAATGGAGCGGCACTGATGTGGGCTGGGCCGTGCCAGCAGGTGCCCATGTCTGGGACAGCCCTGGGCACAGCGTCTTAACTGGCACAGAGGTGCCGCTAGGTAAGGTCATCTTATTAACAGAGGCTCCGAACAACAAATTAGTTATACTGTGCTATGGATTATTTCCCTTTCATAGATAGGCCAGAGAAGACATGTGACATTGATACAACTTGAAAATTCCTGGGTTCGATGGATTTTTTTCTTACTGAATCAAAACAGGGCAGATTCCTAATAGTTTCTTATTTTTATCTGGAAAAAAAAAAGTTTTTCCAAGGCCAAATGGTTTGAATAACTATAGAAATACACAACAAACCTTCAGCAATTATAAACCGCAGCCAAACCCCAAATCACAATAGCCTTAAAAGTCAAGGAGTGGAGAAGTGAAGTGAAATTTGACCAGAAGTCAAGCTGGGCAAAACCTGACAAAAGCTAGGAAGAACAAACAACAGGTTGTTCAGCCATATAGGATAGAGAATATAAATAAACGGAGCAGCCAGGCTGCAAGGATGAAATGGAAAGCCAAGATGATTAGGTGTAATCTGAACCCTCAAAAATCTGAGCTTTTCCGTGGCTTTGTGCACGTATGTGCGCATGTGCAAGAACACTGTTACCAGACAGAGATGCCAAAGGCAAGGTAACGACTATACAGGTAACAATACAGGAGTAGTGCCTGAGCAGAACACAAAACTCAGGAGAATAACCCACTTTAACAGAGAAGACCAGAGTATTTGTCCCTAGAACACCTAACAACCAGACATTATACTACAGGTCCAAAAGCACAGCTGGTTGGTTGGAGAACTTGCACTGTACATTAGACATACTTGCTCTGACTTCACCAGCTAACTGGAATACTTGTTTCCGAAGGGAGAAAAAGAAAAAAGTGATCCAGGCTTCAACAGGTCTTTCTGTAGAACCTCAGCAAGCACCATGAAAACTCTCAGCTTTCATGATGTTCTTGATTATCTTTTAAAGGGAGAAATAATCAAGAACATTAAGAAATGCAGCACAGTGGTGTTTACTAACTGTAAAACACGCCTGACAATTCCTGAAGTCTGTTAAGATGATGCCTCTGTTTTGGGCAATAAATATTCTGAAATGATCCCTTGCCTAGACTGTACTGAAGTATTTAATGTAACATGGACAAAATAATTGTAAAGCCAGGTGCAGAAACAAACAGTAGAAAAAGCATGAGGTGGACAAGAATTTAGTTCAAGAATAGTCAGGTAAGGAAAAGTACCAAGTTAAAGGAACACTATTGATAGACTTTGCAAAAAGTTTTCTTACAAACCCATAACAATGTAAGTCCCAATCAATCACCTTGTATCACTATGGGTATCTTCCAGATGTGAGATACACCTATTGATGTACAGAATGACCAGAGACATCCTTAAGGAACAAGTCAGAGATGGAACAAAATTCAAGTACAAGAATGTAAAACTACCTCTTTTGGAACTAAAAAGAGAAATAACATTATGAAAAGAACTTGGGAGTTAGAAAGAAAATAATCTCTGAGTATTAGGTTGTCCTGATAATTATGAAAACCTAGTATAATGCAGCCTATTTCAGCAGGGAAGCTAAAAAGGCTCCTGAACAGCTCAGCAACTCTGGAACAGTGTTCTAGAAGGAATAAGAGCAGAGAAGGTTAAGACTGAGTTAGAAAAGTTGAAGAACATTTCTATTCCATGGTGCCTATGACAATGTGACTTGAGAAGCCCAAGTGGCTGCTTGTTCCTTTTCTTCATTCTCTCCAGTTCAAAGAATCTCCAGTCAAGTATTTATGTAGACTTGTTAATCTTATCTTCCTATTTCCTCCAACCACTTTTTACCTTGAAAGCCCCAGATAAATGTCCCTTGGTTCAGGTTAGCTGGCAGATGCGTGAATAAGCTTCCCCAGTTGTCCAGATCCACCAACACAATGTGAGTCATGGTACTCAGGTAGTCAAGATCAGGAAGTTCACCATCTTCAATGGGATAAAAAGGATGCATTTAAGGTTTACCTGACTTGCTGGTCAATCAACATACATCAACTTATGATACGCTTTTTAAAATTCATGTATTCAACTGTTCTATAAGCTAAAAGTTACAAAACATGACCCTCTTTGGTGACTGCATTGTTTTAAAATTAATTTAGGTAGCATTTAGTAACACATAAATTAGACAAAAGGAAATAGAATCTAGCTGTACAATGGTGTAGAGCTGGATAGTTTTGTGGTAGGCACAGAAAGCTGTTGTCCTGCACTGAGGTATTTTAACAGTCCACTTAATACTCAACTGTGCACACCCTACCATGGCAAGTCTCTGACATTTAATTGCTTATATTCATAAAGGCAATAAAATGTTTAGAGACATACTTTTTGGTGTGTATCTAACATAAATGTCAACTTTTAATCAAATGCATTTTGACACCATGAGTAAATAAAAACACTTCTGATTTTTGAACACCTTAAGCATACTTGATGTCAATCTTAGAGGGATGTGAACTTCAAAAAAACATATTCGCATGCCCAAGGCAAAAAAAACCCCTAATACATACCAAGAATATATATTCTCAGCTGAAATTACTTTTTGGCAAACTAAGGAAACAGAAGACAGTGACGTAATGGGACTGCCCACATAGAAAGCACTACCAGGCTCATAAATATTTATACATACAAAGAAGGCAAGTTTCTCTTAAATGTGGGTGTATTATAGACCACTTCTACATTTCTAGGAGTTACACCTCTATTTGGGGTCCTTGACTGTCCTCTTCTTTTTAACACCAAATCATGCTCCCAAATAATCTGAAAATTAAATGTTTCAGTACCAGGCATCTCACAGCTACCTAATTTTGTTTTTTAAGGACTTAAGCATATAGTGTATAGCAATAAATTGTTGAGTCTAAGTTCTGGAAACTCAAATACCAAGAATTCAAAGTGCAGCTTTGAGAACTAACAAATATTAAATTCTGTGCAGATTTATTGACTGGATGTGTGCAAATGATATGTTACATACTTCTACTAACATTTAAACAGTGTGTTAAACACACCAGTGTTTTTCTAGTGTTCAAAAAAAATTCTACAAACCTTCATCAGGTTCTTCAGAGTGTGCCAAGGTCTCTTTTTTTACTTTCTTTCCCTGTATTGTTCTCTGTAGAGGAGACGACTGTAGTCTTTCCCGAGTCTTGGATGGAGATGCTGGAAAGTTTAGCTTGTGAGGTTTTCTGTCTACACAAGCCCCACTTTCTGTGAACTTAAATACTGTATTTTCTGATTCAGATGCAAAACTGGACAGATCAGGTTTCTGCAAGAAGCAATGTTTCATGTGATAGTGCTGATGTGCACTCTCAATATCGTCAAAGTTCTTGTTGCACGCAGCACATTTAACAACATACATCTCTTCCTTATGCTTGGGTGACTTGTGACTGTTGAGATGTCTGTACAAATCAGCAGAATTCTGTGCAGTTGCAGAACAGAAGCAACATCGAAACCATAAGCTTCCTTTTTGCAGCATGGCTTTCTGACAATTCAAATAATCGTTCCTCCTGTTTATTCTGGAGGCATAAGCTGTCCGGCAACCACAGGTTAAACAGTCTCCTTTTTCTATTGGGAGGAAGTCGTCCTCTTCTTTAATGGATACTTCCATCTGTTCAGGCACAAATGCGTAGTCCATGCTGTGAATCTCCTTATAGTGGATTAGAAATTCTTCTTCTGTGTCAAAGAAGAGATTACCACAAAGGCCACAAAAGTATTTAATCTCTGCCTCTTGGTTATGATGCTCCTGGAAGTGTCGCTGTAGAGTTCCTAATTTCCGAAAGTGATTTCTGCATAAGCCACAGCAGTATCTGTGAAATGTGTGGCTTTCTAAGGACATGCAATGTTGTTTAACGCTCTCTTCGGATTCAAACATCTCCTCACAAATGCGGCACTGCCAATTTCCCAGAACAGGACTTTTTTCAGGGGAGAGCTCTACAGGACTAGGAATGCAGTCTCTCTTTTCGTCTACAGAAATGCATGCTGTGTCAGAAACAGATGGCATAGGCTCATCTTCCAGAGCTTCTTGCTCGTAATAGCAACTATGTCCGCCATGAAATTCAGTCACGTGTCCCATAATATCCTCTTCTCTGAGATCTACAGAGCATGCTCTGCACCAGAGAAGAAAATTAGTCAAGTGTGCTCCCCCATGGAATCGACTCATATGCAGGCGGATAATGCTTGAATTTTCAGCAAGCTTTCCACACACAGCACACTTGTGACAGATCCTATTTGCTGATAAAATGTGCTTTTCTACTGACTCTTCTGTAAAAAACTTTTGAAGGCATTCGCAAAACCAGGCTTTTACTTTGCAAGTACTACCTTCACTCTGGTTTCCTACATGATCTTCATTTCTGCCTTTTACATCGGTCTTCCGTTTTGAAGGAGCACACTCCTTTCCACTGGTAGGCTCATTCGAAGTCACATGTCTTTTAAGCAGTGGTCTTGACCGATCCACAATATGGCACAAATGAGACTGATTCTTATTTTTTCCATTGATATGACAGAACATCAAGATGGACTCTTCCATTGTAGTAAGAACTTTAATGTTATGTTCAGTGGCTTGCTTATGCTCGGTGATCTGATTATTATCAGCAAACAGTTTGTCACAGTTCTCACAGTAACCTTTTGTTTTAAATATCTCTGCAACTTGGGCGATGCTCTTCTTTGACAGTGCCACAGGCCCAGAATTACAGCAACGTGTTCTAGAATAGATTAAAAAAAATAAAGAGGTTGTATCATAACCTGAAACATTTGAAATATTACCTAGTAGTGTGGAAAGTGTCCTCTGATAACGTTAACCCACTAGCTTGCTGACAAAGCATGCAATGCTTATCTACTCTCTGTACTTTAAGGGGAACTAGGTGCTAATTTCCAAATCTATCACTTACATTGATACTTTTGTTGTTGACTCAGCACATTTTAGAAATCAAATGCTGCCAACTTAGAAACAGTGGAATAGAGACCAAGTTCTGTTGTTCTGTTACAGAAAGTAACAAAAAGGATACAGATGTCAATCAGTATTCTGCAGTGGACTGTGTGGGGTATAGTGGTGTAAAAGACAAGGGAAGAGGGCAGTTTTTTGATAGTTCACTCAGGAAGTCAAGATTCGGATGGTCCTAGATGCCCTGAAATCCACTAGTATCACTACGACCACGTCTGTTTATCTGTTATCGATCTATGGATATTCACATTATAAAGACAGCTGTCTCTCACAAACCTGAAGTGAGCCGTTAATTCCATATGCGAGCGTAGTATCTGGTAGCAGGATATACACTTCACTTGGAAGGGGACCTCTTTGCACAGAGATATCAGAAGGTTCTTTGCATAAGAGGGGAAAGGTAGAGGAAGGCCAGCCTTCATTTCATCTGTAATATGGAATGGCAGAAAATGCAACCACACATTAAAAGAGTCCTTTCATAGCATTCCAGCCCTCAGATGACAGTTAGAATTGTACTCGTTTGACACAGGGTTCAGAAAGCAAGTTATGTGTGAGTTGAGTCACAGTTATGGTGCAATGGGAGCTTTAAGTAAAACTTCATTAATTTTTTTTAACTTCTGTAATGGATCTCATATCTAACTCTGTTTGCATCTTGCTTTTTCAGAGTCAGTGACCAACTCCACTTCCATTTTCCACCTTCTACAACGTCGGGTCACATATATCTCTTGGGGAGGTCCTTATAGTCCTTCTTTACCTCTATCTATCGCCACCTGTCTACTCTTACTACACACACTTTTGTTTAAAGCCAGAGATGCAGGACTTTCTGTTGTTCCAAGTGCATACTCCACATCTAACTCCAGGTACCAGCAGAATACAAAAAATTCTATTTAAAAGAGAATGGGAAATGGCTTATGAACTATTTATTGCTGTTAATGTTCTGCATCTTAGGAGGCAAACTCTCTTTGAATTTTCTGTTTAATAAGATATAATGATCAGCAGGAAGTAATTAGAGGTTATGCCTTTCAACTAACTTCACAGCCAAATCTTACAGACCATGCTGGTAATATTAATCATGAAGACCTAGCAATGCAAAGAATAAAATGGAGCACACTTTTTATTTTGTTCTGAGCTAAGTGCTATCCATCTCTACAGAAGAAAACACTACTCATGCTTTTAATCTTTTCGAAGCAATATCTCACCAGTAATCTTTTTTAAAACCTATGGCCTGATTTTAAAGGCATCTACAGTCAGCACATTGAGCATTAGTAACCTATGTGGGAATAAAAGTACATTAGATTTACAATACATAAAAGAACTTAGAACCATGCAGCTGTCACTTCCATGAGGATGGCAGCACTGACTCGACCCACAGGAAGACTCCTCCCAAGCCTGTGTGTACTGTACACTTCTGCAGCCACTCTGGGTGAGGGCAGAAGATAAAGTTATGATGATGAGAACTAACTATACAAATCATTTTGGCCATGTAAGCTTATCCTGGAAACTACACTATCTAAAGTAGGCAGCTTTCTGAATAGGTCAACTCCATCTATATCTCACCTGTCTCAGTCGTTTGTTTTCCTAACATTAAAGTAAATGCTTTAATACCTATTGTTTATGTCAACGCTAAAAAGTCAGTACAGCTACGATAGTCATTAACACTGTTTTCAAGACCATGATCAGACAGATATGTTCTGTGGCATCTATTAAGTATGGATCAGGATGTTAACAGGTCACAACATAACCAGTATTTTAGTCTTCAGTAGCAATGTGGCCAGTACAAAGCACCAGACCAGCAGCACTGTTCCACCTAAGCAATGCAAATTCACAGTTACACGGAGAAGAAACTTTCACAGGTCTTTCCCATCAGGAACACCAAAGACATTGACAAGAAAAATAGTATCCAGCAGACTTCAAACAGCACAGTGAGGGGAAGGAACATCATGGCAGGTCTGACTGGAACTGAAAAAGTAGTAAATGTGTTTTGGTCCAATTTCCTATCAACATGCTAAATGTAAACTTATTTAGGACAGTAGTTGCACAGAGTCACTGGAGGATGGGAAACACTTATGAGACACCTGGCAGCATGGAGAGAAAGTCTGCTTATTACAGCAACTGTGATGGAGGACTCATTGCTACACAAAAATACAAATTTCAAAGCATCTCCTCTTACAGAACTTTATCACAGAATTTTAAAAACCTTAAGCTTTTTTTACACAGTAGAAAAATATAAGTAATTTCATATCATAAATATCAATTATTAGAAGGAATGAAAAGCAGTACACTTAGTAGCAACATACCACTCAATTTGGAAACCTGGAGGAAGTGATCATTTCCCGACATATGCTGCAAACATTCCTCTCTTTTGGTGAAAAGCAGGAAGCAGTTTGGGCATGCAAAACATGGAATATGCTGTGGAGGGAGATCTTTTTTATGTCCATCCTTTTCATTCAGCTGGAAGAGAAAACAATCTAGTTAGGATAAATATTAAGTTGAGAAACCAGTCTCAGTTCTCCTTATGTCCTTCCACTCCTTTCTCCCTTCTGGGGTAATATTTTAACTTTTCAGTTTTCACCTACAACATCTGTGTTTATCTACAGCCTTACCCCTACACGCTTAGCTCATGAGATGCAAGGGACTGGCCAACCTGCCACTGCCAGACTCAGCTACTCATCCTTGCTACATCAGCCACTGTTCTGTCCTCTTCTTGCACCACAGTGAGCAACAGCCTCCTCCAGGAACTATGGGCTACATCAATTCTAGTCCCTTTACCCAGGCTCTCAGAAAAAGCTCCTCTGTCACTAAAGCAGTCATTTGGCCTCATGTTGGTTCTTCCCTCATCTTGCTAACCTCCCAACTTCTCAAAATGCTGCACCTGAGTAGCCTGACAGGCCCATGACTTCTATCAAAGTCAACTCCTTGCACCCCCTTTGCCCTCTGTATTAACTACAGATCTCTTCCTTCAGGGAAAAGAGGCTTTAATTTTGCTTCTGATATTTTTGCTTACTCCTTTCTTATGTCACTCAAAGAATCTTCGTGATATGCTTATGCTTTCTTCCACAGTTTTGTTTAGGATTATCTCCCCATCCTTCCTAAGTAATCCCCTTTTCTTGCCTGCTGCAAGAGCCACTCCCCTTCCCCAAACTTGTCTGTAACTCTTGCTAACCCCCCTGGACACACCACAGGCACTCAATTTGGAAGCAATGGAAAAAGAGCAGGGACAAATCATGAAACAATCTTTCAAGCTTGTCAGGTGTGACTATGCATCAGGAGTTACTACTACTAGCTAAAAGTACCCTGATTTTCAGAGTATCTAAAACTCACCCAGAATTTAACACAGCTTCTGAAGACTAGGTGGGTACACAACAGTATTTGCTATTAAAACACTACATTTTGAAAATGCTATCCATTATCCAATTCAACAGCAGGCTGCTTAAATGAAACTATGCACCCAGAAGATAACACCTGGGCATCTGTCACTGAACTGAGGTTTTACAGTGGCAAATTATGAACAGAAGAGAAAGAGAGCATTATCAAAAAAGTGAAAAGAGTGGACATAGGGAGGAACAACAACAAAAAAAGCAAATACCATTTACTTATACTCAAATCAAAACTCAGAAAGTTAGATTATATTTTTCCTTTCTGTAAGTTAACTACAGAGTAGCGGCAAATAAATCGATTTAAGAGACTGGAAACTGAGAAGAAACAATTGCACCCAATCACCCAGGTTTCTTTTCTCATTCTGTTGCCCCTTTTCCACCCCAGTCTCCTTTCTGTTGCTTCTCTTTGCCATCACAATCTCACCCTAACTTTTTGAGTTTATCTTTCAGTCTTGGAGTGCAAAAAAGGGGAAAACCATTTGACAGCACTAGGGAGATAAGAGATACAAGAAAGAACTATAGTCTTCTCGAAAGTATGCTGGAAAGTACAACCTAATGGTCACATCTAACATCAGTACTGTCAGGATACACCACGTGTTCGAAACACATCAAAATAAGAAACACTAACTTGAAGATTAAAAGAACAGAGAGGAGAGAAAAAGGGTTAAAAGGAAAAAAAATATTAGTGCTTAATTATGTTTTGAAAACCCCTTACTACATTCAGTCTGGCAAGTTATTTATCCTTATGACCTTGCCTTAGATAAAAGATGATCACTGTACTGCTGAGAGGTCTCAAATCTTTTGCAGCATATCACACAGGCAACAGCATTATTTGGGGGTCCATGTAACGTGACTGTTGGGTCACAAGGAGAATGATCAAACCTGGAGAGGAAGAAATAATTAACAAACTGAAGCTGTTGGACAAAAACCTATCGGATCAACCTAAACTGTAAAATTCCTCACTTCCTCTACCATTAACTGTATCAGTTGAAGTATCCTGTACAGAGATGATTTACCCTGCAGCTTACCTGTTACAATGGCCAGTTTGCAAAGGAATCACACTGTTTTTAAGAGCAAGAGAACTAACAAAGCCTTGCTTTCCTACAGAGGGATTAAAAAAATATATTTATTTTTACCTCCCTGCACTTGTTCTGGCTGGGATGAAGTTAATTTTCTTTGTAGCAGATTGCACGGTGCTGTGTTTTGGATTTACGTTGATAACACAGGGGTGGTTCAGCTATTGCTGAGCAGTGCTTGCACAGCATCAAGGCCTCCTCTGTTTCTCACTCTGTCTCAGCAGTGTGTAGGCTGGGGGTGGGCAAGAGGCTGACAGGGGACACAGCTGAGCTAGCTGACCAAAGGGACATCCCACACCACATGGCACTGTGCTCAGCAATAACAGCTGCATGAAGAAGGAGGAAGGGGGAATGTTAAGAGTGACTGCATTTGTGTTCCCAAGCATTAGTAGCTGTTTTGTGTGATAAAGCCCCCTACCTGTCAATGGGAATACCTCATTTTGCTTTACTTGCATGTGCAGCTTGTGCTTTACTTATTAAACTTTTACCAGTTTGATTCTCTTCCCCACCCCGCTGGGTGAGCGAGCAGCTGTGTGGGAATGAGGTGCCTACTGGGCTTAACCCACAACACTCCCCTTGGCTTCTCTCCCCACCATCATCTCCATGACACACTCATCAGTCAAAAGGCCCCAGACACAGGGAGTGCTGACTAGCAATGAGCAGCCATGAACACATCTGGCCTAAAGCTCTTGCTCCCCTTCCCCTCCATTGGGGCATTTTTTTAATTTTACCATCAAATTGCATACATTAGCCTTTTGCTCTTTTTCAAGTTTGGATGAAGAAATAAGAGAACTGGAGAACAGAAATATTGTTTCTCAAAAAACCTCAGATATTAAAAAATGCTCAAGAGGAAGAAATAAAAGCTGAATTAATATTTTTTTAAAGAAAAAAAAACCACAAACAATCAAAACCCAACCAATCAGGAAGTTCATCACATCATTTGTATAAAATCTGTAACATATTAATCTGCTCTACAAATGGAATTTGTCACTATAGGCAGTTTAAAGTAGACTTGACACTGATGTCCTAAGACTGAGGATATTCATTCATCATCATTTCTTGCACTGAGCTCTTGCACTATGTCCTTACCGTTGAAGGTGACCTAGGAGAAGATGTCCATTATCAAACTCCCTGTTGCAATGCATCACAGGACAAGACATGGGACTGCTGTTGACTTTCCTCTCACCTGCCCTCTTATAAACACCCCTTTTCCCACTGTTAACGGTGCCTGGTTTGAGACCTGTGTTACAAAACAAAACACTTAACCAGACTCTGAATTAGAGGCTTAAGTAAACAAACAAAATAACACACCAGTCCTAAAGCATTTAAAAATCAAGTTATACTGATTCTTAAAAGTAAGCTAACTGTGCTGTAAAGTCAATCCTTTTACAGCAAGTCTGCCCTTTCAGTTGAAGAATCTGTCTCTCTAATACCCAGTAGGTTTACTTTTCAAACACTTGGACACCCTTACTCCAGATCCTCCAGGAAGTATTTTAAATGGATTGAACTTCCTTACTTACTTATATAGACATTTCCCTGAGCACCAGCTCAGCAGTAGTATTTTTCCTACTAGAGACTTTGCTTACAAAAGTAGTTGACATTGCCTTAGTGGTTTTTAGACTTGGTATATCAAATTTTCTAAGCAGCAAAACATTACAAGAATAGCTTTTATGGACACGAGCATATAAGAACTTTCAAATGCCATGCTGTAACAAAGTTAGTATTGTAAGATTTGGTTATGTATAAGAGGCACCTGCAAGCTCAATGTTAGTGTTGCTCAATACACTTATTACATGTTCTATTCTGCAACGCAGGACTTAAAAAACATGTCACTGAAACTTAGTTTTCTGTTCTTACCTGGCATTTTTAACCACTGGTCCACACATAATCTTGCAGCTTCTGTGTCACTGCGTTCCCGAATAAATTCTAGTTCTTGCAACCCATGAGCATATTGGGAATCAACTTTCTCCTGAAGGGAAAGACGTGTCAGGCAAGATGGCAATGAAATTAATGAAATTTAAAATAACTAAATAAAAATCAAGATTATGTATGTATACCAAAACTTACATGTGGGTCTCTAAAAACCTAAGAAAAACAACCACCACAAAAAAAAAACCCGACACAAAAACAAACCACAAAAACCTAAGAGGAAAGAGAGAGAGAAAAAACAACCCACAACCTTACAAGTTGACTGACTTCTATATAACACTATAAAGATGAAATGTAACCAAAAAAACCTGTACTAATTTTTGTGCCCTAAATAAAAACTACAGGTTAGGTCAATTAATTTACTGCACCTACTGAAGTTTCTGCAGCATGTACATAATCAAAAAGATTTTTAAGATTGTAAAAAGAAACAAATAGTAATGATTTTTTTTGTTTTTAAAGCAACACAAAATGGTTATTGAAACCAAAGAGTCAAATTGTTCCAGTGCCAAGGCAAAAAAAAATTGGCAGTTTCACTTTGAAGAGTAACTTTAGTTCTGCAGATCGCATTACCTGATAGGAGTGAGGAGCCACCCAGCAGGAAAATATTCATCATTAACAAATAGGATTTTTTAGCCATCATTCTCAGACTACTTTAAGAGCTACATGGCTATCTCTGACTCCACTTTACAGTTGAAAAACTGTATGTAGAGATATTAAAAGATTGCCAAATCCTAAGTGGAGGAGACAGGACGTGGATATAGGCCTCTGGACTTCAAGAATACCTTGGACTATATCTAACAGCCTTTTAATCTGTTGCATTACAGCTGTATAGTCCATTGTAGACTATAACAAGCTGTAACTATAGTACAATTATGTTATTTTAAACACCATAAACAGTGTTCAGAAAATTAGGCCAGATAGTCAGTATGTTCCAGAAATACTGGATTTGCATTTGTCCCTGTTGAATTTCATGAGGTTCTTGTAAGGCCACTCCCTCAAGTTCTTCATGTCCCGCTGACAGCAGCCCCACCCTTAAGTCCACTGACTGCATCTCCCAGCTAATCATCAAATAAAAAATTCATGCCTTTCAAATGGCTGCACAATACAATTAATAGGATTCAACTTCGTAATTATGCCTTACACATAGAAAATTTTATCCCATTATAAAATATTACCTGATACAGAGATTTAATGTGGCAAATGGCTTTCCAAAAATCTCAGACAAAAGCAGGTAGATAACTAGGTTTGCTGCATGGTGGTTTGTGATAACTTATTTTTCAATTATTTAACCAGAATAATTGATACTAAAGTCCCTCTGCTTTATATACAAACAAGAAAACAAGTTTTTGCTATTGGCTTGCATTAAGTTATTTCCCCCTTTAAGAACTGCAATAAGAAGAGCAAAGTGATCAGTTAAAAGCCACTGAAGAGACAAAATCCATATTGTGTTTCAAACGATGCCCCAGAAGCAAAAAATCTCTCGTTGCTAGTTCCAGGTCTGGCTCACCCATTTTTTTTTTTTTTCATTTACTTAGCAGTGAAAACAAACACACTGTTTACTACAAGGCCTGTATATGAAACTCTACTGAGAAAAAAAAAAAGTCAATACCTTAAAGGCTTTGTTTTTCTCTTCTTTTTGCTGTTTCTCCACTTCAACATGGCGTGCCAGACGATCCAATGTAGATGCAACTCGTTCTTTCTGATAGTCGATGTGATCTTTACGCTTAGTATTTCTCTACAATTGAAAATTTAAACTTTATTTGGTAATTGTTACATAGGAAGCACTTATACAGTGAAAAGTGACACCCAAGCATCAGGACATAACTCAGTACAGATACTCCAGTCCTAAATTCCACGATCTACCTTGCTAATTTTCTCTTCCTGTTTACTATTATAGCATCTGTAACTTCTGTTAAAAAAACAAACAAATCAATCACACCTCACCGTCCTACATATTCAAGGCAATTCAACACCAACATTAGCCTCATCAAAACACTAGAACGAACATGCATGATTGTGCTGGGTGTCCCAGAAGTGTCTAACAAATTAAAAACTAAATCAATTATTTCAAGTAGGTAAACAAAATCCATAAATACTTCAAAGCCAACACACAGCCCATCTGAAAAATGAAGAACCGCTACCATTCCTGCTCCAAGACAACATTGCCCAGTATCTTCAGTAAGGCAGATCGTCAGCTTTTTCTAGCATGGGGGACAAGCCACACACTGTAGTTTGCTCCTGCTACACAATCAGCTCCAGCAATCATCCCTGTGGAGTGAGCCTGTGCATGTAGAGAAGACCCACCTTGCCTAAAGAAACAGGTTTATTACACACATCCTCTACTGCAACACTGGAAAACTGCAGTCAAGAGATGGCCACTGCTGCCAAAATCAGCTCTAGAAGAGTCATTCTCAGGCACTGTCCCTCTCCAAGGCCACGCAGAGCAGCCACAATGAGCTTTGGGGATACATGAATTCACCAGCCTGCCTCTGGCTCATACAGTCTTAGGAGGGATTATGAAGAACAGGCTGAGTTAAGACCAGACTGTCACCAGAACAAGGTCCTCCAACCCATAAACTGCTCCTAAAGAGTTATTTTAGAATAAAAAAGGCCTGGAAGTAGGCCAGATACATTGGTAGGCTGGACACTGGACACGCTGACTTCTGAGGTCACTTTAGAGTGACATTTTTCTTTAGGACACTTGCCAAAACCACTGAAAGCCAATGAAAATTTCTAAGTCCATTTCAAGAATGCAAAAAATGGCTCTGGAAAAAATGAAGCATTGGCATTCTTGCCTTTCACTCAACAGTAGGTAAAAACCAAAATACTTTAATATTTTAAAATCAAAATACCTCTAACAAGTTTTTTGTGAAGAGTAACCGATAGAAAATATAAAGGAGACTAATTATTTGATTCAACTGAGAAGTCCCAAAATACATTGCAGCATACTCACATGAACATAAGAACTGCTGTTGGGTTCTTCATCCTCACTACTGACAAGATCAATGTATTCAAGTACAGGTCTTAAAGGTCCTTCCTGAAAAAAACGTTAAAAGTACACAAAAGATAAAATTGTCTTCCTCAGAGATAGTATGAGTACGTCTATATACACCAAACAAAAATATTCCTAGGGACCTTAACTCATATCCTTTGTTACAAGTGTATACATCTTCAGTGAGAGGCAAAGTTAAATATGCCACATGCCATAAAAAGTTTTCCATCTGAATACTGAAAGTTATTATCTAACCTCAAAGTAAATAAACCAAAACCAAAGACAGTTTAAGTTTTTGGTAGCGAGACAGAGTGGTGGGGGTTTTTTTAAATGCCTGTACATGCAGTGCCATCTATAACGTATGACACAGTTTTTGACTAAACTGCAGTATTAGCCATTTGCCTGGCAGTATTGCTGGCAGATATCACAGAGATGTAGAAAGTTAAGTTTTCCAAGCAGAAGAACGACTTACAATAGTCAGCAGACTGACTTCTTCAAGAAGTGCAGTACTATATCCATCACCTCTGCCATATATTTGGCAATGTCCTCAAGATCTTAACAATCAACCCACTAGGGCAGGCCAGGAAGATTTACTGCCTCATGAGAAGCAGCAGAGAATGGCAGCATGCAATTCTCTCTGCTGTCCTTGCTGCATCTCATTCTTTACATTCTTCCACCTTTCAAGGCTGTAAAACTGCTCAGCTGGTCAGGCATAAACACTCCTCATTGTCTCACTAGGGAGGAAGAGGGATGAGATCTTGGACAGATGACAAAAGCTTATAATGAATCAAGCTGCAGGCCTCAAATTACCCCAAAAGAATGCTTAACTACTTTGTGATTAAATAAAGAGAACATGGTTTTCTAAATGAAACCTAAAAAAAAGAAAATATAATAATCCATCATAGATTGGCTTTTGTAGAAACCAGCAACCTCTATAAACTTCGAAGAAATTGAGTCTTTATTAAACAACAGGTGTTAGCAAGTAACAGTTCAAAGACACACACACAGACCATCTAACCATCCAATCATTTCAATTATGTGTTTTGAAATGCTCAATTCTGACCCTAACAGCTGTAGTTTCTTCAAATGTAGTTTCTTCCTTATCTCTGTTTACTTATTCCCTGGGTTCAGCAACTAACTAAAAGTTAGGAAATTGGCAGCTGAAAAGCAGAGTAACTTGCTTTCAAGCCTGGAAGTTCTAGTGACCAGAACAATACATTCAATTCAACACAAGTAATATTACACTTGTTTAAATGTTTTTTACGTACATGAAATATTATTTTTTTCTTCTGAATGCTGTGCGTCTTACTACACAATTTTTGTGTAATACTTTTTAGGTTGCATTCCAATTTGAACACAAGTGCAATATGGTAATTATTTCAAATTACTCCTCAAAGATACACATCTTTATTTTCGACAAAAATAAAATGGAAGGGGGAAGAAGCAAACCACCACACCATCTGCTTATATATACTCCTGAACAATAATGCAAGTCCCAAATACAGCATTTATTTAGGCTAGTTTTTGTTTCATTTGTTGGTAGTTTAGATGAGTGCTACAAAAGATTATTTTGTCCTAAACTGTAATCTCACTTTCTTCCCCTCCCACATTTCTGTCAGTCTTTGGGGTAATCAGGCCTAGCTGACAGACACCTAGTCCGCTGATACATGTAAAGTTTTTAGTTTATTCAGTTTTTAGCTTTATGTGACCAAATACTCAGTTTACTTTAAAAGCACAATTAAACTTTTACATAATTATACACACATGAATTATACATGCCTGAAACTAGCTTTTGGTATATGTGACCACAGCCTTAACACATCTTTGACAGAATAATTATGCAAGCGTAATTGTGTATGCACATGTAAACACACTAATTATCACAGAATAAGCTTATATTAAAATAAATCAAAAAATCTGACATGTTATGTTATTTGTACTCTAAATCTTTGTCCTAGCAGATTTCCATCTTTAAGACTGCTGAGTAACTGACCAACATTATGAACAATAAATCCACTTAAAAGTTTGGATTTCTGTAACCAAGCAAATACAAAAATCCAAGTCCTTTGCTGACATATGTTGGGAGCAAAAATAAAAGTCATAGATGCTCCATAACACCTCTACAATTTTACTGCGTTCCTGCTGTGATGCAACTTAAAGCCAGAGATACAAATATATATCTAATATTTAACACCTCAGGGGGGAAGGAAACAAACCTTTTAAATGGTAACTATCATGTTGCAGCAAATTGCTTGATTTTGATATACCCCAGGGCCAAGTGTTCTTCAGATACAATTTTATTGGAAAACAACAATTAAAAGGAAAACAAAAACCTTAACCTGTTCCTTAAGACCTCTGTAGGAACTTAAATAAATGCAATTGTTCTTAATGAATCGATGTTTCTAATATCATCACCTCTCAAACGAGGCCAGAAGTCCTCTTCAGGTTTGAAATAAAAACAAACATTAATTTGCAAGAAAACAAGTGGCTGCTCCAGCTCTTCCAGACAGAAAAGGGCTGTAGCTTT
The DNA here is from genome assembly GCF_963082525.1 of Nesoenas mayeri. Taxonomy (NCBI): domain Eukaryota; kingdom Metazoa; phylum Chordata; class Aves; order Columbiformes; family Columbidae; genus Nesoenas; species Nesoenas mayeri. The sequence continues at coordinate 26,787,551 of NC_137544.1, read as the reverse complement.
TGTTATGAAGTGCAGGCAAAACATTGTGAAAAGGAAAAGCTGCGAAATATATGAAGTAAGTTTGCTTTTCATGGATGTCAAACTGAAATCAATGTAGAGCTCATTATTGAATAAGCCAGGGCCTATGGAAATAGGTTTTCCTTTGAATTCAGACTTTTGAAATAAAAATCACCCATAGGGAAGAAAACTTGGCACAAATGTAACATTGCATCAGAAAATGAAACCAACTTTAAAATACATAAATCTTCAATTTTCCAATTGAGTTTTTATTTTGGATACATAATGTTTATATGTACTTAACAAATGTTTACAGAAAATAAACACACATACCCTCTTTAACAGTGCTTGCCATTGTAACACAGAGAAGTCAGCAGGTAATTAAACACTTTCTACAACTATATATTACTTTGAGGTTCCACATATAGTAACAAAGGTAAGAAGAGCCCCTGTCTACAAAAGCCACTAACTTTGTCAGGGATAACATATATTTCAGAAGAACAGCATAATGATGACCCTCATGTTTAAACAAGTAAGAAGAAAAAAAAGGAGTGGATCGATACTATGAAGAAACAAACAATTCAGCATCCAATGCTTTCCATGTAGACTGTGGCAACTTCAATAATACATCTACTTAAGTGCTACAGACCCCATTAAACCTGTGAATCTCTTCACTCTTGCCTTATCCTTCCCAAGGAAAGAGAATGGGGGCCAGACCATCCCATCCTAAGAAATTAAACCATTAGGAATAATGGCTTGCATTGCAGATTACATTATACCTTTCAGCTGATATGCAAAATTTAGAATTTAATAATTAAAGTGGACAAATATGTTGCAATGCAGAATTAAAATATGGTAAATTATGGAAGAACAGTTTTAAGTTTCCTAGTCAATCTGACTAGTAAATGCTCAAAAAGTCTGGCAGCAACAGAAATTGCTTTTACTCTATAAAATAAGGACTTTTTGTCATAGTTCTACAGTGAGATGAGTGATCGAAACAGGAAAAAAGCAAAACCAACCAAAAAACCACACAACAGATACACACACACAACACCCACACAAAAAAACCACCCTACTTTCAAGCAAATTAAAAAAATAAAACAAAAACACAAGCCCACCCAAAACCAACCAAACAAACACCACAGAGATCACATGGCCTACAACTATTAGTTTTCTATCAAAATGAGCACAGGTTGAGATATCCAAGTGGCTTCTCTAATTCAATTTATTCAGTACCACCTGGGGCACTGGGTCCCCAGGACATGCAGAAAATAGCGCTTGGATGATCATGCAGCATTCATATACAACATTTATGAAGCCTACCTACTTCTATTCATACACATTATTATATGGAAACTATGATCTAAAGCTAGCCAAATAGTCTAGAAATCGTTCTGCAGAGTCTAAGTTCACCCTTACTCAGAGGGGAGTAAATGGGAGATCTGAGGGCACTCTGTCGACAGCAGATAATGGCCAGGGTCACACGCCTTTGCCCTCGCATTTATCAATGGCAACACTAAGCTCCTCACCCCAAGACACCAATCCTGCACAAACCAACCTAAGTAGTCACCTTCCTATATATAGCAGCCTCTCTCAAAGGCAATCGCCACTGGTGCCAGAAAGGCTCCATCTTAACCACAGGTGAAACCAAGAAAAAGAAATGTAGCAGAAGCACTGATTTTAGTAGGTCTCTTTTCTTTCAATTACTGCTCTCGATACTCCAGCAGCCCTTCAATCATCACACGGTCAAGGTATACTAGCTTCCTCATTCTTTGCCCAGTGTTTAAATATCAAGCTTATGCAATCATGTTATACATGAATGCTCATGTGTGTATATAATGAACACTGAACTTATCAGCAGATTTTTACTAAATCAACTAAAAGACCAAGAAGTCTCAGAGATAATCAACTTCTTGTATTTTTTGCAAAAATACACACATCCCTCACACTGGAGTACCTAAATACCCTTGCAGAAAAAGTCTGTGCATTGAACTTAGGTTTTAACCAAATACCATACAAAACAGAAAAAAACTCCCCACATCTAGTTATTGTTCAGCATTAAAAATGAGATAAATCTATAGGAAATGAGCCATTATTAGTCCTGGCATCAATTAAGCACTTGATTTTATTTGCATGACTTGTTTCTTAAGGAAGATCATCTTTCTGTTCTTACATGTCCCTGCCATCCAGCACCACTTCACCAATGATGGATTGAGGTCAGAATACAGGCAGCATGAAACATGAAAAACATTCCACTTTTCTTGGATAGTCAACAGATGTGTCTTAAAGTTACATTCGCATAAACCACATGTCAATATTAGACTAGGTGTTGTACTGTAGCTACTATACAGTGCTTCACAATTTGAGAAAACCGTTTAAGGTCTCTAACCTGTTATTTCCTTCCTCTTCTTCTAAATCAGGGGTATCAAACTCATTTTCACTGGGGGCCACATCAGCCTCGTGGTTGCCTTCAAAAGGCCGAATGTAATTATAGGACTTTATAAGTGCAGTAGTTACATTCTAAACAAAGTATAGTGGTTTTGACATTGTTTTGCAGAGTAAATACTGCTTTATTCCATTAACTTTAGTGAGACCATTCATGAAGCAAAATGCTATGCAATATGATTACCAGAAAAGTCACCCACAGTGACTTCTCATATACCTCATTGAGCACTGTTATCCCCTACTCACCTGATGGGATACTCAAGTCTACATTCTACTATAGGATCAACTCACATCACCTTATAACCTTCCTTTTTTTTTTTTTTTTTTCTAGAAATACACTTTTAAGATAGACCTGTTATCTACCACAATGATTTAAAAGTTATCTTTAAATCCAAAAGTAATGCTCGCCATCAAAATATAAACAAGATCATCAACTAAATACACAAGGACCTCCCCCTCTTGTTGTATCAGACTACTGTGAGCGTATTTACCGGAACAGGCAGCATGTTTCCAGTTCAAGATCTACTTACTTTAACGAACTCAATGTCATCTTCACTTTCAGAAGTAGATGATGTACTCCCATGAATGGTGGTAGAGCTACTAGACTCCATTATCTAAACAGAAACAAACCAAAACATGCTTCAACATTTCATTTTGTAGTTTTCTTTAACTACACAGCATTTTCAATATTAGGCTGTAAAGCCAAAGTAGGCATAACTGCACTCAACAAGCCTCTCCATATCATGCACTAACAATTACCAGTAATAGCAGATTAAGTGATAACAACTGCAACTTGAATCACATAACCGTATTCTTCCAAATATGCAAACCGTGGCCTCATTTACCAAGAATCCCAACACCTACATTCCTCCAGCAGGCACGGCTACAGCGTACCGCCGGAGTTCAGCGATGCGATTAAGTCCGGAACTCCCAGCGAGGGAGCTGCAGCCCAAAGGCTCTGCTGGAGCACTACGGGCCGCGGTTTAGTACCAGCCGCGGGTGAGCTCAGGCACAAGCGGCAGCTGCGGGTATTTCCGTTGCCTCCGGCCACTTTAGGACCGCAACAGGGCCAGAAGGCTGAGCCCCTTGCTTCAAAACGAGCGCCGCCCTGCCAATCGTGAACCGCGGTGCGGAACCGCCGCCCGCCCCACGGCGGCCCCGGCAGCGCGGCCCTGCTGACTCACGTTTCTGCGCCCGCACCGGCGCCCCTGCCCCACGACAGCCGCCGCCAGGCCGCCCCGCCGCCGCTGCCCGGGCTGGGCTGCGGGAGGGGAAGCGGCGGCCTCACCGGCCCGCGCTCCGCGCCCGGCCGCCCGGCAGGCGTTGGGTTGCTAAGCGACGGCCCCGCGCCCCTCACAACACCCGGCCCCGCCGCAGGCCCCGGCCCCGCTCACCCCGCCAGCACCCGAGGGCACAGCAACACCCCGGCCCAACGCGCCGCCGCTTCCTCTTCAGCCCGGGGGGCGGCAGGGCGGTGGGTGGGGCGGGAGCGCGGCACGGCTTGCCGGGATTTGTAGTTGCCGCCTCCTTCGCCTCGCTCCCCCTCTTCTTCCTCCATGGCAGTGCCGGCGCTACCGCCACAACGCCATGGCGCAGCCTCCCCGCCGCGGCGGCTCGGGGCTCGTTCCCTCAATAACTGTCTCCTGTTTTCCGCCTGCGCTTGGGTTGCATGTAGTTCCTGCTCAAAGCAGGAAAACTCACACGCCGCTTCCGGGGGAGGGGGAAGGTGGCGGCCATTGGGGCTGACAGTGGAGGGGGGGGAAAGCAGAGACAGCGCTTCTGCGGGAGGCGGCTGCTCCGGGGCGGCCGCTCGGGCGGGTGGGGCCGCGTGCAGCCCCGCGTCGTGCGTTTCCAGGCAGCCAGTGCTCATCCACCTCACTGCCCGCTCATCCTCCTCACTGCCCGCTCATCCTCCTCACTGCCCGCTCATCCTCCTCACTGCCCGCTCATCCTCCTCACTGCCCGCTCATCCTCCTCACTGCCCGCTCATCCTCCTCACTGCCCGCTCATCCTCCTCACTGCCCGCTCATCCTCCTCACTGCCCGCTCATCCACCTCACTGCCCGCTCATCCTCCTCACTGCCCGCTCATCCACCTCACTGCCCGCTCATCCTCCTCACTGCCCGCTCATCCTCCTCACTGCCCGCTCATCCTCCTCAGACATCAGCAGTTTGTCTGCGAGGATCTTACGGGAGACCGTGTCAAAAACCTTAGGCAATGTCCATTGCTCTCCCCTCATCTAACTTGGCAGTCCTTTTATCACAGTTTATCAAGCTGGTCAGGCATGACTTCCCCTTGGTAATGTTATTGAAGTGCCTAGAAATGGTTTCTAGGATTAGCTGCCCCATTACCTTTCCAGGGATCATGTAGTTCCATGCATCCTCTTTCTTGCCATTCCTGAAGATGGAGGTGACAGTTGCTTTCTTGCAGTCCCCAGGCACCTCTCTTAGTCACCATGTCTGATCAAAGATTATCAAGAGTGGCCTCACAATGACAAGTGCCAGCTTACTCAGCATTTGTGGTGCATCCCATGAGGGCCCATGGACTTACGTGTGTCCAGTTTGCTTAAGTATCCCCTGAGCTGATCCTCTTCCACCAAGGGTGCATCTTCCTTGCTCCAGCCTTTCCCCCTGGTCTCTAGGACCTGGGACTCCTGAAGACAATCCCTGGCTAGATTCAATTCCATATGGGCTTTAGCTTTCCTAACTTCATCCTTATATGCTTCAACAATGTTTCTGTGTTCCTCCCAGGTTACCTGTCCATGCTTCCACCTTCTGTAGGGTTCCTTTTTGTGTTTGACCTTGACCAGGAGCTCCTTGTTGACACAGGCCTCCTGCTATTTTTGCCTGACTTATCCTCACTTATAAATCCTCACTTATAAATCCTCACTTATAAACTCTCATTCAGTTCCTGTTCCATCCCCAGGCAGAGCTCCATGCACTCCAACTGCTCTTTCACATAAAGGGCGATTCCCCCTCCTGGTTTTCCTAGCCTGTCCTTCCTAAAGAGCCTGTATCACTTCACTGGAACACTCTAGTCATGGGACCCATCCCACCACGTGTCTGTGATCACAGCAAGGTCTTAGCCTCCCAAACTGCACACAGATCTCTAACTCATCATGTTTATTGCCATGCTGCATGCGTTGGTATCAGGCACTATGGCAGATGTGCTTTCCCCCCTACCCCCGAGCATCAGAAACTTCTAGACCAAGAGACCAGTATAGTCATGCACATGCCCCTTGGTCAAAAGATAGGGCCTTTGACCAATGAGACACCTTGCTTGAGAGAAGTTTCTAGACCACAACCATAAATGATCATAGCTCGGATTCAACTTGAGTATAAAATGGAGCCCGTCAGAGACTCCTGTTGAGTTGGTCTTCCTTGGAGCAGTGGAAGAGTCCGCCTTAAACTGGGCTGCCATCTAAGGAAATTTCTTAGGAGACTGAGACACTGTACCTTATTGGTGAGTGATCTTCTCTATGTTGCTCTTTTTGTCCAGAACACCCATCTCTCTCCCTGGCCCATTACCCTACCACAAAAATCCTCCTTTTCTTTTTGTGGTAAACCTTTGATAACTTACCTAATCAGCAGAGTGGAAGAGCATGTAGTACAGTGTGATTTTCATTGCTGCACCAGGGAGAGCAGCCATTTGTGTTTGGCTCCATGTACCTGCCCAAGTGCTTCTGTACCTCCCAAACGGCACAACAGCTGCAGCTGTGCAGTATCAGCCAGGACAACTTTAAGGTGTAAAGTGGGCCAACCCCTTCCCCAGCTGAAAATTACGAGCTTTATAGAAATTGGCTTCAGAACAGTTATAAAGAAAAAGGAAAAAAAAAAAATGAGAGAAAAACAAAAACCACCTTACATATTAGAGGCTGATGTAAGAAAGGCCCAGAGGACAATAAAGACAATAAAATAGAGCTAAGACATAGTAATGTTTCATTTTATTTGATAGAAAGTTGCTTCAAAAATATGGTTAACTATATACATTCTTATATGCTGTACATATAGGTACATATACAAAATATATATAATAGCAAACATCCTTCTGTTACATTTTATGGATGTTAGTTAATAACATGAGATAGAACTTAAGTCATATTGCATACCTGCTTTTCTCCTGATCCAATCTACAAGGAATGAGACATGAAAAAGAACTGCAGATCACTTAGTTCATACCCCTGCCCACACAGAAGTGTTCTCCACAGTGCATTTTATTAGTGCATTGTTCTAGCACAGTTAGGTTTGCAGAAATACTGGGCTAGTCCTATGGACGTGATGTTCAGGGAAGAAGAGAGAGTGAGAGCTGCCAACCCAGGCGGGTGCCAGCAGCAGCAGACCTATGGGAGAAAGCCATGGCCCCCACAACCAAACAGGCTATCAGGGAAGACCCTTCCCTGAGCTAAGGGGGAACCTGGCTTCTTTCAGTGCCTTTCTAACTTTCGGAGGTTAAAAATGAGCTGCTTCTTTCTTGCAGACATCTTCAGAGTGGCAGTTTCATTGCTCTAAGAATGTTTTCTGTTTCCCAGGTTAACAACATCCTTAAATACCTGTTTTATTTCTTCTCTGCTCCTGTGGCTTTCTGTGCTTCCTAACCCTGTGCTGGTCATAGTCTTCATTTCACTAGGAAATTTTTCTATTTGCATACCTCTGTATCTTTTTTGTATTAATATGCAATAACTTTCTCTGATTGGTAAAGCAGTTTTCTACCAGCTGTCAAGGTGAAAGCAAGGGGATTAAGGTTCCTCTTATACATTCTTTTGGTATTACTTTAAATAATGTTTTTTTTCTATCTAAGGGGAACTCCTATATTCTTCAGAACAAGTTTATACTTTTTTGATTTATCATGTAACATGCATATATTTAATAATATCTTAAAGCCAAAGATACTAATATGCCTTCATCTTTTTCTATGCTGTGGGATTTTCAATTGCTTGAGAAAATGATTCTCAGGCTTGTATTCTGCTTGCAGTAGCTCTGTTCACTGTTGCTAGACTCATTTAGGTATTATTTATTTTTTATTTTTTACTACTCCTTAATCTCTGTTGAGAATTTGGAGTGGTATGAAATACCTTGTTATTCTTTGTCTAAATTCCTGAGATCCTGGTTGGGAGAGGGCGCTGGTGAGCTGCTGCCGAGGTGAGACTCCACCTTGGAGGTGGCTTTGAAGCGCTCCTGCTGACCTGGTGTGCTGGGGGCTGGAGGAGTCGGACGGCTGTCACTTTGCTGAATTTGTGCAATAGCAGCTGGTGAATCATCATCCTGCTGGTCTTGTGTGCTGGGAGGAACAGCAGAAGGGATGATGCCCTGAGGAGCAGCTGTTGAACTACTGTTGAGAGAATTTATAACTAAGCTTGAGATACTAACATTAAACATGCAATTACTACCGTTCTTAGTTTTTGAGCAGTGGAGTTTTTTTATTAGCCGATTAACTAATTTTCTTCAGACTTATTCCCTTTTATTTGTTTTACCTCAGCCATATGGATCTGAGATGGTGACTTGTCTGTCTCGTTGGATTTGGCTCAAAATTTCTTCTATTGAATTGTAATCATGTTCTGGGGAAAGGTGGAGGAGGTGGACAAGGAAGGAGGAGCAGCAAGGGAGGAGATCAAAAGTGCAATATCACCAGTTTTAAAAGTTAGTAACTTGTGTGTAAGTTGTTACTAGAGGTACTGCACTGCAGAATGTCCTCTTGACTCCTCATTGCTGGAAGGTGAACTGAAGGAGGAACTGTGAGATCATGAGCACTTTGAAATTCTGATTTTCTTACAGAGAAAACTTCTGTCATCTGAGTTAAAGGAATTACCACCATTAGCCTGATTACTTACAAGGTGCTTAAATGCTTTTACCGTGAGGAAATTCTTAACAGATGTAAAACTAATCTATTATAAATGTATTCTAACAAGCTTCCATTCAAGAGACACTACGCAGGCAATACCTGCATTGGTTTCAATGGATGTTGGACTGGATTTTACATAGGCATTTACGAATAACAGACATAACGTCGTTTTTAAGATATCAGGTTTAAACTGAAAGGTCTATAGGCAGTATTAAAGATACAGGGGGAAGGGGTTGGCCCACTTTACACCTTAAAGTTGTCCTGATACGTTTTTAAGATATCAAGTTTAAACTGAAAGGTCTATATGCAATATTAAAAAACAATCCAGAATTATTACAGTGTGTCCTGCTTTTGTTAAAAACAAGACCGGTTCTCTTTTAGTGATTTTTCTTTCAGCTAAGTTCTTCTAGGTGTCTGTACTTTTCTGAGTCTTAGCCTGCATATTTTTCCTAGGATGCTGTACTCGGTGCTGATAAGAGACCAATGGAATGCTGAAGAAGCTCGTGTTTAGATTTATTACTATGGTAGCCAAGAAAGACTGATAAGTTTTCCCCAATTCCGTTGTGAGAGGGGCGTGTTTGAGGAGGGGTGGATGGAACAGGTGACTAGAACTGACCAACTGAGGATCAACTGAGTATTCCACCCCATAATCGTCATACCCCCTATATAAGAGTGTGATCACGAGGGTCACTCTCTCTTCGACCATGGCCGGCATCTGGAGAGGCCCCTGTCTGTCTGTCCACCTGTGACCTACAGGCCTCAGGCCCTGCATCCCGCACCCAGGTTCGGGTTTGCTGTGCAGTCCCGCCCGTGACTGCCGGGCCCTGAGCTGCAGCTGCCGGAGCCGCCATTTCCGCACACCCAGCTCTGCTGCCGGAGTGACGCCAGCTCCACATCCAGCACTTGGGATTGGTTTTGAATATCTTGTATGTATATTCTCTATTTATTAGTAGCATTAGTAAAACCCTTTAAAACTCTCCAACTTGAAGTCTAAGTCTCTCTTCCTTTCCTCTTATATTTCCAATCATCTTTCCGACCTAAAGGAAGGGGTGGTGGGACATGAGGGGATAACAGGGAGTGTCTGCCATGGTTTATTGCTGCCTTGCCTTAAACCTTGACACAGTGCTAGCTTTAGATCCTCCTGTCAAGGTTTCAGGAATATTGTGTACATGAGAAGACTCAGGAATTAACAAAATTTATGGATTCATCTGATGCAGAGAAACACTTAAAATATTTAAGATTTAATACTTTCAAGGAAGACAGGGTCTGTGTTTCTGTGCTGTTATTTTTACCACCTGTGTCAAGGACAAGGAAAAATACTACAGTGAGTCAATTCACACTGTATATTACAAATACAGAGGACCTTTGTTTTGTGAAACCTTCTCAGCTCTAGGAGAAAAGAACTAACATAATAAATTGTATTTTAGCCAGGCTAGTACATTTGTTTATTGTTTCCAGATGGGAAAACCTGTGTATGCGGATTCCTCCAACAGATATTATGTGAGTATTTCTCAAGTAGTAATTCACAGACCACTGGTGGTCCATGGAGTATTTCCAGGTGGCCTAGAGAAGAATTCTTGTAGCAAAGCATTGCTATTATGAATACTTTTCAAACAATTGTGTCCTAACAGAGTCAAATATCTGGGGGTGGGGTTTTTTTGTTGTTGTTGTTATTATGAAGTGCCTTACAGCTGCAAATACAAATTTTAAAACATGCATGAGATAACTGAACTAGGAAGAAGTAAAATATTATTTCAGTATGGAAAGTCTAAGTAAGGACAAATCTGTTCTCCTTGTCTCACTAATTTTAATCTCTTATCCTGTTTCTTGTTAATCCCTAGGAGAGGCTGAGAGAGCTGGGGCTGTTTAGCCTCAAGAAGGCTCAAGGGGATTTTATCTATGTGTATTTTTTCACTGTGAGGGTGACCGAGCACTGGCACAGTTGCCCAGACAAGTTGTGGAGTCTCCGTCTTTGGAGATCCTCAGCCCAACTGTACATGGCTCTGAGCAACCTGGTCCAGGTGACCCTGCATAGAGCAGCAGGAGTTGGACTTGCCAACCTACAGAGGTCCCTCTCAACCTCAGGTATTCTGTGATGTGTATTTTTGGTATATATGGAAACAGTGCTGTGCAAATAGCTGACTTCACTAACGCTAGGGATGAGTTCAGCAATTTGAGACTAGTCTTGTTCACAAGGTAAGAATACCCATACTAAGCAAGATGTTATTTAATAATTCCTCTGTCACAATGATTTAGACTCTTCTGGCAGTAGAAGAATGCTAATTGAGCTCTCCTACAGTACTTTTAACAGTAGGTACAAAAGAGCTGTGATTATCTTTAGCTTTACTTGTGGGTTAATTGAGGCACAAGTGACATGAAAAAGGAATTGACTGGTTTCTGGAGAGCCTACAGAGAATAATAAGAAAAGTAAATAATGCCAAATCTGAAATAGATATATTGATCAAAGTAACTCCATCTGTTTACTTCTGGATTCTCTTCCTGTAATTTAACAGCCACATGCTGCTTTGTCTAGAATGAACAAATCTTTTTGTGATGTAATGTTAAGCTGGACTGCTTTTATATTATGTATGTTTGGTACAAGGTTATAAAAGTATCTACCTATTTGGTAATGTGTATATGAACATATATCTTCATGATAACTTTAACATTGCTTTTAGATTTTGTTACCACAGGTTAATATATGGAATTACAAATGGCAGGCTATGATTTTTTTTTTTTTTAAGACTTACCAAAAGCTATGCTTCTGAAAAGCACCTGAGTTAAGATCTTTGCTTAAAATTGGCTTCTTGGTGCAATTGTTCAGTTTTTGTCCCATCATTCGCCTAATTAAAGCATCATCTGTGTTTGGAAACAGCTGTTTTGTGATTCCTGCAAAATGAAGAGATGACATATATGAGGCCTCCAGATCAGAGAAACAACAGATGTATGATCTAAAACACATTTCCTGTGTCTTGGAAATTTCCAGCTACTTCAGCTTAAGCTCTAGTTACTTTGCTGCCTTCAAACACTACTTCATAGATACTGTGTGCACCAGCTCTTGCTTTTCTCTTTGCCTTCCATATTGCTGTGCCTGCTCTTGGCAAGCTCCACGGGAATTCCAGGGCCACAAGGGCTTCCTGTAGTGAGTCATTTGTGTTTGCTCATCTCCTCTCCCTTTGTTCTGTTCTTGATCAGAGTCCTATTCCCATCCTTGTCAGTCCTCACACCTCTGAATTTTACAGGTTTTGTTCATTAATTTTCATTTGCAGCTGATGTCTCCTTCCCTTCTGCTTTGGCGGGCTAACTTGTTCTGAATGCAAAAAAAACCAAACAGGACTTAATATCAGGAATGTAACTCCTGGTCTCCTTTTCTCCATCATCTTCCCTTCCCTTGATTTCCCCCCACTTTCATGTCATTTTGAAGTCTTATAGTTCCCATTTTCTTTAAATAATATGATCTACTAACTAATTTTCTACAGTCCTAGAACTTCCAGCCTTCCATCTTATTTTTCTTCTCTTGTATAATGTTGACATTTTTCTATTTGAATTCGGGAGCATTCTCACTTCCCTTAACAAACTTCTTTGGCTTCTCTACAGGGTCCCCTTTGTCACTGAATTCTCTGCAGTGTGCTGCATTCAGTGTCCTGATGATCTTCTCTGCTTCAGTTTTCAGTTTTGCCTAGACCCTTCTGCAGAATCCACTTTTAGAAGAGTCACTAGCAGCTCTTGGAATCATAGAATCATTTAGGTTGGAAAAGACCATTAAGATCATTGAATCCAACTGTTCCTCTCATCCCATGAAATCTTTTAAATTCCTCTCATACAATTGAAATTGTATCATCTTACTGCCTCTAAATCTATTTTCACCACCTTACACAGTCTTTTCGTTTTCTCTCTCTTGACTTGGGGCCTTTTTCCTCTAGCTAGGTTCTTAGGAAAAGAGGTTTCTGCAACTGACAACTTTTGAAACTGTTGGCCAACTTCAACAAACCTAGATCAAGGTACAGAAACTGGAGCTAAGCTTGGAAAGGAACCAAGAGAACTGGGTAAGTCCAGGTGAATGGCAATGGGCAAGGGATTCTAGTACAGGAATTTAGGCTATGTTGTTCATGTGTTAAGATACAGGTGTATATCCAACAAAAACCAGGCTTCATGTGCTCACAAAATACTATTTTCTTTAAAGCTGCTACTTCCAACTGAAATTATTCTCTTTCCTATGCACCAAACATTTTTTTGCCTTTAACCTAAGCATAAAACAAATCTTGTTTGCTTCTCTGATCACTATTCCTGTCTTCTCTACTTATTGTCTTGTTTTGCCTCCAGTGCTATTTAAAATGTCAGAATTCATAACATTCGCTAACTCCAGAATATAGCAGACATTATTTCACATTTGATCCAAGTGTGTCCTCTATTTACCTTCCCCTATCCATTAATTCTCAGGCTTCAAGTTTGACTGTTGTAGATTAACCTTTCAAAAGCTAAAAAAATATATATCACTGTGCTGAGTAGCCACTCCAGTAAAAACCACAGATTTCACACAATAGAAAAACTACTACTGAGCATTTCACTGACAGTATTTGTAAAAGATGGGTAAAGTATGTACCGGAAGAAGGAAATATAAAACACGTTGCACATCACCTGAGCAAACCAGCTGTTAAGCATTAGAGCCCCCCCTCAGAGAAAGCCCCCTGGCAAGTCAGTGCCACATTTAGTAATGTTAACAAGTCATCACCTATGATTTCCTGAACTTCATTCTGATTCATTGCTGGTTTCGCTGCTTTATCCTTCGAAGAGGACGACTTTGCACCTGTGAGGCTGTGTGTAGCCATGTATTCATGTGTATAAAGTGCTTGCATCAAGTCATTTATAAACTTTTGAGGTTTGCTCTTGTTACAAAGTGCAATCTGCCACTTTTCGATCTTGAACTGGAAAATAAAATTGGTAATAGACATAACTATTGCAGTTCTCTAGAAATATTATACAGTATTACCTTTGAAAGATATTTTTTTACAATTTTCATTTTTTAACCTCTACAATTTCCAAAGGAATTTCTGCAAACTAAGTGCTTGAGATCGATGCTAAATTTGCATACCACTCAACATTTCCAACCGTACCTGCAGGTTGATTTTTTTTTTCAGAAGCATGTGTGGGGAAAACTAAGGACCCCTATTCATCTTAGCAAACAGTTCACCAAGCAATCCTTATTACTCACTCGTGGAGACAGGACATGTTCAGATGCATCTAAAACCTTCTGCTCGCACCCCATGTGGGCTGGCTGTGGTCCAGTGCTGGTCTGGAATCTGTACAGCCTCGGGAGCATGGCGCTGCGCCCAAGCTAATATTCCTGCCTCCGAGCAGACGTGCCCAAAGAACTGTGACATCTGGTCCTGGGCTTTGAGAGTGACTTCAACACACAGCGGCTGTACAACTTAAGCATCTGAACTCTCCTAATGGGCAATTTTCAGCTACCTCTATTTAAATAAGGCTCCGTTGCTTAGAAAATTAATTATTTTTATTTCTTTGGAGATGTTAGGTCAGATTTTGTATATTGCAATATTTAGTCAAAACATCATACCTGGATAATTCTTCGTAGATTTCATTGGTTTTGAGGACCCCATGACAATGCAGGAGAATGATTTCCAACAACAGGCATGACTCGGTGCATAAGAATCTTTATATAAATTGCAAATGCAGAAGCTGGCATTATTCTTTTGGTTGGGTCTTTATATTTTCCATGTACAGCCTTTGTGCCTGAGATTTCTTAATTATGCTCTGTTATAATTACAGAGAATAGGGGAGCATCATCCATTATCTCGCTATAAATTTATTTCTACTTAACTGCTCGCCAGTGTCTGGAACAAGAGCAGAATCATACCATCCTCGATGTACTTACTAATAGTTTAAACAGACTGCTGGTATTGTTCTTAGTTTATCTCTGAAACACTACCATTCCCCTCTGGCATCCAAAGTATTAGGCTGGAAGTTATCCCTGGTCTCAGTATTTTCTTCATGCATCAGCATTCTGCCCTTAGTCACTGATGTGCAAAGCCGCTGAAACCAAAGTGAGTTTGGGAGTGTACCAGCACACTGAATTAAGTCTTGATTTCTCATGGAAAGACCCTTCTGCATAAAAGGAGCTCGTTAGTCACATCATGGACTGAATGATGATAAAATGATTTTTTCTGATGCTTATTTTTTGATATTTGTTATACTACAACAGTAAAGTTTGTACTGTATAAAGTTTTAATTTTTATGCCTTTTAACTGACCTGTTTTTCGGCCTGTTGCTCCTCATCGTCCACATTCAAAGTCACCGGTGAGCTGGCGTTACTGTGCACAGCTGAATACGAGTCTGCTAATGGGTTGGCAGCTGCTTTCCAAACAGCATGGGAAGGCAGACTGGTCGTAGATGATGTCACCCCTCCTTTGAGCAGCGCTTCAGCCATCCCTACCAGCTCCTCAAAATGTGTGACTGCCTGTGGCAACACTGAAATCAAATGGAACACGAGGGCTAAAACAGTAATCAAAGCTTCACACTCTAATTACATAAGCATGTAAATTTTTGTAATTATGTTTCTGTCATAATGTGAAAGAGTCAAAGTAGTCAGCAAATATGCTTCAATGTGCTTTTTTTCCTGTTCTCTCAAATGTTTTCCTGCCATTCTGATGGCCTCACTCATGAAGATCTGGCCTCTCTAGAATAGGATAGATCAGTTCTCTGCAAGGCTAAGAGGAACCATTATTTTATGCCCATCATGGCACTAAGTAAGCTATTTATCTTTTTTTTTCTTTTTGTTATCTCAAAATCTCTACAAGTCTGTAAAGTTACTCAATATGGGCTAAGTAATGTTATGATTTTTTTTTCCCTTCAAATAAGTTCCATAGACTGCACAGACATTTTTCCTCTTTTTCAGTCTAAGAGAATTTAAATAACCTTTTCTCCAAGTAATATTTATTTTCAAACATAAACTTTTATAGAGTCCATTAAGAAGAATCAATTCAGAGCAAAAAAGATGCAAGGGATAAAGAATCAGCAATATACAGAATCACTAAATTACAGAAAATACTAATACAAGTCCTTAAGACACAAGGCAAATGGACCAAAATGTGTAAGAAAAGTTGAGAGACACTAATAAAATGTTTCAAAATAATATTAAAAAAGGTGAAGATGAATGATTCAAAGCAAGTGGAATAATATATGGAATAGAATCAGGTGAACAATGGACCTGATAAGCACTTGCAAAATCATATGACAATTAAAAAAAAAAAGATATATTGGGGTGTCTAGGGATGGTATGATGCAGCTGGCAAGAGAATTAGCAAATCCTCTTTAAACCTTATATTCATTCACCAATGTTTTGAAATTTTTTATTCAGTCTTGGCTGGCCCATAGTGAGGGGCAGGGCAAGTAAGAAGAGCTTCAGACCAGATGATCACTAAGTGATGAAGGGTTCATTTATAAAATAATAAAATGCTTCACCTCTGGGAGAGGACTAAATTTGTGGCACCTGAGACTAACTCAGATTATCAATAATGAGGAAATACCAAACTAATTAGAAATGAAACCATACCAGAATAAAGAAAATTATGGTAGATCAAGAAAGACTGCTAATAAATGAGGTTAGTTGGACTGGTCAGCGGAGAGTTTGAGCTTAGCCGATGGTTATTTACAGCATACAGAAATGTTCTCTTGGGAACAACTGACAGCATTTAGACAGATTTTTCTGTTTCTAACTCTATGATTGCCTGGCCTCCGTGTAAGACAGTTTTTTCTAAGTGCTGCTGGAATTAAATGCTGCCATGCATCAAAGGCTTGATGCTCATGGTAGGCCTCGACCATGTCAAGTGCTTCAGCATCCATAATTACCATCCAAATAGTCTCTTACAAATCATGACCTTCAGGCTTTCCTCGTCATCAAAATACTTCCCCTGACTTTACCTTGAAGCATCACCAGGGACTGCCTTAGACGGCAGTTTTCTCTCATGGTGTCTGCCAGCTTCCTCTTGAGACTTTTTATTTTGGCACACAGTTCTACCTTGGATAGTTGAAATAAAGGCTCTTCATCATCACTGCTACTTTCACTGTACAGAAAGTTGCTTCCTGGATATTGTTCTCGCTGGAAAAAAAAAACAAACAAAACCATGCTATCTAGAGCAACAACAACATAAAATTAAAGCATTAAAACTAACATTCAAATATCTGGCTAAATCAGAATATTCTATTTGTACACAGAACGTATAGACTCTGCATTTTAATAATAGCTGTTACTGAACACAGCTGTCACCATTTCTATTAACATTAAAAATATCAGTGTAATACAAAATTGTTATGTATTTCTCCCTCTCTTCTCCATTCACCAATTTTTTAAGGTAGTGTATTTCAGAACCATTAACTTCACTAAAACAAAACTCTTATGCCCCCCTAAAACAATACCTTTTGGTTGGCTTTTGCTTAGTACATAAAAATTGCTCAAGATGAGATGTCTACCTGTTTGTTAATTAAAGATGTTTCAAGTTGACTCAGGATATTGGCAGGAGCAGATGCCTGCAGTGATTTCTTTCTTTTTATATGCTTCATAATCTTCTCCTGTAAACAAGAGCATAATAGTGCATTTGCATCCTATAGAGCCTTTCATTACAGTATCTCATAAGTTTATGATTTCATACAGTATCTCATAGTATACTATAAACTTTTATTCACTGTGCACTCGATATTCATATTATTTTTGAAAAATATGTTTGTAATTTTATTATTAAGTTTATAGTTTCTTTCCCTACTTTTTGTCACTGCAGATCTTAGCACAATGCAAAGCTCAGAAAACCTAGTCCCTTCCCTTTTTTATGCCGTGGTCAGATTTCTGTCTTATGGGAGAAAATGTAAAGGAGCTATAGAACATCCCAAGTCTTAGATAACACTTCTCTAAATAGCATAGGACAAAATCTATTAGCCTGTCTGGTTACTGTAAAAGGTTATTGCGCTAAGGTACCATATGAAGACTGCCTGCATTCCTACCTTTACTATACGTATTTTGTGTATTATGTTGTGAAGAATCAATAGTTACAGTCTCTTTCCTTCCATTATGGGCCTACCACTATCAGACACATAAGGACAGAAACTCACCTGCTCTTTATCCAGGTCACTGTCCTCACTTTCTGAGAATATCATTTCTATCCTCTTCCTCTTGCCTTTTCCAAGGACTTGTATTTTTGTAATTTCATCTGCTTGTAATATCTTTTGCATCATTTCCACCAGCTCTTGGGGGTCATCTGAAGTGATGAAAAGAAAAAAAGACCAAAGCACAGAAAATCAGGTAGCAATATCTTACAACTAGATTAAAATTTCACATCAGACAAATGCTCTGGAACTGTGCTCACCACTCATATACACAACTTTCACCAGGTGTTTTTCTGTCTTTCTTTCGCCCACAGGCCAGTTTACTAGCACGTGCTCATTTGGTTTCAGCAGTCTTTCTAGTTCTTTGTCATCACTGGGAAGGTCCTGTATCCATGAAGTCTCTCCAATTTGCAGCGAATTATCATTTACAAAATCAAACAGTGTGAATTTTTTCATTGTTAAGTGGTTTTCTTGTCACACAGACACTCCCTGTAGGACACGATAGGAAAAATAGCTGTTACCATGTCATGCCACAGGAATGTTAGAAGAACACTTTAAAAAGCCCCAAACCACCCTCCTATTCCTGGATCTTGGTAATTTCCTTGCATGAAAATATTCCAGATAAGGAAAACTAGGCAAGCAGCGTGTTATATCTGCCCTGAAAGCTGGGAGATAGTCTCCTCAATACACGCACATCAGACAGTTGTGTACAGAACTATGCAGAGAAAACAGCTCTCACTCACAGAGCCCTTGCTTCCCTATTACTGCCATGCCTAATACATCTCCGGGCTGAGATCTCTGTTACCGCTACATTTGCCCCAATAAAAGTTTTCAGTCTAGCCTCTAGCTAAAAGATACTGGTGTGATGAAAACATTCCCTAGAACGAAGGAAAGTCCTAGTTATACATGCTACGAAGAGGGATGTATGACTTCCAGGGCTCTATTATTCATCTCACGGACAGCAAGATGTACAACTGCAGCCACAGAAAACCAACCCAGAACAACTGACTGGGTGAGGTGTGACATGTTCTGGCAGTGGAAAACTTGACGTACAAAAGAAATGACAGGCTAAGGACTGGAAGAGAGCTGGGCTGCTTCATGAAGAATAACAG
This sequence comes from Nesoenas mayeri, assembly GCF_963082525.1. Taxonomy (NCBI): domain Eukaryota; kingdom Metazoa; phylum Chordata; class Aves; order Columbiformes; family Columbidae; genus Nesoenas; species Nesoenas mayeri. The sequence goes on along the minus strand of NC_137544.1, from coordinate 26,769,046 downwards.
CAACACAGGGAACTCAACCCCCAAAATACAGCTAAATCCTTTGCTTACATAAAACAATATTTTTTAAAGCAAAGGATCGTTTCTGGGATTTTAAAAGCACTTAAGTTCTACAATGGGAGAAGGGAACAAGTCATATTTCGTGCTTTATTTTTCTAATGAAGTTTATATATGCTTTACACAAAAGTGTGAAATGTAACATACACTATAAAACTCTACTGGTAATGTAAGTGGTTCATTTAAGTGTTTCCATTATACTCAGATAAGATATTTTCTACTTTAAAAATTATTAAATCAGATAAAACAAATTAATAAAAAATCTGATTTTTGTCAAACCTCGATCTTCTTCCCAACAAATGTATGGTTTAGCCTGTCAGTTCATAGAGGTGAAGGACTTTTACAGAGCTGAAACCTCATGAATTCCCAGATGTGACAGCATGATTTGTGATTTACTTGGCCTCAATCAGTCGCAGGCAAATTACTGACTCACGCAGAGGCTGTCAAATATGTAGCTCAGGCTAGGAAAAGAGAATTATGTGGGGCTATTATGTCAAAGTGAGAAAATCTGGCTGCAGTGCTCTAAGAAGCAACGTCAGTTTGTCTGCAGAAGCCCAGCTCACCACTATCCACCGTGCCTGTGCTATGCCTCAGCAGAGCTGGCTTTTCACACAGGGGTGAACTTGTTAATTTGCGAAAGACAGCTGCCCCCATGTCAACATGTTTACTGACACAATGAGGCAAGCAGCGTTAAAAATTGCCATTAAAAAGAGTATTAAATCATGCTTTTATGCAGAATGTGTTCAGCGTGATAGCAGTAGGATTTGTTAAATACTGCACTGCTGAAGACAGGAGACTGAGCTTGCAAGAATTCACATTGATTTTCTTTAAAGAGAGTTAGAAAGACTGGGAAACATCCACTCCATGTAAATTCTGGAGAGGAAGCAGCCTGAATGTCTATGGCTAGTATGAATCACCAGAGGCCTCATCCTGCCACCAATCTATGCTGAGTGGATCCTCAAACCACAGACAGGGATCATTCAGGTGAATAAACATATAGACAAAGCAGAACCCGAAGGAGAGTTTCGGTACTGACCTCACTAGGGATAGATGAGGTCTAAACTGAAATGGTGTGTTTGTTCTAACAACAATTTAAAGCAGCCCATGCATGTAACCACATTGACCATCAGTATTTTTCTGTCTTTTACAAACTGCTTTTGAGTATATACCCCAGTCAGGTTAACATCTTCATGCCAGATGCAAAATGTTAACTCTGATCCAGCCAGCACAGCAGTCCCCGTCACCCGGTTCTTCAGTTCTCAAATAAAGTACTTGGAGCTTTCCCCTCTTTGGCCCTTGGCAGCTGCAAGCTGCTTCATTACCCTCCTAAAAGCCCACATAAAGTCAACAGAATTGCAGCAAAGTTTGAGCTGCCAGTGTCCTAAGACTAAAAGCTGATTGGCTGATTTCTATATATATATTTTTTATGTTTCCCTGCAGTCCTTTAACAGTGTGTATGTTGTTTCCCATGTTGTATTGAGACAAATATTCTCTGAGCCATGGGGCATGCTTGTGGTCTGTGCTGGTACAGGGTTAGCGAGCCAGTCCGGATTTCCAGGGCCTCACTGAACGCACAGGCTGTTTGCAGCATGGAGGGTAAGTGACAATTCCTATAGTACAGGGGCTGGTCACACACACACTGTGCCAATGCTGCACATTGGTAGCAAGACCAACAGATTTTGGGAGGTATCAGATTTGCATATATGTTTTACAGGCTAATGAAGTCAATGGACAAGTGAACTTTTGGATGTCTGAAACCGATGACAGCAGCCTGGTGCCACTGGTGGACACTGTGAAGCACAAGGGCACCAAAATCCCTTGCACAGTCTACACCAGACAAGCACCTGCATGCATGAAAATCCATCCCACCACTCAAAGCCAGGGTCAAATTCTACCATGGTCATGGCAGGACTCAGAGCTCAGCAATTTGTCTACATTATCTGTAAAGCTCTTTTGAGCTGTCAAGATTATTGCCTGCGGTGGGAGGGTGTACTAGTACTACAGCTAAACTGACTTCACCGAGAGTCTTAACAGCTGCCAAACATAGAATGCTGAGAGAAATAAGGAATAGATTTCACAAATAGTCATGGGAGGAGGGATGGGTTAGATCACTCCTTTAGCTCCCAGCAGGAGTCTAGAACCCTCCCGGCACCTTTCTGAGGCTTGTGCTCCGTCCTGTCTGTCCTGCTGCTTTTGGAGGGACCAAGGCAGGAAAGCAGCTGCGGGGCACCAACAGGGACTGGCCAGGTCCCACCTCTCCTGCTGCAGCTCTGCTGGCCATCACCTCAGCTGCTCGCATTATACATAAAATAATGGAACGATTACATTGCCAAATAAAATGAACAGAGTGCAATAGTTGATTGTTAGTATTTTCTGTTACGGAGCTATGGCTTCAGCTCCTCCAACAGCCATTTATTCAAACTAAGTCTTTCCACAGAATTTATTGTGACAAGCCATGGGCCTTGGGGATAATACCAAACTGTCTGCTGGCATCATCTAGCAAGTGAATAAAGGGAATGGAAAGGTAGAACAAAATGTCTTTAATGAATACAAGGAACATTGAAATAAATACCGCACTTACTGGAAGAGAAGTCCTGCAGTGTTTTCTCACCCTCTTCTCCCACTGGAGTCAATGTGAACTTTGTCTGAGTAAGGACTGCTCCAGATGCCTCCCTCTAAACTATTTCCTTTGCCAAAACAGATCAAAGGCAAAATATATTGTATCATCAGGAAAAAAAAAACAAACAACTGGGGTGGGATTAATGTCACCAAACTTTTACTGCCTTAAAAGTGAGAGGCTGTTTAGCCATGTTTTGCTCAGTCACTGCAGAAAGAGAGGTGATTCATTTCACCCTGAGGCACGTATCTAAAGACAGCGGATGACTTACTGTCTGGGAAAGCCTGTTTCTCTCCACTGACTATCCAGTGACTGTACAGGGGAGGTATGCCTCCTTATAGAAGCTGGCTTGGTCCAACCCATCCTGTGTTAGTTTCTTCTGTTTTGAAGCTGTAGGATAGATTCCTATAGACCTTCTGCTACAGGAAGCCAAGAGGATGGAGTGTGAAGTCTGTTAAAGTGTATCCAGTTCTCTGTTTTAAATCTTTCTTACACAGTTTTGCAAGTCATCAAGTAAGATTTCTGCCACTCGGTGCTTTGTTTGGTGGTTTAATTGGAAGATGTATATGTGCAGGTGCTAACCAGAGACAGAATTACATGACCTTTGAAAGCCACTTGTGTTTTGCAACTTACTTAATTCTGCTATACTCTCCATTTGAAAACACTAACTACTTATTTGAAAAGTACTGAAATGCAAATTTATGATTAATCGCTGTTCTAAGACACAAATCTGTCTTTTTCTAAAAGCAGGTAATTTGTAGAAGGGGCAAAAAAGGAAGGAACCATTTAATTTTTAAGGGAACATTAACTGGCCTCTTTAATTTTTACAAACATGTTAACACCTCACATTCTGCACACATGCTACAAATTTGCACACAGAACAGTTACTAAGCAACTCAAAAAAAAAGAACAAAAAACCAAAACAAAACATACAAAAGTCTTTTAAAGACATATGTCACCCTTTGTCTGACATAGTCTGTTCCATTCAGATGGAGAGTTGGCAGATGGCATGCTGAGATCATTATTTATCTTTCCTTTCAGTAAATGCAGTGTAAAGTATTACAAATTACAACATGAGATTGTAGGCCTAGTCAATGGGTCCAATTCTGCCATGGTTTAAAATAGGGCTTTGCCACGGATTTCTCGTAGATGAGGTTCTTATGGAAATGATTTAGTGGTGGGCTTGGCAGTGCTAGATTAAGTGTTGGACTCAATGATCTTAAAGTCTTTTCCAACCTAAACAATTTTATGATTCTATAAAATGATACCATAACCATGCAACATAGATCCATAATACAGTACTAATATTTTGTATTGTCTAGCCATTAAATTCAGCCTTCAATAATACCAGTTTTCCTTGGGAAAACAAAACAAAACACACCACCTAGAAGCTAGAAATTACTCTTATCTTGCTCAAACTATTTATTTCCAATTCAGCATAATGAGTGGTAGTCACAGATTTGGTTTGTGACACTTTGACTATGGCATTTTACATTGAACTTGTGAGGACCTAAAAATACAATGTTGGTGTAAAACTCTTGGGCTACACCGAAGTCTCAAAATTCCCAGCTCTTTGTAACAAATTTATGATGGAAAACATGACCATATTTAAATACGTTACATGCCCCGTTGTGGGTTCTAATCTCGTTCCCCTGAAACCAGTGTAAGATTTATTAATTATTTCAGTGGAATTAGGTACTGTTGGAAGAATGCAGAAGTGGTGTTACTGCTAAAAAGACTTACAGTGTGACATCTTAGTCATTTTATGGGAAAAAATGAGACTTAAAAGCACAAATCTGCTGCTCTCAGCTGAGAAATATCGAGTACAGATTTTCCAGAATCATCAGTATCATTATGTTCCAAATTCAGCTGGAAATCTGGGGGAGCATCTATCAGAACATTACTGCAACTTTCAAGACTATAAATGCACAGAAACGACCTCACTTCCACAGGAAGAACAGAACTACATGATTTTTATTACTGATACCCCACAGCTCAGTTCCTGACTGGAGATGATTGCTATCCTGGTGTGACTAGCTATGAAATAATCTGAGATATTTTTCTAAGAAGTTATGCAATTCATGGTAAAGCAACATCTTCTGCCCTTATTTACGCAGATTATATCTCGTTGATTTCAAGGCCTCAGCAGCATTTACAAGCCACAGGATTATACACAGAATTTGGCCCATACCTTGTCTCACATACTAAAATTGATTTGAGTAGCCTAAGGAATTCATTAAGCCATTACTATTTTTCACAGTAGTGCCCTCCATGCTGAGAGTTTTAGCAACCTAGTTGTTCTATAAAATAACATTAATACCTAAATACACCAAAGCCCTTTGTAGGACTGTGGCTTAAATCAAGAGTTTATTGGAAAATCCCTGACTTCTGCATCAAACCATTAATTTTATTTGTAATATTGAGTGATAGGAAAGAATAAATAATTAATTTATTAAGAAGGTGTATATTTAGTAGGATTAGAAGTACTAAACTTTTGCTCTAATTAATAATTTATTAAACTAATGGTAAAACATGGCCTACACTTCAGTAAGTTCCAAGACAGCAACATGACATCATTATTGGACTTTCAGGACAGGATTCAGTTCTAGATATAGATGCCTATGTTTAGGTGTCACTGGTGCACCAGGTATCTAAGTTATCACGGTAATCAGTGGAGATCTAAGGATCAATTTGGCTTCCTAAATGTAGTTGTCTACCACCAGTGTCCTGTGGTGTTCTGCTTTGCCTTCAGCTGCTACTCCAGAAGTGCAAATTTCCCACAGGTCTTTATCACAACTGCTGTCCCTCTGGAGATGTCTCAGCCTTCAGCACCTCCCAACAGTCACAAGAGTCAAGCCTCTATTGAACATATCTCACATAGGGCCTAGACCCTTCTCCAGGTTCATGAGGGTGGTTACTAACTCCAGACACCTCAAATGGCACTAAACACATACATTTAGGGAAGCAAATTGTTCTTCGGGCTCCAGTGGTTGAACTGAGTTTAAATAGGAGCTTAGATACCCCACATGCCCAGAAACCACATATTTATTTATCTGTATTTTAATCCCACACTCAGTGAAAGATCCACATAAAGATAACAAGATGCCAAATAACAAGATGCAGGAAGTTATCTTAATTCTACAATGTAGATTAGTATCTTTATTAAATAGTTATTTCACAGCTGACAGATGGAAAACTAATACCCACCTTCACTTGCTTGTTCGCAAATGCCATACACAACAAAATGTATTAATATACAGACCAACAAAAATAATTTTATTTATCCAACTGGATGAGCTACCTAAGCTATAGGAATTTGAATAGTCACATAAAAGCTATTTCCATGCAGGTTAATACATGCAAACTCTTAGAAGCAGGAAGTAGCCTGGGAGAAGAAACAAGTCAGCATGGCTCTGTAGAGTCTACCACTTGGCTACCCTCATTCTGATCTGGCTTGAGTAATTCAATGCAACACATCTTAAGAGCTCCCAAATTATGAAGGTTAAAGACCAGTGATGTATTTGTTTATTTTGCCTAAAGATGTTTATGGCAAGGCAGAATCATTAAGGGAATGTTTGACCACATGCAAATTTGTGCTGAGGTGGAAAAACTGTGCACTTGCTCTATGTAACAGCCAAGTTCTCAAATACTCTTCTCCTAGAAGGCTGAAAACCAATATTAGATGTACTTTCCATATGCAACTAACATAATTTCAAAATGGACATGTTGAAACAAACCCACTGATAGCCTGGTGGGAAGTTTATAAGAAAGACATCTTAGTTTTTGCCACCTTTAAAAAAGAGTATCTTATATCTTTTAATAATCTGTGCTGCCTCAAAGTATTACTATCCGTGACATTCTCTCTTCAACTCGAAGAGCACAGAAGTGAAATAGCTAAGGAAATCCCAGGCTTGAGCTCTGGTCTGTATTTAATAACCTAATGGCATCTTAACTATCTCTGCTCCTGTGTCTTTATTGGCTGTCATAGGGGAGTGATAATAGAAGTCATGCCTGGTTAATACTTGAAGTGCCTGCTCTTTTACTCCAAAGCTCTTCCTCAATTGCTCTGGTTCTGCAGCATGTTGGTAGGAGGGATGAACTTGATGATCTCCAGTTAAAAAAAAAATCTGCATTACTATTAAAGGTCATGAGCTAGAACAAGAGACACATACATTCTCTTTACTCCAGAGAATATTACTGCAGCTAAGAGTGGTTGTGCATGCGCTTAGGAGAATTGACAGAAAGGCATCTTTCCTGCAAGGGTAACAACCTCAAACCTTATTAGAGCTATTTTTTCCCTTATGTAAAATTAAATGTCTTTTTAGTGTGTGTAGTTCAACATAACTTTATAAATTAATGTAAGAGCTCAACGACCAGTGTTGTATACTGGTCTGAAACAATCCTTAAGGAACTTCCAATTATATACATCAAATATAAATGAAGTGCAATTCCCTCTGGGATGCAAGGCCGCATTCAGATTGACAACTGGTACATTAAACACTGCCAAAAATGAATGCAGAGCAAATTTTAACCAAGGACAAAAGGGCATATCACTGCTGTGATAGTAAAAAAAAAAAAAAAAAAAGGAGCCATAGGAGCTTTAGCAGTATATTTCCATATCGGCTCAATATCAGCCTCCATCAGCCTCCATCTGCAAAGTGAATTTATGCCCACAGAATTCCTGCCAGCATTTCTCCAGCAATGCCATAAGCTGTGAGTGCACAACAGGGATCCACCCAAGGGTACTGAGGGAGCTGGCGGAGGTGATCACCAAGCCACTTTTCATCATTTATCAACACTCCTGGGTAACCAGAGGTTAGCAAATGTGACACCCATCTACAAGAAGGGCTGCAAGGAGGATCCAGGGAATTACAGGCCTGTCAGTCTGACCTTGGTGCCAGGGAAGATTATGGAGCAGATCATCCTGTGTGACATCACACAGCATGTATGCAACAACCAGGTGATCAGACCCAGTCAGCAAGGATTTATGAAAGGCAGGTCCTGTTTGACCAACCTGATCTCCTTCAATGACTGGGTGACCGACTTAGTGGATCAGGGAAAGACCGTGGATGCCGCATATCTAGACTTTAGCAAAGCCTCCCACAGCATTCTTCTGGAGAAGCCAGCAGCGCATGGCCTGTATGGGTGTGCTCTGCGATGGATAAAGAACTGGCTGGAGGGCCGGGCCCAAAGACTTGTGGTGAATGGAGCCAAATCCAGTTGGTGGCCAGTGGTGTTCCCCAGGGCTCAGTATTGGGGCCAGTTCTGTTTAACTTCTTTATCAATTATCTGGATAAGGGGATTGAGTGCACCCTCAGTAGGTTTTCAGGTGACACCAAGTTGGGTGGGAGCGTTGATCTGCTGGAGGGTAGGAAGGCCATACAGAGGGGTCTGAACCAGCTGTATTGTTGGGTTGAGGCCAATTGTCTGAGGTTCAACAAGGCCAAGTGCTGGGTCCTGCAGTTGGGTCACAACAACCCCAGGCAGCGCTACAGGTTCAGGGAAGAGTGGCTGGAAAGCTGCCTGGCAGAGAGGGATCTGGGGGTGTTGACTGACAGCAGCTGAATATGAGCCAGCAGTGTGCCCAGGTGGCCAGCAGGACCAGAGAAGTGATTGTGCCACTGTACTCAGCACTGGTGAGGCCCCATCTTGAATACTGTGTTTAGTTTTGGGCCCTTCACTGCCAGAAAGACATTGATATGAGATTTCAGAGAAGAGCAATGAACCTGGTGAAGGGTCTGGAGCACAAGCCTTGTGAGGAGCGGTTGAGGGAACTGGGGCTGTTCAGCCTGGAGAAAAGGAGGCTGAGGGGACACCTTATCACTGTCTACAACTACCTGAACGGAGATTGTAGCATGGAGGGTGTTGGTCTCTTCTCCCATGCAACAAGTGATAAGATGAGAGGAAATGGCCTCAAGTTGCACCAGGAGAGGTCTAGATTGGATATTAGGAAAAATTTATTCAATTAAAGGGTTGTGAAGCACTGGAATAGGCTGCCCAGCGAAGTGGTTGAGTCACCATCCCTGGAGGTGTTTAAAAGTCATATAGAGGAGGTGCTTAGAGGTTCAGAGGTAAACTTGACAGTGCTAGGTTAACAGTGGGACTCCATGATCTTAAAGGTCTTTCCCAACCTATATAATTCTGTGATTCTAACTGCATGGCTCATACTCCATTTGATTTACATTCAGTCTAATAAACGGAGGTAATCAAAACATGCAAGTTGTGCGAGTTGATGAACCTGCAAAATAAGGTCAATTACCTCTGCATACATAAAGGAGGCAGAATTTGGTTTTACATGGTTACCCAAGACACCTGCAGATGGTAAAATATTCCAGTCATGGAGGGCTCTAGTCTGCAGTACTGGAATCACAGTTTGGTCTTGGGTAAGTTAAACTACCTTTACAGTTTAGCTTCTCTTTTCAAATTATCTGAAATAATAATATATATTTATGTAATTTAAAGGATACTGTGGGAATTAACTAATGCTAGTGTGCCTTCCAAACACACAAAGCACTGCATAGAGCAAACAAATTAACAAGTTTTGCAAAACAAAGATTTGCAATAACCTTGCTGAGTTTTTTTTCATGTGATGCCTATATCAAGCTGGAAATTCTTATTCTTCCAGCTGAAGAATGTATTTTATAAGGTTTAATCATCCACTAGAAACTCATACAACATCTTCTCATACATTATCTTAAACTGCTAGAAAGCACACTGAGGACAGCATATAACCCGTGAAGTAAAGTATTGAGAGGGAAAGTCAATTATGTATAGAATCATATAATCATAGAACACTTTGGGTTGGAGGGGACCTTTCATTGAATGAAGTTGATAATACGCAGATACTACAGTATTTTCTGTATTTACTTTGCTTGCTGCTTTGGTTTTTACTGCATTTACTTAGGTTCCACTTTGAGTAGAAAAAAACATCCAAATATTTTGTTAAGAGGTATTAGATGATTAGAGAACCCTTCTAAACAGTTAAGTAGTCATTTAAGCAGAATATTTTACTTAATTTTAATTAACTAGTAGAAACACAGTCCTCAAAGAATACCTACATAGCAGTGAAAGGAAATGATCTTACTCTTCTGCTTACTTAGCAACTCTTCTGAAATCATATAATTTATTTTACCCTATTCTTATGTCCACATCATCAGATCTGGCATGTGACCTCTTTCTTTTGGTTCATTGATACAGGGAGTCTTATAGTTACAAAATGAGGTCCACAAGGCCTAAATCTGTAGGAACAGAGAGGTGACTTCTGAGAATTGACTGCCCTTGAATCCCATGGCTCATACTGGGGGATGTCAGCAGTTCTCTGCAGACATGGTTTCTCCATTCCAAGCACCACCATACTTTCTTTTTGCATTTTTTTTATTCCTTTCCATAGTACCCATGTAGGATTTTTGGTTTCTTTTATATTAAAAGGAGTTGCTGAATCTTATGGAAATTATAAAAGAATATGCACTAGTCCATAGATTGTACTGCAACTCTGCAAACAGTACAAAAGTAAGGGAAGAAAGTATCTCTACCTTCAGCTTTGCTGGGCAAGATTGCTAAGTCAGAACAGGTTATCATAAAAAAAGACTGGCTGAAATAATATTTTAGGACAGTACTGCCTTGTGTCCCTGCAGGAGGGCTGCTGCTGCTACAACACATTTCCTGCTCAACTCTTCCATTGAACTGCAGAAGTTTGACATCATATCTGTGCTGTTCCCCTCCCTAATGCAACTTGGGAATATAAGTAAAGAACTGCATTCAAGAGTGACCACAACCAGAGAAACATCCTCCCCTCCTGTCCCTTTCCACTGCAAACATTTGCTGGTTGCCTCTTTTCTGTGGAGTCTCTGAAGTAGAACTTTTTTATCCTTCTGCCCAAGTACTTATCACCACCTCCTCCCTCAGCATTGCTTAACTGAAAGGCTGCTTCCAAGCCTCCTGCCCAAAACTGCAGCTGTGGCCGTGACTTTGTTGCTGCTCTGTTTCCCTGTGAGACCCATCTGTATGATGCTACCTCCCATCTTCTCACATCTCTGCAAAAGTGCAAGCCACATAATGCATACTCTGAAATTGTAGCAGTACCCCTTATTTATTTCAGGCTCGGACACTACTTTCTTAACTTGGTTCAAGGTCTCAGCCATGTAGATCTCTTTTCTGACCTGCCTTACGATTCCACACATTCTTGCCATCATTAATCTCAAGACTCCGTTACCTTGTTTTACTTCCTCTTCTCTGAAATAGCTTCACCTCCTGGATTCTCCTTCTGAGGTCAAATCTCAGCTGAGAGCCAATAATTTTGGTTTAACCTTCTCTCTTCATTCCTTCTCTCTTCTCTGTTTATCATCCTTAAGATTTATGAAAAGTTCCCCAAAAAACATTCTGCAAAAGAGCTTGTATTAAAAATGCTATAAACATAAAACTTATTTTAATTTCTCTTTAATTACTATTTTGAGGAAAAAAATTCTACGTACATATAGTTTTCTTATATTTAATGTGAAATAACTTCAGTAACTTAAAATTTACTCACCATGGAAGTAATATTTTAACCACACTACCCAACCTCACAGTATTTAACCAACACAGAGCAGTAATGAATATATCGAAAGCCATGGCAGCGGTTTGGTATACATGTGAAACAGTTAGCTCAGAAGCCTGGAGCAGTAGCTCTGTGAAAATTCATGCATGTCAGCATTTCTTGTGCTGAACTGTATTATCTTTCGCATTCAAAAAAACCCCCTCAAAAACAAAAAACAACCAACTAAGCAGTTGTCATAAAATTTATTGTATCCTTTTGGCAAAATATTATCCTCAAGACACCAATGAGCTCTAAGTCTTAGAAGGGGAAAGCTATAAACCTTCAACTAAAAAGCTAAAGAGATCTGTCAGTCAGATGTTTTCTACGCACTGCTACCCGAGAACAATGTGAAAATAACTGTTCCCTCTCAGTTCTCTGCAATTTGCCATGCAGTCACTGCTCTGTTACATTTTCTCTACCGGCGCATTCTGAAACAATAAATCAGCGCAGAGCAAAAGGTGTCCAAAAGTTTGCTGCTCCTGCAATCTCCTGCAGTGGAGCATCACACCAATTTGCTTCATGTAACAGCAAGGTAATGTGAACTGTTTGAGTGATCTCCAGGTAATCTGCATTAAAACCATTTTACTGCAGTGTACTGCGGTGTTAGGAAAGATTTCAATATTGCGTCACATGATGCAACACAACCTTATCGCATTTGTCAGTTCCTAGGCTGCCAGGGAAAGCTTTAAATCAAAAGCTGCAATGAAGCAACTTTCTATTTTACAAAGTACTATGACAGCCTATTTTGGCTCACTGTGTTGGCATATATTATGAAGTGATACAAAATTCCTGAAATAAAATATTAGAGACCTAAAAGCCAACATATTTTTTCTTTTTTTACTTAGCCCCCAAACTCCATGTCAAGAGAATTGTTAAATGAAGAGAGATTTCCCTGTCATTAAAGGTAAAGTGTTGCAATGTTATTAGTTCAGAGATAAATGAATTTTAGTCTTCCACAGATAATTTTTCCTGACCTTATTTAAGCTACCATAGATATGTTTCCCTCTCTGTCCTTCATATTTTGTAGTTTAGTTTAAATTTGCACATACGCTTTTCTATATAATTTTACAGTAGTCATGAAAAGCAGTAACATTTCATTGTTGTTCCAGTGATTACAGAGATTTTCATTATTTCCATAAAGTTTCCAAAATGTTCCTCTCATTTATGTGCTCACATCAAAGATACATGTAAAAGAGCATGAATTTCATCACGAATTAACCCTAACTTTTTTTCCCCCAGTAACCCAGACAAAAATATGTTGGAAAATATTACCTGGATATATTTGCAGCATGTAATTTTGTGTGCGTGTGCAGTAGTAGTAGTACAAGGGAGTTTTAAAACTACGTTTTTCAAAGACCTCTGAAATAATCTTTGAAAGTCAGGAGTATCAGCAAAGTGAGAGCTCCATGGGTAGCAATAAGTGACAGAGATAAACTCTTGTTGTTATCTGCATTAGCAACCTGCACACGCCAGGATTTTTATGGTATACGCGACGCATGAGCCCCAGCAAGGCGGCAAAGAAGGGCACAGGAGCGGACATCAGCTGCGGCACGCTGGCTCTGTCCCCGGGTCGCTCCCGCCGCAGCGCGACCTCGCACCAGCCGCCTTCTGCACGGCTTTCACCCGGGAAACGTCCCGGCGGGCGTGCAGAGCACACACCGCCCGGGCGACAAGCACCAAACGTCGTGTGTGCGTTACTGCACAGCCCAGATGAAGAAGGCTGGTGCTGTCCCTCCCATTGGCAGCTGTGCCTAAATCCCAGCATCAAAGACAGGGGGCAGCGCGACACAAGGACCCCGATCACCTTCTCAGGATGTCTTTTATTAACACTTCCCAATCCCTTCCCCCTGCGGCGGCTTCGCCGTGAAACCGGCCGCGACCGGTGTCCCGGGTCTGCTGGTCTGTGGCCCCCGCGACCCCCCGCCAGCGCACACACACCTGCAGGGGCGATCGTCGCCGCGCCCCCGCGCCCCGCAGGTCGCTGCCCTCCGCGGCGGCGGGCGGGGACTCCTCACCGGGGAGAGCGGGGGCAGCCGCGGGGGCGGAGCGGGGCGGCCGGCGGGCTCTGCCCCTTTCCTACCGGGGATCCCCGGCCTGCGCGAGGAAGCCAAGCAGCCCCGCCAGCCCCCGCTACCTTGCCGCAGCCATTTTCCGTCTCCCTCTGCAGCAGCTCCAGCGCGTGATGTCACCGGCCGCCCCGGCCAAGTCCCGGCGGCGGCGTGCTCGCTCCTTCCTCCCTCCGGCGGCACCGCCACCGGCACCCTCCTCCTCCTCCTCCTCCTCTTCTTCCTCCTCCTTCCCGCGCCCCGCCCCGCCGCGCCCGCGCGGCTGCCATGCGGGGCCCCGCCCCCCGCGCCCCGCCCCTCCCGCCGGTGCCCGCGGGCGCTCAGCCCGCCGCGCTGCTCGCTCGCGGCTGCCGCGCGGGCGCGGAGGGGCAGCCCCGGCGTAACCGTCTCCGCGGCGGCGGTTGCTGAGTCACGGCCCGACTCCCATCCCGCTCCCCCCTCCCGCCCTCCTCCGCCTCCGCCCCCGCCTCCTCCCCCGCGCCGCCGCCTCCCGCCCGGCCGCCAGCTCCAGCAGCGCCGTGCCGGCGGCGATGCCCGCCCCGCTGCCGGGGGGAGAGGCTGCCCGGCGCTGCCCGGCCCCCCGCCGCTCGCCGCAGACCCGCGCACGCACAGGGGCAGCCGGGCGCTTGAGCCATGATTGCCGCGGCTTTCCTGGTCCTGTTGAGACCCTACAGCATCCAGTGCGCCCTCTTCTTGCTTCTGCTGCTGCTGGGGACCATCGCTACGATTTTATTCTTCTGCTGCTGGCACCGCAGGCTCCAGAAAGGGAGGCATCCCATCAAATCTGTCTTTTCAGGTCGCTCAAGGAGCCGAGGTAAGCGATGCTGCTCATCCCCGAGGGCGGAGGGAGGGTGTCCCCGGCCCAGCCCGCGGTTTCTGCTGGCGGAGGGCCGCTCTGCCTCCGTTTAGCCGGGCAAAGGCTTTAAATAAAACTGAAGCCGAGCTCAGGACTGCGGCAGCCTTGTCTCCACCCATCCCTTAGCGAAACCTCGGCCCGCGGGAGGGAAGTGAGGGGCCGGGAACCCCCCAGCCCTCCCCGGTTTCGCAAGTGCAGCGGAACTTTATGCTCAACTTCTTCCCGATGAATTAAATATAAATGCCGGGCGGAGCTGCCGGCTGCGCCGGGAGAGGCAGAGCCTGTCCGGGAATATGCGCTGAAGGGCGAGCAATTAGCTAAACCCGTTAGCCAGGGAGAAATCTGAGGCGGAGCTGGATGCAGCCTGTGTGTCTTTCTGCTTCCCTTACAGATGCTGTTATGAGAACTCATCACTTTCGCTCTGAGGTAATTTATTTAGCACGCAATTTCAAGGTCAGAAGTTGTTCTATTTACCTGAGTACATATCGTTGTGGTCTTTTGTTAGTGAAATCACGTAGCAAACTTTTCATTTTGCATGAAAGACATTATGTCCTTTTTCATTTCTTGGGGTTCTTTGTTTGTTTGTTTTTGTTTTTTTTTCTCTGCACAAATGTCAGATTTTCATTCGTATTACCCTAACTGGCCTGCTGGTTTGTGTCATTTCCAAAGCAATTGGTTACTTCAAGAAAAGCAGTGCTTGCTGTACATGCCAGACCTCCCTCAGTCCAAAAAGCAACCCTGAGCCCAGTTATTGACCGCAGTGTAAATATGTGCAGAGCTGGTAGGTTTTGCGACTGCAGGGCTTCTGCTTGCTTGTTTGCTGCCAGCCCTCACCTGTGCTGTGCTCCGTGTCAGAGAACTTGCCACTGGGCTTGGATGCTGCCATGGGAGATCCCAGAAGGATCCAGACCACAAGCCTGCTTGGCAGGTGCCTCATTTTGTGACTGTCTATTCGTAGGGCAGGGAAATCAGAACTCTTACATGCCACTTACATACCCAGTCCCTTAAACCCAGTGACTTTGTAGGGATTCTGGATGAGGAGCAGGATTGCCAGGAAAATATGGAAAATAAAACTTGTTTTGGCATCCACTTTTTTTCCATGCTGCCCTGTAGAGCTCCTGTCTAGATATGTCTGTTGCCTGGTTTCCTGCTATTGATTTAAGGTATATCTTCATGCCATTGCCTGCTACTCTGGAGGCCTTGAGAGTTTTGCACTAAAATGATCTTTAGTTTTAATGTATTTGCGTTTTTTCTGACCCAGTTGTGGGTGAGAAAATTACCCAGTTATGAGTAATGTTTTAAAGAGTGTGTATGGGAGAAATTTTGCAACGTAGTTTGAATTGGCAATTAATTTTACACTCCTAACTATTTTGACATTTGTATGCACTATCACAAAAAGAAAATGACATAGGGAGTGTCCTGTCTTTACACCATGAATGGTCTGGTTTTGTTATTGAGTAAACAGTGGTACAGTAAATGAAAAAAAATTGTGTCCCTCTGGAAAACAAAATATTTTTTTTCATTATTTAGTTCCTCCAATAAGAAATACTTGGTTTCCATGTAAAATTCTTTCACTCTTGAGCCTAGATAAAGATGAATTTTAATGTGTTACACCCTTTTGAAATATATGTCCTGTATGATGACTCTTAAAAGGGAAGTTTGCAAAGTGACTCATTTATTTTGTATTCATCCAGTATGTGGTCATTTGCATATCACCCAGTTAGAAGTAGACACATTTGAAGTATTTCCTAGAAGTTTCCATTTACTGCAAAGTGCTAGAATAAACCATTAAGAACTGTTATATTCTTTCATATTTTTCAACATTTTGTTTAGACAGAATAACACCGCAGCTAATGGTCTAAACTGCATTTTTAAGTAAGTGATGGAGCTGTTTTCCCCTTTGTTATCTAATGATAGACTTTTGATTCTTAAGATAAAATGATGACTCACATGATATCATTACATTTTAATTTTCCTTTATTTTTTCAAGTAAAACCTTATTTTAATGAATCTAATTTAATTGATTATTGATAAATTACAGGCATATTCCCACAAAAATATTGGCAGGAATATCAGAAACAAAATTTGACATTCTCATTCTATATCAGCACAAAGCATTATGTGCTTCCAGCTCCAGTAAGATGTTGATGAAAGCAAAGCATGATATGTAAAAATATGGGCTTTGCTTAATTCCCCCCCTACCCCACAATGAACATAACATCTCAACTCCAAGTTCTCTAGCACAGCGTCCATTTAATAGCTTCCGCTATGCTTAGTTGTTTGTCAGATGCAAATATAAATTGTGTTTCTTAATGATAATAAAAGATAATGAAAAATGGGTTGATAGTACATAGCAGAGGGTTGGCATTCATCTCCTGAGAGCTGGGTTCAAATCTGACTTACATCACACATGAAGATGCAGGTGGTCTAGTGGCACTGCACAGAGAATTATAATTGCCCTATCTACAGAACGGTTGGCAATTCCTGCGTGATTGGCTGCCTGCCAGGAAAGCCTTATATTTGGAAAAATAGATGTGTAGCAAATTTATGTTGAGGTTCTTTGCCAGAGCCATAGCTCTCACAGTGCATGCCTACATCGTCTTTGCCTATATACAGTGAGAAATATTTAATCCCTTTTCTTTAGTACTGAACCCCACATTAACAAATAAGATACCATACTATGGGAGGGTAAATACTAATTTTGAAAATGTATTTATGATCCTTATCAGCTCTTCTGTTCTGATTTTTATATGCCACTGGTGAAGTGAATCCACAAATAGTTAGTTTTCGTGGGTCCTGATTTTGAGTGTCTCTGCATAACATGCCTCATTATTATACTGCAGAAGTCTATGCAGACTCATTATGGAATGAACTTAAACACTTGACCCCCTGCCTCAAAAGGAGGCAAATTTGCATGAATCATTATGAATATAAAGTAGGTTAAAGTCTGTCTTTGTTTGAGGTGCTCCATAACAGAAAAATTAACCAGCAAGAAGATGAGAGGGTTTCCTGAGGTAATACAGTGGTTTGTCTTCCTCTCCACTAACATTCATTTAATACTATTTGAAGTTTGTCAGGTCTGGTTTTTTATATATATATTTTTTAATCTGCAGTCTTTTAAGTTCATTATGACTATAACTGCTCTTAAGATTCCCTCCATCCCTCAGGTGCTATAGATGCTCCATGAAGTCACAACGGAATCGCACCCAGAATAGTTAATGTTTCTAATCTGAGGGAGACCTAGATATGCCATGGCTGTAAAAAGAAAACAAGTAAATTTCCAACAGAAATATTCATTGCTTACATGACAAATCAGACTTTGATGTAGCTATTTGCACTATTCTTTCTTTATTTTGAGAATCAGTTGCAGAATGAAATGTCTGTGCTCAAGCAAAAGCACACCAAAGTAACAATATAACTTGGTGAGACTTTTACCAAAATAGGGACTGTGTTGGGTTTTAAAAAATTATTATTGTTCCTTGTATATTAAAAAATTTTAGTATTGACAGGGATTCACTGACTTCATTCTTCTTTTGCTCTCTGTAGAAGTTTGGTTTTTCATAAAGTATAGGAATTTTCTCTGAGTACTTTGAGGGCTTGGGCTTGATGCGTTTAAACATTTAGCTTCTTATGCTTTACAAAGAGGTTTGAATGTCCTCTGTACTTTACAATTTAAAGGAGCTGCTTAATGTGTTGGTGTTGTTACTTCTTGTGATTTACATTTCTTTCTGAATTAGTTTTCCTTATTGTCTAAACGTCTGAAGTCATGGGATTATGTGAGGTTTTTACCTTTCAATTAAAAAGGAACTAAGCTTGTAGCCCTAAGGCTGGAAGGAACTAATCCACAGGTATAATTCTTAAAATCTCAGGATTTGGGCATAAGAATTGTTGAAAAGGAAGGTTCTCATTCAGAATTTTTAAATGGTGTTTTTTTAATGAGATGATGAAGGGATAATTGTGCTAATTTCTAAACCAGTAGTTGATGGTTTTCATATTATTGGGGGGAAAAATTACCAGATTTATAAACCTTTTGCCTGAAATTTTCTGTGAGCTTTACATTTTTCCCTTATTTTACCTTTTAAACTAGAAATAATATGATCTCAGTAACTGAAGGTATCAGTGTCAGTGGGCAGTCATGAGCAATATGGTATCTTTTTGTATTTATTTAATTTTGATGCATATATTTTGGGCAAGTTTCCTGTGAATGCTTCCACTGAGACCTATTGGTATAAACCCACTAGGAAGCAAATCCATAGAAGTTATACAGTCCACTGTAAATTCTGACTTCACATAACCCAGGCGCGTGTCTGGTGGGACTAGACACACCAGTGAGGCAAACAGGAGATGACACATGATGTAAAGACTCTTTGGGAGGGCCGGCAGCATATATTAACCACAGCTGTAGCAAAGGAATAACATTTGGTCATTTGAGTTTTGCAGACCCCATGTTTTCTTCTTAGTATACTGAACAGTCACTACAAGGTTATATATATTCAGTCTATTGTTGTGACAAGACTCGTAGTGAAATAGGTCAGCCGAGACTGATGCCAATTTTTAAGAGCAAATGAATTTGCTATATCATCCATTATGGTACAATGGATGCAAAACTATAGTACAACAATCTCAAGTAAATGTATATATTGACTTTGCCAATGACTGATGCCCAGAAAAAGTGTTCATAAATTTATCCTAAGCATGCCTTTACCATAATTGTCCCTCTTCTGATTGTGAGACAGTTGCCTAAAAATACAGTTCTAGATATCCTACAAAACAATAATGAATAGTCTTTGAAGAGTTGTGCCATAATTTATCCCAGGCATTGCAGAGTTATTTATAAACTGCTCCAGATACGTATGTACAGCTCCAGTGAAAGAGAAATCAGCAGACCCTCCAAGCTGAATTTGAGTCTTCTGTTTGATTTGAGGCAATGCATTCAAGGAGCAACAGAAATGTACAGGACTAGGCAGAAAAACACATCCATTCACCTATTCAAAGGATCTCTCTTTGTCTTTGTGGAGCTGAATCAGGCTGAAAATATTTTACCTTTGTATTTGACGTACTTTCCCCCCAGGATGTTTAAACTGTTTTTTCCATTAGCTGTCTAAGAGTTAAGGAACAGGTTCAAGGGAAAATAAATCAGAGGCAAAAATAGATTGTTTTCTTAGATGTATGAAAGCACTTATGTACAGGAATGAGTGGAGAGCTATAAATACAGGTTACACTGTATAAGGACAAATCCTTCTATCCAGTTTTCATAACATGTCCAAGAGTGTGGCCCAGACAGTATGTTACATTGAGCTGGTAAATGGCAAACTAGGTACCACTGAGATTCTGCTCCTCTGTCCATCACTGTCAGCTTCATTCACTGCAGTGCTGCCTTTAGACAGCCTAGCAAGCATTGGTCTGTGCTGAGAAACAGCCTGTTTGGCAACTGTATCACAAAATACATGGCAATTCCCCAGTTGCTGCAGCAAGACCGCTTGGGTTCTTGAGCTAACTCCAGAGTTACTCGGATATCTTTACTCCCTGCTATAGTGCAGTGTAAAAATGCCCTCTATATTTCTATGGCCATCTGGTTACCTGCATCTCTGTTCTGGCATCAACAGTGTGCAGGGCATTCAAATGCTGAGGGGGTCTCCTCCTGGCTCTATCAATCACTCCATAAAGTACTGACATTGTGTCACTGTTCACATCAATGGGTAAGGCATGGTCTCAGTACACTGTAGATTGGGACCTGCATTGTAGATGAACACATCCTCTCAGTTCTGTATCAGGATGGAGATAGCCACTGCATAAAGACCTGGTACATAATCAAAGTTCTTACTATGTAATTTCCCATTGATATAGTTATGTCAACAACCTCCTAGCTATCATGTCATTATGTACATATTCAGGCTTCTCAGTATCTACTGTTACCTCTGGAAATGTGTGTTTTAGATGAGGTTTCAGCTTCAGTTATGTTGTATGCCTGTTGACAGCACACACGCCTGGTGTACGCAGGCAGCTGCTTGCAAGCAAGCAGAGCCCTGGTTTCAAGAGGATCCAGGTGGAGCACGGCTTGTCGCAATCCGTTTGTTAGCAGCCACATTGTACACATGTACAGAATGGAAATTTGTAGCTACTGTTTTTTGTCCAAAACTAACCTCAGATTGAAACTGTGAATTAAAATAGCTGAGGTCGTACTTGTGGTGAGCACATGTATTACCACATCTGCTGTAGAAACTGTGCTTGGACAGAAAGGATCGTGCAGGGGTCTGCAGATCACATATATCTCAGAAAACCTTAACCATCTACACTAATTTCTCAGTTACTCTGGTTAGATTATTAGGGTGGCAGATCAGGTTGTGGATGCCCCTTCAGAAACAGCTCAGCACTTTAGGCTGAGGCTGTTAAATGCAAGAAACCACTGCATGAATGGGGTAGTATAACCTCTGGGGCTGTTTTCTGTTCCTGGGCTGTTGCATGTGTTTTCCTAGGGCATGGGAACATCACTCACACTCTCTTCCTCTCCCAGATTTTTTAAGGAGAGGCACCTTGGATGTGCTGTGGAAGAACCATGCAGGGCACAGGGTGAAGTCACCCTGCTATTTTCATACAGGATGCAGTTCAGCTGAGCTGAGCTATTGGGTCTGGCCGTGTCAAATGTGAGCAGGTACCATCCGAGCTGCAGCCTCTCAGCTGCTCCCCGTGCTCTGTGCTCCGGAGCGGTCTCAGGCTCTGAAGAGTGCACACTCAGGCCCACCAGCCCCCTGGGCAAGGACTCAGCACTGCGCTGTAGACATGCTTGAGTGGGTTGTCAGGCTGATATGGCTGAGTTTGATCTAGTGACAGCAAAGCTGTCTGTTTTTGAGCCAGTTCCTTGTGTATCTAGTTCACCTGCGAGCCTGGGTACCTGTTATCTGGGTTCTTCTGCTGTCCAAAGTGTCTGAGCCCCTGCTGTGCTCCCTCATGCCCTCCTGCTTTGCATCAAGGAGAGTCAGTGGTTTGCCATTCCTGACTCATCAGGCGAATGAAACATGAGTTACGGCTGAAGGGTGAAAACGCTACATCAGCTACAGAAACTCATTGCATTTGGGCAAAGACACATTTCTTGCAAGTTGTGCCAATGTCCTTTATCGTCCATGTCCACTCTGCTGCTCAAATACAGCACTCGGCTTCAGGATGGCAGGGTAAATAGAAGAGAAGATTGGAAGTGAAACATAGTTCTTACAAGACTTAATTTATGATTATCGAAATCGATAGCACTAACTATGCTGAAATGCATAATCATGTCAGCTTGGAGGCATTATATTTATCCTCCTTCTTTGTTCCAAAGAAAAGAAAATGATACAGCTAGGTTGAGGAGGCATCATTCCCCTCTGATATGCTGCTGCTACCTTCCTGCACATAAAGCGCAGCCAGAATCAGAAAGTGACTTTGCAAAAACAGCATCTTCTCAAACAGCAAGATCAGCTCGCTGTAAGCATTTACAGTTTATAGTCTCCAGAGCTACTCAGCTGACCTAGTGTAGGTGTCTGCTTTAGGATGAGCTGAACAGTTCTTCAAGCCTCACTGAATGTATATTGACTACATTTTTCATTGGCTATAACAAGAACTTAGACTAGGAGCTCCTGAAGGAGAGACCCATTCAAATATGTTGTTGGTATGTGAATCTAGGTATCTTAATAGATACCTGAATTCTGTTCTAGGTGTCTTTTTTATATATACGCCTGTTAAGTCTCTTAGCAGTTATGCATCTATTCTATGCTTGACAAAGTGCAGACCCATCTTCACATGCTGTGGTGGTATAAATTCTCTCACCAGTTTGCACTTCAAACAAGCATACGGGACAGAGGAGAGTAATTTCTTTATACTAGATTTTTGGCAGCATTTACATGGTTTAGCAATCTGTGTGTTATTTCTTATTTTCTTTCCTACTGTATTTTTAATATTTGAAGGTATTTCCTTATGGCCTATACCTGATGTAGACTATGCACTGCCCAAGCTGAGAAGTGATGAGACAAAAAACAGAGGAAGCAGGGGTGGAAAAGGGACATACTTGAGCAACGTGCTAGTATATTCTAAATGAAACTTTCCCTTGCGGACCACTGATCGAGCAGTACTCTGATCTATTTTTGTTCTTAAATAATTGTTCTGTTCCTACCATAGGCTTGCAGTGCCCTGAGGTAACAGGGAAGGAACTGGGACAAGCCATAGCAAAGGCAAGGCGGCTGTGGAGGGTTGCAAGTCTCCCCATCAGATTATAATAGGACTGCTTGGAGAACAGGCCAGCCTCTGTGGTTTATGGATTTAGACAGGAAAGAGTATTTAAACGGTATCTTGAGGCAGGACTGCGGACACTGTTTGCCTATTTGCTTACATGTCAACAGATTTTCCTAGTGTTACAGCTTACCTGCTTTGATAGGAATCCTAACCTTACAACAGGAAAAAATAAACACATTGTTTAAAACAGCAGTGTAATGCAGCATGGGTTATAAAAAACTATATTCTAAATTCACATCTAAACCCTAGGTTCATACAAGGGCTTGTATGTATACACCTGGGGGCCCACTTAAGATCTGGAAAGCAGGTTATTGATGTTGTATGTCATGAACTCAGTTGGAAAAGTAATCTTGTTCAGGTTATGTAAAAGACAATTACTCTTAATCCCTTTGAATGTGTGGTTTTATCTCGGAATACGACACGTGCCAAATCACAGTCTTCAATATCTGATATACGGTTCTAGCACTGTTTGGAGTTTAGGTTTTAGAAGATAAGTATAGTATCTCCTAAAATAAACATAAGGCATACAAAGAAGCATCAATGAAAGCTTGTTAATGAGGGACTGGAATGAGAAATGGAATGTAAAATCTTACATTTGATGTTTTAAATCTTGATTCAGATCTTTGTAGGAGTAACCCTTAGCTAAGATTAAAAAGAAAATAATGAAAAGCCCCCAATAAAAGGTTGCAAGTCTATTTTTTGAGACCCGAGAGAACCAAGAAAGAGCAAATGCAGTTGCTTTTCCCTTGTGCGTTTCTGAAGTAATGTACTGTGTGAATGTTGGTAATCTTCCTGCTGTACAAAACTAAGACCTAGTTTTACCTAGCAATCTTTACTGTTAGAGGATGTATAAGTAGTTTGGAGGACTTAACTTGAATTCTGGATTTTGGGTTAACCTTGCAGAACTGGCAGTTAAATAAATGTTGTGGGGTTTTTTTTTGTTTCTTTGTAAGCTGAGGATATTTGGGATGGAAGTCACTATGGGAGAACAATGGAGATAACACAATCTTGGTCAGTTTTTAATTTAAAACTGTTCTCACAATACAGGTACATATGTATATATCTTTATATGTGCAGCAGGAAGACTTTCAAATTTCTCTCATCATGCAGGGGAATTTGATACAATAAAGTTATTTAATTAAACCTGCCTTTTTAGTTCAAGTAGGTACTTCACCTATAGGGTTTAATTCTATTTGAGCCTGTCTGCAAAATTGCTGAGAACTGTGGTATCTTGAGAAGGTTTTGATACTATGCATACTGATGTCTCCAGGCCCTAAGATGTTGTAGGTTGCATATACATGAGAGTTTTCAAGCTTTAAACAGGCAGTAACTGACAATTCAAAGACTCTTTCTTGAGGCCATTAATTGACAATCGTAATAGATGACAATTCTCATGCATACACAACCACTGTCAAAAAGCTTAAAAGCAGGCATATGAAGTTGGATATCCTATCTGAGCTTCCTTTGGCTTTGATATTCATTAGTGCACCTGCAAAAGTGCATTTAATCTGTGGGACTCACTCAAATATCTGTAAAGGCATTTGCAAACACAGATGAGTTCTGTTGTCATTCCTCCTTGTGTGCTGAATTGTGGCTTAACACTACCTAGTGCTTTTTCTGGGGTTTACTGAAATTCTGCCAGAAGGTAAACTGGGCTGCAGCCCAGTGTCCACTAAGTTAATGCAAAGATTTGTGTTGACTTCAGTTGGACATCAGATAATGCAGCCTGTCTTCTCTTGAAGTTAATGTTTAGTGACTCTGAAAACACATACTGGCTGGAAAGGCTGGGTTTCAAAATTAGAATTCTGACACCAAATATATTCTATATAAAATGTTTACACACTGGAAAAAAAGAAGAATGAATATGGTTTCTTATTAAGCATAAAAATAATAGATAACGTATGATGAAGGCAGTGGGGATAGTAGAAACTAAAATGGAGAAGAGAAAGGTCTGGCCAATTAATACAATCACACATTAAAAGAATGGAGGAGTCCAAGATCCATGTCACTAAAGCAATAATCCATACATGGGATAGTACTGATGCATTCACGCGGTACTATTAAAGTATCAGACAATTTTTCTGCATTTCTTTTTAATTCTTTAAGAAACTGAAAGGAAAGGTTCAGCACATTATCCAAAATGTCCTCATCTATAAATATAAAACCCCAGAAGTTGGACAAGTTCTTTGGAAGTTTAGGAATGGGAATAGGCAAAAACATAACAAGGATTGCAGAGTATCACATACTTTGTTATCAAATATTCAATGTAATTCAATAATATAATTCAATATTACCAGACCATACTGAAGAAATTCTGAAGAATGGGGCAAATGAACACACATGATATGGCTGAGTATATTACAGAGAAAAGTCATTTATCCACTTTATTAATTTTTAAGTTTATGGTCTCCAGAAAGGGCCTTTTGAATTACTCTTGACAATGAACTGAAGACCTCTTTCAGATACATAGCCTGATCAGAAAAGAAGATGGGTTGCGAAATATTTAAACAGAATGGAAAAGCATGCTACACTATTATATATATCAGTAATACAAATCTATAAGAGTACTCTGCTGAACTATGAGGATCTAGCACAAGTGATGTTGGTGAGTAAGGTCATGTATAACTCTCCAAAAAAAAAAAAAAAAAGTGATGGAAGACACTGGAATTGTTTCATGTAGAAGGAAGAAAATAAGAGGAAATCTGCTTGTAACACAGAATGATTAATACTGTAGGCAGACCAAAACCTAGTCATCCTGGGTCCGATCCCTCCTATCTTATTTTGCATACTTACAGTATAGATGTCTATGAGTGAAGCAGTCAGCTTGGGCTCCCTTTATAGCAGTGGAGAGAAATAGGTGCCACTAGGGAATGGTTCTTCTGACCTGCTGACTTCAGTGACTTGAGAAGGGGACCCAGGGAGGGGACGTCTGCTGAGCTTTGGTCAGAGGAATCCCACACCATATATCTATACACAAGAAATCAGTCACTGAATCAGAGGTACGGAGTTAAAACTTGGCTGGATAAGAAAATATTTTTTTAACAGAACCTCTTACTGTGGAAGTCATTTTACACAATGAGTGGATTGTGTGTTCTGGCACCCACTGCCCAGGTTTGCAACATTCACTGTTGGTTGGGTGTAAAGAGAGACACAGCAGGTCTTTTCAATATTACCACACTTCATTCCAGAAAAACAGACAAACAAAATCAGTCAAACAAAACTTTCAGAGAAGACTTAAAGGATGAATTTCAGCTGAAGGAGACTGATCTCCCCAGCCTCCTTCCACAGACAGAAAGGCTCCCTTGAGAATAGGTGAACTAGGATTTGGCTCTGCATCAGCATCCAGAGATCCCTCTCTATTCCTGCTGACTGGAGAGTATGACCAGGAAGATCAGTCTTCATGGTTTGAAACAGACTCTTAGCTGGAAAGATGTGCATGAATGCTTTTGAGAGAAGATAATCCCAGGTTCAGTTTGCCTCGTGTCTTCCTCTGTGTTATCTAAAACTGGTTCTGGTGGTCATCTGAGTTGTTTATTTAAGGAAAAATACTTCGTAGTGTAAACCTTTGTGCAGTTATTTTAGTGTTTAGAAGATGGATTTTCTAAAAATATGTATTTGAAGTCTTATTTGGTTTGGCTTGTTTCAGAGTTTTACAGGCATAAAGATGAGTCAGGCAGGAGGGTCTAGGAATGAGTAACTCCCTGTCAGCACAGAGAGCACAGAAAGCCTTGTCACTGTCCGGTGACACAGCATTTGCTTGATACCGGAAACTACAAATTGCTTAATGGTGTTAGAGTAAGCCTGTTGTATTGCCCCTGTGATTTTAAAATCTCTAGTGTTTTCTCAGGGATTTGCTCTTTGGTGGTGTACTGTGTATCCCTGGATATTTTGCAATACTTTCCTGTTCTTCCATGAGTGCTGACTTAACATCTAAAACAGTGCCATCTTTGCCAAACAGAAAGTAGTGTCATTTTCACTTTTTTTTTTTTTGGTTTGTTTTGATTGCTATGTTAGTATGGTACATTTTCAGTTTTGAGTTCACTTGAAGGATAAATGACAGAGATGACAGGAGCGTCTGTTCATTTTGCTCTTGAAAAGGAGTTGCTGGCCATTCTAGTTTTGCAATGGAGCACAGGAGTAGCAGCTCCCATATATTACATCACTTTTGACTCCTGTCTTCATTTTTTGTTACCAAATTTTTAAATTTTACAGATTTGGGTTTTTGCTCTGGCAAAGTCTCATTGCAGGAATGAGTAAGGCTTTGGCCTGAGGACTCTGCCCTTGTAACATTACCTTTGTTGATACGGAATTAATTTTCCACCTGAAATCATGATCCTCTGCCTTTATTGCATTATAATCCTCCCCAGAGCAACCATTTGTGATACTGCAGGCAGATTATGACTTCAAGCGAAGAATAAGCTTCAACAAACAGAGGCAGATGAGCTCTTAAAGAGATAAAGATCCCATTTTCTTGCTACTAATAAACAGCAAAAGAGAAAAATATATAAAATACGAAGGAGAAGCACTGTCTATAACCAGACTTTTCTGGAAGTCACAGTGACTTTTTCATACCAAAACATAATAATCAGTAAACCTGGAAGTATTTTGAGGTGAACTCAGTGAGAGAGACCCACATACTTAAATCCCTATTTGGCATATGTCTCTAAGCACTTTTAGAGCCGCTTAGCTTCTACCAAATTCTTCTGTTACATAAACTTACTTTTCCAAAGAGTTTTATCCAGCTAATGGGGATGGGAGCGTGGTGAGGGAGTGGCTGCAGCGCAGGGTATATA
Source organism: Nesoenas mayeri (assembly GCF_963082525.1). Lineage (NCBI taxonomy): Eukaryota > Metazoa > Chordata > Aves > Columbiformes > Columbidae > Nesoenas > Nesoenas mayeri. The sequence continues at coordinate 26,741,823 of NC_137544.1, read as the reverse complement.
ACCATGCTTCGGCCAGTAGCCATCATTTGTAAATGAGTCATGATGCATTTAACATTTAGAAAGTCTCTTCTGATTTCAGAACTCAGAACAGATTTGCTGGGCATTTTGGTCTCTTAAGGAACATTTTCTTTTACTATGGAATAATCCCTGATGTACAGTAACATTTTTTTGTAAAAGAAAATTTCCACAAGAGATTCTGTTATAGTAGGCTTCCTGTGTTGTTTTGTCCCTGACATCCTGAACAGTCCTAGTATCACGTTGAATAATATATTACAAGTATCTCTTAGCTATTTCACAATATAGAAGGAAAAAGGGGCAATAACTTCTCCCACTGCAGTAGTGTGGCAGACTATCACAGAGATTTACCTCTTTGAATGTTTAGAGATTTTCTTCAATCTGTGCAGGTCTGCTGGCTGCAGTGGCTTCCACTACACTGCTTGTGTTAGTTGATAAGGACAGGGTTCTGCTTCCTTTAAGATACAGGCAGTCCGAGCCTAGCCCTACCTGTAGTCTGAAAGACTCTATTGTTTCAGTAGAATAGCATGAAGCATAAAAAAGGGATTCAGGAAATTATGGCCATATCTTTTCATCAAATGTATTTCATAGCCCTAATGCACAACATCTGTGAACCTCCCAGGTGGACTAAGTAGAGCTGGACTCTATTTGTGTCCAGTGTCCAGGAGTAGAAAGTTGCTACCTGGAAGTTACTTCACCTCTTCACCTGATACTTCACCTTGGCACTTCAACCTTTTCACATCCATCTGTTGCATGCAGTGTATATCTGTAGCAATGACTAGCATGTGTATGTAAATATCTGTTTGTGTGTTTTGGCTGTTTAGGGGGTATATTTACTTAATGAAGCACACCTTTAAATAATGGAAATAGCTGTCTGTCTCTGTGAGTGCCCAGAACAGACTGAGCGTTCTTCCCTTGCAGCCTCATGAACATTAGAGGAGTAAATCAAATTTGCACAAGGCGATACATCTGACCTTGTTTATGTTTATCAGCGTAACAACATTTTAGCATAACTTTTCTATGCTGATTTCCTAATTAAAACAAAGCAACAACAGCAACAAAACACAAAACCCAAAACTAGAAGCTAAGGGAAGGGAGAAAAAAGAACAGCAGGTTTATATGGAAATGTATTGCTCCCGCTAGTTTTCAGCTGGCAGGAACTCAGGATATTTAGATTCACATCATAGATTTCTGCAGTTTTAGCTAAAATCTCACCTTGCAGAAGTTTGATTCTTTATATGGACCATTCATTTCTAAGTGCTGGGTTTCTCACATAAGGGCTTCAGTGGAGATGTTTTACTAGAAGAAAAAATAAGGTGGAAAATTAGGAATTGTTGCATCTATTCTTGATTTTGAAAGGGAATATAGTTCTTAAACTGCAGCACTAAGGACATAGATTTGGTTCACTTATTCTGAAAGCTGATGTGACTAAGTGAAAGAAACTCTTATTTACAACCTGGACAAGTTTAATATGCTACTCAGTACAAATGACGCATGGCAGGCTCATGCACGCTCATGAGGGTCTCAGTGAAATGAGAGAATGCTCATTGTAAATGCTCTGCAGGTAGCCAGACAGGAACAGCATTATACACGTTGCCATTAAAGGAATGAAATTCTGTGAGGCTATGAGACATTTGGGATGATGCTCAGAGGTTTTCACAGCAAACCTCTAAAAAACATTTGTGAAGGGCAGCTTTTCCTCAGTTTATTAATTTGGCCAAATATACATGTACTTTTCAGATGATAGCAAAAGGCAGCACTCACTCTTAATTATTTTATTCCAGATGGTAAGGTCTCCCCCCAAACCCAGCAGCATCAGAACTCTTAACAAGATCTGTTAGTTATAATTAAGGGTTTCCAGCTACCAATTTTTCTTTACTTTCATTCTCAGGAAAAAACCTTTTCAGCTCATGCTCCCTAAACCAATTTCCCATGAGGCCAAAAATTAACCTGGAAAATTTTAATTATAAATTTTAAATTAGAACTATTTAGTTATAAATAACTCAAAGTGTGAGCTTATAAAGAAAAGTAACTGGAGTTACTGCTACTACCTGTGTCAGTAGTGCATATAATTGAGAAATACAAAACAAATGTGATATTAACAGCACTTGACAATAGATGTTTATTGTTACATGGAGTAAATATAGACGTTATATTCATCTAAGATGAGCATGCTTGTACCTGAAGTTGTTGTTAAGATCCTGTATGATTTTTCTGTTGTTACATGACTCCATTCTGGGAGATGTCAAACACAATGATTGCTTTTTCTGTTACAGGGCTTTAGATCAAGTCCTCGTCATGCTAGAAGGCGTGTAGCGCCTCGCCTTGAAGAAACACAACCTCTAGTGGAAGCTCACCACCTAAGTGAGCAGGAAACTTCTGTAAGGAAAAGAAGAATCAAGAAAAGCAGCCGAGTTCAACCAGAATTTTATCATTCTGTTCAAGTTACCCCAACTCGAAAACCTGTAAGTAATCTTCCTTTAGGCATAAATAGCACTCGAAGTATATTAGAGAGGCATGTAATATAATTCTAATTTTTGGGACATCCATATTCAGTTCCTCAATTTAAAAACCTTTTCAGTTCTCATGTTCAGCAAATCCAGGTATAAATTTATTGGACTGTATTTAGTATTCATGCATAACTCAAAAAAAATCCAATTCTGAAGAGGAGTTTTTGAATTTTGCATTTTATTTAATATTCACTCTATAGTAAATATTCAAGTAAGATATTTCACTTGATAGTTTTGTGACATTATTTAACAAGTTTTTATAGTGGATGTGTTTGTTATTAACATTCCTCACTCAGATTCATCAGAGATTCTATGTACTGAAGCAGAGTTCTATTAAATCTCATTACTAGATACAATTTTGAGGTCTCTTCTGATTTATACAATATTTACAATCTTTCTGCTCAAAAAAACTTGTATCAGTTCTTATCATTCTTTGCTCCTCAGCTTGATCTACACATAGTTCTTTGAATATTGACAACCTACTTTTAGTGAGGAAATATGACAATTCATCGAAACACTTACACGGTCCCTAATGAAATGAGTGTGGAAAATAGGACAAGGGGTAATGGTTTTAAATTAAAAGAGGGTAGATGCAGGCTAGACATGAGGAAGAAAGTTTTTACAATGGGGATGGTGAAGCACGGACACAGGTTGCCCAGAGAGGTGGTAAATGCCGCATCCCTGGAGACATTCAGGGCCAGGCTGGACGGGGCTCTGAGCAACATGGTCTAGTTGAAGGTGTCCCTGCTCATGGCAGGGGAGCTGGACTAGATGACCTGTAAAGGTCCCTTCCAACCTAAACTATTCTATGATTCTTTCTTCAATCAATGCATGTTCACATGAGCAAAGTCCCACAGTGTGTACTAAAGAACACTTGTCTGGTGAGAAAAATTCACACACACCTTTGTTTCTCAGGTCCATGTCAGAATGAAGAATAATCACCTTGGAGGTGACATGGCAGAGGGGTTGGACTAAATGAGCTTTGAAGGTCCCTTCCAATCCAAACTATGATTCTGTGATACTTCCTGGAGGCATAATGCATTTCTCTTTTGAATGAGAGCTCACTGCATTGATGCATTTACTGACTAACCTATCTGTGCCAATGTTAAGGGGCTTGAACTACTTCTGTTAAGACAGTATTATTAAAGAGGTAACTATTGAGCATACCCTAAAAAAAAGTTATCTTGAGGTTGCTCCAACCTCACTGCACCTTCCTACAGTTGTGTTAACTGAGCACCAAGAATTATCAGTGAGCTCTGAAGTTTGTGAAAGCATATTCCCCTGTGGAAGTACATTCTCTGAGAGAGCAAGAACCTTGTGCACAGAAAAGAAAGCCTGAGCTGTCAACAGCTGCCAGAATTTTTACCTTTTGGCTGATACATTTAGTTTCTCTGCTTTCATTTCACTACTCCCCAATTTCCTCTGTTCTCTCATGCTTCTGTTTGTTTTTTATTTCACTCTGCTGCTGTTCCCATGGTTTAATTTGATCTGATGGATTTGTCTTCTGCTCTTCTTAAGAGATATCTGCTCTTCCTTTTTTTCTCAGATGTCTTCCTTTTGCTCCCACCCTGTCTTGCTCTCTAGACTACTTCGTCTAACTGTTACTACCGGGTCTCCAGCCTCTTACCAGGCTCTCCTCTGTTCATTTTTTGCTTCTGGTCCTTTCCCCGCTTTGTTGTTCTTCCTTCATCTCTTCCATCTTCTCCTCTATTATTTTCCATTCCACTCATTTCTTTTTGGTTCTCTTTCTTGTTTGAGTATTCTTAATTTTTTCCATGATAGGCCTGTGCTGAGGGTAAGCCTGCCTGTAATTGCTGAGGCTGTTACCAACTGCCACTGATTACCAGCATAGGAAAAAGAGCATCAGTAGTGCTGAAATAGAGCTAAAACAGTGGAAATGGAATAAGCAGCGAAACAGGCTTTGAAGTATAGATTAGTGAAGCTAAGAAAGCTCTGCTTTTCCCCAAAGTCAGTAACACATCAAGGACTTCAGGACCAGCAAAGAAAAAATGTATAAGATTAGAAAATGTGCAGTGTTACTATATGACTTTACTTTCCTGTCATTTCATGGGTCTATGCTGTGTCTGACAAGACCTACCACTGAAACAGCAATAAATTCCAGATTTAGAGACAACTTCTCTCAGTGCTGTCACCATTACGTCACTACCCTGGAATTACCTTTGCAGTATATCTTTAGGTGAAGTTATATAGTTCTTTTGATAGCTTTTTGTTCTACAGCCTCAATGAACTCACATTTCCACAAAAAAACCCATAAATCATTACCTTTATTAGACTACAATCCAGAAAACATAAGTCACTGATTTCATTTCTCATGGACATTGTAAGTTTTTCTGAATGTATTATTAATGCCTTGGTGACAGGGTGAGTAAGGTTCATGCCATGACAAATCACTACAGCATTGTGAAGTTCCATGCAGTCACAATGTTGTCCATCCCGCAGTTTGTCGCAACTTTGTTCCACTTAGTCTCAATGTCTTGAAGATGAGACTTTTGGCCTTTATCTTTATACAATTTTACGTGATTCAGTGCCAGAAGTGCTCTTGTTAGTCTACATAATTTATATCCATTGTTTTTTCCTGTTATTCCTAGCTCTGTCCACTTGAACCACTTTAAATAATCTGTTTTATTGATGTTTACACTAGGGAAGTATTTTTAGGCAGCTATGGTGATATCCTGCTTAGTCATCACTTGAAAAAAGAGATGTATGATGTCTGCTACCTAGGAGACATAATTTCTCCTCATGAAATGGTTCTTCTTTTGATCATTTTTGTTGCTTTTTTCTTCCTCATGCTTTCTGTCCCTATTTTCTGACAATAGAGAATGGTATTTCCAAAGTAACTATAAGACAGCTTTATGGAAAGATTTTTTTCTTTGCTCCAGGAAAATTTTAGTAATCAGGCCTAAAATACGTTAGCCTGTTTTGCTGCTGTCTTTAGATATAGGCTTAAAGGCTTTTCAGATATTTCATTAAAAAATGTGTTGGATGTCTAGATGCTCAGCTTTCTTATTCCTGCTAATTTAGACTATTTTGTATTTGGTTGGTTTTGTTGTGTCTAAATCTTGTTTTGCAGTTTCCTAGCCATGGCTATAATTATCTGACTTTGCTTGGATTATTTTTCACTTCCTGCATAGCAATCTCAGATCTTTCCACTATTGTCCCTGATCTTGTCAGAACTAAATTAGGTGTAATTGTGTGTATGGGAGTAATCCTGCTGAAGACAATAATTGCTCCGCTTGAAAAGCTACATGAGCAGATGTTTGCAGAAATAGAACATTAGTTTTCTCTGAAAATTTCAGGGTATTTTTACACATTCCAGGTCATTAATGAAGATATTAAATATATTTCGTCCTGCTACTGATCCTTACCAGACAGAGTTCATAGCCATTTTAACTTAATTTTATTCATCTTACTGCAGTGCAACATCAACATAATGGTGTGTAGCTCACCCCTTTGATGGCATCTGCTTAAGTCTTGTGCCCCCCAGGTCACCCTTTCATTGGTAGTTCTATTATTTGTGCTGACATTCTCCATAGGTGACAGTTTTATATCAGTTTCAGACCAAGGGGAGTACAGATACCTATTGCTGAAATGTGCTTTGAATTTTTGAACACAATGGAGAACTCTTGAGAACAAACAGGACTATGTTCTTTAAATTAGCATGACTTCATGCAAGTCAAAGGAGCTTTACATATCACTGCTTTCAAGAATTGGGTAGCTGATTCTGTATGGGTAGTTAAAACTTCTGAAGGTGTAGAAGGATGTGCAAAAATGTCTCCCGTTGTGAGCTCGCTGCTGTGTACAGTTACTTCTCCAGGGCAAATTTTACACTGTTAAAATCTTGGGTTTTCATTTACAAGCATTCTGCAAATATCCATATTTTAAATAGTTCTCTGCTCTGAAGCGAAAATATAAACCACTGCAAATTATTAGTAGGTTTTCTTCCTGCGCTGGCCTGGAACAAAAAAATGGCCTTGAATCTGTGTAAACATATCTGGCTCCTGAGCTGTGGGGTCAGTTAGACATACAGTTCTGCCAAATTCTAATTTCACCTGTATGTCTAAGTACATAGTTGAAAAGAGATGCTGTCAAAGCGGCATCTTTTGACATCTCCATTGTTAAACAGCGTGAAGGGATCCTAAATTGCCTGACTCAGGAAGGCACCAGGGATTATGTAAGATGCAGCACCAAAATTTGCACTTGTGTTTGTTGTAACAGGATCACTGTAAGATGTGCGGCAGATGAGGCTATGGAGACTGGGGCATCAATAAACCTGGTGCCTTCACTTTCAGATCTGAAATCCCTGTTTCTACTCAAAAGCCTTGTACTTTACACATCCAATGTGTCTATTTTGTCCCAGCACTGTAGTGACAGTGGATAAAGAAGTGATTATCTACTGAAAAGTATATTAAAAAAAAAAAAAAGTATCTCTGAAGTAACCTACAAAAAATAAACTGATGATGGATAATGATTATTCAGGATGATCCTGGAAGGACTGCTGCTCGTAGGTATCCCTCAGTGTCTCCTGATGAACCCATTTCTGATTATTTAGAGACTGCCACTTGCTGAAGCAATTTAGCTCCTTAGAGGTGGGTGCAGCATTGCTACAAGTCACTGCAAGGGAACCGAAAGGATGGTCAGATGTCTGGCAGGACACATGTAAAAAAATCTACTGATGTGAGCAGCTTCGTTTGGCTCCACTGAGCCTGTTCCCATGACTGAAGTGAAGCCTGCACTGTAAAGAATCTGATGATGCAGGCTTCGAAGCAAAGCTAATTTTCTGATGCATGTAAAACCATGAAGTGCCCCATCCATGGTCTTATTCAGCTATCCTGGATTTAATTTTATGTGTTTAAGCACTAACATTTATGAGAAAAACAGTGTTAGAGTTCCGTAAGAAAAACACTTAGGAAGGTTTTAAGCATCTGAGACCAAGTAATTCATAGAAGTAGTCTGCCAGGGAGGTGTCACAGCCCCGAGCCTGCCAGTATTCCAGAAGAGACTGGACAGCGCCCTCAGACACATGGTGTGAACTGTGGGGTTGTCACAGGCAGGGACAGGAGTTGGACTCAATCCTTGTGGGTCCCTTCCAACTCAGGACATTCTGGGATTCTATGACTCTGGTCTGTGTATAAGTTGACAGCTTACTTGAAATGAAATTTTTCATATGGATTAAGTTGTTCTACAGGCATTTTTAGGAGTTTTGATATGTCTTATTAAATAATTGTCATTTTGTTAGTTTCCATTTATTCTTACTTTGGTGTTATTTGCTAGTTTTCCAATGCCATGATGTACTTTATGTGATATTTGAATGACCTAATACAGATGACATACAAAAATTACTCATCACCCTGCACAAGATTTAGTTAATTCCAAGTATTAGCTATTTTATCTGTAGACTGCATTAGTAGCTTTTTTATTTCAGTGACATCTGCTTGTGTTGGATTGTGTCTCCCATGAATCACATTTAGAAGCAAATATGGCAAAACATTATCATATCATCTTTCACCTTCAGCATTTTTATTAACATTGTATTAGTGTTCCGAAAACGTGTGACAAAGTTGTGAGCTACCAGACTTTACGTGCACATGTGCACACACATACACACATGTCCTCTCTCATGATAACCTGAGCACAGCCACAATGAAGAAATGCAGGGAACATGTGAATGAATATAAAAAGGGAAACAAGGACTGCATTTTTTGCAGTAAGACCTAAAGGATATTGATGGAGATTTTGAGAAGCACCTGACAGTTTATTAGCTGATGGACTCATCAAGTTTTTAACAAGATTTAAGCATCTAGCTATCTTAAACATTTTTAAAAATACCTCAAGGAACCTATTTTAGGTGTGTAGGATCTTTGCAAATATGACTGTAAATGCTAAATCCAGTCACCTCTGAAATAAAGAGAAAGCCTTCAGTGGCCATTAGGTTGACTTCAAAGGTACCTCTTCTTTCTCCAAACACAAGGTCCACCAAGAGACTGTTCACATCTCTTTCTTGGACTGCTGTGTTTTATTGCTTTTCTTACAGCAAATAACTCCTCACTGATAAATTTTCCACACAGTTTTGCACAAAGACTCCATTTTCCCACTGTTGGGCGAACTGCGGTGACCTCCTCCCTTGCTGCCTGCTCCCCATTTCCTCTTGGCTGCTTTTCCCTCTCCACCCTGCAGCTCATCTGTTGCTGCAGCAACTGCCCATTTCTTCCACTCCTTCTGCCCAGCTCCAGGCACTTCAGATTTTTAGAGAGATTTCTTAAAGGTGTATTGCCATGAGTTTCACTAGGCCAGGGAGGTGATGTCTTTACAGCTACTTTTTTGTTAAAACACAATGGTCATATGTTAAGAATTAGATCTGAGATTTAAAATTGTCATTCAGTTTTCTTTCTAGTGATTTTTTCCCCCCTATGGATGAGTTATTACAGCTATTAAGCATAATGCAAGAGAAGCAGTTAATTGCAATAGCGCTAATAATTATTGATGACACAAATACATAAAAATACATAGAAATAAGCATAGCAGTAATAGTACAAATCCACATTTAGAGGACTTTAACTGACTTTTTCACTGCTAGCTCTTTGGGAAGTTAAGGCCATTTGAATTAATTGTCCCCGTGGCATGATCACGCTTGAGTGTATTTACTTAGATTTACGCTTCTGTGGTTGCAAATAGCATCAAATCTATGTTATTTTTCTATACATCATTTCAAATCATCCTACACCTGTAGGCAAAGCTCTCTAATATGATAGGTTTTGCCTTGATAGCTAAGCTGATTTCATACAATCTTTATTTTCTCTATCAATTTTCATTCCCAGGGCAAATGCTTATTTAGTGAAAACTGGATGAGAGCTTAAACCAGCCTGGGTCTGTTTGATCTGAATTGCTGAAAGAGGGTCAAAGTGCACCATCAGCATGAAGCTAAGGCAGCAATCTTTCTTGTAGAATGTGACTTTGACTTCTGTTCTCTTTTATAAGCTCAGAGAAAAGAAAGCAGTGTAGCTAGTCTTTGGGGGAGAGAAAAAAGCAAGCAGCATAGCCAATTACACTCTTTTTGATGTAAAAAATAGTGCTTACTATCAAATAGACACATTTGGCATCAGTTGCCAGTATGGTGGTTTTCTCTTCCTATACTATGGATTATATTTTTGTTCAGATTGCAATAGCTTCATGATAAACCTGACTTTGCATTATACTGGTCCTTGGACCTGAAGCTAACTTTCTACTAAATTAGAAGTGAATGAGAGAAAATATTCTTCAACTCTTGTATCAAAGAATAGAGTTATAAAAGTCTGGCTTGAAAAAATCTCTAATTCTTTTTCTTTTTGGCCACTGTCATTTTGCCATGATTTGTATCAACTGGGATTTGTGTTCATTGATAAAACTGTAAAACTGTAAAACTGTACTACATGTATGCAGTGTAGCTTCACTAAGAAACCAGATTTTGAACTGTTCAGAATTTTTCATTTTAAAATCCTAATATCCTTCCTTGAGAGGTAGTAATATAAACCCAAAGTGCTAAAATGTGCTAGTGGTCTTAACTATATGAAACAATGTTTCATGTCAGTAACCACAAATAGTCAATTCCCTACAATAGCTGAAGGCAGGTTAAAAATATTAATCAGCTTTGATTTTGTTATGACGGTGGTGTTTGCACAACTTAAAATGACCAGTAATTGTCTCATAGATGCATAGTAATTATAGAGTCTAAATGCAGATGTTTCCTTTTCCTTCACTGCCACAGGAGTCACTCTTCAGAGCTGCATTGTGTAACATCCTACTGTGGCACAAAACCAGCATATCTTTCTATAGCAAGGGACTCCCTTATCCACTCTTATTTATATATAACATTACCTGTTATTATAAAAGAATACTTTGTCAAAGCCAAGTATTAAAAGATTAAGAAGTGCTGGAATTAAGGTTACACATGCAGCTTTAATTCAGTCGATTATGCATCTGCATTGTCATATAGACTTTAGTTGTAGGATGGTGTATGATTTTCTCACAGGATGTGCTCTGTATTCATCGTAGGATGGAAGTGCTCTTAGGATGACTCTTATGTGTAGGAGTTCTGCTTCAGAAGTTGTAAAGTGTGTAAATGAATAAAACAGGAGATTGCAGGGAGAGAATCTTTTATTCCTTTAAAAAGCAGTGAGTGCTGCCTTGGAGAGTGAGGGGTGGGCACAAGGTCATTGTGAACGTGCTGCACAACTGTCTTAAAATACATTTTATTTTCCATTTTCTAAGTGCCTGACTCAAAGCATGTAGTTGGGTTTATAAAAGTTCTCTAGCTGCCAGTCACTACTGGACTCCATGTGTGCTGTAGTCTAGATTGTTACTGAAACGTAATTCTAATAACTCTAAAAAATCAGATCCCTGGCATCTCAATTTGTCCTAGCTATCAAAATAGAACTCCTGGTTTTAGTTGCATCCTGTGTAATGGGAAAGATCAGTAGTAATTGTGAAGCAGTCAGATAGTACTGCACCACAAAACGGTCTATGAAATAATAATTTCTTCTTCACACCAGCAGTTGAATAGCATGAAACAAACCAAGTTCTGGGGCTGCCCATTGATCAGAAGATGACATACAAAATATTGAACAACTGTTTATGGAGTGAATGTCACCCGTCATTTGCACTAAATAAGAGCAAGACACTGGGGAGGTAATACTACACGATCACATCACAACTGCATCATAATGTACAAAGGAACAGGCTGAACTAAGGTTGCATGGTGAATCCTGAATCTGTGATTTGCTAACATTTTAGTGCTTGACTTTGCTGTCTTAAGAAAAGTTTTTTAACAAAAACTTTGTGTTAGATTTCCTACTTTTGTTAAAAAAGTAAACTTAAAACCAAAGCAGCCCTGCGTGGCTCATCAGCAGGTTTTGACACTTGAACCACAACACAAAAGATTCTGCTGTTGGTTTTGAGGGAGAGATTGACGATATTTTTATTTCTCCATATGAATATCAGGAACTCTCAAAAGCTTGCTAATGGCTGGAGTTGGGGTGAGATTTCCTTCTCCTACCAGGCTTCTTAGGGGGATGTGCTTTTGTGTGCTCATTTTCCTGAACATGGCTCCTTCTGCCCCATCTCCTCCAGCTCCTGAGCCACCACTGCTTCCTTCCTCGCTGCCTAGTCCTCACTCCTCTGCTGAGCTCAGCCCTTCTTTGCACACTCTGGCAGCCCTTGGAGCACGGCTCCATGGCACAGCCCTGCCCAGGCTCACCTTGTCACCTCCTTGCTCTGAGGCACTTGGTCAACCAGTTGCTTTGATTTCTGTGACTCCCCATGGCCTCTTGTTGTGTACTCCATGCGCACCTTTCTTGGTGCTTGTCTCTCTTCTCAAAGACCACCTCCTTACAGTTCCTACCCTCTTAGTTCAGAGTACCTTGTTCAAAGCCTTTTGCTGAGGCAATACCAGTTTCATGCCAGCATATCAGATCCTTAGCTCTCCCCAATGCTGATTATTATTATTAGTCTCAGCTGTTATCTTGCAGGTCCATGTCTCCTCTAGTCTTTATCCACAGAGTCTGCTGCTCCCTTGAATGCTTTTCAGCTGCAGCTCCCAGACTCTGCCGGTCTCTTTATTTGTCCCTCAGGCTGTCAGTCCCAGCGTATTTCTCCAGCCCTTTCCTCCACTGCGCCAGTTCCTGCGTTTGTCCTCTCTACGTTCAGATTGTTTGGCTTCTTCCTCTTGCTGGTTAAGCACGGCCGAGTGAGTCACGGAGAGCATAAAAGAAATGGGCTCCTGCCTGTTGGGTCTGGTGCCTGCCCTCCCCTGCTCTCCGTGCCTCTTGCCTGCACTGCCATCAGCCCACAACCACAGCAGGTAACTATTAGATGGAAAGATTAGTTTTGCCTCCATATCTCCAAGCTGGACGGATCATGCTCAGCTCCTCGGCAGGGACAGTAGGTGTCCTGAGAGCTAAGGTAAGAGCTACGAGGGTGGAATTTGCTTGGTCAGTCTGTGATGGTGGGGCATCGTTCCGGCAGCTGTAAGACCCTGAAAGTCTTGAGGGGCTTTGTTTAGTGGGTGCCAATCTGAAGATATTTTAGTTGATACATTGAAGATGTTTTAGTTGATAAATTCAAATATAGCCTTGTTAAAAAAAAAAAAAAAATCTGGTAAAATCACATTGGTAGTCACTGGGGCCCTAGGAATAGTTAAAACTATTTAACTTTGCAAAGAAGGATCACTAGCATTTGAGGAGAGATTAAAACAAGCTGACTTCCTCAGGAAAAACAAAAAAGGCTGAGAGGAGGTACAGTGCAGGCTATGAATGCATCAGGGAAGCAAAAAAATATATTTAAGGAAATGAACACTGTTACCACAAACCCAAAAGACTGGGAATCAGTTTCAGGTGGCAACTAGAGGAAGATTACTTGTAATCAAGAGAACAGAAGGTTCTAAAGCAGCTTTCTCATCGGAGCAGTGAAATCAACTCCAAACTTTAAAAGCTTTACTTTATACTCCCTGATGCCAGGGATAGCAGATGATATTTATATAATCTCAAAAACTTACCACTCTGACAAATGTAGACAGATTTTTAACAAAGATGGCAAAAGGCTTATGTCTAGCCTAAAGGATACTCATATTTGAAGTATCTGTCCCCGGAAAAGATCACTGGGATATATTTTATTGCTGACAGATAACTACTGGGTATTTTCATCACCTTGCTCTCAGGCATATCAGTCAGCCTTTGACTAAAAATTTTCAAGACAACTCAACCTTGAGCAAGGAGTGTTTTCAACCAAACATAAGGCAACTTACCATACATTTTATAAAAGAAAACAGTTTGATAATTATTAACAGTATTACTATTGTTGTGTAATTATAAGAATGTGTATTTTCAAATAGTTACATGTTGATTGATTGAAGTAAAGTATTTAAATGTTTTAAAACATGGGATTGAAACAGTTTAAAAAAACCCGATTGCTTAATCCTATAATGAGGGAAACTTATCAGTCAGGAATGTTAACAGTTGTTACTAAAAGCAGAATATTAATACCACTGTTTTAGATTTTCATTATGTCATTTAAAAAATTCTTCTAACTGCTCCTCTTATTTTTTTTTCTTGAAAACAATCTGTGCCCATCAAAGATTCAAAAGCTACTTAGAACTTAAATTTGCTCTTTGCTGTCCAGAGTGTTTCCATACTCTGATAAACCTTTTATGCTAGGAGTAATTTGCTTTGCTATTAAAACATATATATACTATAATACGATCTACAATAAGAAGTTTAGAAGGCTGAGGAAAGTATTTGAAGCTACATCATTCCTTATTCCAGACTCTTCCTCTGTTACATGGTTGGCCTTGTAGGCGTAGCAGGCAGATAAAACTGTGCCTTCCTCAAACCTTAGCTGTTGTATCATGTTTTTCTCTTCTGTGCTGGCAGACTAGGGGGATCTGAATGGATGCAAGACAGCTGCAATTAAAAATTACTACAAAATTTATTTTTAGGTAATGGGAAGGGGTTTTTTGCAACAGTTATATACAGCAGTCATCTAAGGTATATGCATTTCTTTTACAGAAATAATTCATGATTTTGAGACTATGAAATCCTGACATTTTAGATATTAGTATCTATGAAGCATTAATTTTGAAACAAGATCGTGATAACTATAATGGAAGTAGCACTTCTATCTTGCTGACAGTTTTAGCATAAAACTCAACTAAAAGACCTATTCCCCGTGATGTAGCTTTGCAGATACTCAGAGCTCAAAATATTATCTTCCTACCTGTAAAATCTTCAGTACCTTTCTGTTGGCTTCTATAATTTTGGTTAAATGATTTCAAGATTGAATCCTTGCAATTTGTATTGAAAAAACTAAATAGAGGAAATAGGTGATGAATGAAGAAATGGATTAAATATGTAACATATCAGGGCTGTCATGTTGGTGGTGATATTAATTTGCAGGTGACATTCAAAAAGAATTCCCATTTTTGTTAGCATACTTTTACTAAGCAGCTTTTCTGATGTTTTGGCACAATATGGTGAGTTTAAGCTGAATGTTATTTGGCTCCACTTATATACAGGTCTTGGTCACACTGAGTGAAGTATGCCTTGTTTTTCAATGTATTCATTTAAAAACAAAAGCAGGGTTTCCTTGCATAGCAACATACTTTAAACACTGTTTTTCTCTTAAGATTACTGTCTTCCTTGCTGGAAGTTGCTGAGACCTGTGGAGATTATCTTGGCAGTATCTGATCTCTTGGCTTGGTTAACAAGCATTTACAAATGTGGAGCATCTCTCAACTTTCTGCTTGTGAAAGAGATCACCAATAAATGAAGTGAATGAAACAGAAACTACTTGTTGTAGCATAATATTCACTGATTAATTTTTTTAGCTACTAGAAGATGATATTGCTTTAGACCAATAAATACTTGAGATTTGGTGTATTTTTGCAGAATTGGTACATGAACTACACTCTGGTTTCTGTTGCCTCCATTGCATGTCTCATCCAGGGACTACTTCAATACATTACCTAATTGCTATAATACTTAAAGTAGAATGTATAGGCAGTCATTGGAGCAGGGATTAGAGCCCCAGAGAGAGTGGAGTACTACCCTCCCTCTTCCTCTGTTTCGACACCAAGAATCTTGAACTCTTTATTTTATTTTTTTAAACCTGTAGCACTTCCACAATAGTCTCCTGGCTGGGTGCTGGGAGATGAAGGCTTGAACCCTGGTTTCAAGCTTCTTAAGACAATAAGGAAAAGGCAAACAGCTGCTTCAGTTATTTGATGGTTCAAAAGAAACTAGTGCTCTCTGCTGTTATGAAAGGATGACTGAGGACCAATTTCAGGAAGTTTGGGGTGTCTTATATCCTTGAAGAATGAGATGCTGCATCATCCTGGGTCACAAGGCTTTTCTGACTGCTTAGTTCCTACCAAAACCTCAGTTTTGCATCACATCGGTTTAGATGTGTAAGTAGATGGTTATCCAGTAAATACAATTTGATGTTACAAAACTGTGTTGCAATGTCCAAGTAGAAACATGGATCTAGCTGTTTATTCATTTTGAATTTCATGTCCTCAAATAACTTATTTCTTTCATGAAAGTTGCCTCTGTAAGGTTATTTGCAAAGTGGAGGAATGGTAGAGATTGACCTACCAGCATCCAGAAACAATCCCATCTCCTTTTGAAAGACTATGAAAGCATCAGAATTTCCTGATATAGATACAATTACAGGCTCAAAATGCATATGGAAAAAAAAAAAAGCCTCAGTGCTTATTTCCATCTTCTCCTACGTTTAGAAAGAAAAAAAAAAAAAGTAAATTCTCTCTACAAAGCGGTTATTTGTCCTGATGTTTTAAAAGTCTACCTGTTGGCAAAGGTGGTTTAACCTAGAGTCAGAGCTTTGGTTTGTATGCTCTGGTAATGTAGCCACTTTGAAGTGTGGACATTGTCTTAGATGACTAGCCCAGAACAAGAGAAAAACATTCATTTAATATGACTGTCTCCACTGGTGGATTATTATTATGATATTTTTTTTTTTAAGCTTAGCATAGTTGGTTTTACATTGCCCTTGTTTGTACTTTCATTTGTGTGTCTGGTTTGAGTTTTGATCATTTCTGACAACTTGCAGGCCTGGAGGACTTGCGTAGCCTGATTACATACATTGGATGTTTTGTATTCTGCATTGAATTATCATCTAATCAGGTTAAAGTGGTAAAGATTTACTAATGAGAACATTCAGTTGCCCTAGATTTTGTCTTACCTTTATTAAGTTATTTTACTTTAAAAGTTGATCCACTTTAATAGCATTCAATCTGGGATGTTAAAGGACAAAAATAGCCTGTTACAGTCAACTGATATTGTAAATTAGGAGGAATTCTGTTGAAACACACTCAGTAAAACCATGATTCTAACACTCCATTTCTGTTAGTATTTATCCATTTCCCACAATGAACATAATGAAATAAAATGTATTCCAGGAATTCTGAGATAGTTTAGTATAAGTAAAATATAAACAACTCTTAACTAAACTGAACATTTCAAGCGATGTTGACCTGTACTTCCCAACAGCTTCCAAGCCGAGTGTGGACTCACTGCAGTGGAAAGTCTTCTCAAAGATAAGATGTGAAAGTACAAGATATTTGACTATAATTCAGTTGGCCATCACAATCTCCAACATGTCATAAAGTTGGGGAATTTTTGCAATATGACAATAATTCAGTATCAGCCTCTCGGGAGCTTTTGCCAGCTGGATTGCTTGGCTGAGCGTAAAACCCGACCTCTGCTAATGCGTCCGCCTCGAGCAATGACGGTGCAAAACCCACGCGGGTTCTTAAGGGCATCAGATCCTATTTAGTGGCGGCTTATCTGATATATGGGGTTGTGCATTACCTTATACTGTTTTACCTTATACTGTTTTCCAGCTACCCCATCTTCCACCTCGTTTCCACCTGATCTGCAGTGCCTCACCTGTGACAAACGCTCCTCCTTTTCCCCCCTCAAGGGAAATCATGCCTTGGTACTTTGCCGAGTCCCTCTTACAAGAAATACACTAAATACTTCTTTGAAATCATCCCCATTACTGGAAACGAGCTCACTTTTATAGCACAGCAGCAAGTCTGACTCCCAGGCGGCTGCTGCAAATCACCTGATCACAGAGAAAACCCCAGACACTGGCAGACAGGAGTTTTGCTCTCCTAAATGCTTGTCCTGAGCACTTTGCCTCTCGAGACACAGCAGTGAGGACTCTGTGCAGTTTGCACCCCCCTGTGGTACTGACAGTGAAATAATCCGTTAAGTTTAATCCTGTACTCCGAATGCAGACAAAACTCCTTTTAGATTTGCTTATGTATGACCCACAGGCTTCAATGCACAAGCTGTTGTATGCATAACTACTATGCAAATTCAACAGTTCCTGTTGATCAACAATAGAGGCTACAGATAAGTCTTTAGGCTAATGAGCAGAAGGAATGCATAATCAGAGGCATAGAATAAGCAGCTATAGCATCTCGGCTGTGACCTTATGGGCCTTAAAGCTAAGCAGGGTCAAGCCTTGACCCTCACTAAATCCTGGAGTAGGCTAAGTAAGGATGTGTCTGATCAATATTTTAGTGGATATAAAAGATACATCTTGCACGTAAGCAAAAAAAAGTTGCATGTTATTGGCTGTTATATTTTCCACTTGCCTACAGCAATGTACTCTATAGAAAAATAACTGAAGTACCTTACAGATTTTGATTTTAACAGAATATAACTGATTTTTTTTTCACATGCTGTCATAACTGACAAGGAATCCTTTTCAGGATAGTAGAGATGTTCTGCATTATTTTGTATTTTTTTTAACCAGTCAATATGTTGCTGTAGTAATGGAATGCTTATTTGGGGCTTACAGCTATGGTTTGGAAAACATATTTGCTAGAAACAAAGAATCCATTGGTAAGCATGTTGTGAACAGTGTGCAAGAAGATAACAATTACAGACTTCTTATCAAAGCTATTATTTTACTGAAGCAAAACAGTTGTTAAGTTTAATTATAAGCGTCTTTGGAATAGCAAAGTTGATATTCTTAAAAACACTTGTGGGCTCAATAGCTCTGTGTACACATTACTCAGAAGCATCTCCATGCTGAATAAAAAAGTAGACTGTATTTAAGTCAGAAGTTGGCATTTCTCAGATGCCAGTTTGCTAGACTTTGCTATTATGAAAGATTCCTTTCTGAGCTTTCTACTTTGTTCTGAAAATGAGATACCATAATTCCTGAAGAGTTAGTAAGCTAAAGTGGGTTTTGTTCATTCATTTTGTTAATGTGTGCATTAAGTAAGGTAGAAGGACAACTTAAAAGAGGATAGCTAGTTGTAATACCCATAGATGCCAAAGATTGCTCTACCATTGCCTATTCAGTTTGATTTCTCAAAAACATGGGAGTGGGATCTCCTCACATAGCTTATGTTCTAGTAGTGTAGCACAGCTGGCCAGAACAGTCCCCTTTTTCTTAAAATTGACATCTCAATGGAGAATATGGAGAACACATTCAGTGGTGTATATGGAATGATCACCCAACAATGCTTTTGGCTTCAATGGGTAGGAGGAACTACAGAAGTTGTTGTTATTATAAAAAATAAGAAGGGGCTATTAAGGCCTCTTTTAAGAAAAGGAAATCCTGTTGGATAAAAATTGGAGTGTACTTTCAAAGATAAATCTGAGAGTTGAGAGACCTTCAAAGCTTTAGTAAGTACTGCTGTTGTCCTTTGTCCTTGCATATTCCAGGCTGCTACATAAACACAACCGAATATTGCTATAGCACCCTCACAACACCACATCTGGGCTCTTTCTAATTTTCATATTAGAAACTAGAAATGAAGAAGGTGAAGAAATTGAAGTGCAAAATCTGTCTCTGTGGGTCTGTGTGATCCAAAAATACTGAGGGTTGCTGAGCAGCCAATAGCAGATACAGGCCTGAAGCAGGATGTTCAGTGGTGGATTAAAGGGAACACTTTCACTTTTCTGGCAAAATCTGGAGCTAAGGACAGGCCATGAGAAACCTAATCCCGGACTAAGCACATCAGGGCCCTGTTAGCCCCACCTGGTACAGCAAAGTGCCCTCCCTGCCCTGCTGCAAGCTGTGGACTTCAGCTCCCACCAGGAAAACCTGGCTGTGACCACCCTGCTTTCTGAGATTCTGCAGATAGTTTTAGCTTATTATATGAACTGGCAGCAAAACATTGCTGGCGCTAGAACTAATTATGAAGACAATCAGATCTGTGTCAGACATGTTTGTTTTCCTGCACTTAACCTCTTGCTCTCTTCACATCACAATACATTGAACAAGAATTCAGTTAACTGGTTTTATGCATTCATTCCCTCCCTCTCTCACCTCCAAACTTCACCATGAAGTACTGTAGAAAGAGAAAAGAGGATTGAAATAGAAGTGAAAGAGGTCAGGAGGAGCAACCACTAATAGGAGATCTCCTCTTACTTAGCAGATTATTTAACTGTATGTTATTGGCAGTTTTATGCATAGCAAAGGGTACAATATGTTGTTACTCTGGATTATGCAGGTTTTGAGTTTTAAAATGGGTAAAATACCCCCAAATATAATAATAATAATGATCCACTTGTCCACCTCATGAGAACTGACAGTAAAATGGTTCTGACAGCAACAATGAATTTTATCAGATCTCAGTCACAGTACGAATTTCTCCTGTAAGTAAAGGTTCATTTCAAGTCCCTCAGGGAGGAAGAAAAAAGAAAAAGTAAAAAAAGAGAAAGGCCTACAAGACAAGCCTAAATTAATAGCTGTTTTAGTATTAAAAAATCTGGAATCTAGATGGGCTGAATGATGGCTGTCTCTACATAACAAAGTATATTACATCTCTCTAAGTTGAGAATAGCATACCCCTAAAAATCAACATCATGCCTGGATCAGCATCAGGTTACTTTTAAATGACTGCCACAGTAGGTCCCACATCAAATCACAGATCAAAACCATCGTTTGCTAGTTAGGTTCCCTGGAGAAACCACAAGTCTCTCCAATCACAAAATGCAGAGGAAGAGAAATCGCACCTTGCCCCCCGTTGTGTCCTGACAACCTGCGTATAACGCTGTATCCTAAATTCTCAACTTTGCGTTGAAGCGTTGTCATTCAGACATCTCTGTTTTGAACTTCGCCCTGAACAGTGAAGCCAGCAAGGCCAGCAGCCCTATCCCTGCAGTGCATCAGTGCTTATTTACATTTCTGGATGCGCTCTCTTTTCAGATAGCCGGGAAGCATGAACACAGTCTATAAACCGAGATCACACATTTGTTTGCCGAAGTCGCCTTGGCGTGACCAAAAGCCGCCTGTCGTTCCCGGCCACCCAAAGGGGCTGCTCTGAGAAATCGTATTTATTTCCCTGCTCCCTCCCCGCCCGCCCGCCGCGCTGGGCTGTTCCCGGGAGACCGGGGCAGGCAGAGGGGCCCGGCGGTCACAGAGACCCGCCGTGCGCTGCCTGCGGGCGGGGGTCTTTTCTTTCCCAGAGACGATTTGCACGAATGATTCCAGCAGCAGCTCGGTGATGGCAAATCTTTCCCTCGTCCTGCTGGGGGAGCCAAACGCTATCGATTTGTAGCCCGGAAGGTTTTGGGTTTTTCCTTTTTTTTTTTTTTTTTGGTTGTTGTTGCTGCTGGGCTTATTGTTGGAGAAGTGGGAGGCTCATTTGCGAGCCGGTTGCCCACCCGCAAGCCGCGGCTCTCCCCGCATATCCCTCCCAATGTATTCCCACTAAAGACTGGCCTTTTTTTTTTTTTTTGGAGGCTCAGCCTCGGTGCTCCGCACACGCACCCTTCTTTCCCCCTTAAATTCGCGGCAATGGTGAGCGGCGTCCCCCTCCCCTCCTTTTCCCATGAGATGTTTTTCCACGCCACTTGGGGCGGGTACTTGCCAGTGCTACCGGAGGCCCCGCGTCCCGAGCCGTTATCCACTCACCCTGTCTGTTTTCCCGTGCAGAGCTCCGGCAACGCATCCTACCGATGCTCCATGTCGTCCTCCGCCGATTTCTCCGACGAAGAGGACTTAAGCCAGAGGTCGGAGACAGTGTCGCCGGCGCCGGGGGACACGCTGCCCTGGAACCTGCCCAAACACGAGCGGTCCAAGCGAAAGATCCAGGGCGGCTCCGTGCTAGACCCCGCCGAGAGGGCCGTGCTGCGCATCGCCGGTAAGGCGCGGCCGACGGCTGATGGGGAGGGAGCGGGTGGGGGACAGAGGGACCTCCGTCCCTTGGCTGTCTGAACACGGCCCCTCCGAGTGGTGACTAAGCTCTTTAGCCGCGTTTTCCGCCTGGGTGAATTTGACGCGTGTGAGAAAGCAAAGCGAAATACACGCAGGTGCGCCCATTAAACTTTCATGCGAAAACGCATGAGCGGCGCGGGGGCTGCAGCGGCGGCATTAGCCGTTTCAGCTGGTGCCGGCGTTTGGCCGGGAGGCCGCGGGAGCGCTCGGCCTCGCTGGGTGGAAGCGGCGCAGGGCCGCCCGCAGGGCGGGGAGAGGCCACGGTGGAGGCGGCTGATGATGCTCTGCGGGTGCTGGGGCCGAGGCGCTGCTCTTTGTCCGTGCGGGGCTGGGGCCGCGATTTGGCGGGGGGATAGGGAGCGGGACGGAGCCGTTCGCTGTGTCAGAGGGCGGACGGGCGCTGGTCCGCCGCCCAGCGACAAATGATGTCGAAAATAGGGCGGAGGTCTCATCCTCCCCGGCGAAAGCTGGAAACTGCCGAGAAATGGATCCTTGTAAGATGCGGCATTCCTCGGTGCTCCCCTGGGACACTGCTGTTTCTTGCCCCTCTTCCCCCCCTTTTGTGTGCACCTCCGTAGGTCTCCTCCTGGGATACCGTTTCTGAGGATAATGCATCTTAACGGCGCTATTGGGGGCACCGGAGGACGCGGTGGCAGAGCTCTGCGAAGCCGGGCTCTCGCCAGCCGCTGAATGCAGCCGGCCCGGCCACCCGCGGGGCTCGCCGCCACCGCCCCCCGGAGGCAGGGTGTGTGGGGCGGGGGCCCAGCGCCGGGCCGTGCCGTGGGCAGGGCAGGAGGGACCGCTCTGGGGCGGGCCCGGCGCCGGGGTCAGGGTCGGGAGGCGGTGGCGGCCCGCGGGGCGCAGGCGCGGTGGGGACGGGGCCGCGGGCGGCTAGCGGCGGTGACACCTGCCGCCGCGCCTGCCCCGCCCGAGCCCACGCCCCTGGGTAGCGGGAGGTCCCGCTCCGACTAGTTAGCAGCGCCCGAGGCTGCTCGTGGGGACTCTGCCCATCTCCCGTCAGTGTCCGCCGTGCTGCGGCCCCTCAGCGCCAGCGCTGCAGAACGCCGGTGTTACTGCCGGCTTCGTCTGTGCGGCGGGCGTCGCCTCCCCGCCGCGGCGGCGGCCGGGACAGAAACACGGGGGGCGGGCGGGAGGCGGCTCAGGGCCTGAGCCGCGGAGGCAGATCTCGCCGGCCCCGCAGGCGTTGCCGCGGCGATGGGGCTGGAGCCGGGGGGCTGCGGCGAGAGGCGGTGGCTGTCGCTGTGTCGCTGGGCTGGGGCCGCCCCCTCCGCGCTCCGAGGGGCGGCTACCGAAACCCGAGCGGTCGGCGAGGGCGTTTCCTTGGCTGGGCTGGCAGCGCCCTCCCCCCCGCCCTCCTCCCTCTAGCCGCTGGGTTTTTTCTTGTGCCGGCCCGGAGGGTTCTGGCTGCCCGGAGCCGCGCAGGGGAGCGGGCAGGGCTAGCCCGTGGCCATGGCTGGCTACCTCTCCCCGGGCGCGTACTTCTACGCTGAAGAGCAGGAGTACCTGCAGGCCTACGAAGATGTCTTGGAGAGATACAAAGGTAGGGCAGCTCTCCCCGCAGCGGGGCCGCCGCACCGCCCAGCCTGCGCTTGCCCCGCCGGGCGTGGCGGCTGCGGACGCGGAGGCTCCGGCGCTGCCCCGGCGGAGCGGGCTGGGGCGGGCAGGTGCGCCCGGGTCCGCCGGGGTGCACAGCCAGGGCCCGGGGCTCGGCGTGGTGCCTGCCACGGGAGCGCACGTCCGCGGCTGCTGCGATAAATTAAAATACCGTCTCTTCCTCCTCAGTGCGTGAAACGTACTTTCTTGTCTTTAAAAATCTTTTTCGAGGGAAATGCGGACAGGGCGATTTACATTTTGATGTGTCTTTAAAGCCTTAGTTTATTTTGACCTTTTTTCCCTTTTCATCAAATACGGAAAATATAGCAAAAAGGTGGTTACACATAAAGAAGATGCACACAGCTAAACTGATCTTACATTTCTTTCATAAATTGATTGGGATGGAAGATATGGTTTGGGAGACGTGACTCATTACTCTGTTTTTCAGTATGTTCACTAATACTAAATCTGAAAATGCTTGTCAGAAGTGTTCCAGGTCTGATTTTATTTCAAGTGCAAAAGGGATGGAGTTAACTGTTCAGATTGAATATTCATCCCAGAAATAGCTTTTTACAGCATGTCACAGCATATGCTGACATTTGCAGTGCTGAGTCCTTTTGTAATGTTTGAATAAAAAATAAGTTAGATTTTGTATCTGAAATTTTTACATTAAAGGATTACCATTTTTCAGCGGTATGTTTCCAGTCAGTTCTAAAGGTTTTGGTTAAATGGTTTCCACTGATGGGAATGGGAGTGGCATAGTTTAAAACAGCTTGATTTGAAGATATTGAGAGTTGACTTCATTTGCTCTGGGTTGTTAGTGGTAATATTTTGAAAAATAAAACCCCTACAGATAGTTATTTTGACGTGAGAACTTGTCAGCTCTGAGTCTACTTTATACCTGTGTCACCTGCAATTTCGTGTGTTATTAGCAGTATTGACTAATGACTCCTTTGTGTCTGTTGCCCATTGTGTCAATGCAGCTGTGGAGCATGTGCACTATTTCTGTACTGAAATGCATAGTTTGAGAAATAATTATGGTTTGTAATAGATCATATTCAAAAACACATCTTTATTCCATTCTCTTATATTTTTTTTTTAAGTCATCAATTACATTATATGTAGCTGAACGAATTTTTGCAGAATTTTAAAGCAAGTAGAATGTTTACTTTGTAAATAATGAAAACGCTGAGGAAACTTGTTCTTATGTTCTGTTTCTAATCCAAAGTAATGCTATTCTGCTTTAGATTACTATTGATTTGCTGCTAGAGTGAGGCTTAATAAGGTTCATTGTAATACCAGTTTTGTCTGCTTGCTTAAAAGCCTGGTAAAGATATTAGGCCTAATTTCCCCTGTTTCAGTGAGAGTTTTATCAGCACAAGGACTGAAAGATTTTAAGTCTTGGGGGGCGGAAAGGGATTTTGATTAAAATAAACTACTGAAAATCATTCATTTATTAGAAATAAAGCATGTTCTTGAAATATTTTAGTATATCATTGTGACAGTAACATCGGGTCCATTCACATGCTGTTTTCAGTGACAGCCAAATCCTGAAATTATTTGGAAGGATTCAGTTTCTGTTGTCAGTTTTTCGTGTTGTGTTCTGTATATCGATATGCTGTATTTTTCTGCTCGAGCTAAATTTTACTCAGACATTGGGAGCAAAGGTAAAAATTTAGAGTTGTTTTAATTAAGATATGTTGGAAACCTGGAAAACACATTATTTTTTAAAATGTGTTTCCAAGCCGGTCATGATTTCCCATCCGAGTCTCAGTAGTATGACTTCACTACAGCGATTGTTGTTCTGATGACTTGCTATGGGAGCTGATCTAATCAGAAAAGAATTGTTACAATATAGGCTTTGAAGAGGGAGTGCCATTTATCTGAATTTCTCAGTTTTGTAAACACCACCATTAGTAATTTTCTTAATCAAATGCAAACCATATTGACTTTATATTTTGAAGACATGCTCCAATGCATGGTGTTTGTTTTGTTGTTGTTGGGTTTGTTTTGCTTTGTTTTTTACAGTCTGCAGAACACTCTTGTGTTCATCTAGGACATTATGAGGGTGCCAAATTATCTATGTCCCAGCTGTTGAGTACTGTAACTAGCAGAGTCAGCTGTACAAAATTCATTGCCTGTCTTTGAGGGCTTGGGATCATATGATGCCGTATCGTTAAGACATTCAGGCCATTTGATTTAGGGAAAGAAAAGCAGTCCTTCTTAACTGTAGAAAAGTGAAATGTTACTCTTCATCTGTTCCTGCACCCAAAGTGTGCTGCGGATCTTGAAGGCTGCACGATACCAAGTACCTTGTTGCTTTAACAGTTAAAACCTGGATATTTGTGCGTCTCCAAATTCTGTCTGCTGACCATGTCTCTGGCTGTGACAGTAAATAATTAGGCAACTGTTTGCTAAATCTGAGATAGCAAACAGCTCTTCTGTGCTATGGGAGAAGAGGATGTTGTTTTCTGATTCCTGGTCGGCTCAGTTGCTGGCTGTCATATTTTTTTTCTTGATTCATGTTGTAATTTATTGGCAGTATTTCTAAAGCATTTTGGTGGAGGAAAGAAGTCACATTATCTCAGGTGATTTAGAAATCATGTTGAATGAAGCTATTTATTCAGGTGAAAAAAATGCTGCTTTTTTAGTAGCACCTCTTGGAATTCAAAGGCAAAGCCTTTTTTGAGATAGTGGCAATAAAATACCCAGCATATTTAATCTGAAATGTTTCACGTATCTCACATTTTGCTTGTGACAGAATAGGAAGATGAGAAATCATACAGTGTTTGTTAATATAACTAACAGTTCAACTTTATCTCAAAACTACATTTGAGTTCTCTAGGAGGTTGTAAAGGTTCAAATTGGTGTTGTTGCTTTGTAAGCTGTCTCATCACTGCCTGGGAACAAAAATTAATACAATTCTTGTTAACTGCGGCCTTCTTGTTAAATAGTGGTTCCTTCTGACTTTTAATTAAAAAAATATTCAATAGTATTTCATATACATTTCATTTTAAAAATATTAAATGGCATCTCTGTCAGATGGGGTAAGTATGCATTGTTCCATGGCAACGTTATTTAAGCATGAAAGATTTGAAGATCACCCTTTTAAACATCACTAAGTACAGTGCATTAATTAGGTTTACTCTGGTATAAATTTTAAGTAATACACCAAGATTAAGACTTACGTATATGATCCCTCCAAGATTGTATTTTTCAGTTCAGGTAGTAAATAATATATTTAAATTTCAATTGCAACAACCTTCTATTCCTGCAAGATTTTGAACAATTATGTAACAAAGTTGCCTCCCTTTGACATAATTACTGAAATGGGAACATCTGTTAATGACTGTGATTGCTATCTCTGAAAAAGAGCTCATTCTTGGAGATAAGTATTAAATCACAATTATTCAAGAGCTATAGCTTACCTCACTGTAAGAACAAAGCTTAAATAGGGTTACCTCGCCCATGCAGACCTTTTAAACGCTGTGGATATTGGCTCTATAGGAAATGGATCTATTAGAAAATTTGCCTGAGGTGACTGCCCGTGAGAAATACAACCTTGTGGTTCAGGGCCGTGGCTGAATTGACATCAGTGATAGGAGAGGTATCACGTAAGTGTGTCATTTGGATCAGATGCCTGATGGCTGCTTCTGTAGGGTCCCTGGGGCTGGCTACGTGGCCTCTGTCTCTGTAGGAAGGAGGGGCAAGTTTGGGACTGGGGACAGCAAAACTCAGGTTGGGTTGGTTATAAACTTGAGTGCATTCTGTTTCACTGTTGGTGTTTCTTGCTTGCTTTAAAAGGATCTGTCATACTACACATTCAGCTGAAGCACAGCAAACAGTTCTGATTCTGTATTCTGAGAAACAAAGACCTTAGAGATGGATGAGATCTGGCAGGTCATCTGATGCGTTTTGTTGCCTGTGTAGGGTTCAGAGACAATGTAATTTGTTGTAATGATTGATTGAGGATAGCATCAAGTAAAGCTGTTCTGACATTGTTTGGGTACAGTTTTTTAATTACGATACATAAAAGAGATACCTGTCACCGAACTCCTTGGAGCTGGCTTCAGGGAGGGACCATTTGCTCAGAATGATTTTTGTACATTTGAAAATGAAGCTGCTGCATTTTAGGAATTTGGAATCTCTTAAATGTATTTGGTATCAGACTTAGTCCAGGGATATTCTTCCTAAGACATGGCTTCATAGAGCAAAGGCAGGAGAGGCCATTGCAGATGCTTCTGGCTCTGAAATCTGTGAATATCTGGATTTCCTTATTTATGCTTTGATCTCAGGGGACTGAATTTACAGCCTGCAGAATCTTGCACTTCTGGGCTTTGGGCTGTGAGCTAATTGGATCTCCTGCTTCAGGGCTTCTGATTTTGAAAAACTGGAATAATTGATTAGATGTATTTATTTTCCCTCTCCTTTGGCATAAGAAAAATTGGTGGCATGTAGGTGTTAGTTTTGCTGAGTGTATAAGGAATTTCCACCTTGGATGGTTTTCTTCAGCCTCGTCTCATGGGCTGGTAGTATCTAGCCTTGGAACTGATCACATTTTGTTCAAACACGACAGGTTTTTTGCTGACTAGTGGAGGGTACGTGTGGATTATCCAGCTGCATGTCACCTAATCCTTTCTTTGCCACCATGCCAGTCTTTGGCATGACAGTTCCATTGTTCCCAGGGCATTTCTCATGGCAGGTTGGCCTCCTGGGAACCACAGATTTTAGCCTGCAGAAAGTGCCTTCAGTTAGGGATGGAAACATAGTGGCATTTGTGCTGCGTCAAGTCACACAAAATCAGTGGACTCTTTGGGCTGTGTAAAAATGTAAAACCTGCTATTTTACTCTGTTTCAACATTCCTTTTTCTCTAAGCAGAAAGCTCTCGCCTTCAGATTATTTGGAGACAGGATTTTTTTTGAGTGTATTTCATCCTAAATATGAACTGGGTCTTCCCAATTTGACTTGTGTGAGCACTTCACTTGAGCTAAATTGAAGAGGTCTTAATTTCGTTGGAATAAAATATCGAGAACCTGAATGTTAGCCAATTCAGCGAGGTTTAGTCTGTGTAAAGGCTTTAAGATTTGGGAAGCAGATTCTGAAACTGAGTTTCAGGGTATAAATAAAATAAAGTTGTGTCTCCATGGCTTTTAAAAATATACCTATTTGGATGACTAAGGCAGGCAGAATTTGGCCATTGATTCAGGTATCTTTGGTATGTGAACTGGGGCAGAGATCAGAGGTCTGTTTCATTGCTTTTCTGGTGCTTCTCAATATCCCATTGAGTTAGCAACATCTTTTAAGTAGAGCTCCCAGGAATATTCCATAATTCCTTTTTTTAAGGCCAAAACCAGGAAGTTTTGAAATGGAGGGGAGGAAAATAAACTTCAGTCATCATTTTGTTAAAAGGCTTGTTTTGGCTCAGTTTATGGTTTTGGTTGAAGTGTTTCTAATTGTTCGCTGTGATTTAGTTTAGTAATCTCTAGTGATATTTTGCTTGAACACGAAATTATGTATTCTTTTTTTCCTCTATACTGTTTAAAACATGCATGATTTGAGGAATTTATTCCACTATTTCGCTAGAACATGTACTTGGAATTAAGTGCTTTGTAAAATAAAAATAGGCTTATTCACATGCTTGAAGTTAAGTGCAAGTATTTTATAAGTTCAAGCTTAAAAGAAGAAAGTTTTGTAAATGTCAAATATGAATGCAGCTTATTGCTGCATGCTTGAAATGTTTTCTGTAAAACATCATTAAAGCCGTTTAATTTAACAAAGCCTTGATTTTCTGTAGTGGGTGAAAATATTCCTTTACTGAATGCTTTCAGTCAGCCCAGCTTTCAAACAGGTGAAACAATGCTTACAAAGACACTTCAGTCTGTGGGTCAAATCCTGAAGGGCATGTTAATAGCCAGATCTTACAAGTTGATCTGTGTAGGCTGACTCCGGTGCTTTTGTGGGAATACACTGGCTTCAGAAATTCACGCCCCCAGCCTCTTCCCAAGATTTGGGCCCCAGTGATAGCTCAGCTTTTAATAAGGCATATTCTTGCTGAAATCAGTCATCCTTTGGGGCAGTCAGATTTGGTCTTAGCTGCTTTAAAAGCTAATTAGTGGTTTTTTGGGATTTAATTTTATTATACACGGGGAATACATAGTTCTGTTGTGGAGTGTAATCTATCAACTTTTTGGATTTTATGCATTTTAAATAAATTTACAATAGCTGTGAATAAGTCTGTGAAAGCGCAACAATGCTAGGCAAATATATTGAGGGTTAAATTCTGCACATTGCAGTTACACAATTAGTGTAACTATTTCTGTAAGACAAGGAGGATTAGGCCCCTGATGGGCTTTTCAGTAGCATAGGCCAAAATCTGCTCTTGATTATAGCCACATGGCCCTTTTGAACTTGGTTTGCTTTTCAATATATTTTCATTGTTCAGTTTCATAGTTAATATGTGAAATTACAGTATTTAATCATGCATTCTACAGTGCGTATAAATACAGACTGGCAATTAAGTGAGGTTCATAGCCTGATTTTGTTGGAAAACTAAATTAGTTTGGCCTGAGATTCAGGTATCCAGCTGACAGCTATGACACTTTGCACCACTTGGATCTAAAATTAGCAGAGCTCTTCTATACTCGGATTAGGGAGATGTGTATATGTTGTGATTCACAAAATGAATAAAAGTCTGAGTCTTTATACATCTTTCAGAGACATGTTTCAGGCAGTTTACAGGTGCGTCTATGGGGGAACAGAGAAGTCTTCAAAAGTCTTTTGCTGGGCACTGAAATGGGAATCCTGTAATCCTGTCCTGTCATCCTGCTGGGAGATGTTTCCTCTGCCTGGTCAAGTTACAGGCTGGGTGTTCCTCCTGTGACGAGGTCTCTTCAGCACAGTGGAAGCAGCATTAGAAAATGTGTGTGGTCATTTAAATGGAACTTTTACAGTAATAATATTAATAAAGCATCCTGAGCAGTTAGCAAAAGAGCTTTTTTGAGAGAGGAATGGCACTTGCAATGCTGTGGATTTTACTCAAACAAAACTTCTCTTAATTTTGGTAGGAGTCAGGAACCTGGCTGTTGATGCTCATAAATATTTAATGCTTTAAATTACTCTGCCTTCAGATAAATTTTTAATCTAGAGATAAAGGTTTTGCATTATGTCCTAGAAATTAAGAAATGACTTGAATATTTGTCAGGAGAAGCCACTGCTGTGTCGTTGTCCATAACTTCTGAGAGTAAGGTATTGCTGCTAGGATAGTTCTGATTTCAGAGGGCGATATTTTCAAAAGCACACGTAGCAGTTTGATTGCTAGCCCAAATTACTTTTAATAGAAATTAGGTGCTTCACTGCTGTTTGTGCCTTGCAAATTCTCTCCTAGTGACTATACATTGTTCCGATTATAACCTGATGCTGTAAACCATGTTAAAAAAACATGTATTATGGATTAGTTCTGCATTTAAAGCTCAGTTTTTGAAAGGTTTTACATGTGAAAACTTCTCTAGAGGGAAATTCATCATAATATTTAAAAGAAAGTTTGTTTCAGAATTAAACATGACATTTTCAGACACGCTGAAATTTTATTTGTATTGTAAAGCAAATCTTATTTTCAGGCTTTATGACTTCTACCCTTTTCATCCAACTTGTAACAAAAGAATTGCTGAGAAACATTTGTTGTGTTTTGGGGTAGGTTTTTGCTGTTCTTCTTTGCAGATGATTTTTGTTGACATTCAGTTTACAGTAAAGTTAAAGCAACATTTGGCTCAGTATCTATTTAATGAAGAGAAGAACAGACACAGATGAGCTACAGAAAGAAAGCCAAACTTGATTAGATCCCTTGATGAAATTATCTTATAATTTTACCATGCTCAACAGGATACTTTTGCATTGTTCTGTTTCAATGTTTTAAAATAGAGCCCTTGTTAATAAAATCCTTACAGTCCTTGTGAGGCTGAATCTAGCCTACCTATGAGAATAACAACCCAAATTTTAATTTTCTGCTTGTTTCTGTTGCAAATTGTACTAAATCAAGTCAAATTGATTAATGTGAGCGTTAGAAGTTTCTACTTAAGTTGTACGTTTATTTTTGCTTTCTCACAGATCCATATTTTTTTCAGAACTTCTGTTAAACTGAATTAGTCCAGCTGTCCAACATGCCATTTAAAGTGGGTTTGCAGTAGCACTGATCAGCATCAAACCTTGATAATCTCAGTCATAATCTAATTTATAAAGATTACATTAATGTCCTAGAAACAATGTATGTTTATGCCTTGATATTTCGACTCACATTCTGAAGCCTTTTTTTTGGCTTTGAGGAACCACATAATACTCCAGAGAATTTAAAGAATTAAGTTTACACTTTGAGAGTGTGCATGTCTCCGCAGTAATTTGCAATTTAATACCGAATGTATGGATTTGATAAAATAACATTAGAAAGTGGGGGATTGTCTTTATTCTAAGCATTAAATATATTCTGAATCTTGTAGTCGTAGATTTTTGTAGTTGTTTCAGTGATCAACATTGTGAACGGTATGTTGGAGGTTTAGCTATACGACTAAAATGTTGATGGATCTTTGTGCAGTTTGTATTGGATGTTGGATTTTTTCCTTTGTCTTTACCCAACCTGTCTGCTTTGTTGAGTCTACCCACCTCTGATCTTATGTCATATTCCACCTTCAGGGTGCACTTCTTCATTTGTTTGTGTTCCTAATTAAAAATACCTCAAGTTAGGGAAGAAAAAAACAAAACACTTCCCCCCACCTCCCTCCCACAAAGAAGAAAAGGGCTTTGTTCCTCACGTCTGGAATACACAGTGTGATGCCTGTTACTCTACCCTTGATTCCTCTTTTTTCCTTTCCTCCATCACTTCCAAGTTACACTTTAGCTGTGGATTGGATTTCTTGTGGGCCAGCAGCTACACAGTGCAGATGAAGGATTGGCTTGCTGTGAGTGGCTTCTTGTGGTTCACACCTGCACACCCCCATACCCAATTTGCTAGGTTTCACATTTACTAGTTCCTTTGCAGACTGGTCCCTTCCCGGTCTTGGTGGGAGAAGAGGAGGCCTTGTCTCCTGTCTCCTGCCCGCCGCTGTGGCGGGGGCTCTGGTCCCAGGGAACAGCATGGGCCTCACTCCCTGAGCTGTAGTTGAAGCTGTGGAGAAACCTTTGAGCTTTTCCTTGTCATGATCAAATGTAAAAGGTAGACGTGTGTGGAATGAGATTTCTCAGGCTGCGTGCCCATGTGTTGGTTCCTGCTGTGCACTTGAGTTCCTAGAGTCGGGATAAAGCCCAACTGAGACTTGAGTCTCGGCTCATGAGCTAACGTGTGGGTGTCCGACTGTGAGAGCGTCTCAAGTGTGGAGTTTTAATCCCTCTCAGTGAAAGTGCTGAGAGAGGAGAATGCCCAGGGGACACACACTCACGTTGTCACTTCATTTGAAATGACTGTATTCCTTTAGCTCTTGGTCTCAGCGCACTGTCTTGCTCTTGGATGTGCGAGCCTTGCTGTTCAGGGTGAGACTGTCAGTCTGGTTTTGTGCTTGGATCTCCTGCTGCCAATGAAAGCAACTGCTCCCTTCCTGCTGCGTGTGACCAAATTAATTAATTACGCAGTGCACTGATATGTCTTCTGTATCTTGACTACATTTTAAATCCCTGAAACTTGTTTTCCATGTATTGTCTTAACAATTCAGCTGATAAATATTTTTAAGTTGCTTTATTTGCCTTTTTTTTTTCTTCTGTGTAAATAAACAGGCCATCACAGTATTTATCTCCATGACTAGCAGTTAGTGTGACAAATGGCTTAGATGCTAGATGAGATAATGGAGTCTGCTTGCAATTTTTTTTTGGTCAGGCTGCCAAATAAGCGAAAGAGAATCTTAATTATAATTTTTGTCTTTTCATAATTTTTTTGGTATTTCAGTTAAAATGCTTTTAGTTCTGTATTTCATGATTAATAGCCTCAGCTTGTACAATCTCTTTTTGCTTCTAAATTCTCTTTGTGCCATAGTACTAAAGCATTTAATGGCTCTGCGTGCACCTCAGTGCTCCTACTACTGATGTATTTTTGTGAGATGAGACAGTGTGGTTGTAGCAGTACCTTTGTTGCATTACTGTTTTATATTGTATGTCTTTGAGATGTACTTCAGAACTCCCTTTGCCATTTTTTTCTTTTTCCTAGTTCTAGAATACCAAGTATAAGATTTATTGATTCTTATGCAGTTAGCAGGCAGTTTTCCACTGATGGTCTTGGTAGTTCAGATATGCTTAGCTTCTGTTTTTCATTCCTAATACTTTTTTAGTTTTTGTTTAAATTTTATTTAATATCCTGTCATTGTCTAATAATATTTCCAGTTTCAATAGGTTTGGTTTTGAGTTAAAATTTTTGAGCTCTCCCAATTTGAAAACATTCGTATCATCAGACAAGATCTCATTTTTTCTGTTTACTGCCTTCTCTGAATCTTTAATAAATGCATAATGCATTGATGATTTCTGGAAAACCACACCATTCTTATGTTGGAAAGCAGCCAAAATTCAATACTTTATTATTCTCCAAGTCATTTTTCAGGCTACAAAAGGATTACATGCTCTGTTCTAGTTGGTTTTAGTCATCTTTTGGAAATATACATAGAGGGAAAATTGATGTATACACACCTTCCCTAGATGTATACACGCCTTTTTTGTTTTAAACTCTGAGGAATACAAACAATTATGGAGAAATTTGATTTATCATTGCAGAAATGATGGCCATCTGGCATTACATTCTCAGTATCTTTCCCAGTGTGTGATGGGGGTTTTTTGTTGTTGTTTTAATTTGTACTTTCCAGTTACTCCTAGTGGACCTAGTCAGAGCTACATCAGTAATTTCTTAAGCTGCTTCATTTATTTCTTGCAGGTAATCTGGAGAGTAGTGATGTATTTTAGTGTTTTTAAAAGCAGCCTTTTTTTCTGATCCCTTAAGGTTTTTTTTTGTTAATTTGTTGTAAGGTGATGGTAGTTGGCTGTGTAAGCTGCTTGTACGTGGGCGTGTTTAGGTTTCCTGTGCAGTTACTTCATTTCTTCTTTGACATTAGTTCCTGTGATGGAACTTGGTAATTTTTCTGTAAAGGAGGCTTTGAGGAAAGGAATGACAAACTGTTGTCTCAAAGACCAGGTCCTTGCTCTGTAAAGCGTTTATTCAGATACTTAACCATTGCAGTGGCTTGCCTGTTCTCACTGCCTCCCTCATTCTGATCATCCATGAACATGTTTATTATGGTCTGATTTGTAACAAATTTCTCTTTTTTTTGATAGGTACTATGTATCTTGGGTTTTTTATTATCCTGATTTTCCAACCATTGCTTGGGTAGGGCTTCTGTCTTGTTATGCAACCATTTCTGGCACAGCAAGCTTCTATAGCATGAGAGTCTTTACTTGTTGGCATTGGGCATTTAAATTAGTAGCCTGCTGGTACCAAAGTAAATTACGCTCCATAACGATCACGTGAAAAGAGATCAACCTTGCACTCTTTTTCCTTATTAGAAACGATTTTATAACATACTTCCATTGTCTAAGGTACTTGTATAGTATGGGAAAGTTTTAGAAAAATAGTGGGATGTTTGTCTTGTAAAACAAAATTTCCCTTACCTGATGCTTTCTTGTTTTCTCATGTTATTATATGTACTTGAGTAATATAACTTTAGTTTTAGTTTCTCCTACTTCCCTTTGACTTACCTATAATGCTTTGCCCTGTTTTATATTTAAAATAACAAAGATTTCTAATTATAAGTAATTTAAATCAAGCACCACTTCTGACGTTTGAAATCTTAACTGCAATAAGGTGTTCCGCTTGTAAATTTTTTCTGAAAAACGGACACAATGACATCAGTAATGCTTTCCTCATTGTTAAAAACAAGTGATCCCCAGTCTTGTGCAAATTATTGACAGTGTGTTCTGTAATCATGCAGATAAGTATCTGTTAAATTATATCTTGAGGCAATTAATCAAAATAAAGACTGACTGAAGATTTAACCTTTTAAAATTAGCAATGTACTTTTTTCTGATTTGGAAGGCACTAACGCCATTTTTATTACCCTTGGTAACTATGTATTTATAGTTCCCTCTTCTCCTGCTTAGTCTTCCCCATGCTGAACGTTTCCTGATGGATTCTGTTGGCAGCTTTATGAGAAATGGTATCGCTCATGATCGGCCTTGCCTCTTCCTGTGAAGTTTGTAAACAGGAATTTTTTTGTGTCAGTTGCTGCTGATATTTTTAGTGTGACAGCGGCTTTATCTGCAAGTGGAGCTTTTTATCTCAGCCATTGGGCCATTTTCACTTTCGACATCAGGGTGAAGCTATTTTTATGTTTTAATTGGTATCACAGTGGCTGTTTGCTAGTTTGTCTGGGCTCTGAGGGCAGTAATGAGCCTGACCGGCCCAGCCCAGCCCTCTAGGGCTCCCTAACTTGTCCATGGCCCAGGACCCCACATCAGCCCCCCAGTGCCATCAGCTCCTGTCCCAGCAATGCAGCAGCAGGACTGGTCCGCAGCCCCCACAGCCCTGCCTGGCCACGAACCCATGGGCTGGCCTGGCTTCAGCCCGTGCCTAAGGAGGCACCTGATAGCAGGGGCTGCCTTGGTGCCCCAGCTGCCCTGCTCCTGGCTGTGGCGGCGGGACAGGCCCTGGCTGCCAGGCCCTGCCTTGCCAGACTCTCCATGGGGAGCCCCTGCTGCCCCAGCACCCTGACCACAGGGAGCTGCTGGTTTCCGCTGCATTGTGGCAATTCTTTGCAGACCTATCTTTTGCTTCACTTAGTTTCTCTTTAAATTACCTTTTCACTACTAATTAATGTATTTCTTTGTAATTTGGTAGAGCTTGATTCACATTTTCTGACATGTATCTCCATCATTCTTAATTATGGATGTCTGTTTACTTGAGGGGAAACAAAAATAGGCCTCTCCCCTCTCTTCACACTTTTGAGCTTTTAATCAGAAAGGAGTATGGAGAAATTCAGTTTTAGGGCTGATCAGTGATTTCAGTACAGGTGGGAGTAGTAATC
Source organism: Nesoenas mayeri (assembly GCF_963082525.1). Taxonomy (NCBI): domain Eukaryota; kingdom Metazoa; phylum Chordata; class Aves; order Columbiformes; family Columbidae; genus Nesoenas; species Nesoenas mayeri. The sequence continues at coordinate 26,705,893 of NC_137544.1, read as the reverse complement.
AGCAGCTGTCATGTTTGCTCAGAGGAGCATGGCTGCAATAAGTAGCTGTTGTTATTTGTTGGTGCTGTAGGAGTAGTTATGCAATGCCTGAAGAAAGTCTTCACTTACTCTCAAAATGTGATGGACTGTATATTTAATGTTGTTTGTGGTTTTTTTTTGGGGGGGGCACGCTCACATTTCTGAGTGGACTAAAATGTAACACCACTAAAATAGCTTGCTCAGGAGGTGTAGCTCTCAGAAAAGTCTTCCAACAATATGGAGCATTGAAAGTCCTACCGGAAAGGTGAAGAACTAAGATAAAAGCATGGCCTTTTATATAAGGACTTGACAGGAAGATTAAACATATTCTTGAAGATAATGGCTTTTATTATTATTAGCAGGGCCTAACAACCCAGTGATGGAGAAGGAAGAGCTATAGATCAAGTTCAGTGCACAACTTAAAAGGTACTGAGAAGTAACTTTAACTAAGGATCGGGGAAGAGAGCTCTCTTAGGAGCTAGGAGAGCCTCATGATTTGCATATGTATCACTAATTGGAAAAATAATTAATGAATGTTTGGAAAATACTATGATCCTTGGAAGAAGTGTTCTGCATTGTGGTGTTATGCTGATCTGACACCCATTGCTCAGACCACCCAGTGTATAGAGAACTCCTTTGTCTGTGCAGCCAAGAAATGAAGGCTCAGAGGTACTAAAGCCTTAATGCAAACTCTGATGTTTAGCAATAGGAGTGTATGTAGCAAGACCGTATAGAAGAGAAAGGGCAAAATCCACACCTAAATCCTACCTAAATTAAAATGTTTTATATAGCAGTCCAGCTTAGCTGCTTTCCACCACTGCCAACTTCTTTAGGCATCTGAATTTATGAGGAGTGTCAGTGTTTGGCTTAAAAAGCCCTTGGGTATCTGTGCCTTCTCAGAAATACTGCATTCTCAGGGGTTACGTGCTCATTTTCTGCCTAGGGTTCTCTGCATGCTGAGGGTCAGACAGCAGACTGCTTTAATGTTTTCTTTGGTTTACTAACCAGGGAAACCTAATCCAAAACTGAATGCTGCTTCTGTGTGAATTTGCATAAGAATAACAGTGATTTGAGTATTTGCCTGAGAATTAGACATAATTTTAGGTCTCTCTGAGCTTGAAGAATTTTGATTATCTGGAACTCGGAGTGCCACAAGCTTTTGGGTGTTTGGGTAGAAATAGAATGTTTTTCTGTTAAAACTGAGTTATTGTGTGATGATGTGGGAGTAAGAAGGCTGAAGGCAGAGCAAGTTATAGATTGGTGTGCGGTAGAGGAAAGTATAGGTTCTGGTCTTTATCTCTTGGGCTTTTATTTCTTTTTGTTCACTGATGTTTATATTCATACAAAACTTAAAGAGTAGGATGAAACACTGAGTGGAACTCTACTGTATGGTAACAGTTCCATGAAGAACCACAGTTAAAGAGATTCCACTAACATACTCAACATTGACAACCCATATAAATTGTAAAGCTGTCAACATCAAGAATACCAAGAGAGTTTATGACACTACCATTCAGGAATGTAGATGTCTTCATCAAAAGCAGCGATGATGTTCTCCACTCTGTTGAGAACAGGATCCAAACAGCAATCTGTGATAGAAAGCTCTATATAATTTCCAGCAGAATCAGGCTGTGGCAAGCAGCTGCAGCAGTTTTTATGAAAACAACACTGAGGATTTGGGAGATACCTGTGATGTCCCTTCTCCATAATACCTTCTAATCTGTCATCTGGATGGGAGGATGGAAAATCTGAGGAAGTTGTTGGGGAGCAGTGAGGGCTGGCTGCTCTGTGAGGGACTGGGAACCCAGTGTGATAACTGGGCTGGCAGAAACCCTGCCCACTGGTCCAGCCCCACAGCCCTGGAGGGGAGCAGACTCAGTTGGTAGTTCAGGTCCCTCACATGGTTTGGGATGTGCCCAGGGGCCTTCAGAGAATTGCCAAGGATGACCACTCTCCAGTAGCGCCATCACTGGCTTCACTTGAGCCCCATATGACATCTTTTTTTTCTTCTCCATAGAGTAGTTATTTCTAGTATTGTTGAGACTGCTTTGCAGCATCCTGTTGCTCAGGAGAGAGAAGTTTATGGTTGTTGGAGCTGTGCTGGTAAATGGAAGATGCATTTGTTCCCTCTCTGTGGCTATGGATGTGCTTCCTTGCCTGTTGTGGTCTGTTGTCCCACTGTAACAGGGGAAGTGCTCCAGACAGACCTTGAGTCCCTGCAGCAACTGCTGCGACAGGGGATGTGGTTGTTGTCTGGTTCGGTACTCCGGGCAGGAACTGCTGCTTATAGTCGCAGGATGGTTTGATTTAGAGGAAGGGATTATCTGCTAAATGTGATTCTTTGTAGCATACTAGAGATGTACAGTTGAAGTACAGAAGAGATTCTTGCAAGGCTCTGCACAGTCTCATATAGACTTTGTCACTGACAGTCCTTGACTATTTGTTGTATTTGAAGCATATAGTAGTGTTTGGGGTTTTTTTAATTACATTTCAGTGGCACAGATTTTCTGTGTCTTGACCTTGTCTCATTACAATGAAGCTACTCTTAACCGTCAAAAAGTCTGTTTGCTGTGAGGTCAGTTTGGGATCCAGTGATTTTGAAATTTATGTATCTTCCATCACACGTCTCCAAATGTCGCCTTTGTGACCTTACATCAAGTCAAATATCACTTGAGCTATTTTTGGTAGCCGTTATTTCAGCAACAAATTTCTACCTGAATCTCCAAGCAACAGCATTTCACCAGGACTGTGAAATTTGTCTACAATTAATTTCTGAATGATAATTTTCATCTGAAGTGTCCTTTCTTCCTAGAACCACATTTAGTATAGAAGAAATAGAAACTGTTTTAATGTTCCCAAGATTTTGATTTCTTTTACTGATTATTGCCTTCTGTTTGTTGAGGTATGAGGAAGTTAAGGAGCCATAGCTATGTCTTCACAGTCTGGCGTAAGCAGACAAGCAATACAAGCACGGTGCTTTGAACTTGGCTACTGAGTTGGATGTTTGGTTCAGAGAGCAGCATTTCACCTGCTGCTTGACCAAGGCAGCTGAAATGGCTCTTCTGTGTCTTTCTTGGAGAGAATGGTGTTGGCCAGTCGTGTGCAGTGGGAGCCGTACTGACTCACTTGCGACAGGGTCTGAGCAGCCGTGCACGCTGGCATCCAGTGCGACACAGGGAACGTGGCCATTGCTGCTCTTCAGAACTCCCCAGACTCACAAGCACCATGGGTTTATGCGCCTCCTGTATTCATCTGTAGCTGCTGTATGGTGTTGCAAAATGGTCAAGCTGCTTTAAACTAAGATAAAATGAGAGTTTACAGAGCGTTAGCTAATTTGCATCAGCTACCTTCTGTGTTTGCTCATGCTTGGTGGTGAAATGGGTTGTGACTAAATCTTTTTCAACCAGCACTGTGCTTCTAGGCAATCTGACATTTGCCTCGGAGAGTAATTGTGATATGTCTGATGAGGTCTGTGTCCCCTCATTGCCTGCCCTCAGAGTACTGCACTTGTCTTGGCAGCATTTACTTTTCCAGAATGCAAGTGGACAACGTGGGCAAGGGGTATGCAGTAATACTTTTATATATTTTAGTAAGATTTTGATATTATTAGTAATGGAAAAGTTACTGGAACACCAAAATATGTCAAGTCCACACTGGAGTAGGCTTAAGTGCAGTGGAAACATGCCTACTAGTGTAGAGGAGAAAAGGGAATAATTAAAAATCTACAACACAGTTAAAAGTTGAAACCTTACATGTGATCCTATTTGCCGAATTGTAACATAGTAAACATTTGGAAGAATGTGAAATGGTTGTCGGTTGTGTGCTGCTGTCAGCTGTGTGCTCCTGTAGCCTTTGGCAGAGTTGACTATGAAAAATGCAGAAGTGATTTTGCTTGGTTGTGTTGATGGATTGTTGTATTCTTCTTTTGTTTGCTCTAAATAGGAGTATATGAAATGTGAAAAATACAGGTCCCTTAGGCAAGGCTTATTACTTCTTAAAAAATATCAGTGACTTGTATGGAAGAGGATTTTTGAAGCCTTTTTCACATGGAAGAAATTAGTTTTCTCAAAACTGAGGAAAATGGATTTTTTTTTTTCTAAAAATAGCTTATCTCCTTAAAGCAGAATAACTGATTCAAGGCTTCTTCAGAAGTCCTTCAGACTGCACTTATTTGTGTGCTTGTGTACACACAAACATGTGCCACGGATGTGCAGCATTAAATTGTGATTTCTTAAAATGGAGTGTCCATATGTATTCCAAATATTCAGTTGATAAGTTTATGGAAAAAGGATTTTTCTCTTTCTTCAGAGAAAAAAAAAAAAAGTCTCAAAATGACATCTGTATTTTGGAAAAAAAAAAAAAAGACTAATATAAATAATATTTGGAAGCTAAAAAAAACCAAATAAAAACCAACCAACCAAAAACACCAAAAACCCCACAAAACAACCACCACCACCAACCAGCCTGTGACTGGTACTCAGGAATTGCCAGAGACACAGGATGAGCCACGACCGTGACTGTCTATCATCAATGAAGTTGGAAATACTATGGTAGCCCATCAGTGCTTTCAGGCACGAAGCTTGATGGACAGTGACCTTTCCAAAGTGACATGGGAATATGCCCTGGATTCCAGTGTCTGATGGGGAGCACGGGCACCCCTGAAACGTGGCTACTCTTGTGCTCTGTAGGGCTGTGGTAACCACCTCACGCTTTCTGCTGGGATGCTCCAGCTTCTCATGGGGTTTTCTGATGTGTCCAAATGCCACATAAATAGTGTATTTAACTCTGGAGGTGAGTACGTGTTGAGGATTTTGGATGCTCTTTTGGATTTTTAGTGAGATGTGGAATAGATGTATTGAACTGCAGAAGTGGTGCGAGTCAGTGCTCTGTGGTCCATCTGCGGTGGGTGGTATCTTTGGGGAATTGGTGTGCTGTCCCACTGAGTGCGTACAGTCCATTGGCACCACAGACAAGAACAACTGAACAAATGTCACACACGGATTCCGTTCTACTTCAGGAAGTAACACAGTGGGATGGATAAATGGTCTGGTTTAGGACTGAACTACTTACTCTTTAAAGAAAGAGGGCTGGAAGGGAGTGCATATTACAAATGTGTTGTCGCTAGGTATAGCTGAAAAAATACCTAGAATGGATCTTCTCATCGTTGTGTGGATATTTTTTTTTTTCTTTTTTAAAAATACTGCTTATATGTTAATACAAGAGTTTACTCCCTGTGCCATGGTCATTACTTTTATATGTGCTTAGTGGAACTTGATCTGTGAGGTAGATGTGCTCAGCCTGATCGCTGACATTTCTTATTTTAGATGTGTGTAATAACTATATTGTGCATGTTTTCCAGTTATTAATTTTACTTATTTGGTGTCATTGCTTTGGAACTGGTATATGGTATAGTACTCTGTACCCTATTTGTCAAATTCATCTGTAGGATATACAGATTTTCTTTGCATTAACTTTGGTCTGGATACCTAATTTTCAGTTCTGACTCAGTCATTTGGCCGTATTTAATTCGTCTTAGGTTAAATCTTTCTTGAAAAATTAAATTACTTGCATTACCTTTTGGCAAGTTAGCCCAGCTCAAGGGAGACCAGCCGCCGTAAATAATAACATATGAGGTGCAGAGTGAAATTGGATTACTGCTCAGTCATTGTTTTCACTGTGATATGAAGATGATGAGTTAGCAGCTAATGAGTTGCACTGGTTTGCATTGTACCCTCTGACAGATTAGACAAGTTGAATAGAGAACATCAGCCCCTTAGAAGAAAAGATTTCAATGCACAGGATGATGATTAGGGTTAACACTAATTTCAGCTTCAGTTAACTCTGCAGTAGAGACAAGGGGAAAAAGAAAGATGAGCAAAGAGCATATTGTATATTAGTACATCAAAACTGTAAACTGTAATGGTGTCTAGATCTTGGGCTGACGAATTTGAATTCAGATCATATGCAGAAACATCTGATCCTCCAGCTCTAGATGCTGCTGATTGATTTACTGACTTTGGGAAAATTATTATACTAATCTTCTTAAAGGCAACTGAATTAATTAGATGGAATTGACAGTTGGAGTCATGTAAAGATGTAGCAAAATCAGCAGGAAATGAAAATGTAAATAGACAGTAGATAAAAAGTATTGCTTTTTCAGCAAAACAGAATGCATTTAAAAGACTGAAAGAGCAGAAAAAGATCTGGAAGCTGCAGTTAATACATAGATCTCAGCTCAGAGTATCATGCTATGCTAAAAAGAGGTATGTTTATTGTGGAATATTTATTATGCTGATAGAGCAGTATATAGCAAGAGCAGTAAAATAATAGAACCATTTTAAACGGTACTGGAAATATGGCAGACTAGGGAGTTCTAACATTATTAAGTAATACATATCTTAAGTTTGTACCTCTTTTGTTTATTTTTTAAGTCAGTGTTTACTTTTTTTGCTTAGTATTTTTCTGTAATCTGCAATAGCATTAAATGCTTGTGGGAGCCAAGTTGCAGAGATCACTTCTCAGTAGAAATGCTGAGATCACATGAAATCCTCGTTTTTCTGGTCCCAGCAGCACAAAACAGGCTCTCCAGAGGTGCTGCGGGGTAGCTGCATTTGTAGCAGATAAGATCAAAGGCAGTACTTCCTTTACAAAAGTCACAATCATTTCTTTTATATCCCACTATTTTGTGGGTTGGGTTAACCTTTTGAAGTATGAGGAATGTGCTTGTTGACCGATTAATCTCTTCCTAACCTCAAATACTCTGAGAGCATGTGCGTTTGTGTGACCACTGAGCCCCAAAAGACTAAAACTTCATGCAACCCAGTGCCGATTGTGGAAATAGTGCTCATGATAAAGTGATTTACAGACACTTCTAGGAAAGCTGATGTCTTTGGTGGAAAGGAGAAAACTATTAAAATGCTGTTATTTTCTTTGTGACTTTTCTCTCATGTTGGAATTACAATTACATTGCATAATTAAAAAATCTTTATGGCGTGGTCTCTGCATAGGGTTACTAGAAGTTTGTAGAAAGAAAGGGAAGAATAGTTGACCATAATTCTTTTTATTCTAGATTTTTTAAAGAGAAAATAAGTAACCATGCAATATAGAAGTCTTTCATGTGAGCAATAAAGTTGTGAAAAGGAACACCGTAGTTTCTCGAGTAAAAAGGTTTTAAAAGCTTTAGAGGAATAAGCACACAAAGTTCATTTTAGAAATGAGGACAGGGATCTAGTCCACCTAATGTGAATTTCTGTAAGTGCACATGTTCTTTATGTGATCATTTCAGACTTGAACGCTTTCAGGAAGGAGTTTCTAAACAGGTTTTGGCTTGTGCTTTTCTGCTTCCTGGCACTTGGCTTCAGCAGGAGGTGTGAAGGATGCTCTATCAGTACATCCAGTCATCCGGTGGCGTAGGCACCTTCCCACACTGGGGCTGAACAGAGGTGTTTAATGAGGTGTTTAGATTCAGTCATCACTTGAAGAACTTGATAAATATCACAGTACGAGTCTTGTAAAGGTAAAAACTTAAAAAAAAAAAAAAAAGTCTTCATGCAAAGATTTTTTTTTTAATGACTAAGAATTAAAAGATGGGAAGGATGAAGCTGTGTGTGTATAGGTCTGCCATACGTGCAGGCTTATATTGTCCTGACTGTCAAAGTGCCTGATAAGGCAAAGGTAGAACATCTGTGCTCAGGGAGGAGATGATATGGAAGGTTGGCAGATTTAACAGTTTTGCTTTGCTTTTCTTTGAGGAGAGTGAGGTATTTTGCTTCCCCTTCCTCTCTCGGGTGTGGAAACAGAGCTTTTCTGTAGCCCTGAGCTGGTGTGGCTTTGACAATCTGGGCTGTGTTTGCTCTTCTAGAAAGGGCTACACAGAGGGATAGTGCCCATGGGCGGCTGTTACAGAATGGAAGGGAAGAATAGTTGCTCTCTTCTCTCCTGAACAAACCACAACAACATACATTTATACCTCTAAAAACTGATGGTTTTGCTTGATGTTTAAAAAGAGCTTTGTGATTATATAACACATTAGGAATTTCGGGAGCATTTCAAGACTTTCCAAACACGACTTAACTCCCCTTGTCTGGTCATTGAGTGCTGGCTAATTTAATCTAGGTAGGAGAAGTTCTGGAAAAGTGTTTTGGTTAGGTACATAGGTGGTATTTGACCTTGAGTTAAAACTGTTATTTTTCTTAGAAATTTCTATGCAATTGGTTACTGTGATGCATAGCTTGAGACTGAGGTGCCCAAAGCTACTCTTGCTCTATCAAATAACAAAGCATTGTTGTTTGTTCCTATCTGTTAGTGCTAAGAGTACTCCACAATATGCGTTCTTTTTCTTTGGTGAAAAAAAATTGTAACTCACTTAGTTGCATGAATCATTTGCAGAGGAAGGTATGTTAAGTAGTGCTGCTGGGAGGTGTTTTTAAAGGCTCTTACTCATAAAAAATAATAAATTACATAAGCAGTATTTCATACACGGACTTTTAAAAATATCTGTGTGTTACAGAAGAACTGATATTAAATCGTTCTGTTACAGATTTTTTTTTTCCCTTAGGACATTTAATTCATATTTTAATGTATTTAAAAGTCACTTGGATATTTATACTTATAATACTACATCTGCATATTTTTGGCAAATGCTAGGGAGTGACACTTTAAACAGTATGAGTACCCTGTTATGTCTGATGTCAGTTTTTGTGATCAAGGCTTGATCTTGTGGTTACTGTTGCATTAAAAAAGGCCACAGGACAAAATTCCACTAAAAATAAACAAACAAACCCAAACAAATAAAACAATCAATCCCTAAAAGAACAGGCATAAAGCCAAGAAACCTTTCCTCCTTGCTAATCCTGATGGATACTGAGGGCCATGCAGAGGCTTAAGATGGAAACATTGTGGTCAAGAGCAATCCCACCTCACTGAGCTGTCAACATCAGCAGGGTGGGACCTCAACTTGGAACTGGCCTTTGGCCATGTCCCTTTCTGTGTGTTGAGTACAGAAGGAATTGGAAGGTAGCCATGTTTAATGGTGAAGCACTTAAGTGGGATGAAAGTGGAGACCTGTGCTTTTAGGCTGTTCTCTTAATTTGGCTGTATTTGAACTTTGGAACTCAGGAGCACTTTCCAGGTCCTGCCTTGCAGCCTGTGTCCTGATTTAATATTGGGGTGAGCCCTGAGCACACACTTGTCTTTTTCTCTTCTTTTGCTTTTCCTTTAAGCCTGAATCTGGGTTTCCAATGAGAGGAAACAAGGGCATGAACGTGGAAGAAAGCTGTAAATCAGGTCCTTGGTCTGAATAATGTACAGCTGATTGCAGAACATGGATACTCTGTTGTGCAGGTGTAGCTTAAAAAGCAATGAAGTCTGCTCATGGGGTGTCAGCAGACGACCCATCTTGGTGGGTCGAGATCTCCTGAAAATGGAAGGATGGTGGTAGCCAAGATGGTGTAGCGCAACGGCGGCAAATACAATGACTCTGACAGACGGAAAACCCAAAAAACTTCTGTTTTACCTTTTTGCAAAGCCATGTACTCAGATTATCTGGTGCCAAAACAAGTGGATTCAGCCTTGAAACAGCTACTGAACAGCACTTGTTTTCAGTCTGCTCGTAACGGCGTGGGAGAGCAAAACCTTTATTTTGGGGAAGTGATCTCACATGCTATTTTTGAGGTAACACAAGTGCATGGTTGTGCTTCAGTTGGGATGGTCAAGGCCAGGTGTCTACTAAGCTTATTTCATTAGGATGATGAACTTAGAGGAGAACTGTAGAAGTAGATGGTGATGGTGAATTCTAAGCACAGGAAGCAGCTGATGTTCAAAGAGCATCAGAGTATTATAGAAACATAATATGAAGCAACAATTGTCCAACACGGAAGACTCCAGCCCTGAAAACCTGATAATATTTCTCTGCTAACCTAAGCATATTTGCTTTTGCTTCCTTCCCGAGAAACAAATCTGCCTGTAATTGTGAATACCGTCTTTTCCACCTCTCCCTTGAAAATTTTCCTGTGATAGTTTTAATAATTGTGGCTCATACATGTGGGAGAAAAGTAGTGGAACACCTTGGATTGATTATTTTGCCACTGCTCCTTATGAATGCTATCTCTCGATATGCTAGCAAACATTCATACTTGCACATATGTTTTTTCATATTCACATTTCCTTTTACATGAGGAGGTATCATATTTCTAAAGATCTTGGTAAGGTTTGCATTTCATGGAATGAAAAACCTTTATATTTTTAAGTACCAATGGCAATTGTGGATGCTACAGCTTACCTCTTAATTGCCAAATATTCTTGCAAAGTGCTAACAAACATTTGAAAATCCATGTTGTCCTGTCCACAGTTTGATCAGTTCTTTTAGAGTAAAAGTATGGATGACGATTAATGTTTGCAAGCTGGTGAGTTTGTGTTTTTGTTTTCAGTACAGCCACCCTAAGTGATGACACTTGCACAGGAGTTATTGCTGATCTGGCCTGTCTTTTGGGTAGTAAAACATCATCCACTGTGGTGTCAAATACAGAAAGTGTAGGATACGGTTACAGAAATCGTATAACTGTGACTTTTTTCCACTTTTTTTTTTTGGATGATCTAAATGTTGCAAGGCAGTCTCTGCAAGACCTCCGACAGTGTAATGCCAGACCCAGTTTCTTTGAAAACTGTAAGATGGAAACAAAAAGAACTTGGGCCTGCTTGGAGTTGCACATAGTACTTTCATTTTTATGATTCTTTGTGCCTTAGCAGTAGAAGAAATACACTTTGTGAAGAAAACTCTTGCATCATTCAGCCTCCAAGAATACTAAATTTTTTCAATCTTGAAGCATTAGAAAGTTATCTAATAGCCAAACTCAGAAGAAATTTTGACAACGAGAAATTTTCTTGCAATTTGGGAAAATTTATTTCCAAAGGAAGGAGCTATGTGTTTGTGGTTTTCCACTCTCACATTTACGGTACCGCTAAGAGCTTCCAGATATTTCTTTGCTCGTGAATGAGGTGCTTATGTTCCTTCCCAGAAGGGCCTGTGCTCTGAGAGGATGTAGAATTAAGCCCCATGAGAATTTCAGTGTTATAAAACTTCAAAATAGGTGACTTTATTGAAGCAGAAGAAAACACAACTAATATAATTAGTAAAATATGCTTATGTGTCGCTACTATTCTATGATGAAGTCCCCTTCTATTAGACATTAGTTATTATTATTATTAGCATCAGTTTCATTAACTGTTATACTTTTCACATTACTTCAGTTTTCTTCAAGCTCTGCGACAAATATCAAGGAAAAATGTGGTGAATGTTCTTTAGAGATTTGTGTTCACTTTGAGTGATTTCCAAAATGTATTAATACATATAAGTACTGTTCTGTTCCTTTCATGGAAGTAAAAAGGTGTGTAAGCTCTAGCTGTCTCAAATGGGTTACCAAAAGGAAACAGGGAAACCTAGTGATTTTGACAGAATTTTTGATTTTTATCTGGTAGGTGACATGAGTTTATAAATACTTTTGGATTAGAAGGTTATGTATTTTATCATTCAAATATAAAAATGTTTACATGGTTTGAGTGGAGGCTTGGCATTGGACAGGGCAAGCAGACAATTATTGCCCCAAGTTCCCCAGAGGTGGTGGTCCAATGTTGAGAGAAGTTCCAGTTTCTTTAACACACTGCTGGGTGCTTCTTGCTAATTACCTTTTAGAATTGTGCCTTCTTATTTTAGACATCTCTCTTACAAGAGTGTTTACAATTTTTGCACTCAAATCACAGAATCGCAGAATGTCAGGGATTGGAAGGGACCTCAAAAGAGCATCTAGTCCAATCCCCCTGCTGGAGTAGGAACACCTAGATGAGTTTACACAGGAATGTGTCCAGGCAGGTCTTGACTGCCTCCAGAGAAGGAGACTCCGCAGCCTCCCTGGGCAGCCTGTTCCAGTGCTCTGGCACCCTCACTGTGAAGAAGTTTCTTCTCAGATTTAAGTGGAACCTCTTTGTGTTCCAGTTTGTATCCATTACCCCTTGTCCTATCATTGTTTGTCACCAAGAAGAGCCTAGCTCCATCCTCGTGACACTCACCCTTTGTATATTTCTAGACATTAATAAGGTCACCCCTCAGTCTCCTCCAAGCTAAAGAGCCCCAGCTCCCTCAGCCTTTCCTCATAAGGGAGATGCTCCACTCCCTTCATCATCTTAGTTGCCCTGTGCTGGACTCTCTCCAGCAGTTCCCTGTCCTTCTGGAACTGAGGGGCCCAGAACTGGACACAATATTCCAGGTGTGGTCTCACCAGGGCAGAGAAGAGGGGAAGGAGAACCTCTCTGGACCTACTAACCACCCCGCTTCTAATCTACCCCAGGATGCCATTGGCCTTCCTGGCCACAAGGGCACAGTCATTCTCCTCTCCACCAGGACCACCAGGTCCCTTTCCTCTACGCTGCTCTCTGATAGGTCATTTACTATATGATGTTTTTAAATCCACTTTCATAGTATGTGTTATTTCCTTTTAAACTTATCTGAGATATAAAATTAACTCATGTAAATCTAATAGGCACAAATGGAATGTGAGGGTTTGGTAAAAGTTAAGCGATGTTGCAGATTAATTTTTTGGAGCACCTGCAGTCCAGGGAATGTGAGGATCCAGTTGGAGGTTGCTGGGCCTGGGAACAACACTTACCCTTCCACAGATATGTGATTCAGCAAGTTTGAAAAGCTTGCTAAATTAATTTCTGAAAATAATTATTCATTAACTTTCAGAGCGAAAAACTTACCAGGACCTTTAATGTTCTTTGCTAACAAAATCTCCTTCTAATAGGGTCCCATGGCAACATGTTTGATACATAAATCAGTGACTAAAATCCTCTTCCATCTGTAGTACACACTCTGGACAATGTGTGCTCATTACTGTTTACTTAAATGTTTTCACTTGTCCTTCATGGGAGAGTAGTAGCTTAGTCATATCACTCCAACGTTATATCTTGTTTTCCAAAAAAACTTGATTTAAAAAAAAAAACAACTTCAAATGTCCCAAGCAGAGAAGAAAGCAAATATAAACAAAAAAAAAAGGAGAGAAACCTGCTTAGTGAAAGGAGAAGACGTCACCTCAAACTCTATTGAAAGAGGACTGTCATTTTCTAGTGGCGAGTTTTCTGAGACCTGTTAAGTAATGCACCTCCTATATGTCTTTGTAGTAATTTTGTTACAGTGCAATTGCTTTGTACTGGGGAAAAAACAATTATTGGGCCATAATCTCTGCTAAAACAAGTTATTGTTTTCCTCCTTTGAAGTTTAAATTTGACCTTGTAAATACCTGGGTTTCATTATAAAAGCCAAATTGTTCAACACATTCGTTTATGTGTTTTCCAGTGGTTTGCTAGATACCTGTGACTAAAGAGTAGAATTTTCATTTTGTTGTTTTCTAGTGAAAAAAGCAATAGGAAAACTTTGAAAGAATATTTCTGTTGGCTTTGTTCTTTTTTTTTTTGGAAAGTAACTTCATAGTGAAAAATAGAGAGTACAGTAAAGCAGAGAGAGCGTATGCACTATACTGACCTATTTCATCTGGTTGTCATCCTTGATGATACTCCTTAATTTTGCTAAGACTATTTACAAGAAGCTGTAGTCTTCTATACTGTTTTGAAAGTAATACTAATGTAAAGGTGTTCACTAATATGGAGTTTGCAGAATAGTTCTACTTTGAGAACAGTAACAATTGACAAAACAGTTGACTTTTCAAAACCGGAAAAAATTGGTCAAATGCTCTCAAGGTGCAAGAGTTGTATTGTCCACATAGAGGCATCAGGCCTTGCAGGCCTCCCCCAATGCCTGTGCTTCTGGAGTAAACACCTTTACCTTCTGTAACCCTGACAGGCCCCTTGCCAATATGGGTTGTAGTACAGGTACTTGCTGACTGTGATTAGCTGCTTGGTTTGCACTAGATTTGAGGCTGGGATCACAGCTCTCCCCTTCTTGCAATTGGTTTGATAGCATTGGAGTAAAATAGCTTTTGCTGGGTGAGATGTTTGTTTCCTGTCCGTGACTGTTTTCTCCTTCCTCCTTAGTGAAAAGTCTCTTGGTCTTGTTTGCAGAAATGTGCTTTAATGTTTCATTAATATTGGATCAAAATGTTTCCAATTTGATTCATGTCCATGAAAAAAATGCTTTTAAGTCTAAACAGTTCTCTGTGCTTCCCAGGTTGTGCTTAAGGGAAAAAAATGGTTTGTGTATGTATGTTTTCTGTAACTTTTGGTTGAGAGAGTAACTTTGGAAGCTGGCGGGATAAGTATTAGGCACTGCGTTATTGTGCCAGTGTAGAATGGCAAAGGTCGCTACCTCCTGCTGTGACACATTGAGAGTAAGCATTTTTGGGTAAAGAGGATACTGACATTCTCATTTCCTATTCTGCTGTCTGCAGTAATGAATTTTCAATATGCTAATGAAAGGTCTAGGAAAATTGGAAGGCAGAAGCTGGCAGTAGAGATGACAAATTTATTTTGGCCTTACTCTTGGCTAAAGGAAAGCTGGAAAAGGCTGGAGACTGCCAGAGCAGAGGTTCCTGGCAAGGAGAATTGACCTATCTCATACCTTTGGAAAAAGCACTCTGTATGACGAGATGTGATACAAAATTCTTTCTTGTTGCATCTGGGAATTCATTTACAGCCTGTAACCATCAGTCCAGAGACTGGAATGTTCCTGCCTCTGCAACTGATTTGCATCCTGGGCCAAGGCACAAGAAATAACATGGATGTAGAAAATCATCAGTGATAGACATCCTTTTTTTTTTCCTGAGTCCAATGATTACATAGGCTTAAAGTGTTTTTCTTTTTTTCTTCTTATATTTCAGCCTTTTCTATTTTTTAAATTATTGCTTTCCATTTCCTTGGTACTTTTGTGTCCCCGATGGACCTTGGCTCCTCGCATTGTGTTGGACTATGGATGAACACCTTGTGAAGAGGTTTGCTTAGGCTTTGTGGCAACCACACAAATGGAATTGCAGAATAATACTTTCAAAAATTCAAAACAAACTTGGTCTGTTTTTTCATTTTGGGCTTGTAAATTATTCTTTTCAATCTCATGATACTACTAATTTTTTTTAGTCTTTTTGCAGTGCCTAGTGTCTATTGGTGTAATGCAAGAACAGTATGATCTTATGACTGGTGAAGTAACTGTTATTTCAGTTAAATTTTTTTTCAATTTATTTGAAGGGGCACAAAATCAGGGAGACTAAATTGAATGGAGGAGGTAAATTATTCCTGTCAGTCATTCTAAACAGGAAATTAAAGGGAAAAAAACCCCTCATCTTACCGTGAAAGTTGTTGTAACTATAAAGCAGAATAGTAATGTACTGTGAGCCAGTGCTGCAGTGCAGTAAATAGAAAAAAAGTAGTCATGGCACTTTTACATACTTAGAGTTTGACCTGTGTATTAACTACCTTGATGTATGATGATGTAACTATACATACTAAACATGCTTGCACAGATCTGGATAAACAACAACAGCCATCAGCTAAGCTAGTGCAGAGCACAAGTACTGGTTGTCATGAGAGGATCTTTTATATTGACTATAATTTTTACCGGGTGATTTTTATTTTTTTTTTTTACTGACTACACAAATATAATTGAATAATGAAGGAAAAAAAATCATCTACTTCCTCAAAGAGGGAAAGGATTTGTGGATATAAGGTGTTTGTTTGTTTTAATTTGTATTTCAAGTATGGTGAAGAAATGGTCTTTTGCCAGGTTTTTTCTGTCTTTCCAGCTTGAGGAATATTTAATTTTTTGCTTAGGATAGCTAAGCAGTCAACTTGGCTGTTTAGAGAACACTGTCCTAATTCTACAAAGGTTAGACAGGCTGGATGTTCCCTTCCAGGTACATTTTAGAGTGCAGAAATTCAAACTCACAAGTTATGTAGATGGCATCTGCTTGAGCAGCTGCCTCTTCAGCGTGACCCGACACAGCAGTTGAGTTCACCTGGTCAAGTCATGGTATCAGTTCCTGACTGTGAATGTCTGGGGGCTGCTGGTGGCCCTTCACATTGCAGGATGGTGGAGGTGGCTTTCTCTGCCTTCTGACACATCTGGAATTGGTTGACTTTCCAGTGATAGTTCATTTTATCAGTTCACCTTTCATATGGTGGAATCAACTTGTGATTTTAATTCTAAGCTTATCATTAATACATCTTCACACTAAATGAGGAAACAATACATTGAAGTAATTTGTTTCTTTTTCTTTTTTTTTTTTTGTTTGGTTTTGTTTTGTTTTTGTTTTTTGTTTTAAATTTATTTTAACCTTAGAAAAACCTAGTTTCATTGGAAGACTGCTTGACGTTATTGTGGGTGCTCTTTGGGGTACCCTGCTGCTTAGTGAGAAGTATTAAATTCCTAACAATTATTAGTACATACTTACACTAAGGTGATTTTTTTTTTTTTTTGGCAATTTGACTTAGAATACTGATAGCAATTTTATTAGAATTTTAATACTAATAAAAACAGAAGAGAAGAAGCTTAAACTTCAGGTGTTTTCCCCATTTTCAGCTGCCCCACTTTTTGGGAGGGTGGTCTTCAAGGTCTGGGGCTGATGTTTGAGGGAATCTGAGTGAAGAAGCTGGTGAGCCTGGGAAAGCATATCCCAGTGGTTTATACTGCACAGCTGTAAGATTTCTGGGGCTAGCAATGTGACTCCTGTAAAAACTGTTCTTCCCATGCCAGTTCTGGTTCTAGAAGCACTGTAATAGGACGCCTCTAAAAAGTAGTTAGGTAACAAGACAAAATCCTTCAGCACTTTTCAGTTTCTCATCCCTGGAAGAGAGAAATTGAAGTTGGCTATTTTAACATCTTTCTGTTTTATTTATATGCTAAATCCATTTTCTTCGTGGGAACGCATATTGTGTTCTGGCATTGCTACTTCACATATGGCTCAAGAGGCTCAGATCAGGTTCCTGGACATGGAATTAATCTCATTCTCTGGCTATTTCTGCATCCCGACCATCATCCTGAACGGTATCAGATCAATGCCAGGTTTCCACTGGATTAAAACTTAGAAGTATCTAATAATATTAACCCTACCTCCCAGCTTTCTATAATACATTAAAGATGTTGAGCAGTGTTATTGGATCTCATTTTTAAAAAATGCGAGACAGTGAGTGGAATAACATGTTATTAGATGGTAATAGTTAATGGTTATTAGAGGGCTTAGGGATTTTTTAAAAAATAAAATTAACTAATGTTATTTATTCACAAGGTAATTCCTTGCCGTAATAGCACTACGTGTACTGGCAGTTGCCGTCATAGTAAAACTTCAGAAAGAAGATTTTGTTAATTAATATTTAGTTGTTTGAAATATTTAATATATGAACCAGAGACTGATGAAAGAGAAGGTGAATTTATTCAGTTGAACTGAACAGAAGTATTTTAGGGCTCCTTTTTGAAGATTTAAGCATTGTGTTGGTACACAGATATACATTGAAGTGTAGGTAGCTGGCTCTTTTTTCATCAAACTGCTGAATCAATCTTGCTTGCTTTGGCACCCAAATTTTAGATACTCCAATGAAAGGCTTAAAAATATTGACGATGGAATCTTCCAAGATTGCTTTCAAATTCTGCTTCCTTCTTGGCTACTGTAGCAAATTCCAAACATGACTTCTCTAGATTATGAACCCTATACATTTATTAACTGTTTATGTGCAAAAATGTATGAGTACAAATTCTGTGGTAATGTGACATCAGTCAATAATGGCATCAGATGCTGCCTGCTTGTCATCTGCTAATCCAAAAAGGTAGACTGATGTGAACTAGTAGTTGGTCTAGCACAGGTGACTATATAATTGTTTTCCTTATGTGTTGTTTCAGATGATTATGGAAAGTGTGTACAGTTCACCTCAGAGAATGGGCAGCTCTGCTGCACGCATCTTCTTGCTGATGTCTGCTGTGCCCTTTTTGTCTAACTGGGATGCTTCCATTGTTCCTAACAGGATACTTGTTTTGGTAGTCATAGAGCAACAATTCAGGAGGATGTTCTCAAGCCTTTTCTCCCCGTCTTTATTGTATCTGTCTCTAAGCTGGGATGTATGATGGGGCTAGTTGACTCGGTGTTAAGAGATCACAGTGGTTCCTTACATTATTTTGAGTCTTCTTTTCCTGTAATGGAGGAGAGCATTTGCCCCCCCAGAAGAGCAGTGGTAACACAGACTGTTCTCATTTTCACTGCTGCTATTTCATTGTGATAAATGTTTATGGAAACTGAAGAGCTGATTATTCAGACAAATACCAGTTTTAATGGTACACAAAGATGGTGGTCTGCCTTTATGGAAAAAAAAAGTACATTTGCAATCACACAATGTGAAAAATAATTCACAAAAAATGTAATTGAAGGAGGAGAGGAACTTATGAAAAATACTCATGACAGGAGGTCTCTCTCTGCAAAGTCTCTGGTTTTGAAGTGTGTGAAGTGGGAGCACACAGCTCCCATGTGTGCTGCTGGAGATGTATACCTACCTGTGCAGGGAAAGCTCTTTGTCAGAAAGTGTTTTGGCTGCTTCCTTGCCATCTGTCTCCTGAGATACCAAAGAAGTGGGAGCTGAAGGACTCAAAACTCCCAGGTGTTTCTAATTTAGGTCTCTAAGTTTTGCTATTAGCGAGATACAACTTCTTTCCTTGCTCTGCAGCTGTCAGTACAAAAGATTTTCATTTTCATCTGTAGTATTCCACTGACATAAAAATATAATTTAAATATAGTATTGAAATCCATGGGGCATTTATATTTGTTACTGTTTTTATTGTCTTAGTCATCACTCCATTTCTTAACTACTTCAAAAGGGCACCACTAAAAATTGGTGCTATTATTTTTCACTTTATACATGACTCCTGTTTTGAAACATTACTGCTTGTTACAATCTGCCTTTTCCGTGGCTCTAACTGAAAGCCATAGCTAAACCTTCTTGTTTTACTAAGAGTTTTACGCAACTGAAGTCAGATGCTGGGAATTTGGACTCTCACATTACCCCTCTTGGTCACTCCCTCTGTTTCATCAGGCCCATATCTTTGGGTTTAGTGGCCTTTTTGAAAGTGTCAAAGCATTTTAGGATGCTCATCATACCATGGCCGTGGGAGTGGAGTTTTGCTTCTGGGCAGTTGAGTCTTGGTGGTCGCAGAGCTATTGTTACGAGGACCGTGATACTTTCCTCTTCTGGATCACAGTCAGCTCCAGTCAGCAGTGTTTTTGTAAACAGGATGGTAAAGTCCCAGTCTTGGATCTCACTGACTTTAATGGAAGTATTTCTCTTTGATTGTAGGATCTTTTGTTCAGACTGGACATTTTTAAGGAGATAGAAGAATACAAGCATTTAGTTGTTCGTGTTAGTGTTGACAGATGATTTGAGCCCCACTGTTGAGTATTTGATCAAGTAACAAAATTCTTATGCTACGTAGTGGTGCAGTGTGTTTGAGTAGCTGTCATGTCACTGAAGTTATTCCACTGTAAAACTGATGAGCTGTGGTATAGAATCGAGTAATATGTTTTACTTTTCTACTGTTTGTGTCACACAAATACAATAGGATGGAACAAGGAAGTGTAACTTTTGACATGAGAATTCTCTGGGTTTTCTCAGAATGTCTTCCACTAAATAAAGTGCTATCACTGGTCATCTGATTTTGTGCCTTTCAAGACTGACTCTTCTTACAAAATCTTGTATTTCTGGTTTTATGTGATTTCATAAGAACCCTTGTCTCTATTAGAAAGAGTGAGATTTTGGATTGGATGCTATCAGAGGAAATTTTGGTAGTAGGAATGCTAAAGATTCAAAAAAGATTCAAGAGCTGAAAGCAACTGAAGAGAGGCTATTTAAAAACAACATCAACAACAAAACCTTTCAAATTTTAAACCGTTCTTTATTTTTTAGTATTGAGAATAGGCAGAACTTAAAAAATATTTTGAAATTCCAAAGCTAGATTCTCTCCAGGTCACAGGGAGCTGGAATGGCTTAGAAAGAGTTACTGGAAAAAAAAAATCTCCCAAATGCAGGTTCTACTGATACGTTCAGGTTACACAGCAAAAAAATGGATTGCCCAGATTTATCTGTGGGGTGTTTGTGTAGCAGGACAATTTAAAGATGAGGTGAGATGAGGGTGGGGGAGGCTTGCCTTGGTGTTGCTCATGGGCAAGACCAAAGGTACTTGCAGTGCCAGGTGTTGCTTCAGTAACTTTAGGACCAAAATGATTGTATTTCCGTTTTGTAAAAAATAACTAAAACTGACAGTGTTGGAAGAGATTAGAGAAACAGTCTTATCTAAAATGAGGACTTACTGTGCAGATAATTTGAATAGCAGGGGATGCCTGAGGTTTATAACCTACACTGTAGGGTAGACTCATTGCGTTTATTAAGCCTTTGATGGAAAAAAAGATAATATTAAAAGTATAAAAAGCACCTCCAACAGATGATTGGAAAGAGATTAAGAGACTAAACTCTCACTGATCTCTGTGTCAGTCTTAAGACCTGAGTTCTGAATATCTAAGCTGTAGAGCAGTATTTTAAAAATGTTGCTGAAAAATGAAAGGTAGTTAAAAATCATGAGTTTATTTTTTTCACTTAAAAGAGAAGTCTTCTGGTTTATGTGCTAGAATAGCAGAGGATATTGTCAGATTTCTGAGTTCTTTGTAACCAGCTCAGTAGACTGTGGCTAAAATCAGCACTAAGGTAATAAGGGTCATTATTAAACCTCAGTTGGCTGAATTGACAGCAGCCACCAAGAAGAACTTTCTGTTGTTCTTCTAAATCTCTCATATTTTACAGAGATATGTGCATTCAGGTTTTCTACAAATCTCACACCATTCCCCGAGTGATGCATCAAGTGTGGTGACCTACAAAGATCTTTGCTTTGTGCTGAACAAATCATTTAGTGCTAAATAAGTTAGGAAAGAACAGTTCAAAAGTAATAGCTACAGCATGGCTGTAGCTTAGGCTGTATGATAAATGTGGTGAATGCATCTTGTGAAATACTGCTGGGCCTGGCCACAGAGGAGGAAGAACGCAGCTGACTGTGGTTAGTATGTTCCTTACACACTGCCGAATGTATGACACGGAGAGTAAGAGCCTGTGCTGATGCAGGACATGACCTTATCAAAGCAGAAAATAGTTTAATAAATGTATGAATCTTCCAAATGTTTTTCTGTGAGAGCATGGGGAAAAACTTAGTTGTGCCTGGAACATGATAGCCCATTTCTTTCCATCATTTTTTGGCTTGGTTTATTGTTTTGCTTCTGTTGAACAGTGGTGCGCGTCCCTCAATTTCAGTGATGATTTAGCTTTGCCAAAGCAGTTGTGTGGATGCGAGGCCTGCCCATTGGTACTGTTGCAAAGTTTTTATTACAGTACCACTTGGATGGGTAGGAGGTGAGGATGGAGCTGTGTCCAGTATGAAGGAAACAAAGCACATGGGAATGTGTGGAGTGATGGGATGAAAAGACAATTTAGAAAGCAAACTAGGAAGATTTGACAGGTTGTTCATGTAAATCACACTTATGAAAGTATGTGAACCAAGACATCTTTTTGAATGGAAACAAAAGTAGATACATTGTAAAATTTTAACTCTGTAACTTAACAATTTCAGTACATTTCAGCATCAAAATGGTCTGTTTTTTGTAGGCTCTGTTGATAGTTATTTTTTTATCACGGGGACTAATCATTGCAGATAATAAATAGCTTACACTAATACACAAATTCATATACACACCATGTGAAATACCATTACTTATTTCATTTGTAACTTTAAAATGTTTCTTACAATAGGTTATATTGCTAGTGAAGATGACCTTACTTATTGAGCAAAATCTTCCAGTTGTATGCATTTTAAATTACAGTTGAATTTGCCCCTTTTTTTAATGTATTTATACACCAGCTACACTGTTCCTGAGACTTGGGGAATCCTGTATTTTGTATTTAATAACCATGAAGCTCAGAAGCCATAGGCAACAGCTTTGTAACATGGAAGTTAATGTAAAATTTAAGTAAGGAGTGGTTTTATGCTTTCAAAACTCTTTAATGTTAGTATGCAAAAAAAAAAAACACGGTTGGCAGTTTTCCAATTATTGTTAAATTATCAGTTTTGTTTTGTTTTTCATACTCATTCATAATATTTAATGGAGCATTAAAATCAGGTAATAACTGGAAGAAACAAATGCAAACCAAAAACCCACAAAAACTTTCTCCACGTCATTCTAGCATGCACTAGTAGTTGTAATTCTGTTTTGTTATGGTATGAGTTCAGCCTGATACCACCAAATGAAAAGGCTGGTTGACTAGAAGTTTATATACACTAAAAATATTATATGAATATAATAATATAGCACTGTTCTCTCATTTTTTTTCCTTTGGAAATGTTAATTCCTTGCCTTAATTTTTTTTTTTTAATCATGCTATGTGACATTTTTTTATTTGTTTTTTATTTCTAATTGTCAACAAAAGTATTTCAGAGTCAACTACAGGAAAATTGTGGACATGCTTTATTAGATAGCATTCTTGCCTTATTATTACTCATTTCTGTCAGTTTTCAATACCACTCATAGCCAACTCTAGCAGAAAACCTTAGGAAATGTAGTGAAATTATCTGAGTGGGAAGAACATTCATCTTCCTCACTGCAGCTCTTCTGGAAACTTTTTCTTTGCCGCAGCCTTTCTGAGTGTCAGGAGGCCAGCTGTGTACAATGGGGGTGCTTCTCCTCTCCCTGGCGGGGCTCCAGAGGGGACCCAGGCGTTCAGATCCCTCCATGCCTGGCTCAAAGTGAGCTGAGGAAGCTTCAGCATTTCTGCTAGGCAACACGGAAAGGTCATCGTGCTGTTTTGGGGAAGGATTCAAACCCAGCGGTTTACAGTACTGTGTATAATGTTCTTCATAAAGGCAGCACTTTGTTTTACAGAGCATGCAGTTTGTCCTTCCTTTATCCCCACTTTCTGTTTTCCTCCCTTTTTTGATGTTTGTTAATGTGCATGCAGAAACTAAGTTAGTTTTATGGTATTTAAGTAACTGTGTATGCCTCAGGGCTGTATTTTTGTGCTTGGGAAAACAAAGTCAACAATGTGGTTGACTTTTAGATAGGCTATAAGCATGAAGAGGGGATAAAAGAGGAAAAAAAGGTATATCTGTTCTGTAAAAATGATGTGAAGCTTTGAGTAGTGTTTGCTAGAATACAGATTTGTCGTTACTAAATCGTGAATTGCTTCCTATGTATGTCCTACTTGAATAAGTGTGTTTCATCCTAGTTATTTTGAATGTTTGATATTTTCAGTTACTTCAGTTGTTACACTTCCTCGCCTCCCACTGAACACCATGTAGTTTGCTTAAGAAGAATAGAAAATAAATACTAACACATCAACAATACATAGTTTTAAAGAAAAGTGACCTCTGCTGTAATTTTTACTGATTTCTGGATTTAGGAGTACATGCTGTTTTTTCTGAATGCCACAATTGCCTAAATCCTAGCAAAACAGCTTTCTGTGAGAATGCAGGTGAATCCCTTATCCTTACTTACTGGATTGTCATGAATAGGAAGGTTAGTACATGTGGCGATACTTAACTCTTAGGGTGAAGTTTTGAACGTAATTCTCTTTGGACCTGTGCACCCAGCTGATGTTCCAGTGGTATCTTAAAATTACCCTTAGTATGCTTATTAAATTATCAGCCTCAATAGGTTTTGCGCAGTGATGAAATTAAATCTTTCTTAGGATGCTAAGGTAGGAGGCTATTGGAGTATGTACAGGTGGTCATGTCGATTCCCTCCCAGTACAAATCCCAATTACTCTGCACTGGTGGTTACCATGGTGCAAGAAAGGTCTGTGTGCCCAGCTGTCTGTTGGCAACTTTGCAGCAGGACTTAGTCAGGTTTTCCGGTCTGTGGAAAGCTTGGTCTCCACTGAGATGGGCCCTGCTGAGAAGGATCCATACATGAGCCCACACCCTGGCCTGGCCTCAGCTTGTTCCCATGCCCAGGGAGGTGCTTGATGGCTGGGGCTGCCCTGGTGTCCCCAGCTGTCCTGCTCCTGACTGGGGTGGTGGGACAGGCCATGGCTGCCAGGCCCTGCCCTGTCACACCTCCATGGGCAGCACCTGATGGGCAGCACCTCCATGGGCAGCACCCAGGTTGCTGCTGGTTCCAGCTGTGTCCTGACATGAAAAAAGTGGAAGAAAAAAATGCCAGGACCTTCTCTCTCCATTTTTTTTCTCTTTGGCAAACTGTTCAACTGCAGCGTTGTTGGACAGCCAAAGATAAATGCTGAAATGCTGTATTAGTCACCTAGGTTCCCTCTTTGTTTTGCTCAAGATGGATATGATCATTGAAATGGTCTCTGTCCTTTCTCATACCTCTTTCTGGCACCAAGATAAAGTAATTTCTTTTTCTTGGACTACTTCAACTAGAACAGGTTTCTATTTGTCTTAATTTCTTCTGCCAGGCATGATATGCCTTCCAGTTGCAGCGAGACAGAGGCCACTTGAGCCTTTCACTCTTTCTTGGGTGGTTTGTTCACCTCATCACTCCTGGACCCCAAGCAGGGCCGTTACCTTTTACTCTCTCCTGCCTTGCACTGGAGGTGTGACTTGACAGACCACTGGATGAGCAACACTGCAGGAGCTGTGGATCAGTATGGTGCTAGTTAATCCTCTAATGGTGAGCAACAGAGGGAGCAATGGCAGAAGTCTTCCCTTAATGAAGGCTATTTTCATGGCTAGAGAAGTGCAAGAGAACTGTAACTTATGTTTACAAGTGCATTTACAGAGGAAAAAAAAGCTGTTGGAAAAGACAAATAAAATTGTTATTTAGTTCTGCAAGGAGGAGAGCTAGGTTTGGTGAGTTTGAGTGACTTGATTGATCGTAAGTTAAACTAGTGAAGCTTTTGTGTCAAAGAAGGAATTTAAACAAATCGGTTTGTTTACTAGGAGTAAACACTGCTGCTGTAATCTTTACTAACAGTATATGTGCAGCCAGATGATTCTGTTGCAGTAAACTAAAATTAAGAAATGAATTTAACCTACTGTAAACACATAAACCATTAATAATTAGAGAACGCTGCCTTTCAAAATGAGCTTTTTTTCTGCAGTTAATTAAAAGTTAATTAAAAGATTACTCTAAGTTACAGCTTCATGGCTATAGAGCTTAGAGTGAAGATACGTCTGTCTTTGAGAGCTTCTTCCTGACTCTGGCACAGCAAGACTATTCTAACACACCTCTCTAGGACATGTGGTTAAATGTGTTTTATGGGTGGAGCTCTGATGCTTAGATGCTGAGCATCTCACTTCCATTACATTAGCAAGGTTGGCTCTTGCGTATCCACGCCTTCTGCTGACTTTCACGTAACATGGAGGAAAAGGGGTGCATCCTATTTAACCAAGGAGTGCAGTGATTGGAGAGTTTAACACAGGAACAAGAGGAAGGTGAAAGTGAAGAGTATAGGGATACGGGCATCAAAAGGCTGGAAACACAAAGAAGGAATGGTGGTTGATGGGCAAAAATCTGAAATGGGGATGAGCAGGGTGGAAGGGAGCAGGGGACCAAGAACAGGGTGTTTAGAAGAAGGAGATGAGGGGGAAAAGGCAGGAGATCCACAAAAGGCCAGATAGTTGCAGAAGAGGAATGAGAACAGCTGCAGTAATAGGTGGAGAAAGGGCTTTGGAGAATATACCCTGGAAGTCAAGCCCAAGAACACTTGATCTGCACACAATTTTTCTGTCCAAATATACACTGAAGCTGCAGACAGCATGTCATCTGCTTTTTGTGGCTCCTCTGTGTAGAAGATAAAGGCCTTTTTGTTGTCATCATTTACTTAATCAGACAAGCAATAGAAAAAACAGGCCCTAAGTCCCTTACCAGAATAGATTTTAACTTTTTTTTCCCCCCTCAGTTTTGATTTAAAAGTCCTTGCTAAAAGACAATATGGTTACAAATCAAGCACTGTAACTTGGAATAGGAATTGGTAGTATTAAAGCTGCAAATCCAAGATAAGAATTTAAGTTAGATCTGGCCAAGAAAAGTACAAGAGTGGGCCTTTAAAACAGACTACCTATGTGTTAATAGCACTCATTAAAATTTGACTGCACGATTTAAAGGGCTTGGCTATACATATAATTCCAGGATTGCTTGGGTGGAGGGGCTGCCTCCAGAAGAACGGTTCATTTCTGTTGGTCTTAATCTACTGTAATCTAATTTGTCTGTCCATTCAGTTTAAACTGGAATAACATAAGGCAATGATGTTCATCAATTTAGGTGAGGTTTTGTGTTTTGTTTTGTTTTTTTTTTTAATTTGTCTTGTTTCTTGACTGCTTCATGAACAAGTGCTCCCTCTTCTGAATTGATCCAGCAGCTGTGAGAATTAGGCATATCACTTAAAAAAAGTAACATTTCTGAAACTGCCAATTTTAAAAAGTTACAGCAAAGCTCCCAGTAATGTAGTGGAAATCAACACTTGTGCTAGGAGCTAGTTCAGAGGAATTGTCGCAGACTCCTGCGCAGCGTGGGCCTTATAGGTGCCTTCTGAATGAATGAAGATGGGCCTATGGCTGAGCTGCAACTTTCTGTCTCAGTTCCTTCCCAAACCAGTAGATTTTTTTTTGTTGTTTTGTTTATGAATCTTGCAGCACAGTTACTAGGATAATAAAATCCTTTGCTAAAATGAGTATCGGAGGTGGAGATGCACTGGGAGAATTCTCTGGAGAAGGGGCTTGGCTATTTCATTCTGAAATTATATTTCTCTCCTATGATCCCATCCCATAACTTGCAATTTTACATTTAAAAGGTAAATATATATAATTGTTTAATTTATATTAAGTGTATATTAAATATACAGAAAGAAAATTGTGTATATTTAGTGTTACAAAAATATATGTGCTCTTGGGCAGATGTTTCATCTTGTTTTCTTTTCTGTATTCATTGCTGATGGGTGGTACAAGGAGAAGTACAAGTGGAGCTGCAAGACTACTCACTTATTTCCTTTAACCATTGCTTTTTTGGGGGCTTTCATTTAAAACAGGTCTTGCAGAAGTGTTGCCTAAAAAATTGGAAAACAAAAAGAAAGAAGAAAAAAATGTTTGCAATAGTTGTCTGTTCCTGTGTTTTTTGAGTACTTAGCACAACAGAAGGCTGTCAGTGACTACCACAGTATAAAGAAACTAACAAAGAAATGCAAGAAATATTTCCTGTCTTTTGTCTCCTAACTTTCTCTTGCCCCACGTCCTTGTGTGAAGATGAGAAGCGAAAAGCAGTTCATGCTGTGACAGTGCAGCCACAGGGCCCAGTCAAGCACCACTTGGCAGACACAGCCAAGTTCCCTGACCCAGTGCAGTAAGGAGCTGCTTATCCAGCGCCCACGGGCGTGAGCACAGGACACGCTGTCTGTAGGGAAGTATCTGAACAGTTTTGGTGCCTTTCTTGGTATTCTGCTTAATATAAAAATACTTAGTTTTAACTACATGTTTATTTAGCTGTGTTCAATGCAAGTTAGAGATTTTCCAGTGTATTTACAAAACACTGCAAGGATATTTAATGTGACCACTAGCTAGTACTCTATACTGGTAGTTTCCTAAATATGTACAGCTAAGGACCAATGGGTATGCTACTGCTTTTCATTTATCTTCACTTTATTTCTGATTTAAGCTTCAGATTAAAAAAAAAAAAAATTCAAGAGGATTTGTTTCGAGTGTGGGTGTGTTTGTATATTTATAAGTTTTCTTTCGGAAGCTGTCTAAGCTAGCCACTTTGAACAGGGCATCAGCTTCTGTTTGCTGTTGGTAACCATGACTCATCCGTGTTATTTTTAACGTTTCAAATGTGAACGTATTTTTTCCTGAAATGATTCTGGTTTTGTTTTGTTTTGTTTTCCTACAGTTGAGTTTTTAACTTTATTTACCATAAATCTGGAAACCTAGGTTACATATCTGTAATGCAGCAAGCTGCCTAGAATTGAATATTTTAAAAATCGCTATTGTTGTGTTCTAACTGGAGCTGTTAATGGAGGGTGACATTCTTGCCCTTGATTAGTCAGTGGGCTTTGTGCAGCTGTTCCGGGTGGGATTGGGGGAGGCAGGATCCTTCACACTTACAGTGCCTGTGTGTCCCTGAAAACAGGGAGTGTCTCTGCTCTAAGCTGTGTGATTAAAAAAGACAAATCCTTGAAACTTGTGGACACAATTATGCTTATGAACACATCTTGAGCCCTGCTGCTTTGCTTCAGGTCTTCACTGGACTGACAGAACCAGACAGCTACAAACAGACCTGTGCATACTTTTAAAAAAAAATATTTTAACATCCTTAGGAATATTGTCTCAGCCAATCTTAAGAAATTTTCCTTCATGAACAATCATACTTCCACAGAAGCCAGAACTTCTGCTGTGATTGCCATTCTAAATTATGCTTTTCAAAATCCAGGTACTGATCTGCCTGGGTGACTGACCTCTCTACCTTTAAGCTTTATAATGTTACTAAATATTGCACTTCTGCTTTTATTGTGTGATGGTGCACACACTCAGTAAGCCATTGGCCTATAAAATGTTTGCCTCTGCAAAGATAGGGGTACCAGGCCTGCCTGTTGTAAAGCTTTTTCATTCTTCACCTTTTGATTATTAATATCCAGTAATGTTTGCTTCTCTAGTCATAAAAGAGTAGTGTTTCAAAAATCTCTTCTAGCACAAGCGTCCTAGATTTTGATTGAAAGATCTTGTCCAGCTCACTGGTTTGTAAGTCATGGACCAGTGCTACAGCATCTGTCCCAATTACTCCTTCTTTCGGGTTTATGGTCTGTATAACTGTGGATCTCTCATTCTTCCCTGAGACTTGCAGAAATTGATACTCCTTGTGGTAATCTAGGTGGGAGAAATATATAGTGTCATTCTGGCATGGGAAGCAGCTCCAGAAGATCTCTGTGTTGTGAATTTGCTGGATCACGTCTGTATGTGAATCGTGGAGCACTTTCAAAGATGAGTTTTGTTCATACCTTCTTCATTTTTATTGGCAGAAGATCTTGCTGATTATGTAGGGGATCATTTAATCAGGTTTGTTATTTCTCTGTAGCTATACCTTACATAAAAGAATACAATTTTTGAGTTTGAATTTGTTGCAGGAAGTGTAGAAGAAATCTGATGTGTGGAACAAGCCAGTTGTTAACAAAATCCTACTCAATTGAAAATAAATTTCTCTCTACACCAAGTTGTAGTCACACTGCTACTGCAGTACTGTAAAATCAAATAGTTCCCATCTTGTCAGCATCTTGTGACTGGGCAGACTGTATCTTATTTCATTACAGTAATTTCAAACAGTAACTCATTTGATCCTTTTATCTCAGGCAGTAACTATTTGAGGGTTACAAGCCAAGCTTTGGGTTCTTAGCTTCAAAAATAAAGCTCCTCCTTTTAAAGGGCTGGGAGACTTGTAGGAGCGCTCCTCAATGGCACCTGAGCTTGCTTTCAGTAAGGCAGTTTGGGCAAAACAGCCATCTTGGCCTAACAGACTGTTGGTTTGTGGCGTTTCTTGTGCATGTCACTGCATACATAAGACAAGACCTTGATTTGTCCCGAAATACCATGGTGACATACGAGGGAGCAAAGCTAGAAGGGACCTGCTCAGCCTGGTCCTCATGCTGTTAACCACTGCTGAAGTTTCCTCTTGGTTTTGGGCGCTAGGTCTGGCTCTGTCACGGTGGGTGACTTTGTCCATCTGGCTGTCGTAGGGGCTGTGTTTCCTTCCCGTTTGAATAACAGCACTATAGGTGAGAAGGCAGATACAGCTGAGTGCTTGGGTCAGTTTCCTGTAGGACAGTTCCTGCCCTGGGTTCTTCTGGGAGCCCCTTTCCGTCTCTGCGGTTGTTCCTGTCACCTGGTGTCTGTCATCAGTTCTGTCATATAACCTCCTGCGACAGGGACCCTTCTTGACCTGGTGTTTGGCTGGCATGTGTCAGTGTGCTAGTTCTTCAGGTCAAGGGCTAACCAATGTTCGTGAGGCTTCATGAATATTGCTAGTTAGCATAAGATTTCTGCTTTTAGGATGTTAAATCTCTGTGGATAAAAATGCTGTTGATTCTATATTGCAATAATAATAAAAAAGTATTAGAACAAAATCCATTTATAGCCCTGTAATATTTGCAAATACTAAAAATAACATCCTAACTTGGACAGAGAGGCAGGTTTTGGTCTGGCAACCCCAGTGGTGGTAATCAATCTCTCTGCCTGGGACAGGCAGGTGGCATGTCACTCAGTCTGCCCCTTTTACTGTCATCCTCTCTCTTGCGCTTGTGCTCTGTGTCTCAGAGTATGTTAGACTTCTTAAGCTTGTATTTCATTTCCTCTTATAGCAGAAATATCCTACTGAATATAGATCTTTAAAGATCTAGAGACAGACAAACATGGAATAAAGTCATCACAGAG
The DNA here is from genome assembly GCF_963082525.1 of Nesoenas mayeri. Taxonomy (NCBI): domain Eukaryota; kingdom Metazoa; phylum Chordata; class Aves; order Columbiformes; family Columbidae; genus Nesoenas; species Nesoenas mayeri. The sequence continues at coordinate 26,675,496 of NC_137544.1, read as the reverse complement.
GCTAAGTTAGTGGGGATTGTGTAATCAAGTTATAGATCAGTCTATATTCCGATCTAGTTTATTTTCCAGGACTCAGAGTTTTCTGAAATATTTGCATTCTAGATATGCTTTCCTTATTTCTCTTTACCTACAAAGTAATTTCTATCTGTAAGCTTGAAGTGCTTTATTATATATTTCAGAGTTCCAAGAGAAAACCGTGTTTCTCGGTGTTCTACCATATTGTTTACCATCCTCCTGCCATGAGATTAAATAAAGTATAACACAAACTGAAATTACAGGGCTGAAGAAAATCAGGTACCACTGAAGTCAGCAAGTGTGAATTTTTAGTCCTGTAAGAACAGAAATTGGCCGTCAAGGTTTTAGTGAATAATTTATGTTTTCCTGAGTTGAGAATATGGAGTATGGCTTTTAAAACATAGGAGTAAGACAGTAACTGAAAACTTGGCTACAGAAATCTTTTGAAGCCTTTAGGGAGGGATGAAGGGCTCCAAAGGCTTCATTATTTCAGAGCAGGGGGAGGTGGAGCTTATAAATGAGTACAGTCACTTCCAGAAGAGAGGTATTGTACAAGTGCATTCATTTGGTGTTATAATTAGTATGAAATCTGAGTACCTTTACACTTGTGGCTGGGTAGCTAAATGCAAAAGGAGGACTTTTTGGGGTTCTTTGGTACAATGATTTTGGAAAGTAAGCTTGCATTAGCTGGTGTATCCATTCAGTGTATACTGGAATTTGTCAAAGTATGATGTAAAGGTATGACAAGATACACAAACGTTTGTATACTTCTAGTTATCCAGATCTGAAGGATGCTGGAGCCTCCTTCAAACTCCGGCTTTGTGGATGGCCAGCTTGTGGGAAAAAGCATTTTAGATAATGGAAACTTCTTTGCAGTTGAAAAGTGTAGTAGCTGCACCCATTGTGTCTGGGAACCAAGTTTGCTGATTTTTGACTTTGCTTTTTACTGAAAATGTTCAAATGACTTAGTAATTTAAGGCTAACTGTAAGGAAAGATACGAAATGGATTAAAAAATTTAATTGTACAAATTGCAAAACCAAAAGTTTGTAGATTTAAGTGGTTTAAGTGTGTGTTTGTTTGTTTGTTTTTTCCAGGCTAACTAACTTCCAGTTCAGTAGTTGGAGTATCCATTGGGTTTGCTGTTGGGTTCATGAGAACAGATGAAAATATTTTAATATGAGCTAGCTCTATAGGTCTTTTTTTGTGGTTAAAGGAGAAAAGACAGTCATGAAAGAGCTTGTTTTTTCTCTGTTGCTTGTAAAGAAATTGTGTTATGACTCCTTCAGTTGGATGAATCTGCATTGTAGACTTCTGCAGTTAGGCAAGATGGATCTTGCTTCTATCATTTTCATTTTTAAAATTATCCACAGCAGAGGCATTAAGGAATAGTCTTAGGAGGGAAAAATCTTGGGTCTTTTTACTCTGCCTACTGGAATGTGGGATCAGTTATGACCAATGATATTAATGTAATTTTGAAGAAGGTCTTAGGTATATCACTTCATTTAGTGCCATAAGGTACAACGCTTCAAACAAGATTCAGAATTCCCCTACTAAATTTTGGAGTGCAGAATATCAGCCTGGCACTTGCTTTTTGTAGACTCTTATGCTCACACAGGAGGAGATGATTTAGGTTGGCAGGAAGGTTATGGCCATATGTAAAATGATATCTATAAGTACACAAACATGTATTTTGCTAATCATTTTTCATTTATGTTCTTGGTGCAAAACTCTCTGGATCTTGCAGAGAAACAGCAAAGCCCTGCAATTGTTACTCATACAGAAACATTATTTTAAATATACTTTATGCCTTTTTTAAATGATAGTTCTGTTCAGTAGGTCACCTCAGGTTACAGAGCTCGCCACCTTGCTCCTTCAGTTACAGTAGAAATGTGGCTACTTTTTAAATATCTTTCTCTTTGCAAAGGATTACTTTAATAGAGAAGAAAGTTGTAAACTCTGAAGTGAAGATGAGTTTTGTCACTAACTAGTGGGCTGAGAGATATGCATATGAGATTTTTTTTTTGTATTTTTTTTCATCAAGCTTTGTAACAGGGACATTTTTGCTTTTTGTTGCTAGGAGAGGCTGCTGGTTTTATATCTGGCCTGGTGAAAAACATCTTGTCCATGACACAGCTCAAAAAGTGTTTATGCTGTAAAAAGCATAGGTAATAAAATATTCAAAAGGAGGAATTTCTTAAAATTAGGTAGACAGGAATAGTAAATTAGAGCATGAGCCAAGTATGTGTAGATGCTTGATCCAAGTCTTTGTAGCTCTGATACACCAGAGATCCTGTGGAAGCTGGATTCTTTGGTGGGGAGCTCCCACAGCTTTAAGTATCCAAAAAGCTTTAATGAATAAATACGTTTCCTTAGGGTCACATAAACCCTTTTTTGATTCTTTGTGTTAAATCTGAGTGATAGGACTTGGAAGCAGGTGTTAGAGAGCGCATATGGCTCCATTTGGAAGACAGCAGAGAAGCCTCAGGTGAGGCTATGGGAGGGAAAGGGAGAAAGGGCCTTGCTCCCTGTCCCTGCCTTGCCTGCAGGGGAGGCATCAAGTGAACCTTGCGCTTTCTCAGTCAGTCAGCTTACAGGAAATCAGCTGGCCCTGGTTTCATTGCTCATGGAAGCACATCTTTATTGTCTTTGTGCAGTTCTTAAAAGGTAGGGTAAGTCTGCCTGGGCAGGGAAGCTGCTGTGCTTTTTTGTCTCGCTTAAGAAGCAGCCTTTGCCTCTCGTTTGAAAAACACAGATATTTTCGAGATAGTGCTTTGACCCTCCCAGCTGGGTAGTGTCCCTGAGCAAGAGTTCTTTATGGAGGGAAGTTGGGAAGTGCTGGTACAAAAGTGTTAGAATGACAGCAAGGACATTCCCCAGTATCCAGCTGCAGTCTGAGCCATAACCCAAGTGTTGCTGGCAGTAGAAATCATTGCAGTTGAGGAGCTTTAGTGCTGTTAGCAGGTGATTCACCTGTAACTGTTCTGCTCTGGAACATGGTTCAGCTCTCTGCTTATGATGTACTTCACTTAGTTATAATTTTTAGAGTTTGCAATCCTTTCATCTTTAAATGTAAGAAAATAATAAAAATTGAACTATGTGCTCCTACTCATTAGCTCTTGGTTTAAAGAATTAAATACTGTATTTATAAATTATATTTAAATAACATGCGTTGAAAATCCAGCATTTAGCTGTGATTCTTACATGTGACTGTTATGTTTAACACCCTGGTGGAATGTTTTGGCACATTCAGAGCTTTGTATTCACTTTCCTTTTTTAAATCTTTCCTCACCTTATTTGACCTTTGTGACTACGCTGAAGCAATTAACTACTCTGAAGCAATTAACTACACTGCTCCACTTCTCCTGCTCTTTCTCTCTTTTTTTGGTTGTTCCAGTGGCTTTTCCTTGAAGGGAGTGCTCCTCATCGTTCTTCTCCTTATTCCTTTGAGATTGTGATGGCCCATTGTTGGTCTTATCTTCCATTTGGTATTTCTGGGCAGTCCAGTCTGCCCTGGTGATTTCATCTGTTGCTGTAGCAAAGCTGTGTTTTGCCCCATCTCATTTGTATTGCCTATTTGCCTTGCCACCCCTTGGGTGAAATATGGCCAAAATCACATTCCCTGTCATATCGATACACAAAATTCCTCAAGTTCAGTCACCATTTATCCTATTTTTTTTGTCACTACTGAGAGCACTCACCAGTCACTAAGGCTGAAACACATGGCTCCTCTCCTGGAATCTTATTCTGTAGTTTCAGACTAAAGAGTGCTTCTGAAACTTTGCCTCTCTCTGCATGCAGCATGAGCTGTCCTGTGTAGGGGTCTGAGTCTTGTTCTGATTGCCATAGGATCCATCCTTATACTGCTCCAGGTGCTGAGCTTAACCAGTCACTTCAGCATATGTTTTCACTAAAATAATATTCTTCCTATATTGCTGTCCTGGAATCCTCTTTCCCTGTAAAACACACACACTTCTTGTTTTTATCTTCAGTACCACTCACAGCCCTCTCTGCCCTATCATTTCTCATTCCTTAAATTTTCCTGTTCTTCTTATAGTGCCATTGTCAAAACTCCCTTCGCTTGTTGTTCTTGTACCGCTCTTTATCGGCTCCTCTTTATGCCTGGCAATGCCTCTTGGAAGTGACCTTTTCTTCTCCTTGAAACCTTAAAATCTCCATCCATGGTGGTACTTCTCTTAGCTGTACTGCAGCATGGAACTACTATGAACATGAAGTCATCAGAGATCCGTGGACCTTTGAGTATGAGTAAATTATGTGTTGGAGTGAGCTTAGAGATCCCAGACCCCAGGGGATCAGGAGAGCAAAGGTGTCCCAGCTCTTCCATCACTACCTTGGTACCTGCACCACAGCGTAAAATCCCTAATTGTCTGTCTGTGGTGGTGCAGTGAGATTGGATGGAAGAGGCATTTATGTGCTTAGTAAGCTTAATGAAGGGGTACATGCCCTTACTCGCATCATCCCCAAGCCCCACTGACCCCTTGTTCAATATGCTTCAGGACTGTTGCAGGACTTGATTTTTTACATCATTATCATGGACGATTCAAATGATGCTGTATTGATGCCATGAATATGGGGAGGAAACAGATCACTGAATAAGTTATGTCATTTTAACTGATTGTTTATACATTGAAATTTACTTTAAGAAAGAGTGATTTCAGGATAATTTTAATGTGATTAAATTTGCACTGTAATTATGTTCTCTGTATCCTGAGTTCACGGCCGTTACATTTAACTTAATAGCACCAGTGTAGCCATGTATTTATGTGGTTTACTTCCTTTATTGGCATAGGTAGAGTGTTTCATAAAGAGTGGGAATTTTGTGATCGTACCAAAGCTCATATGAAGCTTTCACAGCTTTCTGTGAAAGTTAGAGGCAGAGATACATTTTGATATATGCTGTGAATTTGTGTGCTAAGTGTGTAAAACGGGGACATACAGAAGTTGGTTAAATGCTCGTCAAGTTTGCATGCCTTAGACTCTATGAAATCTAGAATAAAAATTGAAGATGGGAAAGATAATTTGATGATCAGGGCCACCTGCCTGCCCAGGTAGTGTTGGTGGCTGTGTTTGGTTTGTTGTTGTGTGTGTCCCCCAGCATGCTTTTAAACACATGTGTAGTTTCCCCTTACTTTCCACTGTTTTCCAGATATACAGGTGTGTATTCTGTATAGCAACACTAGATTTGAAAAGCAATCACATGTTATTCATCAAGTAAATAATTTTCTTATTTCCCTACTCAACATAATTTTGCACATGTCAGCATGACAGTTCAGTCAACTGATTTCTCTTTACATGAGTGAAAAAAAAATGCTTTGTTAATAAGCCTTTGTGGAGTGGGTTAAGACTACAGATGTTCCTGATGAAACATAAAATGCTTTTGAAACACTTCAACTCTGACTCTGGGTTTGTGTGGTAATCAAGGAAAGTAGTTGATGAAATTCCTAAATTATCGTAGGCTTGTTTTAAAAATAAAGTGTGTTCTTTAGGCCAGGTCTTCAAAGTAAATTGGCTGGAACACTTTAAATACTGTACTATTAAATTGGCTGGAGTGCTTTTCATTTTAATAACAAGTCATTTTAATTTTTTTTTTTTAAATGTGAGCTGGCATTGAATCTCTGAAAATCTGACAGTGATTTCAGAGTGTGTATGTTCCTTGTCTTCCCATAACACAGGAAACATCTTAGTAGTTATTTTACATTTCTTTGTTGGGGAGGAGACTGTTCTATTGTTTGAAAAACTGAAGGGAGAACAAGGGGTGAGTGTGCTGATGGAGATGAATGAGGAGCAATATCATAAATGTCTGCCGTGTAAACATCAGCTGATGAGGTGGATGTTTTTAAAATTTATTTTTTAATGTCCAGTGATTCCGATTCTTGTTCTGGTTATCTTGACACCACACATAAACTGCATTAATCTTCTTTACTGTAAGTGTATTGGAGTGTGTGCAGATGAGAGCGGAGGGCAAGACCAACTGGTTTAGCCAAACTCAGCATCACAGATCTCTGTCCCGTCCCCTATTTTCGAGCTGTCTTGACTCTGCTTGTGGGAATATTTATGTACTTTGTACACTGCATTAAAGTTTCATAGTCTTGGCTTGTATTGAGGCAAAGGCAATGTAAACCCTGCTGTTTGGAGGCTGAGTGTGTCACATGGAGATGCTGCTGCTCTCCCTCAGTTCTTCATTTTCTGTGGCGGTCTGGACTTGGTCCAGTCTCTGCAAGTACAGGACTTCAAAGGCTGCCTGAACAGTTTGCAAAGGGAATGCTGTTCTAGTTGTCTTCTTTCTGTGGATTTCTTGGAATGTGTCCCTGTGCTTTTTGTACAAGGGAGAATGTAAAAAATTGAGCAGGACTCGATGAAAGGACAGAAATACAGAGCCAGTGTAAACCTCCACTGGCTTCTGAGGGGCTTGGGGAAAATGACTGTGGGTTTCTTAGTGCAGTGCTGCTTATTGCTGTGACCTGAGTTTGCACCAGATTGATGAAGAAGGCTTTAGCCTCATAAGCTTTCGACTGTTTGGTTAAGCACATCTTTCTGGTATGGGATTTCTTTTAAAATTTGCTTCAATATTTTATAATGTATAAGCTGTCATCTGGCATTGTATGAACCCATTTTTGATTTGTAGTGATATCTCACTTTACAAAAAATAGTTTAGATGCTGTTTGAGATGGTGATGTAAGAAGGGGATAGAGCCACAAGTCAAGAGGTGCTGTGGTACACCTCCCAGCAGTGTGATGTCTTCTGAGATAGTTTTTTGGACTACGTGCAGGTTTTACATGTCTTGGTAGCTGGATGTGACGTTTTCAAGTGGATCTTCTCTCTCATATAAAAGACAGAAATCAAATAATACTGAAAACTGAATCAAATTGGAAAACAAGTATTTTTCTGCTTCGTTGGGCTCTTGGGGATAGTGTTAAGTATCTCTCCTGCTATAGGGCTGGAGGGAGCAGGCTTCACAAAAAAATGAAATGCATGAGAAAGGTCGCTGAGCTTTAGGAGTTTTGTTCACAGGGTATTGTGCTAGTGCACTAGTTGCCCAGGAGTGATTTTTCTGGTCAGAAAGGAACCAGACATGGGGATCTGTAGCACTGCGAAGGGCATTTTCTACGTGGCTTTAGTTAATCTGACTTGGTTAATTACTTTTTCTTTTTAAAAAGCCTAGATAAGAAAGTCGAATGCTATATTTTTTGTTGTTATTGTTTCCCAAGCTGGAGCAGGCCTATAGGTAAATGCTATTATTCCATTATTTCATTGGATTTTTCCTCTCTGTATGAGTGATTGATGCCTTGTTTTATACTTCAGCTGTAAACTTCCAGGGGCTGGTGCCCTTGTTTGATTTGTGTTTCTAAACCTTTTGAAGCACTCATTGCTGGGAAGACACTAGAAAAGTGCTTTTTGAGCTTATTTCATGTATTATTAATTTACATACCCGCAAATCATATCAGAAGTATGGTTGTTTTTCCAGTAGTTGAAGATATATGTAACATCTTCTGTGTAGGATGGAAAACCTGGGCAAACCTGCGGAGGCTTTATGCAGCTGAGTATCCCCAGGTGTTTCAGGTGTAGGGCAGCTGAATTCTTCATCCTGCTTCAAGCACAGATAGAAAGGAGTGGCAGAAAAAAGGTCCAAGTGAGAATTTGATGAGTGCAGTTTCTTTATGAGCCAGATGGGTGTGCAATTAGCAAATTTTTGAATATTTTCAGGACACAAAGTGTTTACTTACTGTCTATTGTGGTTTCATGTTCTCTGGCATTTGTAGGGTTGATGTGCAGTGCATTTCAAAATATCACCTGCCTAAATGGTGAGCCAGTCACTCATATGGTTTAGATGTTTTTTGTGTGGTTTTGTCTGCATGTGATCTTTATTTCTATTTCTGAGGTGGTCATAGCTCTGTCAAAGTCAGTGGGAGTTTTACAATTGTTTCTTCATCTGCATTTGGGATTAAACTCTGACCTCCAAAAATATCAGAAAGTCTTATTTTGTTTCTGGCAAACTACGGTAGTAACAGAGAATACTATTAATTGTTATGCCTCTGTCTTTCTGTTTTGGCAAATATCTCTTTAGATCAGTCTGGATTATGAATGTTATGTTACAATCAAATCTGTCTGACACTCCTGCTTCATGCATGGCATGAGATAGCTGGGAAGCAAGGAGTTGGGAAACTGAGCTTAGCCAGAGCAGCTCAAGTCTTGTTAACACCAAAGTGGGAATTAAAGCTCCCAGATGTAGCAGTTTTGCTGCAGTTACCTAAAGGGGCTCATAGAAGAGCATCCAGGTTGGTCAGCAGGAGCCTGAGGTCCTCCCTCCATGGGGCCCGGAGCCAAGTGCACTCAAGCCATGCAGGCAGCTTGAGCACCCCGAACTCCAGAGAAGTCTTCTCATTGTTCCTGGAGTTCTGCTGGATCTTCATTGTGCCTAGAGTCAGGGAAACTGCTTATTGGCTTGCATATAGAATCAGGTCTTTTGTTTAAGAAACAATACATGAACAACTGGTGTGTGTATGGCTGGAGGGAACAGTGCAGCTGATGTTACGATTTTATTGTGACTCTGTATGTGAGTCCTGATAAGCCCATCTGATCAAATAACAGATTGTTTTGGGAATGTGAGTCTGAATGTTGCATTACATTTTACAGAAGGGTAGCAACGTATCTTCCAGACGGAGCGTTGTATTTCGTGAAGCCTTTTACAAGAGCTGGTGACAGACCGGATAGTTTGTGTGACTAAAGACTTTATTTTGTGAGCCTCTTAATTTCATTGCAAGTATACTGCTAACATATCAAAGCAATTTATTTCAGATTTTGTGGTCTATTCTATCCATTTTAATAAATACACCTATTAATCAGATTATCCTGGTATTTAGTTATGAAGAACCGCAGAATTTCAAAGATAAGTATTGTTACATATCACAACATTTAAATTTCTGTAATATTTCAAGTCTGCTCTCCAGGAATAAATCTGCAGTATAGTTTCATTACTTCACTTGCAAGGCAGAGGAGCTGCTGAAGCGGGTTGCTGGAATTCAGTGAACAAGCATTGCATTTAAGTAAAGCACAGATGAAAGGGCAATATCTTTGGATTCTGTTTTGCAGCTGTTGCAGTCAAGACAACTTCATTGGGAAGCCCATTGAGGGAATGACTGAATGTAATGCAAAATAAAATACTGAAGTTTCCCAACTTACTTTCAGTTTGTCACTTTTAGTGTCTTTTTCTTGCAACTTTATAAAACCCTGAGCACTTCTCAGTCTTTGGTGCATTTATGTCTGTTGTTAAATTTTTGTAAAAGTTTTGTAAAAGTTGATGGCTTGCCTGATAGGAGTATGCAGAAGAAGAGCCACTCTCCTGAAAGAACCTTGCCATACCCATGCAGACCTTGTCAGAGGAGACACTGAGGGAGTGGGGATACATTTTCTGGAAAAATACAGGTCAGATGATACCAGTTACCAAATATTTCTGTTTGTGAGTGTAGCAGTTGATGGCGAGACATATTGGGGAAGGCCTGAGTTCTGCTTCACCAGAGTCCTTCTCTAACAGCAGCTGGTGGTGGATGCCTGGGTAGAAGCAGGAGAAGGATCTAGTGGTACTTTTCCCATCCTTGGGTGGTGTACCTAAAAATACTGTGAACAGTGATGGGAACACCAGTGCATAATACAAGCTTTTCTTACGAGGTTTAAATATAAATAATAAATATTTTGGATCTGAGGACTTTCCCTAAATTTTCCTGGTTGCTGATGGATATTTTTCTTGCATAACCTAACGCTTTCCTCTGCGCTGGTGCATCAGTTCGAGGTTCCAGGCATTTGGGAGTAACATAGTGAGAAGAAGCACTTTGTGCCTCACCTTTTTCTCTGAAAAGCTACGTTCGTACATGTGCAATGGTGGCAGCATTCATGCCCCTTTGTGTATGCATGGGACACGTCAGTAGTAGTTGAAACTCCACATCCATGAGCCAGGTGAGTTGGAATTGAAGCTTGTCACAAAGGAAGAAGTGATGGCAGTAAGCAGGAAGTGGGAAAGAGAAATGAAGGAATTTTACCTGAATTAATAAGACTTTTAAAGAAGGTTTTAGGTTTTCATGATTTTAAAGAAGTGAGCCTCAATTAAGCAATGCATTTCAAGAGTTTGTTCCCTACTTGTTAATGCCTAGTGGCATTCATTTTTGCCTGCATTTCTTAAATAGGAGGATATATCCATTTTATGAGAGTCCTTGTCTATCCTGCTGCCTCTTGATTTTCTGACAGTTCTTCCAGTAGGGTGAAACCCCATCATTATGTTTATCCTGAATTCTCTTGTCCAGATTTCACTATCAATACTCATAGGCAATACACATAGCTTTTTAAAAATTCTTACTTCTCGTGTGTGGACCATGTCTGTCCCTTGTTCCATGTCCTTACTGTCTTTCTTCTTCTGTGTTGTCTAAACTCTGTCCCTTACCAGTCTGTCTCCAGTTATCCTCTTATTTTGTATTTGGCTGACAAGGCCTTCGTTCAGTCTATCTAAAAAAAGAAGTAATGTGATGCTGTCTCCAAGGCAAGCTCCTGCAAGCTGCTGGTGCTATTCCACAAGCTGTCCTGATATGTGAACACCAACAGGGACATAAACAAGAAATATTTATGAATTTCATAAATCCAAGGGGAAGCTGATCAAATTAAAAAAATGAGAAAGGTGGTAATATATAAAAAGTTGCTTTTAAGCCTGACAAACTTCTCCTGCTCTTTAAGAACAACTGATTTAAGGATAGCACCATTATATATTAAAATGCATGAAGTATTATTTTGAAATATAAACCATGAAACACTAATTGTAGCACAATATTCTCTATTAGAGGAAGCAAACATCTAAGAAAAAGCTGGATTGTCAGGTGAGGTGATTACTCTGACATAATTAATTGTCATATTTACCTGGGACTTCTGGGAGGTGAGAACTTCAGAGAGATCCTTTGGATGAGCTGCTAACGTTTCCTGACCAACAGTAAATGTATATTGCCGTTCTAGTTCTGGGTGACTACATTGTTAAGTATTTCATAGATATCTGGTTTTGTGTGGTATTAAAAAAAATATTTATTCTTATGTTAGAAACTGTTGAAAATAACTTAGGAGTTCTTCTGATACAGCAGATGTTGACCCCACAAAAGCAAGTCCTGCAACTGTAACACTTAAGACTCAATGTGTCTCTTGCCTATGGTAGCGAGACTGGTTATGCAGAAATCCTCATATGAGGCACCAAAGTTTTTTTTCAGAATTTTTTTTTAGCATTTCTCCAAGACCTCACCACAGCTGACAATACCTTAGAAACAAGGATGTTTGATACTTTTGTAGCAGAATGTATTTATTTTATTATTGGAAGTTGTTGCGAAAGTATGTAGGCTTTTGTATAGTGTATGTTTTAATGAAAATTTGATGTGATAGCACACAGTTCATAGCATAGATCTGTACTAATACACATTACTGCATAATGTTAAAGTTTTATTTTACTAATTTCTAAGTTTATCATCTGATTTAGGATACTGCACAGTATCAAGGATGTTCCCAGTTCTTTATAACACGGGTAATTTTCACTGAATCGTTTCAGATAGTCCAAATTGATACATGCAGCCTACAGGCAGGGACATTTTAAAACCAGCTATAATTAAGAATACCCCCAAATGATCTGAAAGCTGGTAGATAACCTGTTGGTAAGGTTATTCTACCTTTCCCTATGGAAAATCCGATAGTTTTAACTTCTCAGTTGACAAAGTCTAGTTTGGAATTTTTACCTTCCTGGAGGCTGTTTCACATTGCGATGGATTTATTGGATATCGTCTGGTTCTTAATTAATGAGCAAGAATGAATAATGGGTATATACATGGAAAGCATGGGAGAAGTAAAGGTCAAGTTTGCAGGAGCAGAGGTCAAAGCCTGTTTGATAAGGCGTTTCAGCATTGACTGTAGAATTGGATTCATCTCTGGTTTCTTATTTAACTTTGTGATTCCATGCGAGTGTCATAAAACAAATGTTTTTCCAAGAGATCATGTGCTAATTATGTTCCCATTTTTCTGAGTGTGATGTTTGAGATATGAGAGGCTGGTTTGTGGAAGCCGTATTAGGAATACCAGAGAAAAACCTATTGCGAAATGAATTTTGTCTTCAGAGCTTGAAAACTGATCGATGAATAGGTTTGGTACTCTGTATTGAACAACAACATGAAATACATTACTGAATAACTATTCTATAAATGGATAGCATCCCTTCTACGCAGCAGACAGTAGTCTTGTAAAAATGATAAATGATCATTTAATTAAATATCATAATGCATATTCCCAAGAAGGTTGTCTTAAGGTTTCGCAGCCCATTTTAAATCCAGTTTTAACTCTACTTCTGAATACTTCACTTTGCAACCTTAACACAGCCTTCTGAGTTTAATATAAATTGTAAATAGAAACAATATGTGCAGAAACACTAGTGCATTTGTACATGAATAAAGGGTAACATGTGTCATGGCTTTTGTAAATACCTGGGTGAATGCAGAAAAACCTGTTGCCTATCTGGCCGCTCATGTAGGCAAACAAATATCAACAGAGAAGCCAATACAAGTTAGCAGTGCAAAAGCTGCCTAAGAAACTGAGATTTTTTTGCAAGTCTGTCACTAGGTGGAGGAACTCCAGACTTTGCTCTTTTCACTATTAGAATGAAGAAAGAAGCTCAGGTATTTGCAGCTGAGCTAGAAAACTGAGGGCTTTTGTACTCCTGCTCTCTTTCTGCCTCTCCTCAGTGTGAGACATGTGCTGTTCTGGTCCTTCAAGCTGGAGGCGTCTGGTGCAGGTGCTCAGGGATGGTTTTGGTGGCCTTCAGCAGAGAGCACCGCCCAGCAGCTCGTCCCCATGAGAGCATTCAAGAGGCATCAATGCCACGGGCCACCACTGGAGTAATCTTGGTAGCAAACCTGTCTTCCAGAGAAGCTGTTCTAATGTGTAGATACTGTGGTCCATGCAAGCCATAGGGATTTTTGGAAGGGGGCGTTGGTGTCGGGAGGATCTGGCCCCTGAATTCATCCTTGGGATTGAGGAATGATAAGAAGGTGCAATGGAAGTGCCTTGGTTGTGGCAACAGCTTTTCAAGTCCAAATTTTCTAATCTGGAACCTCTTTAGATGGATGGTACCTTGCTGCTGTGTTGTGGGTTCATAAACTAGGTGGCAATCTGTTGAGACTGGAAGCATTTTGTTGCAGTACTTTGCAGATATATAAAGCATAAGAGGCTTTCGGTTTGTATGTCTGATATATCAGAATAATACCTGCAATATGTATGCCTGCAATAAACAGAGAAGCTCAAGTTGATTAATTAACTATTGAGGGTTTATTGTGACAATCTACAGATCAGATGGAAGATGTGTGTTCCTTGCACAACTTTTTCCTCTCCTGTATTTTTAAATTACCTTGGTTGAACAGCACGGCTGCAGCTCGTTCTGTGGTGACGTTCTTTCCTTGCTACTCACTGCTGGTAGAGAGAGGAAAAAACCCCAGGCTTCCTGGTTTGAAAAGCTCAACTTTTGTACTCCAATGTGTATTAATACACCTGAAAGTTCAAAATAAAGAAACAGAAATGCTTAATTTACTACTTACTGTGAGTCTGAAATCTGGGTGGCTCGCAGTTTCTCTTGCCGTGACAGCAGATGGGCTGTTTGCTCGTTTTTTTTAAAAAGGGGAGTTGCTACTTTCTGTCAGCTAACAAGCAGCCCTGGTTGCTCCTGGGCTCTCCTTTTCCTGAAAAGAAAAGAAACTCTGAAGTTTTGAAGGGAAGAATGGGACAGTTTGAAGATGAAAAGGAGCAGAGTGCAAAGCTGGTGGCAGGGATGTGCTGCATGGGTCAGTAATGGGGCTGGCAGGGTGGCTGGGCTGCCGCGGGAGCCAGCGCAGCTCCCCGTGGGGGAACCTTCTCCCCAGAGTGGATTTCCTTCCTCAGTTCGGGGTTCTTTGTGGTCAGCTGTCCGTTTCCTACTTCATTTAGGGAGTTTGATTTGGTACATTCTGCTCGGAGCTTGACCACGCTGAATACTGTTGCACCGTTTTCCTCCTAGTGTGCATTTGCTTTTCTGGAAGCATTTTTTGTTTTTATTAAACATCACAGTTGTGGTGTGTTGGTGACTTTCTTATTTTTTTATCCTGGTGTTTTTCACAACATGACAGGTGACAGCTTTCCTCCATGTTACACATTTGTGTATGTCAGGTACAGAGTTTTTCTATGAGTCTATGTGTAACATATATAAAAGGAACAGAGGTAGCAGGCATCACTTCTTTTATGTAGGTTGGCATTTTAATTCAAAATAGAGTTGGTATTAATAGTCACTGCATGTTCTAAGAAGATACAAGGAAGCTTTTAACTGTCACATTAGCATTTCCCAAAGCCTAAACTTTTGTAGTAATTAGTCCAAAGTAGCTGAGGTAACCTTAGGAAAAGACACATTGTATACCTGTGGACTGGAATATTTAGTTCTGTGGTTGGCAAAACTTGTATTCCTTTTAGAACAGCTACTTGTAAGAGAACAGTTACAAGTGAAAGTATTTCTAGATTTCTTTTATTTCTGAGATTTTCTGTTCTTTACCAACCAGAGCTTCTACCTTATTAGGATAAACAACTGATGTCAGAAACAGTGTCTTGCTAAGTAAGGCTATAGGGAAATGTATATATTGCAAAATGTTTTCTTCACCTGCCAGATTTTTCTCTCTGGTATTGCTGCTTTGTTTTTTAGTTTTTTTAGTTTTTGCTTTTTAGTTTTTCTCCTCTTTCTTGGGTCTTCAACTAGAATGAGAAGGTGTGCAGCTGCAAAATGGGAAAAAAAGCATATGCCAGAAGCTTGGAAGATCTTGAGTGGCATGGAAGAGGCATATAGGGAACAGCAGCTATTCTGTACAGAGCCTAATGTACACATACACTGCATGTACTACTTGAAGGACTCATTGCCACAGTGAACTGTGGCTGCAGAAGTTATAGGTGTGGTATGAAACGGTTGAAAAAAATAACAGAAGAAAATACATCTATGACTCTTACATGCAAATATATGTATAAGCATGTAGAAAGTCTGTGAGTCACATAAGGGAGGAGTATTGCAAAGGCTTTACAGGCTTTTGCTTGTCTTGTTTTTGCATTTGTTCCCAAGTACGCATTTCTCAGTACTCAGGATGGACTTTTATATGATCTCATGCATTTTTGAAAGACCTCAGTATCACACTAGAGACTCGAAAATCCTTGAGTATGGACCTTCTGTGATTTTCTTTTTTAATTATTATTTATGTTGCCTTTGACCAAGCTGAAAACACATAGATCTGATTCAATATTCTGGTGAGGGTAGTAGCTGCAGAAGGGGTCTTGTTTTGCTACCTGAGGTCATTGCTCATTCTCGGCACACTACAAATAGCCTGAGTCAATGAAACAGCTGCAGTTGTGCTGTGCATGGTCTTAAGGGATCTTGCTATTTTAGGCTTGCACAGATGGTCCCGCTCCTTATGCACCGTGACTCGAGCTCTGGGCCGAGAAGGGGCTCTGTATCAGTTGTACTGACCGGTGACCATAGCCAGGTTTGTGGAGATCACTCTGGCTCTGTAGTGGCTGTCAGTGTTTCTCTAACCTGACATGAGTACATGTATATATTGCCTGTCCGTAACTGTGATGTTTTCTTACATGGAGTTTTTTGCTTTTATTGTTTCTCAGTATTTTGTGGGCAATCATTGATGCTAACTGCCACACTAGGGAGCAAACTGCTGATAGTGACTGGGTTCTGTATCTGGCTTCATGCACATCCCTGTTCATGTTAGAGAGGATTAAAAGCAAGAGAGTCCTTTCTCTGATTGAAGCTGTAGCTCATCCTTGTGTTTTGGAACATGAGTGATATTCCAGTCAAAACCCATGATGATTAAAAAAGCCAGCTTTCATATAGTAAGAAATTTTCTGTTGCTAAATACTTTAATAATTAATTGGATTTTAGATGCTGTAAGTAGTATTTATAGCTCAAAAAATTTTGCCTTGATTTTTTTAGTACATTTTAGGGAACATCTGACTTCGCCTAGGAAGTTATGTTTTTGTTAATAGGGCTGCTATCGTACCTGTGGCGCTGTTGCTCTGGAGGAGCTTGCCTGGAGCTTCTGCTCAGGAAACTTTTTCATTACATGCTGTGATATATTGCAAAAACATTTGTGTGCTATTATTTTGATTAGACACTTCAAAGATGTTACAGACTATTCTTTTTTTAAACTTTATTAGAATGCTAATTTTATAAAGGTGTTCATAAAAAATAATCATCTACATCACTTGTAGAGCTGTTAAATCCTTTTATTTTTCCTTTGTACCTACAGATGAGCGGGACAAAGTACAAAAGAAGACCTTCACAAAATGGATAAATCAGCATCTCATGAAGGTCAGTTGATATTTTTGTGATGTCTGGATGACTGTTACTACAGCAGTGATTGTGTCTTTTACTAAATGTTTGATTTCAGGATGCAGCTGCATTACATGTAATAAGGAATACTTTAAATTGTGAGATTTATGCATGTACTTTGTCTTTGAGGAGTCATGGGGGATTTGAAATGCTGCTGTCTGATATCCCAAAGTGATCATGATTTGAATACTTGAATTTGAAATTAAAATGAGTCAAAGCCTAAGAGACGTGATTTCTTTCTACAAAGAAAGAAATCTTTCTACTCTTCTGGCTTTAGAGTGTCATGGCTGTCGTACCACGGGTAAGGCAAATGAAGAATGCTTGTTTTTTTCTTTAAATAGTGTTTTGAGGGCAGGGAAATGACCTTGAGAAGGATGGCTCTAGATTGTCCTGTGGCATCAGTATGCTGCTCATGGATTAGAAATAGAGGCTTTCTAGAGACAAAAGTCGCTTTTCAAATCTTTCTTTTGAGTAGCAGTGAACTCTGTCTCAGGGACAGAACACACCATTTTAACAACATGTACAGCTTTTAGTCAACAGACAACTAAAAGCTGTGAGTTCTCCTTCACTGCATGGCCCTGCAGTTCTAAATTTAATTTGCTGTTTCAGTGCCAGCTGTCTAGTCCAGACATTTCTCTAGAGAAGCAGATTGTATAATTACTTCACATAACTTGCTTTGATTTTTTTTTTTTTTTTTCCCTCCCAGAGGTTGAATTCATGTAAAAGTCACATTAAATAAAAATGTATCTGCAAACTGTCAGAGTTGAGATTTAATTAAGGATTATAATATAAGGATTATAATGTTCAGGGGCTGTTGGAAAGATCTGCTTATATTTGTATTTAGAGAAAAATATTTTTATTTTTTTTTTAGGAGTTAACTTAGTTATTTATCTGATTCTTGTGGCTGCTCTTGTGGGTATTTAGGAAATATTGGACACTGAGGCAGAACAAAATTTCTTCAGGAATGTTTAAAATCAGCTTTTTTTTTTTTGACTCCTCAGTCTTCTAGGAGATGTGGAATTCTGGTTGCACATCTTTTAAAAGCTCTTGAAAATGGCATGATGTGTGGAGCTAACAAGGCCTGGGTATGATGTTGGTCTCAATTTTGTCTTTAGCAAGTGACCTGTCATCCAGAATGTATCTTTTGGTCCTTCCCACCATGCCAGATCCATCAGGAGTGGTCCTGACATCAGTCTCAGTGCAGCACACAACCTTTCCTGCTCATACCAATAGGTTTTCCTTTGTGGACTTAATACTGGTGTAGAAACAGCTGTTCCAGAACCCCATCTGTGCAGACACCTCCTCACTGTAATCCTGAAATACCTGAGTGGCCCCATGTGCTTGCAGAAGTCTTTTACTTGCTAATGAGAAAAGACTGCAGGCTGCAGACCCGTGGCCTTCCCTTTCTGGATTGTACTTGAAATTTACAGTGTAAGAAATATATCTGTTGTCCAGTAATTCAGACGAATTAGATTTAAAGAAAAAAACATGCAGGCAGATTGCCACTACTCTGGCAGCAAAAGGCAATCTCCAAATTAACCATCAGACATTTCTTCTTTTAACTGATGGTAATTGTTACCATGTTTGTAGAGGCTACTAATTTTTTATGTATTAAAGATGCAGTTTTTTCTGTGAAATGAGGAAAAGCTTATCTGAACCTTTTTGGAGAGCAATCCTTTAATACAAGTTAAAAACAATGCCTATTTTTACAGAAGAGCAGTGTATTGAAAATTATATTACACTGTTATTTTACACACTTTTAAAACATGCACAGTCATCATTGCCGTACTGTCAACCTCTTGGGAGTAGCTTAAAAAAGATTTAGGCTCTAAACCTGTAAGGAAAGCGGGGTAAAGAGTTCACACTAAATCCTTTTGGTTTTTTGCCAAGGTCAGTGGCCTCAGGCCTTTGTCTTCCAATAGTTCTCAGTGTCAGTGATTGTAGAGGTAGATTTAGATAGATATGTAGATACATATGTGTGTGTGTATGTCTGTGTGTGTACTGCTGGCCTTGATTTTCATGTCAGGTTCCTCACTTTAGAATTCAAGTTAAGGATCGATGACTTACACAAATATAGTTTGACTATAGCTCTTCCATTAACTTGGAATTTGTGTAGCAACTCAACTTTATCTTCTGGAAATATGCAGTTTGAAAGCAGTTGGTGATACAGTTGTCAAATTTCTGTTCTTACAGCGTTGTTTCTAGAACAGTGACTTCCATGGGAATTAAAATTAATTTTTCAGATGCTCTCTCTTAAGACACAAGGCCATATTTAGAAAATACTATCCAATGGAGCGAATGCAGAAAAAGCAGCACTATAAGTGAGTGCGTTTGTAGCAGAGTCACTAGAACTGTCCTGGTCTGTGCATTAAGTTCAATTTGAGCTCTAGTTTTCAGTTACCTTGGATTTAATACAAAATACATGCAAAAGGAGGGAACTGGTTTATTTCAGGCATCTCAATAGCTTTATTTGAGCTAGTTACCCGGACTTCTCCTGTAGATTGCAGAGAGAGCAGGTCCTTCTATGGTTGGTGCAAAAGTAATCGCGTTTTTGGACCGTAATTTTAAATCATTGTAACAAGGTTCAAACACATCTTTATTAATCAAAATAAGAACCGTTACAATCAACACATTTTTTGCCAATGAGAAATAAGTTTGTTTATTCTTATAGTGTAAAAACCCATGTTTTGTGATTTGATGAACTCTTGGAAAGCCTTTTCCACATACTGCTGGTTGTGGAAGTGTTTTCCCTGCAAAAAGTTGTCGAGATGCTTGAAGAAGCGGTAGTCGATTGGTCAGAGGTCAGGTGAATACGGTGGATGAGGCAAAACTTTGTTCCTCCTCCGGCAGGGGGATTGGACTAGATGATCTTTTGAGGTCCCTTCCAATCCCTGACATTGTGTGATTCTGTGCGTGGTTGATGTTGAGTTCTCTGGCAACTTCTCATGTAGCTGTAAGAGAATCAGCTTCCATGATTGCTCTCAGTTGGTCATTGTCAACTTCTGATGGCCAGCCACTACGCTCCTCATCTTCAAGGCTCTCATCTCCTTTGCAAAGCTTCTTGGACCACCACTATACTGTACGTTCATTACCAGTTCTGGGCCAAATGCGTTGTTGATGTTGTGAGTTGTCTCCACTGCTTTACAACCCATTTTGAATTCAAATAAGAAAATCACTTGAATTTGCTTTTTGTCTGATGTCATTTCCATAGTCTAAAATAAATATAAAATAAACAACAAGTCAGTAGCAAAAAACCCATAAAACTAGAGAAGTGCATTAAAATGATGTATAACATAACCACATTTATTTAAGAACATATTCCAATATCAAATGGCAAATTTCAGCAGTGCAAAAACTGCAGTTCCTCTTGCACCGACCTCATAGATCTTGTACCCCTAAGGTACCTTCCTTAGGGGGAGATTGTGTTCTAGAAGTGCATTCTCTGCACTGGCTGAAAAAGGAGGTCACTGTGCTGTACCTGTCATTGTGTAGGTTCAACAAGAAGTGGGAAGGCTGAAGGGGATCATGGAAATTATGAGAGAACATGGAAAACACCAGACCGTGCGTGCGGACAGGACCCCGCTATGGGCATGGCGGTGGATTCTGTTTTTCTTCCATCTTTTTTTTTCCAATCTATTTATGTTGTTTACTTTCTCTCTTACCTGTTGCTTTTCTCTGTCTCTTGTTTATTCTTTGGTTTTCTTTTCTAAATTTTTCTGGTTTTCTTTTCTCTTTATACTTTCTCCCTGCTTGTGTAGTTCTTTTCTTGCTTGTTTTAATGAATCTCCTGTTTTCCTGCAGTCCTTGGGAAAGAACCAGACTCTTATCTCTTTATAGCAGCATATTCAAAAGAGTTTTTTCTAGGTCAGCAGCATGATATTTTTATGGGTTACCATCAATTTGCTGGGGGATGGCATGGAAGCCTGTTGTCATTCTTCTAATTAAATTCTGTTTTTATGAGATTCTCTGAGTAACCACAAACAACAGGATGGCTTAGAAATATTTACCTTTCTGCCATCCATTGCCCATTTTTAGTTACAATGGTTTCAGAGCACCTAAGTGTGTACTATATGAAATTCAGTGTATAAGATTAGTCACTTGTCAGATGGGTTGGCCAGTTAAGCATGTGTTTGCATACTTTGATAAACTAGAAACATAGTCATTGCAGAAGTATTTCCTGCAGAGGATCTTGAGATACATAGTTTTAGAGACAGGTACTTAACGTGTTATTTGCAAAATTCAACCAGTTAAGTTACCTTTGAATTGCACAGTTTAAGATCAAGTGGACTGTCACTACATTTTTTAAATGCTGAAGTTTTTCTTCTAAATTGATAATAGGTTTTCTGAGGACTGATTAGAGCATTGCACTTACCAAGGCTAGTGTTTAATGTCTGATGGTGGGGCTCCAGTTTCAACATTATCTTTTCCTTCTTGTTGACACATGGGCTGGAGAGTCGAGATATCGAACTTTAAACTCACCTGTTGCTGTGGAATGAGCTTCCAGGGAGAAATTCATGTGTCTCTGCTTCCAGCAAGTGTTTGCTGTTGTCAAAACAGCATGTTAAATTCTAGCATTTGTTAGAGCAGTAAGTAGCCTCTGACCTAACAAGAACAGGTAAATTTATGGAAGAAAGGGGTTTGCATGGTCTTAAAGCATCCAAAGAGAAATCCAACTCCTACTAAAACTTAGAAATTCTTCCTGACACTTCTTTGAATCCAAGACCCAGAAATCTAAGGACAGAATGAGAGAAGTATGAAATACAGAGGGAGAATGAGATAAAAGTTGGAAAATAAAAAAAGCTGTTGATGAAAAAGGAGTAAAAGCAGACACTCGTCATTCATTTCCTTTTTCAAAGCAATTGGAAAATATTTTTGTAATGCTGGATCTTAGTCTTGAGAGATTGAACAGGATATTCTGAAGTACTGACAAGTTTTTGTTATCAGAAATTCTGATGTACTGAAAATGGGACTAAAGGCAAGGTAGCCAGTGACTGGCTAGTTCAGTGCTCTGATGGGAAAATACCAGGAACACTCAGGTATTTCCTCTCGAAGGGTAATTGTTCCTTTTCATGGAATAGAAAGTTGTAGAGGGTCTTATCGGAGCTTTTATCAGCAATGCTGGACTCTGGCATGTCTGGGCAGCTCCCCAGAGGTGTGGGTTAAGCTGTCCTGCCCACGTCACCAGCAGGGACCCTGGTGACCCTGTGTCCCTGCATCACAGATGGGTTCGGGACCCTCGGCCAGCTGGGCCTTGGGAGAACCCGCTGGTCATGGGAACAATGGGCAGCATCCCTGCACAGGCATCACTTACTCCAAAAGTCACTTTTATAGGTACTATGAGCAAGAAGGTTTTTATAAACGACTGGACAAAATGCTTTTAAAACTGCTGGTTTAAAGGTCCAAAATCCTGTGCTGTGTTGCAGTGGTAGCGCATTACAGAGAGAGCAGCTTTTTGTTGTGCAAAGACTGTATGAATAATTCAGATCAGTAACCTGAAGTTATTGATTTCTGTGCGTCCTTGAGGCAGCACAGGGTTTGTAAATAGCCACTTAGGTCGATTGCTTTGTGAAATGCTCAGGTATGCGCTTAATGGCAGAGTTGTCATTCCTGATATAGTGTTGTTGTTCCCTTGCTGAAAGTTGGTACTTCACTGGCACTAGTGGTTATTATTTCAGATATCACTACTCTGCACTATCTTTTTAACCATGCAGTTAATCTTTTACTTAAAATTCCCCGTCTCCTCTTCTTTTAGAAATGAATACTTTTTAGCTCTACATTTTTAAGAGATGAGGCACCTGATGTTTAGACTAATGGTAGTCTCAATTTAACAGCTTCAGTTTTTGAAACATACTGTGGAAAAGCATGTTTTGGGTTTCTTTTCCTGTGTTAAGGAAAATAAGATGAAGATGGCTTGCTGTGCTGGTGCATCTAAATGAGTCTTTGATATATTCCTCCTAGTTAATTCTGACAGCTGCTGCCTACTGTGCTGGGAGTAAATCCTGTAAAATTCCTCTTCTAACACGATACACAGCTTGCTTTAGGCGTTGGATGTAGGTGAGGTATCAGTATTTCCTCCTTCATTTTGTTTTTCAATTGTTCAGCAGGGCCTATTGTCTTCTGGGTAGACGGAAAAATATTTCCATTTTCTCCTAAAAATGTTGCTGTTACTTTTTCAGGACTATTCTAAAAGGTCTTGAAGTGTTTGTTCTTTGAGACTCGCTGTTTCAGAAAAATACAGAATTATAACTGTTGAAGAAGATCATCAGTTAATGGTGTAAAGAAGTATTTGATTTTGTTATTATCCCTCAAAATGTACACAATTGTAGTTCATTCACACTACATTGCATGCAAATGTTTCAAAAATCTTCCACTTGGAAGTAAACCCCACAGCTTCTTTTATCTGCTTAGTATAATCTATAGCTGTTTGCAAAGCAGATCAGCAAGCAAACTCAGGACTTCTTTGGTGTTTAATCAAAGTTCAGATGAGGGAGAAAGGTAACCAGGACACAGTGAGGAGAAGTAGTGACAGAATGCTAGACGTTAAAGCTGAAAAAGAGGAGGAGATTGTTACAAAGTTTCAGAGGCTAATTTTAGACTGAATCATAAAATCTCTGTGCATGCAAATAAATAAATCCAAGTCAATAAAAACCATGCCACAGATTTCTAGTTTATTTGATCCTCTTAATGCATGCAGACTTCATGACTAATTGGGAGCAGGAAACAGAATAATTGAAAACAGTGAATTAAATATGCATGAAATATGTGATAGCTTGAGTGCATCAATATTTTTATGGCATGCAGGACTGTTGAACTACTTGAGTGTATGTTTTATGATCCTTTTTATTCTGGTGTTTGAGTTTTTAAAAATTGTTTTATAAGGGTGCTCATATATGAAAGAATGTGTGTAAGGAGAGTTAAGTCTACTATGAGATTACTGTATGATGAAATAGAACCACTAGAATAAATATGTTTCATATGGTAGGCTAATATATTTATGTATTAATTCATTCTCTTTTTGTGGGTTCATTGTTTGCAATTTGCTCTCAGCATAGATTTTATTTAGTATTATTTATTCCTTAGAGATCACAAGAGAGAAAATTCTACCATTTGCAGTTAAGTGCCAGCTTTTAAATTAATTGTTAAATTATGCATCAAATTATATTTTATCTCTATACTTTTGATGTACCCACATTTAATAATAATAGCTATATCAGTTTAGAAGTATTCTGGCTTGATGGAGCTCCCATGGGGCCAGAGTAACTGTGCCATTGGCTCCAGTGGGCACAGTATTTGTCCCAATATATGGACTCCAGACAGTGAGCAACCTCTAATGTTCAGTCATAAACGGTACCAAAATATTTCATTTCACAACAGTTTTTTTTGTATACTTTGGAAAACCATTGCCCTGAGGTAATGTAGTTGTGTGACTACAGGGGGACCTAAGAAGGTATCAGAATACATCATCTTCCTGTAGAGAATGTATTGTCTGCTGAAGGCATTTATTGTGCTTTGAACAAGGAAATGTAGGTGGTAACATAATGTTTAAACTCCTTATCTACCTACTGAAATACAGTACCTTGGCTCTCATCAGAAGAATGTTATGTCTGTCAACCTTTCATTTTACCTGCTTTAGGCAGGTGTGGAGTGTATTGCCTTTGGTCCAAGTTAAGTGTATCCCTGTAGTTTTAAGCTGTGAAGGCCAGATGTATTGGCTGGGTTTCATGTTATTTGGATTACAGTTGTATACTTTACACAATTCATCCCTGGTGAGGTATATCTGGGGACACGTAGTACAGGGCTAGAAAGGAGAGGGTGAGTTGGAAGCATGAAGGGTGAAGAAAAGTGGAAACGCTGTGTAGCTGAAACACCACAGCATGTCTCTGGCCAAAGAGAAACAAAAAGTCACAAAGGGTGACTGTGGTTGTTGTCAGTTGGAGGTGTTGAACTGCAGGAAGGAGGTTGGCAGTAGATTTTTTTTGTTATTAACTTGCATTGGAAGGACCAGGACTGTGTGGCAACAGGGAAAATAATGTATCCTCGTAGGTGGCAGGAGGAGCAGATGTGGAAGTCTGTGTTTGAACACCTGCACAGGTGCTCTCCGTAGCCTGTGTGAGAAGGAGGCGTTTCTGTGGCATAGCCCAGCCCATTGCCCACGGGTGTGCAAACCAGGTCAGGACACACTTGCTGTTCTGTTCCCTGCCCACTGCAGGGGCTGGGGCAGCTGCCCCCGGTGTGGATGTGTCTTGTGAGAGACGGGCTGCCAGAGAGACCTTCAGCCTGTCGGGTTCGGAAAGTTGCTAGCAAAACTCCTAGTTACTTATGTAGGTCTGGACTGACTGCGAGCGACTGCTGGAAAATTTAAAGAGGGAAAGTAACTGCAAAAAGCCAGGGTCACCTTTCAAAGAAAAGAGAGAAGTGAGAAGTAGAAAAAGGACAATGAACTTCTAAGCAGCAGAAGTGGGGAAAGCAATAGGTAGGGTCTCCTGGGGAAGTAATCCAGGATGGAATGCAGGAGATCTGGCAGTCATTGAAGGCATTTGTATTGGAGGCACAAAGGCAGGCTGCAGACAGGCAGAAGACATAGAGGCATCATATAGAATATCCTGTGGCTTTTAAGAGATGTATGAAATACAAAGGAGCCATACAAGAAGTGAAAGTAAGGGCAGCAAGACTAAAGATTTGTATAAAGGAGTTAGTAAAGCATGATGGGGTAAAATCAGACAAGTAGAAGTTTCAGAAGGGAGTTACATTAAGAGTGTGACATAAGTCCACAGGAGAAAGGTTCTGTAATTATGTCAGAATATGAAGGAGAAAGGACAAGTATAGATGCATTACGAAGGGAAAAAAAATCCAAATCCAAAATAGGAATAGTGTTGAATGGCGTAGAAAGGTCTGAATTATTCTGACCTCTTCAGTCTACAGAATACCAGCTTGACAAAATATATTTTAACAAGATGAGGGTAAAATTCAGATAAGGAAAGACCAGGGTGAGGAATATTCAGGTAGGTTGTGTGATTTATGGTTGCGCAGCTTTATTCACCCAACAGTTAGGAACTAATTGAAGTCATTTGTAACATTTTATCATTCTCGGTAAGAATTCAGAGATGACAGTGGGCTTCCAGGAGCCTGGCACTAGGAAGAGCCAGTGCCCTGAGTTGGTGCTGCTGTCGTGGCTGCTATCAGGTGCTTCAGCAGCATCCTCTGTCTCTGGGGACGCTACACGCATGAGCAAGGACGTATCTCTCTTACACTCAGAGATGGCAGCCACATGGCCGCTGCTCTTGCTGTGCCATGTCCTCAAATGAGGATTCAAGCTCTGTCACTTTGTCCTTGTAGTGATACCTCTGTTTGTGTAAGGCTGGGGCTGTACTGTTTTCTGGCTCAGGCCTTTTGTCATGTTGTTAGCAGCATCACCCCTGTCCTGCCACTACTCTTGCAGGGTCCATCACCTGCACTGGGCTGCATAGGAGCTCCAGGAGCTATAAATGAGCTCCTCGCCCTGCCTGTGGGCCAGTATGGTGCTTGGGACATTAAGAGACTACTTGTAATTCTGCCTTTTCATAGACATGCGAACGTGCTTATGGGCACACAGTTGTGAAACTCCTGATCTTTGTGACGATGAGAGGTTTGCAGCTGTCTGCAATAAAGCTGTAAGAAGATAAGTTGTCTTGAAAGATCAAGGACAGATTGTGATAATTGAGTTTGTTTAGTCTGAAACAGAGAAGACTGAAGGGACATGTGATAATGTGTCCTCAGTATGTAAAAAGGTGATTATGCAGAGACTGGTGAACAAGTGTTTTCTATGGGCAGGCTCTAAGGGGAGGGACAACAAAAAATTCATTTTTGTTTGCAGAAGATGATTTAATTTGAAGATCAGCAAGGAAAAAATCCCCATCTCTGAAAAGCATGCAAATGTAGTAAAACACTCAAGTATATGTATTACATATTATATTTTGTTCATTTGAATTTTAAAGAAAAGAAATTAGAGAAGCATCTCCAGTATGTTCTAGCCAAACTCAATCTGGTCCACTGCACTGGGTTATGTGAGGTGATCTATTCAGCCCTTTTTGGCCTTACAGTTGTATTATTCTATGACAACCTAGCAAGACTGAGCCCTTCTCTGTCAAAATAATATTCAACTTTGAGTCTTTGAGCTGATCCGTATCAAGTTCTTCACTAAGGTTTGTGTTTTCATTAAACTAGTCATTTCAGTCTGCATCAATCTTAGAGTTCCAGTGAGAATGCCCTGTCAGTGAGCTACCCTGTAATGTGAAACTTAGTGTTGTTTGCATTGTATTCTTCATTAATCTCTATTATGCCTTTGTAAGTAAAATATTTTAAAGAGAGGACAGGATAAATGTCACAAATAAGACTTTAAGCAGGTTGTGAATCATACTTCAGTTATCATCCGTAATGTATGCTAAGGCATTATCTCCCAACAGCTAGAAAATATGATAGAGATATAGGGAGGGTTTTATAATGTGGGGTTTTTTGTGTGTGTCTTTCTGAGATTTAGAAATATTTAGTGTTACATATAAAAGCGTTTGAACAAGAAGCACTGCATTGAGGAAGAATCATGAAAGGTTACTGAGGTGCAAAACAGGGGAGAGAGATGGACATGCTGTGCATTAAAATTGCAACTCGTGCAAAAAGTGTTAATGGGCAGGGAGCATGTGTGGAGTCGCATGGAACCTCACATGGCATATGCCACATATAGCATCTGTCCTCTGTGCTCACTGAGGGCTTCTAGAATGAAGATTACTTTGGTGAAATAGATGATAAAGCTGGCTGGATATTTCTGTAACTGAAATGAATATCTTAGGACTTTAAATTGTAGCAGTAATGTCCATTTTATGTTAGTAGATACCCATTTCTGCTGAGCTTGTGAATCTGTGCAGCATGGGCTCCACTCAAATGGGCTGGTTGATCCTGATATATAAAGTTGCAAGCAGCCAACCATGACTGTGCAAGTGTTAAAAACAGTGAGGCTGGTGCTGTGATAATGATAGTGAATAAGCAGAATAGGATACATAGGGGTATTGTGAGTGGCTGGACCAGTGTTGGTTGAACAGAACCTTTCAGCCCATTACTTCAAAACAAATTGATATGTGTGAGCTGGGATGGAGACAATTTATTTTTTTTCTGTAGGGGGTGGAGAGGACAGATTTTTGCATATAAGACATTTATTTCAACTTGTTCTGTACAGTAAGGGTGTTATATATAAGATATCACACAGCCCCTGAAATCCATAAGAGGACTCAGGGATGTGCATGTTTACGTGCTACTGTTTTATAGCAATGTGGTATTATGCACCTGCTTGCATATTTGCTGATTGGGGATTAGGAGTCTGTTGTAACACATTTCATGAAATCAGGCATAGGAATATAAGGAGAGAAGTGTAACGACAAGATTTAGCAATGACCTGAATATTATTTTCTTTTAATTGAGCAACAGTATATTTCCCTTACAGACACACAAGTATCTTTTTTTTTTTTTTTTTTTAATGAAGTTAGTTTATTAAGAGTTATCCAGAGACAAATGAAGCAATCAAAGGCTGGTGGCAAATGCAAAATGGAATAAGCAAAAGCAATCAGACAATTGAGTTGTCTGGGAGAGATGTGAAGTTTAATTAAAAAAAAATAGATAGATTTGTGACTGATCCACGCTTGGGTACAAGGACAGGGCTCTAGAGGACTGGAACAGATGAAGTATGTTCAAATCACAAAGTTCTCATGCTAACAGAGTGTAGAGCATTGACCAGATGAGAAACTGAAGGATGAACCCAAGGATGCAGCCAAGGGTGAACCTCCTGTTACGAAACATCTGTTATAAAGACAGATCGGGGTGTTGAATTCACTTTGTATGGGAGGCTAGTTTAAAGGTGACTTACTAAAAGTATTTGAAATGGTAAAAGGACTTTGCAAAATGGAGCAGCATTAGCTGTGCACACTAGTTGGGAAAATTAATATCCAAAGTCACACAGCTAGAAAATTACTCCTGAGTATGAAACTAAGAATGATTTGTGTTCAGTGAACTGCAAGAAATGTTTCTTGCAGAGTGGATTGTCAGACTGGCCAGCAAAGGAGTGACAGTGAGTTTCAGACCACTCGACCTAAACCTGGATTCAGTAGACTTCACTTGCAAGTGAATAGGCGTGTGGGAGAGACTGGACACAAGTTTTCCCCCTTGTGTAACTTCGCTGCCATCCCTGGCTGCACCCCGTGCTGTCGGGCCATGGGGAACAGGTTGGGGTCTGCTGGGTGGGGAGGTGTCCAGCGCTGGAGTTGGGGAACAGCATCATCAACAGCTCAGCGCTTGTGTGCCTGCACCCGTCCCTAGGGAGAGCAGTGCCCACAGGTCACTGCTGCAGGCTTAGCCAGCGATTACATTCTGTTTATTTTTAATAGAATGGGTGCACTTTATTATAAGTGCACAAAACTAAGATCATGACCAGGGTGTGTATTTGCAGTTTGTGTTCTCCCCAGAAATAGATTTTGGTTTTCAAGTAAGGAGATTAAAGAACATGAAAGGCTTAGGGGGAGGATGTCATTCTGTGTGTCACTGCTTTGGCTCCCTGCTCTCTTGGGGTGACATCAGGTTGTCCACGGAGCACGGCTCAACGCCTGGCTGCGCCGAGCAGCCCCTTGGGATGGAAGTGGCCTGAGGTGGAGTGGCCCTGCAGCATATCGAGCAACGCCCATGTGTGTTGCATGGGTGAATCTAATAAGTCTGCGGAGCAAAATAAGAGGTCTTGAAGGTGTTTGAAGAGGCAGCCTTGCTTGGCATATCAGTCACATGAGAATATTTTGACAAATCTGATGATTTGGCAATTACGTGTTGCATGGATCTTGTTACAACCTGTTCACAATTTTAGAGTGTTTCTCATAAATCATGCTGCATGTATTGGCATAGTTAACCTTTATTTTTATACGTAAATACAATTTTATGTATGAGAGAGGTTTTTTGTTCTCTACTCATGGCATAGGTTTACTTGCTATCATGCAGTTAGAACTGCCACTATGATTCCTTAATTTTCAGAGGTGAAAGGACAAAAACATACAAATTTTCAAGATGTACAGAAAACTGTTTCCTAATCAATAGCACTTTTAATACAATTTGTCCTTTAAAAGCAAGCTTAAGTATAGTTTTAGGAAGCTGAAACATGAGGGGAAACTCATCAGGATGTCAGGATCTCATGCAGTGGCCGCAGCAGTTTTGCAGAGGTCTGAATGCTGATGGTGTTTTGTATGGAACAGTGTAATTATAGGAGCTCTTAACTATCTGTGTCTATTATCTCAGAGAAAAGCCTTTTACTGTAGCTGAAGTGAATGGGAGTCTTAGGGGATCTTTTTTCCATGGGCAGCAAATCAGATTCTTAAAGAATAAATTTTAAGTTCATTGTGAAACTTGCGGTGGCCTTGTGCCAGCTGTCATTTGGACTTATCGGTGACCTCAGTGGTAATTAAGGCCTGACCCTTTTTTCCCAAACACACCCCTTACAGTTCTAACTTTTGAGCCTTATCCCATTTTCCTTTGGAAAAGTGGTAATGCTTTATGTCTGTGCCGGGCATTTAATTAACTTCGCTTCCAGAAGCAAAGAGAGTTGTACTTGAAAAGACTTTCCCAGGCTATGTGGTTTAAAAAGCCTCTGTTGGATCCATAATATTATAATACTTGATAATGACTGGGGATGACAATGATTTTATAAAGTATTGTCAGCTGAACATAGTTTTTTCAAAACAAACGTGATTCAGATTTGATTCTAATCTTGCCTTTTCTGGAAAATGTAAGAAAATATCTAATTTAGTGTATACTTGTAGTGATCAGTTCAGCTTGATTATAATACAGATCAGGAGACTCCACATGTTTTAAGAAAGTTACTTGATTACAATAGTCTGCTTTCCTCACCCTGTAAAAATGGACGATTTTGCAAGCGTGCAAGCACAGAACTCTGCCTTGTTTCCCAGCCTGGCAGCCGGCCGGGGCTGCTGCAGCTGCCTCCCTCCCACCCTTGGGGGAATTCCTGGTGGCCCTCGGGGCCTGAGATTTACTTGCAGTTACTCCTGCCTGATGTGATTATGAGCTCTCTTTTGCCTCAACTCTAGATCCTGTAGCACATTCATGTTTGCTTCCACTCCTTCCTACACTATTTCAGTCAGGAACATGGTCCCTCATATTTTAGGTGCTGGTCTGAAACATGTTGTACCGTAACGTAAATGTGAGGTTTCCCAGTGCGTATGCTGGGTGTACACCTCTTGTGTGCACAGAAAGGGCCACAACCCTATTTTCCTGCCAGATTTACTTCTGAATAAGAAAAAAAGGAGTGTTTCTTCTGTGTTTTCATAAAGGTATGGAGGTGTTAGCTGACCTTCCTACTGTATTCCAGCCTGTGCATCTTCTGTCCTTCCCCTTTTACCCATACCAAGCATAAGCAGCTTATGGTTTTATTGTGTAAGACTATAGATTTTGTTCCAGTATCAGCATAACACAACTAATAACATCAAGAAAAATTGTAAGAAACAGGCTTGCTATGGAAGATGGCTTGTTCATGGCAAAACCAGAGACCTCTGTGTGCAGTTTCGGTTCCCTAAGTATGGACATCCAGGGCTGTTGGAGGTGTGTTAAGGGTACTGAGGACTGTGGGAGACTGGCTGGCAGGACTTAAGCAAACCGTAGTCCTTCTGGAGAAGCAGGTGAAGGCTAAGTGGCAATACCCCTAAACATAACCGTAACCCAGGGCTTTAGGTGTGTGTCTGAGCAGCTGAATCGCGGCTTTGTTCTGTGTCGATGGAAATGAGAACTAGGCAGAGTGAAGGCGGTGGTGACAGCTTTGCTGCAATGCCAGCCACAGAAGAGGAAGCCAGGCCTGGTGAGCCAGGGTCTTTAATTGCAGAAGCAGAATGGTACGTGAGGGTGGAATCAGTAGCAACTTGATTGTAAGGACAACCAGATGTGTCAGCTGAATGGTATCATAAAGCTATGCAAGTTATCTGGGGTATTAGGCTACTGGCTTTTGGAGGTGGCAGCCAGCTTCACAGTCTTCATTTGTCAAGTGCCTAACGTGCTGCCATCCAGGGGCAAGGCTGCAGCTCTGTGACTGCCGCGGTTTTAACAGCTGTTTCTTACTAGTGGTAGTGTAGGTTGTCCCCAAGGTACTTGACTGCAAAGCTTAAGCTTACTGAAATGGTATGATACAAAAATATCTCATGCTTATATTAAGGGGGATGGAGCTTTACTTGCCACAAATATCATAGTATACGTGCCAGAAGATGAAGAGGAGGAATCGCCTCTGAAACAGTGCCTTAAATTCTCCTGATCTCCTTTTGACTGATGAAGCCATTTTGCTGCTCTTGTTTAAGTTTCGTTAGATGCTCCTCAGTGCCTCCCACATTTTTCTTAAAGAACCTCTTCTCATGCCCAAATTTTTAAAGCTGCCATGCTCAAGAGGGTCTATTGCAAAAAGTTGCCTGAGGCAGCATATAGGCTGCTTTGCACATGAACTTTGTGAAATGTAAGACTGACAATTCAGTTATTTTATGGAAAAGCCACAAGAACTCCTAATGAAATGACATGGGCAGGTCCCACAGATCCATCCAGGAACCTCATCTGCATCTAGTACTTGTGGCACTACATGCTCTGAAGGAAACTGCATATGATGGCAAAACAGTGATGAAATAGTAATATGTTTTGCTTGTGCATTTAGAGATCTAAGAGTTCATTATATACGTTGAGAGATGAGAACTCCCCAAGAGACAGCCGAGGTGATTTTGCAAGCTTAAGTGGCAGCGCGGCATCTCCATCCACCACAAGGTGCTCCTTTGAAATGAAGTGATTTGCTGCTTTGAGTGAACATGCTTGCTGAACGTTAGTTGCTCATATGCATCTTTTTAGGTGCACATCCGTTGCTCAGGATATTGGCATTTCCTTATTATGTTGTCCTGTACCAGCATACCAACACAGTATGTCCTAAATAATTAATCCTCTCAGTAATTGTCAGCCAATGGCAGAACTAAGACACATGTCTGGGATGTACTGCTGGTTTTCCTGTTTTGACAGCCCTGTGGCACTTTCTTCATACACAGTATGAGTTCATCTCTGAAGCATCTGTGATTTCTAGAAAGATAAGTTGGGCAAGATGGTTGTCTCTGTAATACTTTGGAAACCTCAGAGTATAAGAAACAAACAGAAGGTCAACAAATGTGTGTTGTGAGAGACAGACCAGCAGGATAACAAAATCGTCTAATGGAAAATAAGAGCAGACAGATAAGAAATGGTAGTGTTTCTCATCCCACAATTCAGATACCTGCGTGTTGGGCAACTGCCATGATTTCTGTGTTGAAAAGTGTGTGGGAACTGACGTGGTGCTACCCAGGTAGCTCTTCAGCTGTGCCAGTGAGTGTCTGTTAGAGGCACATCTCTCTGTCTTTAACCTGTTGTTCTCCCATGACTCTGGCCAGCAGCCTGCACTGTGGATCTGCTCTGCCTCAGGATTCTGCTCTCCTGAGGGCAGTGGAGAGTGGCCTGTCTGAGCTGGAGCCGGGGGAGCCCTCTCACAGGGTTGTGTGGTAAAGAAAAATTGCCTGCTTTTGTTAGAAAGAATTTGGCACTCAGTTCAGCGTAGTTCTTTGAATAGAAAAATGAAAAGTCACAGTTGTTTTGGCTTAAAAAATAAAGACCCTTGTACTTTTCATCTTTTAAGCATTTAGCATAATCAAGTCTTTTATCAAGGATTTTAATTATATCTATGTGGCTTCCCGTTTCTTTTCACCACAGATCTAGTAAAAGAACATCTGCTCTGTTTCTTTGTTCAGCCTCATGGTATTTCAATACTACCAGAGAATTTGTCTCTTGGAAATTTTCTAAAATGAATTGCTTACAGGATTATTTTTAAACCACACCTAAATGTTAATTTTTTTTTTGTATGTGAGTGAGTGTGTAAAGCTATGTATATGTATGAGTACTAGTATGTAACTCAGCTGCCTATGTAGAGTCTGAATAAATGTTTTGGAAAATATTATCAGTTGTAATTACTTATGGAATAATCTTCTAGGTGATTTGTTCTGGCTAGTATTCTGCATGAGCATAAATATGCTCTGCCATTGTTCTCAGTTAATATGATGGTCTTTGTGAAAACAGATCACAAGGTAAGGTCATGCTAAGAAGTTGAAGTAAGAAAACCTGAACTAAAAAGTATTTATGAAGCTAATCACCAGAATGGCAAAATGGAGGCAGTTATTTATTCAACTGGATTGATCTAGAAATACCACTAAAAGTCAGAGAAACAGCTGTTATATGAAGTTGAAGATCTGGGTCGATTCCTTCTGTCCTCATCATACACAGAGAAATGCTGGCTGTCAGAGGAGTGTCCCATACATCTCATATTGGGAGTACCATTTGTCTCTAGTACAGGTGATAACTTTAGAAGAAAATCCTGATGTTGTATTTTATCCTCTGCAAGTTTCTGATCTGACACCTCAATAGGAATGCCACAGAACTGATTTGAAATTGGAACTGGAAAGCCCTTTGCCCTGGCTGGCAATATCAAAAATATCTGCTTCTGATAAATGAGACCCTTTGTTTCATCTTTCAAGACTAGCTGGCTGAAGTGGTTAAAGAAATTTCAAATAAGTTATATTTAAGCTAATGCTAAGAAACAGGAGATTGTCTTGTGGACAGACATCTCCCAGCTTTACTGTGCCTGTCAAAAAAGTTAGGCTTTCGGTTGTCTCTCTTCTTGTATCTGCTCCCTCGCTCTTGGGTGGCCTCATGGGCTCTGCTGGTTATCAGTGCTTCTCGACCCACATTAGTTGAATGTGTTCAGCTGGCCAAGGCTGACATCTGTTGGGGCACCACAGGAGGGGACGGGATGGCTGGGTTGGTGATTGCTGGTTGTGCGGTGCTGCTGAGCTGTAGGCAAATTGAGCTCTGCCACCCACATGGCTGGTGGAAAGGGCTGTGCACATCCTCGGCCTCACTAGATCAACCTAACATGATATTTCTTTGGTATAGTGTATGAAGTGGACTTGTGAGCCATTGGGAAAACTCACTAAGTTCTGTGAAACCTGACGTAACTAAACATGCTGTTAATTGGTGGATGGTATGCTTAGATTAGTGGTAAGTTTAAGGCCAGAAAGTGCTTTAAGTTTTGACCTGGTTCCAGTGAACATGCATGCTGAGTATAATATATATTTCATGTGTATTTTTTTACAGTTCATTGGATCTAGCTAGTGTTGTCTGTTAGCAGCCATTATTGAGGTCAAAGTAGATGGGTAATGTTTAAATTGTCAGATACAGATCTTCTTTCATTGCTGCATGCATTCATTACCCATAAGTTTGTATTACTTTTCATTTCCTTTTCAGTAAAATGAAAGAAAGTGTGATGGAACTGTGCAAGTGCAGACATAGATGTGAATTTTGCCTGTTACAATTAATTTGGGTTTGTAAATTTGTCATGAAAGTGAATAAATTTGAAAAGCCAGGCTGAGGTTTATCTGTGTACTAAAATATGTGTGTTAATGAGTGTGAATTCTCAGGTATAACTGGGCATCTTATATGTGATTTTTGTCTTTATCTCTGTAGGTTCGAAAGCATGTGAATGACCTGTATGAAGACCTAAGAGATGGACATAACTTGATCTCACTTCTAGAAGTCCTTTCTGGAGACACCTTGGTAAGCTTTTACGTAGGAATACAGTGGTTCCAGTTTGTTATATATACATTTGCTCTGTTTGTTAGCTCTTTAGGTATTGACTGCTGAGGGTTTCTTTGATATTTTACAAAATCTGTGACTTGATACCAAAGACACAAGTTTTATTTCTGTTGGTAAAATATCCCACTCTGAATTTTGTGGGGTAGTACAATCTGTTCATTTCTTGTGGTCAGTGAGACTTCCTTTCTTAATAGGCTAATGCGCTACTTTTTCTGTTCTTCCCTTTTCTTTACAATTTTTCTTTTAACAAGTACTGGATGCTTAAAGTCCCTTGGCATTCCAGGGAGTAACTTACAAATAGCAAGGATAAAATGTCCCTGAAATGGTCTAACACTCCTCAGGTGTCATTTCCTTTCTTTGTGAGCATTACTTCCCTTGCTTGGTATTTGTTCTCTTCATTATGTTCTTCTTTTCATGCTCTTCTTTTCATTTGTGGTCTGTCTTGTGTTTTTGCTGTCCTGTCTCCTGTCTGTTATATTCATTAGCCAAGAGAGCGAGATTTTTTGAAGACCTTACGGTTGGTGAGTTCTACAGAAGCATGCGCAAATGAACAGCATGAGGATGTGGAGGATGAGGATAAGGGGGTAGGTGTCGACCCCCATAACTGTACTAACGTAGTGTTTGAAGTGTGGTGTCTGCTCATGTAAATTCTTAGTTTGGTGTGCTGCAGTAGTGTGCCATAGAAAGGTCAAAGAACTCTTGTTGGTAAACAAGGATACGTATGTTTGTGATAAACGTATGATAAAGACAGATTTTTATTCAGCCTTTTTCTGAACAGCTGACACACAAATGTATTTGACATAATATTGGATAATATTTTGAAATGAGGCAATTCAGTTGTGCAGACCTAGTTGTTAGAGTTCATCAAATGTAATCATTATTTTTATTGAAGCAGATAGTCAAAGTAACAGCTCCATGTAGTGGCTGCTACATATATGGGTTGTTTGCAGGGTTTATCTTTCTCGCAACAAATGCTGAATTACCATTTCACTGTATTTTAACCATCCAGAAGGGAAATATCTACTTATAAAGTGTAAAATGCTGAGTGCTTGTTAGTCCAAGTGAGCTGTTTCATGCCTTTGTAGACCTGGCATTATTGACCTTTGCTAAAGTGACTTGCTGTCATAGGGCCTGAGTGCCTTCTGGGCTCCCCGTGTGTTGCGTTGCAGTTTTAAATTCAGTGGCATTTTGGGGCTTTTTTTTTCCTGAGGCATAACATAACATAACTCAAAATGATGCATTGTAGCTGTACATTGAAAAAAATATTTCCCCTCTGAGATGCTATACCTAATTATATAGTTTGGAATTTATTATACCCTCTTTCTTGTGGGAATCTGGGTTCCTGATCTGCAGTCCTTCAGTCTATCTGGGGAAGTGACTTGTTAGCGAGGGAAGTGGGGGCTTGATCCTGGGCTATCTGTATGAAATACAAGGAGCTAAATTAAAGGCTCTATAATGCAAATTAAAATTCTTTGTGTTTTAGTTTATGCTTCTTATTCAACTTCATTTTCCCATGTTTTCTTTTGGCAAGCGTCGGATACTCCACAGGGCAAAAAAAAGGCAGTTGAGGAAGGCTTGGGCTTGTATCTGTGTGTTTCACAGTGATTGACTGAGGAAATACTCATATGCAGGGGTGATCCCTAGCAATTATAGTCCCCTTCAGTTTATTGCTGTGAAAGTTTGTGAAAAATCTGAAATAAGAAGAATAGAAGGATTTGGATATGATGATGATATAAAATTAACTGCTTTCCCATGGCTGATCTGTGACAGCTAAGTAAAATACGCTTTTTCTGTGTGATTCTTCTTGGTGATTTTATGCTAACTGCATGCAGTTTTGCCATCTTTCCATTAACACACCACTCATGCTTATTTTACAGTTTCTTCTTGCTGGTTTTGACTTTGCTGTGAGAAGAGTGATTTGTTAGGTTTTTTTCACGCTTTGCAGTGTTCTATGCAAGTCAACAGTTTAAACTTACACTCTAGAGCTGTATATGTTGTATTTTTCTGTTAGGAGGAAGGTATTCTCTTCATTACATGCTTTAAATAAAAATGTATCTATATCATACTGAATTATGCAGTCTACTGTAAATAAACTACATTAAATCATGAAGTTGTATACAGAGGTAAGCTTTTCCATCACAGAGTTTACCAGAGCAACATAAAGGTCCATGACATTGCTTACATTTTGCTTTGCTTAATATGTTGTAAATCTTTAATAATAATATATTACAGTATGTAGATTCATATAGGGACTTTTTTAGCCCTCTTGGCTTTAATAGTACTTCACAGGGGGACAACTACCAGCCTGCATGGATCAAAGTTGGAGTTGGAGACCACTGGTCTCTGTTACCATCCACTGTGCTGAAAAACTTAAACCACATTAAAAAATATATATTATTAAAGCACACTTTTCCACCAAAGGTATTGGCTTAATTACAAATGTAGTGCCTCAGATGTTCTATGTGGCATCTTTTAAATGAAACTGGTTTTTTGTCTGATGAGAAAAATCTAACAGCTATTATTTTATAATTTTAGCCCCGAGAAAAAGGTCGGATGCGTTTTCACAGACTCCAGAACGTCCAAATTGCACTTGACTATTTGAAAAAACGCCAGGTATGGTGGAAAGTTTAATAAAAAACTTGAAAATTTTGTCACTTGTAGCTAATAAAAAATAAGTGTCCTACTTCGTCTTTTGTACATGTTGTATAATATCTGCTGGTGTAGGCCTGGCTTGATCTGAGGCTTGAGATGGTCGAGAGATGTGGCAACGGTAACTTTACATCACCCTTGTCTGAACAATAACATTACCACACTTCATGTGTTATATGATGTTAAAGAGGAGAA
Organism: Nesoenas mayeri; assembly: GCF_963082525.1. Lineage (NCBI taxonomy): Eukaryota > Metazoa > Chordata > Aves > Columbiformes > Columbidae > Nesoenas > Nesoenas mayeri. Next base: position 26,637,502 of record NC_137544.1, on the reverse strand, counting down.
AATTATGGGTAAGATCTTCAGGAGCTGTTTACAGTAGATTTGACTATCTTTTATGCTGTCCAGACACTAGCTGGTATGAAATTTTCTTCACAATCTAATTTTTAGTGCAAAATGCAGATTCAGAGAAATTGGAACATTGTGTAGGAGTTCCTTGGTTTGGTGATGTTTGTTTGGATAAACTTTCTCGAGCCTTGATCCTGATGAAAGCAAAGCTGGTGCCCTAGAAAGGCAGCAGAGTCACCTGGGCTGTGGAAGATTCAGGCTTAATTTCACCTTTAAGCCAAACACTTGAAATCCACACTGCTGGGTGGTTTTCCAGTGCTGCAATTTACTTTCCACTTTTAAATTTCTTTTAAACGCTTACAGGATTCCTGCTTTCTTCCTTTGCAAAATGTCAATATTAAAAAATGGCCAAAACATGGATGGAAGGAAGACCTACCTCCTTACTCATCCCATCCAAATGACTTGATACTGGAAACCTGCTTTTCTGATCAGTCGATTTTTATTTATTTATTTACTTATTAACTTTAATTTGCTATTTGAAAGGTTTAAAAAAATATGAGATAGCAAACCATAGACAGGCACTTAATTTAGTTGTAAAAACGTATGTCTTTTCATATTCTGAGTGAAATTGCAAACCATCTCTTGAGTCACTGTGTGTGCACTGAGAACTCAATCCTGCATCGCTGAGTTCAAAGCAAACTTTTCCTGTTAACCTAAGTGAGCCACCAAACAAATATGCTGTGAAGTAAATGACTGGCTTCTTGAAATGACAGTCGCAACGGCATTTTTATGCAGCGAGACCTCTTGACTTGTGCTGTACCATGCCTTGTTTATCCATGACAGACCACACATATTAAATGCAGGAGATGAAGGATCAGGTCATCCTCATTTTATGAATGTGTGTGTGTCATTGGGACCTGCAGGTCTCCATCACGCAGCTGTCAACTGTGATCTGAGGATTTTTGTGCTCTCTTTAGCCTCGCAGTTTTGTGAAGATGTCTGTGCTCCACTGTGCAGAATGCTTGTAGGGCAAGTTGCCAGTGGGACTTGCATTTGATGAAAGTTTCAGCCCCACATCAAGTGTTCCTAAACCATATTGAGGAGGAACTTGCTCAGGATGGCTGTACAGTCTCCAAATACAATGCTTGGTTGTGATTGTAAGGCAGAAAGATCCTATATATTGATAAATTTGGAGCCCAACTTAGAGTAAAAAACAAAGATATTTGACTATCTTGTAGAGTTTTGCCAAACACAAATAGTTTTTATAAAGCAGTGGGAGTAAAACATTTGTGTTGTTTATGATTTCTTTTTTGAACTGTGGAATGCATTTTCTTCCAGAGACAGTGGTTTTGGTTTAGGGTGGTGGTTTGTGTTGTTTTGTTCTTTTTTTTTTTGGTTACCTAATGGTTAAGATTATATCTGCAGATCAAGAAAAGGACATGTCTTTGCTTGTTCGGTGTTGATAACAGGGTATATGTTGAAAAGCACGTGTATGTAACTTCACTAAGAAGCAAAAAAAAAAAACCCTTTTAGCTGAATCATCCTTAATTGCTAGGTTATACAGATATGTAATACATACAGAGGAATTAAATAATAATAGTAATGCAACAAAGAATTATTGAACTCACTATGGATGTGAGTTCATTGCCACAGCAAAAATCTCAGCCTTTGTTTTAATCCTGTTAACCACTTCATGTTTGTAGCACTGCCAATGAGTACAATGGAAGAAGCAATAGTAACTGCTGTGATTATTAAGCCATTGGTTATTTAAATGTGACGCTAAACTCCTGGTTTTATCAAGCCAGACTGTTGTATTATAGCAGGCTGGTTCTCCTGCTGCTGAATTGTTGCTTTGGTGCAGGAGAACGTGGTAGGGAAGAAAGGTGGTGAGAGCTTCCCAGGTCTCAGCATTGCCTGAGACTGATAACACCACAGTTCTAGTTCATCGTAGTCTGTTGTCTTTTCCCCCTCTGAGACGGGCTGAGAGGAGGGGTATTTGGCACAGGGAGCGGATCTGCCGGCATAGTGACAGCTGAGGAATCTTCTCAGCTCGGCGTGGGTGGGACAGGGTGATTCCTGGTGTGCTGCTTACAGCCAGAATGCAATTCCTTTCCACTCTTGAGAATTGAAAAAACTCAACAGAGTGGTCTTGGGAAGTGAGTAATGCATCCTTTATAGTTGCATCTGTGTAATGCAGCATGCATTTGTGACATGTGTTTCAATTTTGTCTGTGTTTTCCTTTTGCCATGGCAGGTGAAACTGGTTAACATTAGAAATGATGACATAACAGATGGGAATCCCAAATTGACTTTGGGGTTGATATGGACCATAATTTTGCACTTTCAGGTAAGTCCAGTTTTGCTTGATGGTATATTTTGGTCAGATTCTGGCATACAGTTAAGACAAATGTGTCAGCCTAGAACTTCATAGAGGCTGTGCAAAAATATAGATTCTCTCTCTTCTCTAATGTGTATTTGAAGGTTTCCATGCTGTGTTTTGTAAGGGGAAGTGAATCTGAAGGTAGTGTTTGTTTGCTAATTTCCTGTCTGGAGTGAGAGAAAAATAGCTTGGTTAATAGCTTGAACATGATTAAAGACAAAAGTCGGTGTTTTTCCTTCCAATGCTTGGGCAAACCAGTCTTGTTTTATTGTGCAGACTTCTTTTGATGAGTATTGAAATACATTAAAAGGTCTAAAATATTTTTTAAATTCTGAATCTGAGTTTCTCTGCTGATATGAGTATGTTAGTGAACATGGTTTGAGCAGTCCCTCACACTTGGGCACTGATGTTTGGCTCCAGCGCTGGTCAGGCGGGTCACACTAGGTGGCACTCTGGTTGTTGGACACTGGTGGGATTGTGTACAGTATAATGCAGCCTTACAGTGTGTGGTGTTAAATTGCTCCTCAAAATGAGGCTTTCACGATGGCCCTGACTGTAGATGATGTAATTCAGATGACAGATAATTCCCATTTAGTGACTGCAGCATTGTTAGTGATAAACTCCCTGTTGTGCAGGCATTTTAAATGCTCAGAAAATTACTTGATCATACAGAAGAAGCACGGTTCACTTCGGAGTATCGTGTAGTGATTTTATGACTGGAAAAAAAATTCTTAAAAAACCCTCAAAGCAGAACGGCTGCTGGGATCTACTGTACCTTTCTGCAAATCCTAATGACGAGCAGAAGATATGAATAGAGCCAATGTGGCCATGGTCTAAACAGGGTGCACAGTTTAGGCCAGGCCAGTGCACAGGGTAACAGAGGAACCATTAACTGCTCACTACTAGTGAGCACCTGAAGCTCCCTCAGCCTCCCCTGTTGTGTGAGTCTTTGCTCCCATATGGTTATACAGAGAAAGAAGGCTAGGCTTAAACATTTAAGCATGACTCACAGTGATTGAGGTAGTGATTGGATGTTGCTGGTTTTTAAAAAATAAAGATTATTAAAAAGTTACTAATAAAAGCTGTTAGTTGAAATTAACTTTTGACTTGATATATGTTTTATCTTTCTGAACAAGTTTTTGCAGCATGAAATTGTTAGTTTTTCTCACTAGCTGAAGCACAGGACTTCTGACGTTATTTTGGGTATTTATAAGAAGTGATGAAAGTTAGTGTTACTAGTTATCGCTGTAAGACACTATGAGAAGGAAAAACATTTATATAAAGTAGTTCAGGTGAACTGGTATGATAATAATTTTCCCCTGTAAGGTATCCAGCTCCATATGAAATGTGTAAAGCATTTAAGTTGCAGCTGAAACACACTTTCCTCTGTCCTGACCCCCAGTAACTACCAACTAAATCTATCAGTGCAAGTCAGATCTTGCAGACCTGTCAGCTCTTATTTTTTTTGAAATAATATCTTTTTAAAATGTTGTTAAAATAATTTTAAGAATGAATAGTTTTTCTTGGACTAAATATTAAACCTCATTAATAAATATGAAATAACTGAAGAACAGGACTTTAAAAAAAATATTTTCTGTTACTTTCCTATTATTTGGTGCTGTACCTACACTGAATGCGGAAGGGATTTGTAAGGTGATGTAAGAGACACCCTCTGAGCTAATCTGTACTTCCCTGGCATTTAGCGGTGCCTCACTTCTTTTGAAGTATATGGCAATTCAATGTCATTGACACCCTTTTATGGCTGATCTGCCTTCAGAATGTATAAAGAAGTTCAAAAGAATGTGCATGCTTACACTTCACATACTTTTTTTGGCTTCATTTAGATTTTGAATGAGAGAAAAATCTGAACAGAAAAGTCTAATAGGAGAATCTTCACAAAGGGATGAAGCTTCATGGCAATGACTGTTTATCCATAGAGTAATCCTATAGATACTGGGAAAGCTATGGTGAGATTCAGTTTGAAGTTAAGACACCTAAATCCAGGTGCTTATGGGGAGCTGTGTTCATATGCATTAAGTGTCTAAATTGTCCCTGTAATCTGCTAATCTGAGTGGCAGAGGTTTAGTTTACACAGCTAGTACAGCCTAGGGGTGAGTCAGTAAACGAGCAGCTAGAGGCTCACTCCATTTGACTGAATGTAAACATCTGTGGTGTTGGAGATTTATGAGATACCCACCTGAGTGTAAGAAACATGACATAGGTTTTATGGGAGACCCATCATCATCTGGGAAGAGACAGATCAGGCAGGATAAACTGCATCTGATATTGTTGTAAACGAGTTTAGCAACAACTCAGAGACGTGCAGGGCAAGTCAATATGGTGGGTGAGGCTGCTGGAGCAATTCAGATCCCTTGCAGTAGGTGACTACGGTACCTGCTGAGTGCTGTTGTGATCTGAGAGGACACATCATATCCAGTAGAATATGCAGTATCTGCTATCCTCATGTAGATATCTTGGACAGTTTTAAGTGTCTCACGTGTTCTAGATGGCCGATCAACTGTCTTCGTATGTCTCTATTTGAGGGTATGAAACATAGCTGTTCAAGGTCCGTTGATTACACTAACTAGATCTCCAGGGTTTTGGATCCAGTTCCCTAAAGGCAGGTGGCATTTGAGGGACATCTGAGGTGTGCTAGAGTATCCAGAACACGTGTGTGGGGTTCTCTGATGAGACACCAGATCTGTGAGAGACCCAAGCTCTTCTAGACCTGCAGCTGGAGGCTGGTTGGGATACAGCTGGGTATCTCAAAGAGCTCTAGAAGGTCATGTTTAGGAAACTTAAATCTTGCCACCACTGGATAAAATGGGCTCTTCAAGACATAGGCAGTATGTAACCATGTATATGTAGACACCTGAACTGTGCCTTAAATTTTCCTAGCATTTGCAGAAGTAGTTTAACTTCTCTGTGAGTCTAAGGAGTTATTTGCTGTGTGATGTTACTGCTGCTGCTCCATCATTTAAGTGTATTCTAATAACATTGCAGCCTGGGAGGTAGGGATTTTTTTTGGATGTTGTTTGTGGCTGCTTGTTTCTCTGAGTCATGGCACTTATCTGGAGGATATTTCCTCAAAACAGAAAATCCTTCTGAGTATTGGAATGAATTTAGAAATGATTTAGGGGAAAGACATGATGAACAAAATAAAAGATGATACACATTTGAGGATTATGTTTCTCTTGCATCTGAATTATGTCTAGAGATGGTAATGGCTTTGTAACTTGGTACCCATAATTAGATAAATATAATGGAGTTACTCCACTTTTGCAGCTGCACAAGTCCAGAAATTGTACATTCTTCTGTGTCCCAAGTAATTACTTATAAGATATAGAAAAGATGGAATGGGAAATCCAGTGGTTTATTGAATTGAGTGTGTTAGAAAATAATTTGTCCTGTGTGTATTGAAAATCTCTGAGACATGTATGTTGTTAGTATTTAGGCAAGTTTTCAATATTTCACATGCTTTTAATAATAAGTGGCTTTTTAAAAATTAAGTTTTGTAATGCAATAACTATTGTAAGTTATTTTCCTGGCACCTGTAGAACATGCTCAATCAAATTGCAATATTTTGTATAATTATAGGCTGTATGTATAAATGTCCAAATTAATATCTGATTGGACTCCTCATTCAACACCCAGTATATTTTCACTGATGACACTGAGGATGAGCAACTGCGAATGAAAGCAGAAATTTGCCTCAGTAAATAACCACAATTTTAGTAAGATAATTTCTGTGAAAATTTGTCATAATTTATTTTCAAACCACTGCAAACATTCTTTAATTTATCAAATGTTAAATATTTGGAATAATTTGCAGTGGTTTGGGGAAAAAATAAAAAGAAGACAAAACTTGAAACTTCAAACTTTAAGGCATCCAAGAGTAGGGCTTTGTAAACTCAGACCTTAACAAATTTCTGGAGCTTTTAAGTCATGATTCAATAGGCTGTTTTAGTTTCATCATAATTTTTCACCTCAGGAACTGCTGTGAAACACTTTTCCTTCCCCCCTCCCTAGCTCCCCGCTGTCGGCCTCTTTGTAGGATGTTGCTTTTCAAGGCTTCAGTCGATATTGTTTTTGCTACAGGGCAGCTTTCTCTCATGCCTCCTTGTGGCATGTGTAACCTCTTGGTCTTTCTCTTGTAAGCCAGCAAATACTTTTTGTTTGCTGCTGACTCCCCATAAACCACCAAGCAAAATGCTTTCTTTATCGGTCTACCCTGGTGCAGTCTATAGACTGTTCACTTGGTCCAGCAGATCAGCCGTTCAACTTCTGCCTGTGTTGGGCAAAAAGGTAAGAAGGGTGCATTTGTTTGCAGATGACTTGGATGAGATACAAGATGACTATGCAGCTGTTTCTCAAGATCCCGATACCCCTTACTGCAGTCAGGGGTTCAGAGCCTGCAATGCAGGTGGTAATTTTGAAGTACTCTTGGGTTGGTCATGAAGGTTGTGGCCTTTGTACAGGGTGGTCAGAGGAGGAGACAGCTCAGCTGTGGTGGCCCATTCCAATACATGACATGCAGAAGGCAGAGAAATAGTGGGATGTTGTGGGACCCATGCACCCTCGTCTGCTTCAGCTCTTTTCTGATAAATCTGTGATGGAGTCACTATGTGAGAGATGCTGCCTGCTCTCCTTCTCCCTTCACGAGGAGTGAAGTTTAATCTACTTTAAAACAACTAGAACAGTTCAAGGTCTGACCTTCTCAAAGATCTAAAGATGAGGCTATGCATCCAGTTGTCTGATCTCTGATGATAAGTGGTCATAGGGGAAGCTGTATTCCACCCGGGAGCTGCGATTCCCGGTCATTAGCCATTGCAGCAGACCTGTCATTCAGCATACGATGGGTATTTTCCTGTATTTTATTCCTCAACTGAGCTCCTAGTTATCTCTTCCCAAATTCTTCAGCAATAAAAATAAATGCTGACTCAGCAAATGAGTGTGGAGTTATTGGAATTTCTGGGACTCATCTGAATCATAGCAAGGACAAAAGGCTTTTAAGGCTCGTTGCAGAGTCATATTTAGACTTCATCTCTACAAGTAGCAGGATATCTGCAGCAGGATAAGATGTACAAACAGTGAGCTCATCCGTTTGATTCTTTTTGTCCTTAATCCCATAAAACCATCAACAAGGAATAATTTCCTCTTTCAGTAAGCTATCCCCCTGGGTATAAAACATCTCCCGTTCAGGGTCCTGACTTTTGGTACCTCAGTGGTACCTGAAAGCTCAAAGCTCTTTCAGATTTTGAGCAGTGGTTGCCAGGACAGCTCAAACAGCTCCAGATATAACCTTTGTTATGTTGTGTGCTGACAAGCCTTTATTTTTTGCCATGTTCTCTTATCTTGTGCTGCTTTACTTTTCACTTTCTCTTTGGCTTATGTTTATCTCTGTCATTCTGCATGTGATCTTCAGGCTGTGCTGGTGATCTGGTGTGCTGTTTTAGTACCATGAGATGATGTCCCATTTATGCAAAAGCCTCCATTGCTTTTGCTGTGCTGCATCAACAACAACAAGACGAGGAAGGGATCTTCAATCCAAAACTACCTGAAATGCATTCCTAGTAGGCTCTTGATCATGTTATTGTAGGACAAAAGATATCAGGTGTAGTTTGATTTGGCAAAGTGAAATAACCTTTCCTTTATGATGTTTGCTAACTATATGAAACCAATGATAATGCATCAATTAGCAGTGCACAAAGGGTGAATGGTCTCAGTATTTTGCGGAATAACAAATAGATATTTAACAATGTTGCCACTTTAATGTGCAATACACCTATCTTTTGCTAAGAGCATAATGCATTTCACAGTCGTGCTTGATAAGTTACAGAAATCTCTGGTTAAATGCACTCATACAGATCTGCATGAGTTATTTCATATCTCGATGTTAATCTTTTGTTTGCCATGTCTTAATGTTAACCTCTTGTTTGTGATTAAGCAGCCTCTAAGGCAGATCAAATTGCAGACAAGTGTTGGTCTAATCCTTTATTCTTGTTATACTTCTTAAGGGTTTATGTGCCAGAAAAAGTCTTTTGCTAATCTCTCCTTAAAACTTTCCAGCATTGGTGAGTATAAATTTGTACCTTTGGGTCTTTTGTTCACAAAAACATACAAACCACAAACAAACAAACAAATCCATGATAGTATTTTAACAGCTGTGATGATCTGGATCTTTGGCTTTAGCCAGTGTGAGCTTTGATTTGAGTCTTTTCAGGTATGTGAGACAAAGCCGCTGGTACGGTCAGGTCTTTGCTATGTTTTGGTGGTTCTCGTTGCCTTCAGGGTAGTCTCCTCTGGTGCTTTAGAATGCCATCATTCTTTGTGCTCACAGACAGGGTTTACAGGGAATTTCAACTTCCGTTTTCTGAATTTCCAGTTCAGTCCTGTTGTCTCTGTCTCTTTCCTTGCTGAGACCAACGTTACAACTGTAATAGAATTTAAATTGGCTGAAAGTGGTTATTTTGCCTTTAGTTACTCACATGGTCATTTATCATCTTCCCTTAACATGGAACATGATTTTGTATAGGTTTTTAATATTAAAAAAATACAACTGACGTAAATGCAATTTGTCAGTTCTTTTGTTCTTGATCTTTTAATTGATTCAAGAGCATAAGTAACTTGCAAAGTTAATGTGACCATAAAGTTACTTTTTGGTTAATGAAAAAACAAGGAGTACTAGAAAGAATTGTTAATATAGAGGTGATAGCTATCTCAGGGAACAGCTGGTCAGTATTGCTACATTGCTTAAAAAGTATCATAAATACATATTTCTTAGCTATTTCTAGGACAACAGAAAGGCACAAATACTACCCACAATCTGTAGAGACCTATTAGGAATGCATTTGTTCCTAGTGAATATTTAGAAATTAATAGCTGCAGATATAATCTGCATTTAACTAAATTGACCTGGAATATGCAGCAGTACGCCAGGATTGTTGGGAGCTCTGAGCTTGTAACCGGTGTTTCAGAACTGACTCTTGTATTTTTGCTACCGCAATTTTTAAATTCCACTTCAGAGGCACCTGATTTTCTGAAAAAGTGAATTACCTACTCTTAAGAAAAAAAAATAAGCTAGATTTAAGGTGCGTATGAAATCAGAGGCTTTCTAAATTACCAATTACATTACAAGACACAGATTGTCAGGTATAAAATAACAGTATGTGTTTCTTCTGACCTATCTTGAATTGGATTTTATTTGAAATTTTTATGACAGATTGACACCAATTCTAACAGGAGTTTTGAAATAACAGAGAATTCTTTAGGGATGTTTTCTCTTTAGTATTACATGGAATCATGCTGATTGTTAAACATGTAAACAGTTTTTTAAAAAGTATATACTAAATCACACTCCGTTAGAACTCAGTCTAATGTAATTACTGTTTAGAAATCTCAGTGCCTGTGTGTCTTAACTAAAGTATGCCACTTGCACTGGAAAATAAAAATGTGCAGTATTTTAAAGCAAATTCTTAACTGCCACGAAATTTGTGGATGAAAAACAACATCAGTAGTGTACTTGTCTCAGTCTATATTTACTTTAATACGTGTTTGATCAGAGAATTAATACTGCATGAGCTTGCAATTTTTCATTCAAATGTTGGGCAGTCTTGTCTTTAACCTTTTACATAATTTCTACTTTAGCAGGTAGCCGTAATAAGTCTGTTTTTATGAGTGCATAATGTAATATTTCATAATTATTATAATATCTTACCATATGTTATTATTGGACATATTATTATTAAGCCAGAAGCTATACATGTATGTAATTAAATCAGTCTTGGTCTGTTGCACTGCAAAGTCCTGGATCTTCTGGTAAGAGAGGAGAAACAGAGGCGTATTTTCAAGTGTAAAATCCATTTGTTTGTACAAACACAGCAATGTCATTTCCAAAGACTTTTTTTAAAATGTGATTTCCTATTAATTAAGGGGGGGACAAGTCAGTCCCCAACTCAGTCCCATGTGGATATGTGTTTTAAATCGGTGAGTCCTCTGGGCCATGACTGAAAGTCGCTTTTCTAAGCTGACTAGAATACAGCTTTGTACTGTGAGTAAAGGGAGCAAATGTCACGACCGCACCTGTATGTTAAGTGTACTGTAAATGCAAACACAAACTGAGGCCATGAAAGAGTGTGTGGTCATGGCATAAGCATCGACTTTGGAAAGGAACATGTTGGTATTGTGGCTGTGTGCAGCTGCCTGTCTGTCACTGTACAGGGTATTCTGTAACAGCCTCCTAGCCCCTTAGTGTTACGCTATAAAATTCTGTTGGAAATTCTTTGTAGGTTGATCCTACTTCTTTGTTGTATTATTTATTCTAGATGAATCAGACATCAGTAAAATCTCATAGAATACTTCAGTGGAACTGGCCCCTGGGGATAAAGTCTCTGGGTTTCATTATTGCAATTCCTTTCCAAGGAAAACTCAATGGTTATGCTTGATAGTGCTTGGCACGTCACTGGCCTGTTCTTTCTCAGCATGAGGAACCATACACACCGACCCCTGCTGATGTCTGTTGGTTTTAGTAGGTTTTGCATATCAGTAACAAAAATGACGTGGAAGATTGAGAAGATATTTTCCAAACAAAGTATGCTAGTGATTACACTACATTCAAATGCAAGTCTACATTTATACCCAGTTTCAGGCATGGTTAGATGCTTAGATGTTATTATTTAGAGCTACACAGAAATGCCTACGGAACAGGAGCATGGGAGGAGGATAAAGCTCCATTCTTACAAACTATAACTTTGTAGACAGTTTCTAGACAGACTGGCTCTTGTGTTTTGTTTCACCTTTATCTGCCAAAAGGTTCAAATCTGTTGCAAAGTTGCAGCTCCCAGGACATGGCACCACTGCCCTGAGCAAGCTGTTATGCTTGTATTATAGTAGTGAAACAGCAGGTTATTTATAGCTGACAAATCAGTGAAAAATCACATCAGCTGCTATGAAAACCACATACGAATAAAAATTTGACCCTCAACAAGCTGTCAGAGCAATCTCTGATCCTCCACTTTAATCTTCCCTTCTGTGGATCATTGGATACGTAATAAAAACATGAATTGCAAACCAAATCTGCTAGCTAAATCCCTGCTATTTGCTGCCGTGCTTACTTTTGGATTTGGAGTGTAGCTAATAGTTTCAAAGGTTGCTGCATATTTTTCTACTTTATCTTGCTCGAGTTACTAAATGAAATGGCAAGTTAAAATGCAGGCGAGGATTTTCTGTTACTCATAAGTGCTATGTCATCTCTGTGAAAGGCCATCAGCGTTACAGCCCAGCGCTGAAGCAGTGATGTTTATTTAAGAGGATTGGTGGCCAGAAATAAGCCACAGTGTATAATCAGACACAGGCCCTGCCTGGGCACCCTGCCACAACGTTTATTGCGTGTGCATTTCTCATAAGCAAAATGGCTACGTACTGAGGAGGATGGACGTGAAGTCTGGAAGAAATTACAGTTCAAATGGCAGTTCTTAACTTTCTGAGGAGGATTTAAGTGTATGTAAATATACCGGGATGAATGGGACTGTGCGACTGTGAGTTACCGAAAGCCAAATGGGGAATGTCTGTGGATGTGTAAGGGCTGAAAAGGAAGAACAGTGTTTAGATCCTGCCAAAGCTCCGTTAAGTCCAGCTAAACATTCCCCTGGAAGAAGATATTTCAGAAGAAAAAGGAGAAACAAGTCAACCGAGGAGGGACCAGATTCAGTACAGGTTAAAGAAAATGAAGAAAGAAGCCAGTATGAAGTGGGGATTTCAGAAAACACTGAGAAACATCCCAAGGGTGTGGAATTGGCTGATTCCTTCCTCCGGAGAGTGACAGTGGCTGGTAATGCTCTGCCCGTGAGTACAGACCTTTCAGCTGATCTTACTACAGCAAAAGTTGTACTGGGTGAAACAAAGAGTGATTCTCTTTGTGAGGACAGTTTTCATGGTGATAATCAGAGGCTCTCCAAGTCTGATGAAACAGAGACATGGTTAAAGGAGCAAGGCAAGAAGAGTTCAGAGAAACACTGTACGTGGAAGAGGAAATGCTTGGAGGATGACAAAAGGAGAGAATTTGCATTCCTGAAGAAATCTAGTGGTCTTTGTTATGGAAAAGCAGCCAGCTTGGATTCTGCTATCCACATTTTAGGTAGACAACGTGATGAAACTGGGTTAAACATAACTTCTTGCAGAGTTGTTGAAGATGTCCCAGGAAGCAGTAAATCTGAAAAGCTGCACCACTTTCTTTCTGAAAGCAAGAGTGATCCACTGCTTGAACAAAACAGGTTTTATTCCTCTGATGCTGTGTTTTCCCAGTTGTCTAAAGAAAATACATTATTTAGCATTCCGCCAAACAGGAACAAGGTAAATATTTTGGCATAGTGTATAATATTTGAAAATTAAGTAAGAATAAATACTGGAACAGTATTTTTACTGTTACAAAAATATCTTTACTGTATATAAGCCTTTTACCCCTGCTGTGATGCTACAGGTAGTCATAGGACAGGGCATGTTGTTTCATGTTTTCCACAGGTTAAGTAATATCTCTGTTCTTCCACAGTGTTGATGTATCCTTGTGCTGTTTTGCTGTCTGTAGTCTGATGTGTTTCCTAATTTAGGAAAAATATTTCCATGTTAAAATGGTTCTAGAAGGTGGAGTGAATTTTAGAGAGCTGTTTAAGTTCACATTTAATGTCTGCAGTAAATGTCATCAACTTTTGACAGTCTTGTAATTCCTTTGGGCCTTGTATCAAGGAAATGAATATTTCTAATTCTTTTCGGTTATGGCCAATAGGAACTGAAGAGATAGAAGTATGTAGGCAGCTTGAAATAGAAAAAGTAAGCATAAATCATGTTAATAACTCTCTACAGTTCTTTTAAAAGCTCTTTCCTCCCAAACTGTCTGTATGACCTATTAATAGTAGTTATTGAAATTCTGTCTTCCTCTGAAGGTAGGATTATTTTCCTTTTACAATAAAAGAAACCAAAGCATAAGGTTAGTTGCAGAATATTGGAAGGAAAGCAATTTTTTTTTTTCTGTTGGTATCCATGCTTACCCATTCAGTCCATATTACTATTTTTGCCCCACTCATCTGTAAGTTTGGATCTGAATCCAGGATCTGGTCCAAAACTGATTTCCCTTGCTCAACATGGATGTCTGAGCTTTGAGTTGGGGGAACAGAAGGAATGGACTAGTGCCAAAGATACTCTTTCCAGCAAAGAGCAACTGCACTTCTGTTGTTTACATAATTCACTTTCGTAACAGGAATCATATTATATTTTTCTGAGCTTAGTTTTTAAATACAGATAACACATCAAATTACATCACACAGTACACACTAGTACAAATAGGCTCCTAATACACACGGAGATCTTTGCCCTTCTAATCTTAGCTGGAATTCAGGAACAGCTTAGGGATATTCTTTGATTTGAACAAAACGTCATTACTGAGTAAAAGAGTATGAGGCCTTGTCAGTTCTGCCAAGCATGGCTGCTTTTTCTGTATAATCAAAATAATACAGCTTCTAATATTGCTGCAGTTGTTACTCCAACCAGGCATACAACCCTTGTTACCACAGGAGTAGAAGAGGAAACACGAGCCTTTTGTTGAGCACCTACATCAATACTGAGGGCTGTGCTGGTGATATTGATAAAACACTGTGTAAAGGGATAAATATGAAATCTGCTGACAGGTCAAGCTAAATGCCCAAGTTGCTGAAATGTCTGGTTTTCAAGTTCAGCTCCCTTTCTCCACCCAAGATTATGAGTATGAGTAATTTTAAGAGCACCTAGCTTTGACCTATAAAGGAAGACAACTAGATTTCAGACTCTAGCTTATTTTACAAAGTCATGACCACCTTCCTTTTGATTACTTTTGAGAACTAAATTAGTATTTGCATCTCCTGTATTTCAGTATAAAACAGTGAAGCTGTTAGTTATCCGCAAAGTTCCTGTTATCAGCCTGAGCTGATACACAAGGTTTGCAGTTACCAGTCTCAGTTTTTACCATTTTCTTTACTGTAATTACAGAGATCAGCAGTCTTCACTCACCGTGTCAACTTATTCATGCTGTAATGTACTCTCAGCTTCCACAGTGCCCCAGATGCGGCTGATATTTGACAGTGTGGTAGCTTTTCAAACTCAGAGACAGGCATACAGAGGAAACGCATTGGTACAGCTGGCTAATTTGCACTGTAACGTGTTTTACCCTCTGAAATGGCTTAGTCCCCACTACTGGAATACATCCCTTAAGTTTCTTTCTGTGGTACGTGTTCTTATGCATGTAAACCAGTTACGTTTTCATGTTTAAATAAATGGTACCTCAGTACCTCTGTTTTCCTATTTGTAAAATTAAGGTAAGCAGGGCTTTGTGAAACGTTGTTCCTGACTGTTCACTAGTAGCTTTGAGAAAATCTTTTTTTACTCTCTGATGGAGCCTTATTTCTGCAGCCCTTTGCTCCTAATGCAGGAACATGACTTCCTTGAGCAAGATACGCTCTTACACTGTTGTGACTCAGGGCTGTCCTAGAGCAGATGGCAGTTTGCACAAAGGTCAAGAAGTTGTGAATCGAGACTGAAGGAGGTTTCCTGCAGGAGAGCCCTTCTCAGTGATGTTTTAGCACAATGCAGGTAGAGTAGAAAATCAAGGCTGTAGTTTTGGCTTCTATACAGGAGATACTGCTGCCGTGATATTTGATGTCTCCTGTGTTGAAACAAGCCATGGTTTTCATTCACTATCAGCAAAAAATAGCTACCAGCTGGTTTTACCACCACTGTTTGGTGGTTGTCAGCTTCTGTCACAACCAATGACTTCTGTGTATCACATTATCAATCACTATTCTTCCAGTCTAGATTGTGGTAGTTTCAGTTCTGGTTTATGGATGTACATGTTTTCTAGAAAAAAAAATTCTAATATGTGAAGAGAATAACTAATCTACTTCCAGTGTTTAACTGTTGTCTTGGCTGCGAGTTCCTCAGCTGTTTTTTTGCCATGCATCTACATAGTGTCTGATACAGTGGATTTCTTATCTATAGTACTAATAATAATCTGCAAGAAAAAAAAAAACCCACAACAAAAACAACAACAAAAAGGAAAAACAATTCGTATTTGAGTCAGGTTGAAGGTAATACACTTGCTTTTATATAAAAAATGTAGAATATTTGTAACCTGCATATTCAGCAGAATACTTCCGGCTAAATAGTGATATCTTTATTATTTCGGTTATTATTGGAAATAATTGTAAGATAACAAGACAACTTCCACCTATATCCACCATCATATAATCTTGTATTATCTATTCATATAGTACAGTTAAGGGAGGAAGAGATGCCAGTTGCTCTTCTGGAATGTGATTAGCACAGTAAAGGTGCAAAAGTCAGTTTTGCTTTATTGGCACAGTATTGTTTACTTCCTTGTAATATTCACAAGAAGCAGACGCAATCCACCTTAAATGCTGGTGAAAGAGATCTGTAATCATTGATGGAACTACAAAGCCATGCCTGCAAAGGTTCTGGACAGGTCATCTGGGTCATCTCTGTACATGAAGGCACAATAATTTAATGAAAACTGTTCTTGACTGATTCTTGTTCTACTGTGTCTGCCTTATTGGTGGTTTCGCATGCTTCCTGAGTAATTATTCTAGTGCTCATCTGTCTTTTTTATTAAAAACTGGTTTTAGCTGAAAACAAGTATGCTCATTTTAAACTCATCTCATTGCCAGAAGAGTTGATTTGTTACCTTTTTTTGCAGCAGCATTTTATGTATTTGAAGACTGTTGTCACATCTCCCCTCAGTTTTTCCTACTTTATATAAACCTAATTTTTCAATCTTTCCTAACAGGTCATGTATTTTTAGATCTTTGTTGTTCTTGTTTTTCTCTTTTGATCTGCTCCAACTGATGCAGTATTTTTTGAAGGGTGTTGCCCCAAGCTGGACTCGCAGTTCCACAGAGCCTTGTGAGAGCTGAATCGGAGCATTTGAATTTATAGCCAAATGAAAACTCACAAAGTCCAAGTGTAGCGTCAGGGGAGATGACTTCTTGTGATCACGTGCAAGTTCAAATTCCATTCCTATAACTATACTTCCCTTAACATGTTGTCAACAATCCTTTTCAAACACAACACGTAACTATTTAGCTTAGGTGGAAAACAGCATTTCAAAATCTATCCATATTAGCATATTCTCTTTTATTTCTTTGTGTTCTTCAGACTTCTGTGGTGTAAGGCTAGCTGACATCAGAATATATGTCATTATACATCATACATCTCTAGCTTATTATGTACTTTTGTGCATTTAAGTACATTATGTCAAGTTTGGACTTGCTTCAAAACATTTGGGATAAGATGGAATCGGAGGGAATACTCCTTACTTACTATAAAGTCTTCCTCTTCTCCTGTTTGCACTGTAAAAAATCAGCCACAGATATCCAGCAGCACTGTTGATCTCTTTTGGAAAGTGTTCTCTGATCTGATCTGCTCTGCTCTTTGGACTCAAAACTGCATCACTGAAATCACTGTGAAGAGTTTGAAGGTTTTTGGTGTATGGATTTCGTATACGTTATGATGCAGAGAAAACTTACAGGCAGAGAAAAAACACGTGCAGTAGCAGAAGTGGACTAGTTCTCCCAGTTAGAAGCAAGAAATAGAGTATTTAGTGCCAATTAAGACTTTGAACCTGAAATGTTAGGGCTGTGCAGAGAATTACTTGTGTCTCTTTTTGTTGCATACCTTATAATTCATATGCTTTGAGATAATTTGGAAAACTGGATCTCTAGCAAACAACTGTTCAAACTCATGCAAACTCAATAATTTGTTCCATGCTCAAGGAACAAATGTCCTCTAGTAACTAATTATAGTGGGAAAATTACAGGTTTGTGGGGTATAAGAATGAAAGTTTCACACAAACTGTTTGCTTTGAAGCCCAAAATCTGAACAGTGCAAGATTTGATTGCCCTTATTTTCAGTTTTAATATTCCTAATTCAGTAGTCCTTATTTTTCTTTGTTGTGGCAAGTGATGTTTTAAATATTGATGGTGTATAGTTAGTAGATGAGAGTCTATGTTGTCCTTATGAAGTTATCAAAGGAAAGATGATTTCTCTCCCTCTCTCTGACACCTTATTTTGTGGGTATGGTATTTTACTTGTTAGGTAGTTCCAAGTTATAGGGCATCTTGCGAAGTAGAGCTCATATTTGTAAGTGTAATAAAATACAGCTCTTTGACTCACCATTTCCTTCAGTGTATTTTTATAGTTTTTGAATATGAACTACGTGTTCAGGAAAAAGTGTGAAACCTTAGCCTTGAAATCTGAAATACTTTATTTAGAGAACAGAAGTGCTCAGCCTGCTTCAGGTCTCAGGCTAATGTTAGTGTTCCTTAACCAGCACTGAAATAGGCTACCTCCATGAGTGAAAAGCAACTTTAGTTTTTAAACCCAGTCTAGTCTACTCATCACATTTTCTTCAGATGGCCAACTGTGCTGGTTTTGGCTGAGATACAGTTAATTTTCTTTGTATGAGCTAGTGTGGGGCTATGTTTTGGATATGTGCTAGAAACAGTGTTGATTATACAGGGATGTTTTCCTCACTGCTGAGCAGTGCTTACACTGAGTCAAGGCCTTTTCTGCTCCCCACACCACCCCACCAGTGAGTGGGCTGGGGGTGCACAAGAATTTGGGAGAGGACGAGGTAGGGACAGCTGACTCCAACTGACCAAAGGGATATTTCACACCAAATGATGTCATGATTAGCATATGAAACTGGGAGAAGAGGAAAGGGGCTAATGGTGTTTGTCTTCTCAAGTAACTGTTACGTGTGATGGAGCCCTGGCCCTGCTGTCCTGGAGGTGCCTGAACACCTGCCTGTCCATGGGAAGTAGTGAATGAATGTTTTGCTTTGCTTGCCTGTGCAGCTTTTGTTCTACCTATTAATCTGTCTCAGTCCACGAGTTTTCTCAATTTTGCTCTTACAATTCACTCCCCCACCCATTGCAGGGGAGTGAACAAGCAGCTGTCTTGGGGCTTGGTTGCCAGCTGGGGCTAAACCACAACACCAACTAGGATGCTGAATGGTGCTTGGAAGATTTTTGGATTGAAAATGCTGTTAATCTTAGGGTAATGAGCTAAATTCATGTTTTAGCCATCCAAAACTTGGATTGCAAGCTTGCCTAGTGGTCAAGCTCAGAATAAGAAATATTCTCCTTGTGTTTGTGTACATAGCTACCAGTGTTGCTTGTATGTAACAACAGATACAAGTGGGACCTTCAGAAGTTGCCTTAATGTCTGAAAATGCTTGTTGCCAGAGGAATCTACTGTGCCCTCAAATATGCTGCGTTTGCACTCCGCAGTCTGAAGTGTACACAGCCATTGCCAGGCAATGAGCCGTGCAGGAGGCTAAAGGTTTCAACCTAGCAGTAAGGAATGGCCATTAGCAAATTACATTGCTGGATTGCTGAGTTAGAATATATTTTAAAATGTGATACTTAAGGATTATACGTGGAAGACTTACTGAAAATGACAGGGAAAAATGTAGGTTTGGAGGGGTTTTTCTGCTAGACATCTGGCACTTCCAGATGACATCGTCTCTTTCAGAAGCATTGTCCGGATAAGTGATAAATGGTTGACTGCATTTATGTTGTGGTCTAGTTGTTCTGTGATGAATAGAAACTAAAGCTACTGAAAAAATATTTAGTTTGCTTTCTTGCTTCGAAATACCAAAGAATAAAGGTAACCCACTGAAAGAAAATCTTACACTACAGATGAGTTCCCTAGTTTTTTTTAGAAGAAAATTTTCAGACTGATTTTAAGTTGGTCTTTTGCCACATCGGATTCCCTGTTGTCTTCACATGCAGGACTCATACCATCTGTATTTTGTGTGATTTCATGTAGTAAATACTCCTTACAGGATTTTGATACCTAGAAATTTATAAGCCATCACAGCTACATGTGGTTCTCTTCAGTGTCTTAAACAAAAAAAAGATATATTTTTTTTCTCTCTCTCTTTGATTTTTCTTTAAAATATGCAATGTTGAAGCTGGAGACAATAGGATGCAAAAAATGCTGTCAGATCTTTGAGGTGTTTATGAGCTAGGTGAACAGTTAAAACGGCTCCACTTTCTAGTATCAGTGCCTCTATCTTTCCCTTACCTAGAGCCACTGGATTTGATGACCTGTGATAAGAATCTGAAGAACTGCTTTCACAATGTGCTGTTTTGTGAATACTTGCATAGTAAATTAATTTGTTCCCTGCGTAAATTTACTCATGTTTGCTCTATGTCCGTAAATGCTCGTTGTCCCCTGGAGGTGTGAGAGGTGGTGAAGCAGAAGCTGCAGAGGGCGCTGCAGCAGCTGTGTTGCCCTGGCAGCCCAAGGCTCTTCCTTAGTCCCCCAGTTGCTGGTGCTGCCCACCACCTCCTGTCAGGCAGTGACATGGCAGCATTGGTAGGAAAGCTGCATCTCTTTGTTCCTGGCACTGTGTTTTGTGTGGCTTTAACATGAGAAAAACGCGTAATTCCCAGCCTAGCCTGTCTGAATTCCCCCAGGAAGATCCCAGACAGGAGATACCTTTGTGTGCAGAGGTTTCAAGGCCAGGAGGCATCATTATGACTGTCCCGTCTGACCTCATGAACATAGCTCTCTGGTTTACACTAGAACAGGTTTGCTGGAATTGTCACAGCTCTGGAGTAAAGCCTCTTCAGGAGCTAACTCAGCACCTACCTCTCCCCCAGAGCGGTCTGTGGGCAAACCTGCCCTCAGCCCTGGCCTCGCGCTGCCTCCAAAGTCACAGCAGACCGGTGTTCTCGCCACAGGGCTGCTGTAGGCTCGTGCCGTGGGGCCTCTTCCTAGTGGGCTCACCGAGGTGCGTGATGTCCACCCACAAATCTTGGCCTTGTCTCAAGCCCTCTTGCCTCTGCCCAAGCCCTTCAGCCTGCTTTTCATAATGTCTGAGCTGCAGTACATGGGTCCTTGCGCAATGCCTATTGGTACTTGGATTCTTAGTCTTCTTCATAATAACATCTTATACTATCTGCTCTTAGAATAAGTGGGGAAAGGTGGCCACTTAGAAGAAAGACAACCTATGATATCACTTCTTCAAGGCATGTCTTCTCTTTGTTATATCTTGCATTTCAGATACACATTCAATACAGTTTCTGTCACATAAGGTGCAAACAGTACACGTGCGGATTAGGGAAATGTCTGCTTCATATTCATACAGTGATAGTTTTCTAAGCAAACTGACTGAACTTCATTAAGGGAGAATTTAAGGTACTAGAAAGTAGTACTTGTATGTAATCTTCACAACGCTTTCCTTTTTTGTCTGACATGAAGTTGATGATGCTTAGATAAACTAAAAACAAATATCAGGAAAAATTGTCATGTATCATCCTTCAACCTTTCAGTCATTCCTGAAATGCTTCTCAGAGAATTTTATTCTAAACCCATTATTGTCAGTTTTCACTGTAAATGACTGTTGTGTTACTGAATTCCAGAACAGCTTATATTACGATTTAACCCATTTTAAAAGAAGATAAACACTTCAGCAAAGTAAAATAGGTATAATATGAATATCACTATTACATAAGTTGTGAATATATACATAAAATGTCATCTGTAAATGTAATTATATAACATTTATGTATAATAGGTGTAATACATAAAATAGTCTATTATTCACGTTATCAACATAAAATAGACATATTAAGTATTTTTCATCATTTAATAGTATTACATTGTCTCCAGAAATTAAGAGGGTGATAACTAGCTAACTTAAGAAAATTGTGAAGCTATGAATTTTGTAGTTCATATTGAGGACACTAAGAGTGTGTAAGGATGTGACATGAAGGAGTATTAATACAGTGACTAATAATAAAAATATTTATGTATACAGGTATTGGACAGAAAATTCTTCAACAATGCAGAGTGGTTTTATGCAATATTTTTAACATTATTATGTGTTAAATATAATTGTAATGTTTATATTAACTGTATTTTAGATATCTGATATCCATGTTACTGGAGAGTCAGAGGACATGTCTGCTAAAGAGAGGCTGCTCCTGTGGTCACAGCAGACAACCGAGGGTTATGCTGGAATCCATTGTGAAAATTTCACTACCTGCTGGCGTGATGGAAGGTTATTTAATGCCATCATTCATAAATACAGGTAAGTATTCTGTTTGTTCCCTTGAAAAATATTAATTACAGCATTTTAATGTACACAGAGAAGGCTCTGTGGTTCATGCCTGTAATAGCACTGCAGCTGCTGAGACAATACTGACTCTTCCTGAGCAATTCCCTGCTCTCTGCAGCCCAAGGATGCCTCATTAACCCTTATGTGTCCCTCCTTACTCAGAGGAGCATCTCCATGAATCCTGCCCGTCTCTCTTTGGCCACCTCCAAGCTGCTGAGAATGTCCCCAGGTTTCAGTCTTTGTCACAGTCCTTTTTGGTCACCTTGATTTTGAAGTATAGGCAAGGTACAGTCAGAACTGATCTCAAAAGTCCAAAACTACACTGCTGGTAAAGTCCATCAGCTACTGCATGACCTGAGATATGCCCAAGGGCCCCTTATTTTTCCTTGTGTGACTTTACCATGCCCCTGAAGCCTAGAGCTTCTTTGGTGTTTCTGCTTGGAGCCCAGATCTACTCTGAGATGTCTCCTGTAAAATGGCAGCATATTCTCATGAAAAATGAGACCAGTTGTCTTGAATGTTCTTAGTCAGGGAAGTGTGCTATTTTCTCCCTGTTTTGTTGCTTTTGTGACCATAGTCTTATAGACAGGCATTTGTAGAACTAATGGTGGCTGTGGCTAGAAGCTAAAGGTTGCACTACATTAACTTTCTTAAAATACAGTGGAAGAATTCTACTGATGAGATAGGATTTCTAATTCTAGTTTCTAAGTAAAAACAGGTCTCTTTTGACAAAGCCAGCTTTGGCATCAAAACTTGACAGAGGAACAAGATTTAAGATCGTTGCTGTGCTCAGCATTCTTTCTCAGTTGGCAGCATCTCTCTGGTTTTGTACGTTTTTTGTTTCCTAAATTGAATAAAGAGGTTTGTGTCTTAGAGGACCACATGGGAGAGTAATCTGGCCACTGGGCTAACTAGCTTGTGCTGACTTGTCCCTCAGTGTGCAAGGCTTGCAGCTTCTGGGTTTCATTGTAGCATAAGTAAATAGTTTGTGCTTTATACACTGGGGCATATCATAACGAAGTTTGAGGGTACATTATTTCCTTGGTATAATACCAAAGGAGTGTCCCAAGTAGGGAGGGACAAATGTGGTACATTTTAATGCAGCTTCAAGGAACAGACCCTGGAGCAGATTATTCTCTTCTTGAATTTCCTCTTGCGGGACCACTTGGCTCACCACAGAGAGAAGAACAGGCAGAGCCAACACACACACCGTATGGGAACCAGGACACTGAAGTAAAATGGGCGAGTCAAGCAGATGCAGCCTTTTCCTCACACTCTGTGTAGAGAGGCTGCAAGCATAACATATAGTGTACTGAGCCCCAGAGAAAGTGGCTGTGGCAGTACATAGCTCCGTGGTAAAAGGAAGCTGCAGCTGAATCAATGAGTTCTCTTTCTGACTAACGCTTCTGTTCTGGGTAGCTGGTCAGGGAGGAGGACCATGCCAGCAAGTCTTCTTTTAGTAACGTAGCAAGACAAAGGGAAATAGCTGGCAAAGGAGTGGGCTGTTTTACTTCAGGACAGAGCAGCCAAGAGAATGAACATAGCACAGGCAAGTATTTGAAAAAATAAACAATTTGGAAGAAAGGAAAGCGCTTAATGAAACAGAATAATGGAAAGTATTTCCCAGAACTTTTTCAGAGCCTTGTACCACTTGCATAGAGTAGTATAGCCTTTACGGCTCAGCAGCTAGTAGTTGTAGTATATATAAGTTCATAAATAATGAAAACCTCGAATTCTGTCCTCTGGCTGTGCAAATGTTAGTGCCTTGGGATATGACTGAGTACATGCAGTTGCTTTGCTGGAACAGTGTTTCTGGCAGCACTCGCTGAGTTTAGTTCACAGTGTTTCAGCAAGGAAGCACAGGCGCCTTTGACGTGAGTGTGTCAAAGCAGATGATTCAGTGGCTGAAGAGCAGAGTCCGTGTTTTTGCGTGCTTCTGTGCCAGCTTCCATTTAGCTTATCCTCTTCCTGTAAACATAACTTCTGCACTTAAGGATCCCGTGTCCTTCCCAGGAATGTTTACTGTCCTTATCTGATGTCTTTTTGCTGTGAGAGGTTACAGATTCTTGGACTCCATCTTGCTGATGAAATCAATGAGATTCTTCTACTGATTTCAGTGAGCTTCTATGTTTCTTTGCTGTTTTGTACTGTTAAATCAGAGATAATAGTTTCCAGGTATTGCTCACAAGATAGGAATGGTCTTTCCAAACAGTCATCTGATATTGTTAACTGCAGTATTTTACTCCAGGGAACTCTTTTAAGGCTTGGTTTGTGTTCTGAGCAGTAAGTAGGTTAAACACTAACAAAACGTGCACATTTTGAGCAGTGACTCTCCATATGCTCTGTTTGTCTGTTTTAGTAGCTCCCAGTTTGCGGGTCCCAGGTGTTCTCAGGAGCTGGGCAGAGCATCCTGCAGAAGCCACTGGCTGGTGTGCTCTCCAGGGCAGGTGACCAAGCGTTCCTGCTCGGACAGTGGGGTGGGTGTGGGGTGCTGGCACCGCAGAGCACCCCTCTGGGTGCACATATGTCAGTCGTGGTGCAGCGTGGCAGCCCCTCCTGTGCCAGGTATGCTGTGCTGGCTGAAGACACCTCTCCTTACAGAAGTGCCATACGCCCTGGGCCAGGAGTGTTTGCTCTCTGTGAGTTGGGACGGTGCTCTTCAGCAGGGACATGACTGCCAGACCTGGAAGGGATGTAAATGTGCCCAGACCTAATTTTAAGGGGATGACAGTGCTATTATAGTAATAACCAGAATGCTGAGAAATACCCGGGCATGTTACTGGTGTCTAGAATTGCAGTTGTACTGAGCGACAATAAGCTGCATAATATTGGATGGAGAGCGCATACCCATGTCACGGCACAGCGATGGGAAACTCCCGTGGAGGGTCTGTCAGGTCAGGGCCTGGCAGCCAGGGCTGATCTCAGTGCCCCAGTCAGGAGTGGGGCAGCCGGGGACATTGGGGCAACACCAGCCCCAGGCATGGGGCACATCCCTGGGGATGGGCTGTGGCCGGGCCCGGGATGCGGGCCTGCAGGTGGACTGAACCGCTGCAGGGGTCAGGGCTGGGCTTGGGGCCAGAGGTGAGGGCACCAGCAGCTCCCAAAGGACAGGAAACACGCTGTCTGTGAGCTGAACCTGAGCACAGACAGGCAGCCTGTACTCGCAGCGCTGACACCATGGCTGAGCAGTCCTTTCTGGATAAGTCATCAACAACACCAGCCATATAGGTCCAGCATGATTCCTACAGTCATTTGTCCATGAGATAACTAGATGTAACTTTGCAGTTTTAGGTGACAGGGGATGGGAGTGGCAGGTTATAATTACCTCCTCTCCAGGCATAAGTGATTTTTTAACTGGCAAGTGCACACCAGCTTCAATACATCAGGAAACTGCAGAAGCCGTGTTGGGCTGGGCGAGGAGCTGGGCTGTGAATCAGCTGCCGACGGGCGGGGAGTGTCTGCCCTTGGTGGGACAGCCCGGCTGCGCTTAACAGCCTCAGAGGATTGTTTCATCTGGGCTGCTCATAGTCATCTCCATTTTTTCTGCCCAGTAGAGGATCCCAGCACCTTTTGGTGCAAACCAGCCAAGATTTATGATGCCGAACTGCAGGAATAGCACACGTATTTGCCATGGCTCTCTGCTTCCCCAGGGTGCCTGGGAGGAGCAGGAAAGGGCCAACATGACCAGCTGTAGAACCCGCGCAGCATCTTGTTGGAGCTCAGCTCGCTGGTGTGCGGCGGCCGGGCGAGACGGGTTCCTGCCCAGCCCCTGCCCTGCGGGCACCCACGGCCGTGCAGGCAGCACCCGCCTCAGCGCCCAGCCTGGGCAGCTGGGCAGCGCGCAAATCCGTCACCTGCTCTCCTGAGCAAACGCGGGACATTTACTTCCTTTCCTCTCAAGCAACACACATTAGGCTGTCAGAGCTTTTTGAAAGGGCCTTTAGTTGCTTTCTCTCTTACCTCTGCTAAGAGTATGAATGAGTTTCCAGTGATTTTGCAGTATTCTTTAAAGGAAAGGAAAGTAATTTTATGAATGACAGAAATGAGAGGAAAAAATTACTCTGCGATACTTGGCTCCATATACCACTGGATTATTTTTTTTTCCCCACAGATTTAGGAAAATGTAATTTGTTTTCATGTAAGAAGGTTGGTTATGTGTTCAGCAGGTTCCAGCGGTCTGTGTTTATAATGTAAGATTGAAGATTACTCGGCTAAACTTCTGAAGAGTATATAAAATGTGGTTGAATCCTGGGAAATGAATGGGGCTCCCCACTGGCCTCAAGAACTGCCTCAGGGGGCTCCATTGCAGCTCCAGGATTTTGCTTTTCATGTTGTTATTCTGTGTGAATATTTGTTCTTACATAGAAATATCAAATAAAATAATCAGATTAAAAAGTCAGTTTTAATACTGAACATTACCACGTTTGTTAATTGTACATTTTTATTTACCATTTCCCTGAAAATAAGACCTACTATGAAAATAAGCCCTAGCATGATTTTTCAGGATTTTTGAGGATGTTCTAAATATAAGCTAAAATAAGCCCTAGTTGCAGTTCATAAAAAATGTCAATTTAAATAATGTCCAGGTAAATGTAAAAAAGTAAGCATCTTTTAGAGCAAAAAATTAATAAAAGACCCTGTCTTATTTTTGGGGAAACAAGGTAAATATATAATCTTTCAGACTCTTTTGAACCTCCATACCTTTTCTGGATGTGGGATCAGGTCCATTAGTAAAAGCTACAGATACGCCCTGGAGATTCAAGAATATTCTGTATATCTCATCTATTATGTAATTGGCCTTTTATAGCTTAATTTTTAATTGAAGACGTGTTACTTTAGTGTGTTGTGTTGGAAGAAATCTGACTTCAGGCAGTTTAAAAAGTACAGTATGTTTCTTTCATACCATCATATCATACATAGCAAAAACCTGTAAGCCAGACTTCAGTGTCGGAGACTGTAACGCTCAGATTTTCCCAGAGATACTACCGTTCTGCATGCTGGGGGCTTCATCTTGCAGCTCTATCACCTTGTGTATTTGTAGTCACTATGCTGCGTTTTAGGTAAATGGTCTTGATTTCTGTATTTGTTTTCTTATGTACGTGCCTTTTGCTAAGGGAGAAGAAATACTCATTTTTTTGTAAGTGTATCCCAGTGTAGAAACAGTTGTCTATAGGGAATGAAGGCTACTCTTCTTTCACAGTATCACAGTATGTTTGGGATTGGAAGGGACCTCAAAAGATCATCTAGTCCAATCCCCCTGCTGGAGCAGGAACGCCCAGGTGAGGTCGCACAGGAACATGTCCAGGCGGGTTTTGAATGTCTCCAGAGAAGGAGACTCCACAGCCCCCCTGGGCAGCCTGTTCCAGTGTTCTGTCACCCTCACTGAGAAGAAGTTTTTTCTCAAATTGGGAGTTGTGTGCCAGATTGAAGTTAGTAGTCCAAGCTGGCAGCGAGGACATCAACAGAAGAAGTACTAAGATAATTAAAAAAGACTTTAAAGAACTGGCTCGGTCAGTTCATGCGACGGGAGCACAAGTGATATTTGCCTCAGTTCCTGTGCTATCTGGGATGGATGAGGAGCTAAATAAAGAGAGAAGTAGAAAAGCCCATCTCATCAACAGGTGGCTTAAGGATTGGTGTCACCGTCAAAATTTTGGGTTTTTTGACCATGGGGCAAACTCCATGGTACCTAGTCTCCTCAGATCAGATGGGGTTCATCCTTCTAGGGAGAGCAAGAGGACTATAGCCCATAAGTTGGCAGGGCTGATCAGGAGGGCTTTAAACTAGGTTTGAAGGGGGAAGGGATTGAAACCGCGCTCTCCAAAGATCAGCCTAAGGATGGAAAGCCTGAATTAAGAGTGAAATCAGCAGCCCACTTGAAGTGCATGTACACTAATGCACGCAGTATGGGCAACAAACAAGAGGAGCTGGAAGCCATTGTGCAGCAGGAAAGCTATGACATAGTTGCCATCACAGAAACATGGTGGGATGACTCTCATGACTGGAGTGCTGCTATGTGTGGCTACAAGCTCTTCAGAAAAGACAGGCAGGGTAGGAGAGGTGGAGGGGTGGCTTTATATGTTAGAGAGTCACTCGACTCTGTTAAACTTGAGGTCAGCGGCGACAAGGTTGAGTGCCTGTGGACCAGAATCAGAGGGAAGTTCAACAAGGCTGATATCCTCGTGGGTGTCTGTTATAGACCGCCCAGCCAGGACGATGAAGGAGATGAATTATTCTACAAGCAGCTGGCAGATGTCTTAAAATCAGCCCTTGTTCTTGTGGGTGACTTTAACCTGCCGGATATCTGCTGGGAGCTCAATACTGCACAGAAGAGGCAGTCTAGGAAGTTCCTAGAGTGTATAGAGGACAATTTCCTTCATCAGCTGGTAAATGAGCCTACCAGGGGCAAGGCCCCACTAGACCTACTGTTTACAAACAGAGAAGGGCTGGTGGGAGATGTAGTGGTTGGAGGCCACCTGGGGCATAGCGACCATGAAGTAATAGAATTTTCAATACGCAGAGTTGCAGGGAGAACCATTAACAAAACCTCTACGCTGGACTTCCGGAGGGCAGACTTTTGCCTATTCAGAAGCCTAGTTCAGAGCATACCCTGGGAAACAATGCTTAAAAACAAGGGGGCCCAGGAGGGGTGGACATGCTTCAAGCAGGAGGTTTTGAGTGCACAGGAATAGGCTATACCAGTGTGCCGAAAGGCTAGCCGGCGGGGAAGACAACCGGCTTGGCTAAACAGGGAGATTCTGAAGGAAATCAGAAATAAAAAGAGACTTTACTGACTGTGGAAAAAAGGGCTGGCTACTTATGAAGAATTTATAGAAATAGCTAGATCATGCTGAAAAAAATCAGGGAAACAAAAGCGCAATTTGAGGTTAATTTGGCCAATTCTGTCAGGGATAATAAAAAGTCCTTCTTTAAATATGTTAATAACAAAAGAAGGGGCAAGGAAAACCTCCATTCTCTGCTGGACTTTGAGGGAAATATAGTTAACAAAGATGAGGAGAAAGCTGAAGTACTTAATACCTACTTTGCCTCATTTTTCACCAGAAGTACAGGTGGCCTTCAGGACAACTCACCTCTGGAGGTGGTTGACACAGATAGGAAGCCAAACAGACCCCTTGTATTCCAGGAGGAAATAGTTGGTGATTTGCTGAGCCATCTGGATCCTCACAAGTCTATGGGACCAGATGGGATCCATCCTAGAGTGATGAGGGAGCTGGCAGAAGAACTTGCCAAGCCGCTCTCCATCATCTTCCAACAGTCCTGGCTCACTGGGGAGGTCCCATATGATTGGAAATTGGCCAATGTTACCCCAGTCCACAAAAAGGGCTGCAAAGCTGACCCTGGCAACTACAGGCCTGTCAGCCTGACCTCGGTGCCTGGCAGGGTTATGGAGCAGATCATCCTGAATGGAATCACCCAGCACCTTCAGGATGGACAAGGGATCAGACCCAGCCAGCATGGGTTTAGGAGGGGCAGGTCCTGTCTGACCAACCTGATCTCCTTTTATAATCAGGTGACTCAGCTGGTGGATGAAGGGAAAGCCGTGGATGTGGTCTATCTGGACTTCAGCAAGGCCTTTGACACTGTCTCCCATAATATACTCCTGCAAAAGCTGGTAGCCCGTGGCTTGGACAAGTGCACTCTCTGCTGGGTTAAGAACTGGCTGGAGGGCCGGGCCCAGAGAGTGCTGGTGAATGGGGCTGCATCCAGCTGGCGGCCAGTCACTAGTGGTGTCCCCCAGGGGTCAGTGTTGGGTCCAGTCCTGTTTAACATCTTTATTGACGATTTAGAGGAGGGGATTGAGACCATCATCAGCAAATTTACTGATGACACCAAGTTGGGAGGGAGTGTCAACCTGCTGGAAGGCAGGAGGGCTCTGCAGAGGGATCTGGATAGACTGGAAAAGTGGGCTGATTCCAATGGGATGAAGTTCAATGAGGCCAAGTGCCGGGTGCTGCACTTTGGTCACAACAACCCCCTGCAGCGCTACAGGCTGGATGCAGAGTGGCTGGAGAGCAGTCAGACAGAAAGGGACCTGGGGGTACTAATCGACAGGAAGCTCAACATGAGCCAACAGTGTGCCCAGGTGGCCAAGAAGGCCAACGGTATCCTGTCCTGTATGAAAAATAGCATGGTCAGCAGGACAAGGGAAGTGATCCTTCCCCTGTACTCTGCATTGGTGAGGCCACACCTGGAGTATTGTGTTCAGTTCTGGGCCCCTCAGTTCAGGAAAGACATTGAAGTGCTGGAGCGGGTCCAGAGAAGAGCAACAAGACTGGTGAAGGGACTTGAACACAAGACCTATGGGGAGAGGCTGAGGGAGCTGGGATTGTTTAGTCTGGAGAAGAGGAGGCTTAGAGGTGACCTCATCACTCTCTATAACTACCTGAAGGGAAGTTATAGCCAGGTGGGGATTGGTCTCTTCTCTCAGGCAGTCAGCAAAAGGACAAGGGGCATGGGCTTAAACTCTGCCAGGGGAAATTTAGGCTGGATATTAGGAAGAAATTCTTTACAGAGAGAGTGGTCAGGCATTGGAATGGCTGCCCAGGGAGGTGGTGGACTCGCCGTCCCTGGAGGTTTTTAAAGTGAGGTTGGACATGGCACTTAGTGCCATGATCTAATAAACAGACTAGAGTTGGACCAAGGGTTGGACTCTATGATCTCTGAGGTCTTTTCCAACCCAGTTGATTCTGTGAAATAATCTTAATTGTAGATCTACATTACACTTTGAAATACATTTTACCGTAAAGCAAAGCAAATAAAACGAACATTTAGACCAAAGTAACAAACAGCTTTTTTTTGACCTCAGACTGCCCCGAGCCTTTGGTATATGAGCATTGCAGGTGATTTCGGTTTAAAAGTGTCTGAAAACTGAATTTCAGCAATAGCAGAAATAAGAGCTTCAAGCTTTACAGCTTAATAGTACCTATAAACACTTTGTTAAGGACAATGGCTGCTGATACTCAGAAAACACAGGTGTGGTTACATAACCGCTCATCTTACTTTCTAAGGAAAAAAAATGAAGAAGATGTGTGCACTGCTGTCTACATTTGATTTTTGTATTACAGTTTTTATAATAAAGAGGTAATTTTGCTTTTAGCATTTACAAAAGAAATTCCAGCACAAGCAGTATGTTCTTGTGTAACTAGATACTAGCATATAATTAGTAGTCCCAGCAGTGCCTGCATGGTAAAAACCAGCATCTGTTCAGGAAGCCCTGTAGCTTAGTTCCAGATAAAGCCACGTTTGTGCAGTTCTAGTCTCAGGTTTTGGGTCTGTCCTGGTACATGCAGTGGGTCCAGCCTCTGCTGTCTGGCTAGGTAGGTGAGCAGTTCAGCAGGGCTTGTGTCTGTGGGGCTGAACTCTCCCCTCTGCCCCAGGATGGGGTGCAGCCCCCGCAGAGCCGTCCTGGGTCACTGGTGTCCCAGGTATTGCCTGGGAGGGTGTAAGTTGCAATGGCCTCGGTCATGCTGTGGGAAGGACCATGAATTAGAGCCATGGGCTTCTGCACACTTTCAGCATGGGCATGTCCAGTTGTGTCTATACTTTTAGGTGAATCTTAGCAGCCATGCAAAATGGAAAGACACTGGTTAGGACAACACATGGGTGAACTGTGCTTAGGTCAGGCCTGACAAACAAGCAGGACTATAGTACACACATGAAGGGTTCAAAACAAGCAGTGAGCAAGGTTTTTCGTGTAATGCTGTACCAAGGCTTGCTGAGACCGCCTGCAGACAGTTGTCTACAAATTTTGGCACCACCTAATAGGAATGATAAGTGTTACAAATGCTGCAGAGAGGGAAAGTGGTGATAGATTTTAAAGGGGTGTATTTGGAGAAAAATGGTTTTTACTGTATTGTTGAAGAAATGTAGGGATCTGATCAAAAGCAGCCTTTGGTACTGGTAAACTTTGTGCAAGACCTTAAAAATGCTTATGCTTTTACGTTGAATACAGTTTAGGGAGAGAGTGAGGAGAAAATGGCTATTATCCCCAAACAGGAGGGGAGCAGAGACTGACAGAGAATGCAGCACAGGGTGAGTGTAGCAGGTATACTGGGTGCTTTGTGTGGGAGGATGAGGAACAGAAGCTGCAGCAAAGAGTGTGTCCCCAGAGGAGGGAGCAGTGTGACAGCTCCACAGATGCTAAAGCAAGGGAGGCAAATCTGCCAGTGCCACAGCACTTTTCTTTTGAAATATTACTATAATAACTGCATATGCTTTCAGAATTACTAGGTGGATGTTTTTTGGAGTGTGGTATAGCAGGGAGCAACCTAGATTGATGCCTGCTAAATAACTGTTCTGGTTTAGAACAAGCTGTTTCAGCTTTACGCAGCATGATTTGCCATGCATGTGTAGTTAACTAATACTGAGTGCCTGGGCAGCAGTGCAGGTGGCATCCTCTGATGTTACAACATGTTGCAGCTGATCAGGTACTGACATGAATACATTCCTCAAGGGGAGGGATTGTGATGCCTCAATGTGCAGGAACACGTTAAACACCCTTGGGGAATGAATGAGAAAGAAACTAAATACTACACAGTGTCAAGCCTTAAAATGCTAGGGGATATATTTTAAATAAAGAGATTAGTTGGGTCTGCTAGTTTTGGCTTGCCATTTTGTAACTCATAACTTATTGTTACCCATCTTTAACAAAAAGAAAATGTGTGTTTGGTTGTGTTGTGCCCCGCTTCCCACCCACTGTGTTCTTCAGGTTTTCAACAGTTTTCAACTCTTCAGCTGTTTTGAACAGTTTTTCTTATGTAGAAGAAACAAACTTGGCATTAAGAATTGGCAATTTGGGAAAAGATAAACAGGGTTTAGGATGATTAAAAATATTGACAAGCAGACTTGCTTCTAATAGTACTTGCCTGAGTATGCACATACATATAGCTGATGGGTTTAGAAATAGCACGTAACCTCAGCTACAGTTTAATTCAATGTGCTCAGCAGAATTCTGATGGCTATTGGTAAAGACTATATTAAAATAGTACTGGAAGCAGGCCTGCAATTTTAACATCTTGTGTTGTGGTGGTGGTTTGCCTTAGTGGGTATTAAATGGAAGACTTCCAGGCAGTTGCGTTGATTAATTTCAGATCTGGACTTAAAATGATCCCTGTGTATATTGTGCTGGATCCTGCTGCTAGTAGCAGCTGAATGAAAGATAAGTGTTATTTTTGCACTGAGAAGAAAAATAATATTGGAATGAAATCAAAGCTTTTTTTTCTTGTTTAGCCAGCTGGAAATTAGCTGAAAAATAAAGCTTTGAATTGAAAGGCATTTTTTAAAATTTGGATTTCATCTGTCTCTTACGCTGCAATTAGAAAAGCCCAGGACACCTATGGGTGTCAGAAGCGTTTTTTCAAAAGCATATGGTGACTGAGTAGTGGCGATGTGTGTGCCCATGATAAATCGGACAGGGAGAGAGGTCTTGGTCTTCTGTCAGTGTCTTTGGCAACTTTGTGGCACATGGCACAGTTGCCTCCAACGCAAGATGGCACAAGGAGGAACCTTGTTTTTGAACCCATTGTGGTACCTCACCCTTCCTCCCTGTTGGCAACCATGTTAATCGCACTGGAAAGCAAGTGCGTCAGGCAGTCAGTGCTGGCGTCTGGAAGGAGTTTTCTCAGGGAACAGAACACAAAAATAATTTGATTTGGTTTCTCCATTGTCTTGTTGGTATTCAAACACTCCAAGGAACCATTACTTATGTCTTTTTTTTTTTTCCCCCTCTCTCTAGACTGCACAGTGTGGGTTGAGGTTAACAGTTAATGAGCCTTTCTGCTATTTATCATAGGCAAAAAATTGGCAAAGTTATAGTACTAAACCATTATTGTTTTTGTAATGACAAAAGCATCTTGAGTTACTACAAAGTGCATGTAAAATCTGTTTTTGAAGCTGGTGAAAGGACTAAGATCCCTTCAGTTTCATTCATGTGTATAGCTTGAAGTCTACTTTGCAAACTTACTCCCAAGTTGTGGTTAGGTTTGGTTAGGCATGGCTAAAGCTGAACTCAGGCTTTAGCTAATGGGTCTTTGATGTTACAATGCCTCAATTGTGTCTTTATCTAAATAAATTGGCATAGGAAGTTACAGGGAAGTTTTGCTGTGCTAACAAGGGTGGGACAGGAGGCTTTTAGTTGGTTTATTAAACTTAGTTCTTGTCAAATCAAGGGCACGCATGATATAAGGAATTAGCTGTATATATTGTTGGGGGCTAAATTAATAACCTAGGGAAAAAAAAAGCCCTCACGTGCCCTTATGTTTAGTGCAGCTGAAACATTAATTCTTTTTCTATTGGAGGTCTTGCTACAACATGTTGGAATATCTGAAAAATAGACAAGAAGTGTATCTGTGAATAGTGTGCCCTTGTTACAGTATTTCCAGCTCACTGTCACTTGAAATATCTTTTTTTCAGAATTATTCACTGTATCTGAAAACGTGTATGAAAAATTAGGAAAGAGATACACAAAGGAGGGCTGGAGAGTTCAGATCAGATGAGAACTTTTCAGCTTTTGATGGAATAAAAAGGCATCATTGTTCATCTTTAGAGAGGCATTGAATGAAATCTATAGAGGCACATCAAATAATGAACAGTACAGGCATTCCTGTCATACCAACACAAGAGAAAACAAAACCAAAAAGACTGTACAAGTCATAATGATCATGTGAAATACATTAGCACAGTGTGTCATTGAGGCTGGGGCCCTGTGGAGCATGAGAAAACAATTTGCCACGTACTTCAAGAAACAGTATGCAGAGCTGTATTCAGCAGCTTGCTTTTGGTCTGTCACAGTTTTAAGGATAAAACTTTTCTATAATGTTGGTTTTCAGTTAGTAAATTGTTTGCATTTTCCCTGAATTCTGAAGTGTCGCCTAACTTCAGTGATGACATTGCTCAGCTTCACCAGAGTTTTGATGTGTTGGTTAATTTTGGGGTGTCACCATGTCACGTGTTGTTGTGAAGTCTATGGTTGAACAGTCATTTTAGTCTCACATTTGAGATTATGTGAAATATTTTCCGTATCTCCTTCCGCCAAAGATATTTCTGAAATGTAGTCAAATATTTATGTAACTTACTTCAAATAGTCTTTACCAATAGGTCATGATAGAAGGCTTTCACAGAGTACTTTTCACCTGCTTTTACCTTTAGACTTCCAGTCAAGTGCTGAATGTTGAGCTACCAGACATGACATACCACTTGTCTCCTTAATTACAACGGTAGACTTTTATTAGCTTTTTAAAAATTTGTTTCATATTAATGGAATTAGAAAGTCTTCAAGAAGTCCCACACAAATCTGCAGTAATCATTGTTATCAAGTCTGTGAGAGCCAGTTCTGCATTTCAGTCTCAAAACATGTGTGTTCAGGGAGGCAGCACATTTCATGACAGCTTTGCAGTTATCTAAACTCCTACTCGGTACAGCCAGTGGATTTGGCTTCCTCTGGAGTAACTCTTTGATTCTGGATAGTTTGCTAGATAGGTTGCACTCGTTGTATTGACCAGATTTCCACTGACTGTTATGAAATACATACAGACTGAGTAGTGATGTACCTAGGGATTAATAGTCTTTCCTGTCCTTTGATGTATTTCCTCTGAAGGATAGCTGCAGCCTGTTCTTTGTTGAGGTACTCCGTCACACTTATGTCCATGACATATCTTTCATGTTTAATTTTCTGGCTTTTCTACTCAAATGTTTGTGACTTAGGGTGCAAAACTATCCATGTATCAGACATGGGAACTCAAGGATCGGTGCCTAAGTGCTTCAGGTGAAAAAGGTCACCTGGTTCAGACATCTGTTTTGATGCTTACACTTGCCAGTTGCAGATGTTGGCACGGAGATCAGTGCCCACATTTCTGTGCTGAAGGCCGAGAGTGAAGGGTTCTTCCCAATATGGAGCAAGAAACTCAGTGAAGCTAGAAAACCCCCTCATGTGTGATTGCTCTCCACAGATCCTTCTGAGACAAACTGACAATTTTGTAAGGAATTCAGAGCTTCTGAAATGGGGGTGTACAAGAGTATAGTCAAAGATAAGTGCTGACTCAGGAGTCAACATGGGCTTTTTCACACCAAGGAACCTGCTGCATAACCTTGTGCTGTGTGTCCATATTGTGGTCCTTGATTCTGATGATGGAGGAGATCTGTTCCTCCTTAGTGCCACAAAGTCATACCTGCTTGCCATTTTTTAGTAGAAACTCTTATCTTCCTCCTCCCTAAGTGATCAGACTGTGTGGAAGGAAATCGGAATTGCTCTGTTCCCTGAAACTTGGGTTACTAGGTTCTCTGAAACTGCGTTACTGAACCCAGCTAGTCCTATATGGCATTTTTTCCCTAAGACATGGCATCCTTGATGTTGAAGCTCCCATGTGATGATACAAAAAAGATCAGGCAAGTTAACTGTGGTAAGTATATGCATTAGCAAAGGGTATCTACCTGACATGAAGACAAATTCTTTAAAAAGTTCCTGGACATTTGTTATGCAGATAAACTGCTGTAAATATTTTTTAGAGCTTTTGAAATTCTTAAGGGGTAGGTTAAATGGTAGGTGTTACTATATAGTAGGTTAATAAATAGATTTTGCTTCATCATCTCATTTGTAGAGTTCCTGGGAAAGTAGCAGGAGACTTTTTACATGGACTCTTCCAAACTTCTGATTCCTTTATTTGCAGTCTTTCTGCTATTAAACAAAATCTTTAAAGCAGAGGACGATATATTTCTTGTGCTCCCTTTTGAAATACGTGTTGTATCCTATCTGTTTGAGAAGTTTCTCTATTCATTTCTTTTTTTAAATTTTATTTTATGACTGTGTATTCTGGCACGGTCTTCAATTTGTGTCAGTAGTCCTCTCATCCCTGAAAAATGCATGAGTCTTTCTGGAACTCATCCTTTTCAATTGTCTAAAAACAATGAAGCAAAGAATTTGTTTGGTTTTTTTAATAGGTATTTTCTAGTTAGAGCAGTGGAAACGCTAAGTGGACTATAGCAATGCATACATTTCACTCTGCATCTTTAGTTGTGTTTTGTCTGAGAGTTCTACTTGAAACTCACTATATTAATATTTCTGCTCAATATAAGCCAAGAAAGAAGTACCCTTTTAATGTCAGGTATTACTCAGGCAGCAGACAGAGTTTTAACTGAAACAAACTTGTGCAGGTTAAACATCTTAAATGGTTCACGTAAATAACTTCAAACTTGTCAGCCTCATTAACGCATTAACAGTATTTTAATGTGGACTATTACTCTGATGTATATGTGTTTTAATAAAGTTAAACAAACATTGTTGTAACTTGGACAGCTGTCATCCAGAAACAGTGAAGAGAAGGATGTGGTTTCTTGATTGTTGACTGGGAAAATAAAGGTTTGATTAAATACCCTTTTCCACTTTGAAGTATGAAATACCCTTTAAATCTTGAACTGGTTCACTAGGTATTAGATTCTGGCTACAGGAAAATCTACATGTGCTTAACTTTATTATGCACAACTCTTTCAAGGAGTCTTTGCAGAGTAGAAAGCTCGTATTTGATCTGTGTGACTTGCATTATAAACCCCTTCATTTCTTCATGCTGTTCTGCAGATATTGTTCACTTGCTTTTCTTTGTGGTGCTAGATATTTTGATTTTTTGAATGATCATAATTTTGTCAGCTTCCTAATTAAAGTGGTACTAATCACACCCTTTTTCCCCCCCTCGCTTCTGATACAAATTGTGTCTAATTTCTAACACCTACACTAAGATCTTGAATGGCAGGCACCAATCTTTTTATAAATGAAATGATTGATGACTCACAGTGTAGGAGCCAAACCCCTTGACTGAGGTGTGGCTGCAGGAGAAGCATCTCCTTTGCATGGAATGTTCCAACTCGGCTGGTGTTTGGGATGTTTATGTGTGTGTTTTCATGGCAAGGGCCCAGCCCACCAAAAAATCTGCCAGAAGATGATTCACAATATTATAGCAGAAGGTAGAGTCATTGGCTTTTACTTAATGTACATTTAATTTAATTTGTTCTTGACTATGTATAAAACCACTTAATAATGCTATGCAAATTGATATAAAAATATATTTATAGTAAATGACAAATAACAGCCCTCTACAAAACTTGCTTATTTTCTTTTTAGCCTTAAAAATTACAGTGTTTGCTGTGGTGGATGATGCTTTTAAATCTAGCATTTACTTCAAATAAGACAGTTAAATAAACACACATTAGGGGGATACTAATCACAACTGCAATTTAAACAGTTAGTAGTATTCCAGAATTTAAAGGAGACATTAAATGCTAGATATTAGAAAATATTTATGAACATTTATAATACAGCCACACAACACTCGCTGTGTACAACCTGTACCCAGTAAGACTGAATTCCTGTGATTCTTCAGAGGAGGGTGGTGATCAGTGATCACAGCACGGAAATCTGCCTGGGCATGCTCGCATGCAAACTCTCATGTACCCGCTTAGTGGGTGGGTATCTCTGCAAGCTTATAGCAGATAAAAACTACTTTGATTTTTATATAAAATCATGAGAAAACACTCTTAAACAAAAGGAACAATGTGGCAATTAGTGATTTCTGAAGCCATGTTTTTTGGATGCATTTTTCTGGGGTTAAAAGAAGTCGGTGCTAAGCTTGGGAGACAAACTCCCTTTTCTGTGGCTTTGCAACATGTCCCACAGCCAGTTGGGAAGGGAAGGGGTGACCGGAGCGGGCAGGCCCCAAACCCCCAGCAGGGTGCGTTTCCCATGGCCAGTACCAGATGCTTTTGCGTTCAAGTCATAATACCTGTCTTTTCCTCTCTATAAGCCATCAGTGGGCTTGTCCTCAGTCATCTGTTGAGCCTCCTGTCTGCTTCAGAAAACCAAAGGCAAGCACTATCAAGACAGAGACAAGTGCTGTCTTCTGTAATATTTTCTGGTAGATCAAGACTTTAGGTAAATAAAGACCATTTAATCTAGGCTGGTATGCTATGTGTTATCTGTATAAATAACTGGAAACAATGCAAATTTTCCTTGTTCTTAAAGGGGATCTGGAATAACGCTATGGTGGTAGGAGTTGCAGGGATGGGAAAGGATGTTTAAAAGTGGGGAGACATCCCAGAGGGTGGGCTCTCCTTCAGCTGGGGGATGAAGCCACAGCAGCGATGTAAAATGATGTGCTACACAAAGACAGTTATTTTTTCTTGATTCTTACCATATCACTGCGAGAAAAGCCTTACCTCTGCCTCATCTAAACAAAAGCTTTATTCTAAGGAGATAATCGTGTTGGTGGCTCTGCAGCTTGCAAATCATCAGCTTGTCCTTTCTTGGTCTGAGAGCTGGCAATCAAACAGACAATATAGGTGGTTCTTGGGCCATTTTTATCAAGTGTGAAGCAAATGTAAAGAAGGCAGGTGGAAAAAAAAAAAAAGGCAAAACAAACCAACAGTGTACACTTACAGAAACCTGCTTCTCTCATCTAAACTGTGCTGTGAAAGTAATCTTTATTATTCATACCCTCTCTGTTATTGTGGCTGAAATGGGAGACTGGAGTGCTCTGTTTCCTTTTCTAGTATTGTCTTTTATTTTTCATGGATTTTCTGTGCTGCCAATAGCAACAGACGATATTGGTTTCATTGCGTTGTTTTCATTACACTGAAATTCAGAGAAGAATGGCATGAACTTGTTCATGCTCCTGTGAAGCATATTGGAAGTGGAAAGTCCCACTAGTTTAGGAGGATTATGTTTCTTTTTATACTGCCTAAGTTTTATTATTAATTAGATGTCATTTCAAGAAATAATAGGTGCAGTTTTATTGTCTGTCCTGTAGACTTGGCTTCTAAAGAGCACAGGAAACCAGCGATTCTAAATGGCTGAGAAGAAATACATTTATTTTTATTTTCAGTGCCCCTGCAGCTCATTCAAAGACAATCTTGTATTGAGTGTCCCAAAGTTAATACCATTTTGTGATCGAGGGAATTTGAGGTGTTGCCAAGTGAAATGTTATCGTTTGTTTTAAACAATGTGATATTTAATAGTTTTATTTCTCTCTATTGCAATTATTTAAAGGTTCTGCTAGGTAAAACTAAGAAAATACTTTTTCTAGAAATAAAAATTAGAAAATTCAGAGACTGAACTGTGCAGTAAAGTTTATATGTCTTTTTTTTTCTTTTGGGGTTTTTTATTTTTGTTTCGGTGTGGGTCTGGTGTTCAGTAGCGTAAGATTTCAGTAGCAAAAGTTTCAGACCCTAGTTGGCTTTAGTGGGATGAGTTTTTGCTCGGCATTTCTGATAATTCCTCTTCCTATTAGTTGTTATGACTCAGAGGATTCCTGGTGTTGTAATTGGCAGACAGGAACAGAGTCTGCCCTGAGAACCTCAAGATCTGAAAAGCAGGCACCACATAGTGGAACTGAAGGACAATAATAATTTTGAAGTTTTACATTAATTTAAAACATTAGTGATGTTGGTATAGGATAATATTTATGTGCCTTAATAAAGTTTATAGGTAAGATTGGCTTAAGAGGAGTATTCCAGGAAAAACCAGAATGTTGTGTGTGGCAGTGGAACCGAGCAGGATGGAGGTGTGGGTGTGAGCGCAGGGACTGGCTGCAGCGTTCTTCTGCAATTAGGGCCTCAATGCAGCCTGAACCGCGCTCCTTTAAAGCACAGTCAGAATGCTCGTCTTCCAGGGTAAAGAGCTGTTTTGTGACTGAACTTGTTTCCATATGAGTTCTGACATGTGCTGAAGACTTTGATGCAGAATGACTAAAAACTTGGAAAGGCAAAAGAAAGGAACTTCCTCAGGTAAAGAGAAAAGTAGTTTTAACCTCCTCAAAGGCACTGGAAAGGACAAGGTGCAATAATACAGTGGCAATGCACCTGAACAAATATGCGCAAGAAAAAAACCATGTATATATAAAAGCCATGGCTAGAAACTTTAGCTTGTAGATGAAGAACATACAGTGTTGTAGTTGCCCATTAGTTGTGTTTATCACTTAGCCCTGACCTCAGCCCATTCACGTGATTTTAATGAAATCCTTTTTTAATGAAAACTCTGTTGCTGTATCGATCCGTGCTCTTGGTTTGATTAACTAATACAGCAGTGATTTAAAGCGGGTAGAGTTGTAATCAAGTGTTACTGTTTTTGTTTGACAGGCCGGACCTGATAGACATGAATACCGTTGCTGTTCAAAGCAACCTTGCAAATTTAGAACATGCTTTTTTTGTAGCAGAAAAACTTGGTGTTGCCAGACTTCTGGATCCTGAAGGTAAGACAGCTGCAAAGGGCTTTGTTGCAAAAACCCTAATGTTTAAATCCAAACTGCCTGCAGGTTGTAGCATATTAGTGGGCATTCGTACAACTACGTGATAAAGTGCTGTTCTGTCTTGTGCTTTTAGATGTTGATGTTTCCTCGCCTGATGAGAAGTCAGTAATAACCTATGTGTCATCACTTTATGATGCATTTCCCAAAGTACCAGAAGGTGGTGAAGGCATCAGTGCAAATGTAAGTAGGAGAAAAATACTTGTGCAGTGTGTGAGCTTCATTAATACGATTCTTGCTTTCAGCTCCAGAATGTTAGCTGGATCTTCTGTGGGACTGCTGTCACACCTCTCTTTGACATGATTTTCTCTAGGTTGAGCTTTTAGAGGTTTAGCAGCTATTTCATGTTTTAGACATGAAAATATTCCTACAAAGAGCTTAACTAAAACCAATATACCATGAGTTGGACAAAGATGGAGTCGAAGTTCTTACTTTTCAGTCATAGACCTATAAATTGTGCCTCTGATTCTTATCTGTTTGACTTCTATTAAATGAGAAAATGTGGTTTTAGTGGAATTATTTGGGACAAGAACTGAAGAGTGAAATAATCTATTTAGAAGTTTTAAGTGAGCTGTAATGAGCAAGTAAATACTGTTTCAGAATTGTGGAGTTCAGAAATCTCTTTTGTATGTGTATATAGATCTCAGACTTCAAAGGTAAAGCAAAAATGAGCTCTTGGATTATTTTCTTCTGATCTGTAGTCTGGTTTGTGTTTTGGTAGGATGTGGAAGTCAAATGGGTTGAATATCAGAATATGGTGAACTACCTCATGCAGTGGATCAGACACCATGTTGCGGTAATGTCTGACAGAACATTTCCCAACAATCCTGTAGAGCTAAAGGTGAGATGTGGTGTGTTAAACTCCTTGTTGGAATGACATTTCATCTTACTGACTCAAAGCATGCTTGAACAAATGAAGTGCTTGTTGATTTATACAATCAAATCAACTGTAGAACAGAACTACTCCCTAACCTTTTCAAAGTACAATAAATACATTACTAACATACGAACAATCAAAAGCAAATCTTGAGCTGTCGTTGATATTTTTTGTGGAAGTAGAGCAGTATGAGAATGTAAGCTTATGAAGAATATTAGGCGAGAGTTGAGAGTAAGATTGTATTCTCTGTAAGATAAAGTTGATGATTGTTTTTATGTTTCTGTAGGCACTTTATAATCAATATTTGCAGTTTAAAGAAACAGAAATTCCACCAAAAGAAACAGATAAATCAAAAATTAAACGTCTATATAAACTGCTAGAGGTAAGTTTTTACATGCATTGAAATGTATACAAGTTCCTTTTCTGTGGCTTAAAATAACAAATATGTGTGAATTGTTAAGGTCTGGATAGAATTTGGACGCATCAAACTTCCTCAAGGCTATCATCCAAATGATATAGAAAAGGAATGGGGAAAGCTTATTATTGCCATGCTGGAAAGAGAGAAGATCCTTCGGCCTGAAGTAGAAAG
Source organism: Nesoenas mayeri (assembly GCF_963082525.1). NCBI lineage: Eukaryota > Metazoa > Chordata > Aves > Columbiformes > Columbidae > Nesoenas > Nesoenas mayeri. Next base: position 26,595,182 of record NC_137544.1, on the reverse strand, counting down.
GTATGCTAGTGAACGTCTGACAGGCTTGGTTAACATATTTTCTGTTGTTTTAACCTGTACTGAAAATTCGAAATGTCTGCTTCTGTGGTAACATCCATGTTATTTTTCTAGATCAAGTAATTCTGCCTTAAGTTCTTTACCTACTTCCTAGAAGCAGCTCCAGATGGAAGTAACTTCAGTGGTCTCAGAAGGTTGTGATAAATAGTATCTGTGCCTCAGGGAAAGCACTTAAATATAAACAACTTCTTTGAACAGTTAGTCAGAGCTAGGTTCATATCACTGCACTGTCTCATTTGAACTTAATTTCATATAAGTAACATTCATTCTTTACATTAAATGTGTATTTCACTTGGTGCACAGCGTTATGAGCTAATGTCCTGTTCTGAGGTTGTTTAAAACTTGGTTGTAGTCAAGGGCACACAAAGTGTTTAAACGTGCAAAGCTCATAGTAGTCTTCCCTGGTAGCAGGATGTGTGACAGTTTTGTACGTCACTAATAACACACTGAGCACATTCAAAATCTTGATGTAGGTCTTAGAGCATTTCTGCTTTTTAATGGTACCTCTTTTGAGTTCTGTGGCAGAGACAGGTTCTACCTATTCATTGTTTTTAAAAAGTCCTTTTTTAACTCAAAGTGAAATGATTCTTTGGGATTCTACCTGCAGATAGGTATAGACACCTGGGTCTGGGTTCGTTCTGCTTGACCTTAAGCATCCAAAGGAGACACCTGAGATCTGAATCCCTTTCTAGAGAATCCTGGCACTGACTTTCTGGTGACAATAGGGTGATCATTCTCTCTGGTTTAGGTACCTGAAATGCGTTGTGAAGGATCCAGACCATTGTGTAGGAAGTCCTCAAAGACAGATTTTAGCAAGGGAAAATCCCGAAGACAGAGTTGATTAAATGTGTCGTCAGAGTTGATAGAATAGGTGCAAGAGCATGACTGAAATGGCAGATTCAATGGGAGGAGTAGATTCACAGCATCCTGCTGTGAAAGAAGTGTCTACAGAGGAATACAAGGTTGTCCTCACCGTGCAGGGCAGAACAGCAGAAAGCAGGGCAAGAAATACAGCCTGCTAGATCTTGTAGGTTAATCTGTCCTGACCTGCAAAAAGCAAAGTTAGTGCCTGCTTTCGCCAAAAGGAATCCTACTTATACTTGTAGAAAACTGGATTATCTTTGTTTAGACTGTGAATAAATGACAATAGTTTGTTTATTTTTTTATTCAGAAACTGAGTGCAGGTAAATACAAATAAATGTAAACTCCTTCCCGTATTTCAGGGTTGGTAAACACAAAGTGACAGATTGTATGGTGAGGGTCACTATGTGCGATGGTTACTATAAAATGAGAGAGAAGCTTTGATTAAGTGATTCTGGCTTAGTGATCAAGTTAAAATAGTTGGTTGATCTGGACGCAAGTACTCAATCCACGTTAGTTGCATTGGTTATGAGTGCAGCTCACCAATATGAGGTGTTGATACAGCTCCTGGGGTGGGATTTAGTAGTGGCAAAAAAAGTGACCTCAGCTAATACTGAAATTTGGCAAGTACTGAAACTTAATATGATGTCAATGAGGAGAATGCCAAACTGAGCTCTGGTTTGCAAACCCAGCAGAGCTTGGAATTGCTGCAGGGTGTGTCTGTGCCTTTGCTGTGCTCCTCCGCATAAACAGGCATCTTGTGGTGTGGATGTGGTTCTAAAAGCAACAGGCGAAATACTGAAAAGTTCACCCTGAACCCAAATTCTGAGTTAAAACGTAAACCTAAGGGTAGTGGTCAGGTTTTTCTTACTTGTTTTGTGGTCAAAACAGCAAGAAGCAATTAGCTCTGAATGTGGAAGAAGCTGAAGGGAAATTTGCAGGACAGATTAGTAAACATGCATACTTGGACAGTGGGGTAATAATGTTGGGTTGGATGGGGTACAGGTGTCCCAAATTAAATTGATATGGGCTGATTAACCATGATATTCTCCCAGGATTTTTTGTGCAGTTCCATTTGAAGCAAAAGGAGTCAGCCCAACCTGGAGATGTTTTGTACCGTACTGTGGGGTGTGGAGTTGTTCTCACTTCACTCCTTTTTGAAAGTTTTCATTGGAGAGTCTGAGAAACACTGCAGAGTCTTCTTTAAGTTCTAATTTGGCATATAGACATTTAGTGACACCTAAATGAAATATTTGGCACGTCTGTTTCCTAGAGACGCCCTAATGTTGCAGTCTAGTCTGTACTTGCAAAGCTTTAATGCAGTGTAGGGAAGCCAAAAACAAGGTAGTGTACGTAGCCCCAGGTGAAATCCTTTGAAGAGCTGGCAGAATATTAATTGCTGGGTTTTGAATATGCGTACTGAAGCCTATTTAAAGGAGGAGTGCTAAGTGTTTCAAAAGCCAGTAGTGAAATTTCATCCCTAGAAGCTGCACATTTTGTAGGAGTTTTATCTTTTCATTTTTCAGCAAATGTAAACAGCCAGAAGGACTGTGCTCTGAATGTAAAAATGAATAGCAGTAGTTATAGCTATCGCAGCAGTGATCCTCTGTTTAGCAACAGTACTAGTACCAGAACCAGCGTTGACTCTAACGAGAATTTCCTTTCCGTTAATTGTGGTCCCACGCTGATTAAATCTTGTATAAGCTTTGGTAATGGCACCTTAGAAGGAAACAGGTAACTTGGCATATGTATTTGTGCTCTGTGTTAGATCTTACATGTTTGTTTGTTTGTTTTTAAAGTCATGCAATGTATATAGTAAATATAAATAACATTAATACTTATTTGTTCTTCTGAAATGCTCTGGCATCACCTAGGTTGGAAATGCTACAGCAGATTGCAAACAGAATTCAGCGGGACAGCCGGAGCTGTGAGGACAAACTAATACTTGCCCGGAATGCTCTGCATTCTGTAAGTCAGTTGATGATTTTACTTTTCTGTGTTCATGAACTTACTACAGTGGAATGGCTACTTGAGAAAAATTCTTTAGGATTCTTTAAGTGCGTACTTAATAGCTGCTACTTTTATTTCCATTGTACTGTTATTTTTAATTTACTATTTCTTCAAGAAAATATAAATAATTTCCTAGAGTGGGTTCTGTTTCAATTTTTCTGTTGGAAGTTAGATAAAATGCTTCACAATTGTTTCAAGATCAGAATAAGCTTTTACAAAAAAACCTGGGATTTCTTACAGCTTATTTCTCTTTGGCTTAGCTGCAGGACTAATGACTTTTTCTTATTTATTCAGGACGCCAAGCGATTAGAGTCAGGGCTTCAGTTACAACATGAAGCAGAGATAGCTGGATATCTTCTTGAATCTGAGAACCTTCTCCGCCAGCAAGTGATTGATGCCCAAATTCTTATTGATGGAAAATACTATCAGGCAGATCAGCTTGTGCAAAGGTACTTTATAGTGTATTTATATGAATAAATAGATGTCCCAAATATGGGTACCCATTATGGACAACATTTTCAAGTTTTTATGTGTGTGGATAAACTTCTCAATCTGTCACTGGGCACCCAAACAATGTTCATCAGGTATTCTGGTGGGTACAGTACCCACAAACATTATTTAAGACAAGAGGAGCTGTTTGTACTCATTTGTGAAAATGATGTCGTTTACCAGAATGAGATGTAAATGCCAATGTTTACCATCTCTTTGAGTGTCAGGATGTTAGCTTGTTTTATTGCACCTAAAATGCTTTCAGAATACCTTTGATTTTAAAAATGGAGGCAAGATTTCTGATGATGGCTGTAGATATCTTAACAGGTAATAAGTGGAGTAACGTTAGCTTATACGTGGCACTGTGTACAGTCTTGGCAGAAAGATGCATTTAAACAGCATGATTCAATTTTATGAAGAAGTGGCTCCAAAGTTTTGCAGGATTCATCCTGGACTAGGTGAGATCAAGCACATAACAGCCCCTTGGCAGTGAACTGCAAGTGTTTGATCTACTACAACATGTAGTATCTTGTAAGATTTCTGCTTTGCTGATTGTTCCCTGCAATTGTGTGTGGTGCATGCTAGTGCCCATTCCATGCTGATTTTCTAGTCATTGCCCAATTTCTGCATCTGTTACCTGTATTTATAAAAGTATATTTCCTGATATAATTGTTTATTGGTAAATATTTAGGTACAACTAAAGTGTAAGAGGTCTTGTGAATTCATAATGCTCTTCAATTCAGCATGGTAAACCTTGATTGTAAGCGTTAATTGAAATTATTTTTATTCATTTATTTATTTTATTTTATTTTATAGAGTTGCAAAACTTCGTGATGAGCTGATGGTCATACGGACCGAATGTTCTTCTGTGTACAACAAGGGGCATGCACTGACAACAGAGCAGACAAAGCTGATGATATCAGGAATAACTGAAAGCTTAAACTCAGGATTTACAACAAACCTAACCCCTGAATTAAATGCTGCAATGACCCAAGGTTTAACACCTAGTTTGACTTCTTCCAGCTTGACTTCTGGCCTTTCATCGGGCCTTACTTCCAGACTGACCCCAACCGTCACTCCCGCTTACACACCAGGCATCCCACCACGGTTAATTCAAAGCTATGTGACAGGAGTAGACAGTGGGACTCTGCAAACACTCAAACTGACGCAAATCAGAAAACCTCTTATGAAATCGGCTTTTGTGGATCAGAATTTAACAGAAGAAGAGGTGAACATGAAATTTGTCCAGGACCTGTTGTGCTGGGTAGAAGAAATGCAGGTATCAATCTCTATGGAAACAGTCCACTTCTAATTATAATGCTTAATGCTTGTAGGTCGTAACTAATTTTTCCTTGTCATTTGTAAGATGCAACTTGATCGAGCAGAATGGGGATCAGATTTACCAAGTGTTGAAAGCCATTTAGAAAATCACAAAAATGTCCACAAAGCTATTGAGGAATTTGAATCCAGCCTTAAAGAAGCTAAAATCAGTGAGGTACGGCACCGTGTTTTTTACTTCTTTGGTTACTTTCTTACTGGGTGGCACATAAACTAATGTTGAATTTCAGAACTGTGTTTGGGTTTCACACTCTTACTTTTATTTCTGATCTTTGACTTGACATATCATGGAATCAGGAAATCTAATGGTTTAGCATATCTAACCTTTTTGTTGTCTTTTGACCTCATATACCAATACAGATCCAGATGACTGCTCCTCTTAAACTCAGTTATGCAGAAAAATTGCACAAACTGGAGAGTCAATATTCAAAACTCTTGGTGAGTTTGTCAATACTTTTCAGCTTCTCAGTGTACATCATGTTTGATAAGGCATGAGCTTTAAATTCTGATTTTTGTAAACATTTTTTTCTTTTTAATAAAGAACACATCGAGAAATCAGGAAAGACATCTAGATACTCTTCACAATTTTGTGTCTCGTGCTACTAGAGAGCTGATATGGCTGAATGAGAAAGAAGAGGAAGAGGTTGCATATGACTGGAGTGAAAGAAACCCCAATATAGCAAGAAAAAAGGAATACCATGCAGTATGTATTGCTAATCTAATCTAGAGGGAATAATTAAATCCTCTTTAAGAATTTAAGAGACTTCTAAAATGTTTTGTGTTTGTGTTTTTGTGGTTTTTTTTGTCATCTGGAAAAAGGAATTAATGAGAGAACTTGATCAAAAAGAAGAAGTTATTAAGTCAGTACAAGAAATAGCTGAGCAACTGCTTCTTGAAAATCACCCAGCCAGGCTAACCATTGAGGTAAGTTAGTAAGCACATCACACAAAGAAGAAAATAGTTTTGTGATGTAACAGACCTTAGATTTTGGAGAAGAAGCGGGGAGGTACTAACTCATAGGAAATTAAACAACAAGACTGAATAACGGGGCCTTTTTCTTTTCTCTTCTTTTTCTTTTTCTCTTTTCTTTTCTTTTCTTTTCTTTTCTTTTCTTTTCTTTTCTTTTCTTTTCTTTTCTTTTCTTTTCTTTTCTTTTCTTTTCTTTTCTTTTCTTTTCTTTTCTTTTCTTTTCTTTTCTTTTCTTTTCTTTTCTTTTCTTTTCTTTTCTTTTCTTTTCTTTTCTTTTCTTTTCTTTTCTTTTCTTCTTTTCCTCTTCAGCATATCTCTTGTATCTGTTTTCCAGTTTCCAAAAAGTAAAAGCACTTTTGTAAAGTTATGGTTACATCTTGGATTGTTTAGATAAAATCCTTCTGAAGTCTAAAATCAAAATTTCCAGAATTGATCTGTACAGACATTTCTGGTCGTACACGCAGCTTCTAGCGTTATTGATAAAAATTGCATTGGCAAACGGAGGGCACGGAACAGTCCTAGGGTGGTTTCTCTCCTGTTGGATTGAAAGAAGTTTCAGTGGAGGCTTTTCTAGTCACTTACTGGTACAGATTTCTATTACAGTTTAGAGTTGGTTTCGTAACTTATTTGTCAGTGAATTATGAAACTTGTTTGGATGTCAAAAATCTGACCAGGTGATATGATTTACTTCAGGCTTGAATCATGCTCCATATTATAGCTACAGTTTACAGGAAATTTATTGTAGCTGTTTTGGGGTCATAACAAGTTTCCAAAGGAGAACATAAAACACTTTTCCCTGTAGAGGTTCAAGGAAGCAGTAACTACAAACAGTGAGTGGTAAAAATGGAAACAATAAAAAAATGATTTTATTCTATAAGAATGAAAAAACAGTCAGAGAGGATGGATTTTTATTATTGTTCAGCTCAGTGAGTAAACTGGAAGCATGAAGAAAACTCCTGCCTTCCATCCTTCTCATGACATTTACTATGAATAGTAAATGACTTTTTATGTAATGTGGGGAATTTTATTCTTTAAAAAGTATATGCTGTTCTAATGGGTTCTTATCAGTGTAATATACTTTAAATATTAATATATTAAAGATACATATTATGAAACCAGGCCACCGCAGTGAAGATGACTGTGCAGGTTATGATGTCTGCAATAATGCTCTATTGGGACATTTAAGAAAGGAAAAAAAAAAGACAACTCTATGCCTTTTCTACAGAAGAATCTACACATTAGTGCATCAATTTGAAATTCACTGAAGCCAATGAAAAAATTCTTGAATTCCCTGAGAGTCACAGGGAATTGAAAAATTGAGACTTTTGGCTAATTTCACAAAGTCAAGAGTACCCTCTGGTGGTGGATGCGCCTGCGGTGCCTCTGCAGGGGCAGCACCCTGCAGACAGTACAAGCATCACTCGAATAGGGTTCTGTTCCTTAAATTCCTGTACAACTGTTACACAAAATTATACACTGCAGTAAGTCCTGATTAATTATTTTTATTATGCATTCAGTGTTACTTTAATGTCTGATTTGTTTCCGAGGAAAAATCCAGGAGTCTTGAATGAATAAGTAAAGCCACAGAATCATACACTGGATTAGGCTGGGGTAACCTTGGGAGATGTAGTCCAGCCCCTGCCTAAGTCAGGGCCTCCTTCGGCTGAATTCTGAACATGCCCAAGGAGGTGATGATTTCGCAGCTGCTCTGGGCAAGTTTTCTGATATCACTGTGCTGTAGCAACAGGATTTTTCTCACATAGAACTGGAATTTTCCTTGGCTGCAGCTTGCTTTTCCTGGGGGAGGAAGTCAGGTTTAGATGCTTGTGTTTGCTACATTACTCTTATGTTTCCTAAATTCTGTGAAAGTATACATGTTGTAATTTTTGTTTCCTTTTGTAAAATCTCTTCCTTTAAAGGCCTATAGAGCTGCCATGCAGACACAATGGAGCTGGATTCTTCAGCTCTGTCACTGTGTTGAACAACATTTGAGGGAAAATGCTGCATATTTTGAGGTAAGATTGCAAAATGCTGTTAGGACCATAGTAAAAAAAGTTCCACTGAAAGTGCTAGTTGCTCTCTCACAGTAGTTGTAGAATTGACATTTATCATACGCAATCATGAGATGATGAACCGTGCTCCCATATTATTCTATACCTGTGTTATCCTCACTACAATTATATCGATTCCCAGCAGACAAAAATCTGGCCTGACTTTTTTTCAGAGCGCTGCAGCGGCAAGTAGGGACTCTGCGAACAAAGCCGTGTTCTCTCCCTGTCAGACACAACTGCTGTCAGTGCAGCTTTTGCAGATGATGTAGAGTGGAGAGTGGTTAATGCTGGCCCAAGGAGAACATATTCTAGGTGCTTTTTCCAGGACTACCCAAATACAAATGTAACGTATGGCATTAATAATAAACAGAGCAGAGAACACCCTGACAGCGGAGGTGTTCAGCGTAAACACCTTTCTGATTATCACCCACATACTCAGCAAATGATACTCAGTTACGTGCATGAGGATTGAAGAGCTAAGAGTTTCTCAGTTATATGCAAGATGAATGAAGATTCAAGAGTCTTTTGTTTGGGAAAGAACTCTACTTTTTTTTTTAATATATATTTAAATTATAAAGATTAGTCATTAGTGTTTTCTTGTCTTAGATGGTTGAAGAAGAAGGGGGGTGATGTTTGGATGAGATGCATTTGGACTGAGAAGGGTCTGAGCCCGAAGTTAGGAAGTGGACATTGGAGAAGACATAGTTGATTGATTTGGTTTCCTAGGGGTAGGGGGAAGAAATGGGAATTCTGGATTTGAGAAGTGAGGTTTCAGGAATAGAATGAGATAAGGGTTATCACAGGGCATATCCCTTCGCAGTCATGCTTAACAGAACCTTAGTTTGGAGTAGCAGATACCCATGCAGAACGGTCAAGCGTGGCCACTCTCTTCCCCTCTTGCACAAAATGTTTACTTCAGTGTGCCTGCTGAAGTTTGCAGCTGGTTTGCTACAGTTTGTAGGTTTGTCTGTTCTTTATATATGAAAATAATTGTAATTCCAAGGGAAGCATGAATAACTTCAGACAAGCTTTCAATTGCAGGAACACTAATTAACTGAAGTTCAATAATTGCTGAATTAATTTTGCATGTAGATAGTACCAAGAATAACTGATGTTACAGTGTGTGCCTTCTTGAACAGTACATTTAGGCGTGAGATCACAAATAGTGTTTTGTGGTACAGTAGTCACTTCAGGCTACTAGAAAAGATTATTTTTAAAAAGACAGCACTTAAAGAAAACTTCATAGTGTAGCTGTCTGTATACTTTTATGTTGTTTAAAAATAACCTGGATATTTGTCTCATCCTAGTTTTTCAGTGATGCCAAAGAAGCCATGGAATATTTAAAGAATTTGAAAGATACCATATACCGAAAATACAGTTGTGATAGATCAAGCAGCCTTCGTAGACTGGAAGACCTTGTCCAGGAGTCCATGGTAAGAATTCAAGGATACTGTTAACATGAGTTACAATGAAACAATAAATGTGTAGGTTATAGTTGGATTTAAAATACATGTGTTTAAATGATTCATTTGAAGTGAAGGAATATAAAAAGATTTCTTTTTTTTAGAACTTAAATGATGGCATCTGTCCATGTATGATTAATTTTTTTCATGAGCTTAAAATACAGTTTTATTTCTTTATCTTTACAATAGCAGATGTTGTGGGAAACTAGTGACTTCAGAAAGATATTTTGTTCTTGTAAAATTTGTTACTTTTAAGAAACACAGTAAAATAAGTCATGGAAAAAAAGCTTAACAGGATCAAAGAAGCAGCACTGTATTCTGGCCATCTCTTATAATGTGTTCTTTTCTTAACTGTTTTAGGAAGAAAAAGAACAACTCTTGCAGTATAAGAGCACAGTAGCTGGCCTTGTGGGGAGAGCAAAGGCAATAATTCAGCTGAAGCCAAGGAACCCTGACTGTATACTCAAAACATCCATCCCAATTAAAGCCATCTGTGACTATAGACAAATTGAGGTTAGAAGCTTGAATTTCCTCAAATCAATTACAGACGTGAGAATTCAGCTAAAGTGTCATTAATTATGATGTTCCTGGAGAACACTAGGCTCTTAAATTTCTTCCACCCTAATAAACAAGAGCAAGTCTTTGTGTTGAACATTGTTTTTCTTGTTCTGTTGTTTATTTGTTGACACCATTTGCAGAAGCGCTTTGTAAAAGTATTTGGTAATGCTCATCTCATTAGCTTATTCTCCTTTTCTGTTAATCCTAGATAACTATTTACAAAGATGATGAGTGTGTATTAGCAAACAACTCCCATCGTGCTAAATGGAAAGTTATCAGCCCAAGTGGTAATGAGGCCATGGTTCCATCTGTGTGCTTTACAGTTCCTCCACCAAACAAAGAAGCAATAGATACAGCCAACAGGTAGGGACGAAACAAAACCATTCATTTTCTTTTAAAATTCATTTGTATGAAGCTTGGGTTAAAATAATGTCTTAACTTTTTTTTCCCTTTCCATGCATTACTTTGATCTAAAGTTTGAATCTTTTTATGTTTCAGGATTGAACAACAATTTCAGAATGTTCTGGCCCTTTGGCATGAGTCACATGTAAACATGAAGAGTGTGGTGTCCTGGCATTACCTGACAAATGAAATTGAAGCTGTTCGAGCTGGCAATGTTGCCTCGGTATGTGCTATGTCTAGCAAGGGCCTCAGCCTTTTGCTGGGACGCCATAGACTACACTTTCCAGAAATACTGTATAATTAACAATTTCCAGCAATCCTTATCTTCCTTGAGGGAACAGCTGGCAGTGGCCATGCTGGTTCCCACTGTGCAACATTCTACCTGAGGAGCCTTTACACAGGTGTGTTTGGGGAAGGAGCAGAGAGGTTGTATTATGAAAACCACCTGTAGCCTTATTTCACTCATCTCTCAGGTCTGCTGCTGTCAGCAGGGGGACAGGATCTCCCAAAAGCAGTAGAACAGTGACTATATCTGAATTTTGTTCTTGAGAGTCTACCTTTCTTCACTTACGTGGAAGGTTTGCTTCATTAGGCTAAGGTTAATTGTCATGAAAACTCCCATTATTTCCTTATGGCTACAACTTCTTAATGAAAATGGAGCAACTATGAAGCAACATTTAGTCTTTCAAGTTGAATGCAGCTGAACATTCATTCCTCTGTAATGCATAATTTAATTCTTATACATGTCAGTAACTTGAAATGTTAAATAGCTAATTAGGATCAATTTGTCAGAAATGAAATAGTGATATATATCAAAAGACTAATGTGCCTGGCTAAAATAGTGGGTGATGTCACTGAATTACACAATCTTAGATGTATAGCATAATGTGATTCAATATAATAGTTTATTATACATCATTGGTGTACATATCTCTACAAACTACTGCAATAATATTTGTAGTACCCAAAACGACATTTTTCACTCCTAATTTCTCACTGTTGCTGTTGAAAGGAAGGAATTTGAGATAATTCTTGAAGTGTCACTACTTGTATGACTCTTGCTGGCTTCCTGTCTGTTGCTACATGGCATTAGATGCAGAAATGGTGTCTGATATAGGATTGTCTTAACATAGCCCATTACTGGCATTAAAGATGGAAAAGGATTTTAGAGTGTAAACTATGATTTGTTGTACCTGTCAAGTGGACTTCAGCCCAGGAGCAACAAGCTTTCAGAACCTCAATTCTTTGATTTTTACCATCCGAGTGATTGGTCAATATTGTTTTTTGATAAAAAGTGTTGCAGGGAACTATGTGAATGATGCATCGTTGCTAACTGTGCCTTGGCTTTATAATCTGTTGCAGATAAAGACAATGTTGCCAGGTGAACATCAGCAGGTTCTAAGCAATTTGCAGTCCCGCTTTGATGATTTTGTGGAAGATAGCCAGGAGTCCAAAATCTTCACCAGCTCCGATACAGCACAGCTGGAGAGGGAAGTTGATGTTTGCAAGCAATACTATCAAGAGCTTCTGAAATCTGCAGAAAGAGGTATAACTTGGCCAAGGAAAGCAGAAAGATGCCCTCATAAGATATATTGTGGTTCTTGATAAAACTTCTCTCTCTGAAAAAAAGTTCTAGAGAATTACCCATTTTATCATAGTGATACTGTTAATGCCCAACTCTTCTGAACAAACAGAAAGTCATCATTTTAACAATGTGCACAATTACATTGTACAGAAGCTCTAAGTTTGTTTAACTTTGTATATATTGAGCTGTGTAGAAATATTGATGTGTTACTTAATATGTGGGGTGCTACAAAGAATTTTACGCCAAAGAATTTATTCTGTGCACTACAGCTTGCTGGTTAATCGTGCCTTCCTTGTTTTTGAGTATTGGAAATATAACTTGATTATTTTGTTGATTTCATAACAGAATTAGAACTTTTTCACAGTGTTAAGGCAAGAAGTGTCCTAGGTACTTTCCTAACTCCACCGAATGCCTGTAGTTACTTCAGTCTCAACTTCTGTATACAGTAAGAACAGAAAGCTTAAGATACCTGCTTTGATTTACTGTCAAGTAGCTAATGACTTGAAGAAATATAGTAGTGCAAAGTTGATTACTGCATAGCATAATTCACTACACTTAAGGGAAAATATGTTGCCTTGTTTGTTGGAAAGAGAGGATTAAAAAAAGATATCAGTCACTAAGTTTAGCAGTGTCTATGTGAGAGGTGATGGCTGTGCCTGGGATGGATGATCAAAGATGTATGCTAATTTTTCATGTGTGAGGAGATGATCTAATAATAGCGAAAATATATTATATTAAGGTTCTTTAAATGTGTCTTATAGCCAAAATTCCAATGGAAATTGATGGGATTTCAGCTAATCGTGAAAAGACCTATAGAATGGTGGCTTTTAAAAAGTGTTCTTAAAAAGGCACGGTGGAAATTATGTGGTGGCTTTGTTTGCTAACGTGTGCCTCATTTCTTTCAACAGAGGAGCAGGAAGAATCTATTTACAATCTCTATATCTCTGAAGTCAGAAATATCAGACTTCAGCTGGAGAGTTGTGAGGAGCGGTTGGTGCGGCAGATCCGAACCCCAATGGAAAGGGATGATCTACGTGAAAGCGTGTTCAGGATTTCAGAGCAAGAGGTGAGCCTTTGCAAAAGGCTGTTTTACCTGAGAGAAGAGTTTTATTTTAAAACAACTATGTCCAGATGTTTTCAGTGTAGTCAGGAAAGTTTGCGGTGCACCTTGAAAGGACAAGAGTCAAAGTTTAAGCTTGTGCTTGTAAGAAAAAAGATGCCAATAAATGGTGACTCTGTTAGTTTCCCTCTTATACATACATTTATTTTTAAAAAAATTTAATTGTGTCCACATGGAACAAGCAAAGGAGAGCAGACCTGTACTGACAATGATATGTAGAATATACATGAGGTTGATGTAGGATAAAAGCACTGTCAATCACCTTTCATTTTACAGAAACTGAAGAAAGAACTGGATCGACTGAAAGATGACCTGGAAGTCATCACAAATAAATGTGAAGAGTTTTTCAGTCAAGCTGCTGGTTCACCTTCAGTCCCTACTCTGCGTTCTGAACTCAATGTTGTTATTCAGAACATGAACCAAGTTTATTCCATGTCTTCCATTTACATAGATAAGTATGTAACAGGCCATCTCCCATCATACGTTTTAGTTTACAATTTTATTTTCAAAATAAATGAATTAGTATGAATAATACCGATCAAAGAGGAGGCAGTTAATGTAATTTTACCACTGTACAAAGGGTTACCCAGTGACATGAAAAGGCTGAAAAGCAGAAGCTTGTTGAGTGTGTTGTTATTGATGATTCACTTAACAGGAGATTACTGTTTTTCAGATTAAAAACTGTAAATATGGTGCTGAAGAGCACCCAAGGAGCAGAATCATTAGTAAAACTCTACGAAACTAAGTTGTGTGAAGAAGAGGCAGTAACAGCTGACAAAAACAATATTGAAAATCTGATGGGTACATTAAAGGTAAGAGTTGGCTGGCACCTGTTCTTGGTTAAATAAAAAAATAATAGGAAAATTATCACTTATAACACCTGGTTTTGGTTATGCTGTACTGTATAGTGTATCAAAAGTTGGCTTGTATATTTGGAGGAAATTCTGTATTAGGATTGACGTGTCAGAAAAAAAATGATGACTTTGGAGCATTAGGAATTAGATTGTTTGCAAGTGTGTTCCTGCTTTGAGGAAGCGCATGGCAGTATCTGAAACTTCCAAGAGTGGCGCTTGTCAGTGCTGCAGTAAAACTTTTTTTTGGTCTCTTCAAAAGGTAACATATGCTTAAGGTAACATAAATATATTGTTATATAAATGTGGCCACAATAACGTTCTTGCTAATGCTGTGGTACACTCACTGATCAGGGTTTCCTCAGAGGTTTGGCAGATATCTTTGAGAAAGGGTAAGACTGAAGTTGAGCATTTTTTATGTGCTCCATATACCTCATATTAATATTGCAAATGATTAGTAATGCTTTTTTGCTAGAGAGAATAGTTGGCATCTACCTAAGGATTTTTTGAAAGCTGTAGCTTATAAGGTGAGTGTGTTAAATTGCTCTCTCTATTTTGGTATATGTTGGGGGGGAAGCTGTTTTTTAGAATTATTCTGCAATTCATAGCTGCGTTCTGGTGCCATTCCAGCCTTTGAGCAACCAGAAGTAAAATACTCATTTAAACATTTTTCATTTATTTATTTATACATTTTACTCATGTAAAATACTGATTTATAAAATAGTGTAATAACTTAGGAGTTATTTACAATTTATCATTTATCACATGCTAGCAATGGAGATCTGAAGTAGACGAGAAAAGGCAAGTGTTCCATGCCTTAGAGGATGAACTGCAGAAGGCGAAGACGATCAGTGACCAGATGTTTAAAATGCACAAGGAACGTGATCTTGACTTTGACTGGCATAAAGAAAAGGTTGATCAGTTAGCCGAGAGGTGGCAAAACATTCACTCTCAAATTGAAAATAGGTTTGTATAACTTTTTATTGTAGTCTCTTCATGTTTTATGCAGGTTTCTGTGAAAAAAACCAATCAGAAATAAATGTTTAAATAGGGCAGAATAGTTTTCTGAACTATTTGTGAGAAGTGCTAAGATTAAGGATTCTTACCTTTTCTGTGCTGGTGACATAGTTATCTTTTCCACAGGAAACATCCATGACTGTTGAGCACCAAAAAATTAACAAGATACAGAAATTTTATTTACTTAAAATTTACTGAGATGCAGTAGAGATGATTTGTCTTCTTTCTTTCTTTCTAAAAAAGGCCTGCAGAAATGACTTGCTGTCCTATGGAAATACCACATAATTAGCTCTGACAGGCTAAACTGATGAGGTGGTTCATCAGTTATGATTGGATTCATGTTAACTTGCTTTTAATGACTCAAGTGATAAGTCTGAAGGTCCTCAGCTTCCATTGACTTCTGTGATAATTTTGTCACAATAACTTTTGGTGAAGTGCCAGTATTTCTTTTTGGTGTGCAACTGTTTTCGTGCAGTCTCAATACCCAATGGAAATGGTGCTCTGGATTCAGCCCTTCACTATTTACTGTCACTGTGTTATTGGAGAGTGCTACTCACATGCACATGCCTGCACCAATGCACAGGTTCAGCAGAACACACCTACCTGTAATTCTGAAGGAGATGTCCGTAAATGACATTCCTAGAAGTATTTTTTACTTCCATCTGTATAGTTTTGTTTCCTGTATGGATAGGAAACAAAACTATAGAGACCAAAGGAAAAAGTGTGTGCAAATTAAGGAAGTCTGTACTATACAGCCTGAACTAATTCTTTTAAAAATCTACTTTAGTTTGTCATTATAGATAACCTGAACAAGAGCATCAAAGACAGTGCTTTTCATGTAAAATTTCACACAACAACCTTTCACATTTTTGTCCTCAGTTTTTAAGGGGTGAATATCCGTACAGCTGTAATACTGATGTTATTAACTTGTAATTACCAAATTTAATTGTCTCTGTTTAAAATTGCTAGAAGATGAAAGGGAGGTTGACAGAAGCTGACTCATTTAAAGCTGAATGCAGGATGGCTAGCTTTAAATCCACATCAGATTTTTCATCATCTGGTAGCATGACAGAATGTAAATGATAAACAGTAGTGATATGAGGTACTGAAGTGTCTTTATTTCTTTGGAGGGCAAATATGAACCACATCCTCTCTTTACAGGGCAATATGCTGAACAGAATATCCTGAAAAACTACTGTTAATACATAGTTGCTTCTAGGGTAAATAGGACAGATTGTGGTACTTGAGCATGTAGCTGTAAACAAGCTGCTTTCTGCAAATGTTTGCTCTGCTGCTTCTTAACAGCTTGACACTGATGATCATTATATGGAAAGTATGTACAAATATTGGCTGCAGTTATCATCATCCTTTCTCTTTTTTTCTGGTTATTAGCTTTAAAACATGCTTAAGTATGAAACCTGAGCAATATTGTTGCCTTTGCTTGCTCTTTTTCAGACTCCTTTTCGCATCTTGAGAGCAAAATTAGTGTGATTCAAACTATTTATTCCAAGTCAGACTATAAAAAGTTGCTAAATAAGTAGGTTTGTCCATAATCATGTGGCATGTTGTATTAGTTGCATTTATATGATCTTTCAAGTATAACGATCATGAAAGAAAAATTGTCAGTATTCTCGTCACTATGGAAACGACTTTGAGGAAATCCACAGCACTCTTTTTTTTCAGGTCAAAACTATGACTTAAAAAGGGACTTGCCCAACAGGATCAGTTGCTTTTGCACATTAGAATGTTTAAAAGCTTTGGTTTTAGTGTAACTCCTGTTGTTTTGTGAGAGACACAGAGTATGGTGAACTGCTGCTTAACCTCCAGTATAGCTCTTTTCTTTCTTGATTTACACAGGTCATATTTGAAATACTCTCATTTATAACAGAATTAACTGCTGTTGCAGAGCCCTCTTGCCTGGGGATTCCTGTGTTCATGGACTTTCAGGCTGTTTAGCTCACTAATGAGGGATATGCAGAGTTTCTTCTGTAGTAGGATCTCTCCTGGGTGTCATTTATGACAGATGAAAAGGTTTCTCCAAGCTGGGAATCTTGATGTTTGAGAAGTTAATTTGCAGCTTAGTGTTATTTTAGTATGTTTGTAATCAGAGCTATAGACATCCGAAGCCTTTAAGGCTGTATTTGGCGTAGTTTTGTATCTTTTATATTCATCTTCTCTCCTTTGGCATGTCTTCTAAAATAAAACCAGGTTGCGTGACTTAGAAGGTATTAATAAATCTCTGAAGTATTACAAAGACACTTACAATTCTTTGGACACATGGATTCAACAAGTGGAAGATACTCAGCGAAAGATTCAAGAAATCCATCCTGAAAATAGCAAAGCGTTGGCTAAACAGCTGAACCAACATAAGGTACAAAAGGGAATTTCATTGCAGGAAAGCACTGAATGACTGAAAAAGAATTAAAAGATCTTTTGAACCCAGTCATATCAGTTTTGTTTTTTGATAGGAAGTGCTTGTGTCCCTCAGCCCTTATTGTAAAATTCCAAATAATCACCAGTTTTTATGTTTTTTGGGGGTTTACACTGCAGCTGATATCATTAATGTATCCCTCACAGTTTATAGCCATTCCTGTAGATGAAATTGTTTTGGTCTTCAAATCTGCAAGAAGAGTAAAACCTTAGAGAGTAAAACCTTAGAGAGTGCCTACAATTCTGGACTCTCCTTATCACATAATTTTTTACTCAGTACTGCTCTTGGTAGTTGAAGGTAGAAATATTTTCACTGAGGCAGAGCTAAACTCTCTCCTGCAAGACGGAAATGCAGCTTAAATAAGAAACAGAGTAACCAATTATATGCATGAGGTGTATATTCCTAATTTGTTTTCAAGTTCACTCATGAGCTATTAAACCTGGCAGCGTTTTTTACTGCTTCTGTAAGCCTGACAAAGCCAGGGCTTGAGAATGTAATTACTTGTACACACACGGAAATGAGTGTATTATGTAAATTTCATGATGTTAGATAAAATAGAAGTGCTAATAATAATAGTAATAAAAATAACTTTTTAAGATGAAGATGTAATTTTGTATTTTACAGATGCTGGTTTCTGAGATTGAAGTGAAACAAAGCAAAATAGATGAATGCCAGAAGTATTCAGAACAATACTCAGCTGCTGTGAAGGTAATAAATAATGCTGTACTTAAAATCCTATTTTTTTAGTGTCAGTACCATATGGAATGCCAACTATTTTGTGTATTTTCTCTTTTTTACAGGATTATGAATTGCAGACTATGACCTACAGAGCTATGGTTGACTCCCAGCAAAAATCTCCAGTGAAACGCCGAAGAATGCAAAGCTCATCAGACTTCATTATTCAAGAGGTAAATGGATTTCTTACAACAGGAAAACATGGGGTGTTTTTGAGTCTTTACTTAAAACAGAGTAAACACAAGAATGGGAATTAGGATTTATTAATGATTAAATAGGGTAAACCAAGCAAGATTATTTTTTCCTATATAGATTTACGATGTGATAGGTGTCCCGTTGGTCATTATGTAGTATTTAGATAACAAGATGGTATATTGCTGTTGATAAACAGAAGTCCCCCAAATTATTAAAAACTAATGAGAAATGTACCTCAGTAAAACTGTTTAGAATGACCTCTGAGCTGGATCTTGATCACAGTAAATAGGGAGAGCTTTCATATTTGCTATGGTAGAGCTTACCTGATGTGGACACTTGGAGAGACTCCACGGCAAACCAGCCTCATTTGGGTGGGAAAGAGAAATCTGTCTCCTGCTGTACTGGTACAGAGAGGACCAGTGACCAGCACTGCTTGTCCCTTTAAAACCTGGTCTTACAGGGGGAAAGAATCAAGTAACTGTGAATTCAAAACATTGTCCTCTGTTTATTCTCCTTATAAATCTCCTCATATATCCTTAGGATTTATTTGTGCAAGTGCACCCCGCTGATGGCATTCCACTTTGGAATGAAAATTAGGACTTTGGATTCCACAATCAGGGTTTTGGGATCAAAATCAGGATAGGTTTTAGAGTTATGTTTGTCATTTCTTCCAAGGTTAATGTAGTGTTTCCCTCTCTCTTCTCCCCCCTCCCCTTGCCCTTTTGTTTCGCTGCAGTTCATGGATTTACGGACTCGTTATACTGCCTTAGTGACCTTGATGACTCAATACATCAAGTTTGCGGGTGACTCTTTGAAAAGACTGGAAGAGGAAGAGGTAGGTCTTCCCTTGGCTTGCCAGGCAAACAAAGAGCAATATACCTGTTGGAATTATTTACAAAGTTAGCAGCAGATTTGAAAGGCTGAAATTCTTTATACAGCACACTTCATACAGGAATGTAGGAGTGTTAAATTACACTGTTATTCAGATGAGCAAAATCGTATACTACTCATACATTTTATGAGTTCATTCAGCTAGAAGGATCATATGATTAACTAAATTATGATTGAGATGTAGTTATGTACAGTAGATTTTAATACTTTAATATTTTAGGGTTTGATCTTTTGTATAAATGCAGACATTAAGATGAGGGCAAACAATGTGCATGCACCATTGATATCATATGTAGGCCTTAGGATTCCATTGTGTACATCCTGGTCCACCTAAAAACTTACAAGGGAGCTCTTTAAACAGAGAGATGCCGTGCCATCTCAATTTCTTAATTTTCTTTGACATGTTTAGATTTTTTTTTTCCTTCTACCTTTCTACTGTACTGATTCCTGGGGATCAAATGTTTTATTTATGCTTAGCTTTGAATCTTATTAACGAAAATACATTACTGAAATTGGACGAATTACTCAAAATAAATGTTGCTGCAGAATAAACCTTCCAAATAATTGAGAAAAAAAATACTTCTAAATTCTTCACTTTCTTTGGAAATGTTCCTCTCTGAAAGAGATTGCATAGTCATTCGTTAAGGACTACGGTGCAGTGCATATTTCTCAAATAATGCCCATGTTAACTGTAGTCCTATAATTAATTGTGCCCTTATTAAATGTAGTCCTATTTAAATTGCATAAATTGGAGAATGCTCTCATAAGAGTATAAATGTTAACATTATTGAAGAAAAAAAAATCAGAGTTCTTACATGAATGTTGTGCAATTCTGGTGCTGGCTTTGTCTTCATTGGCTTTTCTTGCCTCTGGACAAACTGTAGCACTAATAACATGAATCTTTGTGGATCATGGAGTGGAGCATATGGATGGAAATAGCTCATGTTTGGTGATAAGCAGCCATTAGAACTGAGGATTTAGTATGACTAATAATGCTAATGGTATCCAGGATAAAAAAATGAAACCAAGAACACAAATTAAAACAAGGATCAAGAAACCAGTGAATGCCAAGAGGCTTCACGTTCTTCAAGAGCAAATGGAATCTTTTAAACTCTCTTGAGTTTGTCTGCTCTGAATCTCCAGGACTGCTTTTTTGGAAATCAAATGCCCCCATCTTCCATCCTTCTCTACCTTCTGGCAGCCTACTAAGTCTTTGGTGGCTTCTTTGAAGATAACCTAAGTAGGTTTCCAGTATCAAAGTGATTTGATGGGTTTTTTTCTTTGTAATCAGGGTAGCAAATCAGAAAATGAATAATCCTTTTCAAAAGAGAAATGATTTTTTTTTTCTTCTGAGATCAGACCTCTGAAGCCTGTGATTGTTCCAAGATTGTCTTCCGTACCAGCCTTTTTTCCTAACTCTTACTATTGGCATTAAGAATGCACAGAATTAGGAAAGAATAAGATCCTTTCCATGATATCTTAGTTTAATTCATATGCTGTCATGCCCAGAGCTTACCAGAGGAGAGTGAACTCCAGCAATCTGTGAAGTCAGCTGAAGCCTTTCAACATTTGGGATGTAACGAAGCTGTTGAATTCAGAGAGGAAAACACGCCTAATGAAAGCATGGTGGATGTGGAATATTTGCAAAAAGATAACTCTTCCAGTAAACCTAAACACACAGAAAATAAATTGGAAATTGACAGAAGAAAACTAGATGTAGCCAGATATGATAAAACCAAAAGTGATAGAACATTAAAGCAATTTTTAAATGTCAGTGATCAAGAAAGTAGCACTAGTGGCAACAAAGTAAACAAGCTACATACAGAGCAAGAGAGTTTAATTGGTTTTGATAGACAAACTAAAGAAGAAGAAAATGGTAGAAAAGATTATCTTGTTTCAGTGGAAGTCTGTCTGAGTAAGAGTAATGGTCCTGGTGAAATGCTAAATGAGCAGATTGTTAATGGAGAGAGGCAGAAAACAGGAGGAATATCAAAGAAGTTACCTGAAATGGAAATGATACACAAAAGCAAAGGAAAAAATTGTTCAAGAAAGGCAAGGAGTGATGTTCCAACAAAGGAAGAATGTGAGATGCAATTCGAAACCAATTTTGAGCCAACAACAAAAAAAGACGTAGTTACTCCAAAATCTGGAAAGCATGCCGTGGATATTAGCCCTTACAAGGAGCAACATTTTTCACCAAGAACGCATTTTGAATGTCAGCATAGAGAGCATTGCTTTGCAGAAAGTAATAACCATAATACTGTAAACTCTTCAGAGTTTCAAGCATGTGATGAGAAAGGCGACTCTATTTCAGGTGTAAGTGATGCAACACCTTCAGAGAAAATTGCATCCTCTTTCAGAGAGCTGGTAGCACACAATGAAAGCAAAAAAACACCATTAAATTTGGTATCTGTGAGCAATCCAGGCATTTCTGGTAGTGTTGAAAGGGACACAAACAAACTGCACAGAGCATCTCTGGATAAATGTTACTTCATAGCAGAAAATGAAACACAAGAAAAAACAAATTTAAATCCAAATGAAGCCAAGAGTACAATGCGAGAAATGTTGACTGTTACTTCAGGAAATATTTCAGGGAATCAGTATGCGGCAAAAGTCTCTGAATCTTATCCATTAGATTTTGAAGTGTCACCTGTACGGAGTGATCCAGGTTTAGGTATGGAATTGTTAGGAAATGCTGGTGATTTACATGCAAATATAGCCCTCTCAGAGACTAATTTTGAAGGAGAAGATTGTTTTCCATTATCAGAACATGGATTAGCAAAAGAACTTTTGAGTTATGATGAGAAAGTAAATGAGAAGAGAATATCAGAGGGTAAAATTTGTGGCATGGACAATATAAGTGGGAAGAAGCAGAGTGGAGAAGACAAGTTAAAACAGAGTCAGAAATGTAAAGATTTATTGCTAGTTGCAGAAATGAACAGTACAGATAAGGGTCATAGAACAAAGGTACCTCAAAAAAACACTGAACTCCAGAAAACGTTCTGTGAAAAAACAGGGAAAAAAGCCTCACTTGAAAAAAAAGAAAAGCCAAAAAAAAGAGACAATGATAATGAAGAGAAAAGGAGAACAACTCATTTTAAGGTACCACAGTTTTTATGCAGTGCAACCAAAACAGTTGATTTAAGAATGATTCTAAATCAATTTAAATCAACATTTGAATCTCCAAACCTATCAAGGTCAAGTGATTTAAAGTTGATTGAATATAATGTAAACAATGAATATGCTAATCATATTAATTACTTCACATTTTGAGATGCTTACATTTTAAAAGTTTTATTTATTTTCATTTATTTTGTATTAGTATCTAATTATCATCCCTTTTTCCACCCAGCTGATGCTCAGCCATGTTGATTAGAAATAATGAAAGCTAACAAGATACAGTTTGTGACTGTGTCTGTATCTTTAGTTCTTCTTTTTCAAGCATGAACATTAGATTTTGTGTCTATGGGAACATGAAAGGAGATCTGATAAGAAACCAATTTAAATGTTTTTTATCTGTTGGGGCCTGCTCAAAGTTGTGACATAGGGGAAATATGGAGAGGAACTGAAGAAGCTGCCTTTGCATTAACCTTTTAGGAAATAAGTTTCATGTATCATCTGAAAAATCAAGTAGATCTTGTAAATTTGAACTAAATCAACATTTTGTTTATTTGAAAATGTTGCTGTAATTACCCTTCATGCCATGTTTGTATGATCATAGGAATATAGGTGTGTTCTTACCTCATGTTAGCTCACATTTGGTAACTAACGTCATAATAATGCTAATGAAGACAAGGTATGTCTGGTTTCAGCCATATTTTTACTGGTGAGTACATGTCTTGCTTATAAGAGTTTCCCTTGATCTGCCAGCATAGGCCGACTTCTAGCCAACTGGTTTTCATGGGGATTTTCCTTATTGCCATGTTTGTACTTCTAAGCTGTGTGTACACTGCAGGAGAGCTGTGCTCTTACCAGTGCCCCAGCTGAACCAGTGGGAGCACTGGGACTGCTGAGCACACTAGGCAGCATAGAGGTACTGGGGTTAAGATACTGTTTTCTTCTGGAACTGGTGCATCTTGGCTCTAAATCTAGATACTGTTTCTTTTCTTGGAGGGGATTTCCAAACTTTGCTTGTGTTATTTGTGCTTGCAAGCATGAAATCCATCTTCTGTTTCCTGCTGAACTGATCCAGAAATGGCAGGCCACTTTTTCCTTCCACCTAGTGTTTGGCTCACTGTTTGCTTTACCTATTTGTTTGGAGAAAAAGCACATGCAAGCTGTTGTTTGAAACTGCTTACCGCTAAGAGGCATCTGACTGACGTGAGAGGCTTCAGGACTTCTTCGCTTTGTGGAAATCTTTCTGAAGGGTTTCCTATTTGGCTAACAGTAACTTCCTGAAGCTTACTGTGTCAAGACAAGGTGATGGTGGTGGGAACTGCTCATCCTACTTTCTGGACATACCGTTTATATATGAGTAAGTATTTTCCATTCTGCTTTTCAAAGAGCCTAATACATGTCATATGCTGTATTACAAAAAGTACATTCCAACTTGTCTTGTTCTTTTGCAGATTTTAAAGAATAAGGAAGCATCAGTGCGGGTGGCATATTCAGATCTAATGGCACAACAAAACAGCACAGTTGATGAGAACAAAAGACTCATGGGAAAGGTAAAAACACTTGAGGAAATGTTGGAGGACATGAAGAAACAAAAATACCAAGTGGAACAGGAGCTCCCTAAAGTGAGGGAAGCTGCGGAAAAAGAGTGGAAGAAGCAGCAAAAGGACATGGAAGACATCCGTCTGCAGAAGACCAAGGCTGAGCAAGAGGCAAAGCAGTGTCGTATAGATCTGGAAACCATTGAGAAAGAGAAAGCAGATGCGGAGCAGGAGTTGGAGTGTGTAAGGCAGCTTGTTTTTCAGGCAGAGACTCAAAGGAGTATACTGGAAGAAAATCTCCGTGCTTTTCGAAATCAAATAGAAGAAATTACCTTTACCAGAAGAAACCTTGAAGATCATCTAAGAAGAAAAGATACTAATCTTCATGATTTAGAGCAAGAAAAAAAAATCTTAATGCAAGAGCTGAAGAAGAAAACAGAAGGAGAGGAGAAACTTATGAAACTGATTAAGCAAATGGAACAAGATCTTGAATTCAAAGGAAATCTATCAGAAATAAAGCTGCGAGAAAAAGAGAAAACTGAAACCAGAAGGAAGATTGTTGAAGGCAGGTACTCTGTAACTAGAGAAACTTCCCTGCCAACTTTCACGGCTGGGCAAGGCAGCCACTGTAGGCCTGATTATGAAATTACAGGTTTCCAGAAGAAACAAGAAGATAAAAAAGTAGAAGCGCTTCAACAGAAGATAGATGAGCTAACCCTTGCTAACAAAAAAGCAGATAAAACTATTAAAGACCTCAAATACGAACTGAATGAAATTGAACTTCAGAAATCATCAACAGAAGAAAAGTCTCGTTTATTAAAAGAAAAACTAGATAAGGTCAATAGTGAACTTAAATGCCTAAAAATTAAGTTGGAGGAAAAAGACCGAGTAGAGCAGGGGTATTTGCAACGGTTGAAAGAACTGGACAAGCAGCTACATAGAACCACAGGTAAAGCTGAAGAGGTGATGCAAGAAGCCATAGATCTTAAGAAAATTAAGATGAACTATCAAGAGGAGCTGAAATCCCTTCAGCAAGAAAAGACACAGCTAAAAAGAGAATTAGATGAATTAACTAGATCACAGACAAAAACTGAAATCACTATCAAACATTTAAATTCACAAATCAGTTCTCTTCAAAAGGAGAAGCTGGCAGCTGAACACAGAACACAGTCATGCAAAGGAGAAGCAAATAATCTTCAAGACCAATATAAGAAAGTTCAAGAACAGTTGCTTCAAAAAATGGAAGTAGAGAAAGAAAACCAGCAGGAAATTCAGATGCTGAAGAATGAATTAGCCAAAAGTCATCAGGTGTCAGAAACATTGAAACAAAAGATAGAGGACCTTAACACATGGAATACTGAAACAAAACTACTGATGAAGCAAATTCAGTCCGAATCAGAGAAGATTACTTTGGAAAAACAAAGTATTCAGAGGAAGAATGATGCGTTAAAAGCCCTAGCAGATGGTTTCAAAGAGCAACTGCGTACAACAAATGAACAATTGCATAAGCAAACAATAATGGAGCAAGAATTCATATGTAAAATCAAAAGCCTAGAAGTTGATCTAGCAAAAGCAAAAGACTTAGCTAGTGAATATAAACAAAAATGTGATAAACAAAGTGCTTCCACCATAACCATTGATTGGGAGGTTAAAAATCTAAATGCCCAAATTAATGCTCTAAGTATGGAAAAGAGAATGAATGAGCAGAAGGTACAATTGCAACAAGCTCATATACAAGAGCTAAGTAGTAAATTAAAAAAGCTACAGGATGAGCTCCATCAGAAGACGCTGGATGAACAAATGGCACACAAGAAGATGATTCTGTTTCAGGAAGAATCCATTAAGTTTAAACACTCTGCAGAGGAATTTAGGAAAAAAGTTGAAAAATTACTAGAATCCCATAGCATCACAGAAAAAGACATTTCTGGCATAAAGCTAGAATGTGTTGCCCTGCAGCAGGAGAAGCAAATGGCTGAGGAGAACATCAGGTTTTTCAAGATACAAATGGAAGATCTGCAAGAAAGGCTTAAAAAATGTCACGACCAGCTCCAGCAAGGGAAGCGGGCTGAAATGGAGTATCACCAGAAGTGCAGGAAACTTGAGGAAGAATTGGAAGTGCAGAGGCGCACGGTTGAGAGCTTGAAGCAAAAAATGGACCTGCAGGTCAAGGAGAGTGAACACAGGTTTCTTTTGTTTCAGAATGAACTTCAGCAAAATAATAAACTCCAAGATTCTGGATTTAAATTTAGCTGTGAGAGAAGAGGGAATGATTTCAATTACCTGAGTGACACTGCAGCTAGAGAATTTGAGCAGCTTTCTCCACATGCAAAACCCAGCTCACCTCTGTTAAGGCGGAAACAGGAGAGATCGGGTTTTAAATCTGATCAAATAGAAGAAAATACTCTGTATGTGAGTGCTGATGATACAATACCGAGAGAGGTGCAGTTTCAGATGTCAAGAACAAATCAGTCACTAGCAGAAGATGCAAACCCACAATCTTTTACGGAGTTTGTTTCTCAAACGAGTACACAGCTCCAGATAACTTTCGATAAAGCAAACCAAATCTCTGAAACATCTGAGAGGGACAAATTGAGAAACAGGAACCTACACAGTTCCAGACAAACTATTAGACATGAAGAAGACGTGAAACATGAATTAGGAGTGGTAAAACTGCATCCCTTGGAGGTACACGCTAAGTTTTGTGAGGGTTTGCCTTCCTAATGCTAGTTTTTACTCTTCTGTTTTGTTTGTTTGGTTTTAGTTATGCTTTATCACTATTCTGTATTCTCCCTGATGTTTCTTGCCTTGGTGAAGGGAACCACTTCAGTCTCACGTGGCACAAAAAGCTTTTCATTAGTCCTTTGTAGCAGGTTTACTAATGTATAAGAAACACATTATTTTAGAAGTTTTTGTTGGAAATGGGAATTCATATACACCATTGTATCATTATTGGTTAAAATAAGCTTTGATTAATGGAACAGATTTCATATAGTGACAAAAACCAGTTTTTGTTGCTTAGTCTAGTCATATTCCTGTTATTGAATAACTATTTGGAATACACTTTAAAATACAAATACACTTTAAAACTCTAGCTATCTGTATTTCTCTGCTCTCCAATGCTAGTAGCCGTTCTCCTTTCTGACTTACATTCAAGTTCTCCCTTTGGTTTCTCTGGTGGTGGATTTAGGAGTGAATTATGTACAGCATAATTCTGCAGACGGATTTCTCACTCTCTCAAAAAATTCCTATTTACAGATAGTGAAGAACAAGCAGTATGACATGCATGTTGAAGTCACAACATTAAACCAAGAAAATGACAAGACTTTTGGTAATGAAGAGAGGATGTTTGAGGGATACAAAACATCCGAAGGGTTTAGGAGAGAAGACTTTGCAAAGATGAGCTCTTTCTTAGGGGAAGAGATTTTGAAAACTGTTGATGATGCTACTCAGTTGGATTATTTTACAGAGGAATATGATGATATTAAATTTCAAGGTCTTAGACGTGATGTAACTGCCAGACAGTTGGCTGAAGTAAAACTTCTAGACAGGCCCACAATTGAGCAGCTCCGTTCAGGGCAGAAAACTATTGATGCAGTTCAGAAAAGTCTTGGAAAATTTTTAACTAAACCTACAGCTATAGCTGGGCTGTACCTTGAATCCAGCAAGGAGATCCTCTCTTTTGCTTTAGCAGCAAAGAAAAGAATCATCGCAAAAGCATTGGCAGTAGCATTTTTAGAGGCACAAGCAGCTACTGGTTTCATTATTGATCCCACAACAGGTCAGAAATTCTCTGTTGATGATTCTGTCATTAAAGGACTTGCAGATAATGAATTCAAGAATAGACTGCTTGAGGCAGAGAAAGCTGTTTTGGGCTATTGCTGTTCTGGGAAAGCGATCTCTGTGTATCAGGCTATGGAAGCTCGGCTCTTACAAAGACAGAAAGGTAAAAATATCCTTGAGGCTCAAATTGCAAGTGGAGGGGTCATTGATCCTGTAAGAAGTGTTCGAGTACCTCCAGAAACCGCCGTGCAGCTTGGCTTGCTGAATAACACAATTTTAAAATTTTTGCATGAACCTTCTAGTAATGCAAAATGCTTTCACAATCCAAATAACAGGAAAGCTATGTACTACTGTGATTTGCTGAAAATGTGTGTGTTCAGTGTAAGCAGTCAATGCTTTCTGCTTCCAGTTGGTGAGAGGAAAATAAGCAGCCCGTCAGCAGAGAAGAGTCATAAAATTTCTGTAGTAGATGTCAAAACAGGAGCTGAAATGACTTCATATGAGGCTTATAAAAAAAATTGTGTTGATAAAGCTACGTATCTTGAGCTTTCCAAACAGGAATTTGATTGGAGGGAGTCTACATGTTTTGACTCTGATGGGAATTCTTTTCTTTTGCTTACAGATCTTAAAACCGGTGTACAGTTTAATATCGAGGAGACCTTAAATCAGGGTAGAATTTGTACAGCATTGGTCAATAAATATAAGGAGGGTTTAATCACAGCTAATGAGTTGGGTGATATTTTAGTTAGCAGTTCCCAGCCAAATAAAGATCTAAACAGTCCTATTGCAGGGTTTTGGCTTTCTGAAACCAATGAAAGAATTCCAGTTTTAAAAGCCTCTCGCAAAAACTTGGTAGATAGAGTTACTGCCCTCCGGTGTCTTGAAGCTCAGGTTAGTACGGGAGGCATAATTGACCCATTTACTGGGAAAAAGTACAGTGTTTCAGAAGCTTTGCAAAGGGAGTTAATCGATGATGGTTGTGTCAAGCAAATCCAGCAGTGTGAGCTGATCTTTACTGGGATCATCCACCCTGTAAGGAACACGGTGATGTCAGCTGTAGAAGCCATGCATTTAAATGCCATAGACAAAGAAATGGGTATGCGCTGCCTGGAGTATCAGTACCTGACTGGTGGGTTGGTGGATCCAAAGTCTCATTGCAGATTAACAATGGAAGATGCGATTAAGAATGGCGTTATTGATGCTGCCACAGCTACAAAGATGAAAGATGAAAACTCGTATGTTAAGGTTATAACATGCCCCAAAACAAAGAAGAAGATAACCTACAAAGAAGCTTTAGAGAGAGCTGTTTTTGATTGCCACACTGGGCTGCGATTGTTAGAAGCGGCTCAGCCCCTGAAAACAGGAATTTCCAGTCTCTACTATAATTCATAATGGAACAAAAAGATTAGTACTCATTTTTGGGACCTGCTTTAAAACCCAGTGAAGTCAAGGAAAATATCTGTGGTGACCTTTATGGAAAACTATAAATGATGTTGTGTAATGTAATTGTGAGTTGCTCTAAAACTAGTTAGTATAAACCATGAAACCTGGAATTGGATGTTATTTGTTATAAAGTTGAAGTTTTTAGATAAACTTAGGCAGATTCATAATTTCAAAATGCAGACTATGGGTTCAGGCTTTACCTGAAGGCCTTATCTGATATTTTAAGATAGCATATGTAGGTACTATAAATCGCAAGTTATACTGATGTTGCTAAAGTTAACGTTAGTGCAACATGGGTAGATTTCAGTGAGACAAGAATCAGATTTTTATATTAAAAATCAAAATAGGTGTCCGCTTTGTTAATGAAGACAGCGCAGTATTCCATGTGGCCTGATTACTTAGTTTAATATTACAGATCAGTTTGCAGATATAATTTACTTTTAAAAAGTGGCAAACAAGTATACAAGGGTTAAATCTGTGGTCCAGTAAACATACGTGTAAGTAACTTCTCTCACACTGGCATTTTGTTTAAAATTAATGGGCTACTCACATCATAAAGTTACATATCCTAGTTTTTTCTCTCACTTCAGGTAACTTTTTTAAAAAATTGTTTTCATGCTCTAAGAGGCAAATGAACCACTTTCACATACCAAGTAAAAAAATAAAGTTTGAAATAATTTTTTCTCATTTTTGTTTGTGATGCAAGGAAGGACTTGAGCATGTTTTCCAAGTATTGATAAATTTCAAACTACTAACAGGTTGTACCACTGTAAAATTTTTTGTTTGTTTGTTTTCCTGTGCAGAAAAAGATGAAATGTCTCAGAACTTTAGTTGTATTGTTCTTGTTTCTGTAGACACAAAAGCAGTGTATTCTTCCTGATTGTAATTTAGGAATCCATGTGCATAGCTTGCAATATCTTATGCTGGCTGTACTTATCTACACCTGAGGGTAATGCAAAGGCAGCAATTCAGAGATACTTTATGTGCAAATGGTTAGATTTTATCTGCTGAGTAATGGCTGGGAAGCTGTGCTTTTTCTTGATATCAGTCATTTAAAAATGAATGTATGTGTCTATGAATAAGCACCATAATCATAATTATGAATTATTTGAGGAATTCTTTTGTTAATGTCTATAATTATGTGGCATTTTTGTTCCTACATCAAAGTGTCATAGTAATGCATGTGGTGATAAATAAAAAGAAATCACTTTATGTGGTGATAGTGCCATTGTAGTAGAATTGTGTTTCTATGGATGCTAATGTTAAATATTCCAACAATTTATGTTTACATATTTTTTTACGATTTGTGGTGCTCATCAGAAGTCAATGGAAGAAGAAAAGAAGGAACATGTTGAGAAAGCTGGGGATTTACTGAAATGGGTGTCAAACCTCAGCAAGACACTCAGCAAAGAAGGAGGAGAAAAGGCTGAAAAGACAGATATGCCTAAGCAGCAGGTACACATCTGTCTTAGTAAAATACCACTTCCTCTTTTTAGCTTTATGTGTTGATTAAAATGACCATGCACATTTTACTAAAGATATAATTCCACCTTTGGTTGTGAGTTGAGGGCTGGATAAATGTACACCAATGTTTACAGACACAAACATGGTACTCAGGAAAAATTGCAAGCTGCTTTTTACAGGCTTGACGTGTGACATATTCTGACACTTCAAAATGTCAGTTTGAGAAGCTCGACCCTGCAGACCATAACTCAGCCTTAGTAGAGGGCCAGTGCATCCTGGCAGGACAGCACGTTGTAGGTCTGTCCCCTTGGCCTGAGGTAGTTCAGTGGATAAATCTGGTAACTTCCACCGTGGCACTGGGAAGGAGGGAGTTTGCAGGAGAGGCCTGAGGTCCAGGTGTCTTTTCATTCACCTTTAAAAAGTTATTTTTGAGGGGTTCTCATATGGGATAGTCAAAATGTGGTATGGGGAATACAGCGGTTGTTGACTGAGCCCTCTTTATTATCACATGAGTCCACAGGCTGCTGGAGTGTTCCATCTTCACACCTTTGTATGCAACAGGTACATTCTTGTTGTGTACAGTTGTCACTCTGACCATAAATTTCCATCTGTGAAGTTTCCTGTAAGGTCTAAGAGCACCCCTGGTAGACTTGGCCCACAAAATAGCTTGGTGACACCTAGAAAGATGTCGGTAGATAAAGGTCTACCTGCACACTGAGGAGCAGAGGAGCAGAGCAGTGTCTTTTCCACATCCCTTGGTACAGGGCTGGATGTGTGGTCATGCAAATATTACTTTGGCCCTCCTGGCAGGCTCTTCCTGCCGTTTTGTTTTGGTCATGTGTGCTGGTTAGAGCCACTGGAGCAGCATGCCCGTGAATCAAGCTTGCTATTGGGCAGGTCAGCAGTCCTGCAGTCCCGATGGCCCCTGGCCCCAGCACACCACTTGGTCATAGAGAATCATTGCTAGTTCTGTAACTGAGCTTGTCCTTGTGTCTGCAGAAGGAAGATCACTAGTAGTTAGGATCAGGATTTGCAAAAGCATTCAACACTAGTCTTTTTCTGTCCTTGTTAATGACAACAGTGCAAGTCTATGTCAGTATTGGGCCAGTGCTCAACTCCTTAGAGCCTTTCAGCTTACCTCAGCACCTATGGGTGGCATCACCCCCTCCAGCGTGAGCCCTCAGTGAGTAACCTGTGAGTTAGACCCCTTGGCTTCCTGCAGCCTGTGGGAGATGGGCATTTGCTGAGAGTGTTTCCTTCCCTTTTGAAACACCCTGGCAATGTAGTGGCATCATCCAAAGGTGCCTGGTTTTGTGTTTCCATTGACTAGCACAGCTGGCTTGACAAGTTTTGTAGAAACACATAGACTAGTGATTTGATAGCTAGTGTTAGCTGTGGGGTGTAGCCATGGCATGGGTGGAGAAGCTGGTGCCAGTAGTGATGAGGTGCAGGCAGCAGCTGCAGCGAGGCCAATTCCACGAGCATAGTGGAGCTCATGACCCCACCTGCTACCTCAACCTGCCCATGTTGCCTTCTTGTGCAGTGCATACAGTGCCTGCTCTCTTGGGTTCTGCGCAAGCAGCGCACGTGGTGGGATTGTGGCTTGCTGGTGGTGATTGCGCTGTTCAAGACTGCACTCAAGCCCTTTGGTGCAGTGCACTCAGGGGCAGAATTGGTTGTTTCCGGAGACAGGTGAACACAGAGCCAAACAACCTTGATGAGTTCTCTTAGCACAGACATTGTATGTGTCTTGGGCTTGCTAATGACATCCTAGACTCCCCTTTGATATTTTGCCTTTTTTTAATCCCCAATGAGTGCTTTTCACTGAAAAGACTGCAGACAGTTTCTCACAAAAGTTAAAAGATTAAATTCTCAGAAGTTCCTGTGCCAGAACAAGTGCCTTAGTGGGGATAACACGGAAGTGATAGCATGAAGAGTATTGATAAATAATTCATTTTTTTCAAGTGTCTGATATTGCGTTTGTCTCATCATTAAATTGCATGAAGGTTCATGGCCTTTTGATACTTTTTTTTAAAAAGTTTTCTCTTATCTTGGTGAGCAACTTCTTGAACATGACCGTTATACATGTATCTTTATAAATCTAGTTTAAACTGTACCAATTATTAGAAGCGGTTTTAAATTTTCAAACAAATAAATTCCATTTGTCTTACCCAATAGTTTTCTGATGCAACTTATTTAACAAAGAGGCATAGCACAATGACTTATCCATCTGTAAATGATTTAATTACATAACAAAATTTCTCTTAAGAGTGGCAGATATTTGAAGGAAAAAAAAATTGAGTTATTTTACTATTGAGTTTGGTCCCAGATAGAAATACCATGTACTTTGTTTTTCTTTTTATATATGTGCATAGTTAAGTCTTGAACATGGATTGTTTATTTTGCAGATTTCCCTGGATGAAATGTCAACCAAGAAAGAACAAATAGCTGAAGCTCTGCAGACTACTCAGTCATTTTTAGCTAAGCACAGTGACAAGTATGCTGGTTTATATTTTTTGAACAATGTAATGAATTGAATCAGTACATACTCTTTGCTTAAAAAGAAATCCTCTCCTCATTTTACAGTTCCACTTACGTTTCATGTACAAATATATCAAGGTTTTTTGTTAGTCTTATTATCTTCTCTTTCCGTTTGGGAAGCTTGATGCATTTTTATGTCAAGAATCTGGCTGTGGCCAACTTAAAAACATCAGATGTTAATTTTTGTGACTTCAAATGAAAATTATTAAATTAGGAGTAAATTAACACTTGTAATTATATGTCGCAAGTTTGTTTCATCTGTATTTGAAATGAGACTGTTTAAGATATTAAGTGGAAGACAAGAGGTTCCACTTAAATTTGAGAAGAAACTTCTTCTCAGTGAGGGTGACAGGCACTGGAACAGGCTGCCCAGGGGGGTTGTGGAGTCTCCTACTCTGGAGACATTCAAAACCTGCCTGGACACCTTCCTGTGTAACCTCACCTAAGTGTTGCTGCTCCAGTAGGGGGATTGGACTGGATGATCTTTTGAGGTCCCTTCCAATCCCTGACGTTCTGTGATTCTGTGATTAAATTGCTGAGATATAACTCCTTGCTAGCTGTGTTACCTGTCTTGACTGGTACTCTGTAAATAAAGGCTCATGCAAAGGTTAAATGCTTTAGCGATAATTCAACATAAATTCTAGATTAGCGTAGTTTATTTTCCTGAATAACTACAAGCAGATTGTAGCTTTCCTGAACATCCTTGTTAATTAGGCTACATTTTTTCCAGACTGCTTTTACCAGTTTCCGCCTCCCCCGGCCTCCCCTTTTTTAAGGGGGTAAGCAGATCTGTCCCTGCAGGTTACAAATTACTCAAAGAGATCTTCTTCCATTTTTATTTTCTTCTTAATAGAATGACAGATGAAGAAAGAAGTGAAATGGAAAAGCAAGTCAGATCCCTCCAGGAGAGCTACAACTTGTTATCTGATGAAGCTTTGAAGCAGCTGCAGGAGGAACAGTATCTGGGTGATGAAAAGATGGAAGAAAAGGTAACAAGACTGAAACTTAGATTTCAGTCTCTTCTGAGATTTACTGCATGGTTTGGGAACCACAAATGATCAGTAAAAGAAGAAGCTGCAATTAACAGTGTGTAAAGGAGCTTGAGGTTTAATTGACTGAAGGTTTTTTATATTGGCTATGGAATACTGTGTGTGACCTCACCTGTGCATATGAACATTCTGCTCATCAGATTTTTTTTATGAGGAGTCTTAATAATGTGTGCCTTGCATGAAGAAAGATAAATCATTCATCTCTTAACTCTTCTCTTCAAAGCCATTCTTTGACTGCTAGATAAGTCTGTGTTTCTGCTGCAAAAATACACCATAAAATAACATGTTAATCTCTCCCATATATCACTCAGAAATGTTCTAGAAAAGATCTGCTTTCAGTTTTTCTTAAAGTTTATCTGGATATGAAAATGTGAGCACTTAATGTGATTAGCTCTGAGACACTACAAATACGTTTGTTAATGGATCTTAAATATGGTATTCTCAAAAATTACGTTGCAAAAAAGTGTTCTCATCTACACAGAGACAGTGTCTGTGTAATTAGTTCAAATAATGTTGCCAAACTGACTTCATGCTTTCCATGCAAACTAAATGCAATATTTGGTGATGGAGTATCTTATTCCATATTGTTGAGCGTATAAACGAAAGTGCTGTATGCTGTAAACATGAATAGCATGGTTGTTTTGAATCACATACTGTTTCTGAATATTCTAACCTTTCACAGACATTTAGAGCATGAAAATTTGCCTTTCAGGTATATGTTCTATTTGCTCACTCTGCAATCATTTCTTCTATTGACTTTCACTAACCCTATTTATGTGTGCAAAGCATAGGTTTTCAATTCACAGATGCATGTGATTTTAAATCTTTTATCACATCGTGTGCTGTTGAATGAATGACATAGATCACTTGCGCATTTGAGCTGCTAACATTCACAGCATTCCTCCAGGCCTGGTAAGTACATGTTTTTATGCTTACCATGCATTCAAAAGAAAATGTAAAATACATGGCCTGAAAATAGTGACAGCTTTTCTTTTATATTCCTTTCTAGGCGAATAAAGTCATTGCTGGTGTCATTGACCAAACAACTGGACAAGTCCTTTCGGTCTTTCAGTCTGTTTTAAAAGGTTTTATTGACTATGACACTGGAATTAGATTGCTTGAGAATCAGCTGATCCTTTCTGGAATAATTTCTCCAGAATTAGGAGTATGTTATGATTTGGAAGAAGCTAAAGCTCATGGCTTGATTGATGAGCAGACTCTGTCGCAGTTGCAGGAATTAAGTAGTGCAAAGAAGCTTATTTCAGAATCAACACTATCAAATATTCCAGTTGTGTCAGCTTTAGAGCAAGGTCTAATTTCAGAACCTTTGGCTATCAAAATTCTTGAGAATCAGCTTTCAAGTGGGCACTTGATTTTACCATCTACTGGCGAAAACCTGACTTTGCAGACTGCTTTCCAGAGAAACCTGATTACTCCAACATTATATAAAAAGCTTCTGGAAAGACAAGACACATGTAAAGATCTCATAGACCCAAACTGTGCTGAGAAGATTTCGCTTGAACAGATGCTTCATAGAAGCATAATACATGAAGAAACAGGATTAAGACTCCTACCTGTAAAACCACAAGAAAAAGGCAGAATCATGTTCAAATGCGGAAGGAAGATAACTATTTTGAGGGCAGCCCATGAAGGACTCATTGATCGGGAAACAATGTTCAGGCTATTGGGTGCTCAGTTAATGTCTGGAGGTTTAATTGATCCTGACTCAGGGAAGCAAATGACTGTGGAAGAGGCCATGAGACAAGGGCTGATAGATCAAGACACTGCTTGTGGGATCCTCACACATCAGGTTCAGACTGGAGGAATCCTTTGTCCAAATTCAGGAGAGCGCTTGACTGTTGATGAAGCTGTGCAGTGCAACTTGATATCATCTACCAGTGCTCTGCTGGTATTAGAAGCACAGAGAGGCTTTGTTGGACTGATTTTTCCTCACACTGGTGAAATATTCCCCATATCAACGTCTTTGCACCAAGAGATGATAACAAATGAGCTGGCATTCAAAATACTAAATAATAGACAGAAAATAGCTGCACTTTACATTCCAGAAACTTGTGAAATAGTCAGTCTAGATGAGGCTGCACAATCAGGGATACTAGATATTAATACTGTATCTGTTTTGACCAATGTGACTTTACCAGATGAAATGCCCAGTGTAGAAGAATTAGAGTCCCCTTGTAAAAATGCTGCAAGGTGGTTATCAATATATGAATTCTTGCCATCTGTATGTCCTGACCGTGAGGAGGAACATGAAGATTCTGGCACAGAAGACCCTGTATGTCGTAATTTAGATCAAGCTAAGAAATTATTCATGTCTTATCTGATGGTAAATAGTTATATGGATGCAAACACTGGAGGAAGACTTTTATTATATGATGGACAGCTGCAAGAAGCCATCAATATGTTGCTGGAAGGTGATGGTGCTGCGTGCAATGCTGATGTGTCAGAAATGGAGTTTCATAACAAGTGTATAAGCCCAAAAGGACTTAACCTAAAATCAGCTGGCAGTGTCCACTTTAATAATGTTATGGGCAGTGTTCATGGTGATCGTTCAGGTGCTGAGAATGTGTCTAATAACAGGAAATTAAATCAGTCTGAAGATTTGGGCAATTACATATCTTTACAGGGAGAAGATCTCCATGTGTGTAGACCAGGTGTTTGCAATGCTATTGGTACTGAGCAATCAGAATATACACAGTTGTCAACTAATCCTACAGAGCTTAGAAAAATAGTAAGTAGCACTCAAAATTCCATGAACAGGAATGCACTCAGAGGTTTTCTGGAGGTTTCTGAGTGGACAGAACTGTGTAAGCATAACAAGCAGAAGGCAAATTCAGAAAACCTTGAAGGATATCTTCCAAATGATGAAAATCCAAATCTTATTTCAGAAATAGAGGAGGAGACTTGTATGGCAGACAGTCTGCGTAATGAAAAAAGGAATGATGAAACCTTACAAAATTCCTTGGGTGTGAATGATTTGTCAGATAATGAAACCTGGAGAGAGCTGGAAAGGTGCACAAAATACGAGCCTCACATTCAGCAAGCTGAAAATAGCACAGCGATACTGGATAGCAGCAAGAATGAGGATTTCCAGAGAAGTCTTGGTTCATGTGTAAGTGCAGATACTAAATACATACTTCCAGAAGAATTGGTTCATCTATGTGGCGACACGCTACAGTTTGAAGACAATGAGTATAGTGAGCAACCTCTTCAAGACTACACTGATTTACATAACAGGCCATCCCTGGAGGACTATCTTTATATACATGGCAGGCCATCCTTGGAGGATTGTACTGATTTGCAGAGTAAGCTGTGTCTGGAAGATAGTAGAGACATGCACTGCAGTCCTTTGTTGGATGGTGATACTGTTATACAGAGTGGACCACCCGTGGGGAACAGCAACAGCATGGCACAAGGGCTAGCAGCAGAAGAAAGCAGTCAGTTCAGCCAGTTACTGCCGTGTGACAGTAGTTCTGACTCATCAGTAGAAGGGAGTGATGGCATCCCACAGTTTGAAAGGAACTGCTTGCAGCATGAATGTGGCGAGGTAACCTCTGAAGAGAGCAGCTCTCAGTTTGATGATGATGACGATGATGCCTATGAAACACCGCAGGTTGGTGATGATGATAGTGATGTATATGATACTCCACAAATGGATGATGATGATTCTTATGGCACTCCTCAAGGTGATGATGGTGTTGATACCTTGCATTTGGGGGATGATGATACACCAGAGCCAGAATTAGCTAGAACATCAGTTCCATTGGGTTTTTTAGAAGGGAAGAGTGGTCTAATAACCCTGAGAGAAGGCACTAGTTCTTTTCAAGAACTTGCAACTAATGCTGGGGAGGGTGTCCGTGTAAATCTGACAGGCCCAACTGAGAGCATAAATATAGCTTCTGCAAGTGTTGAAGCTGTGGAAAGAATCCCTGAGGAGGAAAGAGAAAGAACAGAGAGCTTTGGAGAGAAGGAGCAAAAATTACCAGTTACACTGGAGACCAAAGCAAGAAAGGAGGGAGGCCTTACTTCTTTACAGAAGTGTGAAGCAGAAGTACAAAACAGAAATGAGGAAGACGAAATGAAACCAGAAAGTGACTCCGATGAAGGTGAATCTGAAGGAACATGGGAGGAGGAAGATTATGAGGAGGATTATGATAGTTATGATGACTCTGACACTGATTCTGACAGTGATGAAGAAATGGGTGTTTTTAACGCACACCATCAATGTATAAACAAAGGTGACCAACTGTTAATTTCGTTAGGAGACATAGAAGATGACAATGAAAATAATCAGAATATTGATGACTGTTGCTATCCTTCAGGCCACAAGATAGGGTATACTTTGCAATTCCAGTCTAACTATGAAAATGGACAACTGTCCTCAGGAAAATGTGAATTTGCATCAGGTGTTCCTGAGGAAAGATGTATTGGTCTTACAAATGAAGAAGACAGACAGCAGCAAACAGAAAATAAATATGGGACTTGTATCAAAAGTAAACACATGTCAGAAGATACTACTGGGCCTATTCAGTCTGAAAATATTTTTGATACTAAATGGATGTCCCGTAAGTGTGAAGAAAATAATAAAACACTGCCTAATATTCCAAGCTTTCAGCTTCTTGATGATACTGTGACATCTGACATTGGTGCAGCAGCCTTCCTAATTACAAAAAAACCTACTGATGATGATGAAAGTACTCAGACAAGTTCATCCCAAATGGACAGTAAATTTCTTATGGATATGCCTTATGTGAGTGATGGTGATAGTTCTCTCAGTGATCAAGTGCATCCACTCAACAGCAGGAAATATGATCAAATAGGAAGAGATTTTGGAATTCCTACAGAAAATAAAGCTAGAGTAAATATTATGGAGGAATGTGATACCATGGGGCTAAGTGGAAGTCCCATTCAGATGGAAAGCCTTGGGGAAATATTTGATGCATCAGTAATTAAAGCTGATGGAGAAACTCCTGTTTCAAATAAGGAAAAAGCAAATGTTGATCAAGCTTTATTTAATGTTGGATGTGATGTGGAATCAGGTGAATTTAAGAGAGATTTTAACATTTCCACTTCTTTAAAAGTATGTACCACAGACATAAAAGAAGGTAGCCATTCAGAATTGGTTAAAACTGAATCCTATTGCTTTGAGGACAGGGAAAGAAGGGAAAAGGGTATACAGAATGAAAAGGATTTTCTGCTAAATATGGATGAAATGCATTCAAGTGAATTTAACGCTTATTCTTTTCCCTCAACTGATACAGTGAAACTAAAGGAAATGAGCATAACTACAGAAACAGAGAGAGTTATCTGTCAAAATACTAACAATGTTCTTGAAGGCTTTTCAGAAAACGAGAGGAGCAATGATACTGAATTTTCCCCAGTAAAAGCAGATGCTTTAGGAAGTATTGAGGATGCCAAAGAATCAGGAGATGGGAGTGTCCCGCTGAAAAACACAAAGGGAGAAAATGTCATGGCCTGTGAGACCCCTTCCCTTGGAAATGGTTTCAAAAAACAAATGTCCATGGAGTCATTAGAAAAGGAAATGGGACCCTGCAAAGATTTTCAAGTAAAGGAATGTACTT
This sequence comes from Nesoenas mayeri, assembly GCF_963082525.1. Classification (NCBI taxonomy): domain Eukaryota; kingdom Metazoa; phylum Chordata; class Aves; order Columbiformes; family Columbidae; genus Nesoenas; species Nesoenas mayeri. The sequence goes on along the minus strand of NC_137544.1, from coordinate 26,555,627 downwards.
CACAATCACCAGAAATGTCTGACACACTAATGGAAGACTTAAAGAATGTATTACAAAGGAAATTGAAAATGGGACATGTTTGTAAACAGGAGGGTGAACCCCTCAGTTACTCCGATACCAAAATTTTAATGGAAAGTTTACTTAAAATGGTGAGAAGCACCCAGGTTGGGAGTGACATATCTAGTGAGTCAAATCTCAAGCAAATCAGCAATGCTGTTAGAACTGCATTAACGGTTACCACGCCGTGTCCACAGCCCAAGGACAGTGATGCTCTTTCATCCCTTTGGCCTGATTGCAGAAGTCCTGATCTTCTTCGTGATATTCTGAAGCAGGAATCCTGCAAGCAAAAGATGGATGATCCAAGTGAAAGAAAGAGCGAAACAGGCATGAAAGCTCCTCTTCCAAAACTTACTACTTCTGAGCTTCTGGAGATTTTTCAAATCTCACCTGGAGCTGAAAGTGCAAGCAAGTTAGAGGAGCTGATAAGCGGTTTGCTTACAAGCTCACAGATTGCTGGTATCGCCACAGAACAGGAGGGTAAAGGCAAAGTAGATGCGCTTTGTACTCTTTTCTCAACAGAGCAATCAGAGTTTGGATCAGAAATTGCTAAAGAGAAAAGACTGGCAGATGACACAGACTTTGCTTGGAGAAGTGACCAGGAGCTTGGGAAGACAGAGAGCTTGGCCAAAGGCTTTACTGAGCCTCTTGAAACTAAAGCAGCTGTCCTGGGAGACACCCCACCTAGCACGGTAAGTAACAACTGTGTTGAAGGAATTGTATGAATCCTTCCAAGTGCTGGAGACAACAAATAAACTGAAAAATGGTTGAAATAAAATTATAAACTTGAAATAAATTATAATTAAAACAAGTACTTCTATTGCTTGTTTTCAAGTCTGTCAGTTTGGAAAAGCTTTTCTTATTGTTAAAACTCATTTTCAGGTCAATGGAGTACAGCAATGTTTAAAGTTAACAGAGAAAATGCAAGAGCATTTGGTGGTGCTTCAAGATATGAAAAGCCAACTAGATAACCAGCAGCCTATTAGTAACAACCTGGAAATACTAAAAGATGAACTAGAACAACTAGAGGTAAGAACTGTATTCTTAATGCTTGTGCTTCAGTGATGGTTGCTAGAAAGAGCCCTTAGATTAAAAAACAAAAAAAAAGAGATTTCAAATATAATTAAAGTAATTCAGATTTAAATGTATTTCTTGCTTAGCAATTTAATGCTTTTTATATATATATTCTCTTTGCAGTCCTTTGAATCAGGACTGGCTACCTTTGCAATTATCCTGAAGAAGGACATGAAGTTGACAGAAGAGTTTTTAAAGTTTTGTCACAGGGATATTCCTGAAGAGAAGCTTAAAGAGCTAAAGATAAGCTATGACTGTTTGCGGGAAGCATTTTTGGTTGTCTGTGAAACATCTTCAAAACGAGCAAAACAAATAGTCTCTGCTGTTGATTTGGAAATGGTACGTTTTTATCAGTGTACGTTTTTGTCTTGGTTTTCTTCAAGGCGATTCAGCTAAAAAGAAGGGATTTGATTTTGCTTTATTTTGTTTTATCTTAGCATAAAAATACATTTATGGTTTTATTTCATATAATAAAAAATGTGACTACGCTCCAGGGACACAAATAAATATACAACTTCCCTTTCTAGTCTAAGCTTGCAGTATCACACCAGCAACTTCTAAGCAAACTGCAGAGATTTTCAGACTGGATTGCAGAACACCATGAAACTGTAAATGACTTCCTAGTGAATACTAATGGCATAGAAGAGATTAAGAAAAGTTTACAGCTACTTAAAGTAAGTGTCCTTTATGGCATGTGTTGGTACTTCTGCCAAATGTTACTACTTATTATGAAGTATTAGCTAGATTTTGTATACCTGTACATTAACCTCTATCACTTAAACAGACAGCTAGAACTAATTACTTAGGAAGACAACTACTTGATTTGCTTTTTATCTTGAGAAAAATTTTGATAAGAGTTTGGCTTACTAAGAAAGCTATTTGTTCTGCTTACATTTGTTGCAATAAAATCTGACCTTTTTTGGAAATCTAATTTATAATGCAAATGTTTCAGTGATTAAAATTGGATCTTTATGCATAAGATCCAGAATCTTTACTGAAGTTTGTTTACCTTCCAAATCAATTACGTGTGAGAACGGAACATGGGGAAAAAGAAAAAGCCTCTTCATTACACACTCCATGAAATAAATCATGAAAAACAGATCAAGTTTTTAGTAAAGTTCATGTGTGAATGATAAAAACGCCATTATTTTACTGTGCTATATTAGGGTTCCGGTATGCATGATAATGTCATAGGAGCTGCACAGTGTGTAACTATGGGCAGAATTTGCCACACTGCTGGAAATGGGGCTTCTTGCTGTGGAATTAAGAATAGGAATGCTTTCAAGTAAATATTTAACATTTCTGGGTCTTCAAATGTAGAACCTAGAAATGTTAAACCTAACTGACTGTACATTTTTCAGAACTGAAGGTCATCCAATTTTCAGACATCCATGAGAGAGCAAAGAAATAGAGATGTTCAAGGTTTTCTTATCTACTGCCTAGACTGGGACTGACCCAGAACAAACCATGCTCAAATTCAAATGCCATATCTGAATGTGTCAGAATGATTCTGACCCAGAGTTTTGATTTATTGTGGCTAAACTGTCTCTGAAAAACATTTTGGAACAGAGCTAAGAGAAGAGGGTAGTAATACTTGTGTTTGTACTGAATTTGTCTTCTTTGCTAGTAATTTCCTTCTCTTCATTTACAGAACAGTGCTGCAGAGCTTGGCAGTAAAAAAGTGCAACTGGAATCCACTGCGTTCGATACTCAGTTCTTCATTTCTGAACATGCCCAAGATCTTTCTCCTAATCAGAGCAAACAGCTACTGAGGCTCTTAAATACCACCCAGAAATCTTTTCAGGAAGTACAGGAAGCGATAATATCTCAAGTGGAAACTTTAGAGACTCAGTTGCAGGCAGCGCAAGAACTGGGTGATCAGAAGGTTTGCCTTTCTGTGTAAATGTGTGCTGAGCAGTTTTGTCTATGGACAAGGAATTTTAATCCCAGCATGCACTATGAAATGTATTCCTATCTTCTCAGTTTTACTACAGATACATTCATAGTACTACAAAGATGGTGTTGAGCAAATTTGGTGAAATGTCCTTTTTGTCTCTCCTTGATACAGTCACAAAACCAGCATGTTAATAGGTTATGGACAGACACAGTTCTGGGCTTTAAGATCTGTACAGACTGAGGTGACCAGGTCTGCTCTTCCTAGCAATGAGAGAAATTTACTTGAGGTTTCTCACAGGTGTTTGTTTAGCAGCTATATCAATAACTAAAGCAGAGATCTCTTTTGACTGCATCTGTATTAATCAATGAATTTACTATCCCACCATTGCTCATCACTTCTGTCCTGCTGAAGACGTTTTTTCTCCTCTGATTTACCAGGTTGTCTGCTTATATGATCTTTTTCTAGGTCTTTATAGTCCAAGAACTAGATTTGTTAGAAGCCTTGCTACCATGTCTGTTGTTTTGACTGAGATGGGTTAGAGGGATAAACATGAGCAAATCAGCTAAGATGTTTGCAATTCTAGGTGCGGGCCCTGGGAAAGCCACGAGTCAGGTTGGGGCAGTTACCTCTTCAGCTGGCATGGCTGCAGTTGTAGGATAAGATGCTGCAGAACTGCATCTCTTTCTCTCTCACAGCAGCACTGTCAAGACTCAGAATCACCACCTCAACCCACAGTTTGTGCGTAATGAAAGGTGGTTAAGCATTTTGAGGACTTTGTATTGGTTTAGCATTTGTTTCTACCATGCTTTGTCAAAGAAACATAAAATTGAGTAAAAGAGAGGCATAGACACTTTTCTAGGATTTAGTAATAATAATAATAAGCTTGCATGTTTCGTTCTTTTCTACTGCTTAAAAAGTCAACATTTTCTATTCAGGTAACATTATACATACCAACAAGAGCCTAACTTGCAATCACAACTAACCTCTGTTTTGATATCCTTTTTTCAGAATAGTGTTTATCACAGGTTTCAGCGGTTGAGACTGGATTTTCATTCCTGTTTGGATATTTCATCTTTCACATATGTGCATGGCCAGACTTCTATTGGGCAATTCCATCAAACATGGTCTCTTTTACTTACAACATACTTGAGGTTTATCCATAACTTCTGTGTGTTCATCTTGCTCCTTGTACCACTGCTATCATGTTTACAGCATACTTCTAAAATGGTTGCTTTGCAATATTAATGGTCAGAGGTTATCCCTATTAGAGTGTCTGTTAGTTGCTGAAATGAGGACATTTTTGGTTTATTGTTTGATTGTATTTGGCTTTAACATAGGATGTGGCTGAACGGCAGCAGGAATGCAAAGAGAAACTGCAGGAAATCTGTGACTTGCTTACACAGACCGAAAATCGACTCATCGGACAGCGAGAGTCTCTTGTTATTGGAGACAGCAAGGCTGAGCTACAACAATACCAGACCAAACAGGAGGTATGCACAATTCCAGTCACATAAAGAAGACTGAGTACAGAGGAGACTGACTAGGTTTTTTTTGTTGAATAACAAGACTGTCATGTGAGAGGAGAGCAAAATAGACGTGTTTGACTTACCAAAAGTAAAGGCTTAATGACATGCACTAAACTGCTGTCTGTGAATACACTGCAGTATGTGCCAGCTGGAGAAAAGCTTTCAAAGTAGTAAGACACTAGAAAATGTACTAGACATTTCAAGAAGCACTCTTGGAGCAGGCATGAAATTTGGTATATGAATCTTTGGCTTAAGGTTGTTCCTGTTAGATATGATAAATTCAGACTTGTTAATTATGCAAAAATAATGTAATCAACTTTTTAACTGGTATCAGGGAGTGCTTATTCCTGTTCAAAATACTTGGAAGAATTATGCTGGAAGGCTTGCCATTGCCTCACTCTTGTTTTGGTTTGAATTCTGTTTTTTCTAGTATAACTTGCAATCTCCTTCGTTTCCTTGCTTTCCTACTGAGACCTTGCTTTTCAGTTGTATCCTGTCACCTGCAAGGTTTTACTCTGTCCTGACTGATGCTGAGTTCATGATAGTTAACCACAGGCTAGTCAGCTTCATCACCATCCCTGGAAAGGTGATGGAGCAGCTCATTCCAAACATGGTCTCTGAGCATGTGGAGGAAAATAAGGTTCTCAGGAGTAGTCAGCATGGATTCACCAAAGGGAAATAATGTTTGACCAACCTGTTTTAGCCTTCTGTGATAGTATGACTGGCTGAGTAGATGAGGGAAGAGCAGTGGATGTTGTCTACCTTGACTTCAGCAGGGCTTTTGACACTGTCTCTCACAACCTCCTCATAGGCAATCTCAGGAAGTGTGGGCTGGATGAATGCATGGTGATGTGGATCATGAACTGGCTGGATGGCAGAGCTCAGAGGGTTGTGATCAGCGGTGGGGACTCTGGTTGGAGGCCTGTATTTAGTGGGTTTCCCCAGGGGTCAGTGTTAGGTCCAGTCCTGCTGAACCTGTTCATCAGTGACCTGCATGAAGAGAGTGAGTGCACCCTCAGCAAGTTTTCTGGTGATACCAAACTGGCAGGAATGGCTGACACACCAGAAGGCTGTGCTGCCATTCAGGGAGACCTGGACAGGCTGGAGAACTGGGCAGAGAAGAACCTGATGAAATTCAGCAAGGGCAAGTGTAGGGTCCTGCACCTGGGGAGAAATAACCCCAGGCACGAGTACAGGTTAGGGGTTGACCTGCTGGAAAGCAGTTCTGCAGAGAACGACTGGGGAGTTCTGGTTGACAACAGGTTGACGATGAGTCAGCAATGTTTCTTTGTGGCCAAAAAGGCCAAGGGTATCCTGGGGTCCATTAGGAAGAGTGTGACCAGCAGATCGAGGGAGGTTCTCCTCTACTCTGCCCTGGAGTACTGCAACCAGTTCTGGGCTCCCCAGTTTAAGAAGGACAAGGAATTACTGGCAAGAGTCCAGCAGAGAGCTACAAAGATGATGAGGGATCTGGAGCATCTTTCTTACGAGGAAAGACTGAGAGAGCTTGGTCTGTTCAGTCTGGAGAAGAGAAGCTGAGAGGGGATCTCATTAATGTTCATAAATATCTCAAGGGTGGGTGTCAAGAAGATGGGACCATACTCTTTTCTGTGGTGCTCAACAATAGGATGAGGGGCAACGGGCACAGACTGAAGCACAGGAGGTTCCATCTGAATATGAGGAGCAACTTCTTTATTTTGAGGGTGCCAGAGCACTGGAACAGGCTGCCCAGAGAGGCTGTGGAGTCTCCTTCTCTGGAGACATTCAAGACCTGCCTGGACACATTTCTGTGTGATCTGCTCTGGGTGAACCTGCTTTAGCAGGTGGGTTGGACTAAATTATCTCCAGGTGTCCCTTCCAATCCCAGCCATTCTGTGATTCTGTAAAGGACTTGGTACTTGTCGTCTTCTTCCTTCTCCTAGTAGTAGTTTACTATAGTGTAGAGTTCCAAATCAGGCTTAATAATCTATACAGGCATTAATATCCTTACTCATCTTGCTTTGCTTTACTTTGAAGTAACACATCTAGTTTGTCGAAATTCTCTTAGTAGTCAGTGGAAAGATACAGACACCCCTGGGTTACCTTCTAATATTGCTTACTTGTCTTAAGAATTTATGGCCTAATGGGGTACCCATGGGAGTGATGAACTGAGATAGCATTATATTTTGTTTTGTTTTGTTTTCCCATCAGCTGTTGGTGATTGCATAGGAGGCTAGTTGTTACTTGTTGACTGATTTCTTCTAGATACCACTGCAGAAGTGTGTCTTAGGAGGTGAATGGAGCTTAAAACAGGTCTTTTATAGAACAAGTCAGAGCTTTCATCCACAAGAAACACAGAGATCTTTGTCAGAGAAGAATCTTGTCTTGATATAGTGTCCCCAGGAAGATCTTTCTAACATACTTACTGAAGTGTTAAGTTGTAGTTTCTGCTGCCAAACTATAATTGCTGCAAAATCTGTAGTCTAAAATAAGCACCAAATGTTTTGTCTTGCTGCCTTAGGAGTCTTATGCTGCATATAAGGAAAAAAATCCTTAATTATTTCAGTAACTGGGTGAATGTATTCAACAGCATAATTATCGTTATAATTAAATCTCCATTCAAATAACTGTGAGGCAGATTTTTTATCTCACTGTATCACAGGACTAGGAAAATTGCTTTGGATAAACTAAAACTAAATGTCTGCCCTCTATGAAAATTAATGTTCTTTAGAGACTGAAATATTGTGATTGATAACAATTAAAGAAAAATATGGCATTTCTGGTTTGAACCAAACCAAAACATATGGTAAAACTTCGACCTGGGAAAGATTAACTGCAAGTCTCTTTTATTCAGTCACTATATTTTCTGCAGCTTTCTGGTAGGATAGTAATGGAATGGAGTTTGTCAGGAGACTCGCCTTACTAACTACACTGTAGCAGATTTACTTTATCTCTTGATATCTAAAAAATAAGATATGTTTTCTTCTGTGTACGTGGAAATACAATATTTGAGCTGCTAAAAAAAGGAAAAAAGTGGCCTCAGTATGAATAGGAGAAGAAGCCAACAGACTTGAAATTTAAAAAAAAAATATTAGCACAGCAGCATTGTCAGACATTGCATTTATTCTTTCTTTTTTTTATATAACCCTATCTGCAATTTAGTAGTGTATCAGATACTCTCCAAAGTTAGAAAGGACCAGTGTGGTGCTTGCCCATAGAACAGAGGTAGTTTCAATAAAGTTAGTTGGAAAGATCTGGTAAATAATTTGCTTACTTCTATTTGCTTTCTTTTTTCCCTAAAGGAGATACAAAAAGACATGAGAATGAGTGCCCAGACACTGGCAGAGATTGTGAAAAATACTGAAACCTTCTTGAAAGAGAATGGAGAAAAGTTGTCACAAGAAGACAAGACTGTTCTTGAACAGAAACTGAATGAAGCTAAGACAAAGTGTTTGCTCCTTAGCCAGAAGGCAGAAGAGTCCAAAAAAGAACTAGATAAAGCTATGACAACAGCAATTAAGCAAGAAACAGAAAAGGTTTTTAGGCAACCATTTCATACCTTTGTTCAAACTTCTAATGTGTCTTAGGGGATTAGTCTTGCAACTTTTTGTTGATATACTGTGGAGTGATTAAAATTATATTCCATTTGGGTGATTAATAAGCTGTTTGCTTATTTATTTTCTTTATAAAATAAACAACAAGATCTATGTCAATCAAAAACTTTATTTAATTTTACTGTATTTTAAGTTGTTTGTTTGCATATAATATTTTGTAGTGCCTAAAGATTTCTAAACTGAAACTGTAAAATTTCTATGTAGGTTGCAGCCATAGAACAGCTGGAAGAAAGTAAAAATACAATAGAAAATCTCTTGGATTGGTTATCAAATGTGGATAAAGAAGCAGAGCATGGCCGGAAATTCAAGCAGGCGATAGAACAGAATGGAACACACTTTGAAGAGGGAGATGTGCAGGCTTTGGAAGGAGAGGAGGACGATGTCAATGGTAATCTGCTGGAAATGGAAGACACTGAAACTCAGGTTGATGGACTAGTAAAAAGCACAGAAGATAATCTGAACCAGCAGTATCAGAAAGTCAAGGTACTGTTACTGGGTTTATTCAACATTTAGGTGCTAAATGTGCCAGTCCTCATTCCACACAAGTGAATTCAATGTCATCCTTTCTATCATAGACTTTGAACAGGCACTAGGAAGTTAGTGATATACAGTTCTAGGAACTTCTGTAGTTAGAATGTACCACAAGTTTGTCACTTTTTTGCTGTTACTGTGGTTGTTCCCTGCAAAATAAGAAAAAGGACGTATTCTACAGGTAGATGTTGAGAATTGTGACGGTGAGTCTGTTCTTCATTTTTATAGAGAGAAATTAATGAAGGTAAATAAAATGCAAAAAGCAGCAACATCAATTAATAAGCTTTATGTGACTTATTCACAAATCTTTGTAGCAGCCAGATGATTCAACCCCCCTGCAATTCCCTGTGAACACTGATTACCAAGAGCTGCAAATAGTGGTTTGCTGAAATTATAATCTTAATTTCCTGTGATTTTAACACATGGGCAGAGCACTTTTTGAAGACTTCAGAAACTGTACAGAATTATGGTGACCAGGAGTAGTGCTTTCACTGAAACTAAACACAAAATGTTTTTTAACCAATAATATGAAAATAAGAAAAGCTTTTTATAATTTTGGTGGACTTTGTTTTACTCATCATTTCTACATAGAATTCAGCAGAAATTTCAAGACAATAATGGTCTAATGGAACCATCTGAGAAGGTGCCGGTTGTAATTTTTATTGTTTTTTCTTGTAGGCTCAACATGAGAAAATTATTTCGCAGCAGCAGGCTGTCATCATAGCAACTCAGTCTGCTCAGGCACTGCTTGAGAAACAAGGACACCACCTTTCCCCTGAAGAAAAAGACAAGATGCAAAGGAATATGAAAGAGCTGAAGGCTCAATATGAGACTGCTTTAGCTGAATCAGAACGGAAAATGAAGTTGACTCGTTCTCTGAGAGAAGAACTTGAGAAATTTGATGCCGACTATAGTGAATTTGAAATCTGGCTGCAGCAGGCAGAACAAGAACTTGGAAATTTGGAGGCAGGTGCTTCTGACTTCAGTGGTATTATGGTCAAACTGAAAAGGCAAAAGAGCTTTTCAGAAGATGTTATATCTCACAAAGGTGATTTACGGTATATTACGATTTCTGGACAAAGAGTTTTAGATGCTGCAAGGTCATGTAGCAAGAGAGATGGTGTGAAGGTGGACAAAGATGGTATTGATACTTCAGCTACATATGCTGAAGTGCAAAATAAACTGGATAGTGCTTCAGATCGTTTCAAATCTCTCTATACTCAGGTAAGTTTTATTTTACTGGGTAGAAACGACTACTATAATTGATTTGGCAGTTTGTATGAAAAGAGGTTAACTGATGAAACAAATACTGTGGGAAGTTCTAAACTCTTTGTTTCTTAAAGTTAGATAACAGAACAAGATGCTTTTCTGGAAGATCTGCTTTAGTCAAGTGCCAAACTATTTAAGGTCTGAATGGATGAAGTTTCCTACCTTGTGTTGTAAGGGAGAAATCAGACCAGATTCCCTCATTACTTTTTCCAGCCTTAAACAGACTCTTTATACTTATGACAGTACAGGATGCCTGAGCAACATTTTGGGGTGGAAAGAAATTGTAAGACTTATAGATGGGTAACATTTCTTTATCTTCCTTGTGATATTTTCCACAGGTGCTTATTTACATGCTTTACTACTAATAAAATGAGTATAGAAAGAGAGAGACTATGCCATGATTGACATTCAAAATTTCAGTTTGATTCGTGTCCTGAAATAGCTCGTCCCTATGTGACCTTTGTTGGCAGCCTTAGGTGTGCAAAAATGTACTGATTTCAGGGTAGCAAGTCCTTTCCATTACTCTGCCAAATAAACATTTTATCCTTAACTGTCTGAGATTGGTTTCTAACTAATGGGAAACTTAGCAATGCAAGATCTTTTCTCCATGTACCTTAGAGAGGGAAGATAATGTAGCTCTCTGTGCCATGTTCACGTATGGGATCTGTTTGGTAGAACCAGACAAACATCACCAACTGCTCTCTTTTCCACTGTTTTCAAAAAATGAACAGTGTTGTTCAATGTTGATAATATTCTGAAATTTTACACTTTTGAGATAGTTATTATTTGAACCATTTAAGAGGCAGTTACTATAATGCTTTGTCTATGCCATTTCATAATTTTATAAGATCATAGGTTCACATTCCTTATCAGAGCTTCAGTGTCCACTGATACAGTGTTGGTCTGCAGCAGTTGCCATCTTGGTGTATTTTCATCTCTTTAAGGTTTTCTTGCACAGAAATGTAAATTCTGTAAAGTCATGGATTTGATCACGTGATTACAAAACCAATGTAAACTCTGTTGAACAGTTTGTGAAGACGGCTCTCCGTTTGCAGAAGCTCATTCTCCTACTTATATGAACACTGAAACAGTTGATTTATTGGATTAGCTTGGGTGTGAATGTAGAGATTTCATTGCACAATCAGCTTATTTTTAAGCACATCAAAATCCTGTGCTAATGGCTTGATTGGTGGTCTCATATTAATCAACTTGCCAAATTCTATCCTTTACATATATACATTTAGCACAGAAATTATAGACATGCTTCAAATATTTTACCATAAATATGTAGAGCAAAACCAACACAAGGTAGACTTATATATTGAAGGGATCTTAAAGTCAGTTCGGAGTTAATTTATGATGTAAACGAGTGCATTCTGTACTTGCCCACCAGATGGAGACCAAGTACCAAATGTAAATATGAAAATTCAGTGTATGGAAGGTTCAGAATATAAATATTTAAAGTAACAGCTTATAAATATTATGACTTGATATAATCAATTTTGCATGAGAAACCATCTCCAAAAAGACTGAAAGAGTTCCACTGACCTTTCTTTGTGATGATTCACTGTGAGTATTTTGGGATATGCAAACATATAGGATGAATAGGATCTTGGTCAGATGACATTCTTAAGTGACCAAAAGCAAAGCATATGTGCCATACTGAGCCATGTCACTTTGGATTCGCTATGCAGATAAGGCATTTGTGAAAGCAGTACTCTGCTGTCTGAATGTTGAGGAACATACATGTATCTTCTGATTTTTTTTTTTTTTTAAATTTTCTTCATTTTTGGTGTCAGAATGCTGATAAAGAATCTGTATGTTGGTGGATAGAAAAAATCTTCCTAAAGCTTTTCCTGTTCTAGTACAATGAGTTAGATTCCAGTTTCCCAGCTGCATCAGTGAATTGATCCTCAGTCACACCTGCATAGCTTGTCCAGCCGCTGTGCCTTAGTTCAGAAATGGGTTAGACAGTAGAATGGTGATAGGAAAACATTCTGCAGTATTTCAGGAAGGAAAGTATGAACTTGGTATGAAATGCAGCTCACAATTTAATGTCTGTGTATTTGCTTGTTTATTTTCTACTCTTTCAGTGTAGCATCCTTGGAAATAACCTTAAAGACCTGGTGGATAAATACCAGCATTATGAAGATGCCTCATCTGGACTTCTGTCAGGTCTACAGGCCTCTGAAATAGCTGTGAACAAACAACTGTCAGAGCCAATTGCAGTGGATCCCAAAAATCTCCAAAGACAACTAGAAGAAACCAAGGTGAAAGGCTTTGAAAAGCAGAAGTACTTTTGTCTTAAAAAGAGATGCTTTTTGCCTGAAAAACAGGATAATCTGACACAGCCCAAGTAGCTGCAGGCCAAATTCTTGCCTTGCATGTGGGTGTGCAACTTTAATAGTTCTGAAATTCAGCTTTTCAGAGTGTTATCTGAAAAGCACTGGGGTGAAAAGAAATGGAGACCAAGATGCCGTTAGCAGCGGTGAAAGCAAGAGGTGTTTCATATCACTTAGCAAACGATAGGGTGAAGTCTGGAAAGTTTTTGAATTAAGGGTTTAGTGATTACAATTTACTATCAGAGTAGGGTTTGGGATTGGGCTTCTGATAGAGAAGACCATTTTTGTTTGTTGTCTGAGACTCTTACTGTTTTCTATTCACATACGTGATTACTGCATTATGCAAGGGATCATACTGGATAAGCAGTGCGACGTGACCTGTCTGTTTGCCTGCTTCAGCTGGATCCAGTATGGTCTGCCCTGCGGAGACTGAATGTAGCATAATTTGTGCTATTTTGGTTCTCTTTATTTTTGTTCTCTAGTAGAGACAAGAAGTGATGGAGCTTGTGAAGATGAATCTCTGGTTAGTTGCGTAAAACATAGATTTACAGAAGGCTTTAGGAACCCAAGTATGAGGTGGCTTACATGGTTTCGTACAGTCTGTTGTCTTTGAACTGACTCTTATATTTTCATAAACACAAAGATTTGTACTATAATTAAAATTCCAGGTTATTTATTTTTCAGTGAGCAAGGCTGTTGGTTGGGCATTTATTTCCTCTCTGTTTTATCTGTGCTATGTGGAGTATCCATGCAGGTCTGATATACTTGCTATTGTCAAATGATAGTCAATGGAAAAGTATGTCCTTTAACAGTTTCCCTTATATCAGCAGTATATATTTCACTTACATGAGCAGTAGTTACCTTTACCACATGGTGTCTTCCACATCTGCCACTCAGATTGCCCAACACCAAATTGCTGCCTGACATGTTAGAGGAGACAAATCACAGTGATGCTGTAATACAACAAAAGTAGAAGTGTAAATTTTGAACTCCTAACAGTGGAACAATTTAGGTACATTTATGCTTCTGAGACCTAGAAAAGTAGGAACAACACCAATTAAAATTTGAAGCTTCATTTAGACTTTTTGTTCCTTATGCCAAAACGAATTATATCCTGTATAATGCCAATTTTCATGCAAGTAATACAAAAGGAGTGAGTACTGGGGTTCTTTTATGTAGCGCCTACATGGATTACTTGCCACACAAAAGAGAACTCCATGAATATGAGCTGGGAAGAAGGGAGAGGGTGCAAAGTGTCAAAAGATTCAAAGGAAGGGAAAAAACAGGAGGCTGAAGAAAGAAAGCCAATTAATGAAAGCAAAACAAAGAGTATTGCTGAAGAAGTCAGGTGTTGCAAGTTAAAGCTGTCCCTTGTAGCCAACACATGCAGCTGATAATCCAGCTAGACACAGACCTTGGCAGCATGGTGGGGTCTAATCTTTTCATGGGGATTAACTGTTCTTCAGAATACTCTTCAGTGCCTCTGGCGTCAGCTTGCTTGCTTTCTGACAGCAGGCAAGGTTTTCTGGGACATCTTTTTACTTTTTCTCTTTTTTTGTTTCCACGAGTGCCATATATTTCTCTAGTGTAAGGAAAATTCCTCTGTGGGTCTGAGTTTTATTGCAGCGACATGACTTCTTTGTCCTGGCAGGGCAGATAGAATTGCCTTTTGAGTCATATGTTCATTAAGTTAGGGTATATGAAAAAATAAATGAGAAGTTCCTTCATTTTGACTTGTACAAAGTTTAACGGGTACATCAGACGTGACCTGTTTGCCTGCTTCAGCTGGATCCAGTATGGTCTGCCCCGCAGAGACTGATGTAACATAATTTGTGCTATTTTGGTTTTCTTTATGTTTTTTTTTTTTCTCTAGTAGAGACAAGAAGTGATGGAGCTTGTGAAGGTAAATCTCTGGTTAGTTCCATTTCAGGCACAGAGGCCTGAAAAAATTTCATGACTATTCACTCTATAAAGTACTTTTATACACTGAAGAGAGAAAGGCGCTTGCAGAAGTTGATTCAGTCTTGTTGTCTTTCTCTGTTGGCTCTGGAGCAAGTCTTGGCTGGGCTGGGCTGTAAACCTGTATTCCTTGGTTAGACAACAAACCTAGGCAAAATTCAGTGACGCTGCCTCCAGGAGGTTCCTAAACTGGGAAGGCAATAATCTTATTTTGGGCTGTTCCTGTTGGTGCTACAATATCAGCCTGATCCATTGTCAATACAACTGATAGTGAACATGTAACTACTGCTAATGACTGTTTTTTCCCCCTGAATTGTTCTCTGATTCTGAGTTGAAAAATATGTTATTTTTCTTTTGGATAGTATATGAGTCTGTACAAGTGGTCCTTAAATACAGTTAGTCGAGAGACACCTTTTGAACTTGCATGAGAGAAATCAGTTGAGTCAGAGAAGTACTGTAAAACAGAAGATAAAAAAGATGGTGAACAAACTAAAACAAGAGCCAGAAGGTCAACAGCAGTCAGAGCTGCTGCTGAAGATTTTTTGTAAAGAGAGGTCACAAATTGAGTTAGTTTATTCCCAACACTAAGTTTAGTTTGTATGACATATCTTAGCCTCGCATATGTGACTATTAACTGTATTGAAAAGTATAACTGATAATTGTGGAATTTTACAGGTTCTCCAGGGACAAGTGTCTAACCACCAAATTGCTGTAGAAAAACTGAAAAAAGCTGCTGAAGTGTTGTTGGATACAAGGGGGGAGTTGTCACCAGACAAAGATGAGATTCAGAAAACACTGGGTAAAGTGTTTACTTTTCTTAATACCTCTTTTTATCATTTGTGTCTGCATGCAGGTACTGGAAGAGACAAAATACAGAGTTTCCACATTCTTGTGTCACTGTCCAAGTCCATGTTTTGTTGAGTCATAAGCTATTGCAACACAGTAACTTCATTGTTGGTCTGTCTCCTAGATTGATCCAAATGCTTTTCACTTAAAAGCTGTCTTTTTTTTTTTTTTCTTCAGAAATAGGGATTATGTTTAATTCCCATGTTACAGATTGGCATGCCAAACAGAGGTAGTGATTTGCTGAGGATCATAAATTCTCCAGTAGGAAGGAGCATGTTCAGGTTCAAGGAACATGACTCCAACTATCTGTTTCCAAGCAATTATTTGAAGTTTGTTTAGCCAAGGAATTATTTTCTTCTGACTTCAAGAAACTGTCTGTGATGGGTTGACCTTGGCTGGCTGCCAGATGCCCACCCAGCAGCTCTCTGGATCCCCTTACCCAACAGGAGGAAGACAGAAAAGCCCATGGGTAGAGATAAAGACAGGGCAACCGCTTAGCGATTACTGTCATGAGCAAAACAGACTCGACTTGGGGAACATTCAGTTTAATTTATTGCCAAATAAAAGAGTTGCAGGTCTAATGAAGAACCATCTGGCAGAACATTTCAGCTCTAACAATAACAGACATAATTGTGAAAGAGCTATCTTAATACTCTGCTATTTTATTTCTTGGGAACACTCAACAGCTGGCATAAACTAGAGCTGCATGGGAACCAGCTTCCCAAAGCTGGGGAGCACAGCTATAATCTGTTCCCTCATTTCACTTGTCCTGTGGGCTCTATTTGAAGATTTTGATCTTTGCTTGTGTGTTTCTACTTAATAAAGTTGATATTTTTGCTTCATTCTGATGTGAGCAATTTTTGACTCGCAATTACCTGGTGAGAACTGGTGAAATGAGTTAAAAGCTTAGTTTGGCTAGAGGAAGAAACTGAAATATATTTTTTCTTTATCAGATGATATTGTGGAGAGATATGACAATTTATCCAAGTCTGTGAATGACAGGAATGAGAAGCTCCAAATAACTTTGACACGATCCCTGAGCGTGCAGGATGGTTTAGATGAAATGCTGGATTGGATGGAAGGTGTTGAAAAGAGCCTTGAAGAGCATGATCAAGTGCCTTTGAATTCTTCTGCCATTCAGGATATTATTAGTAAAAGCATTGTAAGTAGCACTCTCTGAAAGGAGAAACATTCGTCTGATAATTCAGATTTCGAGAAAGGCTGAAAATCTTAGTTTAGCATCTTTAATGGTTTCACAATTCTTAATAAACAGGATTGTTGCGTGAGGTGAAACTGTACATAAGGATTTTTGTAGCTTAGATCTGCGCTGATGGTGTAGCTGTACTGATTTGTTGCTTCGTATGGTTGGAACAGCTTCACGTACTAAAATTTAGCTATTAATATAAGCAATACAAAGTATTCCTTGCTTGTTTCAGATGCTAGAACAAGATATTGCGGGTCGCCAAAGCAGTATAAACACTATGAATGAAAAAGTGAAGAAGTTCACGGAAACAGCAGATCCATCCACTGCATCTACACTGCAAGCTAAGATGAGGGAACTTGCAGGCCGGTTTTCTGAAGCAAGTAACAAGCATAAAGCGAAGCTTATGAAAATGGAGGAGTTGAAGACTAAAGTAGAGTTATTTGAAGATCTGTCAGAAAAGCTGCAGTCATTTCTAGATGAGAAAAACCAGGCACTCAGTGAGACAGAGGCACCAAGAAAAGATGTTAGTGAAGTGTCTCAATATATGCAGGTACTGTACCATTCCATTTGTATATCTTGCACATTTCCAGTCTAATTCATCTAAGTGATTGAACAACAAATAAGGCATGTTTGTTTCCCAGCTTTGGTTGGTTAGCTAAAATCAATAATTTAATTTTGAATAAGTGATTGTGAAGTATAATATGAAGAATGTAATCCTATTTTGCAGGAAGCTAGTGTAGAATTGGCACAACATAAGAAGGATCTGGAAGTTTTGCAGCAGCTTCTTGAAGAACTTTCATTCCATGCTCTTCCTGGAGATAAAGCATTGGTACTAGAAAAAGTAAATGCTTTGTCAAAGAAATTCAGAGAGGTAGAGGAGACTGTAAAGGAAAAGTAAGTCAAATAATTAAAGTGTTTCTGCCTTGGTTAATAATATGTGAATGTTGTGATGGCTTATCCTCTTGCATGCAGTCTCAAAGGATTGCAGTTAACCACAAAGTAGAGAGGGTTTTTTAATTACAAAAAAAAAAATATTCTAATCAGAAATGCCTCTGTAGTTGGTCTTTCTGGTTCAGGAGCTCTAATGTTGGCTGAAGAGACAAGTAACTTCAAATTTTGTGCCATTCACAGGAGTTCTGTCAGTTCTAGGAAGACTCTACCTCTTCCCTTCACTGACAGAATATAAATTGCTTCTTGTGCCAATTGCTTTAGAATACAGGCTGCAAAAAAAACCTGGAGAAATTGTTAGAGCTTCCATATAAGTTACCTGTATAGCAAGACTAGATTTTCCACATTCAGTGCTCATATCCATAAAATTAGGTTTTGCGACTCTTTGACTTTAGGAACAGCAATATCAGATTGATAATATCTGTTGGTTTAATTATCAGAAGGAATACTGACATTCAGTGCTCAATTTCTTTTGCTGTCTTTAATTGTCTAGAGAAGAGGATGTATCGTCTTGTCAGAAGCAAATGGATGATTTCGAGCTTCTTGTAGAATCATTAAAGAAATGGATAAAAGAGATGACAGAACGAATTCCAGCAGCACAACCCTCTCTGAATACAGAGGAGTTAAAGAAACCTTTGGAAGATACATTGGTAAGATGTTGTAGATGAGAAGTGAAATGTGGCTGAAGGAAATAGGGCATCTGTTAGTAGCATAAAAGCACAGACTTAAGGCATAAGCAGTCACAGTATTTGGGACTAGGGAGCTTGTAGTCTACATTTACATTCCCATTTCCTTTGCATGTTTGGATGTACTGCAGGGGATTCCCAAGCAGCAAGATTGTTCCTTTCTCTACACTAAATCTTTTAAGTCTGAAATCTGTTTTTGTAATGAACAAATGACTATTTTTCTTAACCAGAATTTGAAAGATGAATGGACATCAAAAGCACCTGAGCTGCAGAAAATGAACAGCAGAGGAACATTGCTGTGTAATCTAATTACTGCTGTGACTTCTCCTGCCAAACTGAGAGCAGTTGCAAAATCAGGTATGCATTTGAATAATCAGGTAAGCCTAACATTTCAGGAGGTTTAAAAACCTTCAATACAAAAATTTAAATATTTCACCCTTGTATTAGCTTTCTTGAATATTGTGGCTCGTGAGAAGTCAGTTAGCCATGTCTGTACTGACCATCATTTGCTGTGATTATAATTTAAACTAACTGCTGCAGTAATTCAGTTCACATTCTGATTGCTTTACACTGCCAAAATAGTGTAAAAGCACTTTAATGTAAAAGATTAACAGGTCCTAAAGCTGTTACTTCAGTATGTAATTCACAGATAAATGAACAAAATGAACTGCATCACAGTTGCCTTCGCCTCATCCCAGAAAAGTTCTGATAAAGAGAAACCGACTTATTCTGATCAGTGCTCAGTGCTTTACATATCCACCGAGTCTGCTGGGAGGACAAAAACAAACCCCACTTTTGCAAACCCTGATGTACCTGCAGACCTTTGCTGCCACAGAGACACCTCTGTCTTGGCCACAAGGGTATTCTGTGTGATGCCAAACACACACATAAGGGTTTGCAGAGTTGTTTTTATTAGAAGGGTGATGAAGACATGGTTTATCTAAAAAGTGAGCCCACGTGAACCTTCTCGTCCCAATATGATAGCATAATTAATGCTAGCCAATATTTTAGTTGAAACAACAGCACAGAAGGGAATCAACTCCATATCCCAGAATGACTTGCCAGTGCCAAAATGTGTTTCCAGTATGGATCTTCAGCTAAGTACTTTTTAACAGTAATCTGGTTTTAATACAGCAAATATTTTTCCATGTTTTTCTGTACTCTAGTGTTTAAATGTTAATTTGTTTTAGAGAAACCATTAATTCTGCTAAGTATAATTCAAGCCATTGTTCAAGGCATATGTGGTTCCAAGGGTATTTTAATGGCCATAAGCACATTTACAGTCAGTTCTTGAATTTATTTCCAGACCTAATCAGTTCAAGTGTGTTGGCCTTCATTGGTCATCTGCAAAGGACTGGGAGTATGGGAACTGCCAGAGGATGCCTGTGTGGCAAGAGCAGAGCACTTTGTTTTTCACATCTCTTTGTAGAAGCTGCTTTTGGTTTTATTCTTCTTTGAATTTTAAATAAAAACCTTTCACAGAACATTTAGGAACCTTATATGGGATATTTGGGATCCTTCCTCTGCCCATTTCTCTTCTCCTATGCATCCAAATAGAAAAATAATTACATAACTAACATATAAGAGCAGCTGTAGTCCTCCAGACTAGAGTATTTGCCCTCCTACACACGAGCTGTACTGTGTATCACTTAGTCAGAGTTATAAATACCAGAGTGCAGCTAATAGACCATGAAGATTTACAAGGCTCTCGCTGGGGCCTGTGACTTCTCTTATCTGTTTTATTTTCACTTGCCATCCTCCAGCTGCCACTAATGTGGTCCTCACTTTCCAGCTGGTACTGTGGGGTGGATGCGTAGCCTTTTCCAAGGCAACCATTAATCTCTCCCTGTTAATTGCTCATCTAGAAATACATATGTGCAGGAGAGTGGGAAGTGACTCTCCTTGCAGTTCTCTTTGGCTTGACCATGTGCCCCAGCTCTGTGGTCTGATGGTGTTTCACAAAGCTCATGTAGCTCTGGTTCCAGAGGCTTTGAAATTATGTTTAATTAGTAGAGCTGCCTGGGTGAGTGGCTGCCTCTGGGTGACATTAAGGACATCATGTGTAGCAGTAAGGACTCCACATTGCAATCCCTGTCATGGAGCACATGCTTATGACAAGATAGGGAGGAATTTGTCCAGTTATTAGAAAGAGCTGTTTGTGCAGAGTAAAGGTACAGCTTAGTCATTGAATCATTTAGGTTGGAAAAGACTCTTACATGTAAATCATCGAGTCCAACCCTTAGCCTAGCACTGCCAAAGCCACCACTAAACCATGTTCCTAAGCACCACATCTACATGTTTTTTATACCTCCAAGGATGGTGACTCAGCCACTTTCTGGGTGGGTGAAGGTGTCCTGAGTAAGCAGTGCCTTTGGTTGTGGTGTCTGTAGTGGGCTTCTTCGCTGTTTAACGTTTAGCACTCTCCTCAGAGTGTGAGGATTTGTCAGCTGGCGCTCTCCCAGGCCATACCCAGGCATGGCTGGGCCAAACCGTGTTCTTAGTAAGCAGCAGGGAACAGGTTCCTTTTGGGGAGAGGAAGGAGGTGATGTTAGCCACATGGATGTGAGCATGCCTCACAGTTAGGGCACAGACCTTTGTCCAATAGAATTGTTTATTTAGCGTAGTATTGTAAGTGGTAGGACTGCCTAAACATCGTGCGTATGTGCACACTTAACATGTACCTCCATATGCACACCTACCTGCTATGCATGTGCTGTGCCTGTGTGCTACCACTTATGGTACTAGCTGGCCGGAGCAGCTTAAAACATAAAAACCCCCTTAAAATATGTTAACCAGTGCAAATGAAATATTTGCTACTACAAGGTTAGCATTCAGATACTTCTTTAATGTTATAATGAGAGCATGGAACTTGGTCTCTCTTGATCCACAGGTGGCACAATGTTAAATGGTGAAGGAGGAGCTCCAGGAACTCATGATTTCCTGAAAAATAAAGGTCAGTAAAAATTTCAGGATGTGATAAATAAATGTACTGCTAGTTACTGTTAAATAGGTATTTTTAAATTTTTGCATGTAAAACTGCTTGTAGCAGTCACTACTAGACTGAAATTTCACATTACCATCATGTAAGAAAATGATATTTACCAGGAGATAATACTAAAATTAATTGCAAAAATACTTCCCTTCAATATTTTCTTTGAAGACAGGTCAAATCTGGCTGTGTTTTCTGAATCAATATGTACTACTTTAAATGTATACAGGGATAGCTATTTTAATATAATGCATGGCTTTGGAGAAAATTGTAACGTATGTATGTGGTTTGAAAATTTTTAACACTCACCGGCATTCACAACATGCACATACACAAACATACATATACAAATATACCCGTCTTGCGTACACTTGTATCACTGTATGTGACCAACCCCTTTACAGAAGCAAAGGAGCATAGGCAGTTCATGTGTGCGTATGGATCGCCGTGTACCATGTCCTCAGTCTGCAGTGTCTGTTCTCCTGAACTACAGCCTGTCTGGTACCCAGTCTGCCTGCTATGCTCTCTCAGTGATAAAACATGTTTATAATGGTACATAAATGTAAACAAAATATTGCTGCCATAATGTTAGGCTGTCATATAAGTAACTCTTGTCACAGAATTGTTCCTTAAAATACTAAAGTAACAATGGGTGGAAAGATTGTAAGGTATTTGTGGTATTTGTGTACCTGTGTGTATTAAAGTAATTAATTCTGTGAAATATAAAGCAAATAGGAACTTATACTAGGTCATTCAGATGTAGTGTTACCATGTTTAAAGTTAACTGGAAATAACTCTAACACGTTTAGTACCTTCTTATTTGGGAAACTATTAGGTATTGTAACTCTGAGTACTGTTTTGTAGTTCTTGAAGTCTTAAGTATTGTTTGAAGGGCTTGTAACCTCTAACAGAGCATTTGCATCTCTCCTTTTACAGAACTGACAGCTGTTCAACAAGCCATGTCTGATGTAAATCACAGTTATGAAGATTTGGGAATTTTACTGAAGGAAAAGATTTCAGAACTAGAAAGTATGCTTTCGAAAATGCAGAATATTCAGGAAGAATCGACCTCAATGATGCAGTGGTTGCAAAAAATGGACAAAACTGCATCAGATTGGGAAGCTGCTCCGACTGATAGTGAAGCAGTTAAAGCCCAAGTCGAGCAACATAAGGTATTTTGTGCCTTCAAAAAAATACTCTTTCTTGCAGTTATTGGGTAAATTCTGTTTGAACAATTGGTATCTCAGCCTAGCTTACTGCTGCAGAGAGTATTTAAATGATCCTAGTAAGCATGCCAGTCAGACTTAGAGCAAATCTGGCAAACTGTGTCAGTGGAGTAAAAGCGCCACTGTGTCAGAGAGAGCGAGTTGTGTGGGTCAGAAAATAATAATTTTGGTGGCCAGTTTAAACAGGTGAGGCTGTATTGATCATGCAATAAACTTTTTTTATTTCCTTAGTGGTTTAAAGATATATACTGGATTGCTTGTGAGATCTGAAGGGCTGTATCTATCCAAAAGCTGTTTCTGCAGCTGGTGGTTCACTGACACTCCACAGACCGCCTGGTCTCTGCAGCTGCAGCAGCTTATGCCTGTTCCAAGGCAGTGTTTCTCTTCAGCAGCTTTGTCATGCTTGTTAACTTATATAGCTACACAACAGCCTCTTCCCCGCTTTTAAGCTGATATGAGAAAACCACTGAATCAGCAGTAAACTTCTGTCATGTTTCAGCATTGGAGATATATGCTTCTCTGGCAGTGAAGGGCAATGTTTGCACATGTAAAGGTTCTTCTATAAAGGGAAATATAATGGATAGGGAAAATTCTTTCCTTGCCTGTGATTGTGTATAAACAAGAACAGAAATTGATTCAACTGAGTTGCTTTTATATTTGATGGGTCACCCTTAAAAATGAACTTGAACAGCTACTGACTTTCCTCAGACTTGGATAACCTTCAGTCCTAAAACTCAGACTACATGTGGAAGAAAACTAGTTCCTTATTTTTTAACAAAGAATGTGCAAAGCTAACATGACCATCTTACCCGCAGTGTAGTCGTAGAAGAGTATTCACATATAGTTGGAAAACTGAGTGCTCAGGCAAGAGTCGTCCTGATGCAGTTGGACCTTTTACTAACAGTTCTAAATCAAGCACAGTTTTGTTCAGGGTTTATTTTAGTGGGTTTTGGATCATTAAAATGCAACTCCACAGGGCGAGCTTTGTTACTTAAGAATATTCATCTGAGAGCCCTTTGCCAGGCATAATGACCGTTCAGTTTTGTTTGTAAGAACAGCATGACTGAGGAATTGCTGGGTCATCTCAGTCTTCTGCTAGGTTTACACTTTAAGTTATGCTGCCCTTTATAGTTCTAGATGATCTACAACAAACAGTCTGCCTGTGATAGCAAGACTTCTAGGAAGGCAAATGTGGCTACACCACGCTCCTCCATTGGTGCTAGCTGGGTTGCTTCTACTGTGGACTGTTCTGTGCGTTAGTCAATTCGCCTTCTGTACAAGAACAGATTCCAAGTATATGTGGATATGATGGATCTTATTTATTTGAATTCTTCTGGTTCTGTCACTTTTTCAAATTTAATAAAAATTGTTATTAGTAATGTAGTTTAAATCTGTCTGGTTATGTCTTCCAAAGAAAATTGACCAGCAACATAAGCCATTGCAATGTGTTTTGAGATTTATAGTAGAAAAGTAGTATCTAAGTGTTAGATATTTATTGTTTATCTTCATGCTTGGCATCTCAGTATTTTGGCCTTCAATCTTTATACTTTACTATTTTTTATACTCTCTTACATATATATGTGTTTTATCACTTGAATTTTCAGCTTTTTGAAACAGAATTGAAGCAAAGTGCGAATAAAGTGCAGGAACTAAAGGACAAAGTGACAGAACTGTTGGAGAAGAACCCTGACTCTCCTGAGGCACCCAAGTGGAGACAAATGTTGGATAAAATAGGTATTTAAGTAAAGCTGCATTACAACTCAGATTGATTTGGAAGTTGTTTTATTATGAGTCTTTAAATATATTTGCAATCACTAGTATTTTTAATATCTTGCTCCCTCCTACTCTTTACATTCTGTGGAAGTAACTCCTTTTACAGGAGAGTAGATCTGGAGTAATTCCACTGATGTCCATGAGCTTTGAATTTGTATCAGTGCAATTGAGAGAGATTACAGCTTGCCGTCCCGTCTGAGAGGGCTTTGTCTTTTTAAACGGTGTGCTTGATTTGACTGATCAGTTACTACTCCAGATACACATGTTGTTCTTCTTACAAATTATAACAAATTAAGTTAATTCTGATTTAATATGTAGAACAGTTTGAGTTGTTGGTAATGCTCTTGTGCATACTTTTTTCCTGTGCACTAGTGGGTTTTGTTATTTTGTGGTTTTGGTGGCCTTTTTTAATTTTCTAAAACTGTTTCTATAAATGTTGCCAAAAAAAATTGCAAATTACCATATTTGGACAATAGATTTTGAGATACTGCAGTGCATAATTGTCATTAGCTTTTAAAAATTCTTCTTAGGTTTGTCATATTTTAAATAAATCATAGGTCAGTCTTGCTTCATACTGATAGGTATTTCTCTAGCTACACCAACAGTAATTTTAAAGCTGTCAATTTTTCTGAGCTGTCCCGTTTGTAAGTGAAACTCTGAAAGGTAAGGTCTCCAAGAGAACTTGGGAAGTGTTGGGAGGGAATTAACACAGAATGAGCGGAGGTCAAAGACAGTGAAGTGGCAGAAGAAACTGAAAAAAACGTGGATGAAATTCGGGGGCAAAGAGAGTTAGCAAAACATCAGAGCTGGATGAGTGAGCACTGAGAGTATTGCAGAGGGAAGGGACAGGTTACAAGAGTTTCAGACTCAATGGCTGCTCTGGAAGCTGCTTACTACGAGTAGAAGAGACTATAGGTTGGCCTAGGTGTGAACCTGAGCTCGCGCTGCACTTTTGAAATACCCGTGTACAGAAGTGTTCTCCTTGCCTGTCATTAGGTGCCTGATTTAGATGTCTAAATGTGGCAGTTAATCTCCACAGGCTCCTAGTACAGACATTTGAAAGAAGTTTGCTCCTTCAGAGGGCTGTTCAGAGTAGAAGCCTGAATTAGGGCTTTTGCACATCCTTGGAAAGGTATCTGTTCTTATTTACTGAATAAGCAGAAAGATTTGTCTATCTAAATCAGGCACCTTAGTTATAACTGAGTACAACCCTTTGGCTTTTATTTCATTAGAGACCAGAGCCTAGATTTGGTGGTATTTCATTTAGTAATATTCTACTACAATACTATCACATGTTATATATTCATTTCTCTAAAAATTCTGGACATGGCTGTGCTGAGCCGCAGATCTTCATCCAAGTGTCTATGGATCTGACTGTTAAAAGATGCATTTGCCGAGTCACTGCAATAAGGCATCTGGAGTTAATCAGCAAGAAGCCTTATTAGAGAGCTCTGTTTATGTTTCATATATAGTCTGCTGTCTGACAACCCATCTGCTAGAACGTGCATGCAATATGTTAACATTATCATTGTTAGATTCCAAATGGAAAGAGCTCAATCAAGTTACATCTGAGAGACAACAAAAACTGGAGGAGTCTTCAAATTACCTGACCCAGTTCCAAACAGCAGAAGCTCAGCTAAAGCACTGGCTTGTAGAAAAGGAGCTAATGGTCAGCGTGCTGGGACCGCTGTCAATTGATCCTAATATGCTGAATACACAAAAGCAACAGGTTCAGGTGAGTCATGCCCATGTGCATTATTGATTTAAGTTTCTTCTGCTTTTTTGCTATTGGCAAATACTATTTTGCATCTAGATAGAGTACAGCACAGTTAGTATGAGCCATTACATTTGTTTTCAGCAAACATCAGCTTACGTCATACTTTACTGTGGTAATTACAAGAAAAAACATTTGTAAGAGTGAAGAGAGATCAGAACAGCTAAAGGAAAATGTTGAGGAGATACCAATCCCCTGATACATTTTGTTTGTTTATTTGTTTTGACAGCACTGTGGTTTCTCTGTATTTGAATGAAAATGTTCTTTTGAAGTTTTATTAATTTAAGTGTGTATGTAACATTTTAGGGTCAGTCCTTATATACAATCTATGCTGTAGAACTACCTTTTAGAGATTTTATTCACTTGATTGTACCATAATAAGAATATGAAGGCAAATTAAATGCAGTACTGTGAATACATATGGGGCCAGTAGTGTGGAAGACAGAAGACAAAGTCTAATGAAAAGGTGGAGTAGTTTACTTGCAGAAGTACAGCAAACTGCAGCCAAAAGAAACAAAAGTTAAATCAGAGTCACAGAAACTAGAAATTTTCATTTCAAACATTTCTATTGCTGCCAGTTATTTTAAACCGTGATGAAAAATAACTTTTATTTTGCAAAAATATTATTAAAGCTGGCATATCGATATTGATTAAAATGAAGTGTTTAAAACATGATCTATGTTGTAGCACTATGTGAAAATGACAATATTAGTTTGTAAGTGCTTCAAAAATCTAGACAGCTGGCGTAAGACTATAATGTATTACTTTACAGTCCTTAAAAGTTAAACCTAACTGACTGGAAAAGAAAGGGGTTGGAATGTTCTGTAGAGTAAAACCATTATATTTGTCCCTTCTTCTGCAAGCACTGTGACTTACTGTCAAAAAAACCCAAACAAACAAACAAAAAAACAAACCCCAAAACCAAACAACCTGGAAATCAGTGATATAAACTTTAAAGGTCTTACAGTACACATTCTGTCATTTTGTGAATTATCCAAATATTTTCTCTGCTCTAATAATACATTGCAATATTATGTCAGAATATACCTTCTTTGAAGTTTGATCTTAAGATACTTATCGAAACTGCCTAGGAAAGAAGACACTTCTTGAAACTAAACAGTGATTATTTTACTTGGTATGGTTACTTAATTAATGTAGTATTAACAGGATCCATTGTTTGTTTGTATCTGCTGATTGAATCTCCATTAGACGATGTGTAAATTAACCTCATTTTTTCTTATTCTCTGATGGAAACAGCACAGTGTAGAAGGGTAGAAGACGCAATTATTTCACTGGCTTTTAAACTCTGAGATCGATTACTCAATAAGAGAACTTAACTACCACAAATTCTACATGATTTTTGTCAGAAGCACTTTGCTTTTTTTTCCATGAGGTAAATGCCTTTAAAAATTTTCTTTCTTTCTAGATTCTGCTCCAAGAGTTTGACACTAGAAAGCCACAATACGAGCAGTTAACTATGGCTGGTGAAGGGATTCTGAAGAGACCTGGTGAACATCCACCCTCCCATGAAATCGTAAAAGAGCAACTGGCAGCCGTGGCACAAAAATGGGACAGTCTAACTGGCCAGCTGAGGCACAGATGTGACCGAATTGACCAAGCCATTGTAAAAAGCACAGAGTATCAAAGTCTGCTCAGAAGTCTGTCCGATAAATTAAGTGCCTTGGATAGCAAACTAAGCAGCAGCCTGGCTGTGAGTACACAACCTGATGCTGTGAAACAACAACTGGAAATTGCTCGAGAAATGAAGGAGGAAATAGAACAGGAAATGAAGAACATAAATGCAGCTCAAGCTCTTTGTGAAGAGCTGTCAGCACTGGTTGAAGAAGAGTATTTGAAAGCAGAACTTACAAGACAGTTAGATGGCATCTTAAAATTGTATAAGGATATTGAGCAAAAATCAGGTTAGTATTTATTTAAAGAAAAATAGTAGCTAAGGCATAAAGTAAAGCGTGGTAGTGTCGTTTGCCTTTATAGACATGTTGAGTGAGCCGAGCCTCATGCCAGCTCTCTATCCAGTCCAACCCCCAAGCAGTTGTGCGTTAGAATTTAAGGGAGTCCGCATACTTTGAAAAGGTAAAAACAGTACTTGGGATCTCTAGTAAACAGTTTGGGAGACAACTTGAAGCACAACAGCAGGGCTGCTTCAGGTGCCTCTTCACTGAATTAGAATACCAGAAGAGGATGCTGTGCATTGAGCTACCTAACTACATAGGTGCAGAGTGTAACCCAATATTGTAATTTTTAGGCAAGCACCAGTTAATGGCTTGGTAAAACACAGTTGTAATACAGATGTTGTATAAAACTGCCTGTGACAGAAGGGTGCTGGTAGCCTGCAGCCTTCCATTACCCTGTGAAGAACATATCTGAGCAAGTAATACATTGCAAGCAATATCATACTTTGTTTCCCCTAACAGCCTCAGTTTTAGCTTTTTTATTTCTTCTGGTCACCAGAAACTTCAAAGGATCTCACGAAGAACACATATTGCCTGCATGTCATGAGTTAGACACTGCTAGGCTAGATTACTTAATATTCCCTGTGTTTATGCTTTGTAATATCATGAAACACAACTACGTGTATTTTATCCACAAAATCTGCCTGAATGGGGGGGTTCATATAGGGACAGTTTGGATAAGCTCCCTTCATTTGATTCATATCCAACTGCCTTCATTGTAAGGAACAGCTTTCCTTACGTTAATGATCATTCATAATAAAATCAATATTATTATTATTATTATTTCTTCACTGAATACTAGCAGGTTCTGATAATGAGCCTCTGTGCTGTCTTCTCTTTTGTAGATAACCATGTTCAACAACTTCAGTCGGTCTATGCCACATCTCATCAGTTCCAGCAAATGTCTAAGGACTTCCAGACCTGGCTATGCAAAAAGAAAGAAGAGCTAAACCAGGCTCGTCCTGTATCAGCCAAACTTGATGTCTTGCAGTCACTAATTGAAGAACAGAAAGATTTTAAGAAGACCATTACTGATCAGATTAGTTCATACGAAAGAATTGTTGCAGAAGGAGAAAGTATCTTACAGAAGACTCAGGGAGCTGACAAAGCAGCGCTACAATCCCAAATTGCCACACTCAGAAGTAACTGGGATGAAATGAATAATCAGGTAAAAGAAAGGCAAGATAAATTAACAGATTGTCTGGAGAAAGCCCTCAAATACAAACAGCATGTAGAAAACCTGCAGCCGTGGATAGAGAAGTGTCAAAGCAACCTGTGTGAATTAAAAGTTGGCATAAACCCTGTTGAAATAGAGAATTCTATTGTTCAGGTGAGGGCCTGGCAGAAGGACCTGGATAAACACCATGGGATAGTGGAGCTATTAAATAATACTGCTGAAAGTTTGCTCAGTGCAAGTCAAACAGATAAAGAAATAGTTCAAGAAGAAACTAAGGTGCTGAATCAGAAAGTGAATGTGGTTACAGAACAGCTACATAAGAAGAGAGAGTGCTTGGAAAATACGGCACAAAGGCTGAAAGAGTTTCAGGAATCAACCAGGGAAACTGAAAAACAGCTTAGAAGTACCAAAGAGCATCTGGAAGCTCATGACTCACTTGGACCTCAGTCATTCAGTAGCAAACACCTGACGATGATGCAGGCCCAGCAGAAAGCCTTGCAGGCTTTAAAGCCTCACGTTGATTTAGCAAAAAGGCTTGCCCAAGATCTGGTGGTAGAGGCTTCTGATTCAGCTGGTGTTTCTGACCTTTTGCTCCAAGCTGAATCTTTGGAGCAAGAATACACTGCAGTGAACCAGCAGGTTGAAGAGAGATGCTCCTTCTTAGAGACAAAACTTCAGGGAATCGGCCATTTCCAAAACAGCATCCGAGAGATGTTCTCTCAGTTTGCAGAGTTCGATGATGAACTTGATAGCATGGCTCCAGTGGGGAGAGATCTCAAGGTACTGCAGTCACAGAGAGAGGACATTAAATGTTTCCTGAAAAAGCTGGAGGATCTTATAATGAATAATGAAAATGCTAATAAAAACTGTAAAATGATGCTAGCCACAGAAGCTGAAGCTTCTCCTGATCTTGTTGGTATAAAAAGAGACTTGGAAGCTTTAAACAAACAGTGCAACAAGCTACTAGACAGAGCAAAAGCCAGGGAAGATCAAGTGGAGAGTACTATTAGCCGTGTTGAGGAGTTTTACAGTAAGCTGAAAGAATTTTCCAGTCTGCTTGGGAGAGCCGAAGAACATGAAGAGTCACAGGGTCCTGTTGGAATGGAAACAGAGACTATTAATCAGCAGCTGGATACATTCAAGGTAGGAAGAGTTCTTTCTTACTACATAAAGTATTTTACCACACTGCAGTTTTACTAAATATCGTTGTGAAAGGGATGCGGTAGTTGCTGACCTTGGAGGAGTCTTGCTTCACGGCAGTCCATTCCACCTGTGTGCTTTTTTCTGTTTTAAATGGGATATTGTCTCGTGCTCCAGAGGAGTTTTCCTTGGCTGCAGCTTGGCAGACATGAGTAATTTGCATCCCTGCTTACAATTCCTGTACCCCAGTTCCCTCTTCACCATCTTGTTTCCTTATGCGATCCCTCTACCTTTTCTGGTTTTTATAACCGTGTATTATCTCTATGTCCATGTGTTACATAAACTTTCTTCTTCATTGCGGTGTGAACTTTAGACTCCGGTGTTCACATACGGGCCCATGTTCACTTTGCTCATCTAAGTAGTTTAGTTTTTTTCACATGGGTATAGGCTTCAGCATATGTAGGTTTAAGACCTTACCTTTTGCTGTTTTCTATTCTAATACACTGGCCAGTTTTACCTCACTGAATCCCACCCTTACCTAGAAACATCCTGGGAAGAAGAAACCAGGTAAAATAAGTTGCCTTTTATATTGGGAATATATCTGCATCATCCTTATCCAAAAGGGACTTTGGAGCTTCTGTGTGTAGCTTTTTTACTATGCCAGTTAGCAATCCTTGTCCAACTTGAAAAAAAATGCATTACAGTGACAGTGAGTGTTAATTGTGCTTTGGTGTCAAAATACAGATATTTGCTGTATTTATATTATTTTAGGTTACAATAAATGAATTTACAGTGCTCACTGGACATATATATAAATCCTACAGATGTAAGCAGTGTTTGAAAAAGATCATAAATCTCCTAATGGCTCTATAGTAGCACTGAATATTCTGTGCTGCTTTGGTTTCATTTCAGTCTAATTTTGATTCAAATGTTTGTATGACTTGTACATTAGTTCGCAGTTAATCATAAAAATAAACCTTCATAACAGGATTTGATAAACCGTGCTATTAAAAAAATGACCTTGGAAAAATGTCATTACAGACTTGGCCCAACAGAGGGTGCATTTTGCTTGTTTAAACTAAACCGTATTAGAAAGGGAAACTAAACTCGAAAACTTTAATGTGGGAATTTTGGATGCAAGTGACTGTGAGTTTTGATGATCTTTCAGAATGCATAAATAGAGACAAAAATATTGAACAAATAGTTACATTATGAGGAGATTCCATTAGACTGAGAGGATTAAAATTGTAGGCCAGTCTGTCCTAACAAGTCTATCTCAATTTAAAAGAGAAACAAATGGCTTTTCTTTGTATATGGTTAGAAAAACACTTTGGATATTGGAAAATAGCAAAAGCGCCTGCTGGGTTTGCTCTTGCTTATGCTGACTGTACAGGATTTCAGTTGTAGCCCATTTGTGATCTCTGATTTTGCCACATTTCTTGCATTTTCAAACATTAGATGCAGCTTTAAGTCTTTGTTGCTATATAAGTGCATTTATTTATTTATTTATTTATTTATTTATGGCTACAAAGAACAACGCTTTTAGAGTGAAATAGCCTGATGAGCAGACAGGAGAAGAATTGAGTTCCCTGTGCATTGTCTCAGTATTGTGCTTCATCAGGGCATTGGACAAGACACGCCAGCTGCACAATTTTGGAGTGAGAGCCTTCCCTGGTCTGTGCAGATCTGTGGGGAGAGTGTCCCTGCAGCCAAAGAGTCAAAAGGCCAAAAAACCTGCAGAGGTGTAAAGGAGAACAGTGATTGTACAATGTCTGTATCCAGAAGCCTACTCCAGGATTGTATTTATGTTAGATGTTTGTAAGCTTAGAAATATGTTTGCTTGGAGCAACTATTTCAGGCCATGCTTTTGCTTATGAGTGAAAACACAATACCATTAAACATGAGGTGAAAAATTATGAAAAGGTGAAGGGATTGTTTAAGTAAGTGAAGAGCAAATGCAGGAATAAAGCAGCAGGGTGGGGAGCCTCCGAAGGAAGGAAATAGGAAGACCAGAATGGGAAATTTTACTAGGTGAGCGTGGTGGGTCACAAAGAGATACCGATAGCAGGAGTATCAGGATCAATGATTGCTCTCCTGATACTTGGTGTGAGTGCTACTGAGGCACAGCAGAATTACAGTAGGAAATTTACCTGTTCATACTCTCTGCTCTTCCAGAGAGCAGTTTTACCTGTGGCAGCAAACTGTGGGGAGATTGGCTCCCCCAGATCCTGCTCCACTCATGGTGTGTTTGCTCACATGTTTGTGCACGTACGCAAACACATACAACCTGAAAATGTGGCTGTGGCCGCAAAACCACAGGCCACCTCCTTATGGCTTTGACTTCTGTGGTCAAGTGCAATCAGCCTCTGTTCCTCAAAAGTAAAGCAAAAGAGTTTTTCCTTGGTAGATAGATGTATTCACATGAAGTCTTCACCACTGTCTTCAGGGAAGGATCTCCTGTAATGGGCCAGAGGTGGTTTTTGTGGTTTGACGAATTTTTAGGTACAAAGAGTTAGAGCTTTATGCGTCTTTTTGGCATGACATTAAAATGCATAGTTATAAAAAAAAAAAAAATAAACAGGCTTTGAGTTGTATTTTTATATCTCTATATATACATATACAAACGTGTTTATTTATATTCCTGCTTTGTAATCTACTTATTCCAGTCACTATAGAGTATTAAATTGAAAGTATTCATTGTCAGTGTTAAACTATATCTATTTACAATGCAGATATAAAGTTTGCTTTCTGTAAATGAAAATCTCCAGTGGAGTTCATTTGAAAGTAGAACCATGACTCTTGCTTCACAAACTACTCCAGGAAGTATAATCAAATGATGAATTTGTCTTAATTAATATAAAACACACAAAATCAACTACTAATTAACTCAGCTTTGTTAGACAATTTTCCCCAAAGTCTGCACCTAATGTGTAGATTGGTATAAAAGGAAATTTCAGTGAATTAGGTCTGTTGAGGTACACCGAGTCCACCACCATTCTTCAAAAGCGGAACACAAAAGAATTGTGCAGATGGGCTGAACTGAACACCCTGGTTCTGGATAGACACACAGTGCTGGGATGTTCATGGTAGGAGGAGTATTTGCAGCTAGGCTCTCTCTGAAATAGAGAAAGAAAAACCCCAGAACTTCAATTATTTTACTTCTGGAAACCTTTGCACAATTCTTTATACTGTCATTAAAAGGCATTATTCCTAGTAAAACCGACATGGCATTGTTACAGATTTCATCAGCACATGTATGGTTCATTTGATTTTTGCTTTTATTTTTGGAACAAAAGTAGATGTAGTCATTAGTGGTTGCCTTCTAATTGGACTTTATAGGAATTTTTAGTTAGCCTGAGCGTTCCTGCCAATGAGCTTGAACTAAGATTTTAATTGGCTTATGTTAGTTGTGTAGCGGGTGTCTGTCTTCCGATTTTTACTTTGAAGGCAGATAATGTTGAAAGAATCATCAGAGGTTTCTCTTTGTGCTCAGTAAGAACTGGAAGTGTTGAAAAGCAAAGGTAAAATAAGCAAGTGTTTAAACTTTTTTTTCAGGTATTGTATTTGAAAGTGACAGATGCATCATATGAAAATCTTCAATAGATACAGTGAAAAATGATAAATATATTTAAGATTATAATAAAAATCATTTTGCTGTTGAACATATACAGACCAATTTCAGTTATGCTTCCTCTACAAAATGGTGCAGCACTGTCTGAATTCAGTAAGGATCTGTTTGTGGGTGTTTTGGGTGAGAATAACCACAGATGACAGTATCCCAAAAAATGCTTTTCTCTTCTTTACCATTCTAGTATGTGTTCTCAGCTATAGAATCCAGAGGTGAGTGTCTGTTTGGCATAATTTTAATGTTATGGCTGCTCACCAGAGAAAAGGAAAAGAGAATTTGTGTCGCCTGACTTTAATATTTTGATGCTAAAGTGTTTAGCATTTTGATTCTGCAAAGGAGCAAGAATGGTTGGCTGCTGTGGAGAAGTCCCTGCACCCTCAGGCTTATTATAAGAAACTGCAAATGGCCCATCTAGTTGGGATGATGTTGCTAATATTGGCTAAGAAGGATCAGCTGAGCAATATCAGAGAGATCATTACAAAGTCTGTGGGCACAGGAATTATGGGGAAGAAGGGCAACAAGGGTGGCGTGGCCATGGGGTTTGTGTTCCACAACACAACTTTCTGCATTGTCAGTTTGCACCTTGTCACTCATGTGGAGGACTTCGGGTGGTGAAACCAGGATTATAAGGATATCTGTGCTCAGATTAGTTTTGTAACCCTGATGATAGTGTACCTCAGCTTAACATCATGAAACATGATATCATCTGGCTAGGAGACTTGAACTACAGGCTTTGTCTCCCTGATGCCAGTGAAGTGAAAAATCTTATCAGTAAGATTGAGCTTCAGAAATTGCTGACATGACCAGCTGAATATTCAGCGCACTCATAAGAAAGCATTTGCCGGTTTCACCAAGAGATTAAATTCACCCCCACATATACATATTGTAGCCATATGGACCTGAAGCCTAGTGACCAAAAGCCAGTCAGTGCACTTTTCCACATCAGGGTAAAGGTTGTGGATGAGCAGAAGTATCTAAAATTGTTTGAAGATGTTCTTTGTATGGTGGACAGAATGTAGAATGAATTTCTTCCTTCACTGGAGCTAAGCAGGAGAGAATTTGAGTTTGAGAATGTGAATTTCTGTCAGCTGCAGAAGCAGAAGTTCGAGATCAGGGGCAGGTCACCTGCCACTTCTTCATCCCAAAGCTCAATGATAAGCCACTACTGTAAGCCATGGCTTCGGGCTGAGCTTTGTGAAGGTTACTTGGAGCCAGATGAGAGCACAGACATCTCCCCAGACAGGTATGTTAGTAAGGACTCAGTAACCCTTCTGAACTCTGGTGAGGATACAATTGAGGATATTCCTGTACTTCACTTGGACCCAGGGAAGGACTATTTCCTTACTATCAGTGGGACCTACCTGCCCAGCTGCTTTGGCACGTTCCTGGAGGCCTTATGCCAAATGAGATGACCAGTCTCATGATGAGAAGTTCCAGTCGCCAAACTCATTGACCTGGGAGAAGAAAGCATCTTAGAGAAGGAGAAATCAGTTCTGCAGACGGGTTCCCTGGACAGTGAGGATGCAAATGGGATGCCACTGCAGGTGCCAAAGGAGATCTGGCTCTTGGTGAACCACTTCTTCAAGCATGCATGCCACCAGGAGGACCTGTTGCAGGCTCCGAGCATGCAAGAAGAGTTGGAGCAAATGCCTGCCTGAACACCAGTATCCCCAGGACAATCCTTGGCAGTAACTACTCTGTGGCTGAAGTGTTCCTCATCTTCCTCAAGGCCCTGCCAGAGCCAGTGATCTGGTACAAGCTGTATCAGTGGTGCCTCACCTGGTTGCACAACAGCTGGCTGTGCCACCACGTGATACTTGAGCTGCCTTGTTGCCATTGCAGCATGTTTCAGTACCTAATGTAATTCCTCTGAGTGCTACTCAAATACTCAGAAGACAACAATGTCAGTGTCACCATGATCGCCACCTAGTTCTCCAGCCTCCTCCTGTGCCTTCCACCCAACCTGGTGGCACAGCACTCAGCAGGACCACCAATATGCCATCATCTTCCTCTACAGCCTCCTGCTTGCTGGGGATGAGGAATGACTCCTGCCTGCATGCCAAAGCTGAGGCTTGTGCTGCCAGCCTTACACTGACGCTGAGCCTCTGACAGCTGCAGAAGTGCTGTGTGTATAGTTGGAAGGGATGTGTTCCCCTCTTTTTTGGGGTGGTGGCACATGGCCGTTCTTAGTTGGTGGAGTGATTTCTCTGGTTAATTCCAGTAACAAACAAGACTCTGGTATGCGAACTAGTTATGTGACCCCAAGCGGTTGGCATCCAACTTCTTAGAGGGACAAGCGGTGTTCAGCCACCCGAGACTGAGCAATAACAGGTCTGTGATGCCCTGGATGTCCGGGCTGCACGCGTGCTACACTGAGTGGCTCAGCTTGTGCCTGCCCTCCTCCGCCCCATTGAACCCCATTAGTGATGGGTATCTGGGATTGCAATTCTTCCCTGTAAATGAGGAATTCCCAGTAAGTTTGGGTCATAAGCTCGCATTAAGTCCCTGCCCTTTGTACACATCACCCCTCACTACTACTGTTTGGATGGTTTAGTGAGGTCCTCAGATCGACCCTGGTGGCCTTGGCCCTGCTGGAGTGTCAAGAAGATAGTCGAACTTGACTGTCTAGAGGAAGTAAAAGTCATAACAAGGTATCCATAGGTGAACCTGCGGAAGGATCATTATATGGAGTTGGACTGAATGTTCCTTGTGGGTCTTTTCTAACTCAGGACATTTTATGATTCTGTGATATGTAGCTGACTGCATATCAAGTAAATCACTAAACAAGAAGTGTGGTGTATTCCTTGCATACAGTGTATCCTGCTTGTTGCTTAACTCAGAAAGCTCCAGCTGATGGCAGTTAATGCTCCGTGTTAAGTTTTAGCGCTAATTGCCATATGCTGTCCTTACACTGAGGTCTGAATTGTCCCTGTGACTGATGGCTCTGGTCATTCGGTGCATGGTTTCTGTGGTGCAGCTGCAGCTGGGTCAGGGCAGCTTCATAGTGTTGGTGAGGTACCTCTGAGTCTCCCACCCCTTCACCTACATGAGGATGAACTAGAAGTGTAGGTGCAAAATGCTGAACAGTATTTAAAAGATGCAAATGTCCAAAACATGAATCTTTGTCCTGTTAGGCTGCTTTTGTCGTTAAGTCTAAGTCCTGTAAAAAAAAAAACAAAAAAAACAAAAAAAACCCAACAGTTTTCCAAGGATCAATACTTTTTTCCCCCAACATTTTAACGCTTGTTTCAGTGGGAGGGGGTGTCTGAGCGCTGCCGTGTTCCTCAGTAAGCCAGTGCCTCAGAGCCTGGAGGTGAGAACTGAGAGAGAATCAAAATTGGACTCACTGTCTTTCTTCGCATGTCACTAAAGACTAGTTTGGGGGATTTTAAAAACAATACACAGATATACTTTTAATTTAACTTTTGTGTGGAAGCGTCCATTTAAATGAGGGCTTTACCAGACGGGGTGCTGGGTGCGGGCGGTGGTTAAAAGCAACGCGTGTCCTGACCAGCGTTTCTCTCGGGAAAGAGCCGGCGGGAGCCCTGTGGCCTCACCTCACCGGGCCCGCCCGGCCTGCCCTCTCGCTCGGGCAGCGCCGGCCCCGGGGCAGCGCCCCGCCGCGCTCCCGCCTCAGCCGCCTGCCCAGCGCGTCACCGCCCGCCCGCCGCACTGCACCGGCACAGCCCTGCAACAGCACTGAGGGCGCGGGGGCGCTGAGGAGACGAGGAGGCAGCGGGGGAGCCCCTAGAGCGGCGCTGCGGGAGCGGGTGGGCCGGCAGCAGATGTTGCCTGAACGGCGAAGCGGGGCGTTCCTCACAGCTCGGCGCTGGGAGGGCAGCGCCGGCCCGCGGGGGAGCGGGGCGGGCTGGGCGGGCGGTGCGCGCCGGCGCTCCCTCAGGGGTTTCCTCCCGCCCTCGCCTCCTTCCTCGCAGCTGCGCTTCAGAAAAGAGGAGGAAGGAGGGAGGGCAGCCCACGGACCGCGGCTCGTAGTCGGGACCTGCTGAATGTAAACCTGCCGTGCCTTCGGGGTCGCGCTCGCTCTGCTCTGCAGTTGCCTTACACAGCTCTCCGGGATCGTATTGGGAGAATCGGTGTAAAACGTTTGTTTTCCGAGTGTCTGCTCGAAGGACGCGTTGGCTTGGCTGTTCGAAAGGGATGTTTTCCTGTGGAACTTGTGGAGGCACCACGGACAAGCCTGGTACAAGAGGAGGATAAGCTGCCTTTCGGATCAAGGTTATTTATAGCTACTGCCAAAAAAGTAAAGGGCTGGTTTATTATTTTTACTGTTCTGGATCTAACTTATTTCCCTCACCCCAAGAGTTTTTCTGTGCCTTGGTCTGGACCTTACACAGCCACTGTGGATTCCATCTTTTTAAGCTGCCACACCATGTTTTATTTATAAAGGAGATGGGACTCTGCAAACGAGTTAAATGGATTACAGTTAAGCCATCACCTACAGAAGATAATGTCCTGCCTTCTGTAGTGCTTGTTCATTTGGAGGGCTTATTTGGGAGATTTCAAAGAAAGATTCTGACCCGAAAAAATAAATGAAGCCTTCTGTGGAGTGTTTGAAATACTCGAGCCATTGCTGGGTTTTGCTATGCTTTGTTTTTCTGTGACATTGGAAGACTTTTGTTACTTTCTTACTGAAGCACTTTGTATTCTGGGGAGGGGGGGAAACCTCACATCCAGGTAAAGCTGCATTTAAACCGATGCACTGATTATGAATGACCTCAGCCACCTCATAAGTTATGATGTATATTTTGTATCTACGCCTCTTATTCTAAGGGCAAGTTTACTGTAACTCTTCAGAGTGCTAGTGTTTTTTGAATGTTTCTCCTATATCCATGAAAACAGAGGTATAGTGGTGTACTTGTGCAAATACGTTCAGGATGGGGAAGCCACTTAGCAGGCCAGACTGTCTACGACAGAATCCTCCTTGTGTTGGCAAAGGGGAAGAAGATGAAGATCTAAATATTGAGGACTGCTACGTTCCCCAGAGATCCATCTATGACACTGTGCGGCTGAATGAACAGATTGATTCGGGCTCCAAGGGCAGCCTCTCCTCGAGGCATTTCACAGACCGGACCTTACCCTACAGTCACAGAACACTGGACATCAGCACTTTGTGCTCCAATGGTGCCCTTACTTCTTCCAGTGTTTTTGAGCTCCGAAGCCGTGAAGCTAATAAGTTAGATGAAAAAATGATCTTTGATGCTCTGAAACTGAACAGCGATATAATTCGGACAGCTGGGTTACCCAAAGCAAAGTCTCACACAGAAAAGAAAGAGCATAGGCGATCATGGAGAATGTTTGTTCCACCCAACTTTTCGGATTACACGAATAAAAGTGAATCCTCCTTTAATGAAACTGCTGATATGTCAGATACAGCTAGATCAGGCAAACGCAAATGGGGTACCAATTCTCTTACCTCGGAAGAAGATGATTCTGGTTTATGCAGCCCTCCAGCAGAAAGGGAAGAAAAACAGGACACACTGTTAGCAGGGGAGCAAGCTCAAGTACAAAGTTTATCTTCTGCAGAAGATATCCATGCAGTAGGTCAGTTCAGACCCTATTTCCCAGCGATTTGCAGAGAGCAGCAAACCCCACTGCTTGCAAGCAGTAGTGTCCCTGTCAAAGAAAGCTGCAGATTGACTTTGCATGACATTTTACCCTCTGGAAAAGTAAAACAAAGTAATGTACAGACATGTGAGAGTGAGAAGGAAGAGATGGGTGGGAGATACTCTCACTTAGAAGGTTTCAAAGAGAAAACTCTGTCACATGAAGATCCTCTTCAGAGTCATGAAAGAAGTATTTCCCTCGACAAAAATGAAGTGGAAAATGTATATGAAGTTCATGAAAAAATTCAAACACGAGTTACAGCGGTAGAGGAGGATTATGTGCATGATGCACATCATCACATAGATGTTAATTATGCAAATGTTGCTGTAAATGCTAGTGACTTGGATTTAGGAAAATATGAGATTTTATCTGATACAGAGGAATCCAGCATAGCATGTACAGGCTCAAATGAAATAACATTTTCTGTTGAACAGCTTGAGCTAGGTAGTACTGTAAACTGTCCAAAAGCTGTCCCAGGGAGAAGTAGAGGCAATATCTGGACTACTGGCATCCAAGAAACCTTGGATACAGTCTGCAATGGCCTATTGTCTAACAAGGTAATTAAAAAAAAAAATCTATAGATTTGGTAAATAATTGTAACACAGCTTTAAAGGTATTTGTTTAAAGCTTTCTTTAAGTTTTGCTGCGGTTGCAAAAATGTCATTTTTTTAATTAATTCAGCTGCTGCAGTAATCAGTGTCATTTGCACATGTGGGATGTCCAAAATAGGTGAGATGGTCAGTTCAGAAAATGAGTGGGGGTCAAATTCTGAGAGGTCTAATCACTTCCAGCTGTGCGGGGCAGGGTTCTGTGCTGCCCAGCTGGTGCCTGTTACTCCCGACTGGAGCGTCTCCCCCATGCACCCTCATGGTGCTGGGTGTTTGCAGGGAATGCGGTCACAGGCAGTGCCATTCAAGGGCAGCTGCAGCCCGTGTAGCCTTGTTCATCAAGGTATAAGCAGCAAAATCAGATCATTGTGGTTTCCAAAGCAGGCAGATTAAAGGCTCACCGCCTCTTCTGAAAGCTGCCTTTTGCATTTGTGTGCCAGAAGGCTAATCTGACGTTACAGTAGTATTTTACAAGCGCAGGATCTTGCAGTGCTCTGCGCGTGGTGGATGAGGTAAGAGAGTAAAAAGCGAAGCTTTGTAATAAGGAAAGGGTGTTTGTGTCGGGTCTGTAATTTTTTTCTTCCCACTCTGGTTGAAATCTGAGATACTTCAAGCTTTGTTGCTAAGTTGTTCTGGTAAACTTTGGCCTCAGCAATAATTGTAATTTACTTTAAGCTTCTCTCTGCAAAGTATGCACACTCTTTTAAAGGGCAGATTATGGAGATCAGTCCTCCCTGTGGTAGGATGTTGCTCTCAGAAGATGAGGCTTTATGGAACATAAAAGAAGAATTTGTTATTGATTCTGTGTGGAAATATTATTCTGCCTCCTCCCTACCCTACAGTCAAGAAAAACACAAGTGTTTTCCTTTTTTGGGGAGCAGCCAGCTGGTTGCACTCTTTCAGTGCAACTCTTTTTTCAGTTCTATAGTTTCCAGGTTTCTTTATCCGTAGGAACACAATTCTTAAGGGTACTTAATTTGTTTTACCCCTCGCGTTTAGTGCAGTTGCTCTAGCTTCTAGATTGACTTGTCAAGCTGGTGGAAGTGTGCTCAGCCACCTGAGCTCTACTGTCCAAGCGCTCCCTTTCCACACTGTGTTTGGTGTAAAGGAGGAGTCGCTGGTGTGTTCCAAGTCATCTGGGCTTTCCGGGGTGCTGAGAAAGGTTTCTTTGAATAGCTGAATGGTGCTATAGAAATAGAAGGATTTAGGGTCAAAAGTTGAGCATTCTTTAGCATTGTTTATTCATTGGTTATTTTTCACTGGCCTGTGTAATTAATTCAGGGGCTTCAGGCCATTTTCTGATCTCATTGACATTGGTGTCAGTGCAGCCTAATGCAGTTGAATACAAATGGAGATTTACATTGCTGTTGCTAATGGTAATAATCTGGCTCTGAAAAGCTTAAATACCTGAAAGAGTAAAATAAAGCAAACAGAAAACTGATCAAACTGCTGTTTGGGTACTGTCAAAGCCCTGGCAATTTGCAAGAATATCCCTCTGAATGAAAACCCATTCTCCTGGGCGTCAGCATCTGTAGTGCCTCCTCCTCACTTGCTACCATTATATTTTCCTAAAAACTACCTTAAAATATCTCTTCCTTCACTGCTTCTTTAACTTAAAACTTTTGCTTTTATCCTAATTTGGAAAAAAAATGCCCAGTTGTCTCTCTTGGTGTGTGTGTGCTTGTTTATTTGATGAAGCTTAACAATCCTTCTGCGCCAGTTTATGGTAGATTTTGCAGATAGATAAGTAAACGGATAAGTTTCTCCAGTCTTGAGATTTTTTTCTCTATTGGAAATGCTTTCTTTTTTTTCTTTTTTTTTTTTTTCCTCAAAAATTCCCCCCCTTCTCTCTCTCCCCCTTTCCTTCCTGTCTAAAACTACTCACAGAAATGTATGTAGTTTTCCCTCTATCATGTATTGCATTTAGATTGAGTCTATTCTGTTCAGTTTTGGTTTTTTTTTTTAGGGAGATTTTGATGAGGAGTGGTTTCCTTTCTTCTAGAGACCAGTTTTCAGCTTGTTGTTGTTGTGTGCTGTGGTGTAACCACCAGATGCATTTTATGTCAGAAAATGAAATGTTTCATCAGTGTCTTGTATTTCAACTGCAGGTATTCCAGAAAGAAGAAATTGAACCTCTTCAGGTGAAACAACAGGAGGTAAATTGGTTGGGTCAAGGCCTTATTCAAAGTGCTGCTAAAAGTACCAACACAGAAAACCTTGAACATGACCTTGAAGATGTCAACACCCGATGGAAGACTCTTAATAAGAAGGTTATTATTTTGTATACTATTCTGCTTTTGTTGTGCTCTGCTTTTTGATTATTGGCTTGCTGACATATTTCAAAATACAGGAAATTAAATATTCACTAAGAATATGAATTATATTACTTTACACAATCACTTTGGTAATTCTGAGGATAAGATTTATATCAGTTATAGCCAGAGGTATTACTATGATTTATGAGGTTTTGTCAAACTTTCTGTAGATCTGTCCTGGACTTTACTCAGGAAGGATTCCTCTAGGAGTATGTGCTCTTTCCTGCTTGAACAGAACAGGGAATTCTGATAACCCAATAAAAGAGACTGAAATTGTGACGCATTCATGGGAAAAGTAGTTATGTCATTTGTAGCCTGCCACGTTCAAGTAGTTCTTCTTCAGTCTTCACACATTTTTTCACTCTGTTGTGTTCATTCATGAACACTATTGTACCTGCACAGGGCAGTGATGCA
Source organism: Nesoenas mayeri (assembly GCF_963082525.1). Classification (NCBI taxonomy): domain Eukaryota; kingdom Metazoa; phylum Chordata; class Aves; order Columbiformes; family Columbidae; genus Nesoenas; species Nesoenas mayeri. The sequence goes on along the minus strand of NC_137544.1, from coordinate 26,513,053 downwards.
GCCCAGATTTGTGTGACTAGCGGCACATTCCTTTTATAGCCCCTTAAGAATTGTGTTGCTTGAGACATTGGAAGATACCACTGCTTTGGGAAACTGGCTGTAGATGTTTCTCTTTGCTTTTGAAGAGGTCTCTTCCAGCAGTAGGTGCTGTTGGAAGATGGCAAGGGTGGGAAGTAAAACCAGTGCTCATTTTTCCCTGGTCTGTCTTACTGAAGGAGTGATGAAGCAGAACCTCAGACACCTGTGGTTCATCTATTGGCCTTCTCCTTTCTTATTTCCTTTTTCCTTTGAAGGGATTATTGCCTCTCATTAAGAGTTGCTGCTTTGGGTTTCTGGCTTGGTCTTTCTCTAAGGAAAATAGAGACTCCCTGAAACATACATGTCCTGTCAGTATGTTTCATAATGCTGCAGCTATATAAAACAGGAATATCTCTTGCAAAGGACTACTAGAGCAGTCTGATATACTGGCAGTCAACTTCTTCATTACATATCTGTAGCCCCAAGAGATTAATGCTAAATTGTGCCATAGAGCTGTTACAAATAGCTATGAAAATGAGAGTACTTGTTAGTGATATTGCCAGATGTTCTACAGTTTTGGGCTACTTACTTCGCAGAAATAAAAAGGTGAACATAGTCCAATCCTATATGTGTTTCCAGGTTGCTCAGCGTGCTGCGCAGCTGCAGGAAGCCCTCCTTCACTGTGGGAGGTTTCAGGATGCCCTCGAATCTCTGCTTAGCTGGCTCATTGATACAGAAGACCTTGTGGCTAATCAGAAACCACCATCTGCTGAATTCAAAGTTGTGAAGGCCCAAATACAAGAACAGAAAGTAAGTGAAATACGTTCAGAAAATCTCTCCTTCCACTGGATCAATGAGAATAATTTCCCCGTCTTTGACAAAGCATAAAATCTGTTAAAGTTTGTTACATTACATTGAAGTGTGCTGAGGTGTTTAAAGCAGTCATCTGTTCGATACTCAAGAATGTGTCCAGGATTGGCAGAGATGCTCGTCTTCTGGGACATAAGACAAAGAGTGACACTGTGCAAGCTGAGCTCTGGTTAGAATTATTAACAGTATTTGGAAAGAATTTTTAGAGGTCCATTGGAAAAAGAGAAAGCATAAAAACAGTGTTCGACCCTTTGGAAAGTAGAAGATGAAAACTATTACATTTTCATTGTAATAATTCCAAAGTAAATTGAATTGTAGATTATGGATTTAAATACTTGGCTCTTGATCCTAATTGCAATCTGATTGTTGTTGGTAATTAGTTGGAATGCTGTTGGGAAATGGCCTGTGCTAATGTAGAAGTGCTGTCAGTGTTGTCAACTTTTGCAAATTTTCATAATGATTATAGAAGAACCATAATGTATCTCATGAAACACACACTCCATGCAGTCAGACTGTGTGACCCACTGCCACCCAGAGATTTAATATAAGGTTATGGTCAATACAGGTTGTCATGTTGGGATATCTGCAGAGACAAAATGTTAATGTTAGCAAAGGCAATCAGAGACTGGAGGAAGGGAGGATTTTAGACAGTGGTGTGTTTTATTCTTCATGGAGAAGTTAATTTACTGGACTAGGTCAGTGAACTCAGTTGTATCTCGAACAAGTGATTAGTTGATCATACAAGAGTTTTTACATCTATTTTCCTGTCTCTATAAATATCAGAATGGCTGTTTGGGCATGGTAAAACTGCTGTCCATAGCAAAACACTTGAGAGAATAAAATGAGCATGTGTTGGGGGGAGGGGTTGTTGTGTGTTTCTCTTTCTGATTAGCATTATTCACACTTTCATCACAGTATAGGCACTGCTTTTTACTTCTTTTTGCTTTAACAGGTTTTCAAGAAGTCTAGCTCCTTGTGTTTTTACACTTGTGTTATTACAGTGTTTATTAATAACCTAATGCCTGGTTGCTTTCTCTGTAGCTTCTCCAGAGGCTGCTGGATGACCGCAAGCCTACTGTTGAGGTAATCAAACGTGAAGGGGAGAAAATTGCCGAGTCAGCAGAACCTGCTGATAGAGTGAAAATCTTGAAACAGTTGAGTTTCCTGGATAGTCGATGGGATGCATTGCTCAGTAAAGCTGAAACAAGGTATTTGAAATCCTTTCATAGATTTGAAAAATGTAGATGTAGCATGTGATAGATCATTAGAAGCAGCATGAGGAACTCTGTAGTGTGAAATCTTGTAATTACTATCATTCTTGTTATTACATTACATTGTCGTGCCTTGATGTTAATGTAATAGGTTCTCTGAAGCAAAAGTGGAGAGAAGTGATTTGAACAGACCAAAAATTTTTAATTTTAGGCTAAGATGCTACAATCTGCTAGGATTAATTGTATGTGTATCTTCTGAATATTTTATCTCTGTTAGTGCATTAGAATGCAAGTTTCTTGATGTACGAACCTGTTTTGCATAGAATCAAGTGCAAATTTTACACTTGGCTAATAATAATAATGAAGGGGCATTCAGATCTTCTCTTTTTCTGTTTGGTATTATCCATATAATGGTTTCTACAACATGGCGATCCTCATACTGTCAGTTGCTGATGTACTTATGCAAGGTGCTGAGCTCTGTTTGTTCTCAAGAAGAAAAAGGACCGTCCAAGCATGTAGATATACTCTAGCAACAGAGAAAACGCTGTCTCTTAAAGACAATGCAGTCCAATTCAAGTTCCAATTAAAAAACAAAACAAAAAACATGCACACACAGTATCTGTGTATACACACACATAGATTTGTGAGTTGTTGTTGAGGTATAAAATACCTGGGAAGTTATGAACTGTAAAGTGTCTTTGAAGAAATCTGTGTTGAAAGGGTGGCTGAATGTGTTTTCTGGGGGGGGATTTGGAAAAGGATGGCCTTGTTCAGAGTACAGAGGAGAGTGTGCACAAGAGGTGGCCTGAAAAAGACATGTTATTGAGAGCAAGACAGTACTTGGAAATTTGAAGAAAAGGAATTTTAGTGAACAGCAAAGCTTTGCAATTAAGAGTGTTGAGATTTGAGAGCTTAGGGTAGCATTGAAGTCACCTCTTTTGTCTCAGTCCTTCTGGTAGCCTCTCTCTAGTTCCTTTACTCAGAACCTCTTTTGTTACCTCATACTGATAATACAATTATTTTGTTAGAATCAACCATTAATAGACAATTATTTCCTTTTTTTAATTTTTTTTTTCCTTAATTGAAGAAATCTGACTCATTACCTGGGGTAAATGTTGATGTCATGTTTAATTTAATATTATTCTCCCAGTCTGGTGATATTTAATTAAAAATCAAATTGCAACTTTTCCCAGGACATCTATTAGCTGCAGTCTTTCCTCCATTTTTCCTTGGGCAGTCTCTAGACATGAAGAGATTTGAGGATGATTTTGAAATCTATGCAGAGTACTTCACTGAGTGTTCTGTGGCTGTCTCAAGTCTACCTTGTTTATAAGCCTTGGGAATCATGTATAAACATAGCTTTTATCTGGAATTAGATCCCCATTTGAGAGACAATATTGTGCTATTTTTCACGTAGGGCAAATCTCTCTTAAAAGTCTGCTTGAGTTCAGCAGTGGTTGCTGTAATCAAGAGTCTTCTCTGAAATGTAATAATCTGAAACAGAAATGTTTCATATACTGCTTTTTTATTTTGGAGGTCAAGTCTCTGTGCTTTATTAACATTGTCTCACTAACTTCATTGAGAGCTTTTATCTAGAACAAGATATGCAAAAGTACAGCCAAGGAGTTCTGTTCACATCATTGAGCAAATGTTTAAAGATATTTTACAATGCTGAGGAAGCATGACAACATGTTCTGGTTCAATAAAGCCTTTGCCCAACTTTAAAACATGTATAATAGTCAAGGGAATGTAACTTTATACTTAAAGACAGCTAGAAAATTGAGAACGATACAAATTGGGTAGAAGAGAATGTTTTGCTGAATTGAGTGCTAGAATGCTTTCAGCAAAAAGTGTATGAATAAGGTAATATTATTTTTATTTGCAAAACTTGCATGTTGGCTAAAAGACTTTCAAACAACTTTAGAGGTTTTAAAAGTATTTTTACCTTGATCGTGATTGAGTATCATAGGTACATTTCTATTTCATTTGATGACCGGTTCCTACCGTAAGACAGAATTATTTCTTTTTTTTTGCGAAGTATTCAAGGATTTTTTTCATTATTATTATTTTTTTTACTATTTCACATTTTCTTCATCACAAAAATAATATTTCTCTTGGTGCGCTGATAGGAACCGTCAATTGGAAGGCATCTCAGTGGTAGCGCAGCAGTTTCATGAAGCTCTGGAGCCACTGGTGGAGTGGTTGACCGCCACAGAGAAGAGGCTTGCAAATGCAGAACCCATTGGAACACAGGCCTCCAAATTGGAGCAGCAAATTTCTCAGCATAAAGTAAGATACAACCCACACGCTTGCTTGTGTCATTTTTTGTAGACACGCCATAAAGTGCAACACAACTGGCAAAGCTGTTGCGGTGTACCTATGGTTTACCATACTGCATTTTTTTTCTGTAATTTGAATTTTATGTATTTGTGTTGGCAACATGTCCTTTTTTGTTCTGTTTTTGTTGAGTTCCACTTAAGTTTCTTTTATGTTTTTCTGATTTTCTTTTCCATTATTCTTCATTATTTAAAAAACTATAGGCCCTAGAAGATGATGTCCTAGCTCACAGTAAGAGTTTACGTCAGGCCATTAGCACTGGTCAGACACTAAAGACTATGAGCTCCAGGGAAGATAAAGATATGGTGCAGGAAAAGCTAGATTCTTCTCAGGCCCGATACATTGAGATTCAAGAGAAGAGCAACAGCAGGTCTGAACTTCTCCAGCAAGCTTACAGCAATGCTCAGATTTTTGGGGAGGATGAAGTTGAACTGATGAACTGGCTGAATGAAGTCCATGATAAACTGAGCAAGTTGTCAGTCCAAGATTGCAACACAGAACTGCTTGAAAAACAGCACTCTGAACTACTGGTATTTTCATTTCTGTTCATTTATTATTTAATTCATTTTTAAGTTTGATTTATTTTTCCATACATCATTTATTTTTCATTAATAAAGTTTGTTTAAAATGGCAATAATTCCAAATAAAAATAGTGTGATTTCTACATCTGCTAACACAAGTGGCCTTTTCTCATAGGATCTTCAGGAAGAGATTCTTCTTCGAAAACAAAATGTTGATTTGGCTATACAAAATGGTTTAGAGCTTCTGAAGCAAACAACAGGTGAGAGCTTATATAAAACTGTGATTCATCAGGATTTTTTTCTTGTATTTTAAGTGCTTATGAGCAAATTAAAGTGGAACTTGTAAATATCAGTCCATATTTGCTGGTTAAAGCAGTCATAGTTGTTTATTTTAATAAAGGTTTGAGGTCAAGATAGGTTATGTTTTTGTGCCAATTTTACTGTTAATGTAAGTGAGAAAAAGTCTTTTTTTGCCTGGAGAGAATTTGGCCCTTGAATCCCTTATTATTTTTAGTGGAAAATTATTTTAGTGAACCTGCATTCCATTCCTAATAGCAAGCTCTGGCCATTACTCATAATGGAGGCCTGTTTGGCAGTGGACGCAGTCAATTCCCTGCAGGCATCCACAGATGAGCGAGAGATCAGACTACCTTTTACTCTGAGAGAAAAGCTTCGGCCACTGGAGCTAACGCTGTGGGAAAAGTTGCATTCCAGTTGTACACAACGTGTCTGTTCTGTAGATCAACATTTGTCCGGATTTTCCAGTACTTGTAAAGTTCTTGAACTCTTTAAGACACACATATGGTTGGGGGCAGGGAGTATTATCCTTTTCTGCTCCAAACTTGGACATTATGCATAGTCTATAATGACATCTGAGTATATGCTGATAAATTTCAGTAGGTTGCTTTTATTTTAGCCTTTTGAGTTGTGTTTCAAATGGATAGTAAAGAGGGTGTACAGTGATGCCAAATATTGCTGTAGTTGAAAATCTACTTAGTGTTTTATTGATTTTTTTTTTTTTTTCCACATTTTCAATAACCCTTCTAGAATTGTTCTTTTTAGACTGTAAAATAAGTATTGTGAATGTAAGGGTGGAATTTTTTTTAAAGAATGTTTGTGTTAGGTATTGGATCTAGTCCTCACTTTCTAGTAGTTCAGTAGAGTAGAAGAAAGACAGAAGGGACAGATCCTGAGCTGAGGTAAACTTTGGAACTCTGTGGACTTTGGTGATGGGAGGATAATTTACAACAGTTGAGGATTGACCCTGTCAGCTTGTTTGGGTTGTTTTATAAATAAATATTGAGATTTCTTTAATAGGTGGGGGCTGGGATTTGGGTTGTGGTTTTTTTTTTTTTGCTTGTAAATATTTGTGATCACAGGAAATCACATTCCTCTGATATTTTAGGTGATGAAGTTGTAATAATTCAAGATAAACTGGAAGGCATTAAAGCAAGATACAAAGACATTACAAAATTGTGTTCTGATGTATCCAAGACCTTAGAGCAGGCTCTGCAGCTTGCAGGTCAACTGCACTCAACTCACGAGCAGCTCTGCAAATGGCTTGATGAAGTGGAGGTGGAGTTACTGTCCTATGAAACTCAGTTACCAACGGGTGAAGAGTTAAGCCAAGTACAAGAAAGACAAAAAGTAGGTTTTAGAACCTTTGAATTATTGCTGTATGATTCATATAGGGTTTGTGTTAACTTTTGTTTGGTATGGAGATGTTTTGTGGATAACTAATTTTGACATCAGATCGTTTGACTAAATGTAACAGTAGTTAAGAATCTAACTCACTTTCCAGAGTCATCTGTTAAAATCACTTATGAAATTGGGCTGAGGTTTATTTTTAGCACAAGAGAAGCACAACATTTCGTTTTTATTTAAGCAGCTACCTAATCCTGGGAAAACTCTTAGATTGTCAAACAAAGTTATTTTGGTTCTTTAGCTGTGACATGGATAAAATCCTGTAAAGCGTAAGAAGAGTCAGCATTTATAATACATATTACTAATCTCATTTAACATGATTTATTTCAAAAGAAAAATTGCAGTATAAACTGGATGGTGCAGACAGTATTTTGGGGAAGCTTAAAAACCCCTTATTTCCATTAAATTTCTGATGTATACAAAAAGAAATGAAACAATGGTGGGGGTTTCTGTACAAGTAAAAACTTGTTTCTGAAGTATTGTGTGATGATTTGATTGGAATTTAATCCAGCCAGTGCTTATGTAAGAAGTCACTTGAATTCATCATATATTTTTTATTGTGTGCCTGATTTCACTTGCTGGTGAATTAGTCGCTTGTGCAGTTGCAGATTGCAAAGATTATCTGTTAGTTTCATTTTCTTTGATTGCTTCATGAAGTATTACCAGCTCTTACAAAATTACAGAGAATTTCAGACTGCCATACTGACTAGAGAAATACATTTGAGATATATTCTGTAGAAAATTCTTATCAAGAATCACCCACTTTTCTGTCAAACAACTTACAGTATCAAGGAGCTAATGCAACTGAGCTGAAATTAAGTGTGCTAATTTATCCATTCGGTTTGTGTGGAAAACAGTTCTTGACTCATGGAGTAGTTGAAAAAGAAATGTGCAAGCTGTGTGTTTTCAGCTGATACGCTCACAAGTTTACTTTAAATGGCTTTTTTCAGGAGCTGAAAAAAGAAGCAAAGAACAACAAAGGTTTGCTGGACACTCTGAACGAAGTTGGCAGTGCCTTCCTGGAGCTGGTGCCATGGAGGGCCAGAGAGGGGCTTGACAAGATGATAACAGAAGACAACGAACGATACAGATTAGTGAGTGACAGGATCGCTCAGAAGGTGGATGAGATTGATGCTGCCATCCTGAGATCCCAGCAGGTACTGAAAACTGCTTTTGGGGCAGAAACAGTGTCTAACTTGTACCAGGACAAAATATGTCCTTTAATAATATTCCCAAACACTTGCTGTGCCTGTGCAACAAAAGGCTGAGTAGAATGGGACTCCACTGTTAAGATATGAATGCCAGAACTCAGCTGAGCTGTACATTGTAGTTGTCTGCGTTTTTGTTGACACAAACATCAGTCTTGTAGTTAAAATTGCTGTAACTATCCTGTGGCTCCCTAAATGGGAGTTTGCTTAAGTAAGAACTGAATGGTCTGTGTCTTTTGCAGATCACATTGTCAAATACGTTCCAGATCCCCTGCCCCCTTGCTACACCTTTTAGCATCAGCTGGTTGTCTAGCTCCTCCGTACTTTCCACAATTAAAAGCTGAATCATCTTGCTCAGGCTGTGGTGGAGGTTTTAAATAACAATTGCTTTTATTCATATCCACAATGCTTTTCTTCTTGGGGCTCAAAAACTGAGTAATTTAAAATGTGGAGGTTTCTGGACATGCACAGATGTATATATAGGGGTACTCTTTGAGAACTGGCACTCTAACTTCATCATTAAATAGTTCCATATTCAAGCTCCTTGCTTAAAAATGCATCGTGGAGACAAAATTTTCCAGTGTCTGCCTACAGTTCAGGCATAAAAATATTGGTGGAGATTCCTGTTTCTGCTAATCATTCCCATAAACAGTTGTAACTGGACAAGGAGAAAGCATGTGTGACATTTTCAAAGTTTGTTGAAAGCTGACTGAAAGAGGCTGGCAGTAACTCAGATCTCCTTATAACCAAGGTTAAAAATAACTCCATGTTTAACTTTTTAAGGAGTTTGCTGTGAACATTATCTCGTGTCATTAACCAAATTCCCAAAAATGAAGGGTGTTTTTTTTTGGTGAGCGATAAGTTGAGATAAGAGAGTATATGTTGGCTCTCCTTCAACTTTTCTGAATTATGCAAGTATGTTGCATCCCCTAGCACAAGTTTAGCAGATTCAAGTCCAGGCATGAAAGGTCCAGAGCTGCTGCTCCACTAACTGACGTTAAGAGGACACATTGCATCCTAGTCCTGTGTACCCCTAATCTCCACTTAGCCCAGCTCACATCACTGCAATATACTCCTGTACTCTGTATGTTGTGATAAATTATCAAGTGAATCAACACACTTCAAGTGAAGGATAAGCTAATTTCCGTTTATCTCAGAGAAAGACAATGCAAAATAAAGAATATTTTTGGAGAAGCTAGTGCTCTGTAAGTTTATGCTGTGGCAATTGTTTAAGTGCCTATACTACTAAAAAGTTGTGAGTGGAGGATAAAGGCACCAAGAACGTCGGGGTTCCATAGGAGTAGTGTGGTGTTTGTGACAGATGTTACTGGGCCAGGGTGACCAATGCCATAATCTATCTGAACAGGTAAGCATATTGGTTTGTGTTGTGAACGGAAGCTGGAAGGCTTAATAGACTAATGCAACATCTTGTTTTGCTCAACCTGGGCAAAATGCTCCCAGATGGATAGAATTACCTTAGAGTTAAATTCAGCTACATGTTTCAGTCTTTGTTTCTCAACAGTGAAGACATTTGTCGGTGTCTTACTACAGTGCAGGGGGTGCTACAAAGAAACAGGTCATATTCTACATTTGGCTTACTTGTTCTCCACTCTAAAGAAGCCACAGAGAGTGCTTTAGAAAGCATTCAGGGAGCAAATCACAGTGTCAGCATATTCAGAAGTCAGTTTTCCTGTTTAGAAGAAAAAATACCACAATGTACTATGCTTGGTTAAACTTGGTGGTGGTGAAACAGGTGATTTTATAGTGGCTCAAGTGACACTTAAAACTCATGAATAACTGTCATGCATCATGGGAAGAAAACACTTCAAAGTTTCAATGCAGAGAGTACCAATTTTGTGCTTTTTATTTCTTAGTGACATATTTGAACAGCACAGGTTGGAAATTCTATACCTTCAGGAAATGGAGTTGAGAGGCCTGTCTTTCCTTGATGCTATGTAACCTAGAAGTTTTAGAAGTTTCACTGCCATGCCTTGATTTTGTTATTTCCATTAAATATTTGCTCAATATTACTTAAATACCCATGCGTATTAGGTGTCAGGAAGGCACATTGCAATTAAGTTGTACATCTGACGCATTTGAAATCACCACATTCATTTCTTTGATTTGGACCGTAAATAGCTGGGCTCTGAAGAGCTTGGTTGTGAGCTGCAGTTTCTAATGCCAGGATTTAACTACCACTGGTGCATGTGCTTCGTGCTAATGTTTACCATACTGATTGTTTCAGAACATACCTTTCTATTAGGAAGTCACAATATTTAGGACAAAACTTACCTTCTGTTACTTTAAATGAGAAGTGACATACAGTGAAAAAGAATGTTTGTGTTCTCTTTCATGTAACAAATGGATTATAAAGGCTGAAAAAGATTGACTCATAAAGAATGAAATCTCAGAACTGCTTCTTTTGTTTTTGTATGACTCATGATTAACCGCTAAGACAAGACTGATTTAGTGTCTGAAGTGAACTCCAGCTACGTTACAGGAGCAGGGCTGCTGTGCTCTACAGCCATAGAGCCACAGGCCAACAGGTTTAAAAGAAAAGAGGGACTGAGTGTGGTCAGAAAGAGACTTCTGAGGAAAGTGTAGTTATCAACAACACAAGTAGCAGGTTCTGGCCTAAAACGTCTTGATAGACCATCACAATATCTCAGAGCCATATTAGTGTTCAGCTGATAGCAGCAGAGGTCAGAGTTTAAAATAAATAAATAAGTTCTTAGTAGTTTCTACGATGGCTATTTTGTGCAACTGATCTTCCCATGTAATATTTCTCTATGGCTTAGGCTCAAAGCTGTTCCTGTTGAGTACTGCAGAGTGTGTGTGCTAAGATACATGCCATTTATTAGATTAGTATTAGATCCCCATGTAGTACTTTTCAGAATCTCACACTTTCCTTTGCAAATTAGTAAAAAACTCATGCTTTAAATCCTCTCATTACTTTAGTGGTTTGAGGTAATTTCTGAAACATTTAAGTGTTGATTAAATGGTAGTCAAAAGTTAATCTTTTAGGAAAAGGACTGGATGTGCCCAAATGCCCCAAATAAATTTTGCATTTAATTCAAGGTCTAGTTTTGGGTGAAATTTTGTCGTCTTTGAATTCAGTGAAGTTCTTCCGCTGACTTCATTGAATTGCGATTGTTTTACCTTTATCATTTAATACCAAAGCAGCTCTTAAGATTAAAAGGATAAGATCAAACAACTGTTTCATGGGATAATTGCAACACTGACAGTAATAATAAACATAGATATGGAGAAGACACGTGAAAGAACGATAAAATGAAAATAAACAGTCTAGTTAGAATTTTGAAATTATAACCCTTTTTATTTTTGTATGTCAGTTAGAGAACTGTAGGCTTTGGAAAAATATATTTGCTTCTGTTGCTTTGTCATGCTTTATTTATGAAGCTCTTTGTATTACAATCCCTCAGAACCATTTTGAGCTTTGTATTTCATTTGTTTAAAAACCTCATATGGAAAGTGAGCCGCTGTCTTTTTAACAATTCAAAATATGCTTTTTCATCTTCTTTAAAATTTTTGAAACAGTCATTCTAATTTCATGTCTGTAGAAGTGCTGAACTAATTCATGTCTCCCTCATTTAGTTTGATCAAGCAGCTGATGCTGAATTTGCCTGGATTGCAGAAACAGAAAAGAAACTAATGTCTCTGGGTGATATTAGGCTTGAGCAAGACCAGACCACAGCTCAGCTACAAGTTCAAAAGGTAAAAGAAATGCATTTCCAACTGTCATGTTAATTATTGGCCGCCACGCTCTCCATCTAGAAAATGTACTGGCATTATTTAATTTTCAGTTTCAAAAATAGTTTTTGCTCCATGCACTCTGTTGTTTTTTTTTTTTGCTGACCAATTTTTATTGTGTTTGAAGGCTTTTACCATGGAGATTCTGAGGCACAAAGATATTATAGATGAACTTGTTAAATCTGGGGATAAGATTATGAATACGTGCACTGAAGAAGAGAAGCAGACCATGAAGGTAAAGTTCCTTAAACTGCAGCTACAACAGTGGATGTGCAGACAATGTATAAGTAGAAGGGTTCCTATACTATCTTTTTTTAAATACGAATGAAAAAGCTTTAATTACAGCTGCTTCTAGTCTGGGGATTGTAATATTAGAAGTAGTGTGGTTGTGTATCACTCTTCTTTCTTCAGGATGTGCAATGAGCAAACACTGTGTACTTGCTTCATTGCCTGATACTAATTTGGAGTCCCATTTGTCATCTTCATCCCTGGTAAATACTATGTTAGCCAATGGAAGATGGAGTGAATGGGTATTAGTCATCTGGGGTGGTGTGTGTAGAATCTGGCTGTTGATCTTCCGCAGTTCTCTTGGCTCAGTGATGCTCTGGGCGTGTGTATCGCTGTGCCGAATTCAGTGGCGCTGCACCTCCACGTGAAGCTTGACAGTCATTTCTGCTGATTTCAGTGTGGGCCTCACTTGCCAAGATTCTTCCAACCTATTGACTGACGTAGCCCATGAAAGGCATTCTTATGCCTTTGCTTATTACACACAGAGCGTGATGTTTGGGCTATATATATGTATATATACAGACATATTTTTCATGTTGGTGTTTAAGAATAAGTTAGTTGTGGGGTTGGGTTTTTTTGCTAAAATATTGTGAGGCTGGATATGTTGAGTAAACTTAGTCCTTCCAATTACCACCCTCCTTGGACAATAATTTTTCACTAATTGAGCTTTGCCATACAATCTCTGAATAAATTTGATTTGCTCTTAAGTGAATTTAAAATAGATGAGAGATTCTGCCTATGAAACTGTAGTCATAAGGGAGAGCAGTTTTATGTGAGTCTCTATGAAATATTTGTATTTGTCAAAAATACTGTATAGCTATGTGTTAGGCTGTGTTTTGTCCTTTGGATAGCATCTCTATACTTAATTTACATGCAAGACATAACAAATGAAAGGATATCTTGTTCTGCCAAAAAAGATTCTTTACTTCACATTCTGTGGCTTGCTTATATGTCTAGATTTTCCAAGGTTAGCATTTATGTGCATTGCAGCATATAATATTTCATAAAAATGATAACATGGGCAGCCTTCCACAGAAAAAAATGTATAGCTAGTTGATGCTTTCTATTATTATCACATGCCTAAATTACAGTAGATTTATAATGTTTAAACCTTGTAGTTCTATCATATTATTAATGATAACACATCCTTGTTAATGTATGCTAAGCTGGAAAATAATGTTTTTTGTTTCTGTTGCACGCTTGTAAGCTACAAGCACAACAGTATACGCTATTATCTTGCCAGATCAAAAAAAAGTGTTTGTTCATGATACTTTGATGTAGAAATGCTGCAGAAAATTTAGTTTCTGCCAAGAGTCACTGGAGATGAGTGTCTTCAGTAAGGAAGTGGGGCTAAGATCTGCAGTGAAGTCATTTGCAGCTTGACTGGAAGCCCTATGAACAAAGTGTTATTTGTAAATGTCAGTGTCATTAAATATGTTTTAATTACCTTGAAAGTAGTCTGCCAGATTCCTATCTCCCACATTATTGATTTTATCCACTTTAATGTCTCTACAGTATCTGTGTTTATCATTATTTTGTTCACTGGGGTTTGGCACTATAATTATCAAAGATTGTTTAGAAATTAAGGTAATAGATGAGGAAAAAACATACATTGTTATTTTTTGTTAATGCTGTGTTACAGAAAAAAATGGAAAGCCTTTTACAGAAATATGATGCAGTCTGTCAAATGAACTCTGAGAGAAACCTCCAGCTGGAACGGGCTCAGTCCCTGGTTAACCAGTTCTGGGAGACTTATGAAGAGCTTTGGCCATGGTTAACTGAAACAGAAATGATCATCTCTCAACTTCCTGCTCCAGCCCTCGAATATGAGACTTTAAAGCAACAACAAGAAGAGCATAGGGTAAGCATTTTGCCAGTTTTGAAAAGCAGAGTGTCAGAAGCCCAGTAATATTCTGCTTAGAACTGTGGGTTACTCTGCTAAAAGCTTAAAATCCAGACAGCTATACTTCTGCTGAAAAAATAATTATTTAAAATAATAATGCAAAATAAATACATTTTCAGTCATACCTCTACTGTTTCCCAAGCTGTACATGCAAACAAGATTCTCTGGGGAAGGCAGCAAACAATGTATAAGCATAAAAAAGGGCTAAAGGGAAAAAATTGCTGGTTTAGTGAGAAAAATGAGCACACAAAAGTTAATAGTTAAGAAGTATATTTAAAAGTACACATTTATGTCAGTATTAGAACAAGCCAAACCCATAAACGGGAAGAACAGGCATGGGATGTTGTAGCAAGAAACAAAAGAAGATAAAACATGACTATCTGGAGAGCTAGAGTGCCTGCTGTCAGTGTGCTGAAAGTGAAATGCTGCCTTTATGTGCAGTCTGTATACAAATATGCACACATGTTGATCTTATGTGCATGTAAAAAAATGTGGCTTTTGTTTTGTTGGTGGCATTGAAACTAAACTTAGCTGAACCAGAAAGGTGGACAGTTAAGAGGGCCAAGAATTGATTGCTTGAGTTCCAGCCCATCCCTGTAATCGTTTATCATGTCAAGTATCTTTGTTATGTAATAATTAAAAGAAATAAATGTTTACCATACCATCACAAAACAGAGGCAACAGTGTTATAGGCTGGTCACCATGTGGCCTTTCTGACATGGAGGAATGATCAGCTGGGATAAAAATCTGTATGTTTCATATATGGCTACTAGTATCAGTTGGAATCAGATCTATCCTAGCAAGATGAAAAATGAGCAGATTTTGACATGTGCAAAACCCTCATGGCTACTGGAGATACCTGTCTCTCCCTACTGAGCATAGAGTAACTCCTTTTTTTTTGTTTTAGCTGCCTCAATTAAGTGACTCACGTTAGATAGGATGAACTCTGTCTTCAAAGTCTTGTTTACTCTAGACTAGTTGATGAAGATGTGCCGCTTTCATGAACTGGTAAACACTGGCTTCACTAATTTGTCTTTCTTTTATGTCCACAATGAACAAACATGCTCTACTAAGACTGGCTCTATGACATGGGCTTTACAAACTATCTTGATTAGTCACTGTGAACCAAATCATGTTTGCTTTACTTAGAGGATTGTTCCCTATCTACTTTAATCATCCTACTTGCATGAGAGACCCTTCAGATGAGCTATTTTTTAGTTTTCCCTAGGCTATGCCATTAGCTGAGATTTGTTTAAGTAGAAAATTAATGTCAGACAGTTTTCACACATAATCTAATCCAAAATACTTGTTTAGTGGAATTGTTTACCCAATAGTAGATCACAGAGAAGACCAAATCATTTATTGTTCTATTAAAAAGAAAAAAAAGGAAGAAGGTTCTGAATATTAATTGAAAACAGTTCTATATATTCACTTACATTTCTGTTCTGATGTATTTACTGATGACTATCTTTGTTCCAAGTCATGGAATTCATTGAGTTGATTCTTTGTGAATACCATGCAGTCAGTTTGGTTTGAACTGAGCTGTGGGCAGAGCACTAGCATCAGGTTTGGACCCAGAAATGTGCGCTCTTGTGGCCTTGTGTCAGATCATCTATTTGTGCACAAAACCAAAATGCACAAAGCTATTTTTGGAGAACTTTCAAACTGTTCTTACTTTTGTCTTTTCCTCTTCTCTGCTAGTCAACATTTCTTTTCTTGTTTCAAGATATAGAGTTACATTCTCAGAATGTAGCTATAGTCAAGTTTTTTTGTGTTTTCATTAGTGTTTTGTCATCAGGAGACAGTGGAGAGTCATGGTCACTGTCTTTTCAGTCTTCTCAACCTCTTGTCTTCTGAGGAGGAGCAAGTAAGCATGCCAGAATCAGGATTTCTTTTTAAGGGAAGGACCTTAATCGAAGAGGATTTATTTATACTGAGACTGATATAGGCCCTTTCCTGTGTCTTCATAATTTAAACAAACTCTGCGCTGGGAGGAACAGAGCATGTGCCTCTCATGTTCCAGCACAGGGGCTATAGGGTAGAAACAAATGGAGTTCACAGCAGCTAGAGAGAGAGTGCCTCACAAGGCAGCTGGATTTTCCTGAAAAGGGAGGGATGAACTGGGAAAATAAATAAAACTGGTGGGAAGGATCAGGCTACTCCCATGAAAAAAGCCTTTCCCTCTGTCAGATCTATGAGTGCAAGTAAACAAAACCAAAATCCCAAGGCAAGTTGGAAGACACCTTGTGACTTACTTCTTGCAATGCCAGTACCTCTTTCTGTGACATCCTTCAATAGAAGGCTCTGTGGCAAGTGACAAATATCAACACAAAAAGTACATGCATGGTGGTGTTACACACATGTCTGGAGTGTTGTTGCCATTTCTGTCATTATAGGTGCTGAATATGATGAATGTCTGTTGCCAGAATCATATGCATAGTTAGCATCTTATATTTTACCTGTATTCATATGTCCTGCAAGAGTATCACACAGACTTTCCCAGTGCATCTCCAAGTGTGATGTTTTGTGCTTGGGTAACTGTGTCAGAGTGGGAATGATCCCTGGCAGAGGAGTCATTGACTTTATTTGATATTATTTGTGCTTTACATTAGGATGAAGGGTATTTATTTGGAATTTCTTGCCAGCTGGATGTGTCAGAAGTGTGGACAGCTGTAATGTGGTGGTGCAAGCATAAAAAACTGATAAGTTGTTTCGTTTGTTATAGCAACTGCGTGAGCTGATCGCTGAGCACAAGCCTCATATAGATAAGATGAACAAAACTGGGCCTCAGTTGCTGGAGCTGAGCCCAGGAGAAGGTTTTTCTATCCAAGAGAAATATGTGGCAGCTGACACCCTTTACAGTAAAATTAAGGAAGATGTCAAAAAGCGAGCACTGGCCCTGGATGAAGCCATTTCTCAGTGTACCCAGGTATGAATTTAAGTTTAAAGTATAATTGGATTCATTCAAATGGAAAGATATACCGACATCATCATCTTACATGTATATATCAAGACTAAACTGCTGGTTTATCTGGATTTTTCAACTTAATGGCCTGTGAATGTTCATATCACTGCTTATGGTGTTGATTTTTCTATTTCTTGAGAGGTTATAATTTTATATATTGGTCAGTATTGTGACTCTGCTGCAGACAAAAAATGTTACTGCTTCCTAAGTTTAAAGTAAAAAAAGGAACTTTTGGTCTAAAAATATGCAATTTTATTTTCACTTTATTCCGTTTTCTCTTGCTGGTCTGTTACTAGTTGATAATTTGCTTGTACATGGGTGTGAATGCTGATCAGCTAACTTGAGTATAGTTATATCTAGAACTTGGTAATGGACTGTAACTAAAGCTGCCAATGGAAATAGAGAATAGTTTGGCAGTAGTAATAGCATGTGTTCTTTGTTGCAGAACCACAAGAACTTAATGTAACTAATGCTGGAACTGTTATGGAGAGCAAAGTTAGACCTCACAAAATGTCATCATAAGCATAAAATTCAGATCAAGTTCATAAAAGCTGTGTATCTTGGGTTCATCAGCCAATGCAATGAACCTTCATACAATATTGTTAGGTATCACATTCCAGAGACTTTTAAATATTGGGTTAATTGTTCTTAAACCCAAACTGAAATTCTTTTACTCAACCCCAAATTCAGAAAATAACTTAGTAAAACTGTGTACAAAAACCTGAATAAAAATGCTTCCTCACTCACACCTCTTAAAGATGCCTGATTATTTAGATTCAGTGGTTTTTTCCTTTTATGAGAAATGTTCAGTCCTCCTCCTATTTGGACCTGCCCATTTGAAAATCAAGATATTTATTTAATATTCGAGTCCCTGCTTTATGTGTGATAGACATTGAGATGTTGTGCTGGCTAAGTACTGAAAGCAAGAATAAGAAATGCATTTTTGGTAATAGCTAGAATATAATAATACATTGAGAAAATACTTACTTATACAGTACTTTAAGGTACATTTTATATACGTCAATGTATACGCAGTTGGCAAAGTAAAACATTGTAACGCCCAGAATGTAATTTTATATAATCTCCTTTTTTATTAAGATACATAAACATATATTATCAGGGCTCTGTATTATGATGGCTATGTCAATGTTTGTCTAGACAGTCCTGGAAGAATAATGATTTAACTCTTCAGCTTTTAAATTATATTAAATTGCATTATGTATCAAAGGCAGGATGTAACCTATGGAGCCAGAATGAGAGGTTGTAATGACTTGTGTTTTCTTCCTTTTAAATTCTCAAACACCTTGTCTCCTTTGTTGAAGTATGAGTACAAGGAAGCCTACTGACAACTTAAAAATGGAATATATGTCTCCTAAAATTGGACTTGAATGTTGCCAATTTAATTTCAGTTTTTATCACTTTTGAAAGTTTTTGCTTCCACAATCAGTTTTGCAGAAGTCTTGAATGTGGGAAGACTACTTATCTTTCATAGCACATTTTGCTGGCTTGTGTGATATTCACACCTCTAACAAAAACACTGAGTCTGTAATATTAGTCAGAGAGTCTGATTTGAAGTGGATTGTATGGTGGGAAAAAGTAATTACATTTGTATTGCCTATATTCCTTTGAAAAGAAAGGATGTAGCCATTTGTTCACATACGGTAATCTTGTTTTGCCATGCTCTTCCTCATACCTTTCCCAAGTGTAGTCCAGAGCGCTTTTTGTAGATCCTGCAGGATCATTCAATGCAACCACAATTAATTACTTGCTCCAATTTTAAAGGGGTGTAGTGGTATTTTTAGGAATCTCTGGATCCAAAAGCATGCGGTAAAGGCTAACTTTGGACCTGGACCAAAGGGTGAACGATGTTAAAACAGCTGTAATTGAGTTTCTGGGCACCTACCTGGGCTCAGTCAAATGTGGGTGAACGTAAAACCTGCTGTTGAGCGCTTTTAGTTGCGGGCAGTAACGGGCCTTTACTGCACTAGGCATCACCTGGGCACTAACAAGTGTCCTTTTGAATGACCTTACATATCAAATCTTAATCAGTGGTTGTATGCCAGCATGTTGCTTCTGATATGAAAATGGATGTATTTAATATTAAGGTAAATATATTTCTAAAATGATGAAATCAGGAAGCTGTGGCTCTCTAAAATAGGGTACAAATTCCTATGTGAATTACACAGGACCAAATGCAAATGCTGCTGTGTAGTATCTTCAGGCGGAGTGTCTCAGGACCAAAACCAGAGTTCACAGTAAAATTCTTAAATTTGAGAGGAAGTATCATTTTGCAAGGTCATTTTTGTAATTTAGATGTTAAAGATGGGTATAACCATGAGGGGGGTATTGCAAGTTGCACAAATGTATGTTGGATAGAAACGTTAAATATGTTAATTTTAAAGTACCTTTTTCCAAGAAAATTTCAGATGTTGGTTTGGTTTGGTTTGCTTTTTCTAATTTCTCTGCCACTTCTTCCTGTCCTTTACCACCCTCCCAGTTTCATGACAAGATAGATCCAACTCTTGAGAGTCTGAAACGCATAGTTGAACGTCTGAGGCAGCCACCTTCGATCTCAGCAGAGGTCGAGAAGATTAAAGAGCAAATCAGTGAAAATAAGAATGTGTCGGTGGATCTGGAAAAGCTTCAGCCAGTGTATGAGACACTTAAACAGAGAGGGGAGGAAATGATTGCTCGCTCAGAGGGAGCTGATAAGGATATATCTGCTAAAGGTAATAGATTGAGTAAAGTTTCATGTGCTGGAAATGCAGCAAACTACAGCCATATAAACATGTTCATTTCTGATGAGTACTGATCTGGGGACTGTGTTCTCCTGGAGAAGCAGCTAAAGATTTATAAAAGCAAAGCATTCACTTAAAATAATTCATCATGGATGTGACCTTTGTTTTATTTCTAAAGGCTGTGTTGGTTGTTTCCACTTAACATTATAGGCTAAAGAAACAATTTTAGAGTCTAAATTTTAAAATGTGCACATATGGTTCTGCTGTAGAACTGTGGAGAGATTTATGGCCAAGAATTGTTTGCCAAGGTAGTAATCTAGTTCCTTTGTTCTTTAGCTGTTCAGGATAAACTAGACCAAATGGTCCTCATTTGGGGAGACATCCAGACTTTGACGGAGGAAAGGGAGGCCAAATTGCTGGATGTAATGGAACTGGCTGAAAAGTTTTGGTGTGATCATATGGCTCTTGTAGCTACTATTAAAGATACTCAAGACTTCGTTCGAGAACTGGAGGGACCTGGAGTTGACCCATCTGTAGTGAAGCAACAGCAAGAGGCTACTGAGGTCAGTAGAAAGTATTTTGTTGACTTGAAGTGTTTTATTAACAGTAGGCAGAGAAAAGACAGAATTACTATGAAATACCAGAGGACGATATTTTTCTAGAGACCAAGAGGGATAATTGTATAGAAATTCACTATAATGGTATCTGAAGAGTCTATGGTAAATAACATGTATCAGTGCTTAATTGCAGTGAGCATGCAACATGTGCCTGTCATTATATTTACATATCTGTTTATAAACATGTATATAATAAGCGTCACTGAGACTTTTAAAAGTTACGCATACCTTAGATTCCCTGAGTAACACGTAACATCTAAATGAAAGGTGTACAGATGTTTTATGCTCTAAGCCTGTAATTATTTATGCTGATAGTTAAAGATTTGAAAGTTGAATGGTAACCTCTGAAAAAGAAAACAGACTGATTAAAGAAATGTAATTTAAAACTTCCTGTTTATTTTTTCTGTCTCATGCAAAATGACATCATAAGCCATTAATATAATTTAGACTGATGTCAGTTGATTTCACTCTGAGGCTGCAAAGGGATTCTTATATTTTAAGCATCTAATTCTAAGTGCAAGTGACTTTAAAGAAAACAAAGGTGGAATCCTGCCATATTCTCTCTTGAAAGCAAGCTGTATGTATATTATTAAATATAGCATTAGCAATGTTGGATTTTTTTCTCTTTGTAGACTGTTAAAGAAGAAATTGATGGACTACAAGAAGAACTAGAAGCAGTTGTGAGCCTTGGCTCTGAGCTTAGAGCTGCTTGTGGAGAGCCTGACAAACCTATTGTCAACAAGAGTATAGATGAGGTATGGGAAATGCAGATGCTGAAATCTGTTGTGTTATCTGCTTGTTCATCTGAAATTGGTATATCCTCCCTAGCCCAACCAAATTTTGAAAATAAAAATGTTGTGGCAAAACTGAAACACCCCAGAAGCCTTTGTGGTAAAGTAAGGCTTACCTTTCAGGTGAATGAGCCTTGACTCAGATTAGATTAGAATGTACAGACAATTTTATTTTTTTGGTTATGTGTTAAAATTTTTGTAAAAGACAGGTATTTTGTAAAAATACTCATGTATTAATAAGGTAGATGGCTACTTTTTGAAATTAATGCTAGAATAAATTTCAGATATCTGGTTTATGCTGTGAGAAAGCTGAAACAGTCCTGTTTGAATCACTACAAAGTACTCTTAAGTTTTCTGATGTTCAGCAATGTACATTTCTTTTAAGCTGCCTTTATTATAACAATGCAACTCCAAATGATTTAATAACAATATCTCCTTTATTAACTATAATCCCTATCTTAATAAAAATATGCAATAACCAGTATTGAAGTTTACAGCTTTTGTAGTGCAGAACCTCTAGTGTATTCTAAAGGAAACTATACCGTGATAGGGAGAACAAGAGTGTTCATATGGAATGAATATGAACTATTTATGCTTAGTTTATTGGTATTATTGATCAGTGAATAATTAGCGAATGCACATTATACAGCAGTAAAATTCTTTTGTCTGTTGGAGTAAATTGCACTTAACTTGCAGCTGAATTCTGCCTGGGATGCCTTAAACAAAACCTGGAAAGAACGGGTGGACAAGCTTGTTGAAGCCATGCAGGCAGCTGTGCAGTATCAAGATGGGCTTCAGGTAAGATGGTGTGATACACCTACCTCAAACCTGAGTCAATAGGATTTAATGTGGTTGTGTTTCAAAATGTCCTGTGATTGGGTGGGTTACAAATGATGTATCACTCTGATTATAGTGACTATTTTCTTCAGTAGGCAGATACTTTCTCTCAGGGTTAATTCAGTTTGTGTTTTGGGGGGTGTTTGTTTGTTTGTTTGGGGTTTTTTTTGCATTAGTGAATAGATCTGTTGAGTTCTTCATGTAGTTCACATATTGCACTATGTTTAGATTCAAAATTAATGTCCCTTTGTTTATTGATGAGATCAGAGGTTTTTTGGTACCACACAAATTCATGGTAATCCTGCTCACTTTTTCTTGTGATATTTAGTACTTCATGTGATAGGTGAGTTGAAGTTATGACATATTTATGTGACCTGAAAGGAACAGAACACAGATCAGTATACTCACTTGCTGCTATTTTCTGAACTTTCTAATTCAAGAATTAGAGTGCTACTCAGCTTAAATAGTACTGGCAGAATATTGCTGCTAATAGAAGTTCAGTCTTACAGCATGTACATTCTTGTAACTATTACATGAAATACTTTAGTTAATATTTGATCCCTTGTATTGTAAAGAAATCCAGGTTTCGCTAAAGAAAGGTATTTCCTTTCAGAAAGCACAGCAATATTGTTCTCTGGAGTAAAAAAAAAAAACAGATATTTTACTTAATACAGTTTTCAAACAGACGCCATTTCTCTTCTAATGCTTGATTTTCATACTGTGATTTTCAGGCAATATTTGACTGGGTAGACATTGCTGGCAGCAAGTTAGCATCTATGTCCCCAGTTGGAACAGATCTGGAGACGGTGAAGCAGCAAACCGAGGAACTTAAGGTATGAACTAGCAATTTATTTAATTTATATTTTAACCTGTCTGCATTTTTCTGTGTTGTTTGGTAGTTTTGAGGAGTAAAAAGCAATTTTCATTTTCAATTTCTGGTAAAAAAAAAAAACAAACAAAAAACTGTATGAAAATTTCAAATAACATTTCATTGCAAACTTTTCATTTTAAAATCTACATTTTATTTTGTGACTATGTTCTGATAGCCCACAAATACTTCTAATAGCATTCCTTTTCTTTCAAAGGCTATAAGATTATTATGTACAGGGTTCTTTCACTATGACCTTTACATTTTCTGGTTTTTGTCATGAACAGTTTCCGTGAGGTCCCAAGAAAATGTCTCCAGAGATTCACTTCTGCCATTACAGGCTTTATCTAAATGCTCACACAGATCATAACATTCCCAGTACATCATTAAGCTGAAAATCAAAATTTCAGGCTGATTTAGAAATCTATCTGTATGGATCTATGGCTGATCGTGCTTCTGACCTGTTCTAGGCTGTTCTAGGCTGTTATGCCCTATATAAAAAACAGGGATGTGTAATGAACAGGGAATGTCCTTGGTTTTGTTGCTCACTGGTACATTCTTTTTTGGCTATGAGGAGGTTGTTAATCTATTTTATGTTATAACTTCAAATTAACCATAATATCACATAGTTCAGAAGAATATGCATATGCAAGTTGTATTCAGACTGCTGCACAAGTTGTGTGTACAAGAGGATGTTCTACTAAAAAAATTTGCTTTTCAGCTCTTTTGAAGAATAATTCTATTTGAACCACAAGAGCTAGAAGTTACTCTAGATGTGTTCTATCTGTTTTACAGACCAGGGAGATCATTAGAGAATATTTTCCTCTTGGGCATCTTTATCACCCACTTGTCACAGTTAGCAATATCTGCTAGAATAGTAAGATTTGTTGCATATTTTCAGTTAGCTGGGATTATTTGGTTATTAGTGTCTTAAAAGTGTTTTGACCATGGAAAACAAACCCTCAAATTTATGAGAGTTGACAGTGATGCATTAGTATTGTAAATATTGCTGTACTATGCCATATTCATTAAGGTTGTTGCTTGTGATATGTTTAGTTGTATTTTTTTTTCTATTCACTGTAGCAATTTAAGACAGAAGCTTATCAGCAACAGATAGAAATGGAAAGATTGAACCATCAGGCAGAATTATTGCTGAAGAAGGTAACAGAAGAGAGTGACAAGCACACTGTTCAAGACCCTCTCTCAGAGCTCAAACTACTGTGGGACAGCCTAGAAGAAAAAATTATAAATAGACAGGTAAATAAACTTGAAGATGGGGGCTTTATTCATGACTTTGAGAAAAGCTTGTCGTTATGTATAATGTGTGTATTAATTTGCAGTTATTCCTTTTATTTTGGAAATTACAGAACCACATATAATAGAATTTGAATTTTACAGTTTACAGAGTTGGTTTTGTGGTTTTTAAACCCTTAGCAGTATTTTTTGTCATTTCCTCTGTCAGCAGTGCCATGTTGAATCATTATTATTTCACTTTGGTTATTTGATGACATCTTAAGTAACAGCTGAAAACATGTTTATATGTGCAAAACTAATAAAGGTGCTGGTTGGTTGGTTTGGTTTGGTTTAGTTTCTTAAATCCCTTATTATTAAACTCTTTCAGTGCTCTTTCCTTAAATTATCAAAGTGAAAGATTTAAAGATGCAGTGATTTGAAGTGTATTTTTTTCTAAATTGAATAATTTCATGACAAAGATCATGCGCAAATGGTATTTATATTGAAATTATGTTTTAAGTGATGAAAAACTGCTGTCATGTCTGATTCTGCTCTGGTTACATGGGATCTTCGAAGGTCAGGAATTTAGGTCTGGAATGTAAGGTCTTACAAGGGAATTGCTCACTCAGCTCTAACTATAAAGTAGCTGTTTGTGTTGGATAACTGTTTCTCCCTGGTTTTTGTGCTATCATATGCATGTACTCCACTCTGGATTATGGTGACTAATGGTAATGTAAGCCAATTCAATAGCATTGTGAAATCATTGTATTATTAATTTTATTTTTACTATAGCACAAGCTGGAAGGTGCCTTGTTAGCCTTGGGGCAGTTCCAGCACGCCCTGGATGAGTTACTGACGTGGCTGACGCATACAGAGGACTTGCTGAATGAACAGAAACCTGTGGGTGGAGACCCCAAGGCTATTGAAATTGAACTTGCCAAACATCATGTATGTAATTATAATGAGTATTAACTGAAATGTTCTTTTGATGTTTATCTTAGTGATGAGTCTTGTAGTAAAATTTAGCAATTGATAAATAATTCCCTATAGAGATTTTCAAGATGCAGATTATAGCTGAAACGCAGGCTTGGAATAGCTGATGTCTTTCCTCTTACTCCTCTGTATTCTTTCCTTCCTGCATATGCCATGCAAGTGGCATAAATTTTAACCAAAAAAAAGAGCAGCTCACACAAGTCTCCACCTTTATTCACTTTCATTTGACCCAGGGAACTCGAAAGTTATTGAACCTGCTGCTCTCCCTGAAGGAGTAGACTTGTTTAGGGTAGGTCTCACGAAATGTGCAAGTGTTATACATCTCTTGTACTTGTTTATTTGTTCTCAGGAAACAGTGATCTATTGTTCTGAATCCTGCAAAATGATGTTTCAGATGAGTCCAGCTAACAGCGAGAATGTTTCTCTGAAAGTCTCTGCAAACTTTAGGGGTATCCATGCCCCCATCTTATTCTCTTTGTTACATGGAGTGTAGGGTTAATTTTTTGGTTTTTTGTTTTAGTATTTTTACTGACTATTGTGACTTTGGAGCCCATGGAAGAATGATTCCATCATGCCTTTATTTTGAAGAATGTCTCCCAAGAGCTAGAGCTTGTGGTGGGGGATTTTAACTTCCCTGATGTTTGTTGGAAGGACTACTCGGCTGGCCAGTCACAGTCTAGGAGTTTCCTCCAGTGCCTTGATGATAACTTTCTGATGCAAAGGGTGGAAGCCGACTAGAAGAGCTGCATTGCTGGACCTCATCCTCACTAACAAGGAGGGTCTGGTCGAAGTGGTAAAGGTTGAGGGCTGCCTTGGTTGCAGCGACCATGAGATGGTCGAGTTCAGGATCTCATGTGGTAGGAGCAGGATAGCGAGCAGAATTGCAACCCTGGATTTCAGAAGGGCAAACTTTGGCCTTTTCAGGCAATTGCTAAGGGAAATCCCATGGGCAAGGCTGCTTGAAGGTAAAGGGGCCCAAGATAGTTGGTTAGTGTTCAGGAACTGTTTCTACCGGGCACAAGATGAGAGCATCCTGACACGTAGGGAGTCAAGGAACGGAGCCAGGAGACCTGCGTGGTTAAACAGGGAGCTGCTGGGTAAGCTCAAGTGGAAGAGGAGAGTTTATAGATCATGGAAGGAGGGGCTGGACACTTGGGGAGAATATAAGGCTGTTGTCAGAGGGCGTAGGGAGGCAACTAGGAAAGCTAAGGCCTCCTTAGAATTAAACCTGGCAAGAGGGGTCAAGGAAAACAGAAAGAGCTTTTTCAAATACATGGCAGATAAAACTAACACCAGAGGCCATGTAGGCCCACTGGTGAACGAGGTGGGTGCCCTGGTGACAGAAGATACAGAGAAGGCAGAGTTCCTGAATGCTGCCTTTGTCTACTCTGCCAGAGGCTGTCCTGAGGAGCCCCGTACCGCTGAGGGCCCAGAGGAAGGCAGGACAATGGAGGAGTTTGCGTCGGTTGATGAGGACTGGGTTAGGGAGCAATTAGGCAGTCTGGACATCCATAAATCCATGGCTCCAGATGGGATGCACCCGTGGGTGCTAAGGGAGCTGGCTGAGGTGGTTGCTGGACCGCTCTCCATCATCTTTGCCAAGTCTTGCAAAACGGGAGAAGTGCCTGAGGACTGGAGGAAAGCAAGTGTTACTCCAGTCTTCAAAAAGGGCAAGAAGGAGGACCTGGGTAACTATAGACGGGTCAGCCTCATCTCCATCCCCAGGAAACTGATGGAACGACTTATCCTTGGTGCCATCTCAAGGCATATTAGGGATAAGAGGGTCATTAGGGGCAGTCAACATGGCTTCACCAAGGGGAAGTCATGCTTGACCAACCTCATTGACTTTTGTGAGGACATAACAAGATGAATGGATGATGGTAGAGCAGTGGACGTGGTCTACCTTGACTTGAGTACAGCATTTGACACAGTCTCCCACAGCATCCTCACAGCTAAATTGAGGGAGTGTGGTCTGCATGAACAGGTAGTGAGGTGGACTGGGAACTGGCTGAAGGGAAGAAGCCAGAGAGTTGTGGTCAATGGGGCAGAGTCCGGTTGGAGGCCTGTATCTAGTGCAGTGCCTCAAGGGTCAGTACTGTGGCCTATATTATTCAGTATATTCATCAGTTATTTGGATGAGGGAACAGAGTGTGCTATCAGCAAGTTTGTGGATGACACCAAGCTGGGAGGAGTGGCTGATGTGCCAGAAGGCTTTTCTGCCATCCAGTGTGACCTGGACAGGCTGGAGAGTTGGGCAGGGAAAAATTTAATGAAATATAACAAGGGCAAGTGTAGAGTCCTGCATTTGGGTAGGAACAACTCCAAGTTCCAGTATAAGTTGGGGAATGACCTATTAGAGAGCAGTGTAGGGGAAAGGGCCCTGGGGGTCCTGGTGGACAGCAGGATGACCATGAGCCAGCACTGTGCCCTTGTGGCCAGGAACGCCAATGGCATCCTTGGGTGTATTAGAAGCGGGGTGGTCTAGAGAGGTTCTCCTTCCCCTCTACTCTGCCATGGTGAGACCACATCTGGAATATTGTGTCCAGTTCGGGGCCTCTCAGTTCCAGAAGGACAGGGAACTGCTGGAGAGAGTCCAGCGCAGGGCAACAAAGATGATGAAGGGAGTGGAGCATCTCCCTTATGAAGAAAGGCTGAGGGAGCTGGGGCTCTTTAGCTTGGAGAAGAGGAGGCTAAGGGGGTACCTCACTAATGTTTACAAATGTATAAAGGGTGAGTGTCATGAGAATGGAGCCAGGCTCTTCTTGGTGACAACCAATGGTAGGACAAGGGGTAATGGGTACAAACTGGAACACAAAAGGTTCCACTTAAATTTGAGAAGAAACTTCTTCACAGTGGGGGTGACAGAGCACTGGAACAGGCTGCCCAGCGAGGTTGTGGAGTCTCCTACTCTGGAGACATTGAAGACCTGCCTGGACGCCTTCCTGTGTAACCTCATCTAGGTGTTCCTACTCTGGAAGGGGGATTGGACTAGGTGATCTTTCGAGGTCCCTTCCAATCCCTCACATTCTGTGATTCTGTGACCTTGTGTGACTCTGTGCTGTTCATAATGATGTGTTCTTTCTAGGCCTGAAGATTTCTTTCAATGTAATCTCAAAAATCCTCTCCTTTGCTTTAAATCTGCCATTTAATTTTTGGCCTGCATATGATGTGAAAAGTATTCAGAGTTGGTTTTGGTCTTAGAATTGATTTAAATTGACAGTACACGGATAATTAAGGCATTTTCATTGTTTGTGTTAATGCAGCTATGCGGCTTCTGAAGCCTTTTTTGTGGCGAGCTGGAACTTGAGCAGAGGAAAATATCCACGTGCCCTGTGTGACTACTGTTATAAACAGGCCCTTAAAAAAAAAAAATTACAAACATAGCTTCTGCTCTGTGAACCTTTTATATTCTTATTAAACAGAAGTGTTTTACTACTGAAGAAGCATCCACACATCTTTTATGACTTCATCTACCTTCAGTGCCAAAGGAGTTCAGCAAACACATGAACGAATCAACTTCCTTTTTGTAAAACAGAGTTTATAGGTTAGAAAGTTCACGCAGTAGTGCATCCTGTGGTAGCCTGTAAAAACATCCATCTCTTGAATAACTTTGGAAAGTTGTTCTTAGTGAGCTTCAGCAGGAAGGAAGTGATAGGATGTATCTGCTTCTGTGAATATCCCTTTTTTTCACCCTGTTAGGAAAATAAAATAAACAATCTCTTCCAGTCCTTAGCTTAGAAGAATTAAAGCAAATGTGATGTATGTTTTGCATACAAGGCTACTTGTGACTTGTCATGTTATCAGAAAAGACATTGCGGCAGTTGGGTGGCTGTATGGCACAGCAGGCACATAGTATTCTTATTCCTCTCTCTCTTCTCAGACTATTGCTCCACAAGCACTGTTTCCACACCTTACCCTCAAAAACAAAGAAAAATCCTAATGAAGTATGTAGCAAATGAAAGAAAGCGAAGAAATAGTTCTTAACTAGCGCTACGAGAAACCTTTCGTAATTTCAGAAATATGCGTATTCAGAAGGAATATATTTTTCTTCCAAGATGTAAAATAAAACATAACATTTTAGCAGAATGGTCTGTTATTGCTTTTGGCTGAAGAGACCTTGGTTATTTGCTTTATTTGCTAATACATGTGCTGATGTTAAACTGTTGCCTTGTCACTAGATTAGAAGTAGCTTGGTTGCTGTGATTGCTTTAATTCAATAAGGTATCAACATGGCCAATCCTAATACTGTGTTATAATTGTAGGTGCTACAAAATGATGTTTTAGCTCATCAGTCTACAGTGGAAGCAGTTAAGAAAGCAGGAAATGACCTGATGGAATCAAGCGCTGTTGAAGAAGCAAGTAATTTACGGAGCAAGTTGGAACTCCTGAATCAGCGCTGGCAAAATGTGTTGGAAAAAACAGAGCAAAGGAAACAGCAGCTGGACAGTGCCTTGATCCAGGTGAACAGGAAATGATCGAATAAAGAGATAACTCAGAAAAAAGTGTCTTTTTACATGAAGTACATAGATAAATTATTAGAAGTTGCCCTAAATCAAAACCATAAGGCAAACACTGCTGAATTTGTAGAAAGTTTGAATCCAACTATATCTTTCACAGCTGTCCACTGGCTTTTATACTGCTGAATTAAGACTTCAGCTTTTGACCTATATATTTTTAAGGGGTGAAATTTCCGTATAGGTGTATTATTCAGAGAAAGCATTGATATCACAGTTACTCCTCTAGCCTGCTTTCAAGATTTCCATGGTTTTTGAGCTAGTTTAAAGTTTGGGTTGTTTTTTCCTTTGTGTGTGTTTTTTTGTGTTGTTTTGGTTGGTTTTGTTTTGTTTTTTTTTTTCCTTTGATTATTGCAAGTATCTGGTTAAATATGTTGCCATTATACTTCTGGATCTGAGCAGGTTTTAGAACAAAGAACATTTAAGTGAGCTCTAAAATGATATGGTATCCTTTAGGCCCAAGGTTTCCATGGTGAAGTTGAAGATCTGCAGCAATGGCTGACAGACACTGAACGTCAGCTGTTGGCATCAAAACCTGTTGGAGGCTTACCAGAAACAGCAAGAGAGCAGCTTAATACCCATATGGTAAGGATCAGTATTAGAATGTTTTGCAAATTGCATTTCAGGACTAACTATCTTTCAAGAGTGTTTATGGTAAATACAGAGAATGTTCTATGCATCACAATGTCTGTGCAGTATCTTAAAACATTTTAATAGCCTTCAAAACAACACTGTTATTTTCAGTGTAGGAAAAGTAGTCACTTGGGAGATGCCCAAAGCTGAACCATTAGTAGTGCCGAGAGGGAAATAAAAGAACTTTTGCATCCCTAGTCTCAGAAAAAAACCAGAAAGTGTTTGCAGATTTTTCAGCGATTCCTATTTTTGTTTTCCCTTCTGTCCCCATGACTACATTTATGCTGCTTCTAAGATATGAAAGTGAACCTCAAAGTGATCTACATTAATTGGACCTTGAATTAAGAGACTTGATCCTTTATTCTTTATCTAACCACAGCTGACAGCTGACATTAAAGTCATCATTAGTACAGATGTAATAAGGACTACTGCCTAATGCAGAGACTCTACTTCCATTAGAAATGGCAAGCTGATCAGAATGCCTTAATTATTCTCTTCCTTCCATTCCTTTCTCTTTAAGAAACTTTCTGTAGATTTTTCTGGCCCTGTACAACCACAGAGCTTGAAAAGAGACACTTAAGCTTGATCACCTACCTCAAAGGAAGGTAGTTCGTAGTACTATATTTATGTAAAATCGTGCTGTGCTGTTAGGCCAGGATATAACTCTAAACCCAGTGATCTAAACTCCTGACCTCCTGGCTCAGATGTAACAGTGATATTTACTGAACTGTCCTTGAACTTCAATATGCCTGACACTGTTTCCATTAGAATACTGCATTGTCATAGATTTAAAAATCATACTTCATTTCAGAATGATGCTGAAGGTCATTGCCCACCAATATGGGGCAGGACAGGTTTTTTTCTTTTTTCCTCTAAAATTTTCCAGTAACTATTTTTGAGAAGGAAAGTAATTTAAAGTTTCAAAGTCAGTTATGACAGGAAATTAAGACAAAATACAGAAATAAACTTGTGATTTTGATCATCCCCCCAATCATTCTCTTTTTGTCTTAAAGGGAAACAAACAAACAAACAAACCTTTTTGTTTTTCCTTTTCTCTCTCTCTCTCTCTCTCTCTCTCGTGTGGATGGGGCAAAATCATGATTCCATGAGGGTCAGTGGAGCTCTTTCCATTTTTTATCCTGGACTTAAGCTCAGATCAAGACCAAAATATTTTCCATGGATTCTTCTGCTCTACACATTTTTTTATACTTACTTTCCTTACAGATTGATTAAAGAATCTTTAACCTGAATGTAGCGTTATAGTTGGAACAAATGTGAATGTGTCCCCAGTAATATGTATTCTATACAATCATTTCCTAACTGTATGTGGATGTCTTAACAGATTGTTACTATGCTGTGGGCCTTCATGTAACTGCAGGCATTGACTTGTTATCCTTTAATGTATATAAGCCTTAAAAAGTAGGACTTGATTTCAGTTTAGGTAGATCTCAGTTTGTCTGTGCAGACATGTGTAAATTCTCTTTTTTTTTTTTTTTTCTTCCTTTGTTAAAGCCACTTGTCATGTTGAGTACTATTCTAAATTCAAACTTGCCCCTACGTGATAGAACCTGCGTTAGTTTGTGGCTGAAGAAGAAAGTTTTGCACTTTGATTTGTTTCTCTTTGGAAATAACACTGTGAACTGTTTTCTTGAGTATAAAATCTGTTTCTACAGATATAAATAAAAGAGCCCTTAACCATAATCAGCTCGTGAATGGAGCTGAGATTGGGCAGCGTCTCCCACTAAGGCAGCTTCAGGAAAACAAAAGATATGAAGAGACATTGCAGGACACCAACAGGAAAGGGTCTTAAAAAATGCCTCTGGCTGTCCCAGCACTGCTCAGAACATCCCTCTCCTTTTCTTAAAACAATCATTTCTCTCAGTTCCTCCTTTAAAATAACTTTAACTGCTCTTGCCCTCTTCAGAGCATGACCGTACTGCTGAATTAACCATTTGTGTTGAGCCTCTGTCTTAGGCTGAGCCCAGCCCCAGTGTCTGGGGCTACTTCTGCCTCGCTGTGACTCACCTGTGCTGCACTCCTTGGGTTTACTTTGGAGAGGTTCTTGTGCTACTGTAAAATAAGGTGTTTTGGGGAGTTCTGGAAACCAGAAATACTGTGGGGAGACTGAGAATGTCAGAGGAAGCAGGTTAGATGGCACCACTTCTCATAGTCCTCAGAAAGAAAGCAAGGGAGCTTTGTGTCCTCTTAAAGCCTTAGCTCGTGGCTGAACCCGCTTCCTGCTTTGCTCTCCTCTGTGCTCAGGTACAACCCTGTGTGCAGGATCTCTTAACCCAAAGAAAATGTGGGGTTTGGGTTCTTGTCCTGGGAATCAGAGGAAAAGTCCTTTTTCCTTCTGTTTGCAAGACAATTATTTCTCATTTCCTGGAAGATGTTCCTCATTTGGGAGTCTGCAGCAACTTTTTTTATATTAATGGTTTTTCGATGGTCTGTTACAATATTGAACATGCCTCTTTCCACCTTATCTTTAACATAGTTAAAGAAGAATATTTAGTAGAATAACTAGGAGGTAAAACAGCCGTTACCGTTATTCTCCTGGCCTTCTTTTTACGTGTAAAATTTCTTCAGTGCTCTTGCCTAGCAAGTGAATGAATACACGGGCAAAACAAAAGAGACTGTCCAATAAAGCAGCCCTCCCAAGTTGTTCCACCCACTTTTGAAGGCATATTGGGATGGGTCTGGGCTTTCAGCGCACTGTATAATTCTGACACTTTGTGTGTGTCAGCTACACATGGACTTTAAACCAACCAAGTTGTAGCAAATCTTGTGCATTAAGTGCATAGTACTTCATAGTACTTTCTTTGCCAGGCTTTAGATCTCAGAGAAAATATCTGACAGACAGTACAAGTTCTCATTTCCTGAAGAATTGGGCCCTTTCTTTGCTCATTTGGCTTTTTATGAATTACATATGTTTCT
The DNA here is from genome assembly GCF_963082525.1 of Nesoenas mayeri. Lineage (NCBI taxonomy): Eukaryota > Metazoa > Chordata > Aves > Columbiformes > Columbidae > Nesoenas > Nesoenas mayeri. The sequence continues at coordinate 26,480,099 of NC_137544.1, read as the reverse complement.
TTTATTAGTCTTAATCATACCTACTAAATGTTGGGGGAGGAATAAATATCATAATAGTATTTGTAGAGAGTATTAAATTTCTACCTGACTTATTTTTTTGTGCTTGCTTTATTTAGGAACTTTGTGCTGCCTTTGAAGCCAAAGAAGAGACATACAAGTGTCTAATGCAGAAAGGCCAGCAGATGCTTGCAAGATGCCCAGAGTCTGCTGAAACAAATGTTGAGCAGGACATAAATAACTTAAAAGAAAAATGGGAATCGGTACAAACAAAGCTCGGTGAAAGAAAAGTATGTATTTTTACATAAAAATAGAAGTGTAAATAATGTATTTAAGGATGTTAATGTTCAGTGCTTTTATGCATGCATACTTGCTTGATCTTCTAGCTTGAAAATCAATTGTAGAGATAGTTACGCAGAATTCATTCGTTTGTTTAGAAAGTACTGGGAAAAATGGGATTCAAGAAGTTGATTATCTATAATTGGGGGGGAGGATGGGTGGGAATGGTACAAGTCTGTTCCACAGAAATATGTTAATTTATACTGATAATGCTCATGTAGTAGGATGAGGACTTTTCTGGTTTTTATTACAGAGAATAATAAGAGAGTGAATAAGATTATTTGATAATTCAAATTAACCCCCTTCTCAGTACAGAATTGCTTCATTAATTTTCCTAGCTTTCATCCATTTTTTTCTTAAATTTCCCAAATGCTTGGCCTTCTGCCACTTACTTCAAGTGACTACCTTCTGTTCTAACGCAGATCAATGGCATGATTTCACTGATATGCAACATACGTGTTCTTGTTATTAATTTCGTTTTGCTTTCATTCCTTCACGAAGTATAGTCCATTTGTTCTGCCTCAATCAAACAATGAAGAATATAAATAATTACAAACAGAAGAACTTTCTGTACAGCCCTGATGTGTATGAAGCACAAATATTTAATTCACAACTTAGTTATATTTTAAAGTAAGAATGCTGGTGTCTCTTAAGGTAGCTGTATAATGTAATAATGTCAAACTAATTAATACCCAACATGAGCGCCTTCTTCCAGGAAGCCGTAAGTGCTGAGTTAGGCCAGCATTGCAATTGTTTGAAAATTTCTGACTGTGATCTCATGATCAACAAAAATTCTGTGTTCGAAGTACATCTCAGTTCAGGCAACCGAAATGAAAATCAGGCTTTATTAAAAAGAAGTGGTCTAGGCAAACTTATTCTTTGTTTAGTACAAGAGAAGCCTCTTTGAGGCTTTTCCAAGTGCACTGACACCTTGGATTTCTGAGATTCTACAGGTTTTGTATTGAAATGGATAAATCCATATGTTAGGATTAAGTAGTAGAAGATGTAATGTTCTAATGTGGAAATTGTAATCTTGATACTAGGTGCTGTATTTTCTACTTATCTATTGTACATCATTTTACTGTTACTCTTCTGTCCACCTCCTTTAATATGCTGAAATGCAGGCTGTTATTTTAGAGGTCAGAAACTTTGAGTTGGAAAAATGTTTTAAAATGCTAAACTAAAATGATTTACTCCAAAATACGGACCTAAAATGGTTTACTTGGCTGAGGCCCCTGCACAATATCAGCTGTTATTAAAATATGACCTATCTTTACAGACCAAACTGGAAGAAGCCCTCAATTTAGCTATGGAGTTCCACAACTCACTTCAAGATTTCATCAATTGGCTTACTCAGGCTGAGCAAACTCTAACTGCAGCTTCTCGGCCAAGTCTTATCTTGGACACTGTCTTGTTTCAAATTGATGAACACAAGGTATGTAAAGAAACAGATGTGTAACGTTTTTCTCCCACTCTGTGGAGATACTTTAACAATGTCCAAATGAACCCTGTAACGCTGGCATTCAGAGAAACATTTAATTTGTTTTAAAGTACATTTTATACTCATTCTCGCTGGATCGTTCTTTATCAGACTGGGTGTTTTTCAGTGTTTACCCAGTGCTTGAGCAATGTAGTATCCAGAGTAATTTTCTCCCCTTTTTCCAAGGTTTTTGCCACAGAAGTGAATTCTCATCGAGATCAGATCATAGAGCTGGACAAAACTGGAACCCATTTGAAATATTTCAGCCAGAAGCAGGATGTTGTCCTCATTAAGAATCTGCTGATTAGTGTACAGAGTCGATGGGAAAAAGTAGTTCAACGCTTAGTTGAAAGGGGAAGAGCTTTGGATGATGCAAGGAAAAGAGCGAAACAGGTAATCGGACAACAGCTGTTGTACAACTCTTTGAACTTAGCTGTAATTACCTCCAGACTCTTGAAGAATATGATGCTTTAAAGCACTTTCAAGTAAGTCTGTGTTTAGTGTGACAGACACTGTTGAGTTAGTGGAGTAATTTCTGTGATTCAATCACAGAGCACTTCATTTGGGAGGTGAAAGCATCATTTTCAACCCGAGCAGTGACTTCTGTCTGCAGTACAGAATAGTCTGAAAAAAGAAAGTTACAGTATGGCTTCCAGATGTGCACTAGTGCCATCTGTCCTCAAAAAGAAGTTTCACAATCAACCCCTTATATTTTAAAGAATGTGATGAACTTTTTTCATTAATCTGTGGGAGTATTCCTTAGTATTTTCTTCTTGCGTTTACATTGTGCTCTGATTAATAGTCATCACTTCCTTAATCTCTTATGTTGGACCAATAATCTTCTGTGTGGGAATGTATCTCTATTTATTTCCTTAAAATCTTGAAGAGGTTTTTTTACACAGTTTTACTCACCAGGGTACATTTTTTTCCTTGGATTTGTGTTCCACTCACAGACAAACATAAATGATAAGAAAAAAAATATATGAGAGGAATGTAATATGTTTAAAAGTCAATAGAAAGTTCTAGTTTGCTTTTATTCAAGTGACCATGACCAAAATTTGGTCATGTTTGCAGCCAAACCACATTCCCACATTCACTGCTACCACTGCTCAGCTCATAGAGTGAAGAACTTCTCTGGACAATTAATTAGTCCATAAGCCAATTAAATGTTATTTATTTTTCCAGCATTTTCTCTTCTGCATTCATGCATGCAACTGTTCTGCAATGAGCTGGATTTCATCTCTATATCCATTGACAGAGCTGAAAACAATAAGTTATTAATTTAGGATGACAACTATCTCTACAGACCAGGAAAGGAGTACTGAAGGGTGCTGGTGTCAAGGCCTGATCCAGTCCTGCAAAACAGGGTCCAGGAGCTTTGAGAGGTTTCTGGACTCATTTCTTGTGCTTTCATTTGTAGGCAGCCCAGGCAAGAAAAAATTTCAAAAGAGACGCAGAGAGAGAAATGGGTAGCATAGAAAATGGAATCCCAAAGGGATGCCACTTAGTGAAATCTGGTTGAATCTTTAGTCTTTCCCTGCTTCCTTCCCCGAAGTGCGCTTTTTGTTGGGAGAGGAAGGAAGATCAAGAATCTGTTCCTTGCACACCAAGATAGCATTTGATTTAATGACAGCATTTGTCAACATCCCGGGGAAAATCTTGGGCAGTCATCCAGACGGGAGTTTTCCCCAGTGATTTGTTTCTGTAGTCCCATATAAGCAATAGCTAAGCCCCATTCTTGCTCTGTTTACTATTCATTACTAAAAATGTAAGAATCTAAATGACGAGCACATCAACAGGAGTTATCGATATGTTTCTGAAAGATACACACTATGTGTGCAGATCATGTACATAAAAGGTTGCTATTTCACCTAGGAGAGGGGAGGCTGAGTCCATGGTTGGGCTGGTCCTGTGTGAGAGACGGAGGAGCAGAAGGACACCGGGTCTTTCTGAAGTCTGCGGAGTACTTGTTTGGCCTGTAGAGAACTGGTCAGCAATTAATGTTTACAGAATATTTTATGAACCAGTGAATTTTTAAATTCTTGCAAATCTCACTTTCCCGCAGTTCCATGATGCCTGGCACAAACTTATGGAATGGCTGGAAGAGTCAGAGAAATCTTTGGACTCAGATCTTGAAATTGCAAATGACCCTGACAAAATAAAGATGCAGCTTGCACAGCATAAGGTGAGTTGTGAGTGAGGAAATGCCAAGTTCCCAGTGAGATGTAGGTAAATCTTGTCAACCTCGTACTGTTCAGTCAGCAGAGGAAGATGATTTGTGGCTTCACTACAATGGAGTGTTTATTAGCACCGAATTAAATGGTGGTGTGTTACTGGTGGGGAGTGAAAACAAAAATTTCACACTATCTTATCTGGGGGGAAATGAGTAACTATGAAGAAGAAAGACATAATAATACAGCACTATGGAAGCTGTAAAAACTAAGTAATCTCAGAATAGGAATATCTGAAGAGGTTTTATTGCAGACTTTTTTGAGTCCTTAAACCACAAATTTACCATCCAGTTATTTGAGTTGAGATTTTCATTTTAATACTACAGACCCACCTGAAAACTGAAAAATAATCTTGTATTTTGATTTGAAGTTGTTTTTTATGTCAAGTGGAAATATTTATGATATCCTTCAGAAACTAAAATGACACCACTTAGTAGCAAAGGCTGTTTTTGTTTATGGGATTCAAAATTCCAGGACCAGCTTTCCACAAACTAGCTGCTGTAGGTGAAAATGAAAACCTCACTGATAGACCTTGCTTCTCAAGCAAATAATAATAGTGATGTAAAAACTCTGTAATTCCATCAGACACAGAACAAAAGGAAGGATGGAAGAAGCCTTTACTTCACATTTACTTTTGTAAAATCCTAGAATGATATATTACTGAGGATCAAGTGGGTGAGTGGTAGTATCTTCAGAGACAGACTGTGATTCAAGATTTATCTTGGAGCAGTTTCATCAGAGACAAAAGTATCGAAAGGTCATTTGTTTTTCTACATTTTGGCATACATTAACTTCTACTTTTCGTGTCCATTTTATTTTTCTTAATTTACTTTCATGTTTTCATTCTGCACAATATCCTCAAGGACTTGCATATCTCTGTGTAGCTTCTGGTGGTTGTTTTTACCTCTGACAACTTTTTCCACATATACTAATAATTGGTTACTGCATCAGACTGCTTTATATTTTTATCATCTCTCAGTTTGCATGATGATTTAAATATTGTTTATCAATCAGAAAAATATTCTTCTTCAATAGGAGAAGCTTGGCTGTTGGTCAAACAAAAATAGTTTCACCTATGCTTGCTGTTAAAATTTTTAGATAAAACCTACATTAACATTCTGTTATGCTAACTCTGCAATTTCAGTTTGTTCTGGGACTGCTGCTGTTGCCAGAATTTTAAGTCAGCAATGGGAATTTAGGGGAAAAAAAAAATTCTTTCTGTTAAGATAGCCTTTCATGTGTTCTGTGACTTGATCAGTCTTCTGTTCCTCCTACTCCTCTCTTTTCTGTATGTAAAGTTCAAACTCTTCATGAGTACGGTCAGCATGTTGTGAGTATGCTTTGAGGTTCTTCCAGGTCCTGAGATTTGACTCTACCTTTATTCTCCTCCCCTTTTCTGACATGTTAAACTTGATAGTCTCACTTGTTCTTTCTATCTACAGCAGTGCGTTTTATGAGATGAGGCTGCCTCACATGGATTGGCAGACTCATCACTTCTCTCAGTAGCTTTTTGCCAGCTTCTTTTCTTATAAAATGCCTGCAGAGATTAGCTGCTTGAATCTCATTAAGAAACAGAATGGAGTGTGGCACAGGGATATTAGGATTGAAACTGGCAGTTTGGAGGAGGAAGATGAATATGTGTGAGAGAGGGAGTTTTGTGAACTTCGTGACTTTCAACTTCAAACAACCCCCCCAAGAAATCAACTCAATTGTTTTTTAATGAGCTGTCAAACCTCCCAACACTGCAATGTCCTTCCTTGTATTTTGAGTCTTTTCCTTCCACTCCCACATATACCCTCTGTGTCTGTCTTTGTCTTTTCTGTCCAGCCTTGAAGGTTTCCTTGCTCCATTTTGTTAACGATTTTGCTATCTGAACTGAATGTGTGCGCTGTGTGTGCTGTAAGCAATAATTTGGACTCACTCTTTACCAGTTGTTACTGCCAAAAAAAAAAAGTAGAGTCCCTGAAAGGGAAAAGCCAAGATAATGTGTTTTCTCTCTCAGTCATATCTAGTGTGTTGCCAGGGACTTTTGGGGGTTATTCATGGTCTGTTTATCAGCACTTTTTTCTCATTTTTAAAAGTCAGGAATGGAAAAACCCTTACTAGGTCACCCAATCCATTCCTGTGCTAATGCTGAATGTTCATTACAGTACATTTATATGAACCTGGCTAATTTTATCTATGTGTTCTCATCTTCCTTAGAAGGAAGGTAAATACTTAATTACTGAGATTCCGTTCATCTTACCTGTCTGCTTCAGGCAGCTTAAACCAAAATCTACATTACACCTCTGTGAAATCAAATTAAAGTAGATATGATATAGTATGTGTAGTCAGTCTCTCAAAGAATGAATTGTCTGCAACCCTTTGTTCACCTTTAAATCTGTTTTTCCTGTATGATCCTTCTCTGGCAGCCATGCATGGAGTATTAAGTAGTTTATAAAGTAGTTAATAAACCTCATCAAATAAAAGGAGCACAGACTCTTTTGGCCTAGTATTATTTTGTGACCCCAAAAAAACCCCGAACTTGATTCTGTATATCTGAGTTTCCTAAAGCAAGCTTGTGTTTTTCATTTTTTTCCTTAACTGATTTCCTGCTAGCATTTCATGAAGGTGTGAAATAACATACTTGATGCATTGCTACCATTTAAAAGCTGATGTGTGGCACTGTTTCTGTCTTTTGGCAGTGTTTCTTTATTTAATTATTTACCCCGTCAGTTGGTTAACCCCTCTGCAGTATCGGATGAGCTGTGGTTCTGTGTGTTCCTCTGTGCCTCTGAAAAGCTTCCAGTGATTCTGTACAGAAGGAGCTGTCAGGTGAATGGAACTGCTGTGTCACTGTCATCTTCCAGAGTCGCTGGATCGCAGAAACCTGCTTGTGATTGTGGCTTCCAGCCCAGACTGGGTTACTGGAATGTCACCTGGCTGCTTCTTCTGCCTGAATCTGTTTATTTCTGGCATACAATTCTTGCCAATTATAGTATGCTTTAGTCTTAGGAGGGTTAAATGCCTGCGATTGGAGGTTTTCCAGTTTCATCATCCTGAGCTAAAACAGAGTGACTTTTGTATCCCTTGGGGTGCTCTACACTGGCTTGAAATCTCAGTACGTAAAAATGTAGTATGAATACTGCTGAGTTCATGGTTCCCAAAGTCACAGTTCTTTCACATTCTTCTGACTACCATGTAGCCTGTTGCTTAAATTCAGGAATATGGCAGTAGGACAGAAATCATTGCTGTCACTGAAGGAGGGATTTTCCAGGGGTTGTTCCAGTAGACACAGAGCTACAGAGGGGGACAAAAGGCAGGGACTCTGCTAGTGTCAAGCCCCATATAATGTCAGGTGCTCTGTGGCACTGTCAGGCTAGAAATTTTGCAGTAAGTTCAACATTTTCTTGTAGCCACATTTACAATTTCCATTGCAAATAATATGTCAAAGACTAATAAACTGTGACCTGTAAGCAGTCAATGTTATATGAGTGTTTTCTTTTTATTCCATATACATAGGAATTCCAGAAATCTCTTGGTGCCAAACATTCTGTGTATGATACTACAAATAGGACTGGACGCTCCTTGAAAGAGAAAACCACCTTGGCTGATGACAATCTGAAACTTGACGATATGCTGAGTGAACTAAGGGATAAGTGGGATACAATTTGTGGAAAATCAGTGGAAAGGTATGTTAAAACTAATTGTTCAGCAGATAAGAAAAAGGCTTAGGAGAATTCTTTTGGCTTCTGTTTCAGCTTCTATTGTGTAGAAGTAAAACCAGAGTGGCTACCTTGTTTGACAGTGCCCAAGTAGTAAAATACTGGAAATGCATCCTTTACTGATGGTATGGAAGAGGACTGGATGGGGGTGATGGTCTCACTATTTAAAAAGGGAAACACTGAGTAAAAGGTCTTGGTTGTTATCATTTTATGCTGAAAATGTTTTCTTAAAGTGTATAAATGATTATTTTGTTTGTGTGTGATGTTTTGTGTTTTTTTTCCCCCCTCAGACAAAATAAACTGGAGGAAGCCCTGTTATTTTCGGGACAATTTACTGATGCTCTCCAAGCTCTCATTGACTGGTTATACAAAATTGAACCTCAGCTGGCAGAAGATCAGCCAGTACATGGTGACATTGATTTAGTGATGAACTTGATTGACAATCACAAGGTAATTCCAAAACTATGATTTTCTAATTACCAGACTGCTCATAAGTGTACCATTTTGATGGTATCTTTATTTAGCTATTCTGTAATTTTTAGAAACAAGGAATAGTTTTATAACACAAACATGTCATCAACAATGGGAAATGCTGTAAAACATACATGGAAGAAAACAACTGTTAGAGACTCATGGACACCAGTTAGCTTTGAGATATTCCACTTAATGCTGCTATCCTTCGTTTTTATGAATATCCTGTCAAAGATCACAAGTGTGCACTTATGAATATGTGTATATGGGCAAGAGGTGGCAAAAATTATTTTACTGTAAATCTTTGGGGGAGAAAGGACTTTTATTGAGTAATCTGCTAACCAAATGATCAGTGCACTTGTCATGACTACAGCAGCCTGTCAGACCTTCAGGGCTGCTGTATATTCATGGAGAAAAGTAGGTGCAATGCTAAAATTATACAACTAGGCTATGGCCCAGGAAGCCTACATTGGCAAGCTGCATTATTTTATTACTGAAGTGTTTTTTGAGATGGGAGCAAGTAGGAGATGTAGGACTGTGCCTCTGAATCCCAGTTTTGCACTTCAGTATGTCGGAATAAACAGCTGTTGAAGTTACTGGTGTTGCAAAAGCTACACGCAGAGCTCTGGAGCCTGGGAGGATTACGAGGTGATGATCTCTCCATTTGTCTACCAGTGACTTCCAGTATCTAAAGACTGTTCAGTGAGGAGGAGATCTTCTCCCTCATGAAAAGAAATATTTGGAAACATGGATTGTCTATAAAAATTAGCCTGAAGTATGATGGGATTGCTTCTGAAATCCCGTTGCATATCACAACTTAAGTCATAGTGGCCGAGAATACTGTAGTTGTCATATCTACTTTTAAGATGCAACTTCCTTTATGCAACTGGAGCTTGAGCAAAGCATTTGACACTCTGGAGGAAAGGGAGGCCATCCAGAGGGACCTTGACAGGCTGGAGAGATGTGCCTGTGCAAACATCTGAAGTTCAACAAGATCAAGTGCAAGATCCTGTACATGGGTTGCAGCACTCCCAAGCACAAATACAGGCTGGGTGGAGAATGGATTGAGAGCAGCTCTGAGAAGGACTTGGGGGTGTTGATTGATGAGAAATTCTACATGACCCAGTAATGTGCACTTGCAGCCCAGAAAGCCAACTGTGTCCTGGGCTGCATCAAAAGTGTGATTCTCCCCCTCTACTCCACTCTGGTGAGACCCCACCTGGAGTGCTATGTTCAGCTCTGTGGCCTCCAACATAAGAAAGACACGGACCTGTTCGAGTGAATCCAGAGGAGGAATACAAAGGTGATCAGAGGGCTTGAACACCTCTCCTATGGAAACAGGCTGAGAAAGTTGGGATTTTTCAGCCTGGAGAAGAGAAAGCTCTGGGGACACCTTATAGCAGCCTTCCAGTACCTAAAGGGGATCTACAAGAAAGCTGGTGAGGGACTTTTTACAAGGGCATGTGGTGATAGGACAAGGGTAATGGCATTTAACTGAAAGAGGGTACATTTAGATTAGATATAAGGAAGAAATTCTTCCCCATGAGGGTGGTGAGGCACTGGAACAGGCTGCCCAGAGAAGCTGTGGATGCCCCATCCCTGGAAGTGTTCAAGGCCAGGTTGGATGGGGCTTTGAGCAACCTGATCTAGTGGAAGGTGTCCCTGCCCGTGGCAAGGGGGTTGGGACTAGGCGATTTCTAAGGTCCCTTCCAACCCAAACCGTTCTGTGATTCTTGTTCCGTCTGCAAATATGAACATACTCTCATGTAAATATATGAATCAGTGGCGAGATCTACAGCCTTATATTCAAAGCCCCAGATAGGGTTTTAGTCCCATTTTTGTGATTTTAAATCTTCTTGATTGTTAGCATTTTATCTGATATTTTCCTGCTGCGGCAATCTTGCACATTAATTCAATCTGTCAGATCAATTGTTTTGATAAAGAGTGTAAAGCCAGCGTGGTAAGGAGACTGGATTTTCCATGCATTCCATCAGGATGGCTTCTCAGGATCTGCCTGACGTTTTCCTGCCGTATTCCAGTTTTATTAGGATAGGATAGAGTATAAATAGATGGAATCTAATGACAACAACTTATGTCTTTTGAGTCACTTTGATGGAGTTATTCTTGATCGAACTAAATCCATATTTCATTTTCTTCTTATAACCAGTAGTTTTTTGTCTGTCTTTACATAATTATTCCGTAACAAATGAAACATATCAAATGTATTTGGTGGTGCCTAGGTTTTCCAGAAGGAGCTGGGAAAAAGAACAAGCAGTGTCCAGGCTCTGAAGCGCTCTGCCAGAGAGCTGATAGAAGGCAGTCGTGATGACTCTTCGTGGGTGAAGGTCCAAATGCAGGAGCTAAGCACTCGGTGGGAGACAGTTTGTGCCCTGTCAGTATCCAAGCAAACACGACTGGAACAGGCGCTTCGGCAGGTAGAGGAGTACTTGCGGTGCTACATGTATTTTATGAGAAGCAGAGAAAATATCTACAGTCTATTTGCTAAAAAATTAATTTCATTTTCCCTTCCTGTCATTTAATTTCATTTGAAAATACTCATTTTAGTGCTCATGCTTTGCTTACCTTGTCTCCATCCCTTTGCCACAGCACATAAATAATGACTCTTAGCATTTATTATTGCTGTTATTATTAGTCCATACCACAAATGCAAAGCAAATGTTTCAAAGACCTTACCATCTAAGGAAATCACTGACGTTACAGTCAAGCATGAAGGGTAATTAAAAACTATGCCCCCTTCACAGGAAGCTGGAGATTGCAATCACATTTATGCCCTTCATGCCTTATTGGAAAGAAGTGAATTTGTGTAATGGAAACTTTTTTACATTGGCACAATGGCAGTGCACAGTGAAGGACGTAGCAAAAAAATGGAGCTGTGCTGAGTGCATTCAGGAGATGGAACAGTGTATGTATCTCAGTATTGTCTGGTACCAGTCCCAGACAAATATGCCAATCTGTATTGTTTCCAAACCTGAGATAATACAGATGTACAGCTCTGTAAAGGCTCTGTAGACTATCTGGAGTTTAGGCTAGGATGGGACCCCTGCAGTAGGGGAATATCTGCTTCGTACAATATTCCTGCCCTGCCTTTCCTAGGGTACTGTGTTTGTCCAGCACTCTGGTCTCTGAGCAGACACAGTCCTGAGCTACCTCAAACACTAATTGTGTCTGAATATGGCTGTGACCAAAGGTGGAACTTGCTTGTTCTCTCCAGACATAAAAGGGTCAGTCACCAACAGGCTGTCAATTAATTTTGCTTAACCAGTGATTTAGACTATACAGAAAATATAATTCTCATCTCTCCAGCTGGTCCATGAAAGCACCTCCCGGGTAATTTGTCAGTGTAAAGGCATGACATTCTCAACTGAGCTGCAAATACACTATAAATCAGATGGCTAAAAGCATGAACAGGCTTTTAGGCTTCGTATAATTTTTTGGGAAGCATGAGATATTTTTACGGTTATGAAAATGTAGTACTGTATATCATTGACTTTTAAATGGAAAGTTAATGTGCCAGTACTGCAGTGTGATTAATGACTCCAAATGTGGGCTCAGTCTCCCTGTGTGAGCTGCAGTGTGTCTGTCAGATCCTCTCATGAGTGACCATGATTTCTTGTATTTTAACAGGCAGAAGAATTCCACTCTGTTGTCCATGTCCTTTTGGAGTGGCTGGCCGAGGCAGAGCAGGCTCTTCGTTTCCACGGGGTCCTTCCAGATGATGAGGAGGCCTTACGTACACTGATAGACCAGCACAGGGTAAGCAAGAAAATGAAGAAGGTCCTCTTCATTCTAATAGGTCTGTTGGAGGGTAGAATGAAGGAAAAGAGGCAAAGTCTGTCCCATATAGTCATATCCAGCATCCAGTGCTTCATTTTGCAAGTGTTTCTATAGGGAAGCTAGAAATGTAACCGAGTTGACAGTTTGGTGTGCATACTGGTGCTGGGCTATTGTTTGAGTCATCTGGGCGTACTAAGAAAATAATGGTCTTCTAGAAAGTTGCTGTAAACATTTAGAGACCGATAAAAACCCCTCTGTGGAATATACACTTTCTGACAATTGTAACACAGACTGCTATGGTAGCAGAAGTATTTCTGTCTTCTTAGCACCATTGAGCAAACCAGCATATACTTTTCTTTCAAGGTCATTTGTAAATGTCAGCGGAATGATGTTATCATCCATTAACCTTCTGTCATGGTGAAACAGCGTGCTGTCAGGCTTCACATGCATTAGGTACTGAAATATTGCAATGCCATAGATACTGCAGATACTGGGTTATAAGCCATCAAACTAACTTTGCAGTAATGAAATGAGAAAATGGCTAAGTCAGGAACATAGGGTCGTATTTTCAGTCTCCAAACAGGAGGCTACATACAGGCACATTTAAGTTCATGCAAAACTCTGCTTCTAAGTGCAGTAGTAATAGTACCAACAATGTAGTGTAAAAATGAAACCGCCCGCAATATCACAGAATAAATTATAAGAGTAATGGATTTGTTCATCATTACTCTGAAGAAAGTTATAACAAAACTTACGAAATGGAGAGTGGAAAAGCATCCTGTTTAAATTGAGTTTGGGAATATTATTATGCAGAGGAGTGCGTGCAGAGTATGACTGTCTAATGATTCTTAACTATGGAGTTTTTAAGGTACTTAGGCGGCAGTGTTTTGATGACGTTTTCAGATTTAATTTAGGGTTCTGGAAACTGGGTGCTGTTCTTTAGTGGCCAAGTGTATCTATGCATCAGCATGTGCTTAGTGGTGCTGGCAGTAGCAACCTGCTGTCTCCAGTGCAAAGAAATTTGTCTTTTAGCTGCCTTTTCTCCATGTGTACTTCATCAGTTCCCTTTTATTTATTTTTTGGTCTTCTAAATACAGGGGAAAGAACTGTCTGAATGAAATCTTACGTCCACTGAAATCATTAGAAAAAAATCTTAAATTTCTCCCTCTGTAATGTAGATAGATTAACCAACTATTTCCGTTGTAAAGCTCAAAATTGTGCTGCCAAAGCTGAAGCATAGCTTGGAACCTCAAACCAAAGCAAAGTTTGTCTCTGCGAAACCTTGTCCAGCTGAGGAGAAGAATCACTAGCACAACACAATCAACCTCAGTGTTAGATGTGGCCATACTGTACTTAAAATTTTTTTAGTAGGATTTAGAAGATGCATTTTCGTCTTAAAGGGCAAATAACAGAATAACAGAAGTTGTTCAATTAAGAAAGGTTGTGGCACTGCTTCTTTACCACTCGATAAGCACATACAGCAAAATCTTCCATGAATAAGTGGTCTCTCCTCTTAAACTCATAATATTAGCTTTCAAGAAAAAAACAAACAAAACCAAAAACAAACAAACAAAAAAGTAAAATGTAGTATATTATATTAGTTTTAAAGACTGCGTCTGTATTATATGGCTGCAACATTAATATCAGAAATGTATGACTGCCATTATTTACATAAATATAAAATGTATCTTCCTTTTATCACTGTCATTCTTGCAAAATAGTCTTAATGCATTTGTATCCAGCTACACATGGAAAGGTTTCTTCAGGACAGTATTTTATCCAAATGATCCATCTTTATGCCCATTACTGATTTTCTTTTCTCAAATACTGCACATGATGTAATGAATTCTACTATCTCAGGCAGAGACATTTCTGTCACTCGACATCCTCTCTAGGGACCGAGAGGTGCAGTGGGTTAATGCACTGCATTAGTTAATGATAAACATCCCATCTCTCTCTTGTGAATGTGTCTGTATCAGTGGACTGCCACACAGTTCAATACAATTAACATCCTTTACTGAGGGGAAGCTTTATACACTATGTAGTATACCGTAGATTTAGGTTTTGAGATATTGTAGTACAGTTGTGCAGGTAAAACAATGTTGTTGTTCCTTGTTTTCCTCCTGGCCCTGGCTTATTTTGGTAGTCTCTCACTACAACCCACCTCCACTTTTCCAAGATCATTTTGAACTGAAATATTGTAAGAACTCTAGAGTCTTTATGAGAGAAGGACTGCTATTGTGATTGGGTCTTAAACTATGACATTAATTTAAGCTTAAGTCAAAATCAGTTAGTAATGAGCCTCTTTAAATATGCAGCCTACCTATTCAAGGCTTTTAGGGCATGGTAGAAGAGGCTGTTTTGTTACACTTTTATTTCCTAATAGCTTCATATTTAATTTGTAAAGGCATAGGATAATGCCATTATGAGTTGTTGTAGAATCTGTTTCTATAATGTTTAGGTGATTTTGAATTTTATAAGACCTGACTTGGCTAATCTGTAATTTCTGAAATCGAAAATAGCCCTTTGTGGATGCACAGAGGAAGAGCTAAACTTCCCAAGACATGGTTCCATTTTATAGCCCAATTAAAGATGTTAAAATATAACGAACAATTCCACTAGGCACTGAGAGATGTTGGGAGTTCCAGTTAAGGGTGCTCACAGAGACACACAGACTTACACAACATTTAGACATAACAAAATAGACAGAATAGTAAAACTGTAGTAGTAGTAAAAATAATAATACATGGAAACTGTGGAAAGAATGTGAAAAGTCCTGCAGGATTTTTGTTGCTGTCCATCCACGGTGTCCCCCCACTGTCCCCCAGTTCTGCTCTTGCCACCCTTTTCTGTACTGGGTTCCCAGGAACATCAGTGGCCATGAGCTGTAAACATTCTTTTGCTTTTACAAGACTTTTCCCACATGGCAGCGCCTCTGAAAACAGCTGTTTAATTAGCAGACTCTGTCTCTATTCTTGCTGTGTTTCTCCCCCTCAGCTGCTGAGTTTTCACATTTGTGTTAGTTTAGTATAGCTGCTCCTGAAGTCCTCTGTCATCTTGTCTGAGCATGTAATTATAGTTGGACATTTCCAGCCTCTGCTAGGAGCTTGATAGTTTATTATGAAGAATTACTGTAACAGACAAAATAAGTCATCTGAAATGTTGCCAGTGATTATCACATAGATGATTTACAGCACTTCTAAAATGCTCTGATTTTTCTTCTTTTTTTAATAAGTGCATGTATCTTTCAAGTATTTACCATATGGTGGGCTTTAAGGAGTGGCAAGCTGCGGTGAAGATTTTAGGGCTTCACTTAGTACTTTATGTGGAATAGGATTTTTAACATTTCTCAGACAAACTTGCCTCTTGCAAGTTGAACGTGTTTGAGCAATCGAGAGGCTTGTGACCTTCCAGGTTATGCACTCAGATTTCCCTTGCAAATTTTGTCAACATGTAATTGAAATTATTACCTCTGGTTTAGGAATTTATGAAGAAACTGGAAGAGAAAAAGGCTGAACTGAATAAAGCAACAGGTATGGGAGAAGCTATCCTAGCTATCTGCCACCCAGACTCCATCACCACTATTAAGCACTGGATAACAATCATCAGAGCCAGGTTTGAAGAGGTCAGTATGTGTCAAGCCATCTTCATTGCTACAGTCCATCTTTGATTGGAACAGAGCTGACAACTCACATGGTAGTTACACTGGGATGAAATGATCCAGCTGTTGAGAACTAAACATTTAAAATACCCGCAGTGATGGATGTGAATACCATGCTTCCCTAGGTTTTATTTTAAGACTTTCAGGGCTTTAAGAACTAAAGCAGATGGTCAAGCTTCTTTGTATGTATTAGAGGAAATACTGACTGACACTTCCCATGTGAAGAAAGCCAATAATTTATAGGGAGAAGTTTAAAAGTTACAAAGGAAACAAAATACAGAGCAAACTTGAAGCATTTTCTAATTGCATTAAGGAGGATTTGAGTCTAAGATATTCTTTATCTAGAAGATTTCCAAATTATTTAATTGGCTACAAGTAGGTCTCAGAGGGTATACTACCTTCTCAGCTGCTAAGATGGTATTTCTGTGTATATTCAATTTAAAGAAAAACAAAATACTGGTGTTAGCAAAGTATGGCTTCAGAAGTGCCCAGGGGGAATATGGACACCAAATCCTGCATGATTCACTAACTTAAATATATTGTTTGATAAAGTTCTTAATGTACTGCCTGAATATGCTGTTTACTGCCGTTAACAGCACCTAATCTGGAATATCTATGGCAAAGATAACTGTTGAACTGGGAATTCTAGTTACCCAGCACCTTTAGTGATCAGCCACTACATCTAGCACCTTTGATAATAAACAGTAGGTCTGGGAGGAAGCTCTGGGTTTACAGTGAGCAGGGCACCTTTAAATACATTGTAAAGAAGTTCAGCTGTGCACATACTCATGCATCGGTTCTTTTATCAAGGTCTTAGCATGGGCTAAACAACATCAACAGAGACTGGCAGGAGCTCTGGCTGGACTTATTGCTAACCAGGAATTGCTGGAAGCCTTGCTGTCCTGGTTGCAGTGGGCAGAGACTACGCTTACTGAAAAAGATAAAGAGATTATCCCCCAAGAGATTGAGGAAGTTAAAGCACTTATAGCTGAACATCAGGTAAGGCATGTTAAGTGACATGTGCCCTACACATTCCACGAATGGTGCTTACTACTCAATGAGGCTTTGTAATTAAGTGTTTATCTCCTTACCTTTCTCTCCTAATAATCAAATCCTTTATCAGAATCTCAGTTGTATCTTTTGTATGTGCACAATGTGCTTGTAGTTAATTCAACACAGAGGCAGAAAAACAACCAAACAACTGCATTGTGCTGAAAGAAAAACTACAACTCCTCGTAGGAACAGGGTAATAATAACACACATGAAATACGTGATAATGCTGCTGCCTTAGAACTAGTATTGCAGTATGGTTTTACTGATTGGATGTCAAAAGTATGTTTGTAAAGTGCCAGAGGAAGCTGCTGGTGCAGTGCGCGCTCACAGGTTTACCGCAGGTTACGTACCAGAGCTGTCTCACTTGTGTGAGCTGCAGTCTGCACAGCAAGAAGCACCTGAGTACTCAGAGTCAAAATTCTGTTGTACATCACCTCACCAATCACAGTTAATAAAGGAGTTTGACAGACTGTTTTTTAGATTTAGACTTCCTTTATCAGGCAGGCCATAGTGGTCTTAAAATCTTATACTGCTGATGTTTCTTACCTACAAAATCCTTATCTGTGTCCTTTTTTGTGAGGCTGGCATTATAAGAGTCTTTCTGTGCCATTCTCCTAACTTTGGTGTTTCACTGTTGGGTTTTTCATTCCTGTGGTCACTTTTGTGTATGGTTAATTAAAACCACCTCTATCTGATTGCAGACATTCATGGAGGAAATGACCAGAAAACAACCTGATGTGGATAAAGTTACCAAGACCTATAAAAGAAAGGCACTTGAACCGTCTCCAGTACAATCTCATATTCCTGTCCTTGATAAGGGGAGAGCAGGAAGTGAGTAATGAAGTGTTTTGGGGCAGGTCACATGCACCATTGCACTGTCTATGAAGATAATGGCTTACTAATAGGTTTGATTAGTGAAACAGTGTGAAATTCTCTTGACTGGTTTTTTAAATTATCTCTCATTTTTCATTGTGAGGAAATTTCTCAGAGCAGACTTGCATTTTTACGTTTTGTCCCATACTTCTTGAATGCCTGTTTTTAAACCATGCAGCCTTTTTTATGCTGTTAAGCTTCCAAGAGTGTTCATATGCTGAGTCTTTGCAAATGTACTGTTATCTGAAAGTGCAAACAACTTCTTACATAAAGAAGTAGAGACAAAATTTTGGTCTTACTGTCTGTGAAATTATATGGATTCAATTAGAAAGTGTGCTCAGCAAAGCTGAATAGGAAGTGAATCATCAAGTGAGGAAATTGCTTTTTGTATTTTTAGATATACTTACCCATTGTATTTTATAGTTACCCATACATGGAACCTGCTTCTAAAATCAGGTTGTTTACTTTGCAACTCTCCGATAGATTTACAAAGATTTTATTTAACCTGTGTAGCTTCACTAGTGCAGCCACTATGAGCTGCTTCTGGCTAAACAAAAGATACTTCAGCCACCATGTAGTCGTTGCCCAGTAGTGGGGAAAAAAAATAAATCCCATCAGATGGAATCATATCAGGGTATTGGCTCATTATTTGGGACAGGAAGGAGTAGTTTTAGGAGAGTCAAGTACCCATCATGTCAGTGTTTGTTTTGTTTCAACTGAGTGAGACTTACACGTTTTATCATACTTTAACAGGAAAGCGTTCCCCGACACCAGGCATTTATCCATCAGCAGCCCAGGCGCAAATCGAAACCAAGAATCCCCGGGTAAACCTTTTAGTCAGCAAATGGCAGCAGGTCTGGCTTCTGGCCTTGGAAAGAAGAAGAAAACTTAATGATGCTTTGGACAGACTTGAAGAGGTCAGAAAAGGACTGTACAGAATATACATACTTTCTGTGTAGCTTACCCTGGATTAAATTCTCAATACCATAGATACTGTAAACAGCTTCCGTATTTGTTGTATGATATTGGATGATACAGGTAACTGAAAACTGTGATACATGTGCTTTAATGTGCTTTAGAAGCTGTCGTTCTCATTTCAAAGGTGAGGAGGGTTAAGATGTTTAAAATGTTTGTATAGGTCCTCAAAGAACCAGTTATTCAAAAGAACGCAGGTGGTATCTCTCTCATTGATTGTTTAGATTGATTTCAACTGAAAATAGTTCTTTCTCTTCTTTAATTAAGCTGAGAGAATTTGCCAACTTTGATTTTGATATTTGGAGGAAAAAATACATGCGATGGATGAACCATAAGAAGTCTCGTGTGATGGACTTCTTTAGGAGGATTGATAAAGATCAGGATGGAAAGATAACAAGGCAGGAATTCATCGATGGAATTCTTTCTTCAAGTAAGTTTTAAAAGCACACATCATGTCTGTGTGCCATCTCATTTCCCTTTAGCAACTGACTCGTAACAGATAAGAGCCTACTACTTAAAATAATCCTTTATCTTCAGGTCATGGAGACTTCGAGCAGAGAGGATTTAGAATTAGGCTGCTTTTAGCATCTCGTGTTAAAGTTATTCAGTAGAAGAATATTGTAGTGTATGTATTTTCCCCCAACTTCCCAAAATGCAATAAAATAGTCACTATATGCGCACGTCACTGTGTTGCATAAATTGTCAGAAATTAATGAAAAAAACACCTGATACGACCAAGAGGTTAAGCATCTTATTTAAGTTGGTATCACCTTGTTACAACTACTAAATATTTATAATCCCTGTTCACCATCTTGAAATTTTCTTTGACCATTTCGTCAGGAATTTCTGTGTGGGTTAATATTCTGCTGCTGTGAATTTGATCTAAAAGAATAATTTCACAAAACATCATTTGTGTTTCTGCAGTGGGAAGGTCTTGCACTCCAAATTTCATTAGCAGTGAAATTCTCGCTTGACCTTTCCTCAATAACAATTTATCTGTTTAATCTGTGGTATTTTATGCACTTCGAAGGTCAAAATGTTAAAAAAACCACATATATCTTACAATTTAATCTGTGTCTTCATTTCTGTGCCTCTCTTCAAGACAGACCATGCTGTTCATTTTGATGCAGTATCTTGGTAACACTGGCGATTTTTTTTTTTCAGAAAGATTCCGTCATGCTTTTGAATGCCTTTGTTTTTTTGATAAGCATTTTCTGTCACATACTGCCTAAAAACCTTTTAATATTTGTCATAAGGCCTTTCGTTGTCATGGTATTGAAAAGCTAAAAAACATGGCTTTTGTTGTTGTCTTTGTCTTGCAGAATTCCCAACAAGCCGACTTGAAATGAGTGCTGTTGCAGACATTTTTGATAGAGACGGTGATGGATATATTGACTATTACGAATTTGTAGCAGCTCTCCATCCAAACAAGGATGCATACAAGCCTCTCACAGACGCTGACAAAATTGAAGATGAGGTACATGGTCTGCTTTCTTACATTGCACTCCATTCCACTGGGGTCATGTTCTTTAACAATTATATATATATATAATTATATTATATTATATTATATTATATTATATTATATTATATTAATAATTTGAAGTTTACTAGTTACAATCTTTAGGATTGTGATATTAACAGTAAAGTAATTATCTAGTTTTTATTTTTTGCAGGTTACAAGGCAGGTAGCTAAATGTAAATGTGCAAAACGGTTTCAAGTGGAACAGATTGGGGATAACAAGTACAGGGTAAGTCTTCTAAATACCATTTTAATTCTTGCAGCCTGAAGATTTTTCATATGACATTGTTTATGAAAGGAATTAGGGTATATTAATTAACAAAAATTTTGTAGTATATTGTTATGTTTTCTTAAGCTTATCTAAATGTTATGGATTTTCTTTTGTTAGAACATATAGGTTAAAAATGTGGGAAAATGCTGCTGCTTGTATTTATTTTCACTGACACTATAGAAACTGTTTTCAATGTGAGAATTTTTAAAAGCTGACTGCATGCATACATACATACATACATGCATACATACATACATACACATATGCATACATACATATGACAGCTCCCTAAAAAACTTTTTTTTTGTCATGGATACCCAAGGTGTTTAAACTGCAGCTGATTTTCTATTAGTTTCATAAAAACAGGGCCTGGTATCACGTTGTACTTCAAAAATCTGTTACCAAAGTGTATTCAATCACTTTTATCCTCCCTGTCATTTTATTGGAGCACACTGTTCCTTCTGAAGAAGTGTAAGAAATGCGTTAAACATCTAAGAACAATTTTAGATCACAGAAAAATAAATATCCCGTTGTAGAGAAAGATCTGCTACCCCTAGATTCAATAACTGGAACAACTTCAGATGAAATATACAAGATGTGGCCAACAGAGATTGCTAAATACTTGTAGATTGTTTTAAAAGACGCAGAAACAGCAATGAGAAGGAAACGAAGGCCTTGAATATTTTCCAATATTCAGTCTCCGGATGGCTAGCTACCTGCTCGTCTCTGAAGTAGATACTTTATTTAGAATGTCTAATGTGTTAGTTTGCATGTGTTCTAGAGTCATGTAGAGAATTTCCTGTAAACTAATCGTGTCTTTCTTCCATTTTTCATTTCTTATCAGTTCTTCCTGGGAAATCAGGTATAAACCAGTGGAATGTGTTATGAAGCTTTATTTTTTTTTCTCTTTTTTTTTTTATTTTTATTTTTATTTTTTCCTTCTAACGCATAGTGATTTAAGCTTGCAGTGGTCAGTCTTCTTGCCATCCTTACATCTTCAGCTAATTCATTGCTGGTCAGCTGTGGTATTTCTTTAAATGCTATGGAGCATTCCTTGTCTCAGGATCCCTCCTCTTCAATCCCTCACCTGCTTTCTTTGGCCATTTTCCTCATTAAGGAGATTACTTTTAAAGGAACCAGACAATGGTCGGCAGTAAATCCCATAGAAAATATCTTGAGCATTTAAACTGCAATTCTAGAATTACTGTTATTTGATCAGTTTTCAGTTTAATACTGAAATGCTTTAAAATTCTGTGGTTTATTTTTTAGGCTGTCAGATTAAAGGCTGATCTCACTGTATTCCAGATTAGGTGAAAAATACTTTCATTTTAAAAAAAATCCTTGTGCAATCAAGCAGACTGATTAAGAACCTAGCTAATTGTTTGCATTTTATATAGTAATTCAGTGAATCATATTTTAGAAACAGGCAAATTAAACTTGCTGTTCTAGTTCAGACTATTCCCTCTCCCGGAGTGTTTTCAAAGAGCCCTGGCAGGTCTATAACGTGTTGGAGTTGTGTTTAAGAACAGTTTGTGTCAATGGGATGTCACCGTACAGTGGGACAGGGGGATACACTCACCAGCGCTCACCTCTGTGGGACATACTGATAACACCACTGCCCCCAGTGTTAAATCACGCTTGCCTGGTAAGAATGGAAATACTTTACACAAGCCAGATACCAGGTACCATTAGTATCTTATTCATGCTCTTATAAAGGCAATAATATGTATAATCCATTCTGGAAATGGTAGTGTTAATAGATTAGCCATTTTCAGTCTAGAGCTGTTGAGAATGTAGTTGCATTCTTATTTATTGGCAAAGCCTGTTGAAGTCTAGAAGAAAGCACAAAGAGCAGTGTATAATCTTACCACATGCCTCAAGCAATATATCTAAGTAATAATTTAAAATGTTTTCCACGTATAGAACAAGCCTCTATTTGAAAAGACTATGTGAAATTAGGTTAATCTTCTTATCTGCCATCTGTACTTTCAGATCTGGGAAAAATACAGCATATTTTGAGGGCATCTAACTCTTACTGGTGCAGAACAGTAAAAATCACCTAAAGCAACTTGGCCGAGGCATCTCTAGTAACAGTGATGTTATATGGCTGTTGTCAAGAACAGACCTTTTTGGAGCTTGAGCAAGACTTCCTTTGCATTTTTATTCCAGTGTTTTTAGCTCTGATTACTTGAAACAATAGTAAATACTATTCAAGGAAAGTTGGTGTCCAGGCTATTTTAAGGAAATGGACTGAGTTACTGTTAGGAAAAATGCTTTTTATTATAATAGATACCTATATTATTTTCCAGGAGCCCCACTGTTTGAATTAGCCACTGCCTGGATCTGGATGCTGGATCTGACCCTTGGTTGCCTGATGGGGTCTAACTGAAGAATTAAGCTGGGATGGGGAAAAAATAAAGAAAACGGAGAGGATTTTTAGAACCTCTAAAAAAAATGTTATGTAGAAGCAAACCAATGAAAGTAAACAGCATCAATTTGGATGCCATTTCTTTTTTTAACTTTGATCTACAGATGTAAAACGGTTCTTTATTTACCACATATTGAATGCATTATTAAAAAGCCCTTACAAATAATGCTCATGTGAATATTCTTACTTCAAACAAACAAACAAATATTACTGAATTAAGCAGCAAGCTTTGCTTTTGTTTGGTTCCTAAAAGTAATACTCCTTTAAACTTTTTCTTCTTGGTTTAAGTAGTACCAAACAACTAAAGTCATTTAACAAGTAGGGAGCATGTTTGTATGGTTTGCATTTAAAGCATTTCAGTCCCCTCTTCGGAGCAAGTAGGTACAGATGAACCATGGCCAGCCTTCTCCAAGGGTCAGAGGTTGCCCCAAAGAGGTGTATTTTCTCCCGTTGGTTTCAGTGAGTGCTCGGCATGTTTACGTGTGAGAGCATTGCACTTGGCATGATAATCTGATATCAAAAGAAATATTTTAGTAGCATTGCCTAAAAGGTATGAAATTCTTCTGGTTAGTTTTCATGAGATTGTGGGGTCAATGTGTTGGTCATGATTTCTTTGATCCGGAGCTGAACAGAGATACTGCATACAGGTTTTGTTATACAGGTTTCGTGAGGAAAATGTATGTTAGACCTGGCCATCAGCCCAAAGGAAGAATGGGCTGGTAGAAGAGTTAGGATCAAACAGGTTTTTGTGCATCTCTGAATTGTGAAGAACCTTGATGTGTAGACAGAGAAGTGACGAACAGTTTATAACAGAGGACAGTGATGGTAGCTGTCAGTCATTCATTGCTTCTTTAATATATCCTTCCCCGCGTGCACCTCGCTATACGTGAGCAGTGTCAATGCTATACCTGAAAATATCCCTATAATTGAATCAGTTGATAGAACTGTGCAACACTTGCAATGTATTGTATTTCCAGCCCACATGCTGATCATTTTAAAGTGATGCTGCCTTCCTTCCAGCTGACATCATTAAAATCTTGACTGCTGCAGAAGAGAGTTTGCCTAAGATTTTAACAGTGAAATAATGCAAATAGGTTTTCATTAATTTGCACAAATGTAGGTCGTAACCAATTAAATAATGTGTTACTAATTTTGCTTCCTTTATGAGCTCAGACATTTGAGAATCAAGCATAAAATTAAACCTGAGATTCTTTCTTACCATCCTGCCATCTCCTTTGGATTAATGCAGCACCATCTGATTTGAAGTCTTAACAGCTTTAATAATCTGCATAAATAAATCTGATTTTTTAGCATTTACTAATAATTACATATCAAAATAAACTTTTTAAAGTGTCTGATTTTTAACGTGTCAGCGCTGAACTGCATCTGAATGACTGAGAACCTGAGATGGTTGTTTTGATTTTTATTTCAGTTTGGTGACTCTCAACAACTACGCCTTGTTCGTATCCTAAGAAGTACTGTCATGGTTCGTGTTGGAGGTGGCTGGATGGCACTTGATGAGTTCTTGGTGAAGAATGATCCTTGCAGGGGTATGTAACACCACGGTGAAAATGGACGCGCAGATAATTATTTGGTTACAGTCACCATTCATTGTCTCAAGATGGAGATTGAGTTGTATAAAATGCCAGTTCTGTAAACATCATCTCACTAATTGTCACATAATGATCTGTTTTTGTAAACTTTAAATCCCATGGTTAAGATCTTCTTCACATGCACTGATGTATGTCCAGAATAACTGTGGTGTCTTCTGCACAACTCCTCCAGCGTTAGAGTGGTGTAGCTAAGAACTGAACTTGGCCCAGACAGAGTTTATGGCCTGCAAGCTGCTTGTATGACTTGGCAGAAAGAACACACAGAAATGTCCAATAAAACCTTCTCAGCAAGAGAGAAGTTTTAAAGCAATAATCAAAATAAGGCAATTGAATTGAAAAGTAACAATACCACCACAAAAAAAATTTCTCTGGCCAGTGGCTGTGCCCAGGCTTTTCAGGCTCTGCCTTTGTAGCCCTGGCTTTTCATTGGCATCCTCCCCAAAAACACTTCACAGAGCCCTGAGCCTTCTACAAAGCAAGTGGAAAATGCTTGGGTCAGGAGGACTTTGTCCTCTGGGAACGCATGGAGCACTCCATCACCGCACCCTCCAGGGCACCACATCAAATGCCTTGTTTGATCGGTACACAGCAGTGTAATGACATCATAGTTTGTCAGGACGCTTGCTGCTCTAGTGGGAAAGTATATGCTCTCTGGCATTGTTCTTGGAGGAACAGCTGGAGATAGAAAAGATGCCATTTGTGAAGAGAGTGGGAGAAATACAAGTCAAATAATAGGCAGAGTCATAAAGTGCAGAAAGTATAATAACGACTGTTCAGAGCAAGCTGATGTTCTGTAACTAGGCATTTCTATCCAGTTAACTAGCAGCATTAAGTTTACTGCGTTTTTACCTATCAGGAATTCTACAGAATCATAATCGATGTTGTAATAGCGTGAGAACATCCCAGAGGAGTTCAGGAGAGACAAGAGGGCTAGTGGAGGCAGACATCAACTGTCCTGTAGACCTGACTCTAGCGTCAGCTGTCTCACACAGCTTCTGCTTTGGGACCAAGGTTTCTAAACTGTTTGATACAGACCTTGGAGTGGGAGGAGAGGTTGCATTTGTAGCAATTGTGTTGCTAAGTCAAGGATGTTAAATTTTTAAAAAATGCTACTACAAAGCCCTGTAAGGGCTGACAGTGTGCCACTGAGGCCTAGGAGCCTTTGTCTACAAGACTTACAAGGTACCGCTAAAATTTCTTGTCAGAGTAACACACAAGAGCTGTCATAACCTTGTGATGACCTCTGTGAGTTTTTCAGCACTATTAAAAATAGACTTTTTGCTTACTGACATATCGCATACATTGTTTACTAAAGAAATGTAACAGTAATGTTACATTTACTGGTGTTGGACCACAGGTCTGACTGAAATTTAGCACCTGATTCTGCACCTGCTACCATTGGTGAGTCATCTATGCCTGCAGAGCCATCCTTACGTTACAGCTTTCAACTCCCGTTCCTCAAAAGTGCACGGTAACGGAAAATGAGACGTGCCTCAAAATATCTGACTTCATTGAAGGGTTAACTTGGTTACTTTTGATGTATTCCAAACATTTTTCACAAGCCTCTTGACAGGTAGACTGTTGCAATTCCTCCTTGGGTTGGCACTGAGAGATACAATACTTAAAAACTCATTAATTTACTGGAATTCCTTATTAGTGTCCTCAGATTAAGAGTCCTTTGGAACTTTATCTCCTCTTCTTTAATAAACCTTGTATTCTATGTATCTCTATAGTATTTTCTATAGTACTTTATCCCTTTTTCATGGGAAATATATGAGCAGTTAGGTCAACACAGGGAGTGTAAAGGAATACCGATCTCTATAAAGTCATCTGGACACTGGACATTGTGCATGGTACCTAATCCTGGTCTTGTTGCAGTCAGAGATGAGTTAGTTGCTGATGTCAGTGGTGCAGGTTCAGACTTTTCCGTAAGCACTTCACCTAGCAAATCTTCATTTCCACCAAGGGCTTCTCATGTATTCAGATAAATGATATTTCAAAGAACTGTTGTCATAAGTGGCTTTAAAAATATTGGACCTAGTTATATAAAATAATTTTAGCTTATATTATTTCTTTATGTCAGCAGATAAATACTATTGCAAAACTATACTTGGGACTGCAGCTGATTTTATCCAAGCGCTGTTTCCTTTTGCCTGGGAGAGAGCTTTGAGAACTCGTCTCAGAGCACTTAGAGACAGCTTTTGCTCTGAGTCCTGTCTTTTGGCCTGGTGCTCTGAGTCTCTTGCATATGCAGCTGCTGTACTTGATTTCTTCTCCTGCTAACGATTTTCTTTAATGTGACCCATGTCCTGTGTCATTTTTTCTAGTTCATCATCACGGGAGTAAAATGTTACGTTCGGAATCAAACTCTTCAATTACCACTCAGCCTACTATAGGTTGGCAAACCCCTCTCTTTGTCTGCTTCTCCCCCTCTTCTCCTCTCTCTTCATTTCCTTCCCACTTTATTATAATATATACTTTTGACAATATGCTACACCCATCACATTTAGCTTAATGTGTTCCTACATGGGCTGGTGCTTTGCAAGCTAATTTTTTTTGACACGCTTTAAGAGTGTTTCAAAAACAATTGTCATTCACACTGACAGAGTTAAATTCTAACATGTCTTGCATCTATTCTTGCGGAATATTCTCTCATATGCGTGTTTGTATGTGTGTGTGAGTGCTTAGCCACCAATTACCTCATCATCGTTTGGATTTTATGTTCATCATTGCATGTTGCCAAACTACATAACTTCATCATTTTGAATAAATATATTTGCTGCTTTCCTGTAATCTGTACTTAGCAATTTCTTCTGGAACATCGAAGCAAGTATTATTTATCATGAGTAGCTGTAGAGTTAGCAAAACTGCTCATCAGGTTGTGTCTATGTACTGATAGTTGATTGATTAACAGCGATTTAGCACGCTGAGCATTCCATTATCACGCTGACTTCCTTTGACAGTGGTTCATTCCTGCTGGCATAAAGTATTAGAATAAGTGAGTTCTGCACATAACTCTTCTGTGTTCAGAATAAATGCATTACATGGTAATGCATTTTATTGTTAAAATGTGTTGAAGTTGGCATGGCAAAAATGACAATAAACAGCCTTGTGACAAATTTTGTATCTGATTAAATGAACACCTTTCTTTGCTGCAGCTAAAGGGAGGACAAATGTGGAGCTGCGTGAGAAGTTCATTTTGGCAGATGGTGCCAGTCAGAGCATGGCAGCTTTCCGACCGAGGGGCCGGAGATCACGACCCTCTTCAAGGGGCGCTTCTCCCAACAGATCCACCTCTCTGTCAAGTCAAGCTGGCCAGGCAGCTTCCCCGCAAGCAGTTGCTACAAGTACACCAAAGGTAAGGAGAAACCTACAAAACTGCGCTGGTAAACAAATAGGGTATGGGTTTGGATTTCTGTTGTTTTTTGGTTTTTTCCCCTTGCTCCAACAATATTGGTGCTTTCCCTTGCTGACAGGGAAGAAGTATCTCAATTTTATTTCATAGACTGGGGAGGATCTGAGAAGTCTTTTCAATATATTTCCTCTACCATTTGTTTGCAGCACAGGAATAGAAGAATTCTTTAGATTTTATAAGGTGCTACATGAGCTAACTGGCGATTTGGGAATAAGCTCTGAAAGAGCAATGAACCTCTCCATTTCTTTTAAAAAATAAGCTCTGCCATCTCTTCATTTCGGAACATTTATCATCACCTCTTCTTTCTTAGTTTTCATTTCTACTGTGTGATTGGATCTTCTTGTGAAAGCCTGGGTATCTTTCTCCATGACATTGTTTTCCACCTACTGTCCTTCATATTTTGATTTACCATTGTTTCATACAGACACCCCATCATTTAACACGCAACTATGGTAAACCATGGTTGACAAACAGCAAAACGTCAACTCCTTCTAAGCCACCAGAATCCTCAGACTATCAAGGGTCATCTGCAGAGGTACAGTAAGGACAGAGATTCTAGTCTAATGACCTTCCTTCACTAAAACTGTCACTTCACTAACAGCCACTAGAGTTTCAGTGCTTCAGAGCTGCAACATTCTTTGCATATTAATGCATTGTCATTGTTTTAGACCTTTGTCAAATTAATTTTGTTTTTTGTTTTTTGTTTTTTTTTTTCCCCCAAGTCTTTTTTTATTATTTTTATGTTCTGTTTGTTACCATGTTTGTCTTTTAGGAAAACTTAGTCTCAATGAATTTATGTTTAAAGTGCAAATGGTTAATAAATCAGAACAGTATGCAATGAACTGGATCACAGTATCACAGTATCACAGTATGTTTGGGATTGGAAGGGACCTCAAAAGATCATCTAGTCCAATCCCCCTGCTGGAGCAGGAACGCCTAGGTGAGGTTGCACAGGAACATGTCCAGGTGGGTCTTGAATGTCTCCAGAGAAGGAGACTCCACAACCCCCCTGGGCAGCCTGTTCCAGTGCTCTGTCACCCTTACTGAGAAGAAGTTTTTTCTCAAATTTAAGTGGAACCTCTTGTGTTCCAGCTTGATCCCATTGCCCCTTGTCCTATCATTGTTTGCCAACGAGAAGAGCCTGGCTCCATCCTCATGGCACTCACCCTTTATATATTTATAAACATTAATAAGGTCACCCCTCAGTCTCCTCTTCTCCAAACTAAAGAGACCCAGCTCCCTCAGCCTTTCCTCATAAGGGAGGTGCTCCACTCCCTTAATCATCTTGGTTGCCCTACGCTGGACCCTCTCCAGCAGTTCCCTGTCCTTCTTGAACTGAGGGGCCCAGAACTGGACACAATATTCCAGATGGGGTCTCACCAGGGCAGAGTAGAGGGGAAGGAGGACCTCTCTTGATCTACTAACCACCCCCCTTCTAATACATCCCAGGATGCCATTGGCCTTCCTGGCCACAAGGGCACAGTGCTGGCTCATGGTCATCCTGTTGTCCACCAGGATCCCCAGGTCCCTTTCCCCTACACTGCTCTCTAATATGTAATTTCCCAATCGATACTGGAACCTGGGGTTGTTCCTGCCCAGATGCAGGACTCTACACTTTTCCTTGTTAAATTTCATTAGGTTATTCCCCGCCCAACTCTCCAGCCTGTCTAGGTCTCGCTGGATGGCAGCACAGCCTTCTGGCGTGTCAACCACTCCTCCCAGCTTAGTGTCATCAGCAAACTTGCTGATAGTACACTCTATTCCCTCGTCTAAGTCGTTAATGAATATATTGAATAATACTGGCCCCAGTACTGACCCCTGAGGTACTCCACTAGATACTGGTCTCCAACTAGACTCCGCACCATTGACTACCACTCTCTGGCTTCTCTCCTTAAGCCAGTTTGTAACCCACCTCACTACTCTATTGTCTAGACCACACCTCCGCAACTTAGCAACTAGGATGCTGTGGGAGACTGTGTCAAAGGCTTTACTGAAGTCAAGGTAGATCACATCCACGGCTCTGCCATCATCCATCCACCTTGTAACATTCTCATAAAAGGCTATGAGGTTGGTCAAGCATGACCTACCCTTGGTAAAGCCATGCTGACTGCCCCTAATAACCTTCTTATCCTTGATATGCCTTGAGATAGCACCAAGGATAAGTTGTTCCATTACTTTCCCAGGGACAGAGGTGAGGCTGACCGGTCTATAGTTACCCGGGTCCTCCTTCTTGCCCTTTTTGAAGATTGGAGTGACATTTGCTTTCCTCGAGTCCTCAGGCACCTCTCCCGTTTCCCAAGACTTGGCAAAGACGATGGAGAGCGGTCCAGCAATGACCTCAGCCAGCTCCCTCAGCACTCGCGGATGCATCCCATCTGGACCCATGGATTTATGGATGTCCAGTCTATTTAATTGCTCCTTAACCCAGTCCTCATCAACTAAAGCAAGCTCCTCCATTGACCTGGCTTCATCTGGGGTCTCAGGGGTACAGGGCTCCCCAGGACAGCCTCCGGCAGAGTAGACAGAGACAAAGAAAGCATTCAGTAATTCTGCCTTCTCTGTATCTTCCGCCACCAGGGCACCCACCCCATTCCTCAGTGGGCCTACATTGCCTCCGGTATTAGTTTTATCCGCTATGTATTTGAAAAAGTTCTTTTTGCTGTCCTTGACCCCTCTCGCCAGCTGTAATTCTAAGGAGGCCTTGGCTATCCTAGCTGCCTTCCTACATCCTCTAACAGCAGCCTTATATTCTTCCCAAGTGGCCAGCCCCTGCTTCCATGACCTGTAAACTCTCCTCTTCTGCTTGAGCATACCAATAGATTCCTATTCAACCACGCAGGCCTCCTGGCTCCCTTCCTTGACTTCCTACGTGTGGGGATGCTCTGATCCTGAGCGTGGAAGAAGCAATCTCTGAATGCAATCCAGCTCTCTTGGGCCCCTTTTCCTTCAAGCAGTCTTGCCCATGGGATTTCCCCCAGCAATTGCTTGAAAAGGCCAAAGTTAGCCCTGCTAAAGTCCAGGGTTGCAATTCTACTTGCTATTCTGTTCCTGCCACACAAGATGCTGAACTCCACCATCTCATGGTCACTGCAACCCAGGCAGCCCTCAACCTTTACTGCTTCGACCAGACCTTCCTTGTTAGTGAGGATGAGATCCAGCAGTGCACCTCTCCTAGTCGGCTCCTCCACCATCTGCATGAGGAAGTTATCATCAATGCACTGGAGGAACCTCCTGGCCTTGGCTGGCTGGCTGAATGGTCCTTCCAGCAAACATCAGGGAAGTTAAAATCACCCACAACAACCAGGGCCTGTGACTGCGAGGCCACTCTCAGCTGCCCATAGAAGGCCTCATCAACTTCCTCAGCCTGATCTGGTGGCCTGTAACAGACACCCACAACAGTGTCACCCCTGCCAGCCTGCCCCTTGATCCTGACCCATACACTCTCAACTCGCTCATCATCCACTCCTGGGCAGAATTTAGTACATTGTAGTTGCTCTCTCACATAGAGAACAACTCCACCACCACGCCTGGCTGGCCTGTCTTTTCTGAAAAGGGCATAGCCATCCATGACCACATTCCAGTCATGTGAACTGTCCCACCATGTTTCTGTAATTGCCACCAGGTCATAATCTCCCAGCCGAACATAGGATTCTAACTCCTCCTGCTTATTCCCCATGCTGCGCGCATTGGTGTACAGGCATTTCAGGGAGCGAGCAGAGCACTCCCATTTCTCCCTAGGAGCATAGGAGGCCACCTGGTCCTCATCAGTTTTAGAATGCTGCCCCACTGGGACAAGCCCAGCTACAACCCCATCCCCCTTCGAGCCTAGTTTAAAGCTCTCCAAATGAGCCCAGCTAATTCTTTTCTGAAGTTGTTTTCTTTGAGTTCTTAATGTACTGTAATATTCAGGAACTACAGGAATTAGATTAATAAATTATGATCTCCAGTGCAAAACCACTAAATAGATAGCTGATCCCTGTCAAGAAGATTGCACAAAAGACTGACTGTGATATATAAATCTTTCCAACAACTGAACACTTCATTTAGGGGGGTTAGTGACCAATTGTCGCTCTAAGAAGATAGCTATTCAGTGACTTCACAGGAAATGAGCTTTGGTCTTATTTCCAGGCCATGACTTCCACAGAAACTGTTAGTGTAGCAATTAGGATCGTGCTGGCAGCCAAACTGTAGGACCAGAATTTCAATGGGCTTGGAGCCCAAGTGTCTCCTCTCCTGTTGCTCCAGCCAGTGGCAGGATCTCAGGTGGCTCACGCTGCCAGCTGATGTGTCACTTGTAGGGTCACTCTTGCCCTGGGCCAGAAGAAGCTTGTGCTGCTATATCTGCTGCTCACAAATCTGCCCTCAATGCCTGTCGCTGGCCCTCTGACACCTGCTGGTGCCAAGTTTACATGACCCTGGCGTGGCTTTGCTTAAAGATGCATAACAAACTTCTCACGCCCTCCTTCCGTGTGAGCGGGTGTGTTCCTTGCGCACGCTGCAGGCCTGTGTATGTACAGCACTTCCAGCACACAGGGCTGCTGCTTACAACGATTAACAACAGCACACAGTTGAGTCAGTTGTCAGTTTCTAATGTACTCCTGTATTTTCTTTCATTTCTTAGCTGGTAACTGAACTGTAAGATTAATTGATGGCACATTAAAGGGTTTATAGACATGGAAATGGGTTTTCATTGAATTACAATGAGGTGGAAGCAGTTGCCGTTGGTTTCCAATAGGGGCACTGTATTTCTCACCTGCTCTTACAACCGCTGGTAGTTTCAGTGAGTTTCTTGTACGTAAGCCACCATGGTTTAAGATTATAAATGGAATGATTGGTGTGGTGTAGTTTGCAGTGAATTTCTGAGGCATTCTGCAGCATTTTTTTCCCAAGAGAGTGGTTATATTTTTTTTGTGGAGGCTGCATTTGGGTTTAGGACTAAAATGGATGAACAAACTTGATCTTCTTTTCTTCTTGCACCAGGGATTCTCTCCTTGTCCTCCCAAGCTGTCTCTGTACAGCAGAGATTTCCAAGGTGTGGCTGGTTGGATGCTGAGCATTTGTACTTGGCTTCAAAGATAATTTAACATTGTGACCATCCGTGTCAGAGCCAGCAGCTTCTCTGCTCTGCAGTGTCTCAATGCTCTTTTGTTCAGATGTGCCAGAGGTGGCCCGAGCTGGTAGCTGCCAGGCTGCACTCGGCCCTTGGCTCCAGGCGGCTCCCACGCACTCCTGGATCTTGGTTTTCTACCCCACTGTGTGGGGGTCAGAGGCACAGAACACCGGATCTGGAGATCCAAGCCGCTCAGTATATCACATTCATCACTGCAGTATTTGTAATTCTTTTTGGATATTTACTTAGCGTTTTAGTGTTGATTAAATGAATAGTTTTCCTCTTATTTGCATACACCTCTTATCTAGTATGTTACATACATTTTGAAATTTGAGGATTTCATTCTCATGGCTTTGAAATGAATCTTCCCATTTGGGGCAGATTTTCAATCAATACTTGTTTCATTTCAGAAATGAGAAAGCAGGCAGGATAAAACACTGAAATAGAGACGTTTCAGACAATATATTGACAACAAGAACTTTTTTCATAGAATCATGTAATAGTTTGGGTTGGAAGGGACCTTCAAAGGTCATTTAGTTAGTCCTATGTCTTTTTTGCTGCTTTTTCTGGAAGAAGGTTTTGAAATTTGGTAGTTTTGTTTTGCCATCAAAATATTTATAGAATTGAAACAAATGTATTCACTGCCTATAACCACAGTCAGAATGATGGAAACTCAAGATATGCAGCTATAAAAGCTCAACTACTTATATTTAAGTTATGTGCCATCAACTAATCTTACATGCTTGACTAATTAAAGAAGGTAGCATTTTTTCTTTCTTGATATGCACTGAAATACACTCAAAGAATGCTAAAATGTAGATATCGAGCAGACTGTTACCCTGATTTTGTTGTTATTGTTTGACATTTGCACTACTTCAAATACTAACTGCTATAGGAATGTTCAAAACTTCACATAATGAAAAATGTCTGTAGTGACTCAAACCAGTCTTTCAGCTTCACAGTGAATGTTATGATCGTATTCTAAGCTGTGTGCTACCTAATACCAGACCTCATCTTCAGTAGAGACAATTGGAAAAAGCATCTCTTTTTTTTTTTTTTTCTGCATAGGGAACACCAATTCAAGGAAGCAAACTCAGGATGCCAGGATATCTGTCAGGGAAGGGTTTCCACTCTGGAGAAGACAGTGGCATCCTGTCAACAGCAGCTACCAGAGTTAGAGCTCAGTTTGCAGGTGAGTGTCTTGACTTTAGAACTTGATCTACCGCTTACTTTGTTCTCCACCTGGATAATTAGGGTCATGTTGGTGTGTGGGGGAGATGTCAGAAAAGTGGGAAGAAGTACAAGTCCTACTGTCTCCTCAAGGGTGTAGAGAATCAGGATAATGGTCCTCCTTTCACGTGGTTGCACAGCAGGTATGTTCAGCTCTGGATGTGCGAATTCGTGACTGCAGCTTTCTTGACAATGGTCTTTCCAGCGTATCTGCATAAGGAACTAGAGAAGAAGCATTTACTTAAGAATAAAGGGTTCAGTTCTTCACATGTTCAAGTTATGCTCCACTGTGATGGAGCAAAGGGGTCACATAATCATGAATCATCCATTTCTTTCGGAAGAAGAACTGCAGGGAGCATCTGTAGGTGACCTGATTAATGGAATATACCATAGAGATTTTTGAAACAGTATATGCAAAGAGGAAGTGGTAAAGCTGTGCTATTCCAGGATGCTCAGGGCAGATCTGTGTAAGGGAGAGGGCTAGGTGGGTTAGAAGAGAAGATATCTCTGCTGGCTTTCCCTCAGACCTTTAGCTCTGCAGAGCATACTGGGCTGTACTGGAAAATCCTGTTCAAAGAGTTCGTGTCTTTTAATTATAGGTGATTTGAAAAATGAGCCACCTGAGATTTCAGTTTCAACTTGGTGTTCTTCACACTTATAGGGAACCAGATTTGTCAAGATCAAAGATATTCCATAAGTAATTGGAAAATTATGAAAAACCACATTAATGGTTTTCTGTTTAAGATTCTTTGTTGTGGCTTTTTCTTCATGGCACGTTGTCTGGGCAGGCTTTCACTTTAGCAGCCTTGCTGAGAGCTCATTTGCTCAGCCCTTTGGGAGAATGTATATTCTTTCCTTGTTTACTTGAAGCTTTCAACTGTATGGTTTTGATTTTTAGAAAAAAGGGGTACATGTTTAAAAACTGGGATATTCATCAGCATCTCCAAGATATATATATTGAGAAATGCTGAATGCATGAAGAGGCCAGATACTGAATTCTTTCAATTACTAGCTGAGAAAATGGCAGGGGAAAGAGAGTCTCTGGCTGTTGGGTGAATATAGAATGCATGTCTAGTAAGTCACAAAAGCTTACCAGGATAATACATTTTTAATGACATGTGCTAGTGACAAATTAACTGAGTCTCATCGTTTGATCTCATATTTCCTTCTCTTTACTGGGAGATATGGCATCATCCAGCTTACCTGGCCGAGTCTAAAGTTTAATTTGTGCAATGACGAATTTTGGAGGTTGCCAAAGACCTGGGAAAGACCCGTACACCTTTTCCATCCTTAGCTTTAATACTGATGGATATCTTTCCTCTCTCTAGAAACCAGAAAAACCCCAAGCAGACCTGGAAGCCGAGCAGGAAGCAAGGCTGGCAGCAGGTCAAGCAGCCGCCGAGGCAGTGATGCGTCTGACTTTGACATCTCAGAAATCCAGTCCGTGTGCTCAGATATGTCAGAGACTGTTCCTGCTGCAAGCAGACTGACACCCCGAGCAGGTTCTCGGCCAGGATCAGCCAAGCCTTCTAAAATTCCAACTCCCCAGAGAAGGCCGCTAGCCAGCAAATTGGACAAGTCCTTGAAGAGATAATATGATTGGCTCCGTAAAGGTCTTTTCCTTTTGCGTTAAGTATTTAAGTTCGTAAGATGTAAAATATTATGTAGAAATTATTGTGAAATATCGCAAGAGGTGGATTTTTAATTCTGCAGATGGCCTTATTTGTGTATTTGTCTTCTTATTTTATGTGTATAATTTTTGTCAGATTTGTTTTTGTTTATGCCATATCCTGTGAGAAGGGGGAAGAGTTTTAATGTAAACTAACAGTTGTACACAGTAATGTGTAGAAAGTACACTAAAAATAATTGCCGAATGTACAGTGTACTGAATGTACAGTAAGTCTCTGCAACCCGAATAAAATAGGCCTGTCACTATGTCATTAGTTAACAGTAAAGGATACCTCATGATTTTTCTTTAAAAAAGAAAAAGAGAATACTAAAAAGCCAAAAGACACATTTACACACTTTGAGCTGACTAAACAAACACTAAAAGATGTACGTCAGAGCTACTAAGGAATACAAGCCCACCTTCACAGTACCCTTATTTATACAGCATCTCTCGGAGAACTCACAGAGTTAATTAAGCACTCGCCAGTAATACGATACTCCAATACCTTGCAGCGTCTCTGTGCCATTGCTTTCAATGAGGCCAGACACATTCTGGATACCTGAACTATTATTCTGTAAGAATATCAATATAAAGTGCATTCATGTAAATGTGAGGTTTTCTTTTGCTTGAGTGGATGGTAGCACTGTATCATTGAACTCATTTTGTATCAAAGCAATTTTGCTTGCAGAAAGCTCCGAAATAAACATGTCCCTTAACTTTATTTCTATCGTATTTCTTATTTCATAGGAAGATAATTTCCTGCGTTACATTTTAAAGTATGTATCATTTCAGTTGACCAGTAACTACCATAGGAATATAGGCTTTAATGTAACTTCCCATTATCAGCAATCAGATTTTGGTTAGCTACTGTATTTGTTTAATAAAACACCAACTTGCACATATCAGAGCATATGAAATTGTATGTAATTATTGTGTGTTGACAATTATTTTTGCCATATTGAATTGTGACATTGATATACTATATATCTAAGACATAAGGAGTAATGTAGTTGCTCTTTTTGTCAGTGAAATGTCTTTGCCATTCATGGATCCTTGGAAAGGATGAAAAATAGTTGATTTTCAGTGGAGAAAGAATGCAGCTTCCAATAGGGGTGCTGTAGAATGGCTGGGTAGATGCTGTAGTAAGTAGTGACAGAATCTCTAGAAACTCAGAATGCTCTTTGATAATACCAGAAAGACTCTGGTAGAATTTGGCCAACATGGCAAATAGTCTAAAGCTGACTGTTCATATAGCAGGAAATGCTGTAGAGGAATTTTAGGGGAAGGCTGGCGCATGGTTGGCCCCTTAGCTTGCTGAAGATGATGGAGGAGTTCAGCTGACGACATACAGGTGACGGTGATTCCTGCGTTTGGTGCTAGCGCTTACTGGCAGCATCACTAAGGTGACGTTTTCTGAGTTATTACAAGAGCTTCCTGCAGACTCACAAGCTGACTCACACAATCAGTTCATAAGAAACAGAAAAACAAAATCAAAAGATCATTCAGTCACTCAAAATCCACTTGCGTCAGGATTTCCCCCAACACAGAGCTGTGTGTCTGGGGGAGGCGGGGAGGGAACAGTCCTGCAGCAGCTGGTTTGGGAACCCGCACACACCTCCACTGAACCCTAAAGCAGCGGGCTCTGCTGCACTGCTTTAGCTTCCCCTGCATCACCTCTCCTCTTGCTGCTCTTCATCTGATGATTGCTTTCCTGAAATATTAAAATACACAGTGATGACTTGAGTGTTTCCTGGAACCCCACAACCCCCCTGGGTGAAGAGAAGCAGTCTGCGGTTACAGATGGTCTTGGAAGCGACTCTACTTGTCAGTAAGAGAAACGAGAGGGGTAGAATTCAGGCACTTGTATGGATAACTTGGCCGTAGGAGGAGATGGTGCCAAATGTGACATTCTTGGTTCATTTTGTAGCCACAGGACTGATGGAGAAGGGGTAGGGAGGGCCAATCTGCATCACTCTGTACAGCCATAGTTCAGTTGCTTTTATCCCAAATGGACAGAGCAGCTCTTTCTGCAGGAGGTGCTGGCACATACCTGAAGCACCTTGTGTGGATGTTGTGGTCTTTAGCTTTAAATATATTTGTAAGATTTCAGAATTCTGCAACTTGATGAGATTTTCATGTTGCTGCATCGTAACTTTACAGAGATACTAGAGCTGTGACCAGCTTCTGAGAAACCCAGTGTCAGCTAAAAGAACACAAGAACAGAATGGGTTTCTGTGGCTTGTTGGCTACTGCAGAACAGGGTGGGCAAGATACCATACTTAATAACCCTCTTCCAAAGCTGATTTAACTGCCTTAGAATGATACCAAGAATTCCTCAAACTGAGAGACTTTCCAGAATTCTGTTCCCTGTGCTACAAACATCCTACTTAGCAAAGTCTGAAAATGAACATCTGGTCCTCCGCACTTCTGTGACCCAAGGACAAATTAGCAGAATTAAAAGGCATGTTGTGGACTTAGCAGTAAGTTACGGATATCTTAGTTTTAGTGAACAATTTTTGTAAAGAAAGAAGAGGTATTTGGTTTCCATCTTCCTGTAATTCCAAAATATTTCTTCTTTGATACCAGCATAAATGAGAGAGGAAGGATCAGCCCTATAATGAAATCCCCACCTTGCTCAGTCACATGAGTTTTTATAGAATATCTTCATCAGAGATGCATTTTCTCCCTTTCATTGTCCTCTTAATGACAGTTGATCATAAATTCTCCTGGCTTGCTGGATGAGTCGAGTCAGCCTTTTAGTGTGACCTGGACTCTTACACCTGCATATTCTGTGATTCTCCTCTGCAGTGAAGTAGCAGAGGTGATGGGGAGGGAAGAAGGGATGGGAAGCCTGACTGTAACAATCATAGTCTTCAGTGAATAATGCATATTTAGCACTTAGAAAAACTGGCTTAGTTCTAGGCTCCATTTTGAGCTTTCTGCATTTCTGTTTTGCTGCCTTCAAAATGGGAAAGTGTCCACAGAATTTACTGAAATCTGGAGATAAAATCTATAAGTAAAAAATGCACCATCAGAGGAGCTGGTGGTGCCTTGTGGCACAGGCAGCCTCGGCTGCTTCTGTTTAGATATATGGTGAGCCTCTTAATTACATGCTAATATAACAGATTGCACTAATCCAGCTGCACCTGTGGCACATCGCAAAAGCAGAGGGATGAGGTTTTATGCAATCTTAATTTTAAAATCAATGCATTTCATAAAAATAAACCCTGATGCAAGCAGCTATTCCATACCATAGCCAGCAGCAGCATTTGGGCCTGTAGACGCCTGTATCTACCATAGGACCAACAAGACTATCGACCCCCCACAGCTTGTGTGTGAGAGAGGGGCCGTAGAGCTCACAGGTGTCAGTCACAGTACATGGCAAGAGGACATGTTGCTGAGCACTTGCTGTGACGTTCTGTAAATAACAACAGGGGCGGAATATAAGCATTACCTGGTTGCTGCATCCCAGTACAGCTGCCCTAACAGCTTCCAGGTGCTGTGTGGTAGCATCTGAGCTCATCTAGGCTGGTGGTATTTAGCCAGCTGTTCACTCTGACTGCAGACCATAGGAGGATGTGGTGCTGTTAGGAGGTTTATGTCTTTATGCAAGGTGAGTGGAATTTTGTGCAACAAAGAAAAGGTGCTTTCCTAATGAAAATTGTTCTTTCTGCTGAATTTGAATAATCTGTTTGCAGACATGGAGGTGGGAGAGATGGTTGGCTTGGTTGCTTGCTTTTTTTCTAGTAGTGTTGGCAGGTTAAATGCAGGCAGGTTGTTAATCTCTATAGAAAAATAAGTTACATATATTAAAAAGAAGAACACTGCAGAGGAAAAGGGAGCTCTTCAAAAATAATGGATGAGGCAGCAGCTTAAATTACATCTAACTTGCATGAAAATACTTGGTGGCTGATACTGTTGAGGTATTTTTTATGCGGATTGAAGTCTGTTAAGACTTGTTCAGGGTCTGACTGTTGCAAATGTATCTGACCTGGAGCTAAAAGAGCCTTGGAGGCTGTTGTTTCATAAATAAATAGTTCTTCTGAACTGGAATTGTTCAAATAGTCTGAATTGCAGCTCAGGGTGCTAGAAATGTGTTTCTGTATTTGAAGGCTGAAGGAAAGAGCCATGAAGGTGAATTGCGTAACTTAGCTGGCATCCTGGATGAGTACATACGAGAAAGTTAATAGATATGTTCTTAGCACTTGGATGATTCAATGTGAGTAAGAACCCCAAACCATAAATCAGGCCCTGTCAACATCTACAGTGGTTTTTGTTCCTTTGGGGGGCGGCAGCCAGGGTGATGATAGCTCTGTCCTGACAGGAAAAGCTGACTTGGAGCTTTTTGTGGGGGTCACAATGATCTTTCCAACATTTAGAAAAATATCCAACACCATCAGGTTTTTTTTCTTCTTTTTGGGGCTGTATCATAGCACTTCCAAGTCCTGTTTTGTTGGCAGAGTAATGGGGGCCTAGGGGACCTATGGAAGAGTTTGCACTGTCTGGGCTATTTTTGAAGGCAATGCATTCATACGATAAAGAAATATCTCTGTATTGGAAAGCCTGTGGTCGAAGTATAAGGCAGGGAACAAGTCAGTTCAAGCCGAGGATGAAAAATGTGGGCTTGTAAGTACCGCAGATATTGAGCAACTCCACATTTGCTGATCAGAAGGGGAGGGGGTGTGTAGCTTTGCTTCTGGCGGCACTGATTTGAAGCTTTATGTACCAAATCAACAAAACAGGGCGGACAGGAGTAGGTGGTGTTCGCCAAAGGCTGCTGTAGGAACTGAAGGGTGAAGTAGTTGGGCTGCTGCCTGAAGTCCTCTCATCTCATGTGAACATGAGAGGATTGAGAAGTGCCGAACTTAGATGCAAGCTTTTGCTTAAAAGTTACTGGGAAGCTCTGGGAAACTGCTGATCAGTTTGGACTTCAAAAAATGATAGAAACAATAATAAATGATATATTAGCAGAAACCTGAATAAATATACTATGGCAGAGTTGGCTTAGCTTCTGGGGGGAAGTCACGCCTTACAAGCTGCCTGGAATCCCTTGAAAGGATCTGTTAGTGTGGACAAAGGTTGAGATAGACCACATGGCTTTCCAAAAACATTCAGCAAGGTTTTTCACCACAAATTCTCAAGTAAGCATTTATAGGATCAAAAGAAAGATCTTCACGAGGTTAAATAGCACTTCAAAAGCTCGGAGAGACAGTGTAGGAGAAGGTGGTCAGTTTTAACAGAAGAGATCTGCAGTGAAGCCCCCGACAGGTTTTAACACAAAGCTGCAGACGCTGGCTCAGAAGTTCCTGGAGTGCACGTTGTTGGAAGGGTGCTCTGGAAAAAGCATCGCTGCGTTTCTGTGATTCATCGCGCCTCCTGGGAGGGAGCTGCGCATTGCTTTCCGCTGACGCTGAGAATCCCGCGGCCACTCGCTCAGCCCTTGGCAAATAACCTTGGAGTGGCTTGTTTAAGCAGAATGAATCCCACCCAAAATTAATGAGTTTATTTCTGTCAAAGAGTAGCATAGGGTGAGATTTTTTCAAATGCTTTGGGAGTTCTACTGCTGATGGCTTTTTTCACTTACGTGCACTAAAAGTATTTTAGGGATATGCAAAGTACGGAGCATCATGTAATTATCACCATTTCTAGTCACATTCAGGAAATGAAAACCATGTAGGACGGGTGGAGAATTCAGTCACATTATTCCTCTCAAATACTTTAGGAACTCCTGAGCATTCCTGGGATCCTTCAGCAGCAAAACCAGGTATGAGCAAGTGTGTTCCCCACTGTGTTACCCCCAGTCACACATACCTCTGCAAGGCATCTGCAGATCCTGTTTCCTTCGGGTTCTCCAGTCATTCCTCCTACTGGGAACCTTCAGAGATCTGTTGGCATCGGTGCAAATGAACGCATCTTTCATGGGACACTGGCAGACCTTGCGCACATCAAGATCCAAACCACTTAAAAACGTAAGTCATTGATAAGGATACCACAGTGGCATGTTTCTCTTCCTTGCGAGTGTCCTGTGAGTCAGAGAAAGATAACAGAAAGGGATTTTCCAAAAAGACATGAGCTATTTGTTATTTTGGTGTGGTTGGTTTCGGTATTTTTTCCTTTTTGCATTCTAAATAAGCACAATAGAATGTGGCTGTGCGTAAGCAGCTCTTTCTGGAATGAAGAAAAATGAAAATAATTGAGTGTTAAGTTCTGGGTGCGATGAATATTTACCGAAAACTGTTTATTTGAACAGCTCTCCATTCCGTCAGAAATTAATCCGGAGCACAGTTTGTTATATCGGAACTCAGGGGCAAAACATAGGCATACAATTTAAAGTGAATTTAATTTATTCTGTAAAAATACAAGATGCAGCAAACAAACCACAAATAAATGAAGCAAGCCTAACACCTCTTTCAAAAGGAAGGCAAAACGCTAGCAGTGAATGCTGTTTTCACGCATTGTTTTTGTGTTTTACCTCGCAGAGTACATTTGCAAATAATTGTACGGTTGTCTTGACCTGCGTAGCAGCTCTGCAGCATTTCTTATTAGAACGAGCAAGCTGAGTTTTCCAGCGGCGCGGGTGGCCTGTTGGCCGGTGGCAGAAGCCGAGGCGCGGCGGCCAGATGGCGAGGAGGGGCCGGAGCCGCGGCCGCTGCCCTCGGGCTGAGCCCCCGGCAGGGAGCGGGGCCGCCGGGCCCGCGCAGGCACAGCCGCCCCCTGGCAGCGCGGGGCGGAGGCGGCGGGCGGGACCCCGCGGCTCCGTGTTCCCCACGGTGCTGGGGAGGATCGTCAGCCTGACCGCGCTGCTTTCAGGTGCTGGAACGCCTTGGTGACTCTGCTGAGATGGTCACTCAGCCAACACTGACTTCTCCATGTGATTTCTTCTTAAACACACACACTGCGTTTACTTGGGAGATGAAATGGTGAATAATCAGTCTTTAGTCTGTTATTTCCACACACTTCAGGGGTTTTTTCCCTCTTTTTGTTAAATTTTCTTTTTTTCTTCACAGTTTATCTTTCCAGATTTTTGAGGAGGTTTTCATTCTTAATGATGCAGAAAGCTTTTAATGTAGCTGTCACTAAAGGAAAAGCTCTTCTTAATTACTGATGGAAACTTCAGCCCCCGAATGGGCACTTGGTATTTGCTAGCTATAAAGTTCTCCACGCGAGAGAGCTCCTCCTCCCCTCTGAGCTCTCCCTCTGTTTCCAGTGAGGTGTGTTGGACTCTCCCAAAGTGTTGCTGTGACCTCATCCAGTCAAATAACCCTGGCCAGTACTAGTCCAGGTCCTCTGTAGCCTGTGGAGGCACAGGGTCATCAGGCCACAGCCACCACCCTCTCTTTCCATGGCAGGAGCAATGCGGTGGGGTCAGCATGGGCAGAAAAAGACCTTATTTACCCTAGCTGGACCACGCTGGTGCTGGGAGGTTCTGCACAGGCTGGACTTGTCTGCTTTCTCATGCCAGGTGGCTTCAGCAGGCTCAGGGCTGGATGCTTTCAGTTGGTCACTGTCTCATGAAGTGCTGGTGATGTACAAAGCAGGAATTGCCCCATACTTTCCAAAGTCTGCAACTGAATAGCTCTTTACTTAGTCAGGACTAAGTTATTGATATCTACGTTGCCTGTTAACTGCTCTGGTGTCTCCTCTTCTGCAGAAATCTAAGCATCTTCTCTTTGTGTCCTCCCCTGCGGCTTTTGGAAAGAGTGGCAGGTGGGAATTTGGGAAACCTGATCTCCTTTTGTGAAGGTGTGCACGTGCAAATGTGTATTGAATCCATAGGCTTGATCCACAGGAGGTGACAGTGGGACCAGGCCGTCACCTGTGTGTCCTGCTGGTCCATGGAGGTGAACCAGGATTCATGCTACTCACTGCAGCACGTGAGCACCTTGTAGGAGTAACAGAGTAGTGGGACTCAGACCCATAAGAGACAGTTTGTTGTTTCTTTCACCTCAAGGCCAGGACTTTGTGTCTGGTGGAGAGTTGCAGCTTGGTCACATTTCTTTATTCATAAAGCTCCATGACTTTTATGTTGGAACAACTGTTGAAGAAGTATTCATTTCTTCTCCTAATGAAAGGTAGTAAGTTTTTCATTTTCTTTTAGGATATGGCTGAACTTTAGAATTAATGTCTCTAAAGACTGTCTTTGAGAAAGATAAATATTTCTCTTTTTGTAGAAAATGCCATTGTGTTGGAAGGGGCAGAATGGTCTTCTGTGTCTTTATTAGCCATGATTTAACTAGTTTTGGTAGAAAAGATGGATAGAAAATGCAGACCCATTCCTTTGTTTTCTTAACTTATTCTCTGGTTTGTGTTGTTCTTGTCTAGTGAAACACTACTAGGAGTCAGGAATTTCCTAAATAGCAATGCAAACTAAAAAGGGGGATTACCAGCTGGAGTTGAGTTTTCAATCAAAATGGCAGAGATTAAGGCATCTTTTCCTTTCTTGGATATATGTCCTGCTGTATACAGGAATGTCTTTTTATATTATGTCTTTATGTATTCGTAGTCAGACTCTGGCCCTGAATACTGTGTTATTAAACTCTGGGGTATAA
Source organism: Nesoenas mayeri (assembly GCF_963082525.1). Classification (NCBI taxonomy): domain Eukaryota; kingdom Metazoa; phylum Chordata; class Aves; order Columbiformes; family Columbidae; genus Nesoenas; species Nesoenas mayeri. The sequence continues at coordinate 26,435,713 of NC_137544.1, read as the reverse complement.
GATGTGGTCTCCAACTCTACATAAATAAAATCAAGTGTTTTAAAGTGAGTACTGAAATGATGTTGAGGGAGTTTGAGCTCAAGCACAGTGATGTCATTTGACCATTAAAAATGAACAACTCTGAAATAATATATAATTGTGCAATAATTGTGTAAGGTATGATTGTTGAAGTACTGAAAAAGTTTAGAAGCACCTTTTGGATGGACAATATTTTAAGCAGCTGTGTTAACATCAAGTGATGATTTGGAGAGTTCTGTTTTGGGGGTTGGTGGGGTTTTTTGTGGCTAAGTACCTATCTATGAGCTTACCAGACTGAGGTCTTTTGCAGTCCAACACAAAGAAGTATACATGGTTGGGAAGGTAGACATAGAGATAAAATCAGTTGGATTAAAATCCAAGAGGAGAAGACATAATTTTGTTGTTGTAATATCAACTTGCAAGGAAATGTTTTTGCCATAAATCGTACTGTGTAAACTCACATGTGTAGTCTCAGGCTGGAGCACCAGCTGTGTCTATCACTGGAGAGATCTAATTAACAATGCATGTCAGAGAAAATTATGGCATCATTTATTCATGCCTCTTGGAATAGCAGAAATAAGGCTGAAATCCATGTGCCTATAAACAAAGGGGTTTGTCCTGGTGCGTGTCCTGTCCAAGGGTGCAATATCACAGTGATATAATGCCATTGCGATGGACGACAAAGACAAAGAAAAAGCAAATTAAAGCATGTTAATTGCACACTAATTTCAGATTTTAAAGCAAAAATAACTGTCAGAACTTGCAAGTTAAAGCGTGAGCAGCAGGTCCTGCAGTACAAAACTGTTTTCCTGGCTCTTGTGCATTTGGGTGGGTGTGGGGTTGAGTTTGGGAGTGACTTGATCAAGCTTGGAGATAGATGGCTAAAAATCAAGTTCCAGTGTCTAGCTGTGTTTTCTGTCAAGGGTTTTTTTGGTTGTTGTTGTTTTCCAGTTAGTGTTTCAGGAGGGGAGACCGTCCAAAAGAAAACAAGGAGCCTCAGATTTAATGTCATATTTTGCAGCAGCTATTCTTTGGCAGGGCTCTGCGCTGGCAATAAAGCAGAAGATGAACAGGGCTTCTTCAAGCTGATAAAACATCAGGAGAGCCTTTATTCAGGGAGTCATTGCAAAGTGGTGTAAAGAAGCAAGCCAGCATTTCAAGCTGGATGATATTGGGGCATTTCTTGAGCTGGTATTTCTTGGCACAGTTCTGTAAGACACCAGTATAAAGCACTTGTGTTGCTGGTCGTTCTGTAGTTAAAAAAAAAATAAAATAAAAAGTCAAATTACTGGAAATATGAAGAATACCATATGTGATAGTTTCCCGGTTAGTCTTGGTTTGCCTCAGAAATACTTCGGTGATGCTATGCTTCCAATAAACATTAATATAACAGAACACACTCTATTTTCAGCACTTGTGATGGTGACTCTCCTCTCAAAGCTCTCACTCGTTGTTGTCTGGGCTGGTGAAGTGGTTACGGCACTCTGCCAGCACCTTTCCTCTCTCACTGAACTGAAGGCTGCGATGACTAGTGGATCTGGAAAAATAGAGATGGCATTTCTTGTTCATAGGGGGTTGGTTTTCTTGTTCTTGGATTTCATGGTTCTGGGTGGAAAAATTATAATGACCATTTGGTACTTTTGTTCCCTATGCTGAGTGAAACCAAGAAATGAAATGCAATGTGAGAATGCTGAGGGAGCAATGTGAAAGGCTGAGGGAGCTGGGTCTCTTTACTTTGGAGAAGAGGAGACTGAGGGGTGACCTTATTAATGTTTACAAATACATAAAGGGTGAGTGCCATGAGGATGGAGCCAGGCTCTTCTTGCTGACAGCCAGCGGTAGGACAAGGGGTAATGGTTCAAACTGGAACACAAGAGGTTCCACTTCAATTTAAGAAGAAACTTCTTCTCAGTGAGGGTGACAGAGCACTGAAACAGGCTGCCCAGGGAGGTTGTGGAGTCTCCTTCTCTGGAAACATTCAAGACCTGCCTGGACACATTCCTGTGTAGCCTCACCTAGGTGTTCCTGCTCCAGCAGGGGGATTGGACTGGATGATCTTTCGAGGTCCCTTCCAATCCCTGACATTCTGTGATTCTGTAATGCAAAAGTCAATGTATGCAAGTACTTTGAAAACTCTCAAATAAAGGCAGGTTAGCTTTAATCCTCAATGGTTTGCCTTAGGGTATTTTTTCCTGTTCATACATATTTTTTCCTAGCATATCACAAACAAAGTTCACCTGGAGAATGGAATTCAGAATGTACTGAAATGCTTTCCCTTTGCCCCTCTTTTTCTGGAGGCCAATAGGTGGTTGATTTAGAAAGGGATAAGTATTCTGTGTACTTCCAAACTTTCTCTTATGTTAGAGATAACATGTTGTCTAAGTTTTGCTCCAAATAGGTGATTTAAATTAAAAAAAGGATGAGACGGAGAGCAGAAAAACACCTCTTGGTGAAGTTAGAATTGCTCTGAACAGTGTGCCCCAAAGAGAAATAAGATGCATTTGAGCATTTGCTAAACGTAACATGTACCAAAACTGCCTGCAGGTCAGAAGTGTTCAGTCCTTGTAGGAAGTGTCCTAGATACAAAACTGTGGTTACGGTGGCACTTCTGGTCCCTTATTCCAATATCTGTCATCTCTGCAGAGTGCCAATTGGCTCTGACCCTTCCACAACCAGGACAGGTACAGGGTGGAGGGAAGGGAAGCAGGAATATGCCAGCTTTGCAAACAGGAAACAGAGAAGCAGATTGAGCAATTTGGCTAGGAATATTCAGGAAATTTGCTGGCATATCAGGAAACTGGTTTGGCACACACTAATCTTCATTGAGTTCTTGACCTGAAAAGAACATCCCTCCTCTTTCAAGCACATTGTTATTTAATTATGTCTCTTTAGGAACCTAAATTTAATCTTCCTTGTCTGAAAAGATGTTCTGGGTTATCCGGAAATTTAAATTATGATTAATTTTAAAAATAGTTAAATGTCAGTGTTTACTCATAGATAATTTGATAGAGAAGGTGTCAGGTGTGCTAGGTACAAATGTAAGAGTCAAGCAATTGCACTACGCTGTGCCCATTGAGGGTTTCTGGTAGGGAACACAGGCTAGAGGTAATACAAACATGAATATGAGTTTCTTTCAGTTTGGGACTCTGGAATGTTTCTGTTTTAATAGTGTTCTGCTAAAATCAAAACACTGAATCTTTCCCAGCAAAGATAAAAATAGAAAGTAGGCACCCTCCTTCTTATACAGAAAGATAAACTGCAAAACGAGATTGTTCACAAAATGAAAAAAATCCAGTAAGAAGATGCTGACATTTTACTTGTGTCTCAGAGCTGCTGCACTTCTGTAATAAGCAGCTGTTATTTCTCCTTCATTTTCCCATGTAATTGATTTATTCTCGTGACTGGGAATGGCATGATGCAGCACAAACAAGACAAATGGCCTTTCTGCACAGTGGTCCCACCATGCCTCTGACAGGTCATCTTAAAGCCACAGTGGCCTCAGCACCTTTGGGGCTGTGCAAACTGTGTCACGAGAGTCCACCAGGAAGACAAGTCAAAGCGTTCTTCTGCTCCTGTTACAATTCACATCATGTTTCTTTGGGTCTGGAACTTGCTGTGTAGATCACACAAACTGATAGAGCAGAAGGCTGCACTGCTGTTCAGGGCGATCTCAGTGGGCTGGAGAAATGGCAGGCAGGAACCTCATGATGTTCACAGAAGTGAAGCACAAAGTCCTGCACCTGGGGAGGAGCAGCCTTGAGCACCAGGACTGGCTGGGGACCCACCAGCTGGGAAGAGCTTTGCAGAAAAGGCCCTGGGAGTCCTGGTGGACACTGAGGTGATCATGAACCAGCAATATGCCCTTGTGGCAAAGGAGGCTAACAACACTCTGTCCTGCATTAGCAAAAGCATTGCCAGCAGGCTGAGAGAGGATCTTCTGCTCTGCTCATCTCTGGTGAGGCCACATCTAGGGTGCTGTATGCAGTTCTGGGTTCCCCATTACAAGACATGGACATACTAGAGGGAGCTCAGCAAAGAGTCACAATGATGAAGGGACTGGAGCATTTTACATAGAAAGACAGACTGAGAGCGAGCTGTTTATCTTGGAGGAGGTAATATTATTGGAGGAGATACAGGAGTAAAGAAGTTGGAAGTAGACTCTTCTCAGTGGTATCCTGTGAAAGGAGAAATGGCAATGGGCACAAGGTGAAACACAGGAAAAATACTTAGAAAAGACCTTTTGCTGTGAAGGCGATTGAATGCTGGAACAGGTTGCCAGGACAAGCTGTAGAGTTGCCAATCTTGGAGACATCCAAAATCTGACTGGATATAGTCTTGAGTGGCATGCTCTGGCCACTCTCTGAGCAAGGGGATTCGACTGAATGGTCTCCAGAGGTCCCTTCAAACCTTGACAGTTCTTGGATTCTGTGACTGATACCCTCATCTTTAGAACACACAAAATCATACTCTTGATGGTATTTGATATTTACAGTACTACTGAATCCAGGAGCATCAACCACGGCTATGGCTCCCAAGGAGCTGTCAATACGAGTAGGCAAGGCTTTAGACCATGAAAAAGAGGGGAAAGAAATTGATTTGGTGGAGGCAAGCTGCAAGCCATATCTTCCTCATTCCCTGCACAGTGCTATATTCACAAGCCCTGACCCCCTTCCCCTCCTTTTTTTTACCCGCAAGTATGCTCTGGATTTTGTTTCAAGGTCTGCATGGGTAACGCATGAGACATGAATGCACAGATCTCGCTTGTTATAAATATACTAACACTGAATGTACTTCTGAACCAAGTTTGCCCTCTATTCAGCACTTTGGGGAAACAGAGGTACATTCATTCTGCGAGAACCTCTTCAAAGATCTATTCACAGCCACTCATGGGAAGTGCTACATCTCTGGGCATGTGGGAGAGAAAAAGCACTTTAATTGAGTGCATGAGTAACTGACTGGCTGTCTGATTGTGACTGGCCTCTGTACGAGGACAAGGTTGCACATGGTCTGCTGGGAGCATGAAACCACTGCTGGGCCAACCCATTCTCTTCTCTATGAGCTTCCCAGTAGACTGGGCACTGCGGAATGAAAACAGATCTCTGCCTGCTCTTTCAGGGCAGCCACAGGAGCTGAAAGCTCAGCCCCATGCAATATAGAGCAGTTGATATTCTAAAGGACCTCTTGAATATGGCTTCTCTCTATGTACAGAGGTGTGAACTGTAGGTACCCAAACAGAGTTGAATTTTTTTAGATTTGTGTAGGAAAGTGAAGTTCCTGAAATGCTGGGAATTAAGACTAGTCTGGGGCACAAAACTAGTGTGAAGAGGAAGGGACAGTTCCACAGGTTTATGCAGCATTCTTTTTGACTGTTTTTTTCTATAGGTACCAGCATACCCCTTGGTCTGTTTGTTTGAAATGGACAGGTGTGCTCAAGAGCAAAGTTTGGCTTTAGTTTCCCTACAGTGCTGGGCGATGTTATTCTGCTCTGTAATACATATGCATGACTCTTGCTCTGTAGATGTGAAAGAAGTCACAAGTCAATCTTTAATTTTAAATATGGACTTCAGTTTCACTCACTTTACTTGCTTGCTGTAGAATACGTTTCGTTTTCTGTTTTGCCATTATTAAAAGGTGATCTACTCATGCTTTCCTAGAAAAAACCCTGATGAGTCATGACTAATAACACAAAGCATCCATAAAGAAGGTTAAACAGGATGGGCAAAAGCATTAGAGTACCCAGGGACGCACTTATGCTGCTCATGAAAAATATACAAATCTGCTTCAGGAGATTTGATAAACATTGATTTTGGTTGTAGTGAGCAAAGGACAAAAAAGCAGCTCCCCCCCTCTTTTTCTGCAAAATGAAAGGAACTGATGTAATTGTTCTAAATTCAGTACAATGAAGTGCTATCGGGCCAGCGCCAGCAGTGTATTTCCTGCCAGTGTCTGCTCCTCCAATCAGTTTAATTATGAGCAATTGTTTGGGTTGTGCTGCGAAGAAATATTAGAGAATGGAAAAAAGAACATACTTCAGGTCCTTATTTTGCAACTGATTCATGGTTTGGCAGAAACCATTAACTAGATTTTATGCTTTACAACACTGCAATAGTGTCAGTGAGGATCAACCATGCCATATAAGCACATACAGCACAAATCCACCGTTTATTTTGACAAGGTTCTAGTTGAAGCATTTGAAAAATGCTGAAATAACATCAGCTATTGACTAAAGTTTTTGGTTAATTGTGTGGCTGCTTTTATCCAAAGGATCTAAGCAAGCTATGAAAAATTTGGCTATTGTTAATGCCTTCTATGTTTATCTGTCATGTCAAATTTTGGTGATGATTTTTCTTTGCTTGACACACATTTCGTGTCTTGCTGCTACATGCAGAGACAATTTGCAATCCTAGATTGGTTCATTTGGAGGGGCAGACTGGAGGAAGATGGTTCTTTCCCCAGCTTGCAGCATCCTTCTTCTGACAGTTTGTTTTCCTTGGGAAGCCCACAACCTAACTGAGCTAACTGGATTGCTCGGCGTGGTAAATCCTGATTGAAGTGTCACTCAGCTTCTGTGGAATGGTTTCAATGCAGACTAGATAGGGCAGCTACTGGGCAGTGCTTCTGTGCTGAATGGTCACAGTGTGGAGTTCTTGCAGGATAAAACCCAAAATGATGATTATTGCTGCATGGCAGCCTGGTCAGCCCCCAGGACAGGAGCCAGCTGGGCATGGTGCTCCGTTCTGGAGGGGAGAAGGTCTTCACGTTGCTGAGGCTTATGTAGCCACCCTTGGTGTCATTCCTCTGTGAGCAGATGATTTTAGATTTCAGGCATTGTCAGATAATACTTATCAGCAAACTGGCAAAAAAAGAATTCTTCAGAACACAGAAAATGAAGAATTTATGACACCTGTGGCAAGTGTTAGTTTTCAGGAGTTCATGCCTGGATCTGATATATGACATGCTGCAACAGCATGCTCCCTCCAGGAATGTAACATAAACTAGCCTGATCTGGACCCTGTTCCAGCAGAAAACAAAACTTGTGCTTGTTTTCACATTTGCTAATAAAAAATGTGGCGGGTTTTTCCACTCTAGCGCAACTTGCGTATGCTCCTATGTTTTCTGATACCAGAATGAATCTTGGATAACTAACACGTCTCTCCTTGCACCATGTAATATGGGATTAAAGCAAGTAAATTGGGTAAATGCTGCAGGTGGCATTGTATATCCCTGCCAGATTCTGCTGTCTTTACATTAAGTGTGTTTCTTAGATGTAGTTTCAGCCTGCAAAGTTCAAGGGGTACAAGGATCCAGCTGTTTGTAAAAACAAAGGGATCCAGCTGCAAATCATCCAAGACTTGGGCTGCTCTCAATCTTGTTAAAATGTGAGCAATGGTAATTTCTGCCAATGAAGTTCTGAATTTCAACAGAGTTCAGAAATAATAGTTAGAGGAACTGAAGTTCTGTGTTTGGATCCTACATCTAGTACTTTTGTTTATCTGTTTAGCCTGAAGATAATTTAAAATGGAAGAGAATGTATTTTGCCTGACGGGGTGCTGCACCGTGATTACCTAAGTGGGGCTAGTAAAAACATTTTGCATTAGGAAGCCGTGTTTCCTGTGAATAAGAAATCCTTCCCTTGTAGAGCTGTTACAGAAGGAACAGTAATGTGGTTGCTGTAGGAAACAGAGACTGGGGAAACAAAACTGATGTTTGGAAAAGTAAGATCAAAAGCATAATGGGAGATAAGGATATAAGACCATGTGATTTGTTGTAGATGTTACCAGGGAAGAGCAAAGATTAAAATCACACTATCCTAGATCAATTTAATAGAATAAAACCATGAAAAAGGATTTTATTCTAGCCACTGACATAGCTAATGAATAATGGCAGAGGTGGGTCTCATAAAGAAATTTCCATTACCAGTGATGTTTTTAAATATTGTATTTTGACAACAGTCTAAAAATAAGATTAGTTATGTTGCCAGATTTATAACTGTTTTTATTTTTTCCAGCTGTATTCTTAGAGTTACCCAGGAAAGTGTTGATTTGAGAGCACGGCTGTGATCTGCTCTGCCACTGTCGCCTTCTTTTGCTGTACCCCCAGAAATGGTACAAGTAAGAACAAAACTTAACTGAGTCTTCCATCAGCCTCATTATACAGCCTAACATCACTTGCTGATCATAAGCTTTCTGCCTCATGGAAAACTGTCCTCCTGAAATCCTCTGACTGTTCAGCATTGAACCTCATCTTTCGCTGTACTGCCCTATCACTGAGTTATGTGATATCCTCACACCTCTTTGCTTTTGTTTGTGGTAAGCCGCTTCTTTTTCTCTACCATTTATGAGTACATTGAAAGGCACGGACCCCTGCAGGAACATAACCTCCACTATGAAAGCTGTATTTTATTTCTATTAATATTTAAAGTAGACAAAAGTCTGGAGACATGCTGATACTTTCTCTTGCTCTCCCCTGTGCCTTTTTCCTTGCGGTGCTCTCAGCACAGTCACCCAGTGAGTGAGCCCCCTTGCCAAACATGGTCTTCCTACAAGGGGGTTTCCATTAGACACCCATGCAGCAGAAAGCAGCAGCCACCTTTACAGGCCTCCACAGGCTGGTCCTTTCCACCCAGCCTATTTGCCTGAAGTGAGCGAGATTTAAACTCCAGGGAGCTGTGGCTCTGGCTGTGCCTCGCCAGCTCGTACAGCCCAAAAGGAAGATTAATTGAATAGAGCTGGCAGCGTTAGCTGCCGCTCAGACGCAAACTAATATCTCTGTGCAGCCTGTTGGCCTTACAATGTAAAATCAAAAGCGTCTCTGTTTTCATATCCTGCCTCTGATACCAGCCAACAGCAGATGCTTTGGCTAATGATGTTTATACCCAGATCATCTTGCTGAGAGTCACCCCCTGGTATTGCTAAAAATGACAATTTACTCTGCAGTACATATATAACCTTAAACTTAAGACCCACAGAAAAACAAAACAACACTACACAGTATATTACCCAACAGTGTTTGAAAGCTCTGGGTACTGCTATAATAGAAATTATCTCAAGCTGACACCTATTGCAAATTATCTGTTTTCGTTTTTTTTCCCTCAAAAATAGTTTGTGTAGTGCCCTTAAAGTCCTCTTCATGGACCTCCCAATTCATCTCTCACCTCGGGCTGTTGGCTGGAATGTAAACTCTGCAAGAAAGATTGGCTTCACAGTTTCTGTGTATTTTTAGTGTTCTGAAATCTTCTGGTTTTATAATACTTCTTTGTTGGTCAGGCTACTTTACCCTGCAAATCTATAAATAAAGACCAAAAACTTTTTAGGTCTCTCAAGTGTTCTTATCAGAAAAAATATGTATTACTACATGAATAGTAAAAACACAGTTCATTCTTTTTCTAATTATAGAGCAATTTTCCACAGCCTGAGCAATGGAAATACTTGTCTGAAGGAAACTTATGGTTCTGCTTTTGGGGGTTACTGGCTTTGGATTCAAATTCAGCTTCTGCCATCTGGTTAATTTTTCTGGTTTGCCTCATGAGAGGAGTTCTCCTTTTGTTTGCAACCTGCTGTCTAGCTGAATATGTGAAAAATGTGAAGATGGACAGTTTTATGGGATCACTAACAAAGTCTATTTCTAACCAGGACTTTTCTTCACAAATGTGGATTTAATTTTTTTTTCTTAGATCTATTTTTTAAGTTCATGCCTTCTCTCTCTACTGACTTACCTTGTTCTGGGATCGTTCCTGTCTAAACTGAAAAAGCTAAAGCATTACAAAATATAATTGCTATACTTTTTAGGTGCTAAGTGCAGATGAAAGTACTCTAAGTAGTCCTTAGCAGGCCAAAATGGTCGTGGTTATCTTCTGTTATTTATTTTGGCTCTATTCAAAGATGCTAAATGCAATCCTGCCCTGCCTGGGCACGGTGTGGTTATTCCATTCATCCAGCAGCGTTGGCTTGTCTATGTGGATATGACAGCTGGTGGTCAATCCAACCTTTCTGCCAATGGCACAAATCCAATGGGCACGCAGAAAAACCTGAGAAATCTGCCGCTTTGATAGACTGCCACTTTTTTCTTGACATCCGAAGGACTGAGATAAAATTGCCGCAACAACCTCTGCACCAAAAAACAGTCTTGTGATGGTGGCGGGTCATGACCACTGACTGCTGGGACTGCTCTGTCCTCTCTGCTGGAATCAGATCACAGTGGTGTTGGACTGAGGATCTGAAACCAGTCTGCTCCTGGGGTTATAAAAGAAATAACAGAGCTCAAGGGAAATAAAGTTTATACTCTACAGATTTCAATGGCTGATTATTAATTATTGGTCACTACAAAGTCTAGAAAGATGGTACCTATTTAGCTCTGCTGTGTGTTCAGTGAATGACCTAATGCTGTGCTATTTCTGCAGTCCTCCTGCTGCTGTTTCTAATGATATTGTATGGGAAGTGATTTTTTTTACCACAGGTGCCACAGATACTCTGCTAAACATTAATTAGGTACTGATTACTGTTAAAAACAATGCAGAGTACTGGGAATAAGGAAGGAGGTGGGATACTCATAGGAGCTTGGAGATTTCTCTGCCATATCTACCTCATGCTGAAGAAGAATTCTTCCATGTAGGAATTTAAAAGTAAGTATCATGAAACTAGGCTATAAAACAAAAAACAAAAAATAAAAAATACCTGGAAAGCTAAAATATATATAATATGCCCAGTAGCCTGTTTGAAGCAGAAAATACCCTGTCCAAGCTGTTCTTTAGAAAAACTACAGTTTAGGCTGTGCAGCAGGGTGGGTTGTAGAAAAGAGTAACTACTGTGAATGACCATGAAGGGCAGAGAGTAGCAAAAAATAGACTGTGGGGGATGTGGACAATGTAGCTCATGTCTCAAACCCTCTCACGAGGCTGAAGGTCAAGAGCTGTAAAGAAGCCCAGTCGGTAGAGGAGGTTAGCTTGACAGAAGCATCCATAGATGGTAATGAAAGGAAGCAATTAGACCAGCTGCTCTCATGGTATGCTGGTGTGTTTTCCAAGAACAACGAAGAATTTGGATGACAGGATTGAGTGCAGTGCTGTTCTTTGCTACCAGAGGATTGAGAGCAGAACCACTCAATGCTAAACCACTGAATGCTCCTGGGAAGCTGTGCTTATGCTGGCTGCCCTGACATCTAGGAGCTGGGTAGAAATGTTAAATTATGGGTGGGGAATGGTCCGACTGTGCATCCTATGGTGCTTTTGGCATCTTTAGTTACCTAGGCAGTTTTGTGTTCATGAGTGGTTTCAGTTCTTGATGTTGATACACTTGCTGCCTTTGAAGAGCCTGTTAGCACAGGTAGAGTGGCACCACCAGCAGCTTTCAGCGTCTGTTTTGGCCAAGAAGTGGATCAGCTGTTTGTGTGTTGTACCCACACAAGATAACAACCCCTAAGTGGGCTACGGGCCAGAGCTTCTCAGGTAACTGCTTCCCTTCCCTAGGGGAGAATGGCTGGAAGCCTGCTGAGGTGTCCACTGAACCCCCTCCTCCACAGGCAGCACTGCTCACTCTGTCCGCACCTTGGCTGCCGCCTGTGGAGCCAGGGGTTGTTCCACTAACAGTTTTAGCACTCTGGGCAAGCTGCACACACCTATGTGCTGCTGGAGGAGTCTGCTCCAGCCCAGTGCTGGCTGTGCTGAGCCCTGCCAGCTCCACAAGCCATTTCAGTGTCTATGCAACACACTCCCTTTCCCTTCTACCCACACATACACTATCTAGGCTTTTCACTCTTCTGAGCAGTCCTTCATTTCCTTTTTCTTTTTAGAAGGACGTGTTGGGAACAGATGTTTTAGAAGGATGTGTTTCAACAGGCCAAGGGATAACGGTTTTAAACTAAAAGAAGGGAGATTCAGGCTAGACATAAGAAAGACTATTTTTACAGTGAGGAGGGTGAAACACTGGCACAAGTTGCCCAGAGAGGTGGTAGATGCCCCATCCCTGGAGACATTCAAGGCCAGGCTGAATGGGGCTGAGTGACCTGATGTAGTTGAAGATGTCCCTGCTCATGGCAGGGGGGCTGGATTAGATGAGCTTTGAAGGTCCCTTCAGACCCAAACTGTTTCATGATTCTATGAGAATTTAAACCACTAATCTTTGTGTCAGCCTCCAGATGACTGCAAATCTCTTGAATTAGGTGCAAGACCTGAGTCGGTTATCCCTGCAGTGCTGCCTACATGCTAACCTCTGTTCTGATTTTGGAAGATCTTTGTATGCTGTTTATGAATTTAATGTAGTTTCTCTAAAGTATGGAAGAAACAGCTAGTATTATAAGAAAAGATTGTAAATCTTGTAACTGAGCCAGTTTCTAAAGCCAGGGTGCAAAGGTATGCAACCATTTAAAAGCAGAAATCTAACCTGCTCCTGGGGTAGACTGGTACAAACCAGTTGTTAAATAGTGATGATGTTAATGGTGTGACTAAGCCAGGTGCGTGCTTCTCCCTTCCACAGGGATCTTTCCTCAGCATCCATTAACCCACCTGCTTGCTAATTCTGAAGTTTGACTCAGGCTCCTCATTAATCTGCCCTTAGAAATATGACCAAGACCAGAGAGACCACAAATTTGAACTAGACCAGAAAGTAAGTAGTACAGATATTGAAGGAACTGAGAAGAAAAGTGGTGAATGAGAAGATGGAGAAGCTTGTGGTTTTGATGCGAGGTCTCAAAAAATTTGGCTGATAGGTGGAAGCAGTTCAAGTGATAAGTCTGCCTTTTCATAAGGGCAAATGAAGATACTTTAAGATGTGAAATGTAGGTAGTTTTCTGAGTTGCAGCATTAGTTAGTAGCAGCTAATATCCTCAATAGCCCACATATTGTGAGGAAGAGCAGGTTGGTTATTAGGTATTGCTATGCAGATTCTGTATACTTTTACATCCCCAGGAAGAAGGAAATTTTGGAGATCAGTCAGAAGAAGAATGAAGAAAGAGAAACACTTCACAAGGTTTTTAGACCTGGGCTGGTTGAGACAAACACATAGTCCTTGGGGGATGATGATGCCAGATTGCACAAGTCAGATACTGCTCTGAGAAAAAATTTGGTAGGCACTCATAAGCCAAACTCTAGAAGTGCAATTAGATGTTAAATTTAATGCCAAACAGGAAAAATACAGAAGAACTGCAGGCTGTGGAGGAATTTTTGCAGATCTCAGTGTTGAAGAAAGGTAATTAAAATGTCAACCAGTGAAGAGTTTTTGTAGATCCTGCCAGAGTCCACTAGGTAATTAGGCAGAGCAAATAATTAAATGTCAGTCCTAAACCATGCATTATACTATTTTCCTCTCTGTGATGGTTATACTGACAGTCATTTCATAATCTTATGTTTTTCCTCACAAAGTCAGGAAACTTAAGATATCTGTTCCAGCATACACATTTTTGTGTAAAAGTAATTTTACTTGTTCTTCCTACTCCTCAGTTTTCCTGTTGGTATAATTTTTAACAATGGATCAATAACTAATTTAGTGATCTAGAAGTTAGTTTAAAAAAAAAAGGCAAACCCACAACACAAAAAGTGCTGTAACGGCAATATAAATACTCTAATTTGCCACTCACAATGGATTGGAATAGTTTGCTAGAGCATTTTGTACATCACTACAGGTCAGCTTAAATTCACTAGCAAGTCTGTATCATCTAATAAGAGGTAACATCTCTCAATTCTACCCTGGCTTCTGGCCTCGTCTCCTACACAGAACCATCAGATTCCTGCCCTGGGAGTCCATTCTACACCCCTGAACTGTCTTGGTAACCTCCTAAATTGTACTTTTCCCTTGTGAAATCCTGGGGAAAAAACAAACAAACAAAAAGGAACAGAGGAGTTAAAAACTGCAAGTCCAGCACTGAGATGTATGGAGTACCCTATAATGAGATCTCTGAAGTAACTATTTTAGTATTAAACATATTGGTGAAGTTTCAGATGTGATTCTGTGGACGCTGCACTTTCTTGAAAAGTGTGGAGCAGTTGGACAGCATCCAGAAGCAAATGAAAAGAATGGCAGAAGTTTAAAAAATCGTGCCCTATGAGTTGAAGGCACTGGGGTTGTTTAGTCTAGAGAAAAGATGACTGAAGGGAGGTGTGATAACAGTGTTTGTTAAAATATTTCAAAGGATGCTCCAAGGAAGAAGGGAATAAATGATTTGCTGCAGTGGGCAAAGTGCAAGAAGCAATGGTCTTAAATAGCAATAAGGGAGATTTCTGTTAAACTTTAAGGAAACCCAAATTGTTTTAATAATAAAAATAGCCAAACACTGGCGGTTCTTGAAAGGAGAAGCGGGAGGTGGTAGGTCCCCATTATTAGAGTTCTGTAAAATAGATGTCTATACACACATACTATGTATCTAAATATATAAACACTCAAAGTTTGACTGGAAGGGTTTATTCCAGTGAGGAGCTGGGGTGAGCAGCATAGTCTTTTATGGACCCTTGAGGATGACCGTTCTTCCACCATGATGTGAACAGAGCTAATGAGGAAAGGGCAGAAGCTGTTGCTTGTCCCATGTAGGTGGTTTCAGTCACTCAGAGAGTGACACCTGGATTTTGGTAAGGCCAAAGAGGGGCTCTAGGGCTTTGCAAAAGGAGGAACCTGAATGCAGGGCTTGGACCACAGGAGGCAGGTGTCAGCTCTGTGTGTGCTGCTGGTTAGATGCTGCTGTTCAAGATAGAAATTACCTTGCCTTGAAGCTTTCAAGGTAGTTTCTGGAGTCCAGCTTCTTTCTCTTGTCTTTTGTTCTCCAAATGCTTCTGTGTGCTCATGTCAGGGCACCTGGCTCCCATGAGATGGAGCACCCTGTCCTGCTCCTGTGTACTTGCCTGCCTGCCTTTCATCTGTCACTGATATCCCTTGGGCAGTAAAGTCCACTTCGGCCACCTCCCTCCCTTGCCAGGATCCAGGTCCTCTAATCAGTATTTCGTGCCAAAAATGTTTCTCTTGAAGCTACACACTTTCAGTGCTCGATGTAGTTTTTCTACCTGATGTTTGTTTACAGTCTGGGCAGTCCTGGTGTCCCATTGTCCCCAGAATATCTCTTTGTAACTGCCACTTTCTGTCATACTTAAGAATTATCCTGAAATTCATGTGCATGGGACAGCTGTCAGAGGCTGGTGGAATTGCTTTAAGGTATAAGCTTATCTGCCTCATTAAATAACCAGGAGAAGCTAGCTGCAGCTTTCCTTCAAAAAGCTCAGTCATACCAACAGCAGAAGATTAGGGTATAAATAATCCATTTGGCAGGGTTAATACAAAACCACCTCTCTGTTGCTTTGCTCAGCACTTGTTTTTCATCAATTTTCTTAGTTACGCTGCCTCACTGCCTCTGGCACCCACTACGCAGTTTCTATTTTGGGAAGCTCCCTGAGTGACTGCTCTCAGGGGACCATAAGGTTATGGGGCTTTCTTTTAAAACTAGATTTGTTCCTGGCATGCCCATAGCATGGTAAGCAAATGGAGATCTCATTCACCAGCTGCACTTTGGAGTCACACAGGTCTCGTAAACAGGTCTCAGCAGCTAAGACTATATGTCACATAAGGCAGGTGCATCCACAGTTCCCTTTCTTCCTCGCAAGTGCCTCCTAGCTGTCTGAGAACCTCCGTCTATAAAGTACTCCCTGATGTTGTGTGTGCTCCCTGGAGTTTTGTTCTCTAAGCCTCATGGATCAGTACAAATTTAAGGAATGAAGCTTTCCTTCTTTTCCTCCCTTCATGTCCTCAGAGCCAGCCCTGGCCATCTGGCCACATGCCTCATGGCTTTTAGCCCCAGCAGGGGGCTGAGACAAAGGAGCCATTCTGCAGTTCAGCCTTCGAGCCCATACAAAGGGGCTAGAGAAGCATCTCTACCTCCCTCCCTTCTGGAGACCCAGGCCACCATTTAGCATATGAGGCCCCTGCAAAGCTGGCGTTGTGTCCTGTTCCTCCGCTCACCCTCCGGGGCCTCTGGCTTCTTGTTTCTCTGCACATAACCACACCATTTGTCCCAGCTGCAAGGTGTCTCCCTCCCAGCCATCATTCACTCCCTTGCTTGGCAAGCTGCTTTTCTCTTTCCTCAGCTGCAGCTTTTGCCATTGCTGCATCTAATTCAGGAAATGGAGCCCAGGGCAGGAAGATGCTGCTCTACCAGGGCAGGAGCCCTGGCTGCCTCCCAGACCTCATTGTCCCTGGACCTCCTCTTGCCATACAAGCAAACTCTCTTTTTCTGCACAGAACCGGGTCGTGTTGCCCAAGAATATGACAAATGCAATATGTGTCTTATTTTTGCCTTATTTACTGCTCGACTCTGTGCTCTTAATGAACTGTTTATTAAGACATAGTTGTAACTAATGTATTTTCTTTCTACAGGTTTAATGTCTCACTGCAGGAAAAGAGTATAAAACACCCTTGTGCTAAATTTGATAGTATTTCTTGGTTTGTTTCCTACAACTGCAGTTACATGGATAGTTATCTCAGAAAGACTCTTAGCAGATATTCTGTGTTTGTGCTGGAAAATCTCAGGTAGAAATATAGGAAAGTTTGTGATGTCAAGCGATCATGTATAATTAGACTGGTTTATTTGTTCTGGGCCCACCAGACTTGCTGTATGCTCCCAGATGAACTTTAAATCACATACACAGTCAATTTGCTATGTCACAGGTCAAAGCTGCTGCTCCAAGTAAGCTGCATGCTACCCTGATAAAAAATATTAAAATAGAAATGAGAAATACAAGAAGGAAGAAATGAATAATTTGCAGAGACGGGGACAAGGAGATGGGAGGAGAGTAAAAGGTATTATTTGTTTTGCCTATGTTTTTGGATAAGGTGGAGGTAATCTGGTGTGTTTAGGCAGGGAAGGTATTAGGAAACCAGGCCAGGCAATAGCCAAGGCAAGGGACACCACGGTGTGCAGTAGCTGGGCTTCCAGGTGTGAAGAAAATTGGTGTTGACTCTCATCCTGGTGGTATAAATGGTTTGCTTTGTCAAGAGTGTGAGAGAGTTACTGACCCTTCAGTGGAGCTTGATGCTAAACAAGGCCCAGAGTTAAGCAGGCAGCCTTGTAGCAGAAGCTGGGGAGCAGGCTGCGAGCAGGACGGGGCGTTTCCCCCCCGCCCCAGGGGACGCCAGTGAACCTGGAATTAAGGACAGGCTCAAGTGTTTGCAGGGTGTCTCTCCAACAGCCTTGGCGAGACAGTTCAGTCCCAGGGAGCAGGGGCCGCGAGATGTTTTTTAGCAGCTGTGAACCTGGTTATTGTGTGCACTGGGCCACTCCTTCTCTTTACTATTGTTTCACTTTTCCGGCTTTGTTCCTTTCAACATCTCCACCTGATCAGGCTCCATAGCAATTAATATGACTGTAAACAACCACTTAAGACAGCTCCATATGCTTTAGAAATAATACCAATGTTTTCCAGTTGAGAACAACTGTGTTGGATGAAGCTTGCATGGATTGTCCTCCTGCTCTTCAGCAGGCCTTCATGACCTCCTGAACATCACCATTATGGGTCAGTTATTCAGTCAGTCCTTGCATAGTGTAAAGCAGAGCAGTTTTCTTTTGCAAGATTTCCGTTCTGATGCTGGTGCTTGCTTCATGAACGCTGTACTTTCTGTAATTACAGTAACTACAGCACGTGTCAGCGAAAATAATGTGCCAGAGCCAAGTGCAAGCATCAAATAGAATTTATATGTACGTACGGGTACTTTATGCATTGTAAACATGTACTACATACCATTATATCCTGTCTGGGTAAGTATGTCTTATACATAGTTCATATAGCCCCAACAGGAAGTTGGTAGTTTGTTTTATGTCAAGATATCCCACTTTAGGAGTTTATTAATTTAGGAATAATGCTGTGTAAAATTCTGCTCTTCTCTCCCACCCCTGTCAGTGCTTTCCGCTTTCCTGGTTGAGATCCCACCTCTCACTTGAAGATGTCCTGTCTCTTCTGTATTATGTATCACTGAGCTATCAAGACTTGTACCTTCTCTAAAGATTGAGCGGCCAGCTCCCTGGAGCTAGCTGTATGGCGGTCCTGCAGGAAAGCCCCGCAGCTTGCTGCATCCCCCTGCTGGACTCCTTGCTCTTCGCAGTTCAGCAGTTCTGTTGCACGATGGTTTTCTTCACTTTCACTGTCTGCAGTCAAGTATCTACTGTGTCAGCAGGTGACAATATCTTTGTGAGAAACACAGTAAAACCTTTTCTGTTTCTGAATATTGCTAGATTTGCAGAGGCTGCTCTGCCCTGAATTTTCAGCGATATAACTGGGAATAATTTTATTGTTTTCCCTACAGCCCATTTTGTAGGGTAGAAGGGTTCTCCAGTGCCTTCACTACATTATCTGAGCACTCATTGATATACACCTTTATACAGCTACTGAATAGCTCTTTGCTTTGGTTACAATTTAAAACACTGGATTTTGCCAGTATTTGCCAGGAAAAAACACCTGCATTATTCAAATTTCTGATGGTAATGTATGCATGGTTCTCAGTGTGTGCTCCTCAATATTTCAGCCTGAGCTCCTGAACTAGCTGCTTACAGCCAACACCAGAAGCACAACAATTGTCACCCCGGGACCACAGCATCTGCTCCCCTCTCCTGCCATAGCTGGGGCCGCTCGGCAGAGCAGGTACCGCCAGCTCGGTGCAAAGTGTGAGTAGCTGCCTCTGCTCCTTCCTGGCTTCAAACCATTATGTGATGCCTCTTTGTTCTGCCTTGTTGTCATTATAAAATTCAATAGGGAAGCTAGTTTCCAGGAGGATATCCTAAACATTTGATAAAGAGACTGAGTTTTTTCCAGGCTGTAAAACACATGTGCACTCCTTAGTTAAAGACCTTTTACAGCTCCTGTGATTTAGACTGAAGACTTTTAGACATGCTGCATTTTATTCTCAGTAGTCTTTCTGCAGTCAGTCTGTCCCCACATGGAGGGTTATAATCAGTAACATCTCATGAAAAATCAATGTAAAATTAATATATTTTACAGTCAGATTCTGCTAGAGAGAATTGTAGGAACTCCATTAACCGATACATTAAAATATTTTCCTTTTTTAATTTGAGTTCCAGTTTAGGACACAGTCTCAAGCTATTCCATTAGTACTGCTGACTCCCCTATATATTAAACTAAAAGCTGAGATAATGTTTGCTCATAGCAAATGAATGATGCAAGATGATCAGTATGCCAATACAGCTGTGCTGGAGATACGCTGTTGGATTTAAACCTCTGGTAAATTTACACAAGCTTTGCAGAGAATGGACTAGCAGGCTTCAAGGCAGAGCATTATTGCCCTCCTCCTCCTGATACGGATGTCATTAGCTCTGGAAAGAATGGGAGCACCACAGAGTTATTTATGCAGAAAGCATTGTTTGTCTTAAAGCAGGATCTCTGATGTGAAAAATAGTCTCAAATATTCTGAAAACTGACTTCTAACTAAAATATACAAATACGTAAGGTCTTGTAAGCCAAACAAAGAAGTACTGAACTATTCCAAGGTTTTTATGGAGCCATTTGTTGAGACAGCTCAGTGATGAGGACATTAAATTAGGAATCTCTTTAGTAAATATTTTGCTGCCCTCCACTGGACCAGCAAGAGAAAATCCCCTTTTGACGCATGTGCCACTGAGACCTTTTATACTTCAAACCTGAGGCACGGCGCTCTACATGAAGTGAAAAATAGGCGGTTTGGGTTTTAACCTGCAAAACATAAAACCTCTGCCCGATAGACCAGTGACCCATCTGTTACCCAGGAAAGTGCAGACCTGTAGTTATTACATGTTCAGGCTATGGAGGGATTTACTGTTTCTACGACAAACAGAAGAATGACACAGAAGTGATGTTTTATAAATAGATACCTCCAGATAGGACAGATTTTCTCCTTTTTCCACTCCTGTAATATTTTGATCTATTAATAGGAGGAATCTACAAGAATGTATGCTTGTGGGAGGATTTTGTATTTAGTTAATGTAGATAACTTCTGAGTTTTATAAAAATGAGGACATGATGACCTAGGTATTTATTCATTAGCAACTTTGTACCAGTTGCAGTCCTTGGCAGAGGACTAAAATCAGTATTTTATCTAGAAACATTTACAAGTGAAATATTTTCTAGTCTGAATAATGTTTGAGAGGATAGCCTTGGAGAACCACTTTATCAAAATAGGAGACGGAGGCAGTCACAGGGGCTGAAAGGGAAAAAATTCATGTGAAAGTGGAGAAAGGTCAGCTGTTGAACGGATGGGTATTTGCAAAGGATTTAAAGAAGCAGCAAACTAGTATGAACACCAGGATCAGAGTGTGTGAGGGTCACTAAGATGACTGGAAGAGATATTCACCTACGGCTGGGAACTTTCCTGGGTAAGGGAGACTTGATGACCATAGGGTTGATTCATGACGGTGCAGAGGACTTCCTTAGCAACTCATTGGGTTTCCATCCTTATAATGCAGAGCACAGATAGAGCTGGACCACTCTTGCAAGAGAAAGTTGTTGTGTTTGGGTACAAATATTTTCACTGCGTATTTTGTGCTGACATTTTAGTATGAAACAGAGGAAATGGTAGCAAGAATGAGAAACATTAATCTGTTTGTTTTCAGTCCAAGAAATTAGGTGTGATTCTTATCATACACTAAAAAGGAACCACAAGATAATCAAAGCCTGAAGAGCCTGAAACTTGGTGGTAGCTATTTGTGTGCAGACGAGCCATGTTTTTTTTTCAACTGTTTATGTAATTTGCAGTTGCTGTCTGGGTATTAGAGCTGGAAGAGTTACTACCGATCAGGTTACAGCCGATGTCTTAGTTTGAAGGCTATTTAATGCCTGCCATGCTGGATCTATTTTGTGCCAGTTTATAAGAAAGCCACTACTCTCCTAATTCAAGGTTTACTTCACTACTTCTCCAAATGTTATCTTTCAGTATCGCTAAATTTTTGTAAGGAGTTCTCCCTGAGACAGCAAGAAATCTATTGAAAATATGCTGTATTTACTCCTGCAATAAAGGTTTCATGAAATCTAAAGCAAGCTTAGACATGCAGACTGAAGCTGAACTCTCATCTGATAATTTAAAGAGGAATAGAACAGAGCTCTGTTTTGTCATTAAAGAGCATCAAGAGATGAAAAAATACTCATCAAACTTATGTATTAATATACTAGTCTGGAAAAAAAAAATTATTGTTGTAGTCTTTTAAGTCAAGAAATTAATGAAAGTTACATTGGGACTGAGCAAACGCCAGCATTACAATATGCAGGCAAGCACAACATTCAGGCTTGTAAATTCGGAGTCTCAATTGTGGCATCACTTTTTTTAGACGTGATAATTGTTTCCTTGTGATTTTATGTTTTGATGTAGGTGGTAGATAATAGAAGGTCATTAACACTAGATTTGCTTAGGGTAGGAGGGAAATTTCTGCTCTGGACAAGAGTAGGGAGCTGCTCATGAATTATATGGTCAGATGCTATTGCTTCTTATGGGCAGAGTGTGCAGCTGTCACCAGAATAACAGGCTTGGATGTGACTCACTGAAGTATCTGGTCTACCGGGAAGAAAAATAATGGATTAAAAGGATTTTTTCAGTATTTTGTTTTGATAGAAGATGACAATCATTTCTATCACATGTATTCCATAGAACTTACTATAGCGTTGAGTGAGGAGATGATACACCCAGGTACTGGTGTGAGTTACCTGGTCCACTGGTGTTGCTGCTAGTTACACAGCCAGGCACACTCAAAACTGATGCATTACCAGCAACTATTCACTTTTCATGTATTTTTTCAAGGATAATTTTGTGGGATGGCTGAGACTCCACAAAAGGACACAAATGGCTTATTTTGGGTTCGTTCAAGTGTCAGCCATGGAGTACTCCATTCCTCTGTCCTGATGCTCCAGGGTAGCCTAAGGAAAACATCACCCTGAAGTCTCCTTAAGGTGGTATGAGAGGGAGAAATTAATAAATGGTTACTGATGGACTGCTCAGCTATAATGTTGATAATTTATTCTTCTGTATGGTACCTTTAGGAGTCAACCAGCATCATTTGGAAAAAAACACCAAAATTCATTCTATTCACAGCTGATATCTTCCTCTTGGATCTACCAAGTCCTTGTAACATGTTGCACCTTGTTACTACACAGTGTCTCACAGGCTACAGCAGGTTCTTACATGTATGAATAGAATTGCCTCAAATAAGGAGAATAACAAATGTTTCCTTGTAACTTCTAATTGTGAGCAACAATCTATTTTACTGTAGTGGATTAAGATTTTTATTAACTCTTGTGTTCTGTAATGAATAGGCATAAAAAAAATTCCATAGTAGATATGAGTAGCAGCTAGAAATGTTTTGTTAGATTTTGGTTCATCAGATATCATTACTGCTGGACTGTAGGTGATGTGCTGAAATATTACAAACTCACCCTCAAGTAAAACAAGAAAGAGAAAATCTTCTAAGAAAGACTTAGTAACTGAAAAATCTGGAGCCTCAAGGATGGTTGAGCAGAACTTACCTGTTAATGAAAGCTGGTTTACACTGCTTACACTGCCAGTAAAGTGTCATATATTTGAAAGCTCTTGGGCAGATGGGAGAAAAGCAATCCAGAAATATCTTTCAGCCACGGTGAGACTTTCCAGACAACTCAATTTGGCAAGAGACCTTCCAAGAGTAATCCCACTCTACTGCAAGAAAGCAGAGTTTGTAGACACTGCAATGGAAAGGAAAAAACCTGCTCAAAGGTAACGGAGGTCTGAAAAAGGCATTTGGTGGGAGGGATCCTTGTGGGTCTGTTTTCATCTGTAGCTTTTACATATTTCTTCCTGCTTGCCTGTGTGTGCCATGTGTGTTTTTGGACTTTTTCACTTCCCACAGCAGCTTTGCCTCTTGCCCATCAGAGATGTGCTTTTTCTTCCTTGTATCTGTAATGTTGCTTTCCTGTATTGTATAAGTGTTACCCATCATAGGGCATCCATCCCAGGTGGCTGTTCTTCCCAGCTGCCATGAAAGTGCAGAAAATGGTTAACTGTGTTAGAGGAATTTTTGCATTTGATTTCTCTTCCATTCTTTATAACAACATGTGATTTTATTCAGAATAATGGGAATACAAAAAGGATCAACTAGTTAAACTGCAGTCCATGTAAGAATTTTTTTAATGTCTTCTTATTATAGGAATGTTAAAGCAATTTTTTCCCCAAGGTATCAAGCATGAAATGTGCAGGCTGTCTTTTAAGGTATATATACACATAATTTAACATAATTTTTAATAGCTATGAAGTGATATAATAAACATTTCCCTATATTAAATATACAGAGATATAAAAGTAACTGCATATATTAATGCAATATTTTAAGCAAGGTTTTGAAAGATGGTGTTTGAGAAGTCCTTTGATCTTTATTTTGGGAAGTGATTTCAGTGTGTTGTTATTTACTTGAATATCAGTATTTAAAGCACTACGCTCCAATTGCATATTGTTATTATTATTGCAACATCCTAATAGCATATTAACGCCGTTATTCTGGTTTTGGTAAGGATTTGTGTGTGTCAGTACACGTATATCTCTCTACACCTCTTCCTTTCTTCTGTTTGTGGTCAGAGACAGGCTGATGGGGAAGATGATAATGCAGGCTGGCTGCTGCAAAACCCAGAATTGCAGGCTTGCTGCTGAGCAGGGCATGGCTGGGCTCAAATGCAGTTTGTGCTACTCAGCTGGAAGGTTTCCAAAATACCTCAGTGTCAGAGAAGGATTCGTGAAGAGAAGGTGTTCCTGGGATGGATTGGTCAGCTGTTCTTTTTCTCTCCAAGAGATACATATACATGCAAATGTTACATACATATATGCATATGTTAGCCCTCTGTGGTGAGGATCTCAGCACTACAAACACAACACTGCGAGTCTGTTGATGGATAGTGGCAGATGATCATTCATGATCAGAACTGTTCATAGAAAGAGTGGGAATGGTTGGTCACTGGGAAATGTACTGGCCTTTCCGTGTTCTCACCAGGGGCCTGTTCCCTACACCCTGCAGTCCCAAAGGAAGGAGAAGTTTGCTTTGCAGGTAGCAATTGAACAAATTGAGATTTTGTTTCGCCATGAGCAATTTTGAGCCTTATCTTTTTAAAATGAAGTTAAGAGCAAAATTCCTCCTGGGATCAGTAGCTTTAGGGCTAGATCTTATGGTGGGAATAAGAAGTAAATCTGTCTAATAACATACCTTTGCATGTAGAAAACATGATTCATGTCTCACTGATTAAATTCAGGAAACAGGAAAGAGAAAAACACTAAAACCATGTGGGGGAAAAAACCCAAACAAAATAAAACAACAACAAAAATACAACCAAAGAAACCCGTACATTAATCATTTAGTGAGAGTCTGTAGAAAAGCCTAAAGCTGAAATGTTAGAGCAGATTCCCACAGTAAACTCTAACTAGTACATTCAAGGTTTAACCTCACTTCTTGGCAAAAGAGGGTTATATTGTACTATTTCTATGCACTACATCTGGAATGTTGTTAATAAACCTCAGTTGAAATTCTGTTATTTTTCCAACAAATGTCAGGAGTTGCTATATTAATAATCTAGCTGTAGAAGATGCTACTTGCCTCTTTCTTATTGTGGATGACTCTTCAATCTAATTTTCAGAAGAATTGTGGTGTATATTTCTAAGCCATGAATTTTTGTAGTGATGGGATATTTACACTCCTAGCACTTAAAAATATTTTGTTCAGTGTAAAGGTAGAGAATGTTTAGAGAGAGATTCAGAGTATATTAACTAAGAACACCTATAAAATTATCAACTATTTTTTTTATGTCTCTACATGTATGTTTTGTATAAAAATCACCGCAAGCCTATTTCTTAAGAGATTGTCAGTAGTGGACTATCATTAATAGTGACCAGAATTAACTATATAGATACATATATAATGTACCATACAATGCAAACTGTGCAATTTATGGTTGTTCCAGTTCTTTTTATGATCCTCTTCAGTACTTCATTGTGTCTGTATTTAACCAATGCTACAAGTATGCAAACATAGAAGTGCTCTCTCTTGCTGTTTTCTCCTCATAGCTCATAAATTCTAATTTGGAGTTGGTTGAAAATACTTTTCTTTGTTACACAAACATGCCATGATGAAGAAAAAAGATAAGTAACCATGCTTTCTCTTCATAGTTTAGCCATGATGTTATAAAATTGAAGTAGTCCAACAAATTCTATTAATAGTATTAAAATACAACACATTTGGTGGTGTTTTGTTGATTGTTTGTTTGAATAAGTGATATTCAAGCTCATGGAATTAATAATGGTATCTTTTGTTAAAACACGTGTGTGTGTCCTCTTTTTTTCAAGATGCACATATATTTATGTGTATTTATTTCTTTTGTGTATACACAGAATTGGGACACTACCTGAACTGCACCTTTATTTGGGATGCAATTTAACATTAAGCTTAAAATGTGAAAATGAACAGAAAAAACGTACTCTGCATCCAAAGACTATGCTATTTTAGAAAGCAACCCACCAAATTTGTTTCTACGTCTATGAACGCGTTTTTCAATGTACTCTGAAATCGTAAATCTCCTTGAGTTGGAATAACATGTTGGATGTCAGTATGGAAACACTCATATGGAACACTGTGCTTGGCTTACACAACTGAAGCCTACTTGTAAGTTAAGCAATTGGATGCAATTGTGTTTCATGCAGCTGGATAAGAAACACATTTCCTGACAAAACACTTTTCATTTCTAATTAGCTATAAAATAAGCAATTGTGAAGAGTAGATATTTTTTTCCCAGGGCAAGAAGTCATTGTTAGACCAGGGGAAGGAAATGTCTCATACCTTCCAACTAGTCTTTTGATTTGAAACTGCATTTACTGTAAAATGCACCAGGTAGCCTAAACAAGGATATTAATAAAAATTACATTGAGCTTTCTTTCTTAAAGGAGAAATCAAGTGATCGATTAAATGCTGATTCAGAAGCTGCGGGGAGCTGGGATTGTGCATTCTCTGGTCCAAACCAGCATAAACTTCCAGTTTTAGTAGGCAATGAGGAAGCAGGTCCATAATTTTGTCTTTGTTTGACTTCCTCCAGGACAGCCAACACCCCTTGGGGAATCGTCAACACCAGTACCCTGTGTGCCCTTGGCAGACAGACCTTCTTTGAAAGAACAACTCCTTTGAGTTGCCAAACCTGATGATCTTAAAGTATAGGCAGGAAAATAACCACAATAATTTCATTTTCTACTGGCAGCATTGACAAGACCAGCATTTCTACACAAGTGACTGTCTCTAAAGAGCAACCTAGCCACTGAAGTCATACAGATGGGCAGAAAATTCTACCAAGTGTGAATTTGTGCAGATCCATGTCAAACAAATGAGTGTAATGCAAATATTTTGAAATTGCAGTGTTTGAGTTTCTTCAGGGATTCAGGTGGGCTGAAAAAAGTGAGACAAGCATAGCTGAAGAATCCAGCTCATGAACTGTAACCCACCACAGAAATCCTACCACATAGTACAGGAAAAGCTCTACATAAGTTATAAATTAAACTCTCTGTTGCTGTTTTTCCTAAGAGATGAGACACTACTAAACAGACAAACAGTAGTGTTAACTGCAGTCCATATACATAAAAGCACCTTCAGATCACTCCCTTCGGGTGTGCTGGAAGGCAACCCACCTCCCAGTAGTCTCAGCCTGAATGCTGTAGTCTCAGTTCTGAACGCTGCACAGACCCACAGGAAGAGCGGCCCTGGTGTCTTCAGCAGAAGTTTGCCCAAGGTAAAAATGCAGATAGTGACCTTTTCTTCTTTGAAGTCCCCAGACACATGGTTAATTATGATCAGGAAGCCTCATGCAGCCAAATCCTTTAAATACTAATCTTAAAACATATTCCTCAACATCTCTTGATGTGGGTCTCTCTCCTGCACTACAGGGACATTAAAAGAGCTATGTGAAAACCAGTAGAAATGTGATTTTTTTGAATACATCTTCTCTGTATTTGTCAGCAAGCAGACTCTAACAGACATTACATGTATTCTCCTTATGGTGTGGGTTTCCCAAACGGGTTTCCATCCAAGTACTCCATCATTGCAGCCTTCGAGGCTGTGAAAGGCTGTCCATGGCTTGGGTGGGATTTATGGCAATTTAGCAATTCTGACAGTGAAGGTCATGCTGGCATTCATGTCCTGACAGGCAGGCAATCTCTGGGTTTCTTCTATACCACACCAGATTAAATGCTCCAGATTGCAAGGAAAGCTTTTGATGGTTCTTGGCACAAGGTAGTGCTGAGCAGGAAGGAGAATAATGCAAAATTATTGAATTATTGCTTGATTGTTAGATGGTCTGTTCTATCCCAATAAGTGAGGAAAACATCACTTGCAGAAATGAGTATGTTTTACTACTGAATCCATCAGCTGATGAGTCTCCTGGTTCAACAGAGGCTCAGCTGGGTGGGTCACACTTTGCTTCCTCCTGGTACCCAATGGTGCATGATGCTTACTGGATTGACCAGTAAGCTTCTTGATAAGACCCACTAGTGGGTTATTTCTCTAAGCATTTATCAGATTTGTTTGCTAAATAAGCTTTTTACAATTGTGCAATCTTCTGTCATCCCTGCTTTTTTTGTGTAATCTCTTACAGCATGCCAGCATACTTTCATTTTTGTTACAGTCAGTATATTTTTTTTGCTTGTAAATCTGCCAAAAGCAGTCTTTAGATTTATGCTTCTTTTTTGTGTTGTTTTCTTCCTTATTTAGTGATCTTACAGATATCAGAAAAAAAAAAAATCCTGACTTTCAGAGGCAGAAGAACTGGTTTTTTAATCGTGGCAAACTTGTTTTCCATCTTTCTTATTAAGTAGTTCTCTCCAGAACTATTTACAACTAGTATATTACAACTAGTATATCTTCTTCCCCCCACCCTCTCCGGCAAATGGAATGAAATAGTATTATTGAAGCAACACCCCCCTCTAGTGGGGTTTCTGGCTCAGAAAGAAGGGAGGCTTTTGTGCTTGCTTTATTCCGACAAGCCACACAATTCTGCACAGTGGTGGCATCCTTTCTCTATGTAAATGCAGTGTTGTGGTTACTAACCAACCCTAGCATTTATGAAAGAGTTTACTGTATTAATTTGAATAGTTTTGTACATCCTAAATGGAAGAAATTAAGAGAGAGAGAAACCAGCGACATGAAAATTAGAGTGTTATTCCTGATAAAGGCTGCAAACAGTGAGTTTCACTTAAAAATTGCAATCGCAAAAGAAAATTGATTTAGTAGGGGCAAAAGATTTGAAATAATCAGAGTTGTAATTGCCTCCTATTCAGTATTTGCTTAGCAGATTCTGCAGCTTCTACCCAGGAACTGAAATCTTGTGTGTGTGAGGATCAACTGGTGCTGGAAAAAATGGAGGGACAAAGGAAAGCAGCGGGCTGGTGTCTGAGACAGCGTGGAAACAGCCATCACCAGGCTGATGGACACACCGTGCCGGTGTGGGGACGAGCCGTGTCCAGGAGCAGACTGGGGTTAGGAGTCTGTTTTCTGGGTTTGTTTGGCTCATGTATTTGTTTACTCATTAGTGCCATACTGTGTGTAGTTAAAAGTCATTCTTTAATATGTCTTTCATATCGTCTGAAAGCAACTTGGAATACACTGTAGTGCAGATAAAGCCTGCTTGGAAGAATGCCGGGAGCTTTCCGATAGAGTCAGACTGTGCTCTCTTCCTGGCACTGTGGGCTTCCTCTCATGATTGCCGGTGATTACCCAATATTAGCTTGCCAGTTCCCCCTAATTCTCTGTATTGTCTAAGAACATGCAGCTTCTTTGACTGCACAGCGGAAATGAGATAATAGACAGAAGGAGGGAGATTCAGGCTGCACTTGGCATCTTAAAGTGAGAGAGCTTTTGGAAATGAAGATGATTTTTGTCAAAATGCTCACTGTGTGTGCTGCCTGGGGAGGGGGTCAGAAGGGGATGGTTAGCAGGGAACAGAGCAGAGCTGCTGCTCCCTCCAGCCTGGTGCTGCATCTGTCACCTCCCGAGGGGTGCAGGGGACGTGGGGGATGCCCAGTCAGCAGTAACCGAGGAGGTCCTGCATGATGTGGAAATTACAGGAACCCCGTAACATTTATGTGATTTTACTCATAGTGTCTGCCAAGAGGCAGCTCTGTCATAGGACTTTACAGCCTTTCTAGTGCACACTGAGAAGCAGCAGCTTTGCAGTTCCTCACACAGAGAAATCAAAACCAAAGCCAAGACAATGTCCCATTCCTGAGAGCTGCTTGTTGAAATCCCAGGTGGCTGGCCTGCACTTGACACAGCGCAGGGGTTCTTTTCTCTCCACCTCCCTCTGCCTCCTCCCTGCCTGCCCAGGATTTGTCCTCAAAATCTTCTTCCCAGATGCACGGGAAGAAAAGTCCTGCCAGCTCTCGGCCGCTTGTCCCTCCCCTGCCTGCAGAGTCACTGAAACTCATTTGCCAGCAAACTTGCCTTTGGATAGAAATGAGGACTTAGAAAATAAATAATACATCTTCATTGCCAGCATGGAGAAAGTGCTGAACTCGATGTCTCTGGAAACTCATCGTGCCAGTAGCAAACTGTGAGGACGTGGAGCACCAGGCCACCAGGTAACCTTTAAACACAACTTGCTGTCCTTGAGGAACTTTTCATGTCCGCAGAGATATGCTGCTGATTCCTCTTCAAACCCCACTTTTCTTTTAATATGACTACAAAGACAAAAAGGACAATCTGACAGAGTTATAAATCTAGTAGCCATATACATCAGCCTTACTATTAAACCAAGGTATCAGCCTTCTGTTACCAAACCAGTTTTGAAGCAAGCAGGGTGGGGAGCTGGGCAGCAGTGCCAGGGTGCAGCTGCCTTCCTCAGTGCTGTGCTACAGTAACAATGCGGTTTTGCTCTTCCTTTTAAGAATGAAAATCTGGCAGTCAGCACAATTTTTGGATTGCCTGCACACTGTGATTTCATGACAAACTGCAAACACCTTCCCACGCCTCTCCCCTCTGGTTCTGGAAAAGCACCTGGGCTCTAGAAACTTGGCCTAGTGTAGGAATAGTGTGGCCAGCAGGACTAGAGAAGTGATTGTGCCACTGAACTTCGCACTAGTGAGGCACCATCTTGAATACTGTGTTCAGTTTTGGGCCCCTTATCATAAGAAGGATATTGAAGTACTAGAGAGAGTGCAGAGGAGGTGACGAAGCTGCTGAGGGGCCTGGAGCACAAGTTTTATGAGGAGCGGCTGAGGGAACTGGGGCTGTTTAGCTTGGAGAAAAGGAGGCTGAGGGGAGACCTTATCGCTGTCTACAGCTACGTGAAAGGAGGTTGTAGCATGGAGGGTGTTGGTCTCTTCTCCCAAGCAGCAAGTGATAGGACAAGAGGAAATGGCCTCAAGTTGCACCAGGGGACGTTTATATTGGATATTAGGAAAAATTCCTTCATGGAAAGAGTTGTCAGGCATTGGAACAGGCTGCCCAGGGAAGTGGTGGAGTCACCATCCCTGGAGATGTTTAAAAGGCCTTTAGGTGAGGTTCTTAGGGAACCTGGTTTAGTGCTAGAGCTAAGTTATGGTTGGACTTGATGATCTTGAGGGTCTCTTCCAACTGAAATGATTCTATGATTCTATGACTTGTCTGGCTCCTCTCGGAGGGGAGGGAGCAAGGACCGCAGCCTACTGAGGACTGCTGCTGTGGGATTTGGGATTTTAACCATTCATTAGGACATCAACACACACTTACAATCCTCCTGGAGAGGGAAAAATAAATTTCCAAGCCGAAGATTTCTGGTGTCACTCTGAGCAAGCTGTCATCCTAGCAGCCAAACCTAAAGGTACACAGAGGAAGCTGAGAGATTTTAATCATTACTGTCCTGGTAGGCTCTACTCTGTTATGTGATCTCATCTGTGCCATGCTCATCATCATTATGTGTGCTCATCTGTGCCATTTGGTACACATGTGAGGTGAAGCTTTCTCATGCTCAGCTGTCACACTGGCCAGATGCTGTAGCCTGCACTAGCTCTGTGTTACCCTGGATATAGGCTGCTGTGGGAACCACTGCCAGGGTTAAGAACAGAGCAAGGGCAGCATCTTCTTTGTAGACACCTCCATGTCCTCCAGGACTGTGCTGAGCAACAGGGTAAAACCACAGCATGTTCTGCCTCAGGGTGTAACTAGAATGAGAACGGAAAGTGCTGTGTTTCAGAGCAGTCATTTAAAAATATTAAACAGTAATACATTCACTTAACACGAAACAATGCAATTATTTTTTGTTAGCGGAGTTCTAAGTGACCCAGAGGAGTATGGAAATGTCAGAGTTCTGGCACAACTGTACAATTTTAGCAGATTTTATAGGTGTCTAGTTTTGATTTTGATTTCCTTAATAAATACAACACTTTTTTTTTCAAGGTGAAAAGGGTCTGACAAGTTTACATGTTGGATGGAATAGTTTTTGCTTTCTATTCTGTGTGCTTTTAAAGGTCTTACACCTGAGAAAACCAAGCAAACTAAATGTTCTTCTTGTAGAATACGTTTTTATGCTAACTTTGAAAGAGAAAATGAGTACCTTGACAAGGATGTCACTTTTTAATCAAAATCTTTGTCTGGATACATTGTAAATGGTAAATTTTTTTTTTTTTTTTTCAGCAAGACTCCCTGCTGCTGCTGCTGGTTTCAAAACTGAGAAACAAATTTGAAGGTGCTAGTCCCGTGGCAGGGTAAACCTTGGTATGCCAGTGGTAATACCAATGACTCAAAAGCCAGCTCTCTTCTCACCAAGTTAATACTGAATTGGTGTTGTTGCAGAACTTTATAGAATGACACCTTTCTGGAGATGCCCTTTTCCTGATGACTTTCAGAAATGTGTTTCTGGTTTTTGAATGATCTTCTGTTTTTCTGTCCCAGAAAAAGCAAGACTAAAACTTTCTCTGTCTTTAGGTGTAGAGGCATTTTTCATTCCTTCCTTCACTCCAATCATGGCTGTATTTTGTGTGTTAATTTGAAAACTCCAGAGAAGTATAAATAAAGCATTATAGGAAAGTAAAGATACTTGAATTTCATTGAAGTCTCTACAGCAGTGTGATACATTACTTGTGCAGATTCCTGGGGAAAAGTAACACATCTGTGTCTAATATTGGTAGCTGTTTTGCAATCTGTTAGGGAGATCAAGGAGAAATTGAGTTTATGGGAGTTTGGGGATTCCAAGCTATAAAGTCTAAAACTTTATAACAAAATATATAATGTTCCCTACAAAGCAATAATGTACGCTAAAATTTGATGGCATCCTTCTGGCAGTACTCTACATATTTTAATACATAATGTGGGCATTGTCAAATCCATGCTCAAATAATAACTCCTAGTTAAAGCAAGCAATATCCAACTTAATTCAGACATATCCTCCTTTTTCAACAATGCATTTAGTGCAGTCAGAATCAAAAGACTTTAAAAAACCCTTTTTCTGGGACTTTTTGACACCTACAGCCCAGTCAAAACTCCTGCAAAGTCACTGTGTCTCTGGTGCTGTGAGCTCAGATCATGCATGTGGCAGACTTGAAAATCATCTGATTTGGGCTGCATGAACGGATTCTGCACAGGTCAGAGTCTGTCTGCACTGGCAGGTTTATGATGCCCAAAAGTGCTGGGTTTACCCACACAGACAGTATACACGTACATGCATGTGTGTATCATACACATATTTGCATGTGCATATATATATATGGACACATATATATATATATATATATATACAGAGGCATACACACACTTACATACATATGTAAGTGTCTTTCTCTCGGGAAAACTCTAAATAGAGATAGAACAAATCAAAATCCAGTGTGCTATCAAACAATCTAATTCTAGTCAACAACGTAAGTCCCAATGGATGATCACAATGCTTCCTTTTGCTATTGCAGTCTGTTTCCCCTTCTCCTTTCCAAATTTGTATGTATTTCACAAATTCTGCAGAGTGAGGAATTGCTCAGTGTTCAAAATTTGCTGTTATTAATTCCCAATGTGAATAACTTAGTCATTAAGATTAAGTATTGCAATGTCACTCGTCTACTTACCCTTGTTGCACCTTTTTTGAGTGCTCTGTTAAGGATGTTTTTCAGAATAAAAATCTGAATTGTCAATTTTGATTCTAGAATTTATTTGATACATTTTTGTATTCTGTAGCTGCACTGAGCTGCTAAAACTATGTTTGGTCCTTAAGGCCAAAGCTATTTTTTGGAGCCAAAAGCTAATGAAGATCTGGAATACAAAGATAATTCTTAATTTGATTTCCTCTTCCCCTGTTCCTAACTGTTCTGCCTCTATTTTTCTTAGTAGCTCAACTAAAATACACCTACTTCAGCGCTCAGTTCTTGGGTGTACTCCAGAATATTGAACAAAATTCAGTGACTCTGGGGCAGTGAAAGCAAATAATGAAGATTAACAATCATGATTCTTCAAAGACAAAATGTGCAAAGATAAATATTATTTTTGGTTCACTATTTGCAAGCTGTATGTTGAGGAGTCAAGCATATGCTACATTTTTGGAGAACAGAAAATTTCCTTTCTTTGATGTAGCTGTTCTGTAATGTGACAGTTGTACCAAAATGCTTCACCCAATATCTTTAGTCTTCGCGAAGATGTCTATATCTTTTTGTGCATTTGCAATGAATTATATTTGTACTTAATTAGAATAATAGAATCATAGAATCATTTTGGTTGGAACAGACCCTCAGGATCATGGAGTCCAACCATAACCTAACCTACCTCTCGCACTAAACCATGTTCCAGAGAACCTTGTCTAAACACCTTTTAAACAGCTCCAGGCATGGTGACTCACCTTCTGGCACCCACGGACAGCCTGCACGTGTGTAGGACAGAGCTGTTTAGGAAGTGAGGTGTATGGAGTGACAGTAGCAACTGCAGAAGGTAGGTATAGATGCAACAACCAGTAACATGGGCAGTGGGGCCCGTATGTATCTTCTGTTAGGGTCTTACATTATCTCCACCAAATTCTGCATACAGCTTAGCAAACAATCACCAAGGCTGACTGGCTTTGGTTACATAGCTAGCTCTGTTTATATCTAAAAGGCATCCACATTTGTAACACTTTCTGTAAGTCTGGCACAAGGTCAGCTTCCCCTTGAGGGCAGTGGGACTGGGAAAGGCTGAGAGGAGGGCAGGGAGGAGATGGATTTGAAAACAGGAATCTGGCTGTCATGGCTGCAGAAGTCAGGCCATGCTGTGGATTCTTTGGCACTCTTTTATTTCATACTGTTGTGGTCACTCAAAGCACAAAAACTGCTAGAAGAATATTGCTGCTCCATTTGTCTTTTCTGGAGGGCAACAGAACCCCACCATTTTCTATGGCTGAGGCTGAAGGCAGCAGAAAGAGGATTTCTTGCCTGTCATAAATGGAAAGGCATAAAGGAGGAAGGTTTCATTTGCCTCCTGGAAGCATCCTTTCTTCTGCATGGCCGAAAATTACTTATGAAATAATTGAAATAGAAATCAGTATGCACCCACAGAGCTCTGGGTGACTAGGAAAGGCTGTGTATCCATGCTAAGGATGTGCAAATTCTAAGGAAGCCTGGGAACAGCTTTCAGTGACTAAGCCTAATTTTGCAGAGTCTTTGAGGCTTTTCTCTCAGAGCCAACTTTTCCTTATTTGATTATGAATTAAATAATCATCTTAAACAAAACTTATTTTGACAGCTTATGAAAGAGCAGGAAAAGAAGGCGAAGCATTCTCTATTGTTGATGTAAATTTATCAGTGATTCAGAACATAACTATCATTTTATCTTCGAGTCTACAAACTCAGTGACAGAAGACAAATGATCCTTCCCAATGAAGCTGATTCATATTGGTGGAAAATCCAAGGGTTAAAGTATCTTTACTTCCACCCAGCTTTTCAAGATCATAAATGGGATCATAATGAATTATAGATCCTTCTCATTATCAAGTAAGTTCTAGGTACTTTTACCCTGGTCTTTAAAAACTGAAATTTGCACTTGCTTGTTGCTCATGACAGAGGGTTGCAGATGCTCTGGGTAGATTCAGCTCCTGTGGCATCTTGAGGAAGAACTAATTTTCACTTGTCATCTGTTTGTTGCTCATTTTTCTCAAACAGATGGTCACATTTCTCGAAGGTTTTTAAATGTGACAAAAGTGACAGACATGATTTGGAGATGTTTCATTCTGTGATGTGTTTGGGATTGTCCCTTCTGAAATAAAGTCTGATTTACTTTTACAGAAGGCATGCATTAGTGTATGCTTCCTCTTTTAATCTGGATTTGAATTTTCAGTAGATCTTAGCATATGTGTATATGTGCTAACAGATACAGAATTATCATCTGGCTGGGGTCTTTGTGGACCTGGCTAGTAGAATACTCTAGGTGAATGGGTGGCCACTGCCTTCTGAAAGAGCACTTGAGAATGACTCTTCTTAATATTGAATGTGATCTAGGAGAAATGGAGACAAGAGCGAAGAGAAGCAAGTGCAGATTGTTTGCACACTGGCTGGTGCTGTGAGATGGACTATTAAAGCTCTGTGAAATGGAAACTCTTTGGGGTAGTCACAATAAAAGGTGCTTAAGTGGAACTTTACCCTTTTCCTCCTTTGGAGGCTGGTGATCACAGAAGTGAGACAGATTCCCAAATATGAATCTGAACAGGGAGAAGTTGGTCCAAAAGGAACAGCAGCAATTCCTGGAAGTCCAGGACTTATAAGTCTCCCTGGGGCAGCTGTGAGTTTAAATTGCTACTAATTAAATACAATCAAGTCAGCCAGTTTTGCAATCGATATGGATGGATGTGAAACTTGGGATTTAATTTAACATGGATAGTCATAAAGCAGCTAAGAAATAGAACTATCATAATTTTAATTTCCTGCTTTCTGCAGGGCTATGCAAGTCTACCAGGACACCATGGACAGAAGGTACTGAGAAATACAGTTTCGCATGAGGCTTACCTTTAAACTGAGGATTAGACACTTTGATTTTTAGGTAACAGTACAGTCAGAACAGGGCAATTAAGATTAAAGTGGAGAGGAAATGTATTTCGGAGGTAAACAGATATGGAAAACAAATTAGGAAATTAGCAGCAACTTGGAAACGTGGCCGATTTCTAAGTGTAAATGTGCGTGGCTGTAGGAAAAAAAAAAGTGCATAAAATACAGAAGACAATATTGGTTTTTTCTCTTTATTTCTCCCTTCTTAGGTCAGCGCTGCTGGCTGGGCCTGGAGACCCACAGGTCCCACAGAGCCACACCCCGCATTGGTCATTCCCACCTCCTTCAGGGTGTTAAATGCTTCCATGGAGTGGAAATGATGCCTGTACACCAGGGCTGCAATTCGTTCCTGACTCTTATAAACCCATCGAGGGGAAATCTCCTGACTCTTTAAATCAGTGGAAAACTTCTTGTATTATTTGCCTTATGATGATGAGAAGTGAAACAAAGATTCAGAGAGCTTCAGTTCTTTGCATATTCAAAATGTCTATTTTTTTTTACCTCCACAAAACCTGGTGATTGCCTGAGTCCCACGCTGTCAGCACTGCCTGCCCATGCCATGCTGTCCGTATGCGCAGACGTGCAGGCCATGGGCATCTGGAGCTCCTGTCAGTGCACTAAGGCCAAGCTCGAAGTGTAAGTTGAAAACTGGGCTCAAAAGAGTTGTGGAGAGGTTTATTTTCCTTGAATTAGCGACAATGTAGAGAAACCCTTAAGTAGGATGTAAATCTTTTGCCTGGGGCTGTGAATGATACCTCATGGTATCGAATAATACAATCTTGACTATTTAACAGTGTGTTTAATTCAATTTGTAGTCCTCCAATGCCCCTCCTCAGCAAATGCCTGTTGAAATAATGCCATAGCCTAACAATTATGAACCAAAGCTCGAGAATTCTTTATCTCTGCCACTCAGCTATGAAGTAAGAATAATTTTGGGTAAGCCCCAAAACATTTTGTGATTTGGTTTTCCTGTGTATATCATTGGACTAAATATATTGAATCTAAGAGGATATGTTGAATAATAGGAATAAATACATAAACATAGTACATGTTAAAATGCTATGAAATTTACAAATTAAACTTGCCATTCAAGAGCTAGACACTTTATTTAGATATTAAGAAAAATGTATTGTTTTCAAAAATTTTAATGAGTAAATGCCATCGGAATTGTTATCTTAGTAAGTATCACAGAGAAGAAGCACCCGTCATTTAGAGTAGAAATGATTGAAATTATTACGATTTTTTTTTTAAAAGGGGCATTTATGGAGACTTCTAAAGGCTTTCTATGCAAGAGGTTTTCTTCCAGCTTTAGGGAAAATTTGGTCTTCCAGGTATATATGCTAAAAGATGAACGCTTATAATGAGATTAAACTAAAATATTGTTTTAACTGTTTCTGTGTTTATAAGTTTTACTGTCTTTTCACACTCACTGCTCTATGTCTTTTTTTTTTGTCAACCACATATATTTATTATATTTTTCATCTTATACAGACAAGAGTTCTGAAAAAATATCAGTGATCCTCCACCACCTTCATCATCATAATGGATAATTTGTAGGTTGTTTGGATCTCAGCGAAGACGCTAAATAATAATTACACATAATGAAAGTTGGTATGTAAACCAGTGAGAAGTAACAGGGGTCTGAAATTAGGTGCAATATCACAGAATGTTAGGGATTGGAAGGGACCTCAAAAGATCATCTAGTCCAATATCAACATTTGTATTTTATTTTAAAGGGAGAAAAAGGCACTGAAGGAACTGTAAGTAAATAAATGGTTTTGGATCCATTTGTTCCTTTCTCTCTACTTCTATTGTATTCATCTAACCTGAACTCCTTGCAAAAACAATTGAATAAAGCCAGGAAGAGCTAAATAACTGTTCCAATGGTGTTACAGCAAGCCATAATTTGTTATACAAAGTGCAACTAAAAGTGAGTTATTTGTTTAGGAAAGGAGACAAAGGACTGCACAAGCTTGAAGGTGCCATGAATGAAGCAGAAGAGGGAAGAGCGGATGCCAAGACCACTACAGGGAGAAACATTCTCCTGGAGCCGGTGATTTGCCTGGCATCACCCCATCTGTGGGACCACTTGTGGGACTTGCTGTTCTTTTTAACTTAAAATACCACAAAAGGTAACAAATAGTTAGGGTGAGGAGGAGATATATGAAATTGAGCCAATACAGCAGGAAATCATTATAATGAACACCACAGAAGGATCAGAATGGGAACAAAGCTAGCAAAAAGTTATTCCTTAGGCCGGTGAAAATGCATTAGAGAAGATCTCTGGCTCACTGAATCTGAATTTAACTTTACAAGAAAATTAATCGAAACTGATAAGATCACAGACATTTTCTTGTAAATTTTTTCCCTATTTTTGTAAAAGCCATGTGTAAAAATAGCCCCGCTTGAGTATTTGGAGTATAAACATCATTTTAGCCTTAGCTGGATACTAGAAAAGGGCAGTGCAGCCAAACATTGTTAACCAGATAATTACAGGAAATTTAGGAGGCGTTTTGGTGGGATTTTCTGGTGGAACTGTTTCTGCTTTATTTTCCTAATGTTCCTAAAGCTCTTTAACTACAGGCACTACCTTTTCCACAAACTCTTGTAATTATAAGTGTGTGAAAATGTTCTTAGAGCAAAAATCAACTTTTGCAGACAGCAAGAGGAAGAAATGTGCTAGCAGCTGCCCCCTCTACAGAACCGTGCCAATGGGTTCTCCAGGACCTAGGGGTATTCCTGGATATCCCAGGCAAGAGGTAAGTGTAGTGGGAGAGAAAAATAGGCCCATTTCACAAATCTAAATGTAACTGAAGCACTGAGTGACATGGAACATGAAGTGTAAGGAACAGGAAAGGCTTGCTTTATTGTAATGTTATATGTGATTTCATTCTCACTGAACTAAATCTGAAGTGAATTTTCCATTTCCTTCAATAGGAATCAGGGGAATTTGTTTTCCATACAGGGAAAAGATATAGCTATGGAAGAAATTAGAAGCCTGTAAAACAAAGTAAAATGCCCAAAGCAAGTGCTTGAGAGGATTACTTTAACCTTGAGAGACAGTGAAGTTATAGTAAAATACTAGATATATCCATTTTAATGCTATTACAAGCTGAGCAATAATTTAATAAACTTTTTTTTTTTTTTTAAATTACCCCTGAATGATATGCAACAGTTTTAGAACTTTATTTGAATCTGTATTTTCAAGAACTCTGAAAGCAAACTGTGAGTTATAATCAGGGTATTCATCTCCCACTGATCTACAGGGTCTTGAGGGACCATAATTTACCTTTCCCTTTCTTGTGGGACCTTTGAGGGATCATAATTTCATTATATACAGTTTATTAGTATTTTCTATATACCACAGAATACCACAGAAGAGTAAGTTCCAAAATACATTTTTTATTTGAGTTGTTATGTTCATTATTGTGCTGCAGCCAAAACCTTGCATGATCTACAAGAAGAGGGAAGGTTTAAAAAGTTATCAGCAAAAATATCTGATTTATTTCTTTTTGCCTTCATATATCTTCATATATGTTGATAATATATCTTTGTCACTGTGTTGCTGACCACTGCCTGCAATGTCATGGACTCTAAACAAGTAAGATTTATTTTCGAAATCTAGAGTTAAATACCATAGTAATGAGGTATTTTTAGTGATACTTTCCAAAGACAAAGTACGCATTTGAAAGTGGAATGAAATGCAGGGGATTGCATGCCAGGTTTGGAAAACAGGCAAAAATAACCTCATTTCACCTTCCGAATTTCAGGTTACCAATTCATAGAGATATAAAATTATATTAACCGAACTGTATTACAAGTAATTTAATACGACTGAAAGTACCCATCTAATTTTAACTCTTCTTCCCCCCTTGCTCCGACTCCCCACAATACACATTTCCGTATGTGTAGACCACAGTGCCAAACTGAAAGCACACAATGTTATCTCCGTTTTCTTGCCATGCAATTAAAAGTCTGAGGTTTTGTTATTGTTTTTGGATTTTATTGGTTTTGTCCTTTTAAACAAACTTTGAGTTTATTTTATGCCATTTCTTTGCTCTAAACAGTCTTTGTTTTTCTAATCCCTTTGTTTTTCCTGAGTGTTTTTCCTTTAGTGTTGCCTCTCCAATGCTGCTGCTGTGGGCCCTCTGCTTTATCCCCCTTCAGGGAGAAGTCTTCCCTATGTCATTACACCTTCAAGACTCATGTTTCAAATGTGACATGTGAGCAGAATAATCATTCATCCCCCAACCTCCCTAATGCCTTAACTTAATCTCTGCCCAGATGTAAACCCGTTGGAAATCATACTAACACAGAATCATGCTGGGAGGTGATGCAGAGCACTGCTGCTTGTGGGACTGGGGAACTTTGTGTCCACAACAGAACAAGCCATGGTCAGGTTCACACCATCAGCTCTCAGCTGTCACAGTTTAAGCACTATTCTGAATAAAACAGGCTTCTGCAGATGCTGTGGCCCTTATTCTCACATGATGATTATCTAAAGCAAGAATCTTTGGCTCTCACAGGTATAACTAACCACACTAGGAAGTTCCCCTATAAAGTTCTACAGGTCTCGGAGGTTATTATTTGATTTTTTTTTTCCCTTCTCCAATGCCTTCTGTGTAAAGAAAAGAGCATTTTCAAAGAGTCTAGTTTATAAATAAAGACAAGCTGTACCTCTATACAGAATCAAATCACTGGTTTGTTTTTCCTACATTGAAAATCTGGACTGATTTCTACTGTTGTTTGTAATTTATGTTGTTTGATGTTATGGACGAGAATTAATCAAGGAGGAATTAGTATGAACTGAAAGAATGGATTTGCAGCAACATTAGAAATTTTACAGGGCAAACCTGAGTTGAGAGGAATTGATGGGAAGTATGGGGCAGAAAGATTTTATGGTGATTTTGGTGATCCTGGAAAATAGAGACTGAAATGTGGAATATCTTTCAAAGACTTTATATATTGTCTTCTGCTCAGTGAATTTCGAGTTCAAAGTTTATGAAAAATGAACTGGTTTCCACTTAAATATAAACACTAAATTCTTTATATTCATTACATTTTAGGTGAGTGTGGTGAAAACAGAGATAAAGGTTTTGGACTAGTTGGCTTTGAAGGTAAGCAAGGCCTAAGAGGCAAGTTTTCTTCTTGAAATGTTGATGGTTGAGGAATCAACAGACTTATACAACAAGAACTTTTGTTTGCATTGCAAAATGATTGATAGATGTAAAAATAACATTGTACACATATGTGTACTAAGAAGAGCCTTGTATGATGGTCTGTTACCAAAGCCACGAGATACATTCAGTTTACTGTGAAACTGGAGTTATCAGAGATCCACCTCAAACATGGCCCTATTTTTCTCATGTGGTTTTTTGGTCAAAATTTTTTGTCCCCTATCTCCCCTTTTTTTGCAGCAAAGATGCACCTTCCCCTTCCCCCACCCCCAGCAAAGCCTGCTTCCTTAAAATAAACCAAAACAACAACAAACAAACAAAACCAACCAACAAACAGACCAAAACAGAGATTTTTTTTCTGTTCCCTGTTAAGCCCTTGCACAGGACTGCCATGAGGAATAATAAATGTGAAGAGACCA
This sequence comes from Nesoenas mayeri, assembly GCF_963082525.1. Taxonomy (NCBI): domain Eukaryota; kingdom Metazoa; phylum Chordata; class Aves; order Columbiformes; family Columbidae; genus Nesoenas; species Nesoenas mayeri. The sequence goes on along the minus strand of NC_137544.1, from coordinate 26,394,148 downwards.
TACTAAGTGTATTTAGCTAGGCATTCTTTGTTCTGAGATTTGTCCTTTGTATTTCTTATCGTGGGATATCAGGGAGGAATCAACAGCAAAATTGACTATTTGGGTGGTCATTTGCACTATTTACTTCATGAAACCCTAGGACAGAGATTTTCTTTCTTGCTTGTAGTGTTTATTTGCATGGAACTACGTTGTTTATGCTGCTTGCCACTCTCTATGCATGGCCCAGGGGTGGGTAGCTGGGAAAAGAACACAATACATATCAGGGCAGGGAGAGTGGTATTTTGGGGAAGCTTTATAGTCTAAAGTATGGGACTGGCAAGCAGAAAATCTCTTAACATTCCTGATTATCGTTTATCAGACACAGCCCGGCAAATTACAGCTTCAGGTAAGTTATTACCAATTCTTGGCCTCCTTTTCCTTATCTGTAAGATGAAGTTTATATGATACTTTCCAACAGATCTTCACAGCAGGAAGAACATCAAATTGCACAATGGCCACTGTCCCCCAGCTCTTCTATAAAGCAACCTTTTTACTCTCAGTTACAGCTGTAAGGAAAATACATACAGGAGAATATGAACATAATCAGTGTGTAATACTCCTGTATCTCCAGGACCAAACTGGTGCTCTCTCCACTTCATATTCCTCAGTTGGAGTTCTTTCTTATGTGAACCACCAATTTGTGACTCTCTTTCTTTTCCTGTCATGTACAGAATATCAAAGCTGCTCTTCCTTGTTGGTGTTTGAAACCCTGCACGGCATGACTGTCCTGATCCTGGTGTGGAACAAACCAGCAAACACAAACAAAAAGGTTGCAAAGTGCACCAAACATTGTCCACTCTCCTCAAGATCTTCTGCTGTGTAACAGCAGACCAGACACAGTTCATGCTTATTAATGCACAGGTGCATGAGGTCTGGAGAAACAAGACCATGGGGTTCGCCAAGGCATAAGTTCATACAGCTACTTCATTTGCTGTTCTGGCTGCCAGACTTGTTGCTGTGGAAATGATAGCTGAGATATTGCATGTTTTTTTTCAGATCTATCTTCCTCCAGCTTGAATTAAGGTTTTCCCTGATGAACCATAAACTTGAAGCTACTGGACAAAGGGAAATGGGGGTTTAATCCCTTTAGCTGCTAGCAGACATCTCTCTGTTCTGGTCTTATTAGGATCTCTCTCCGCAGTGGGACTATCAAGGGAGGAAGAAAGCTGGGAATAACAACTGTTCCCAAATTTTCTGCTTGGAGATGTCAGGCAAACTGGAGACACAAATTTGCAAGTGACATAAGACTGAGTAACGGGGATTAGGAGCAATCAGGCAGGAAGGATCAGCTGGTTCAAGGAGGTACAGGAGCAGATTGGCTGTTGGTGAATGCAGGAGTTTTAAAGCTGCTTCAACAAGACAGGTGAGGATGTTTCAGTGTTTTTCCAAAGCTATCTTATCTGGTTTAGAGATTTTTATTTCTGGGTCAAGTAGAAGTCAGAGAAGCAACTAATAAAATTGTAGTCTGCTCTGAACCGCTGTGTGTGTGCTAGAACTGGCCAGGACTGAATGCCATTTTTTTTCAGGACAACTGTATTTTGTGATCTTAACCTCACTTCAGCAATGCTGCAGAAAAAATTCCTTCCACTTTGGAAGCAAAAGTTATAAGTGAGTCAAACTGCCTGATGTGATGGTTGGCTGAAGAAAATAAGATGAAAAATTATTTGTTAACATAGAGGCACAACACACCTTGAAGGTTTGCAGTATAACCACGGTCTTCTGCAAATCACAACTATCACAACCTGTTCAACTGACGGATGATAGAGATCTAGTGAAAATAAAGTTGCATTAATCAATTCAGCTTTTGTAGGAATACATATGTATATAAACAAAATTAATTATATGCATTGTGATCAGACTGTAATCAATAATTTCTCCTGAAAGAGCTGTCCTCTATTCTTCATTTGAGAGAATGGGAGAGTGGTATGCATTTATACTTTAGTTTAATAAAATCTTAACATCTCAGTTTTCCCTGTCTCATTGAAGAAAAGTTCAGCCCATAGAAGGGCCTCTGTATCTGCTGTCTGAATGTGTAACAGGTACAGAATGTGTAACAGAGACCTTTAATAAGCTTCATTGTGAGTCCTAGTCCTGCCAACACTAAATTGTTCACACAACTGTTATGGCTGTCACACATAAAGATTGGCCAAGCTAGGAGATGATTTCAGAGCCTGACCTTGTTCAGTCTTCTGTAATGCCCTCCTTTTTTACATCTGGTATTTGTGGTGGAAAAGAAAGCAATGGCTTGGATTGTTACATTTTTATATGAGTTTTAATGTGTTTTAAGAAGCCTTTTAGATGGAAGATGATTGTAATTTCTATTTTAACCCAAAATGTCCTTCATAAGAATATTTTCCATGTTGGAAAGTAAAATTTTCCAATGTTAGGAAAAAACCCAATTCAAGCCTGATTGCATTTATTATAATAGCACTTCAGTTAATCGCTCAGAGCACGGAATAGATAACACTGCCTCAGGAACAGATTTTAGATCTTTTGCTGACTTCAATATGTGGAACTAGGTGTTCTTATTTCATTATATTTGAGCTGCTGTTAGGAAAAAAAAATCAATTTCTGAAGAGCTTTTATCAGGCAGCTGTTACTGGAGTGTCCTCTCCGTTTCACTAAGATGAATCAGTTTTATTCAACATTACATTGTATGGCAAAGAAATATTTTCATCTCTCTTTCACAGATGTGAAACTGAGGAATAAAAGGACCATGGTGGGAAAAAAGAGCCACTACCATGGTGTTAAAAAACACACTAACCCCTCTGAAACTTATGTTCCAGACTACTTAGCTTTATACAATCCATTGTCCCTGTTCTGCCCATCAGACCTTTTATCTGATACTCACTCTAGGAAGCTCAGGCTTGGTGGCTGCTCACTGAGACCATAATATTGGCTGTCTGCTCAGAATTACACAGACAAGGACATGTTTTCTAGGAAATGTTTTACAACAAACCCTAAGGGGAGTTTTCATAGGAGCTATCCACTGGGTGGCAGAAGGAGATCAGAAAAAACTTATTCAAACATAAAGAACATGAGAGATGCATAAATCTAGCCACCATTTAAACTGTTTTGTAACAGCACTATATGAATCTTCCACCTGAGCTGGATGTATTTGATTACAACATATCTCATGAGATGATAACACATTGGAAAGCCTTTTTTCACTCTTTTCTCTTTTCTATATGTAAGCAGAAGTAGACTTGTGCATGCCCACATTCTCATCCCTTCTTTCCCCTTCACCTGACCAACTACAGGAGAGCATTTTCAGAGGGGAGGAAAGCCTGGGCTGCCCTCCCACTCCTCCTTTTCTTCCCACCCTTTTTGGTGGAGAACACTGCTGCTGGAGCTGGAGGCTTTGCTGTGCCCTCTGACCTGCTGCTCTTCTTCTGCTCCCACCTTGAGCAGAACTTGCTGCTTTGGAAAAATGACCTGAGGAGGTGTCTTAAACCTTCACCTACTCCAGCAATGCCACAGCTACAAAAAAATTGTCAGATCTGAGGATCCCTTCCCAAGGCACACATACTCAGGCGGTCCGGGTCCTTGCATTGATTGCTCTTACCTGTTCCTTTGTCTTGCCTGAGCTTGTAACTCAAGGCAGATTTGCCATCTTAAGGGAGGAGTTAGATCAGCTGTAAAATAGCAGTTGACTAGCTAAGATAATTAGATGAGAGCTGATAAACTGAATAGTGATAAACATTCCCCCCTCCTCACCCCTGTAACTGTTAGTACCCCACAAGTTTTAGGTGAGTGCAGTGAAAACAGAGGTGAGGGAAACAGAGGTTATGGACTAGTTGGCTTTGAAGGCAACCAAGAGCCAAAAGGTAAGTTTTCTTCTTGAAATTTTTCACGATAACAATAAATTTAAAACAGAGCCTACATGTTTCCTTTCATATGCTTCTGTGAGAAGGAGACCTGCCTAAGTTAATTTTCTTTTATTCAGTATGCTTCTTGTGTGTGTGTGCATCCTGTTAAAATAACTGAACAGCATTCCTCTTTGGCAAATAATATGGCATAAATAATCTGTCCACTGTAAAGCCCCCAAATCTTCAGACTGACCCAAGGGATCCTGACGCTTTAGAAGAATATATTATTTTGGTTCACCTCTTGTATTTTTTTTTTTTTTTTAATGCCTCCTGTACGATACATGTGAGAAAGAAAAAAAACCTAGTGATGTTACTGCTTAGGATTTTTTACAGAGGATTTGTCCTTGCTGCCAAAATTTGTCCTTTACCTCTGCCTATTCCTTTGCCCTTCAAACAGCCATGCTTCAAAACTCCCTCTGTTCCCCTTCTCTACTCTTTCTGGTGCTCCTGGTTTATTCTACTGCCTGGGCAGGGGAAAGATGCAGTAACCAGTACAGTGAGTCCTTTGAACTGAATGTCCAAGAATGTCTCTATTATGTGTTTTATTATCTGAGGCTGTGAGGACTTTGGCTTTAACAGAAGTGCCACCTGGCTGGTGGGCAGAGCATGTGGTGGAATCGGCTGAGCTCAGCATCTGGAGGATTATGTCTAACCATGTGTAGTGTGATTGATCTGGAGGGCTTTTAATTTACAAGGGTAGTTCCCAATAGTGTATTTCTAGCACTCTTTCTTTAGAAGACAAAGGATGCCAAGTTGTAATAACTAAAATGAGGTCAGCCTTATCAGGCCTAAGCTATTTGACAGCACACTTTGAAATCTCTGCAATGAATTGGATTAATAGGACAAACTGCAAGGTAAAGGGGCCCAAGATAGTTGGTTAGTGTTCAGGGACTGCTTCTACCAAGCTCAAGATCAGAGCATCCCGACACGTAGGAAGTCAAGGAAGGGAGCCAGGAGACCTGCGTGGTTAAACAGGGAACTGCTGGGTAAGCTCAGGTGGAAGAGGAGACTTTATAGATCATGGAAGGAGGGGCTGGCCACTTGGGGAGAATATAAGGTTGTTGTCTGAGGGCGCAGGGAGGCAACTAGGAAAGCTGAGGCCTCCTTAGAATTAAACCTGGTGGGAGGGGATGAGGAAAACAGAAAGAGCTTTTCCAAATACATGACAGATAAAACTAACACCAGAGGCCATGTAGGCCCACTGATGAACGAGGTGTATGCTCTGGTGACAGAAGATACAGAGAAGGTAGAGTTCCTGAATGCTGCCTTTGTCTCTGTCTACTCTGCCAGAAGCTGTCCTGAGGAGCCCCGTACTGCTGAGGCTCCAGAGGAAGTCAGGACAATGGAGGAGTCTGCCTTGGTTGATGAGGACTGGGTTAGGGAGCAATTAGGCAATCTGGACATCCATAAATCCATGGGTCCGGATGGGATGCACCCACAGGTGCTGAGGGAGCTGGCTGAGGTCATTGCTGCACTGCTTTCCATCATCTTTGCCATGTCTTGGGAAATGGGAGAGGTGCCTGAGGACTGGAGGGAAGCAAATGTCACTCCAGTCTTCAAAAAGGGCAAGAAGGAGGACCTCGGTAATTGTAGACCGGTCAGCCTCACCTCTGTCCCTGGGAAAGTGATGGAACAACTTATCCTTGGTGCCACCTCAAGGCATATCAGGGATAAGAGGGCCATTAGGGGCCACCAAGGGAAGTCATGCTTGACCAACCTCATTGCCTTTTATGAGGACATAACGAGGTGGATAGGTGATGGCAGGGCAGTGGACGTGGTCTACCTTGACTTCAGCAAAGCATTTGACGAAGTCTCCCACAGCATCTGTACAGCTAAACTGAGGGTCTGGACGGTCAGGTAGTGAGGTGGACTGTGAACTGGCTGAATGGAAGAAGCCAGAGAGTTGTGGTCAATGGGGCAGAGTCCAGTTGGAGGCCTGTATCTAGTGGAGTGCCTCAAGGGTCAGTACTGGGGCCTGTATTATTCAGTATATTCATCAGTTATTTGGATGAGGGAACAGAGTGTGCTATCAGCAAGTTTGCTGATGACACCAAGCTGGGAGGAGTGGCTGACACACCAGAAGGCTGTGCTGCCATCCAGCGGGACCTGGACAAACTGGAGAGTTGGGCGGGGATAAAATTAATGAAATCTAACAAGAGCAAGTGTAGACTCTTGCATCTGGATAGGAATAACCCCAGGTTCCAGTATAAGTTGGGGAATGACCTATTAGAGAGCAGCATTGGGGAAAGAGATCTGGGGGTCCTGGTGAACAGCAAGATGATTATGAGCCAGCACTGTGCCCTTGTGGCCATGAAGACCAATGGCATCCTGGGGTGTATTAGAAGTGGGGTGGTTAGTAGGTCCAGAGAGGTTCTCCTTCCCCTCTACTCTGCCCTGGTGAGACCACACCTGGAATATTGTGTCCAGTTCTGAGCCCCTCAGTTCCAGAAGGACAGGGAACTGCTGGAGAGAGTCCAGCGCAGGGCAACAAAGATGATTAAGGGAGTGGAGCATCTCCATTATGAGGAAAGGCTGAGGGAGCTGGGTCTCTTTAGCATGGAGGAGACTGAGGGGTGACCTCATTAATGTTTACAAATAATAAAAGGTGAGTGTCATGAAGATGGAGCCAGGTTCTTCTCGGTGACAACCAATGGTAGGACAAGGGGTAATGGGTTCAGACTGGAACACAAGAGGTTCCACTTCAATTTGAGAAGAAATTTCTTCTCAGCAAGGGTAACAGAGCACTGGAACAGGCTGCCCAGGGGGGTTGTGGAGTCTCCTTCTCTGGAGACATTCAAAACCCGCCTGGACACATTCCTGTGTAAACTCATCTAGGTGTTCCTGCTCCGGCAGGGGCATTGGACTGGATGATCTTTTGAGGTCCCTTCTAATCCCTGGCATTCTGTGATTCTGTGAACTGTTGAATCGTGTTCTGGCATTACTCTTACTCGATTTTTTTAAACTAATTGTTTATCGCAATTTATACTACTTTAGACACCACTGCTAGATGTACACAGCACTATGAAAGTTTATGTGTTTTTTTTTTCCTGATCCTCTGGGTATAGATTTTTAGATAAAACTACATATATCTGTATTTTAACTAGTCTTTGAATTAAGATCTGAAGATACAATACCACTGAACATGCATAGTGGAATTTCACAAAAGTCTGTGTTTTTTGTAAATTTTATACACAACTTGCTTTATCCATATTTGAAAATCAGTAGAAGTTGGTAAATAAAAGTAAGCACTTTGCAAACACATGTCATATGTGCAAATACTGTACTCTTTTTTTAAAAACTCAACGATAATAATCCTCATATAAACAACAAGAGTAGCGGGGGAAATTTCTTGGATATCACTTAGAAAATACCCAGTTTTAAAATCTGAATGGAAATTGGAATATTACTAAAACACCTCAAAAATGACTGCAAGTACATCTTGTCAATATTTAATTTTAATGATGTGTAAAATGCTCCTCACAAAATATGCTTGAAATAAAAGGAGCATGCCAATATAACACACTGAAAAAGAAAGAAAAAAATGTTAAAGACATTAAATATACAAGAAGAGAGCTCTGGTATTGTGGATGGGTGGGTTTGTTTGTTTGTTTGGGTTGGTTGGTTTGTTTGTTTTTGCTAAATTTTAAATTCTAAACATATAGCTGAGCATATTCACAGTGTCCTACTGTATTTAAATGTCACAGTCAAACGTTTATTTTCCACCCTTGTTCTATGTAGTAAGGAGAATTAGAATTTAAGACTCAGTTATTTGGATGGAACTATTTTTTATTCATGGAACGCATAGAATTATCTTTATTACCCTCTGTGCTATTTTGTTTTTGTTGTTCCCTTCACTGTTTAAAGAAACAGCAGAAATGCAAGACAAAGTTTAGCCAAATTGGAATATAATTAATTTTCACAAAAACTGTACAGAGCACCCATGGGCTAATGCTATTAGTCCAAGAGAAGTTATTGTCTTAATGACATTGTATGATGCTGACATGGGCTTTGGAAGTGCACTCATTTACAAAACTGCTTCTAGTAACTTGAGCATATACATTTTCCAAGGAAATAGTCCAAATTTTCCAAATTAAAAATGTTGAGTGGAAGGACATGCTGGAATCGGAGAAAAAAGACGGGGTGTGGGAAATGTTAACTCACAGAGCAATTGAGTAATGCCGGTTGGTCCCTGTCCCATTCCCCACTGACCTTTCAGTAAGAGAACCCTGGGATGACTCACTCTGCGGTCCCACCTCGGCACTTCGCCTCCTCTCCCTCCCTTTGGGGCTGCTGAGAGGTGGCAATGGCAGTCACCTGCATTCGGCTCTTTTTCTATTTTTTTTTCCCCCCCCAGCTCCTATGAAAAACTATCCCTCCCCTTCCCCTCGGTTAAGGTAGAATTCAGCATATTGCCATGTAAAATTACACTTGTTCAAAAAGAAGCTCATTCTTGGATCTGTTTTATCTAAGGTTCACCTTAATGCATTTTTTTGAAGTTTCTTGAACTAAGTTTTGACTTTTCAACTACCATCCTTTTAATTATTTTGTGCCAGTTTACCGGAATGCGTGTACTACTGAGGAAAAACAGTTCAGTGTCACACAAAACATGTCATGTTTTCCTCATATGCCAAAGGGCAGTAACCAGTGATGATGACAAGAATATTAATGTCTGTTGATCCTGAAGGAAAGTATTATTGTTGTTCCACTTTCTAAGTTTCCAGAAATCAATTTCCCAAACACACTGAGATTTGATGCTAGAGTCACTATTTTATTGCACCAGTTTATTGCTGAACCTTGTGTAATAACAGGATGGACTTGATTATACTTAGAGCAATAGCCCTTGAAGCTACAGAACTGGAAAGAAAACTCATGCCTGTTCTCTGGGCTACCCAGGGTCCAGCAGACTTGAACAGGAGTCGGAAAATCAAGGAGAGGTTGCAGCGAGCCACTGGAGAGCCAGGCCAGCTGTGCAGCTCTGAGTCAGCATGTCAGCTCAGGAGTCGCTGTTTCCTCAAATGCAATTCAATTTTATGTAGTCTTCCCCCATTTTTTTTTTTCCTGCCTTCCCCCCATCCTTTTCATGTTTTTCTGTCTCTGTGTTCACATTTAAGCTCTTGAAACAGAAGGGGAAATAATCCATTTACTTAGTGGGAATTTGTGTGTGTTAGGCAGACTGAGAGGGGAAAAATTGCCATTTCTGGAGATGTCACAAGTCTGATATTATGGAGTCTTTCCAGGTATCTGTGTTAAAAATACCCACTGAATCTTAGACTCACACTGAGCATTTCTGATTAACTTAAATCTATAACGCACTTTGACAAAAATCTCCATTATCTATTTTTTATAATATAGTTATGCCTCTGTTTTCTACACTTTGACGGCTGTGTTTATGTTCATTAAATTACTGTAAGTGAATGGCTGACACTATTAGGAGCAGAGGTATAAAATCTTACAGTGGCTCTCTTTCTTGGAGCTGTTGAGAACAGCATCATAAAAACTGGGTACTTAAATATGTAGCATTAGAATAATGGAATAAGAATAAAAAGCCTGTGTTTCAGTTGTAAAATATCCTACTGGAAAACAACGCAAACTTTGATTAATTCCCAGCACCATTATCTGTAGTACTGGAAATCATGAGTTGTACTTTATTTGATATAAACTTATGTAGATACATGCATTTTCAGTAGAAAGTAAATATATAATCTCCTAATCTGATGGACTGTACAATATGATGGGAGCACTTTTCACATACATCTATAATATAATAATTCTAGAACTTTTGTATGGAAGGCTAGAGCATGAACTAGGCAGTTTACTTAGGTAGCAGTGTAATGCTGCTTAGCATTTTTTCACTTGCTTTCAAATTACAAATATTTGAAAAACCTGAACAAAGGCAAAAGCAGGAAAATGATACTCAGAGAAGAAGAGGAGGCTCCTAAAACCAAACCAAACCAAAGAAAATGAGACAAACAATGGGGAGGAAGGAAAGAAAGTGGAAGATGACCCTTTGTTTAAATCAAGTAATTGACAGGGAAATACATCCCCTGGATGAAATCTGAGCCCTAAGGAAACCTATAGTAGTTCAGTCACTGATTTTCAACAGGACCAGGTTTCATCCATACAAATTCTTTCTCTACGTCGAGAATCAATTTCGAGTATTGACCAGGCTACTGCACAGATACAGTATTTTCCAGTGTGTGACTTTGTCTTTACTCGCTTTGGCTTCTGTGGCTTTAATGACAGTGGCACATAGGTTATGATAAGAACTCGGATGTAATTAGTTCATAATTAGCACGAGAAAAATATTGCTTTTAAGGAGCACAGAAGGTTTTTTACTTGATATTTGAAAAGGCATGTAGCAAATGGGGCTATTTTACTGGTCTTAAAATTGAAAAACTGAAAAATATATTAAAGATTATCTGCTCTTTAAGTCAAAAGTGGATAAAATAATAGTAGTGAGCATAACATGCAATAAAAAATAAGGTTAGATAAGAAGAAAATCTTTTAACAATACTAGTAAACAAAATTGATAAGAGGTCACCTGGACAAAGTGGGAATTTTTTATTATTAGACATCCTTAAGAGTAACTTGGGCAAACAGCTCATGGAAATGATTCAGGACGGGGACTGATTTCTTGAGGCTTCTGACGTGCAGCCATGTTCACCTGCCCAATCAAGTTCAGCATTTGTTTACAGGTTTTGCCTGTCGTTGGACTGAGACTGATATGATTCAGCTTGATATTCTGAATGTTTCCATGTGCTTTATGGACTTTCCTACAGAGGAGGCAGCGTACAGCTGCTCAGGTAGCACATCTGACTTGGTCAGCTGAAAACCTTCTCTAGTGCTACTGAAAAGCCACTTTACGAAGTAGCTGTCATTCCCATGTTTGGGATGAAGTTATTCTCACTAGGTTTGTAGCTGAATATATAAATAACCACTTTTCACTTTCCACCATTGTGGTGTTATTTGAATGCATGTTTAGGCAGGTTGTGAATTCACAAACATCCTTGGAGTCACTTCAGAGTCTGTCATCTGCGTTCCTGTGAGTTCTGTTCCCAGTAGGTAAATATATGAAAAAAATGGAGGATCTCCATAGTAACCAAATAAGTGAGATTTTGTGGTTCTCTGATTCTTGGCCTTGGACAATTTTTGTTCTGTGCCTGTTGAACTTGATGGCTTTTTAAGATTTTTTTCAAAGTACAAACTTAACAGAAAACTTTGACTTATCACAGGTCTATGGCAAATAGTTGGGATGATTCTGGCACAGCATAATTTAGAAGTCACTTTCTCCTTCAGGATTAATCTTTTGACTGTTTCTCAGTCCAGAAGAGTAGCTTGTATTTTCTGGTCTGTAAAAATTTCATAGAATCATAGAATGTCCTGAACTGGAAGGGACCCACAAGGATCATTGAGTCCAACAAACACACAAAGTCCAACACTTCATATGAAGCTGCTGTAGAAGTCACTGCGCCCTCCTCACATATGTAGGAACTTTCCATTATTTTACTCTCCCATATTCTTGGACACAAGGCTCCAGCCCACCATCACTGACTTCTTGTCCCAGGAAAATTGTGTGATCTTTTGTAAATGAGCATTGTTTCTCACAAATTTAAACCCTGGCTCCCAGAAAGTTTTGGAGTACTTTCCACTTCTACCAGATGTTCCACTCATGTTTTATGGGAACAGATGAAGTCATTTAAGGATGTGAGGATGTTTTCTGATCTCAGAGACTGGGTTATACTCTTCAGAAACATCTGAAATGTCCCTGGTGCATTCAAGAGTCTAAAAGGAATTCTGCACCACTGAAGCAATCCACAGGTTATCACAACAGATGTTTTTATTTTCCCCTCCATCTCTGAATGATAATTCAACTTGAAGGATATCCACATATTGGATGAATAAGAACAGCGAATATATGCTGCTCCTTACCTTTTTTTCCGAAGTGTCTCTTGTACAATATGGTGGATGATCTTGGCCTTTCTGTAAATGAAGATTTCTATAATCAGAAATCTTTATATCCCCTCATGTGTCTACCAGATGTTTAAAACAATTACAGATATAGAAGATCATAGTGACTGTTCCTTCAAGTCATCCTCTAGCATGAAATGTAATTTATTTTTAATTACTATGTGATATACTAAAAAATCCAATGGGGGTGGCGTGGCTACTGTTTCATTATACTTGAAGAACACAAGGTACAAAATAATTGCTCTAGTCACTTCCTTTCCTTGCTTTCTGTCAAGGTTTCTGTTGGGTTTGTTCCTAGATTTTTTGGTTCTTGCGTTGCTCCACTTGTTTTGAGTTCTGTCTTTCTAAGAAGCTCTGAACCATCAGCCCCACAGTACACTCTGCCCATGGCTGGATGTTTCTTTAGCTGCACTTTCTCCTAGTTATTCCTTTCTCTTTGAGCTCAATCCTTCATCTAGTTTGAAACAAAGTTCCGCAAAACAGCAGTCCCAGTTTCAAACAGTCGTTCTTAACCTTAAAGATGTACTTGCATGATGATTTATTATCTTTCTAACTCTGTTCTGAGCCTTTGCTCAGAATGAGAGTAATGAGAGAATGTCCTCATTGTTACCCTGCAGGTAAGGCCATTACTTCAGGAGGTCACACTTCTTCCTGCTGACATTGGGCACCTAAATATTACCCACAAACAACCTTATTCTATTAGTGCCCTAGGGAGCCTCAAGTCTTGCATCAAATATTTTACCAAAACATCTTGATTACGAAGGTTAATACTATAACAGCACAAACCATTTTACTGTGAAAGGAAGCACACAAACCTGCATTTCTCCTCTCTGCAGTGTCAGAGAATTAGCTTTACGCACAATTTCTTCAGCCCAGCCACCTGAGCACTGCTTTTTCTATGCAACAGCGCTGCCACTTCCCAGCCACGGCTGGCTGTAGAAAAGTGCTACAGAAAACCCAGAAGCTCTGGGTTGCCACGAGCCCTCCAGTAACACCAGATTTTATTATCCTGTAAGGTGGTGATCCTCAGCATAGGCTGTTCTACCATCTGTAAATGCCACGTGGCTTGGAGCCAGCTAAGAAACACATTTTCCTACCCATCTGGCCAGTGACATTTTTGTGAGATTTCTGCACCTTGAAGTCCCTCAGTATTTCCCAGCTACATCGACAATCACTCATGTTTGGCCTCTGGGGAAAATAAAAAAAAAAAGCTTTCATTAAGTTTCCATGACACAGTTTCTGCTCATTGCTTACAACTCTGATCATTGTTTTATGCACAATGATTTCCTGGTGAAGAAGGAGAACATAGAATTCCTTCCAAGTCAATTACAAAATGACTTTTTACTCAGGTTTTTTACTCAGAGTCCATCTCTTGAGCAAATTTACAGGAATTGCCCAATGAAGCAGCTGCCTTCCTGTGCATCCTGTCTTCTGCTTGCAGTAACAATGGCAAGCTAGGCAATTATGAAAGTTACAGCCTTTCCACATTGAGAATCATCTATAAATTAAGCTTCAAGAGGGCTAATATTAAAACACTCTTCTTATATACAGTATTTTCTAATGTTGTTGACTGCTTCAGTTCTTCTTGAATGTGCTAGGTCAGAAATCCTGGGCTCACCTGTTTTGCTGGCAGATGTTTCTTTTGTGTGCAGAAGCCACTGGCCACAACTGTTGTGAATGGCAGGGAAGCATTCTGAGGCAGGACTGAACTTTATTCTTGCTCCTCTTAATTCCAAGGCAACAACAGTGATGCTGCTACTAAAATGAAATGCTTCTTCATGGATGTGCTTCCTAGAATGATTCTTATGTAACTTACAAATTTTTGGGACCTGCATGTTATTGGGCTGTTGCAAGTCAATGAGCATATCACAGAAAAAAACCTTGGGTGTAAGCCAGGGCGAATAGTTTGAAAATGATTTTTGCCTACAGGAGGTCTAAATTCAGTCCCAAGCTTCAGCTGATCAATATGGATTATATTAATTCACAAGAGAAGAAAATTGCCTGAGTTACAGGAGCGCTCTTATTTATGTTTTTTGTGTGAATAGAAATCTGCAAAATTTCTGTAAAATCTTGCAAGTACAAGGAGTTAATTTTTTTCTAAGTTAAAGTTTCTGTGCATTCTAAATACTTTTCTGTGATAACAATTACAGTAAATGAAAATCAAATGTACTACCCTATATTTGAAAGACTTATTCCATCCATGAGGGCTACTCACATTATGTAACTCCATTCCAGATTCATATTATTAATGAAGGTTGAAGACCTCCTCTAAATGTTCTTATGTGTATCTTAGAGAAGCCTCTCTCCAGTGTTTGCATAATGAGACAGGGCTCCTAAAGTGAGCACCCAACCCAGTCATTTGTACCTATTGCCCAGAGTGCCTGTATTATCATCATTAAACCGTGAAGAGCTATCACTTTGACTATGGAAATACAACTTTCCAAACAAGAAGCTTTTTTAAGCAATGGCTTAAATGACAGGGATCGTGGAAACTTCTGTTTTGCAAATCCTGGGCTCCAACTACTATTTTCCAGTTGTTTATTTCTCATACATTAGTTCTAGTTTCTAATTTCCCAGTTCCTTCTGTCATCATCATAGTGCAGAATTCATTTCAGAATATTGGCTATGTCAATATGGTAAACCAAAGTATATTTATTGGAGAAGTGATGTATGCAATAAGGTTGTCAAACTTCTGTCCCTTAAAAAATAATTCGATCTTGCAGACATGGTTTAAGAATATGGTGTGACTGCTGACAGCAGAATTAAGTAAATGTCTTACATTGCTGGTTTTGTATAGTGTAAATTCTAAGTGCTGTTCTTCCTACAGCTCCTGTATTTACTGGGATTTCATATACAGCTTAAAACTGTATCTGTCTAAAATGCACTGGACCTTATTAGGGTGCAAAGCATGGTCTTGGTGCTCTAAACTCTCAATAAATATTGCCATTCAAAAGGCAAGCAGATGTTTATTAGAAGTGTAAATATTAGGCATCTGCTGAGGTTAAAAGAAGTACTGCTATTTACTAGAAGGAGGATTGGTCCCATGAAAATTATCTATCATACACAGGTGTAAATTGAGCTGGTCTAGCATCAACACTTACTCTGAGCTTACCGGTTCCTCGCTGGCTTCCTACTGTTAATATTTCTTGCCAACTTGTAGGGATGGCAAAAAGTAATCAATGGCACAGAATTTCACTGAAACTTCAAGCCAGACTAACCTGAAAAATGGAAATTATATTTGAGGCTAGCAAAAAATATTCTTAAGCTTGGATGCATAAGTAATAGTGGCCTAGTCTTCTGCAATACATTGAAATATCACTATTTTAATGTGATGCCCAGTAATAAATGCAGCAGTTTATGTAAATATCTCAAATTGCGTGATCTGAACACTGTATTACACCGGAAGTAATCTCATGGCAGGGGGTTGGACTAGATGACTTTTGAAGGTCCTTCCCAACTTCTATGATTCTATTTTTAAAAAATTTTTTATTATTTTTAACCCATTGTGCAGGACAGTTGAGGAACTTAACAGATGCTGTTTCATGACCAGTTTTTCATGCCCATGATTTCATGCGATCCCTTTGTCCCACACCAAAGGGCATGGGAGAGGGCCCTATGTTGCTGCTACAAGGGAAGGAGAAGGGGAATTTGTGGCTGGTGAAATGGGTCTTAGGAGAATTGAGCTTCATATGATTTCTACAATGATGAGTCATGCTATCTCCATGACTCACATCCTCAGGACACTATGCCCTGCAAACACTAGTACCCACACCGATATGCACACCATGTAATTCTTTTGAGTAAAGCTACTAATGGGTAAGTCATTACAGAAGTAGAGTTACTTCATAAAGAACTGTTTATTAATGTAAATTTTATCTTTTCTAAACATTTCTCTTCAGTTAAGACAGCAGAGCTATGTTGCTGTTTATTCTGTCCTTTAAAACTTTGCTGAGGAAAAAAAATGGCAAAATTAAAACTTTTCTTGAGAAAGGAAGAATAATGGCTGCAGGATGTGATTCCTTTTTCAGCAGGAGAGAAAGAGACATAGAATAGTAGGTTTTGAAAGGTACTATTCCTAATTTGAGTCAATAAAGCTAGAATCTTCAATATGTTTGGGTGAAATGGATTTAGCTCAGTGTAACTCCTGAGAGTTTCCACAATGAAACAAATTTCTGTCCACATGGACTTGGCTAATGTAATTTGTTTGTAGAATAACCAGAAACTTCATTTGAAACCGCAGAATCCTGAGACAAAGAAAGACATCGAGAGCTTTCACAGTGTGGGAGGAGGATGACACAATTTCTGATTGCCTGAAGCAAGATGGGAATGTAGCAGAGACCTCAAAATGACTAATTTGGACACAATTCATGCTTAGATTTCAGTCTGCATTTTCATTTAATTTCTCTTTTGCATGGCCCCACTGAGTACCATACCTTTTTTTTTTATGCTTTGTATACGAATTTTTTTTCTTTTACTACTCAGCATCTAGAAAATAATATCAAATAGTATTGATAAACAATCGGCCAAAAATTCACCATTTTCATAATTTAATGGAAGGAGCATCCTAACGGGTGAATAAACATACAGGCAAAACGATAATCTACTGGGAGCTGTGTTCACATCCACTTTCGTGCATAATTTCTTCTAAGGTGACCAGACTAAGGGCTAACAAGACTTACCTTTTTGTGTATATTGACAAAAGAATCATCAGTGAAGTCTGGGTGATCACTGGTGAATTTAAGTCATACGATAGCTAATTGTGATTGGGACTGCTGCTTTATCATTCTAATTTTTCAGACTTCACTGTTGATTCTGTTAGAGGCAAAGTTTATGCATGTAGTATTATTATACTTCTAAAGCGATTCCCAGGAAGCAGATTTGTTAAACAGAGCATCATCAAAACTTGCAAATGATTCATGTCACAGTACACTGGCCTTGATTGGGAAGAAATTGTTTATGCTGTTAATAGGAGTATTCTCTTCATAGGAACAATGGCCTAGAGGTGCTACATACTGAAAAATACTGATCCTGTTAAATTTAAGCCCTCTTAGAGCTGGCATTTGCTCTTATGTTCTCTGTCCAAGGTATAGTTCAGTTATTAATATTTTTTCTTGAACTTTTTTAGCTAAAATAGGTATTGTCTATTTTGTGACAGTTCATATGCAGAATCCCCTAACCATCTCTCTCCTAGAGGCTATTCTTTTAAATCAGAAAAAGAATACATACACAAAACACATGCATGTTCATGGCCTTAGGTATATGTAAGCACAGATGTGTGACAGCAATCAAACTGCATCATCGCAAACTGAGATTATCTATTGCTTCATTTCTGAGTTGCTCAGTTTTCCGAATGTGTGGTCAGTAAGGATGGGAAACAAAGAATTGCTATGAAAGATGTTCCTTTCCAATGTTCCCAAACTGCCTTTCTGGGATATGATTTAGAACAAAAAGCATTTTTTGATCTTTTGCTGTGTTTGGATAGCCAGACAAGAGCAGGGTTGATTTTTTTTTTTTTTTTTTTAAATCATGATTATTTCATTATTTTTTGCACTTAACTGGAAGGTGATAGGTCTTTCTGTCAAGTGTAGAGCTGTTTGCCTACACTTGGTCTCTGTGTATGAGGGTGCAACACACACACTTACTGCCTCATTCATTCGCAAAAATCTGCTGCTATTCAGTGATCCTCAGATGAGACTACATGTTAAAGCATATTGATGTTATGTCTGAATGCAGATTTCTCTCCTGGCTGAAGGAACCATGCAGACACAAGCTTGTATGCGGGCGTGCGTATAAGGCAATCCTGAAGGATCTGAGAGAAGAGAGAAGCTGCCATTTCTTAGTAATGTGCACCCTGACTACAAAATAGATGAAGTGGTCATGGGTAGTGCTGTGCCTACAGTACTAATAGCCCACAATGTCTTGGAAAAGCACATTTAGTATCAGGAAGATGAGCTGGCTTCAGGTCCCGAAAATGGCAGTGGCAGAGGGGGTGAGGACCTTGAGTATGAGAGCAAGGAGCCTCTGTTTGGGACTGCTGGAATTTGTACCACTTGCTAATGTAGGTGTCTGTTTATGTTTGGGAGAACATGTATATAACACATAGAGAACTGGTGAAACTGCATTCCCCTTCTACCTGCCAGCCTCAGACCCCTGGCATCCAGGCATCCAGTCTGGTGAAAGCTGTCACTTCCATGTAATTTAATTAATGCTTTTCTTCATATGCGTTCCTTCACAGGACGGGGCCCATGTGGCACAGCCCTGAGGTTCCTCCAGGACCTTCAGGGACGCATAGGGAAGACATGAGACATGGGGAACATCACCTAGGTACAACCTGTGAATAAAGAACAATTTCGGAATGGCTCCAGAAGTCTTAAATACTGCTTTGCCTGCACCAGGCTTGTCACACCTCTCTCAAGTCTATGGGTCCATGAAATTTGTCTGAAGGCAGTGAAAGATACCAGGTGCTGGCTTTGGTAACACCTCTCCACATGTGAATGTAAGTCATGTGCTCACTGGCCAGTTTCCCAAGGGCACAGTGTTCTCACCAGCTTGTCTCCTGGACGCAGCACTCACTGAGGCCAAGGATTGCAAAAGACATCCTGCCTCTTCCCTCCATCTAGAAAAAGAAATGCAGGAGGATGGGCAGGAATTTATTCAAGGTGTCGATGTGCAGCTGCAGAATTAGATCTATTTGTGCATCAAACCACCCTGCAGCAGATACTGTCCAAAAGGGCAAGGTGGAGGGAAGTATTTTCACAGAAAGCACCAATAGTTTTGCATGATCACAGAAAATGTTTCTGTACTTGAGCTCTGGTTCAGGTGGTGGTACTGCAGGTGCTGATTGTGGGACAGCTTCACTTGAGAAAGTGTGAAACCACATGTGCAACAGGAGCGCTCAGGTGCGTGGCCAAACCAAGTACTTCTGAAATGAAACATCAACATCACCAAGTTACTCCGAACTACTGGTCTGCCCCTCTTGTATCTAACAATTTGCGGTGCTCTTCTGGACCGACGAAAGCCTGTTTGACCCCTTATTCGGGACCGGGCAGGATGGCAGGAGCGCGCATTTTGGGGGGCAGGGGGTGCACGGGAGGTCCAGGAAGACAGCAGCAAAGTGGCTGCCCCGGCTCGGCTCTGGCATCGGTCAGCGGCCGAGCCCGGGCCGTGCCAGGACGCGGGGCCGGGCGGGGGGCACCTCCCGCTGCCGCGGGTAGGCGGGCGGGGGGCGGTGCTGCGGGCGGGGCGGGCTCGGGCTGCCGGCGCGGGACCGGGGCCCCCGCCGCCGAGCTGGCGTGGGGCAGAGCCAGGCTGGTGTCGGACAGAGCCGGGCTGGCGTGGGGCAGAGCCGGGTTGTGTCGGACAGAGCCGCGCCGCAGCGAGCAGAGCCCTGCGGCAGGTGGGGCAGCGCGGCTGGCGGAGGGAGGGCGTCCGGCCGCCGGCAGGTCAGCGGGGCTCCACGGGGGAGCGGGGCTAGAGACGCGAGCTCCCCGGCGGCGCCTAACCCCCGCGGGGCTCCCCTCGTCCCAGGGTCGGCTGGAGGGGCAGCCCGGGGCGGGGTGGGGGCCACAGGCAGATGCAGCCATCGGGGTGACCTAGACCCCCGCCCGGCAGCCGCTCTGCCCGCGGGCGCCGGGCGTGGCTGTGGGGCTGGGGGGCGGAAATTTGTGCCTCCTTTATAACGGAGAGCTGAGAGTGGACTGTGTCACTGGTCTGTTTTTTTATTTTTATTTTTTTTATTTTTTCTATGTGATCTAGGTGCGTGCAGGCAGATTGAACTAGCTTGAAAGCCTTAGTTTGTTGGCACGAGATGAAATAATTTATATCCTTCTGTGCCATACAAAAATCTGCTTTATTCTTGCACCAAGGGTGAAACGAGTTACTGTGTGTATTAATTTCTTTGATAATTTGTGGCATGGGAGCCCAAACTTTACAATAGTAAGTAGAAAGGTTTGTAGTAGCTGCAATTACACTTGTTGCCGTACCTGGAAAGAAAACCTGCCCTGCGGGCTGCTTCTGATGGCCACTATGCAGTTGCGTAATGCTTAGATGTACATGGCACTTACTGTGCTGAAAGGATGTGGTCTCCAATTCAAGGATTTCACAGGCTGGAAATCGAGTCCACTTGTTGATTCTGAAAGTCTTCCCGGTTTCAGGGACCTGAGAAAGCCTTGTGGGTTTACTAGACTCAGTAAACTTACTTGAAAGTTTTCCACAAACCTTATTGATTGTTGGCGTGCTTGTTATAGATCTCTCAGATATACTGAACTAAATAATGGGCACAAAATATTTGTTTGAAGAACTCTGCTAAGTATTTTCCTTAGGAAATATAGTTTTCAGCATGAAGGATTTGATAGGATACAGAATTTTAAAGGTGTGCAAAATCAAGACAAATGTCATTCTGGGATGTTGCAGGAGTATTGCAGATGTGTGATGGCATCTCTTGGTAGTTGTGACTTTGGGTCTGGGTCTGGTATTGGTACTGTCTGCGATTTTGGACACCACAGTTCCAGCAGTCTTAGCAGTTAGGCATGAGATGAGTAGCCGAGGTGATCAGAGATCGGGAAACATAACCTATGAGAAAAGAGTGAAAGAACTGGAATGTTGTAGCCTAGGAAAGCACAGACTGATGGAAGATGTGATAAGTATCTTCAACTGTGTAATTGGTTGCTGCAGAGTGGCGGGAAACACACTGTTCTCCACATTCAGTGGAGATATAACAAGAACCAGCATGCTGAACTGCAGCAGGAGGGATTAGGTTAAATGGTAGGGAAAGTTCTGTCTAATTGCACAGGTAATTGAGCACTGGATTGTCCAGGTAGGTTATGGAATCTCCTTCACTGTAGCAACAAACATTTACCAGAAATGCTTAAGGCAGGTGTGATAGTGCCTTCCTGTTGTGAGAGACACTACATGACCTCTCCAGGTCCCTTACAGGCTCCAGGGTTGACAGAGGCTACCAGGAGGCCAGCCTGTGAACTCACACTCTTGGTGATGATCATGCATATCAAATAAGTAGCTTTGTAAGGTAAACACAGTTTGGTAATCTGTTTATAATATTTCACATGCCTAAGTTTTATACTCGGTTTTGTGACTCTTCTTAGTTCTGCTCAAACTGCATTTACAGATGAAGTCTAAGAGCAGTGATGGATGATCTGCTGAAGAACATCACATCTTGGTTTGGCACCATCACAACTGGCCTTATTGGTAAATGTCAGGAGATTTGAGCTTGGTTTCAAAGTACAGTTCTGTAAACTGTATCACATTGTTCCCTTCAGGTCCTCAGTAATACAGGTGTGTCTCAGGCAGTCCATGAGGCAAGACTACTTTGGTTTAATTTATATCTTGACTATGATAATAATCTTTGGAATTACTTGGATTATCATTCAGTTCTTAAACATATTTTGAAAAGTGTAGTTGTCCTACTGCATTAAACAAGTGTTTTGTCCAGCCCTATTATTAGCGCAGCTATTACAGAAATAGCTGGCTGGAATGAGACCTGGTGTTTTTCTTCCCTTACCTCCATTGCCTAGAGGTTTTTGCTTCTTTGCTCAAATTTTGTTCTTTTATTTATTGTGTTATTCTTTGTGTCTAATTACAGATTAATTATTTTTAAAATTCTGCTACATTCTTTGCTTCTGGTGATTGCTTGTAAAATTAGCTTCACAGCCCACAAAAGTATCACTTCATTTTTTTTTAAACATCCACATTTTATAAAAGTGGGAACAGACATGGCCTAACCTCTCTTTCTAGGTTATTTGTTAGTATTTCTTGTCCCTGTGTTCTGCCCTTAGTACCTTAGAGAGGTGCTGAATGAAGCCAATTCAATCTTTCCAGTGTCTATTAGACAGTCCTTTTTAATGCTTTTAGTCATCCATGTTATCAAGATGTCATCGTTTCTGCCTGTTTTGTCTTCTTTGAGCTGACCAGAGCTAAGCCCAGTAACCCCACTGAAGATGCGCTGTTCATGCAGGATCTTCTCTTTCCTCCTTAGCCGAATCCCTCACTTCCCATCCCACCCATGGTCTCCCAGCAGTCTAGAGTGCTTAAAGAAATCAAAATGCGACTTACAAAATGCATTATCTTGCATTTAGTTTTTTCTGATGTCAGCATGTTGCCCTGTACTCTATTGGGATTTTCTGTGAATAATCTGAAATGACACATTTGGAGGGTGCATCAGGGCAGGGCCTGGCAGCCAGGGCCCATCCCGCTGTCCCAACCAGGAGCAGGGCAGCTGGGGGCAGTGGGGAAGCCCCAGCCCCTGGCATTGGGCACATCCCTGGTGACAGGCTGTGACCTGGACCCACAGGTAGGGCTGGCTTGGTGGGGCCTGTGGCTGGACAGGGAAGGATGTAGGAGCTGGAGACCAGCCGGTCTGCGGTGTCACTGGAGCAGCCCCGTGGGGCTGAAATGGGGTCCTGGGCTGTGGGAAGGGGCCAGTGAGGGCATGTTAGTGCTGTGAGGGCCCTGATAAATTTCAAAGCTTCACTGATCCAAATCTTGTGTTGAAAATGTGTGAAATCTACTCACTAGCACTGTAGTGGGTATCTGAAGTGTCTGAACATGTGGTCTTTAGGAAGGGTGAGCCTACAGAGACTGGAAGATGAACTTTGCCATCTATCCCAGGGTGATGGTCACAAGGAGATTGCCAGAGAGTATATCTCCCCTAATTACAGAAAACAGCAAGGTCTCTAGAAGAGTTTTTTGTAGTAGAGATGTGTGGTTCAGTGCCCCATCCTTCTGCAGCATGTCCTTGGCTTGCCTGTGCTGGAGCGTGTAGGGGCTGGTGCCCCCAGTGCATCCTCTGCCAGAATTCCATGCATCTCCTTCAGTATCTGCAGTGACCGTGCTCAGGTCTTTGCATTGAAGGTGGCTCCATCAGCCAGTGTCTGCCTGTGTGCAGCCAGCTCACTAATGCAGAGCAAAATTTAGGGATAAGGAGAAAATTATTAAGGAGGTTGCTGCACCATGGCAATACATATGGCTTTGTTAAATCAAAAATAATAATCAGGGCTTGGCATTTCTTCCCTGCTCTTGCCCATGGAAACAGGCTGAGCCCTGCGAGGCTTCTGTGTTGATTCATTTAGAACTGGACTGGCCATGGAAAAAAAGCAATATATGGTAGAAGAAAACTTAGACCCGTAGGGGCATAGACAAAATGACTTGAGGCTTTTTTCTTCTCTCTAGTTTCTGTGGTATTGCAATACTGTGAGACTTAGAAAAGAAACTTTTCTAAGTTACCATTAATCTGCACAGACATTGTTTTAAAACAGCGTTGATTGATTTAGCCTTCTAGGGTAGATTTCAGGCATTCTATTCATGATTAAGAGCAGATAGAAACCAGAGAGATGAGCAGTGTTGATCATACTGAATAATATGAATGGAAATAAGAGTACAAAGTAAATACATGTCAACCTTTTGGAATTTTGTGTATTTATATCGTTTCGGTGTTGGATTGAGTAATTGATCTTTTTTATCAGTGTGTTTTATGTTGTAATAAACCAGGATTTAAATAGTGAGAAGTTAATAGCTGCTCTAAGTAAAACACGCAGGCACTGGAATGAGACACATTCTCTATAACTAAGAACATGCAAAAATTGCAGGGAAGTTTGTTTGAACTTGATGTGGTGCAAAATAAAACTATCATTCATGCCAGTGAGAGACTTACATTTTTCCTTGAATTCTCTTGTCAGTTCAAAGTAAGCCTGTTAAGAGTACTGCATTAGCACATAGGAAATCTAAGTTTCCTCCTCGTATATTAGTACTTTAAGGCCTCTTCATAATTCAGACTTTTATATTCCAAGATTTTTCTTTCTCTCATGATTATTTCCAGTAGCTTGGTCTGAAGCTCTGGTTTGAGGCATGAGACACTGTGCTAGTAACAAGGAGAAGCTGGAGGCTTCTTAGCCCTGTTGACAGAAAAAACTACTGATGTGGCAGAATGAGCGGGTTCTGGAGATTGTCTCGAGAGACAAGGAGGGGCTGGGATCAACTGCAGCTCTTCTGGGGCAGGAGGAGCTGCGCAGAGGCTGTCAGGGTCACTCGCCTTTGGCTGTGGGACTGTGGGCAGGGGTCTTCTGGGAACTGACATGGGGACAGGGGTATGAGGAGGACTCAGGACATTTTTAGGACAGGGAGGTTTCAATGGAGCTTTTTAGCAGCAGGACTTCTCTTATTCTCTTACACTTTTCATCCAGACAGGCTCTCCTCATTGTCTTCTCCACTGTCTCATGTTGTGGGTGCCTCTTATCAACCTCCGCAGCCATCCATTTCTTCTCAGGCTACAAGTTTTCCTTTCTCTCTTCACTGGCCCCTTCAAACCCTTCCCCCTCCCACCCCCATTGCAGACTTTGGGAAAAGGGCTGGAGTTTCAGTGTCACTTGTTCTGGATGTTGAGGTGATCAAGGGACATATGAAGAGAGATAAGGGGACAGAACCATCCTGGCAGAGGTGAAGACAGCACTTCAGTGACCTTGAAGAGCAAGGGAGGCCCTGCAGCCACCTCACATACACTCATGTCTGTCCTTAGAGGTGGTGGCAGAAGTACTGTGTAAACAGGAGATGCTAATCAACGGTGTGGGATGTAGCTTTGCCATCCCCATCTTCTTTGGCACAGGTAAAATCTGCTGGTAGAAGTGGACTACTTGCTTACAGGTGGACAGGTTTGTGTATGAGTGTAAAAGACCCTGAAAAAAGAAGTGATTATTGGCTTTTAGTATGTTTTAATTGGGAAGTTAAGATTATCAGGGCTCTGAATGTGTCTGTCTGGGCATGACATATCCACAGCTGAAGTGGCTGTAGCATGGTGTATTTTAGCCGGTGTGATAAAATTTGTAGGATTTTTTAAAAGATTTTATCTGTGGAACATGCTAGAAAAGTGTCTTCATCCAAGCTGTCTTTGAAAGGGAGAAATTGAGGCACTGGATTGAAGAGTGTCCCAACTTCTGTGGTTGGAGTCTACATTAACTCTGGTATTTGGTTAGCTCAGAACATTTTTATATATTTTAAAGACCATTTACTATACCCAAAGCTCTGTATTTTTTTATATTTAGCCCAACTTATCAAATATACAGTGTTGATTTGCATTATCCCCTTCAGAGCCATGGTGATGATAAAACATGTTCCAACTTGCCTGAACTCAATTTATATCCTACATCAACAGAAAGTGGAAAAAAAGTCCTGAGCTCTACTTTGAGATTAAGCCAGCATTTTTAAAAGCATGCCAGCTTCTATTTTCCGAAATACTTTATAACAGTCTGTACTTTCTTCATTAAGTAGAGCTAATGATTTCCAAAAGTTTTATTTTTCCTCAAAACTGTTGCAGCATATAAAAATGAGCCAAATTAAGGTGATTTGAAAACACATAAGAGTGCTTGCAGCTGGTGTAACAGCAGGAGCATGGGTAGGCTCAGCCTTTAACAGACACTTGGGAGCTCTCTGTTGTCAGGAGCACCTTGTGCTGCTTTTTGTCTTAGTAGGTCATTGCAGTTCTCACCCCCTTATGACTATTGATTCCCTAATTCCACAACAGCTTGAAGTATCTTATGTGGAGAGGTCAAGATAATATTACGTACTTGTAGCAACAGTACAATTTATTAAAATACCAGATTATTGAGCACAGTTAAAAATCTTGTAGTATGACCCTTGTTTCACTGAAGTGTGGAAAACTGTGTGAACTTTTGCCAAACTACCAGGGGATCTGCCAGGGAGGGACCCCACGGTGCCCTGATGGGTTTTCTAGACTGTTAGTTTAATGCGTACATTTGAGGGAAGATGTACAAAGAGACACTTTAATTCTTTTCCTGATATCAGATACTTTAAAGTTTGAATTATAGGTGCAGTTAGAAAAGTACCTACTGCCGTCGGTCTCCCCAGAATGTAATAATTGATTTCTCTTAGTCTTTTAACCTCTTGGGTGGCTCTCTTGGAGCTCTGGCCCAGACAGACTCCATTAGACAGATCCAAGCAAGGCTGTTTAAATAAATGTGTCTTCCTTTCATTTCAACTCTCTTTGGCCAGATCAACATGTTCCTACTAACTTGCACTTGGGATCTGACCCTGGTTTCCTACTATTTTCCCTTTCTCATTGTGAGTACAGAAGACAGAATAATATTCCCAGTTAAATAACAAGTCAAAGGAGAAAATAAACACTCTTAAGTGTAGCTGCAGTGTCCTATGTGGAGAAGAGGAGGCAGGCACATCTGTGCAATAACTTAAAGGATGTGTGAATTATGCAGAATATGACTTGAAGTTGGAAGAAGCAGGAATGGACCATTGCTGGACTGTTAGGGTGGTGGATTTTTTCCTTTCCTAGCTGTGGGAAATGTTTCAAAACAAAAAAGCGCTCTGTGGGAAGTGGCTCTTTGAGATGCCCGAAATCAAAAACCCAGGGGAACATTACATAATGCTGGGCTTCCATTTAATCATAGGATTGCTTGCTTATGGGAGGTGGACATGGGAGTCTCCAGCTTTTAAAATCTTGGCCTTGATAGCACAGAACTGAAAGGTGAAGCAGATCACTCCTGGCAGAATGAAAACTGAAGTCAGCGTTGGTATCTTGGGAAAGGAGAGCACATGTTCCTTACCAATTGGAATAGTATCTGCATGGTTATCACATTCTGCTTAAAGGTTTTCCACTAGGAGAAAGCAGAACTGAGAGAATTAAAGTGAGAGAACTTTTGAGATATACCGTGAGATTCACCATCAACTCATGAGATAGAACAATGTGGAAAAGTCCAGCCAAGAAGACTGGAGCTATGTAAAAAGTGGAGCCCCTTACTTCATAGGAACTTAAAGGAAACTTTAGGTGGAAATGCAAAAATAAAAGGTGATATTATGTCGAGGGCAATTTTCAGAGACAAACCCGCTAATTATCTTACTTACTGAGAAGAAACTAAAATTCTCTCCTGCTGAAAGAAGTCCTTTTTGTCCTTCAAAAACTCTGTCACTTGCATAGGAAGCGAGGATCAAATGGCAACCCTAAGTGAACCAACCCAATAAATTAAATAGCTTTTTGAATAGGTCTGTCTGGAAGTTGAGAGACAAAGGACAGAGAAATAATGGCAATTAAGAGATCTGGAGGAGATTCTTCCTATCCCTGAAAAGTAAAATGGAAAATCTTTCAGGGCCTATGTAGAATTGCAGAAATTGTGAGAAATCACTGATGATAAGTATCTAAATGCTGGCAATCTAGTAAACTGAAAAATATACTCTTGCAGTGTAATAGAAGATAAAGCGATAAAATAATTTTTTGCTGTTCTACTAGCATGGAAGAGAATGAGGGGTAAGGAAGGGGAGGAAGCGTTGTTGAGCAGGAATAATAGTGATTTTTTTTTAAGGTCCTGGACAATGAAGTTTTATGTTTGTTATTCCCTGATGAATTTGGAATGAGGAGGAAGGAATGTAATTGTATGCCTCTGTGATTAAGTCCATTTGCTGTGCAAGGAGGCCCACATGGTCATGGAGTGCTCATGACTCAGCTGAAATGAACATTTACAAGTTTTGCCAAAAAGGGGAGGGAAGCCAGGATGCAGAGGATTTCACTAAGGAACTCAAAAGAGAGGACAGCTGCGCCTCATTTTCAGAAGCACTCAGTTGTCTTCGAGAAAGCCAAGCAGCACCAAAGAAAAAGCTTACTTTTTATTTCTTAAAGAATAAAGGCGTTCCATTTGTTTTCTCCCTTATTTTCTTTTCTAATCTGGATTTAAATAAGGTATCTGCCCTCAGAAAAGGTGTTTCTAGCAAAGGAGAATTTCTTCTTTGTGTATACATACATATACCCCACTCATGCTAAGTAACCTCTATAGGTAATGAGTAGCTTTGATTTTACCTAACAGTAGTAGCAAGAACAAGGCATTCAGCAGAACTGCCCTGGAGCTGTCCAGTACAGAGCATTCCCCCTGCAAAAGTTTTGGTGCTTTGCAGAGCATCCAGTTCTCTCTGCTCCTCAGTGCTCGACCACAGGCAGTTTTGAATTAGTTTCCTGGTTTACTCCGTCTGATTTTTAAGTAGCGCTGTGGTAATGTATGTTTTCTGCTCTTGTAGGAGTATTTGTAGGATGCCTTTGGAAAGTTGGGCAACGGCAGGCAATGAAATCTTGCTCAGAAATTAAAGTGATGTGAAAAGTTCTGTTATATGGTGATTTCATCCTGAAAACTCTGCTACACTAATACAAAAATATTAAGAGAACTCAAGCATGGCTGATTGACACCAGGAAGAAATATATAATCGCTTTGAATCATTAACCTGTTTTCTTATTTGAATAAACAGGAGGCAGCCTTTCTCTCCTGAAAATGAATAGGCCAAGATGTAGAGAATATTTTGATACCATGGAAAATACCAGTGATTATTATTAAATAATCCTATCGTCTTTTGTGACATAGACATTTTGCCACTTTTTTGCTGAAATAGTTATTTTCCAGATTCATTTGCTTATACATTTTCATTGGTTAATGTTTTGAATCTATTTTTATTGTCATGGAAGCATATTTTACGATTTTTGGTCTTGGCTGAAAGGGAATTGTCTTTTTGTGTGTATGCTTTTTTCACTTTTAATACTGAGAACCAACAACCGCATGTCTGGATATTTAAAAGTTCAAGTTTGTAGAGTTCATCTTTAACAAGTTCATTCCAAAACATACATGATAACATTTGCTTTTAAAGATCTAAAATGTAAAACAATGTTTATGGATTATTATATAGTTGCTAGTTATTATGGCTAAAATACAGCTAAATTCCGTAACTTGCAAATGGATTGTGAATCCTGATGAATTATACAGCCCATATAAGAACAGAGAATATGGTCACTTATCTTGAAATAAAGTTTAGAAGCATGAAAATCTGTTCTAGTCAAACAGTGGATCAGTGTGTTAGAGTTTAAGTAAGAGAACAGTATATGGTATTATACACACCATCTTTGGATGCTGATGCTATCCACCAGAGATTCCTCCAATGCAACTGTTTTTTTTGAAGATGACCTTTTTATATGAAGTCATTCTGAACTGGTAAACAAACATGAAATTATTGTGTGGAGTATCTAGAATTCACAGACCACTTAGATAACTATTGTGGTCTTACAGTACCTGCAAATACCACCATTGTTGCACTGGCAAATACAGCTTCTATAAAATGTGTCTGAACGTATTAAGTTGGTATTCTCATAGTGTTCAGTATTGCAGCAGTTTTGTATTTTCAAAATTGGGAGAATAGAATTTGAAAGAATACTTCCAGAATAGTGGTTGTTTCCTTCACATGGAAAGCAATGTTAGGTGGAGATTGGAGCATGGCATATCATTCTGTAACTGGAAGTAGAACAGCTGTTGTTTAAAGTTTCAAGGTATACAATGTAATGTGTGCGCTTATTTATTTGATGATTTCCTGACTGGTTTCATTTGGAGTCCCAGTCCTACAGACAGTGCTGTGCTTATTTAGGCCTGAATGCAAGGAATTACAGTCCAGGTACAGATTTTATGTTTCATTGAGATCACCATTTTTTTTTTTCCAGTATAATCATCAGTCCACCCAGTTGTGTTAAGGAGTGGCACTGTGTCTGTACAATGATTGGTTTCATCTAAACCTACAGGTGCTATGTTTATTTTACATTTTTATTTTATAGTTTACATATTTTTTTATACATCAGCATAGAATGTGGATCACAGCATAGTTTACTACATAAAAATACACTGAACTTTACTGAAAAGGAATTTGCCCCTCTCTCCTTTAGTATTAAATTCTGTACAAATTTTTCTGTATACTTTGGTGCAAGTCGGGTAATATTACTGTTGGTTTGTGCTAATGAATGAACCATTCATAAATGGACCATCAAAATCTGCATAGAACTGAAACCAGTAAAGTGCCTTGGGTGGACAGTTACAAATGTCTAAAAACTGGTCTTGTGGGCAGGCAGTGAGGAGCATAGTGGTGCGATTGAAGGTAAATGAGTGATATTTGCCAAGTCAGAGGATGGGAACTTGATTTTCAGGTTTCCATGGGACACATGGGAACACAGGAAAACTGGAAGAATGAACCTTAGAAGGACAGACCAGTGAAATCAGGGTTTCTGGGGATGCAACTTCAGCAACCAGCCAGCACCTTAGTTCAGTTTTGTGTCTCTGTTTCAAAGCACAGAATCTATTTCAGAGCATCTCCATTCTGCATAACTGGTATGTTCTGGCTTAGAAAAGGCTGCCGTCAAGTGTAGAAATGAGTCTTGAGTGTATCATTCCTCAAAAGCCTAAGGATATGGTATAGAATAGGATCAAAGAATTGTTTAGGTTGGCAAAGACCTTTAAGATCATCAAGTACAACCATTAACCTACCACTGCCAAGTGCGTAACTTCTATTCCAGGAACCGAGGTCCAGCATTGAAATGCCATAGAGACTCTTGCTTCTACTTCAAACCCCGGGGTAACTGAAGTCATTATAGCTATGTTTCTGTCAATAAAAATTCCTATACACCTACACTTCTGATGCTAGGCATGCCTAGAACTGTGTGGCATAGGTAGGTATCTAGCACAAGCCCAGTTCCTAGAAAGATTTACAGGGTTGGAATTCCTCTGTCTCACCTCTGGATCCTGATCCAGCAGGATTTTTAAGACTTGTTTTTGGAACAAGCTTCATGAAAAGCAGTATTTTTTACCCTTTATGTCATGTAGTTAGAGCATTAGTCAGAAAAGAAGACCAGAGTTTAGTTCCTTCCTTAGTCTGAAGCAGTTTGAACCTTTACATTTCTGGTAAAAGTTTAAATGATGAGCTTTTGGATAGAGGTGGAATGGGAGAGAAGTGTGAGGTATGGTGTAACTATGGGTGATATTGTGTATTTCAAGCCCTTTTTTTGCCAGCACTGCAGGGAGCTATAAATAAAGCTATCAGCCTCCAAAAGTAAGCTACATCACTAGGTGTTTGTTGTTCACATAGGACCTAAGTGAGATGTGTGTGTCAGTTATGGTAGAGATTATGCCTCTTAATAGATGAAGGGGAAAGCTATGTAAAAAGTCTGTTTTATTTAGTCAAGGCTAACTGTGAACATTGTGTGTGTGTGTTGCTGTTTTAGAAGCAGAGCTGCAAAAGTAAAGTGCACAAATGCGTTCTTCATACTGCTTTGGGCATGACAATTCAGTCTGCTAAAACTTTGTCTTCATAGAGAGAGAACATCATATGAAAGGGACTATGTTTAGAAACTCTTCATCTGGATCCATTTTGATCTCTTTTTGTATATGTTATCTAACATAAATTATTTATTGCTATGTGTTGGATAAGTTTGTTATAGAGCTTTTTTTTTTTCCTTTGTCTTGTTTTGGTATTGTTTAATATTTTTTCATGCTGCCAATGTACTGTATTTTTGACAGTTTATGAATGCCACAATTTAAAAGCTCATAGATATTTTCTAATAACACTACAGAAATGAATGTGAAAGTTTTGCATCATGGGGAGCAAATATAAAACAAATGATTTCATGTTGGTGGTCCATAGTGTAAATTCAGGCACTGAAGTCTGATGAATCTGGAGGTTTTCGTCTGTATCATGACAGACACTAGCAGCACCTCACTTGATAAGTAACTTTGCACCAAGTATTTTAAAATCAACTGGAGAAAAAAAACCCCCAACATTAAAAACTGCTATTATTACCTCCAGTATCTTTAGTGTTCTGGTGATAAATGGTCAAACTCAGAAGCACTTGGAGAGGGCTAAGGACTGGACGTGATTAAAAAGGATCACTCCCAAAAGGGGGGCTGTGGAACACCATGGTCTGAATAATCTGTGCTAATAATGCTTTTAAAACATGGCTTTTCATTTACTGTGAGAAATACAAATTGGAACTGACATTTAACAGATGAACATATCTCCACAAGCCTTCTTTATATGAAGTCGCTAAGACTGCACGCGTGGTACTTTTGTCCGGCTGTGTAATCCTTAGCTTCAAGTGCCAGAATAAACCTTGGAAACACTGCAAGTGTTTGCTCTGAAATGCTGGACGTGATGCTCAAGATTTTGTGTTCTTGGGAACACAGAATAGACTAGAGTTCTCTCTTGTATATAAATTCAGCTTTTTAAAACAAGCAAACAAACAAAAAAAACCCAACCCCAAATCTTCCCATTTTTCTAAGAGCACCAGTTTGACATTTAAAAAAAAAAAGCCTTTCTCAATGTGAATAACTCTGGAATATGTCTGAAAATGATTCTGGCATCTTTAGAAATGTCAAATTTCTGGCACGAATAAAAACATATTGTATTCCTTTTCAGTTTTTTTGAAAGCCATGTATTAGCATTTATGACAATATAAAATCTGCCTTTTTAATTTGTGGGACTTCTCTGAAAGGTAAGTTATATACCTATTTAGGCACACAGGTATGACCTGTACTTTGTTCAAACCTATCTGATAGCGTCACTATGCAGTGTAAGCAACAAGTGTGCTATGTTGTTTTATTCTGTCTTTTGCAACCTACGTTGGTGACAGTGGACATTTCTTAATGGACTCTAGAGAAAATAAGTTATATGTTTTGTATGTTTTAAGAGATGGGAACTACTTTGGAAAAAGTCATGTGTGCTTTTGAAAGAAAAAATGTTGTCTAAACTCCTCTAACCTCTAATGGCCATTTAATTCACCTTTTGCTAATTTAAATTAAGCTGTCTGATTCGGAAATGTGATACTCGTGAATTATTAACAAATTCTAGGCCCCTTAATGTAAAAAATAAAGGGCAGAAGTGTTTGCTATGTCCTCTTGAGCAGAAAAGTTGCAAGTGGAATGGCAAGAAGGAAGCAGAATGTGAAAGCCTTCAGCTATTTAGTCTGTCGGCTACAATATTGTAAAAAGTTATAATCTGTCAGAGTGGACTGAGGTAGTATGCTCTTTATGCCAAATGATATTTAATTATTGCTCAAAGGGGGAAAAAAGTGCCTTATTTCTTCTGGTTCCTTGGTGAAAACCTAAGAGATGTGTGGGTGATGAGTGCTTATGACTCTGGGATCACTGCTGGTACAGTAGCAGATCTCATCCCTGGAGGCCAGATGACTCTTTGACCCATATGTTGAAGGTTTCATCATAGAGTGGGAGGAAAGAATTTGCCTTCTCCTCATGTGCTGTAGCCTAGCAAGATGGAACAGGATGCTGCCCTCCGTCCCACTCCATCCTTGCACTGCCAGCTTGTGGGGAATTGTGTGGGACAACTGAGGATTAATTTTCCAGTTTTGAACACTGAGATTTCTGAGAATTTCCAAGTGCATAACAGACTTGCACGGCCCTGACTGTTGTAATTGTTGTGGAAACAAACATGTCTCAGACTTGAGGGTAGTTCTCATCAGGGTATCTTGGAGATTTGGAGTTGTGCTCCTGTTGTACTGTTAAATCCTGCTTAGTGAATGTCTAAAGGTTAACCAAGTGGCCAATAGCACAGATTGTCTGGAGTGAGAGAGAAGAAAAAGCTAAGATGTCAAAGGTAAATGTTTATAGCAGTATTACAGGGTTCAGGAGCTTCAGCATACGGAGAGATGAGGTGGTACATATGGTTTTGCCAGTATCACCAAGGGTATGGCTCATCAAAAACAAGAATGTGATAGCTAGGCAGCTATTATACAGATATGGAGCTATGTATCCAACTACAGAGTATCACATGTGAAAATTAAAGTGCACAAATACATGTAGGGCACATTTGAAAAATGTTAATTCAAATACTGACCCCTAAACAACAAAAGAGAAAAGCTGCAGTTACCCATGAAAGGGGGAAAGCTACCCCTACTTGTTCAAGAATCAGAGACAATAAAAGGCCACTTTGAAAGTTGAAAGCTGAAGAGCTGGTGAGTGTCTGCTACAAATGCTCCTCTTGCCTCTAAGCACAAGAGGAATTCCTTCTTAAGCACCTGTGAGGTGTCATAATAATATAAATACCATTTTGTCATTGCTGACTTCAGAAGACATTTGGTAGACATCTCATGTGCGGGAGTATGGCTGCGTATTCTGTGCATGTGACAGGGGAGATATGGAGCAGGTGCTGTAGTGTGGGGTGTGCTCTGAATGCCCAAACTTTGTCTTCTGCTTACTCAGCTGTCTGCTGGTCTTGTTGCCAAGAGGGGAGGTCAAGATACGAGGAATGGCAGTGGCTGCCCCTGAAGCCCCGTTCTGCCCGCTGGGGCAGCAGGAGGGCAGGGCTGCCTGGGCCATCTTTCCTCACCCTGCCCCACCTCTTCCTCCAGTCTGCTGATCATCACACTCTCCTCTGACCTTAATAGCCCCTGTTGTTCAATAGAATAGCTCAGAAAAGCAAACAGCTTGGAGAAGGGTGATATGCCTGAGGGATGGGGACAGTGCACCTTGAGGGCAAGTGCCCTAGAAATCATACTCAGGAGAGTGAGAAAGAGGGATACTGGAAAGGGACTGCAGAGATACAGAAACATGGAGGTTGGAAGGGACCTCCTGCGATCATCTGGTCTAGCTTCTGGTCAAAGCAGACCCAGTTAGTGTAGGCTGGCTAGGGTCTTGTTCAGTCCAGGTGTGAATAATACCAAAGGTGGAGATTTTGCTGACTCTTCTAGTGTCTGGCCATCTTCCTGTTAGAAAGTGTTTCCCTTACACTGGGCTGGCATTTCCTCTGTTCCTCTGTGCCCGTTTCTCCTTGTCCTTGCACTGTGCGACTGTGGGGAAACTCTGCTTCCATCTCCTGTACACCTGCCTTCTGAGTAATTGCAGACTGCCCTGGGATCTCCCCACAGCTTTCTCTGCATTCAGGTAGGGAAGCTGGGTATGGGGGAGAGAGGGAGAGACCTAGATTTTATTCCTGTCTCCCACTTAGACTCCCACAGACCCAGAACAAAACTGACCAGGACTGTGTCCAGCTTCCCCATTGCTGCTCTCCACACCCCAGGAGTCCTACAGAGTCCTCCCAGACATCTGATCTTCCTTTTGGTTCTCTCTTAGTGACTTGTAGCAATGCTACACGTACCCTTCCTTATCCCCAAGGACCTAAATGGCTTCAGCAAAGGCCATTCTTTAAATAATTAGAAACAGGTTCATTAGCAGACATTGAGGGATACCTACAAAGAGCAGTGCTTCTGAGATAATCCTGAATAATTGTCATCAGTTTATTCTTTGTAGGTTACTTCAGATATATTGTTTTATTTGGTGTCACTATTCAGTAGATAATCACCTCAATATGGGCTGTTGCTCCAGGGCTGTGACAAAATAGACCAGTATGTTTGGATGTGTGAAGAACAAGGCTTTTGAGTAGAAACAGGGAATTGATCTGGGATCTTACATTAACAAGTGTGCTAAAATATTGTGCCCTCTTCTATGTCCACACCTCAAAAACATTATGTCAGAAACGGAATTCAGAGGAAAGTAACAAAAAGGAGAAGGGATTTGGAAAACAAGTATAGCAACATGAATCTCAGGAGGGTCTATTTGTTTAGTACATGAAGGACAGGACTGAGTGGTGGCTTGCACTGTGTACACATATAGATAGAAAGGTGTGGGGGAGAACCTTTCAGTTTTGCTGAGGAAGTCATAGCCAGATCTAGTGGCTGGAAATTCAGACAAATTATTCTTTGAAATAAGATGCAGTTTCTTAAAATATGGGGCTGATTAAGAAGTGGAAAAGATTAAGGAGGTTGGAGAGAGCAGGGATGCACTTAAGTCGTTAAAACAAGATTAGAGGTTTTTCTTAAAAATGCAGTTTAATCCAGTTTCTTATATCTATAGCTTATGCATACATGGGGTCAAACTAGAAGATAAAAATATCCTGGGTGATGCTTTCTTTTCCCAAAATCGCACATAATGGCTTTGACAGAGCAGACAAACATTCACTTAACTGTATGGATGTTGAAAATGGCATTTCTCTTCTAAATTTGTGTGTTTTCATGTGCAACTGAAAACAGCTCCTTGTTCAGATGCCTGTCCAGGGGACTGGGAAATACTGGTGGTTTTGCTATGTCAGAAAGTGATTTTCAACATCCAGGTGAGGTTTGCGTGGTACCTGCTGGCTTATTTCATATTTTTTCTTAATGCTGTTTACCTGTGTGAAACAAAGCTGAAAGCGGAGAGGAATACACAGCATTCTTCTGGAGAGGGTATCCTCATAGACATGGGTTGTGTAGTGCTGCACAGCTCTGGCCTTCTCCCACCCTCCACCTTTGCAAAACCTTCTTGGTGTGATTTTTCTCTACTTTAATTAATCAACCCTGCAGCTACCGTGTCCTTAGTTACTTGGTGGACTGAAGGAAAAACACACAGTAGGGGCCAGGAATAAGTTTTATACTTTATGAATATAACAAAAAAAATGTCTTCATATAACAGGTTGTAAGAGTCATCACTTTGTAAAGAAGTTGAGCTTGAATACTTGCTGGAATATCTTTAGTCTTCTTGCAGGTGAAAAGCAGCTAACCAGCTGAATTTTGCATGGTTTTAATTTTTGCTTGGGATCATACTGTGTCTGGAACTCCAAGTGTTTCTCGAAGTACCAAACTTTGGAAATACTTGAAACAGCAAATGTTTATGTTTTCCCCTTTGAGGATGAATGTGCTAAATTTATGTTTTCTTCCCTCAAAAAATTGTTTAAAATATCAAGGGCCTGATATAGCTCCACTGAAAACAGTCAGAGGAGAGAACCTTCTTTCAAGGTTTTCACTAGTTCAGGTCCTACATTCCTACAAAATTTCTATTTCCATTCTTTCAGTGATCACAACCTCCTTTGAATGACTTGTCAGTATTTTCAGCAAGAACAAGACTAAGTAAAAAACCTCTATAATTTAAAAACACAGAATTGGAAAACCTAAAATTCTTTTCTGCTTGTTTATTTCATATGGATCTTCTTGGTTTGATGTCACTGAGTTTATATGTCATTGTCAAAATGCTAACATATAATCAAATGTTTTAAATGCCAGTCTACTTCATGATACCTTTATATGTAGTCTAAAGGCTGTTGTACAAAGTTAAATGGAATAAACATCCATTCTTTCTATAAAGTAAAACAATAAAATCAAGTTTTGAAGCTTAAATAGAGACTTTAACCAGCTTTTCCAATGGCTGTAGATGCCTTTTCTTTTTTTTTTTTCTTTTTTTTTTTCTTTTTTTTATAGATTAGTCTGTTTTACCTTTTATAGAATGTTTCTGGAAATAAGGGGAAAAGAGGGAGGACAGTTAAAGAATTAGAAAGGACTAAAGCAGGGCTCTGTGTGATCATTCTCATTCCCTCCAGCATTTGTCAGTACTTTAACAGTGAGAATAACATTTATTTGTGGAAAAAGACAATGAGTAACACAACTGGTTCTGATCTGTTGTGCTGGAATCCATTTTGAGGGATAAACAAGATAAATGAACAGAAGAAAAAGACAGGAAGACAGAAAATATAGCTTTTATTTCTGATGCTGACCCTTACTTGCACGAGGCAAACAGAACCCATAGACTTATTCTTTCCTTCACATAGCAAACTTATTTTAAATCACCTGTTGTGTATTTCTTACTGCTTTTCTCTTGTTTTCACAACAAATGTTACAGTCATCACATTGCAAATAACATCTTAACTAAGCCAACCCTACCCTCTCTTTTACCAAAGTGGAGAAAAAAATTAAAAAATGAAAGAAATGTTGGAGGATAAGATGTATGTGAGGAGTTATTGGCAGAAATGTGTATCTGACATATTGGGACCTAGCTGAATTCGCTAGTAATCAATGAGCAATTCTGTGTATCTCCTGTCAGCTAGGCGTGATCTTAATGTAGTATTTAAATTGCATTAGAAGTGCTTACTTGGATTGGTTCAGTTCTTATATTACTGTTACACCTTTTTCTGTCAACATTCATTGTTAGAGACTGTTGTACCTTGCTCTCAGACTTGAGCCAATTTCTGTAGTAGTTTCATTGCTAAATTATATATAGTTATGTATAATTATATGTAGTTGTTATATATAATTTCCAGTTATTGCATTATGTTCCCCAATGACTGTTCTCCTTCTGTTTACCAAAAATTGAACTCTACATTCCTTAGCTCAGACAAAATGGTCTCCCAAATTATTGCTCCAGGTATTCATTTGTATTGTTTTCTCTTTCCCTGTTTGGTAACACAGATACATATGCACACTCAAAATGCGATTTCCTGTAGGAGTAGGTGCAGATGTTTTTTTCTGCAGCATCCTGTTAACCGTATGCTAGCTCAATTTCAAGTGTAGAACTGGAACGTCAGATTTTATCCTATTGATTAGCTGTTTTGTTTTCCTTGAGTCCATCCAAGGAAGGAAAATTCTGTGGAATCTCAAGTTGCTTGATAAAGAGGGAAATAACAGCATGGGCTTTTCACAGGCGGGATGAAATCATGGTTTCCAGGGAGACCTCAGATTCATTTGTTGCAGCCAGAACGTGGAGCCGCCAACTGTGGTTGCTTACGTAAGTTGCCCATCCTATATTATTTTCCAATCCGTCGTGTATCAGTGAAGCAACTCAAGTGCTGTGGTAAACCTCCTTTTTCTTTAACCCATAATAACTAATTGCCAGCACCTGGCACAGGATTCTCTTGGAATGGGAATTAATCCAACAAAGTGCAAAGTGCCAGAATAAATTGGATTTTAAAATACAAGTCTTCTGTGACTTCAGATGCTGGAGAACGGATACAAACTTTATCTGCTGTAGACTGGAGGAGCCTGTGGGTTTGCTCTGCTTTACTGAATCATGTGAAAAATAAACAACCTATCCCACTTAAGAAGATTTTTGCTTTCAGAAATATGTGTCTTTTTGCTTGGGTTGTATTACATCAGCTGCTTACTTTGGTCTTCGAGGTATATAATTAAAGTTGGTATAAAGTCTTTGTACAGGTGATACAAAGCCGCCTTTCAGAAATTTGACAAAAATATGATAATTTCTTTAATCCTCTCTGCTTCTTTATATCATATTAATAACACTTTCTGCTGTATATATATCAAAGCTATAGATGTGGAGTGTAATCTTATGTAGTACTAATTCCTGTGGTTTACTTTATTGGTTTACTTGATTGGTTTACTTTATTGAACACCTCTAATAGTGGAAATTGTTGTTATGTTGCAGAATAGTTTCATTTAAACTACCAGTCCATTTTTTTTTCCTTGTCTATCCCTAAAATGTATTTTGGAGTGAAGATTGAAGTGAGTTGTTTTGTCAATAGTTTGTGCAATACTCTTTTGTCTGTTAAGTTAAGCATTTTTAATGAGAGATTGAAATAGGGGCTGTGGCACAAAGGAATTAAAACTCAAACATAAACTTGGTGTACTTAGTGCCTTTACTGAACTTTGGGGGAGAAACCCCACATAACATTTGAGCAGTAGGAACAGAGCACGCTGGTGTGTACCTGAGGGACCACAGATGTATATGCAGAGACAGGTGATGCTGCTGTTTCTCTGAGGTCTCCAAAATTCATTCACTTCCTGCAGCATTTGGACATTCACCGTCTGCTACCCCAGGTTGTTTTGCTGCTGATACCACACAGCTCCTATTACTGCAGCTGTGAACAAGATATTCTCACTGACTCAGCTGCAACAGGCCTTTGCCCGCATCTCTCCTGG
This sequence comes from Nesoenas mayeri, assembly GCF_963082525.1. Lineage (NCBI taxonomy): Eukaryota > Metazoa > Chordata > Aves > Columbiformes > Columbidae > Nesoenas > Nesoenas mayeri. The sequence goes on along the minus strand of NC_137544.1, from coordinate 26,354,761 downwards.
CTTCTTTCATGTGTTTCTCCAGCACTGGCTGGCGATCTCTGTTCTCTAGTCTGGCTGTTAGTCTAAAAGCCTACCTGTTGTTGTAAAAAGAAAGAGAGCAAAGGTGATAGGAATGGGAGGGAGAGCCCAAGCAAAAGTGCCAGTAGCCTTTTCTTTTTAAGGTAGTTCAGACAATGCTTTCTGCCTGGTTTCAGGGTTAGGAAATACAGTGTCTTGAACTCTGTACTCTGTGTATTTTGCATAGCCGTGTATTCTTGTATAGACTAAGGACAGATATTGCTTAGCCAGAACAGAACCATTTTACAACTACTTTTCATTCTTCTTGTACTAGTACTAACTAGTAAAAAAAAAAATAAAATAGATCTCACAATACGCATAACTTAAACACGTAAGTTTCTTTCTTGACTCCTCTTAATAAAAGCTCATCTGAACTACTCTGTAATCATATATTTAATGTTGTAGAACCCTCCTGGCATGAATGTAATTACATTGGTGATGATGCCAAGACAGTTCATTGTAACATAGCAACAGAAATAAATGGTATGGGGCATACTAATGTACTCATCACTGTAGGAGATTTAGTCTATTTATATACAATCTTGCATTTATGTACATATATGTATGTGTAAACCGAGCCTAAATTAATGTCTTCACAGCCTCACCCTTCTGAGGAAATGCTATTACTCTTTTAAATGTTTGCAATATAATAACCTCATCAATTGTGCCCACCAAGAAAAATAAATGAAGAGGAACAATATGTGGAAAACATGGAAGCAGAATGGGACTGAAATCCAAGTGAAAATAAATACAGATTCAGATGTATTACTTGTTAAAAGTAACTGACTTAGAGTAACCTCATAGACTTTTTGAATGCTGAGGACTGGTAGTATAAGGTAGAGTTAGGAACAAATACTAAAATGTAAATTGCCCTAACATTTTATTTGCAAAATCCATTAATTTTGAAAACAGAACAAATATAAAAAGAAAGTGATGCAATATTACATTACTTTTCCACATTATTTAGTGCATATAAATCTGGATTTTCAGGGTTGATTTTTCACTTGCTGTACAGTTTCTGTAGTATTGCATAACTTTTGGAAATGCAAAGAATCTCATTTATGTCCTTTCAGTCATTATTGTTGTAATGTTTTAATATTTGTCCTTTTGTAAGCCAAACTTAACAATCTCTAGTTGAATTAAGAGATGTTTATACAGTGATGTAATATGAGAGAAGTGTTAATTTATACTTGGAAGGCGCCATTATATATGTAACCTTTAGTCTTGTTATTTTCTTGGGATGCTGGAGAAGGTTGAAATCATAGCCTTCCTGGCTTCTTTCAGAGGCAGTAACTGGCAATGGGAAATAGTGAAGGAAGGAACTCCTACTTTCAGTGTATTTCTTTAGTGTAGTTCTTCAGCAAGAAATCTTCATGCAACAGAGAAGCCAGGGTTTTCAGAGGAAGGAAGTCTCCCTTTCTTTCCCTCTCCACTCCCAAGTTTGGATAGTGACAAAACTGCAGTGAAAAGCAAATATTTTTGATTCTGGAAGATTCCAAATTACTCTTCCGAGGAATACCCTCTGAAGAAACTTTCCATTTAGAGCAAAGTGATATACTTAGATTCGGGAAGGCTGCATATGGAAAGTACATCAGTAAACTGCCTTTTGAGATACAGAAGGTGCTGCTTTTAGGCATCTTAAATGCACAGTGGAAATACTACCTAACCTGCAGAAAAGGATCTGGGAGTGTTGATTGACAGATGGCTGAATATGAGCCAGCACTGTGCCCAGATGACCAAAAAAGCCAACAGCATCCTGGCTTGTATCAGGAATAGTGTGGCCAGCAGGACTAGAGAAGTGATTGTGCCACTGTACTCAGCAGTGGTGAGGCTCCACCTTGAATACTGTGTTTAGTTTTGGGCCCCTCATCGTAAGAAGGACATGGAGGTACTAGAGAGAGTGCAGAGGAGGCGATGAAGCTGCTGAGGGGCCTGAAGCACACGTCTTGTGAGGAGCAGTCGAGGGAACTGGGGCTGTTTACAGTATCACAGTATCACAGTATGTTTGGGATTGGAAGGGACCTCAAAATATCATCTAGTCCAATCCCCCTGCTGGAGCAGGAACGCCTAGGTGAGGTTGCACAGGAACATGTCCAAGTGGGTCTTGAATGTCTCCAGAGAAGGAGACTCCACAACCCCCCTGGGCAGCCTGTTCCAGTGCTCTGTCACCCTTACTGAGAAGAAGTTTTTTCTCAAATTGAAGTGGAACCTCTTGTGTTCCAGCTTGATCCCATTACTCCTTGTCCTATCATTGTTTGCCAACGAGAAGAGCCTGGCTCCATCCTCATGGCACTCACCCTTTATATATTTATAAACATTAATAAGGTCACGCCTCAGTCTCCTTTTCTCCAAACTAAAGAGACCCAGCTCCCTCAGCCTTTCCTCATAAGGGAGCTGCTCCACTCCCTTAATCATCTTTGTTGCCCTACGCTGGACCCTCTCCAGTAGTTCCCTGTCCTTGAACTGAGGGGCCCAGAACTGGACACAATATTCCAGATGTTTAGCCTGGAGAAAAGAAGGCTGAGGGGAGACCTTATTGCTGTCTACAACTACCTGAAAGGAGGCTGTAGCATGGAGGGTGTTGGTCTCTTCTCCCAGTCAGCAAGTGATAGGACAAGAGGAAATGGCCTCAAGTTGTACCAGTGGAGGTTTAGACTGGATATTAGGAAAAAAAATTTCTTCATGGAAAGAGTTGTTGGGCATTGGAACAGGCTGCCCAGAGAAGCGGTGGAGTCACCATCCCTGGAGTTGTTTAAAAGGCCTTTAGGATGAGGTTCTTAGGGACATGGTTAGTGCTAGGTTTAGGTTAGGTTATGGTTGGACTTGATGATCCTGAGGGTCTCTTCCAACTGCAATGGTTCTATGATTCTGTGCTTAGGCACCTGAGTTTCCTACTGAAAACTTATGTTGGATGAGAAATTCATCTTCCGTACATGCATACAGAAGATGCTATCATTTGAATCTCTGTGCACATCTACATAGCAAAGATGTTCTGGAGATTGTATGATGCCTTTGACATGTCTAATACACTGGCAGCCTTGAATTAAATCAAAAATTGAGTAGCATCTGTTGGTGTCAGTAATGGCTGTACCACATGTCCACTGTGTAGGGAACCTGAGTTCAATTTCCTTCCTGGTCAAAGGTGCTCAGTGACCCTATTTGTGCAAATGTTGCTGCACAGCAAAACTGTAGCACACAGAAGAAAGCAAGAAAGTTGTTGCAAAAACTGTTCAATTGGTTTAAGCTGCCTGAAATGACACAGCATAAAGGTGAGTCAGTATGTTACCAATATCCGAACCTCATTGAGTTTTTCTCCTACACATGACAAAAACTGAATGTGTATTGGGGAGACTGTAATTTATCACAGGGCATGAGCTGATGCAGACAGCTTTGTTGTACCCTCTTATTTTCCTGCCTTTAGTGAAGATAGAAATGATACTCTGCTAACGGCTTTCATGGAGAACAGGTTCTTATACTACTGCCCTTTGGGCCATGGTTCAAGGGCCCAGTGTTTCGTTGGACTGCTATGGTTTTTACCTTTCATTTACTCTGAGATGCACAGAAACTTGCCTGAGTCTTGATGCAAGTCTCAAAGATATTCAGAAATATCTGGTGTACTCTATAACTCCTTATTTGAGGGGCTCAGAGCAGAGGCCTTTACATAAGCTGTCCCTCTACATAAGCTTTACATAAGCTGTCCCTTTACATAAGGGGTCCCTCTGTGCAAGGTAGACCATTTTGCCCTAGGGAACTGTTTCCACTCTCTCTAAACATCCCTTTTGCTATCAAAGTGTCATGTAAAAAATACAAGATAAAAAGCATATAGTGAAGAACAGAAGAATGGCCATAATGAGTCACACTAAAGGTCCACCCAACCCAGTATCCTGTCTCAGTGTCTGATAGGCCTTTGTGTCTTTAATCTGAGTTGTGGAGTTGGGAGATAGCCAAAGGCTTGCTCCCACCACCCTGTGCATGCCAGAGTTACAAACCCTTTGAGTGCAGTGTGCACTTTCCCATTTAAGGTGGAAAAAATAAATAACCATGGGACATGCCTTGAAAAATACAGTAGCACATGCTGTTTCTCCATTAATACTCTCTCAGTCAGCAACCCATTATTTGAGCTTGATGCAATGTCTGTGCATTTGTTCAGTAACCCTGTGTGGATTTCTCTTCCATGAACATATGTATACTAAAAGTGGTTTGGTATAACTGAGAGGTGGGAAAGCAGTTTGATAAATATGTTTCCCTAGTTACATTTGATATAACCACAGACTAAACAAATAATTTGGAAAAAGGCAGGGGCTAAAAGTTTTAATTGAAATATTTTTATTTAAGTTATTTTCCACAGAAATAATATCATAGAATCATAGAATATCTCGAGTTGGAAGGGTCCAATAAGGATCATTAAGTCCTGGCTACTGTTTGCAGATGCAGAGGAAATAAGGAGCAAGTGTGAATCCCATGTCCCTTTGCCTGTGCAGTGTGGGGACAGGCTGCCTGTCCCTTAGCTCTTCCCTGCACTCCCTGACCCAGCTCCTACAGCTCCAGCAGCAGTTTGGTATGAGGACCCTGACTTCTCGTAGCAGCTGGCTGAGCTCTCAGGGGCAGTGAAGAAGTCAGCGGGCACTTCTATGGACCACCATTGAGACAACTTTCTCTGTTTCTCTTAAAAAACCTGGAGATAGAAGGGACATGATCAGCAGTGATGAATTTTGTCTTTTGGCAATGTCGGTGGAGAGGTCCTGGGCCAGTGTTAATAGTGGCCTCTCCATGATAGCAATAAGGCACTTGGGCAAGTATTTTCTGTAAGTAATTTCAAGTACACTTCTGTTGCCTGTGCTATAATTGCTGTGTCAAAAAGACACAAAAGTTTGGTCTCTGTAGTTGTTGGTTTGGCATCTCTTTTCACTGTTAAAATTGCAGTGCTATATTATTATTTTCTTTCAAATAAATTGAACACTGGATAATTCCTGGAATCCCCTTTGATTGCTTAATTCTTGGGTTTATCCTTTTAATTTTGGTTTCTATTAATAACCAAGTGCATTTTGGACTACTAAATAGTTATTTGGCTCTATACTTATAATGAAGTTCCCACATTGAGTATCTCATAGTTTTCAGGCTTTATTGTAAATGAAATACAGAACGACTTTCACAAACTCATGGAAAAATTCGTCTGTTGAGAGAACACAATTTGGTTCTGCAAATGAGATAGGCCTATTTTAACAATTATTTTACTGATTTTTTTTAAGAAGTATAAGTTGGAGCATGGGTTTCACCAAAAGAATGGTGTGATAGTTTCATTGCTTTAATGTTTTTCAAGTTTAATGATGGGCACTGAAAGCTGCTGTAGCATTCACTAGTGAAGAATGGAAATTCTTCCCTGTGAGAAGTGACACGTATGATGCCTGCCCTGTAATTCATCCTGAGCTTCCCCACGCTGATGCCTGATGGCTAGTGAGGGTTTTCCCAGTATTATTTCTTTTACTGGTGGAGCGAGACCGAGTTTGGATATGCCCCTTAGGCGAGGCTGGGGCTGCACGGTGTGCAGCAGTTTGGGTGAGTGAGGCTGGGCTCAGGGGGAACTTGCAAACGTTTCTTCTTTCTTGTTCTACGCTTTTGTGACTCCTGTTTCACAGAGTTTTAAGACAACTTGATGAGAGCTGACCAGTGGGATCATATGAGGGGTGTGCCATTAATTTTTGCCTGTTATTTAAAATATATGTGTGAATGATGAATGCAATGATAGAACGACACAGAACTGAAACATTCAGAGGACAGCACATTTCTGCTGGGTGTGTCCATGGAACACACCACAGCATATGCCCATGAATTTTCCTTTCTTTACTTCTGGTTCTCCTATAACACCCCTAACTGGCAGTGGTTTTGAAATGACCTTTCCCCTCTGCTCCTAAACCAGGCTCCCTGACACTCCCTGTGCTCCAGGACAGCCAGTAAATGCTCTATTCACATCCTGCTTTCCAGCTCTGATGGTACCATAGGGTAAACGTTTGTGGAAAGATGAGCAGAGATGAAAGGGCCGGTGCAGTTTAGGGCAGGCACTAATGGCTTCTGCAGGGGCTGGTGCAAGGAGAGCCGTGCCAGGAGCAGCATCCCCGTGTCCCTGCCTGACCTGAAGTGCCTGCGCGTATGGCATGGAGCACATACAAGTTTTGTGCTGCAGGGAGTGTGTTGTTAAAATAATTTTGTAGATTTAGTGTGCTTTTTTTATTTTGCAAAAAAAAAAAAAAAGATGCAATATCAATGGTAGCAGTCCCTGTACTCCTTTTAGTGAAGACAGGCAGTGAAGTCACTAAGTTGCTTTTTTCTTTTCCTTTTACATAAAGCCTATAGATTTTATGTAAATAACCATTTATACACCACAGAGATGACGAACATCAAAAATTATTTAACATACAGTTGTGATATTATCCTCAACAAGCTTTTTCACAACTATTCCTTATCAGTTTTTTGGACCTTTTTCCTTTGGGCTTGTTGGTGGGAGAGGTCTATAGGATTTTGGAATTTGTTTGGGCCAGGACTGTAGTTTTGGTATATATTAGATTATTAGATCTCTGCATGGTAGTCTGTCTTTTTTTTTTTTTTTTTTTTTCAGTTTTAGGTTTATATTTTTCTGATATTTTCGAAGAGTTCAATTGTCCTTCTATGGTTACATGCTGTTCAAATTCCCACAGAGATATATTTTCATATGTTCTTTGGTATCACTCAGTTTGGCTTCATGAAAGATGTATTTTACCCTTCAGTAAACACTTGCCAAAGAAAAGGCTGAAAGTGATTTTAAAATGATGAATCTTACAAAGCATCAAGTCTTAAATAATCAATGTAAATTGCCCACTTCTACTATGGTAAGATTTTCTTATGTATCACATGCCTGTTACTTATACACTTAATTTCATAGTTTGAACATATTCTTTTTACAAATAGCTGGGACAAGAAATTGCCACTAAATGTACTTAAATGAAATTGACATACCAGTATTTGTAGCATCAGTGGAAGAGTGCATCTTATGTCCTATCCCACACACCCCAAAGTGCTTCGTCTGATTTCTTACCCATTCTGACACAAGGCAATATGAATAGCAAAGTCTGGTGTTACCTTGCAATTAGTTGTAATCCAAAAGTGGTATTTAATAACATAGTAATTATGTTTTTGCATTATTGATTTTGGGGGCTTATATTAGGTAGGAGTAACATTTCATGGAAATTGATTTTTGTGCATTCCTTGAGGTCATTTGAGATTATAATTATTTTTTTTGTCTTAATGGAATGAGTGCTCTATAAGCAGTGGAAAAAACAAAGCAGCTGACTGAAAAGCCAAAGTGAATCGACTTGCTGATTTGGTGACTCATCTTCTATCTGAGAAATACGGATTATGAATATACCAGAAATGAATCTGACATTGAAATTACTTTCTCACACCTTGTTACTGTCTTGCTCCCACACCTTTGTAATCCCTTTTCCCCATATTATTTTCCTAAAACATCATGTCAGGTATAGACGTCTTTAGAGAGAAAGGCCTGTGTTTAGCCACTGTAGAATTTTGGTGCAGATAACAGCTCACTGTCTGCTGGGTGGCTGCTCAGTATATTATAGTGATTAAATGGGATTCTATTCAGCTTACTCCCTTGCCTAGTCTTGGAAAATAAAATGGTTAGTTATCTCCATTTACCTTTCTCTTCTCCTAAGCGGCACATGCAATAGGCATGCTGAATTTTGTTTTGGCGTATTTTTGGGGAATAGTATTTTCCAGTGGTACAGAAATTTCAGAACACCTGCCAGTAGCTTATTGCTGGTAGTGTGGTGGACACCTTGCCCCCCAAAGAGTTCAAAATTAAAGATCAGCAATATAAAAAGCACAAATACACACAGCTTTCATCCCCTCCCCGATATACTGACTTTTAATTTTGTAGTATATTAAATATTTTCACTTATATTTGACCTTTTCAGTGAGCACGTAGATTCTTTTGGAGTGGGCATAAATGAAGGTTTATGTCTAAAAGAAAAAGATATGAAAAGAGAAGGAGTCTTGGCCTTATTCAAGGAAGGCATTTGAATTCTAGGAAATGGGCTGAAAAAAGCAGCAAGAATATTAGTGATAAACTAGTGTGTAACAGAGAAAGACTAACATGGCTGACAAAGCAACACTTGAAGAAAAAAGAGTAATATTTAGTCTTCTAGCCAGATGTAAAATACTTAAATGAGTGAAACTGAAAGGTAATGCAACGAATTGGCCCTGAACTGTTACTGAAAATTTGTCCTGAACTTAGATTTTCCAATGAATATGGGAAAATCTGAAAGCAGTAAGTTGGTTGGTCAATTACTGAGCACAATGTTCTTCTGAATGCAAACCAAATAACAGGGAAAAAAGTTTCTTTTACGATGTACAAAGAAAGATGTAAAGTATTCTAAAATTCTGTCCTCTGTTATATTAATGACATTTGATGAACCAAATCTATGCTTAAATGAACAAGTGCCACCTCATAGTTTAATAGAGATCACAGGATCACATAATGACTGAGATTGAAATAGACTTCTGGAGGTCATCTAGTCCAGTCCCTGGAGCTGGTTGCCCAGGACCATGTCCAGAGAGCTTGAATATCCCCAAGGATGGAGACCCCACAACCTCTCTGGACAACCTGTGCCAGTATTCAATCACTGGTGCATGCACTTACACCAGCAGTTAATCCTCCCTTTCCCTGTTAGGGTGTTCCTGTTTTGTAGTGGAGGATAAAATGGAGTTAGAAAAATTGCATTTTGCATTGGAGGATGAGAAAACAGAATACAAAAGAGATTCATTATACTTATATTCTTGAAATGAATGGATCTTTAATACAATACTCCAAAAATGCATCTTTTCCCATTATGATTCTATTTTTTTGCATTTAATAGAAGTAATTGTTATGACTTAATTTAAGTATGGTTCCTTTCTGACTTGATCTATTCTGTGATTTTAAATTTGTTAAATAGTAGTTATGACAGCAACATGAAACCAAAGTTGCATCTTTGCTTTGGGACCCTCTTAAGGATATAATCCAGAGGCCATGGTAACAAAGGAGATAGAAACAGGAAAAAAAAAAAGTGGTGAATATAATTGATATAACCTTTGATGTTACAGTACACAGTGGGCTTGGCTATGCTGGGAGGGGGCTGGGTCTCACTGAGACCTAGACTCATGGTGGTGGTCTCAGCCTAGGACAGAGGAGAAGGAGTGTCCTAGACTCCCTGAAGTAGCCAGGTATGCAGGTTGAGACTGAAGTACCATGTCCACACCAGTACCTGACACAAACACTTGCTGTATTTTGGAGCAGCAGCTCTGAAGTCTTTGGATAATGGCTGCAGAGGGGGATGGTGGTTGGACGAGTGTGACTGGGACTGGGAACATAACCTACTTGCGTGTGTATGTGGCAAGTGAAGTATATAAATATGCCTTGGTGAAAACGGAGCTTCCACAGAAAAGCTGGTGAGTGTTCTTGAGTTTAGAATCTCAACTTTGGGCTTACGTGCCTGACTGACACTTTTGGGGTCTGTGGTGCGTTGCAGGCTGGCCTTACTTTTGGGCTTGCAGATTCGATTTCAAAGCTGTTCCTCCTGTACAGGTTTTAAAACACAGCAATTTGGATTTGTTTTGTAATATAATGACACTATACTTTCTTTTCATTTCTTCCCCATCTAGTTTAGTCTGAAGACTTTGAAAATACAATACACATGGCACAGATCAGAACATTTTTTCAGATGGTATTAAGTCTATTACTTCATGATTACATCTCAGCTGAAGATGGGGAAACAAGAGCAAGTAAGTCTTAAGTTTTTATATTTCAGATAAGGGCAACTTCAAAGCATGCCTTGAATTTATAGTAATCATTTTCAGGTTCACATGCACACTTCTGTTGATGGTGATTTTTTTTCCATTGTAATTTTCTTGGTGAAAATACTGTAATATAGGGTAAGTAACTTAAATATTTCTCCTTTAGGAAGGGAATATCTTTATTTCTTTTTTTTTTTTCTTTTTTGTCCTGGAAATGCCCAAGGAGGTAGATGGAACTGTAAAGTTCCAGTCTTGATATAAACATGTGTCTTGAGTATTTATATTTTCATTTCTTCAGGAGTCCTCTTTTAAATAGCTTAATGTTATGTGAGAAACTAAATAACAAAAATAAAGCTTCTGTGAGGGGAAGCTGAGATAAACCTCGGCTTTGGGACAGATCTTCTTGCATATTCTTCAAAGTTAGCATCTCAGACCCCACCAAACCAAGTTATATACTCTAAATCTAGTTTATGGAAAAGAAAAAGTTGAAGCAAGGTAGCTTTTTGAAAGACAAAGTGAGTGGAAAAAAAGACTGTGGAAAACTTTCCTCTGGCCACAGTGATACTTTCAGAGTAGGTCTTTTTTCTCCAGTTCTGCTCTTAATACAGCAATTTTCAGTATTGTACAACATACTCCATAAAATTCCTTTTTGGTCTCTAGAAAGACATACATTTTTTTCAGTCCACCTGCTCTAAGCTGGGCCTGCTTTCAGCAGGGTCCAATGTCCCTTCATCAGGTCCGAAGTCCCTTCCGACTGAAATTACTGTGTGATTGATATCCCTGACTACAGAGTGACACACTCTGCTCGCCCCTTGCTCCTTCTCCCAGTGTCTCTTCACCACCTGCATTGCAAAATGATCTCTCCAGCAGACCATGGTCAAGTGCTTTCAAGGAAGGTAAAATCTTGACCTGACCAGACGTGTCCGTAGGCAGATGTCAGGACAAGGCCAAGCTCTCCTTCCTGTGCTGGAGCTGCAGCCTTTCACAAAGCAGAAAGCACAGAAACACCCAGCAACCCCTATGAGCCCAGGTGCCATGGGATCAAAATAATGTCTCCTGGTTTTGGCCCTCTCCTTGGGTCCTTGTTTGTCGGTTATTTAAGCTCCTTTCACAGTTGATGGAAGCTGATTATCTCCTCTGGAGTTATTCCCTCTATCTGAGGATGTTCATATAAGAGGGATAGGACTGACCTATAGAAATGCTTGTGTCAGTCCATGGCCTGTACTTGGCAATTTAGTCTAACAGCTCCATTTATAAGTGACTACAACTAGGAGAGCTGAGTCCACACCTAAATCATCATGCAGTTACATTATATTTGTTAAATGCTTATGTGTTCTTACACTCTGGAGGTTGAACTTGTTCACTGAGCATTTTCTTCTACTGAAATCACAGTATGCTATCAGCAATATTCAGTCAAGACTCAGGATTTTATAATAACTAGTTCTATAAGTGCCATGTAGCAGTGTCAGAAGTCAATTAAAATGCATTTGTAAAAGGATTGGATATTACTTCTGGAGTATTCAGACACCTCTGCAGTGTGCTTGGTTTGCTAACAAAACCAAGGTTTTATGTTTATCATCTGTGCAGACAGAGATATGGAAAAAACCAAAATGTATTTCTATCTGCTCATTGCATGATGTGCAATTGCCAGCTGAGGAATGAAGTTCCAGAAATTTTCATAGTTGTTTCTGGTGATAATGCGAAAAACAGAAAATGGTGTGGTTTTCAGATACCAAGCTGGATCTGTGTGGATTATGGAAACAATCTTGTTTTCTCTGATAAACTCAGCTGACCTTTTTTTAAATGGAATGTATTTGTCAATATAGGTTCTAATATAAACATTAATTGATATGAAAAATGTTTCTTATGGAAGAAGAATTGGAAGTGTTTGTTGAAAATTTTTCTTTTTTTTATTTTAGGTTGCAGAACTGCTCCGGCAGATTTAGTTTTTATCTTAGACGGCTCTTACAGTGTTGGCCCAGAAAACTTTGAAATCATCAAAAGCTGGCTTGTCAATATTACAAGAAATTTTGACATAGGGCCAAAGTTTATTCAAGTTGGAGTTGTCCAGTACAGTGATTACCCTGTACTTGAAATTCCCCTTGGAACTCATGAATCCACTGAGAACCTCATCAGGGAAATGGAATCCATACACTACTTGGGAGGAAATACAAGAACAGGAAGAGCTATTCAGTTTGCCTATGACCATCTTTTTGCAAAATCTTCAAGATTTTTAACAAAAATAGCAGTTGTTCTCACTGATGGAAAGTCCCAAGATGAAGTCAAAGATGTAGCAGCAGAAGCAAGGAAAAATAAAATCACTTTGTTTGCTATTGGTGTTGGCTCAGAAATTGAGGAGGATGAACTTAAAGCCATTGCCAATAAGCCTTCATCAACTTACGTATTTTATGTTGAAGATTATATTGCAATATCAAGAATTAAAGAAGTTATAAAGCAGAAACTCTGTGAAGGTAAGTTAGAGATCATAAAATATTTTAGAAGGTCTGCAGAAGACAGTTGTGTATGCGTATTTATTTCACAAACAGTATGTATTATTAATGTAACCTAAGGCACCTGATGATCTTTAGTATGATCTTCTTTCATTTTGATCTTGTTTGTGGAAGTCCCTCCTAAAATGGTATTTTCTCTGTTAAACAACATTTGTGAAGTGTATGATGTGTTAACACAGTGTGTGTTTGATTTTGGTATATAAGATTTTCGCCTAAGTCCCAAATTTTTGCGTTGATAAAATTTGTAAACCCTAAAGTAGGTGAGGAATTCTCGTACTGCCGAGAACATAGGGCTTGCTTTGTCCTTTTCCTAGATGTGGCTGACATCTACAATCTGGCATTTCTTTTCGACAGTTGAGAAGATAGCCTATCAAGACAAACAGGAGTTCTTCCGCTAGCATGCATTGAAAAACCCAGAAGAAAGGCTCTTGGCAAAAGTGCCCCAAATTGTAACAAGCTGTTATGATCTTTTTTAGAAGGATTTTATAGAAGAATTAGCCAAGACCAACATTGTAAAGTGACTTTTTAGCTTTAGAATGCTAGTAACATTACTGCATTGGGGTTTCTGATAACTTTGTAAAACACTCAGAAGGACTCTGTTATACAATGAATATTTATCAGTGCTATTTTGTACATTTTTTTATTTCCAAGAATTGATCCAAGTCATATTTCATTTGGACCATATTCCTGCACTTAGTAAGAATGCAAAATAGTTTTCATTTGCTCTCACTTTCAGTATGAACTTCATTGAAAAAATATGATACTTATTTTGAGGTTAATAGTGTTTATTTCTTGATACACTTACAAAAATCTTAATTCCTTGTGGCTGATATAGTGAGGTGGTCAGTCCAAAAATTAAATCAGCTAAGTGAAGCTAAATTCTTTAATAAAACTTAATGTAGAGAGAAATTTCCCAAAATAATAATGAAGTTTTCTTTAAATAAAGCTTAGAAGTAGTGACATCATATTCCATCAAGATGGAGTTTCTGCTTTCAGCATTAAGTTAACTAGTATCCTTTCAAATTCAGCTGCACTATTTGACTCTTACAGAAGGAATGTGTGAATGTTGACTACAAACGGGTACTTGAAGTGACCCTTTGCTCCCACACTCTGATGTTGTGCTCTACCCTCGCTGTAGCATTGAGATGCTTCTCTCAAAGAGCGATCAGAGCCAGTTGGCAGCTTCATTTCTAACCACAATGTCTTTAGCAGCTGAATTCAAAGACTGGAAATATTAGATCTGAGTGGTGGTTTGTTTTATTCATGTTGTTAAGATTCACTTGGACTCTGGGAGAGGAAGTTCCGTGAGGGCAAAGCAACAATGATTTGTCCCTAATCTGCCACATGAATCTGCCTGAAAATTCTGGAGTTCTCTCTTGATCATCTTTGTTTTAATGTCTAAAAAAATGCTAGCCTTCACTCTTTGGTGTTTTTAACTTCTTTATTATGTGAACATAGATCTAAGAGCTTAGGGGTAGTATTTCCTTTCTGGAAAAAGGAGGCCGAAGTTTGGTGGTTCATGTAGCAAGTAGCGTCATTATCAGCAACTCTCAAGGACAACGTGGCTGAAGCTTCCTCATATATTTAAAGTTTCTTATTCTGGATCTCAAATGTTCCTGTGTTATTAATATTCTCTAGCAAGAATATAGAAAAGAAAGATCATGTGTCGGGAATGCATTTAAAAACAATTTTCAGTGCAGACCTGAGAAGTATGACTAGAGGATGCTGAGTAAAGTTCCTTTGCATTAGATAATGGGTTTTAAAATCAAAAAGTTATTCCATACAGGACAGGAAAAACAAAGCATCAGAAAACTATATAAAACACTAAAAGGGAACAAGATTTCAGTATAGGCCAGAGAGTTGCTGTGACTGATACTATGGATTGGAAACACAACCCCATTTCCCTTGGAAGATAGTTCTTAATTTTGCCACTGACTTCTTCATCCTGTATAATGGCTCAGATACTTATCAAAATACTCTTGACAGAAGATGATCCAGAAGACACAAAAAAGGTTTACTGTCCTAGCAGTGCTTTTAGGTAGCTTTTCAATGTGCCATTGGAAATAAGGAATACTTCCTTAATGTATGATTTTGCAGATGCTCAATTTGTGTGTTGATTTGGAATAGTTACTTTGGCAGTGATCCAGAATAATGGCCCCCTCACAGAAAGTAATCCTATTTCTGTATTTAATTTTTGATTTTACACCAGATTTCTAATCATAGAATCATTTTGGTTGGAAGAGACCCTCAGGATCATCAAGTCAAACCATAACCTAACCTAAATCCAGCACTAAACCATGTCCCTAAGAACCTCATCGAAAGGCCTTTTAAACACCTCCAGGGATGGTGACTCCACCACTTCCCTAGGCAGCCTATTCCAATGCCTGACAACCCTTTCTGTGAGGATTTTTTCCCTAATATCCAGTCTAAACCTCCCTTGGTGCAACTTGAGGCCATTTCCTCTTGTCCTATCACTTGTTGCTTGAGAGAAGAGACCAACACCCTCGATGTTACAGCCTCCTTTCAGGTAGTTGTAGACAGCAACAAGGTCTCCCCTCAGCCTTCTTTTCTCCAGGCTAAACAGCCCCAGTTCACTCAACCTCTCCTCATAAGACTTGTGCTCCAGGCCCCTCAGCAGCTTTGTCACCCTCCTCTGCACTCTCTCTAGTACCTCAACGTTCTTCTTATGATGAGGGGCCCAAACCTGAACACAGGATTCAAGGTGGGGCCTCACCAGTGCTGAGTACAGTGGCACAATCACTTTTCTAGTTCCTGATACAAGCCAGGATGCTGTTGGCCTTTTTGGCCACCTGGGCACACTGGTGCCTCATACTCAGCCGGCTGTCAGTCAACACCCCCAGATTCCTCTCTGCCAGGCAGCTTTCCAGCCACTCTTCCCTGAGCCTGTAGCGCTGCCTGGGGTTGTTGTGACCCAAGTGCAGGACCCGACACTTGGCCTTGTTGAACCTCAGACAATTGGCCTCAGCCCAACGATCCAGCCAGTCCAGACCCCTCTGTATGGCCTTCCTACCCTCCGGCAGATCAACACTCCCACTCAATTTGGTGTCATCTGCAAATTTACTGAGGATGCACTCAATTCAGAGCATTGATAAAGAGATTAAACAGAACTGGCCCCAATACTGAACCCTGGGGAACACCACTCGTGACCAGCTGCCGACTGGATTTGGTTCTGTTCATCACAACTCTTTAGGCCTGGCCCTCCAGCCAGTTCTTTTTCCATCATGGAATACACCCATCCAGGCCATGAGCTGCCGGCTTCTCCAGGAGAATGCTGTGGGATACAGTGTCAAAGGCCTTACTGAAGTCTAAGTACACAACATCCACGGCCTTTCCCTCATCTACTCTGTGGGTCACCTTGTCATAGAAGGAGATCAGGTTGGTCGAACGAGACCTGCCTCTCATAAACCCATGTTGACTGGGCCTGATCGCTTGTTTTTCTTGTATGTACCATGTGATGTTACTCAGGATGATCTGCACCATGACCTTTCCCAGCACCGAGATCAGACTGACAGGTCTGTAGTTCCCTGGATCCTCCTTCTGGCTCTTCTTGTAGATGGGCGTCATATTAGCCAACTTCCAGTCAAGTGGGACCTCCCCAGTTAGCCAGGGTTGCTGATAGATAATGGGAAGTGGCTTAGTGATCACCTCCACCAGCTCCCTCAACACCCTTCGGTGTCTCCCATCTGGCCCCATAGACTTGTGGGTGTCCAAGTGGTATAGCAATACTGTAACTGATAAGAAATTCTTGTGTTCATCGTTTTGTCAGTGTATATGACTATCTGCAATATGTATTTATGGCAATATGACTGTTAATTCAGATTTGAAACATGTGAGTTTAAAACATACTTCCATGATAACACTACACAGTGAAGAAACCTGGAAGAAGAAAGTGTTATTGTTATTATTCTTACTTAATATCAAAAGTATGTTGACATAAATCCTCTGTCTGTGTTTTGAGGAGAACAAAAGGAAAGTTGTGTTGGACTTTTTTTTCTTTTTCCAGCATTCAAAAGTTAGACATTTTAGTTTCCGTAATGTGGTCGTGGACTTTTTGCAATTCTTTCTTACAGAACCAGGCAGATAACATTTAATGTGTTTTTAATTTGGGAGTCAGGTGACATTTAGCTGTGGGTGGGGAAAGAAAACCAAGGGGAATGTATGTGGCTTCTTGCTGCTGCCCCAGGTTAACTGTGGCATGTCCCCTTAGGATGGATTGTCCTTTCCCACCATATATAGTTTGTGCCTGCCCTTAGCTGAGTTGTCCTAGATCTTATATATCCTGCCTCACTCACCAGAACAGGGTAGCCTCTGACTACCCTTGGGCTAGAAAGAGAAACTGTGCAGCATTGCTCATGTTATAATGAGAAGCCAGTCTAGACCTTTGAGCTGATAATTCCCTGGCACTGAGACATGAGTTTTCCAGCCCGCAGCTGGTCCAGATGAAGATGAGAGAACCCTCCACTCCTTCTTTGAAATGTGTTCCTAACCTCCTCTGACTAATTATTAACCTCTTCTAACTGATTATTTCTAGTGAAACAAAGGAAAATGAATAATGAAAATGTGTTTATTGTAAATAGTTTAGCATAACTTTAACAAAACAAAAAGTAGTTTGCTTTCTTTTCATTGATTTACTACTCTGATACAATGTTGGCTTTATCATTAAATTTCACTCCGCTATCTCACTTTTTTGTTTTAAATAACTTAGGTCCACTGCCTAGTATTGTATTTGTGTAAAGAGAATTAAACAGAGATAACATTCAGCTAACTTTAGTCCCAGCAGAAAATATATCACACAATATTTGTCCAGTGAGAATAGCTTCAAGCAGATTTCAGTGTAACAGACAAAATAGATCAGAGTCCATTTTGAGCAAAAGAAGATGAAAAATAAGTTGTAGATAATTCTACCTTTGTCCATTTTCAACCTGATTTATAGTTGGGAGGGATCCTGGGTTAATCCAAATTGTGTCATGGAAATTAGCACCTGTAATTTTGTAGCATTTTGAGACCATACATTTTTAGAAATTAACTTAAATATTTTTATTGATCAGATATTGTAATACCTTTTAACTACAGTTAGTCTCAATTCAAAATAGTATGTGAGTATGCAGTAAAATATGGCATCTCTGTATTCTTGCTTCCTGTTGCTGAGGAGTCTGCATGACACTTCTCTTGTAACTGGCAGTTCCCAACTCTTATTTCTTGAAAGGCAGCTACAAAAAATGGGGTAAGTGGAGAGGTTTCTTTTTGGAGGTTTTACATCTAATTTTGAACTATACTTGCATTTATTACTTTGCAGAATCTGTTTGTCCAACAAGAATTCCAGTGGCAGCTCGAGATGAAAAAGGATTTGACATTCTTGTAGGATTAGGTGTGAAGAAAAAGGTTAAAAAGAGAATTCAAATACCAACTACTAATGCAAAAGCTTACGAAGTCACTTCACGTGTTGACCTGTCAGAACTGACGAGGTATTTAAATTTATAAATACACTTCTAAATTTAGTAAGATTTTTTGTTTGTTTGTTTAAAGTGAGAGAGACTTGTTTTAAGATCTGTATGAATGTTCAAGTACTGTCTTTTTGTTCTCTCTTCCCCATTATTTAGGAACGTGTTTCCAGAAGGTCTTCCTCCATCCTATGTGTTTGTTTCCACTCAAAGATTTAAAGTAAAGAAGACGTGGGATTTGTGGAGAATTCTAAGTCTGGATAAGAGACCACAAATAGCAGTCACTATTAATGGGGAAGAGAAAACATTATCATTCACTACAACAAGTTTAATGAATGGCACACAAGTTATTACTTTTGCTGCACCTCGTGTAAAGGTAAGGACTAATTTGACATCATGCTGGAATACGCATTTAAGTACACATTATTCCTTA
The DNA here is from genome assembly GCF_963082525.1 of Nesoenas mayeri. Lineage (NCBI taxonomy): Eukaryota > Metazoa > Chordata > Aves > Columbiformes > Columbidae > Nesoenas > Nesoenas mayeri. Next base: position 26,336,477 of record NC_137544.1, on the reverse strand, counting down.
GCAACTTTATGTTTTTTAAAAATGCGTGATCTTATTCTTGGCTCCTTAGGTATTTAAAAATAGATGGTTTGTACTTCACCCATGTTTCCAGAGTGTCCACAGTGATAATTAGTGTCAGTGCTTTGCAGGTGCCTTCTACTCCGCAGTTTCCAGCAGGTAGTTGTGAAGATCACAGAGACTTTTCTGCACACAGCTCTTTGCTTAGTATATGATGGCATGTATTTTCTGCCTTTGATGTGGATACTAGAAAATATGAATGAAAATATTCCATTTTTTGGAGCGAGTTTTTGTTAAGTGTCTAAATTATTGAAAAAAGATATGATGACAGCAGTTACTTTCTTTTCTAGAAGAGTAAATAGCATTTTACAAACTGAGAGTTCATTCTGGATTTGTTTAGTTCTGCATTGAGTAAAAAATCCTTTCAGTTGCTTACTTTTCTCTCTGAAGAAGGGATTCTCCCCTTCGTGCAAACCAATTTTATTGTTTCCTGGTGTAATCTGAAGGTTCCCATTCAATCTTCTTTCACTAATTTCCAGTGAAATATTCAACTCTGTGAGAAAGATCATCTCAGTTGCAGATGAGGAAAAGGGAAGGATATTGAATGTCTCCCCTCTTGCATTTGTAGCAGGAATACACAGCCCAGAGATGCACTTTTACTCGGGAAAATAGAAATATTATATATTCTGATCTGTTTTTTATTTTATCTTATAATGAGAGACATTGTAAATAAATAAAAACCCAATCTAGAAAAGAAAAAATAGAAACAGAGAAGCTATCTATGGGTGTATACTATTAATTGAAGTAAGATTAACTTCTCTTTATGTCTGAAAAAGGTAACAAAGATGTATAACATACTGAAAGATGTATATTTCAGTTTATGTACATCAGTGTAGTGGTTTCTGTTAAATTTAGGTATATTAAAGGGATGCAGCTAGGCTAGGCGAGGTTAAAGAGCTAGATTGTTTTTGAAATTAAGGGGTAGGCTCAAGAAGAAGGCATTTGTTCCCATGTTGAATTTCAGTTCTAAGGTAGGTGAGAGGAATACTTTGAAAGTGTCTCTCATTTTCTGTTACTTACAGAACTCTGCTATTTGTTTAAACCAGACCTTAAGCTTTAGAAAACTGATGTTTTATGAGATGATTAAGGTAATATTTAGTTTATTCATTGTAATTTTCTGGCTCTTTCTGCCAATATAATGCCCTTTTCTCTTTTTTTTTTTTTTTTAATAAGAGATTAAGTAGAAAGACTTTCAAGTATCCATTTGTTTTCGTCATGATTTAAGATCTGAAGTATTTGAGATATAATACTACTGCTGAAATAAATGCTTCCAGGTTCATATTTTTGAAAAATACTGGCTTGAGCATGTTCAAGATCATAGACTGAAAAAAATCTATGTGAGTTATAAAATAAGTTTGAAACAAGGATGCATTATGACCCAATATCTTGTTCTCAGTTGGCTCTCAACTTGGCAAATACTTTTTTGCCTCTACAGTTTAACAGTTTTTTGTATGAGAAAACCTAGAACATTGATAATCTCAATAATTAACAGTCGTTTAAGTGTTGAAATGAAGTTTTATTGTTATTTAAATTGAAGATATTTTGTCTTAAACAATTTTGTTTTCTTCTCTTTTATTAGACATTATTTGATGAAGAATGGCATCAAATCCGTCTCCTAGTAACAGAGGAGTTTGTAACATTGTATATAGATGATCAAGCAATTGAAACCAAGCCATTGCATCCTGTTTTAGGTATTTACATCAGTGGCCTAACACAAATAGGAAAGTATTCTGGAAAGGAGGAAACTGTACAGGTAAGCATATGCTAAACCCATGGTAATTCAGAAGTTGTACTGTAGGTTAACATTGCATTGGCACCTTCTGTTTTCCTGAACTTGCTCTTCTAATTTATACTAGGCTGAAATTTAATATGCAAAATTTTAATAGGTAAGAGGGAACATGAATTTTCTGGAGGACAATTGTATACGCACAACTGATGGATCCTCTGCGGTGGGTGCTGAATTGGTCTCACTGACTTCAAGGGCATTGGTTTTTGCTGAAACATGAATTTGATGCAATGTGGTTGTCTGAATTTTGGAAACAGTGTCTCAAAGCTGGGAATTTCCCCTGTGCTGGACACTTGCATATAATTTGCTTCCATCATTATATGGGGTTATGCTGGCACAAGAGGGAGGGAACAGTTTTGAGGAAATGTCTTTCTCATAACTGGCTGTCAAGAAATTACAAAGTGTATCAACTCCATTTCTGTTGTACTGCAAATATTTGGTACTCAAACTGATCCTGCTGTGCTGGAAGAAAAACCCTGAAAACCCTGTACGGAGACTGTGCTCTATTCTGAGAAACGTTAAGCTCCTTTTGCCTTCAGCTGTATGCAGACCAAAACAGCTGGTTAAAACTTCAGGTTATAAAGGCTGTATAGACCTATGGTGAAGACTAGTATGTTGACAGCATTCCAGATGTTGGCTAAATATTGCTTCCATTGATCTAGTAAAGATGTTACTAATTAGAGGAAGCAATACTAAGAAATACCAAATTATACAAGTAGGCATTATTTTTAGTTATTTTGAAAGCTATGCTTCTTTTGTACTCTCATGATCCTTACTGCTACTATTAAAATATATGAATGCGTGTTACATCGTCTTCATTAATTCTCTTCAGATGTCTTTACTCAGTTACTCCCAAATTTTGTGTATTTGTAGCCAGGCTTCAGTTCTATTATTATAAAATTCTAAAAGTGTACATGGAAACTTGGATGATGCACTCTGTATGTGACTCAGCATTGCTGGCAGTAACACCCTCCATACACTAAAGTATCCTTTTGTGAAAACTACTGAATGTTTGTCCACAGATTTCTTATAGGATTTCAGGCACTTATTGCAAGGAAAGCAGAGATTTCAGAATTGTAATAAATTCTCTGTGTGCTGTATTTGTTGATACAGGATTATCCCATTTTTATAGTTTTGTGCATTCTAGGATTATAGGGTTGTTTGGTTGTTTTTGTGTCTTGTTTTTTCTCTTAAGTCACTGCAGAAATGGGACTTCTGTAGATTCTCCCAGTGATACAGTTTCTGAGTTAGAATGTTAGTAGCAAGGCATGTTATTTAAAATAAAAAGGAAAACATTTTAGGAATGTCAAATTGTCCAAGATCCTCTTCTGGTAGTGGACTAAAAGAAAAGTAGAAAATCTGCCTCAGGTTGCGATTTTATATTTCCAGATGATCTCTATAATCTAAAAAAGATATTCCCTTCCTCCACTTTCCCAGACTGTGACACATTCTTCAAATCATTAACAGTCAAAATTTCCCAGGATATTTCTACTTAAACTATGATTATAGAGAAAGATTTTAATGAATCTGCATAACACCTTTCCATGAAAAGGTATTTTGAAATCCTTTAAGAAAGCTGGGGTTGTATACAAAGTTGTGTATAAAGTATGATACAAGAATTTTCAGAGATTCTTTAGTGAATTTTCATTCTCTTTCTGTGCTCTGATTCAAATGTTTTCTAGTGTTTTAACTAGTGTCTTATTGGCAGATATGCTTTCTAGTATTGCAATGATAAACTTGTGCACATAATTAAGTGATGTGAATTGTAGATATTTTAAAGTTGAAACCACATATTACTAGGCTTAGTATTAACAGACTTTATTTTCTGTGCTTTCTTCCTCCGCTAGTCTGACTTATGGTCTGTGATTTCAGATGAGTGCAACAGGACTTTTGTCTCTTTGCAGTCATGGTACCTTACGCTAGAAAAATTGACTTAATATATTTCATTTTTCTGGAGTACAGTGACGGCACAAAAACTTTTGCCTACCTGATGCCAAGGTTTTTATTGGCTGTTTTTTAAAGTTTTATGTTATACAACTGAACTCTAAACCAAATTCTTTCAAGCATCAGGGATGCCTTCTGATGCTTCACCAAAAGTTACTAATCTTACGTGCAGTAGATTGTTGCAGGACTGTAAAGGTAAAAAGGAAAATGTTGGTTTTCCTTTTGCTGTTGTAACTTCTTTCCTGATGGTATTGGCAGCCAGTGTAATTTCTGCTGTGTGTGTTTGCATTTATTGCCAAGGATTAGGGGTGGCGATTTCTACTATTTTAGAAAACACAATCTTGGATTGATTATTTTTCTCTAAATACTTCTGTTACAGAGTGTTTAATTGGTTTCATGTATTAATCGTTATGAGTAGCCTGACTAAAAATGTTTCTACATCTTTAATTGATTTTTAACTGTAGTGGCTACACAGAGCTTCCAGTTTCTCTTGCTTTTTAATATTTTGTCAATTTTTTTAAAACTTATGAATGACATGATTTAAGAAGAGTATAGTTTAACTGTTAAACTATTAACACTTTCTCTAAAAGAGTCTTTTATGTTTTGAATTATAGTTTGATATACAAAAACTGAGAATCTACTGTGACCCAGAGCAAAATAATCGAGAAACAGTCTGTGAGATCCCAGGATTTGTGAGTATGATAAATGAACATTTGAGGACTACTTGGCATTTTTTACAAATCACTGTTTAAAGCTGACTTAATGAATTCTCAAATAAGTAATACTGTATTGATTCTGCTGGTGGGAACAAATGCTTGTTACCTCTGCAATACCAAGGGATACAGAACTTTTCTGTTTTCAGCCTTATTTTTGCACAAACATATTTTAAAAGGGTTTTTTTAGTTTAGATATGTGATGGTGGAAATATGACAGCAATATAAAAGAATCTCCAAATCTTCTGTCACAATTTAAGATTTCAAACATTATAAATGCATAAAACTACTAGGTTACAGCAGTTTATAATACTTTCAATATTACTTTTTAACTTACCTGATATACTTCTTGCTACTTATCAGGTCATTTAATCTCTGAAACTTTTGTACATAACCAACAAACCTATATTTTTAAGTCACCTTTTACTGTCAGAAGTATCTATGGTGATTTCTATGTTAAATATTCCATTCACTGAAATTATGCTAAGATTTGATGAATTATTTTATGGATAAGACACACATGAAATCCTCGTCATGATTTTGTGATTCACATACACAAGTAGGAAGCTTAGGTGTATTCTTTTACCTTTTCTTTGCCCTCTTGCTTATAGTTAATTCTGCAATAAATTGTAAAATACGTGCAAACAGATTTGGAAACCATTCATTATATGCAGTTGGAACCAGATTTTCAAAAGCATTCAGCTTTTATCTCAAAATATAAGCAAGAGATTGTTTTATTCATACAGTTTCCTTCAAAATATCTTCCTTTGTTTCATGTTTAAACCAAAATGAGCTAAAGATGATGAGACACCAGTGTCTTACTGTGCAAACGCATATTCTTGATTTGTGATTTGGTTTAGTATTAGGACCATTTTACCAGTTTGACAGTAGAACCTGTGAATCTTCAACATCCAGATATATCATTTTTTGTCAGACTTCCACAGACCTCCAGCTAGTCTGGTTTTCTTCTGTTTATTTGGGGGCGGTGTGTCTATTGCAATCAACACCATCATTAGGGCTTTTTCAAAACTCACAGCTTTCATTTAAGGAACAAGCAGGTGGCTGGATTATTAGCTGTTGTGAAATCTGACTGTGTGTGCCAAGAAATAATGGGTTCAGAAGCACTATTGTAAAGTTAACTTTAAATCCTGAAGTAAATTTAGTATTTAGCTATTTGACTGCACCACATATCTCTTTGCTCTTTACAAAATAGAAGTAGGATATGAAAAGTAGACGAATGAAAAAAAAATTGCCTAAAGAAAGCAAACAATAAAAAGTCCAACATATTTTGTGTTCTCTGCAGTTGACAAGAAGTCCAAGCAAAAAGATTGCTTTTTGCCAGTGTAGTTTCACTTGCTGTTACTGTAAATTAAGTGTGGACTTCACCCATGAAATTCTAGACTCCTTCACAAATGTTGGATGATCTCCAAGGAGGGAATTAAGTTGGAGGAATATGTACTTTATGGTTGTATTCTGTCAGTGTGGTTGTATTGGAGCTCCTGAACTAAGCAGGGCTTGTATGTACTAATTACAGCCTGAATTCATCCCCTTTCCCAGAGATACCTAGCTGCATAGTATTTTTAAGCTCCCTGTCTGATCTGTGGAGAAAGATAACCTTCTCCAGAGGGAGCCTAAGATGAGAATTGAATGTAGAGGAAGCTATCTCTCCGCACACTGTGTATAAAGTCTGTGGTACCTGGGTGCACATTAGAAAACTCCCATACATGCCGCAGCTAATGATGGCGGCTAAACCATACAGATAATTTCCTGATTAGTATGCTGAAATATTGGGATGGATTGTTCTATGATATTGGAGATACTGGAAAACTCAATTCAATTAATAGCAGAGCCTAATGCAGTCACACAGGAAAGTGAGAAAAAGCCAGCCTTGTCTCTGTGCTGCTATGTATTTTCCCAGATGCTGGATTCAGACAGAGAGTTTAGAAATATTTTCGTACACGCTCTGACATGAACGAGGAAGCAGAGGAATTTTTTTGATGAGAAATTATTCATGGCAAAAGGTTTGATCCAAATCTAAACATTTATTGTATAAATATTTACATGGTTCAGTATTAATTCTAGTTTTGTCATTGCCCTTTAAAAACTGCTACTGGTAGCTCCTGTTGAAAGATCTGTAAATGAAATGAACTAAAAATTCATATGCATTGAAAGGAGCTGCACATAGGTCTGAGAAAGTCTAAAATTTTGAATTATGATTCCTTGACAGTTGGAGCCCTAAAATTATTATTGGTTTTGGTAGTGTTAACAAATGAATGGATTTTGCTTATTATAAATATTGCTGTACTCTTAAACTGTGTTTCTTCTTGTTTCAGAATGGAGAGGTAGGCTCAATCCTAAACTGCTCAAACTCAGTTTAAGGTAGTATTTGTCTTTTTGTATAAACTTCTTATTTTTCTAGGGAATATGCACTTCATTTTGAAAAGTGGATAGAATTTACTATCCTTAAAAGTGCTGGATTTTCATTAACTGAACTCTAGTCAATAGACAATTTCAAAATCAGTTTTCTGAATAAACATTTATTAGAATAAATGGCCTGATTATTTTTCCCTGGTTCAGTTCAATTGCTCTTATTTGCAGGCTGGATGCTGTTGCAAAGTGAATGGGGATATGCAGTCAGGTAGCTGTTACCTGCATCATGCTAATGGGAGCTCCCTGAGGGGGTTGCTTCTTTGAAGGCTTAATGTGATAACTTGTCCAACCATCCTCATAAGTCCACTCGGTACCATTGCAAAGGAAATGTGGATGTGTGTTTTGATAAATCATTTGACCCTGAGAAAGAATTTCTTTCAGAGAACATTGTAAAATGTCTGCATTATTTTAGAAAATATGAGTAAATTGTCATAGAAAGTGTTCCAGGTAATAAATAGAACATCTACTTTTTTGTATCTTGGATTCTTAGTGTTTTGCTTTTGCATAGCTCTAAGAACTTGCTGGGTGAAAAAGAATTCACTGAATCTGATTTCAGCACATATATTTAGTACAGATGCACCTAAATTTGGGGTGCCTGACCTTGGGCAAATGGATTTGTTCTAGTAGCTCTTCCCTTGCCTGCCTTGGTATAACACTGAGGTTTCATGTGGTCTCAGTGGTGAGAAGGAGACACCTAAAAATTAATCTCTAGAGGGTGATGTGGTCTGCCAAGGTTTATTATGTACTGCTGTTTGTACAGGGAGCATAGTTTGGAGAAGGTCTTCTATTGGTCTTTGCAGAATGGGCACCCTGGGGGCCAAGACTTTGTGACCAATAGCAGTTGGTGGTAGCAACCGTGCCCCACCTTTCTTCAAGTAGTTGGGACACATGCCCAGGAGGTAGGAGACTTGGGCTCTTTTCAGGTTTGCTACACATTATAGGATGTCCACTGGCTGTGGTCATTATACTCTACATAATATGTATTAGATTATTTTTACAAACATTGATTAAATATTGTATTTGATAATTATGAATAAAAAAATTATGAATATCAGCTTAGAAGAAGAGTTTTGCATGTTCCCAGACTGAAAGTTATCAGACTATGACAATATATTTCTGGGAAAGCAAACAGAATGTCAGATATCAGCCCAGTATTGGTACTTGATTTTTTATTTATTTTTCTTCTGGGTAAAATGCTGAATTCATGCATGCAAAGTAGTTGGAGGGCAATATTCAGGTAAGGAGAAGTTCCAGCCGAACTAAGGAGTGAGAGCCATGACCTATGCAACCTCAGGAAAATCAGCTTCCTATAATATTAAGATACATTTGTTAAATGCTTTTGGCATGTGTATTGATGGTTGGTTTCACTCTTGGTAGTGCATGAACGGCCCTAGTGATGTAGGCTCAACGCCTGCCCCCTGCATATGCCCACCAGGAAAACAAGGACCTCCAGGCCCCAAAGTAAGTTTCCATTCTGTTTTAGTGAGCATACATGACTTTTTAATTTTTTTTTTCCTTTTTCTTTGTCTTATGTTGGCCAGTCATGGTCAAAGAAAACGCTCATGGATGTAAAATTGTGTTTCCGTGCTGCCCTTCAGCAAACAATCTTGAACTGTGAGAACAGGATGTTTTGCTAATAAAAGTCTTTTAATGGAGAGGTTTTTCCCTTTGTTAAAGAATGGACTAGGTGCTTGTGGGAAGAGTTCCACCTTAGCTGTTCTGGTGACCAGTGTTGATGAAGGATTGAAATCAGAACCAGACTTGAGTCTCGAAAGTCCAACATGGCAAACTCAAATCCCCAGTACTTTGCAGTAGTACCTTTCCCAAAACTGAGTGAAGCAGTGCTTCCAGAGTTACTAGCTTGCCTTATAAGGGTAGATAAGAAAACCCCCAAACACTTGACTTTCATTAAGCAAATTATTAAAAAACCCCTACTCTCCTTACATAAGTGGTTAACAGTCTGCTGCAGCTGCCTCAAGTCAAAGGGCTTGTTGCTACAATGGTAGAGGCTTCTCATCGGGGAATTTTAGTCCACAAGGTGGAGATCATTATTGTTTCATGTAACAGAATTTTTGTGGTCTTCTACCTTTTTCTTTTCTCTTTAGGATATCAGAGAAAAATGAGAGAGAAGAAAGTATTTATCATTAAAAAAAAAAAATGAGCCCCCCATCCTGTAAAGTATGAAGGAGTACGAAATGCCAGAATTAGGGTGGCCTATACAATTTTATTTAGATCCCTGCTTCATATGCAATCTTTCAATTGCATTGCAGTATAATATTTGCTTGGGGATAACTGAATAATACAGACAACAAGATGCTGCCTAACACAAAAGACTGCAGAAAGTGTGAAAAGGAAAGCAATTTAAGATTGTATAGGTGATCTTAGTTACAGTATTTCTTAACTTTTTAGTACTGGTCTTTGGAACCATATACACTTAAACTTTATTTGTGTGGTTATGATATTAGTAGAATACAAGAACACAAATTAAAACAATTTAAAACCAAAATAACCTATATTTTAACTTTTTCAAGTTAAAGGCATAAAATTTCAGTTTAGATAGGATATTTGAAGGGATGATCATAACAGAGGTTATCCAAATAATTTCAAAGACCTTATGAGAAGAAATCTAAAATATCATCATTTTTAGACAGCAATAAGTGTGTGGAGAGCAGTTCAGTATTTAGCAGGTTTTAATCCTGACTCCTGCCTTTCCTTTGCTTTTGCTTTAAGAACTAGTCTCAGGCACTGCAGGTGAGAGTTTTCTTCAGAGTAGAACTATGAGATTAGCAAGGTTTTAATAAAGATTTTTATCATCTACTTGATGAAAAATGATTTTATTTCTGTTGCTTAAGATGCTAGAGAGCTTGAAAGCATTTGAGATGATGAGCCAAACTTGTGCTGTAACTTAGCGTGGGCTCACGTTTCCAAGTCCTGCACAAGAATTTAGGGAGGATTTTCTCAGATAGGGGGTTACAAGATGAGTTCCTTTCTGCCGTAGGATTTATTTCTCTATAGCAGGTATCTGGGCTTGCAGCCAGTGTTCTGTGGAATGTACTAGGGTTGAGGTTGCTCTGTGCTAATTTTGAAATGCTCTTTCTTATCTTTTGTATTAACATATTGCTTCTCCATAGGGTGACCCTGGGCAGCCCGGGAATCATGGTTATCCTGGTCAGCCTGGTCCAGATGGTAAGCCTGTGAGTACTAAAAACTTAGTCATATATTGTAAATGCAAAACTAACAGGAGAAAAAACATGTACTGCTGATATCAGATTTTCAAATTTAGATGATTTTGTCTCCATTCTTTGAAACTGTGAATGTCACACTTAAGCACTGTCTAAATGTAGCAATTCTATGAATATGTTAATCACAGTGGGTTTGTTTCCAGCTAAAATATTTTAAATATGGTAGCATGACTTAGGTACTGTTGTAAAGCAGAGAACAGGCTGTGAGTGCTCCTGTTGGTCTTCGCATTAGTTTGCAGCAGTTACCACCACCTGACCTTCAGTCTTTACTGCTTACGAAATTTTGCATTAGAAAGTACTTAGGGCAGCTAAAATCCTTTCTGTTTTGTTTTAAGGATTACTTCTCATGTTTAAGCTTAGTTCATTTAATTTCTTTTTAGGCTGCCTCAAGTAGTCAATCAAAATATGTAGATATACATGAATAACATATGTTCCTAAAATAAAAATGACACATTTGGCAATGGCTCATCTGGTCTTAATTTTTAATATTTTTTATTGTAATAAAATTGTAATAAAAGGAAATATATAAAAATAGCCTAAGGTTTCATTAAAAAATATGGTAGAACTCTGAATATGATTGGAAGCCTCTAAGAAACGAAACAGCCAAGCTTCTTCAGTGGCTAAGGGTGTTAATAGCCTACAGTCTCTGCATCTCTAAAGTGGTGGTGTGCATGTGCCTCCGATGTGTTAAGGGAAGGCAGGCCAAAAGCTGGGACACTTCACCACCCATGTTTCTTTTCTAAGAATGTGGCCTCTCATTTTGCTTCGTATGAATCAGAAGCTGCTTTATTTATATTTAAAAAAAAAAAAAGAAGAATGTCAGTTGGGAGTGTTGAAAATAATTTCCTTCTGAAAAGACTTCTCAGTTTGGCTGCGAAAAGCAGGAAAATAAAAGTGCATACACATACTAGAAATTGTTAATTCATCGTAGGTTTTCATTCTAATTGTGAGGACTAAATTTTATGGTTGAGTCCCTAGGTTGTAGTGTTATTTTGAAATCTCCATGGTGAAGCAGGAGAGAAGGTAAGCATCATGTCTTGAAATCCACAGAAAATAGGGAGGAGTCCCAAATATTTTTGAGAATAAAACTATAAAAAAATGTCCCAAAACATTAGAAAATATAAGTGTATGAATGCAGAGAAGACAAAATCATTTATGAAAGAAAGATTGGACTGTGGACTGGGGAACTAATAATCTATGGGTTTGGTTGAGACTTAGGGGATATTAAGTTATGTTGGGTCCTTTTGGTCCACACGTGACAAACTAGAGAGAATTCAGAGAAGGGCAACTAAGGTTTGAATTGAACCTTTCAACTTCACTCTTTTAGAAACTTTTCTGTCCTGTGGAAAGATTAATGAGGATATTGTAACTAATCACAAGTCTTTTCCAAATTTGCCCTTATCAATTTTAGTACTTCTAGCATGTTATTCCTGCTAAAGTGGCACTACCAACCAACTTTGATGTCTTCCATAATAACACCTGACGTTCTATTTTTGTTAATAATTTTTAATACTAGTAATACATTTAATTTCTAGGTCAGCTGAAGATGGAAACAGTGACATTGATCCTTAGGAAGTGTGTATGCTGTAAGGGTAATAAATATTGCCAGTTACAAAGAAAAAGCTCCATGCTCACTTTATAAAATGTTCACATTTCTCCTGTTTTGTTGCTTAGTTATGTGTTGGCCTTTTCTGAGGGATAGCAGCTGGTTCATTTAGCTGTGGTGATTCCTTTTGGAAGCAGTGTTAATTTGGGAGGGAAAAAAATAGGCACTGAAAACAAGAAATACAATTGTTTCTAAAAATTGAAAATTCCTCTTTTTTAAAATATGGGGCTTGGTAAATAGAAACCTGGCCATGTAGCCCTGATGGCCCAGGAGAGCAGTGAGTACATGCATTTTTCAACAGTTCTGCAAGCAACGATCCCCATTTTTCCTGTTTTAGAAAAACATTTTTATACTTTTGCTTGTGTTTTGATAGATATTATCTTTGAAGTGTCTTGGAACTAAAAATAGAGAAAACAATCTGAATTTAATCTCTCAGTGCTACAAAATGCTGCATTTTGGTTCCAGACATTCATGAGCATACAGGTTTTAAAATAGGAAGGGGTAGAAGCTGAGCTGGGGAAGTGTGATCTAATCAGAATAACTTTTTCGTTGACTAATGGTGGTGCTTAAGCTTCTCAAGAGCAGTCCTGGTCTCCTCTGCTGAGACATGTATGCAAACTGTCTCAACCCAGAGTTGCATGGGAGAGAGTGTCCATCACAGTTTGATGACACCAATTGGTAGAAGTAGACTTGCAGTGTTAGTTACGATTTTCATAACAATGAGTTATGATTTTTTCATACATTTGTTAACACATTTCTACTTCAATGCTCTCTATCTTCCCATAAGCACTGAAATTTGTAACAGTGGGAATTATGGAGAAGAAATAAATGGGTACTGTAGTGTTTCTGTAACTCTCTAATCTGGCAGATATGTTTGTGTATTTTTTTTTCCTATGAGTCATAATGTGCATAGATGGGCATTCTCTGAACATAAAAAAGATTAACAGAATTATCTTGGACAATTAAAAGATAATCAAAAAGCACTTATAAAGGAGAAATTTTGCCATATTGCTGAATTGAAGTTCATATGTTATTTGAAGTGCAATACAGTTAAATCCTATAGCTTTTCTAATTGACTTTTTTTTAAGTCAGCTGTAGCTTTTTGCACTTGTTCTTTGTAAGGACATAATTGCAAACCTATTAGATCATCTGCAGCTCTGGCCAGTACATTATTGTTCCTTACAGTAGATTCTTGAATGCTTTCCAGGCTAGCTTTTAGCCATGAACGGTGGGAGATCCTTTAGGTACACTCTGCAGGAAAACAGATTCCTCTTTCTGGATTTTTCTTTCTCTTTTACTTACATGTTTGCTAATACAACTTGCACTTCTGTGCTGTCAGTGATTTTCCTTGTTTGATATAACCTTGCTCATATGAATCTTTTTAGCTGTATCCCTTGGGGAACTCCGAAAAACGAGCTCTTAATTCAGAAAGCACAATAGACTTACAGGTAGTTGTGGAGTCAGTGTTGTTTAATCAAATGGCTTTTGCATGAAAAGCTTTTCCTGGAAAGTCAGTCTTTTCTGTTCCAAAACACATTTTTATGTTCTTCTCTAAAGTTATTCCAGTTTGCCTATCTGGTATTCATTTTCTTGGAACAGTGTAACTGGTCAACAAAATGTTTCTTCCTCTGAGAAAGGTTTTAGGCATGCATTTATATTACTATATGTAACTGTTTTTTAAAGTAAAACATCAAAGAAAATTTAATTTATTGTTTATGGGCTGACTAGAGTGTTGTAATATGTAAAGTTAGTTTCAGTCCAGAAAAATTCAAAACAATTCCCATGAATATCTTCAATATCACCAGAAAACAACTGTTCACCTGGTACTATCTAGTAAAATTGTTTGCTGTAATATTTGGGGAAGTGAACATTAACATGACTCATTCTCAAATATTCTTTTTTTTTAAATAGTTTTGTTTATTGGCTCTTTGTTTATTTCCTTTAGTTGCCACCTCTGCTTATTTTCCATACTCTGATACATACAGAAAAGATCAATTGAAGTAACTGGAGAAAAGCTCAGAAGTGAGAAGCATAATAAATAATCAAAATACCTTTTTTTTTTCCCAATCAAAAATGTCATTCAGTATCTAAAATGATTAAATTGTCTTGCCAGGAGAAACAGCACTGGTAAATAAGCACAAGGCTAAAAATAGTATTTGATTCTCAACTGGAACTCATTTTAATAGGCATTATTCATCAGAAAGAAGCAGCTGGAGTGGTTGCTGGCCCTGAGAATGCTCAGCAGCCTGACTGTGCGGTCACAAAGCCATTTTTTATTCCAAAGGATACTTTATATATACTGGGGAGAAACTCAGTTTAAGGGGAAAAATAAATGAACAGAGTCTATGCAGTGATCACTTGTGGTTAATAGAGGTGATAGGTTATCGGTCTGCTGAAAGCAATGAAAAAAACACACTTATTTGTCATTTTTGAGCTTTGAACTGCATGTCTGGCAAATGTGAACAATTTCCCAGTATTCCATCTAGTTTCATTGATGAAATTTTGGAACCATTTGCCTTGTCTTTACAGTGTCTATAAGCAATAAGCAGTTTGAAAATAATCTGGTGAGTGTGACTTTACTGATTTACCCAGATAGAGTTTGTAAGGTATAGAGAGCCTTACATAGTTAGTAATTTCTTATCATTCCAATATTGCTTAAAAAACCCGCAAACCTGTAGAACATTATTGCAGCTTCTACCTAGAGTTTAATAGTATTTGGTGACTAACTGTAGGCTGAATCTTTTATGATGAACTTGGCGTAATGGCAAGGGCTGGCTATTTCAACAGTACTTTTGGAATAAAAATGGGTGATAGTTTCATGTATACATAGGATTACCTGTGCTATTGGATGGTTTGCCTGAGGATTTAAGTTGATATAAACTCTGCAGCTACTTTTCTTGGGAAACTTTCACAAACATAGTTGGTAATTCAGCTGTAAAATGCTGCTGTCGATTCCAGAAAAATACATGTTCCTCAGTAACCCTGTGACCTTGTTATTCTTAGAGGAAACATGTTTGCTCCATTCTGACTAATACAGTCATGTAACAGCTTCCCTGAGACCTGCTTTGAGACCGGGACCAGACCTGATGCTGACTTGTGCTCCATACAGCTGTGCATTTCAGACAAAGGACCCTATGACTGTTGTCAGCAGTGGCCAAGGGCAGATGATAAGGATGAACACCTGAGCGGCGAGCAGAAAGTTAGACTCCCTTGGCGCATCATTCCATCTTCCAGAAGTCTAAAGCTCAGGAACTTTTAAAGCTGGATTCATGACGTTGTATTTAATAATCTTGATGGATTTTTTAAAAAATTCCTCTGTGGTATTCGAGCTCAGAACATCATATTCAGATAAAATATACTGCTAGTGGCTCTGAGCTTTGAAAGCCTTGGTAGATGATGGAGTAGCCAATGGAAGGAAGTGTAATCCAATGCAGAAAGAATTAAAAAGCCCAAAACAAAGCAAAAAAAGGCAACAAACAAAGCAGCGCAAATTCTTTTCTGTACTCTTCCCATAATATTCATATGCCTTCAATTCTTTGATCAGGAGTCACTCCCAAATGTATGCTGGTGCGTAAAAGCTGCATTTAGTTACCTTTGTGATCTAATGTTGGATCTGTCCTTCATTTTCATGTTTTGGCATGTGTAGACAGAGGGGCTTCACTGCAAAGACAGTTCTAGTAGCCTGCAGAAGCCAATGCCATGACAGGTCCTTCTACAGAGGTGTCCTATTTAACAGAGGGAGGACAAAGGAGATGGCACTTGCTCCGAGCTCCTGAGTTACCACTGTGTGAGACAGTCCCAGGGAAAGAAGGTACAGGCTCCAACCAAACAGACCTGCTGGAGAGGGCCACCTGACTGAGCCAGATGTCTGAAGGGATGGGAAAAACAGAAGCAGTAGGCAGCTGAGTCCAGACACAATGAGGTGTTAGAGAAGGTTGTTTGGGAGTGGGATGGGAAAAAGGCTCCTTGAGAAAAGGAAGAGGAAGCACCTGAGGCAAAAATTTACGAAAATTACATGATAAACAATGTCTCAGAGAAAACACTTAATTCAAATACATCAAGTACTTTCTAACATTTCTGTTGCCTCGTAGGATTTTAGTTACTCATATGGCCAATGAGGGAGAAGGTGATAGCATGGCTGCAATTTTGACTGTAGGCGTGGATGCATGTCTGAATAACTAAGAATTTCTGCCCTTTAAGATGTATTTTATAAAAAGGGTTTCAAAACTTCTGTTCTAATACTTTAGATAATTGTGCTTTAACTACGGACGATTTTCTGCAAGAGACTTCCACAAGAGGTCTGCAGACCTCTCTGTCAGGATGTTTTCTTAGTACCAAGTTAAATTTTTCTTTTGCAGTTGAATTCCATTATGCTTAGTTACATCACCCTATATAGCTCTGTTTACTTAGTGTTTACAGTCCTTAAATATCTTTAGACCATTACTGTTGATCCTTGGTTATTTCCTGGCTGAACTGAGCTTTTTTACTTCTCCCTGGTCTTTCCCAAGTAGTCCTGTTGTCACGCCTTTGTCATTTATGTTGTTCAGTGTCTCCAAAAGCTTTTCAGTAAGAAAGTGTGCAGTGCAGTTGTCTTTGGCTTATCAGTACATCCTCTATTTTTATTTTATATTTGTCTGATGTGATACACCTATGAGTGCTGCCTGAACTTTTGTCCTTAAAGAATGCAAATACATTGAAGATATACTTTTGAGGTTTACTCTGCTATTCCACCTAAAAATTCTTTGGAATTAATACTTGTCATATGTCCTTCCTGCTCAATTTTTCTCCAAGTAAACTAGCTTTCATTTTCCAGCAAGTCTCTTAATTCACTGATGATGACAGTATTGCTAATTTGTCGGTGTCCTTTATGTAAGTTCTTTGGCCTAATAAGTCTGTTCAACATTTACCCCTAGAATTATTTATAAATTATTGCCATTTTCTTTATATTCCAAAGTTACATTTTATCTGTATGTGACTTTTTTCTTTTTGATACCTAGACATCTGGTACAGAACTAGGCATCTCAGTGTTTTGCTGTTTATCATTTTACCTTTACAGGTTTTCATGCACTAGGAATTTATCAGTAGCATTCCCATCCACAACAAATTAGAAAGGGAGTTTTTGTATAATCTTGATTTCAATTGCACTGATGTAAAATAATGAATGAGAATACAAACAAAGTGCTGTGGAGTAGTACTGCTTAACAACATTGATGAAACATTATAGGGAGGATTCAGTTTAAGACATCTGTATTTAGTGGTTACATTTGTACAGAGACACTGGCTGTCTATAATAAATTCTTGTATTAGTCAAGAGATATTTAACTAATATACCTGAATAGGTATGGAATTCTTATGCTGTGAGGTATTTTGTCTTGCCCACACTGCTGCTTCATAAAGATGAATACCTCCCAGATGTTTTTTGCCACTATCTTCTAACACTGTGGGTGCCTGGGGAATCTCAAAAGGCAGGAGCTGCTTATGTTTAAGCCACTAGATACAAAACTGAGTACCAAATTTAGGGTTAGCTATAAGACTTTTTATACCATTTGTGTGTCTTCTGAAAAGTTCATGAGGGAAGACCAAGCCCAAATAAAAAGAATTCTTTTTAGTAGTAAATATAGTTCTTTCACCTTATTTAAAAGTGGATCTTTAGTCCTGAACTCACCTTTAGTCCTGAACTCATCTGTGTCAATTGAAAAGGGAATTTTCACTTCTGTCCCTTTTACATAAAACATCAGCTATGGCACAGCTGTTCTTGGACCATGTGTATGTGTGTCACAAATGTACTAGTATCGAGGGCTTTGAGCTTAGGGAAAGAGCTGACTTGAACTGACTTTAGTGCAAAAAATATGCAAGCGTTAGCATTGAGATTAGTGATCTGTACTACAAAAGGAGTAGTGATATGAAGACATGCTTAGTTTTTATGAAAGCTCTTTTTTGTAATTTAGAGAAGGTGTTTTTGACTTGTCCAAACAATACGTTATTTTTATCAGACAGTGATTCTCATTTTTATGACTTTCTATGAATTCCATTTTGAATCTCCTCTGTTCCAGTTTTGCATTAAACAAACACACTGACAATGTGTTTGATTTGCTTTGAAATCACCTTACAAGATCTAGCTCTGAGCTAACTATGCAGTTTTGTAAGCTGAAATCTCTTCTGCCATCCTCCACTCATCTTGTGAATTTTGAAATTCAGTTCAGCCAGCAAATTGTCCTTGTCAACTTCTTCCCCTGCTTGATTAGAAAGAAGGGAAATTGCATTTCAGAGGTCTAAAATGTGAAATAAAGTTTTATTTATATAGAATTATATCCTACAGGAAGTCATACAAACTTTTTGCTTTTTTCTGGAGAAGAAGTAAAGGAAAAACTTTTGAAGACATTTTTTGGCTTGGTGTTTCAGCTACCCAGGAAGATGGAAGAAACTTCTCTAACATAAGCAATCTGGGAATGCTACACCATTTACAGTTAAAGCTGATTTCACTAGAACTGCCTTAGGCACTAAAAGTGAAATGCTTGATAAAAGATCCATATATGACAGAGACCTAGAAGTCTGTTTACTTCTATACTAAACATTACCAGCTGGCTCGTTGGGCATCTGCTCCACTGTCTTTTGGGAAGAGGGCACAGCAAGTACTCTCTTGTATCTAACCCAGCAAATAATTTTAGCTCTGTTTATTATTCCTAGGAAGCCCTGACTGGTTTAAAGAAGAAATCAGACATACACATTGCCTTCTTTTTACTGAAAAGCTTCTATTAGCTCCTTTTTACCAATGTGGAAATCTCCCCATCAAATTTTCTGCTAAGTTTTAAAATCTGAATCTCATTTAGCAATAGGAGTATTAGTTCTTTCAGTTCAAATCAAGATCAAATTCTGGGTATTTGAAATTGGATAGTCCATTTTATGGACTGTTGACAAGTCTGAGCCAAATAGCCTCAGCGTTTTGTAGGACAATTTCTCTTTTTGTTTTCTATGTTTTCTCAAAAACCCTCCTCTTTGTAACTCATTTGATCCATTGGAATGAAGTGTTTTTACTGGACTTAGGTAAAATTCCTGTTCTTCTGTTATTTGCCTCCATTAAAAGATTCTTCTAAAGCACTTGTTAATTTTGCAGAAAAACTGTCTGTCTTTGCTGTACTCATTGAATCCAATCTACCAAAACATCACAGGCATGTATTCTGGTTTCTGTAAAGGTTCTCTTGTTCTGCCAATATTGGTTTCTAGTAAAGCATTCCTGAAATTCTCTTTTCAACTCATGCATTATTTAGTATTTCTTTTCATAGTCCCAGTCATTCAAATTATTTTTTTTTACTTGCATGGCCTGTTATACCTTGAAGTTCATAGTTAAGTTCCTTAGTCTTGAGAATGGAATTTTTATTATTTCGAGATATTATAAAACTAGATGGATAATGTATTAGAACATGCCTTGTTTGTTAAAGCTTATTGCTGTAGTTGGAAACAAACCTTTAAAACTCCTGGCATTTTTCAGCTGTTTTTCTTGAGATAGAGTAAAAAGAAGTGTCTATGTATTTGGGTAAATTTGTTTTAATTTTTTTTTTCCTCCAATGGAGAATAAAACAATCTATTTGTTACATACACATGTAAAAGCTCTAAAATAATGGATTTTAGCTTGAAGTCTGGAGGCTTCAAACTTAAGATGCAGAGATGATAGATTCTGAAAGCTGAAATCTAAATCTCGAATGTATGATTATGATGGCAATTACTGAATTTGTGACCTAAAATGACAAGGTTTTGACAACAGTTCTCTAGTAACCTGGAGGACTGTTTTTTCCTTAAATACGTGTTCGGAAATTTGTAATTTTAACTTATGAAAAGTCACAATGTTTAGTTTCTTTTCCTTAGGGATACCAGGGATCAGCAGGAACTCCAGGTATCCCAGGAACTCCAGGGGTTCAAGTAAGTTCTGTTTCATTCCTCGAATATGGAAATCTGAGCCAAATCTTGACCAGTGTCTCCCAATATCCATTGTTTGTCATTGAGGGCTGAGGTGTGGGGAATTAAAAGGCCTCAAGGGATGGCATGAAGTCAGGGGCCATCCTTGGGTACTCACCATCACTTTGGTACTCACATGGTTTTGGGGTTTGTAGTTAGGCTGACAATTAGGCTGGAAATTAATCATAGCTATATACGGCCTGTAGGAGTGCAACTCAGCTGGGACTTAGACATTGTCATCCTAATCCAGAAGCCAAACAGTAGTTCCTTCCATGTTACTATGAGTCAGTAACAGTGATGTGAAGCCTTGTCATGGTGATTGATTACCCACAATTCACACGTCCAAAAGGTTTCAGGTAAAGCTCAGACAGACAGAAAAGAATTGTTTTTCTTTCTTCATTGTATTAATTTAGTAGCCCTTACTGGGACTTTCCTTTATTGGAAACCAGTTCTGTATTTTACTTATGGCATGATCCAGTCTGGATGGATAGTTGAGAATTTATTAATTTGTTGAATTAAATACCTGATAGCAAGTCTGCAACATCGCATATATGAAGACTGTCTGACAGACAAGTGAAGGGAAAGGGACATCTCTGGACAGGCCGTTTGATGTCCATTTCCCCTGGGGTGGTCCTTGGTTAGAGCAAAGAATTGTTTTCATGTTCCCCAGTCATGGGCTGTGATAATGTGTCATATTTATACTTGCTGGATACATTTCATGGTTGGTTCTGGTTTTGAATCCAGTTACCAAAATGTTCTGAGGAATCAACTGACACATCAGTTCCTGAGCCATGTTGTATTTCATTTATCCATCTCTTTCTGTGTCAGATTGTGTAAGTATATGAGCTGGTTTTCTTTTTTGCTTTCTTAGGGACCACGTGGCTTACCAGGTATCAAGGGAGAGCCAGGAAAAGATGGGGCCAAGGTAAAAAAAAAAAAAAAAAAGAGTAACACATAAAAAGATTTTGCTTTTACCATTTCTTATTTTTGGTTGTACAGTTAATAGTATCAACATTTTCACTTGAAGCTTCTGTGAGAATTGTTTACTAAAAAAGTAATAAAGAAGGCCTTAATTTAGAATGCTACTTCAATTATGAATCCAATCTGCTTTATTTAATAAAGTTTATGTAGGCTTTAGCACTGCCAGTAACACCTTTACTGCAGTGAATAATCTATATTGAGAAAGCATATCTAAATATGAGTACCTGGAAGCACAATACAGACATCTGTCAGAATGGTTTCTTTCTATCTCTTTCTACCCTTTTCCTCTTTAAGTGAGCATCCAGATGAGCGAGGTAGGAATTTCTGGATGGCACTTTTTATCAAAAAACACTGACTAATTGAAACCAAAGCTTTTTGTGGAAAAAATCTAGCTGAGGTGTAGCCAGTAGCTTGGAGCTGCAGACAGATGTGGAAGCTTATATAAATAAGTCCCTTCTGGTAATCAGGATAAACTTGAATCTGGATCTCCGGTATACACAGTGAATTAACTGGCCACTGGCTATTGGCAAGTCTCATTGATAGGTAAATATCTGTGTTGACCCGTCTCTCACACTTTTGCCCTGTGTTTAGAAAAATTCTAAGTTCATTGTGATCAAAACATATTTTGGTTTTCGTTTATTAAAACGTCAAAGCCTTTTTTTGTAAAACAAACAGTTGTTTTCCAAACAGATTTTACCATAGAATTTCCATCTTCTAAAGTTCCCAATATTAAAAGCAGGTCCTTAAATTCATCACTGTTGAGCAGAATTCTCAAATGCATGATTATAGCTGAAAAATGTCCTTATGTGTTCTGAGCTTTAGGGATCTTAATCTAATTGATTTTAGATGTTAATCTAATCAATCTGACAGTATTGGACCATGTGCAGAAAGTAGGATAGTGATGATGAAAAACTATTCTCCTGGCAGTGCAGGGTTATGACAGACAGAATGTTTCCTAATGTTCAGTCCAGCCTTGTTCAAAATGTGCCAAGAAACAGGGCTTCCACCACTGTTTTAGAAAACTTATTCCATTGTAAAATAGGTCTTGCCATTAGAATTTTTTTCCTGATGATTCAGCCCAAATTTTCATCTCCTAATTTCATCCCACTGCTTGTAAAGTTTCTGTAGCAACTAATTTTAAACTATTTCCATTGCCAAGTGTTTTAATTTATTCAGTAACTGAATCACCACTTCTGAGCAGAAATCAAAGCTCCATTCTTTTTTTTTTTTTTTAAGAAGCAATAGATGCATAATGTGTTTATTTTATGAGATCTACTGATACTTTTTGAACTCCATTCCATTGTCTGTTTTCAATACTGATTTGCTGAGAGATATTTTGATAGCATTAACCCACAAGCTATCATTCCTGTGGTTCTGTTCCTGTCTTCTGTGAATGTGTGACAGACCCCTCCAAATCTGCTTAGACGTGAATGGGTTTGATAAGTATTATACCACTGAGACATATTATCTTTTACACTTTGTCTTAGAACTTGAAATATTATCAAAAATAACTTCCTGAGCATAGCTTACTTTTCCTTCTTTATGATTGAGAAATATATTGCTCAATATAAAGTTAGATATTTACAGAGAGAAAACACTGTGATTGTCCAAATATGATTTGATGATTGGCTCTTTGTCCTGAGTGATGTAGATCCAGTCTATGGAAAGAAGCAACTGAGCTTGTTTTTAAAGTTTGAAGTCATGTAGTACCAAGTTATAATTTAGACTTTTGTAGTAGTCACTCAATGGAGCTTGCAGACAAATTGTCAGATAAATATCTTCAGTACCAATAGCAAAAATTTTGGAATTCCTGATATCTGACAACTATGAGGACAATAGAAAGAACTGATGTTTTGACTTGTGATTTCAATTGCCAGCTGCTTTTACCTAAGTGAATTCCTTGTTCCTCTGAATTAGCTCATTTGTCAAAGTGCCAGAGTTGTTTTATCAGTGTATTTTGGTTTCATTTTGTTTATTTTTTACAGAAAGTACTTAATACCTGTATTCACTCATCCAGAGTAAGCTGGTGAGAAATTTGATAAAGTCGGTGTAGGTCTTTGATATTTTCAATAAGAGGTAGGAGCAAAGCCATCCCGGATTCAGGGAATATCTTTATTCTTCAGGAATTCTGAATGGATGGTAGAATTATCACAGCTTTATAGAGATGGTCAAAGCTTTTTTTTTGTCTTGTCAAAGCTAAATCGCTACTTTTGAATCTCCATAAGCCTCATTGAGAGATTACAATAAAATATATTTTTAAAAATGTAGTGATAGTTTATTTTTTCTTTTATTTATTAAATGTTTTTTAAAGATCAGCAAAATCTCATCAGTCAATATACTAATGTTATGTAATTGTATTTGTTGATCATTGAAAAGATGAATGTTATTATAGTATATTACTACTATTCCAGATGTAATGATTTAAAATACATTTGCTCTTTTAGGGTGACCGAGGACTACCTGGTTTTCCTGGATTACATGGGATGCCAGCACCGAAGGTTGAAATTAAATATTTCTTTTTACAATATTCATGTCTGTCAGCTTGCTCTACAGTTTAACTTAAAGGGAAAAAACCACCAAAGTTTGTATACAATATTATGTCAGTGCATTTGATGAAGTACATAAGGTGAGTAGATATGATACTGAAACCGAAGGAAGATATATGCCGTAGGACTTCATTACATACATGTAAAGCAGTGGAAACTACCTGTTTTTTCATTTTTGTTCTGTTCTAAGAGATTCTCTATTAATTACTGTGAACTTTGATTTCACTACTACTTAGAACTTTCTTCATGACAAATAATATGTAAAAAAAATATATATAATTTTCTTGAAGTCATTCTATTTGAGTGACAGGATTTTGAAGGATAGTTCTGGTCTAACCCAGTGAGTTTATTTCATATGTTTGTGTCCCAGAACATCATTAACCTTAACTTTTGCTCTTCTGTATTAGTACTCAACTGAATTTGCTTAGGAGTTTTTCCAAATTTGTGTTTTAAACTTCTCAAATAAGGTCTTCAGAAAAGTGTAGCACTTCTCAAAGAGCTGAATGTTCAGTTAAGTACCTACCTAACATAAAATGTCTTTGATTGAGAATAGAAGCACTAAGCCTCCGAGCTGTGGATTGTCTCACCAGGGATATTGGATATTCTGGGCTCCTCCCCTAGGAAAGCTTGAAAAATAAGATTTGCGTTTACTTTCTTGAGTGTATATATATATTTATATAGTACCTGATGGAGCTCTTTGCCTGCTTCATTTTATGTCTGATATATATGTATATAATGACTTATATTTTGAAAATTAACTTCTAGACATACATTTTGTCTAGGGAGAAAGGGGTCCTAAAGGAGATCAAGGAGTACCAGGAATATATGGAAAAAAGGCAAGTAAAATTATAAACATAAAATGAAGTGACATGGTGTTGCTATCTGGGGTGGAGTGACTTTGGCTGGCTGCCTGATGCGCCCCCAACTGCTCTTTCATTCCACCTCCTCAACAGCACAAGGGGAGAAAATTAAATGAAAACCTTGTGGGTCCAGATAAGGACAATTGCCATTATGGGCAAAATGGGCTCAACTTGGGAAAAATTAATTTAATATATTGCCATCTGAAGTAGATTTGGATAGTGATAAAGGCAAAAATGAAAACCTCTTCCCCCTACCCTGCTTTTTTGCAAGACAATATGATTTATATTTTTACAATAGGTGTATTCACAGAGAATTTAATTCTGCAGTACTAAATCAGAAAAATTTCCACTGAGGTTACTGGATATTGTTAAGTGTAGTAGTATTAAATGAATTATCTGATTTTTGGTTATTTTGGGAATTCCCTTCATGCTTCTGTTAGTGAACCAATGTAAATAATTGTAACATAACACAAATGCAAATATGTCTATGCCTTTAATATGGGGTATATGTAATAATTATATGGCAAAGAAATCTGTGCTTTTTAATTCATAGAAACATACATAAACCATATAACCCCTCTGCTCTGCTCTGGTGAGACCCCACCTGCAGTTCTGTGTCCAGCTCTGGAGCTCTCAGTATAGGAAAGACATGGACTTGTTGGAGAGGGTCCAGAGGAGGCCACCAAGATGATCAGAGAGCTGGAAAACCTCTTCTGTGAGGACAGGCTGAGAGAGTTGGGGTTGTTCAGCCTGGAGAAGGCTCCAGTGAGACCTTATTGTGGCCTTTCAGTACTTAAAACGGGCCTATAAGAAGGATGGAACGGACTTTTTAACAGGACCTGTTGTGATAGTACAAAGAGTAATAGTTTTCAACTAAAAGAGGAGATTCAGGCTAGACATGAGGAAATTTTTTAAGATGAGGGTGGTGAAACACGGGCACGGGTTTCCCAGAGAGTTGGTAGATGCCCCGTCCCTGGGAATGTTCAAGGCCAGGCTGGACGGGGCTCTGAGCAACCTGATCTAATTGAAGATGTCCCTGCTCATGGCAGGGGGGTTGGACTAGATGAGCTTTGAAGGTCCATTCCAACCCAAACTATACTATGGTTTTAACTGAAAGGGAGAGAGGAAGAGGAATAAGGGGAGTGAGACCGATAACAGCTACGACAGGTGGTAGTTATTAACTGACCACCGTGTGTGTTAAGAAAGAAACAGATCTTCCATACATTTTCAAACTAAGAAGCAACATATATGAATTATAGGTTAAAGACACTGAATTTGCAGCATAAACATTGAGCGCTAATTACTTTTCATTTGCTGTAATTCTCAGGGTTCAAAAGGAGAGAAAGGTGATACAGGGTTTCCAGGAATGCCGGGGCGATCCGTAAGTTTTGTTAAGATAATTTGGCTTTAAGTTTTGCTTGTTAACTCATACACTGATGACTGTTAACTGTTGCCATAGGGAGACCCTGGCAGAAGTGGGAAAGATGGATTACCAGGAAGTCCTGGTTTCAAGGTATGTACAGATGTATATTCATATAATGTCTTGCCAAAGTGTTACTGGGAAATGCAAAGGTTTGCTGCATTCAATGGGCAGACTTCAGTAATTTCAGTTGGTTTGTGAGCAGGGGCAAAACTTTTATTAAGAGTGTGTTAGTGCTCACCAGAGATTGTTTATACTTCATCTTTCTCATCCCATTTGTGTTTCTCTGACTCTGTGATCTGTTAATGAAATTTATATACAAGCACACACTGCAGACCATACCTGTTGTGTACAGTTAAGAAGGAAGTAATCTATTATTATTGCTTTTGAAAGGAGCTGGATGAAAGTTAAGGAAAAATATCTTCAGTATTGGATTCATGTTTACGTTCATATTCTCTTCATGGTGAAATGCCCTTTATATTTACTTAAGAACATTTTTTCAAGTGGACTAAATATCTGCCTACTGTAAAAAAGACTGCAAGATCTGGTATTTCTATAACGTATTGCAGTCTGTAAGCTCACTGGTTATTTTGTTTACCCAGTTGTTTGCACTGTTCTAATAATGAAAAGATGGACTTAAACAGTATCAGGTTTAAGTTCACGGGAAAAAAAATTATTTGTATGTAAGCGTTCAATTGAATTGATCTAAAGAAGCTTTTCAACAGCAGCTTTTTTCCTATAATATTTTCCTTAATAATAATAATGAAGTAATCTGGGGCTGCTCAAGATTAATAATGTTCCTTCTGTGTTCAAAAATGCAAGTGTACTTTTAAGTGCATTTATTTAAACTCCTGTTACTGTACTTGGAGATCTGGGTCCTTCTTCCATTTTGTGACCATGCTTGTGTAGAGCAGCTGGGGATACAATGGCATATCTGTGTCATCTGCTGCGGCAGGGAGATGTGGCACAAGACCTGTGAGACACCTAAACTCTTCCAGGCAGCAGCTGCCAACAGGGTGGTTCTGTCAGGATCTCAGGCTCACTCAGACTGGAAGGGACTTTGTTTGGGGCATCTCCTGAACCAGCCTCCTGCTCACAAACAGGACAGTGGTGAATCCACACCAGATTGCTCAGGGCTTTTCCAGCTGGGTCTTGATGAACTCCAAGGATGGAGACTGCACAACTGCGAAGCTTGTTCCATTCTGACTGTCTTCATGGTGAAAAATTTTTCATCCTTATTTGCAGCAGGAATTGGCTCTACCTGTCTGTGTGTTGACAACTGAGTCAAGCTCTTAGTAAATATAATACATTGAGCCTCTGAAGTCATTCAGCTGCTGACTGTTAACTGTTATAATTTTTGTGAGATCACTTACAAGTTTGCAGTCATATTTGCTGGTTTTAGGTACCTTAGGTGACTTGTAAGTGCCATTTCAGGAGGACACAGGTCTCCTGGGAGTGATACCTGCAAGCCTGATGTGGAAGCCTTGGCTGCCCTAGAGCACCTCAGACAGCACCAGACATTTGTGATTAGGTAACTCAATCAAGCCCATGCTTACTATAATGGGATCTTAGATCCCTAATGTATCTCTAGACAACTTCAGGTAGAAAAACACATGTAGGTGTCTTAATTTGAAGTTAAAGGGAGGAGTTACCACTTACATCTAACAATACAGCACTATTATTCTAAAAATTGCCCAATTTCAATATATAACAAAGCATCCTACAATTCAAAAATGTATTAGGCGAACACATCTAAAATAACAGCCTTTAAAAAGTACATATACAATCTAACTTTTACGGTAGGTAAACTCAGTATTTCCTATTTTATTTTCTTTGGAAGGCCTAATGAGAATGTGCTAAAAGGTAATGGAATAACTTTATTTTATGTCAAATTGATGTACTGCTTTTTTTAACTGGCTTTAAGTTTACAGCCTTAAAATATGTTAGTAAAAGAAGTTATAAATCTTAATTATGGAAAAAAAAATCTTTTTGCTCATTTTCTGAAGTTAGCTACAGCAACCAACAGCAGATTATTTCTGTGACACTGAAGGACTTTTTCTTTATTTGTTACTTGGTTTAGTTTTAAATATCCCTACATTAGTTTCATTTTGATCTTTAAATCCCTTTGATACCTGCCTACAGATTGCCATTATTAATATATATCTACAAGAGCCTGTATCTCTGACACTTGCAAATATGTTGGGCAAAGACAATTTAACAGGGGTTCTTATAACTCTCAGCTCAGTTTGTGTCTGTGGATATAGTATCTACCTGTGGTGCAATTAATGTCAGTGGAGGTCTAACGAGTATTGCCAATGGAGTGGGGGGAGCAATTCAGCTTAGAGAATGCCAACTTGTAGGGATCAATTTATTCACCTACACAAAAGTGTCTAGTGCATTTGAGATACATGAGTATCCAAAGCATCCTAAGGGAGCTGACAGATGAAAGTCCTGTGGAAAACCAGCGCCTTTCTGGAGTGGGTGTTAAGACAAGATACCCTTGAGTATCTTAAATATGACCAAATGTCTGTGTGCAGGAAGTGAAACTGAACTCTTGGTGGCTGGTCAGCTGAATCAAGCCTCTGTCAATTGTCTTGACTAGATTTCTGTTGGCTGTGACGGCTGTGACAGGAGCTTCGTTACCTACATGAGCTTAGGTCAAATGTATCCTGCCTCATCAAAAAAATATATATATGTGTGTATATATGTATGTTATATATACACACATATATATTTTTACATATATATTTATATATACATACAGATTACTCTGCTAAATTGGTGGAGAAATTCCTTTGCTGGTGCTATAGACAGTAGAAGAAAATAATTATATGTTAGATTTTTTTCCTCTGTGATATTTGATAATATGAACAGGTAACAGTTGCAGTTGTTTGACATAAAATTTTAACTGTCACTGGTGGCCCTTTAGAGTGAAGTATTATGTGGATAAAGCATGAATTTGGAGAGTATTTTCATGAGTTTTTATGCTTGTAAACAATATATGAATTCAGTATGTAAGTTTTGTGAACCTGTGTGCATTTAAACAGAAAGACATTAGTTGACTATTTTCTTAATTATTGTAGTACAAGAATATTACATACTCATTAGTTTTTATTCTATTTAGAATATAACAATTAACAGAAGCCATATTCTTCATTCAGACTTTTTGTCAGCTTGACTTCAATGTCTGCTTGCTATAAACTAGTGCTTCATTACAAACAAGCTCTTTGAAGGAGATTTCTGCTGGAACTTTCCAATTTTCATACAATATTCATTCTGGGAAAGAATATGCAAAAAGGGCATGGCTTGGAACGCAGATGCTACCCATTGTCACTTCAGGTCCAGTTTTTATAATTTTAAGTTAATTATTACCAGATTATTTTCTATCTATATTAATTGATCTTTGCATTTGTTTTATGTGCTATTATTTCTGGAATTATTCTTCAAATTTTCAGAATATTTTTGGTATCATACATATTTTGAGTGAGAACATAAAGGTTTGATCATATCTGGTACTGCTGTATTCTGGAGTACTTTGAAATAGTTTTCAGAATATTAGTTGTACTAACAATTAGAAAATAGCAATTTATTACTGCTTTATGTGCTTTTTCAAACAATAATTTCTGTTCTAATTCCAAAGACAATTGTCTCTCACCTCTTTTTGCAAACTGTTTGACAGCTGTCTGTTGGATGCGGCAGGAGGGAATACCAGGTTGACAAAACTTACTGTGTTTGAAACTGCTTTTAAGAAATGTTTGATGGAGCCTCGATCATGTGTATTGGTTTTACGTTTTACTTATATTAAAAATAATAATTTACTATTTGAAATAATTATTTTATTATGCAAAGGAAGTTTGTTTCTTTATTTAATATTGTATTTAACAGTCTTTTTTATTTTAAAAAGGGAGAAGTTGGACAGCCTGGACCTCCAGGCCTAGAAGGACATCGAGGAGAGCCTGTAAGTCATTAAATTATTGATATATCCTTATATACTGATTTGTTGTTGTTGTTGTTAATGGATGTTATACTTCATGTTTCATCCAAGTTGATTTGAGTTGGTTAATATTTCTGTTTTTATAAAAGTGCTTTTTAAAATTTTCTGGTGTTCATCTTTAAATTTTTATTTAGTAAAAGAAATAAACAAGCCTTTAAAGTCAAAGATGCCTTAAAAGAAAAGATTCTTAACTATATTGCTGTTACATACCAATTTGTATATATGTTTTAAATTGCCTCTTTATTGACTTCTTCCCTATTGATAAGATTGTGGTGTTAGATACTGATAATAACTTACAAGAGGAAAGATTCTGGGTGTTTTTAACTCTCATTTCTGCCACGTGGTGTATGTTCTTTCATATACTTGTTAATTGTCTGTTTTCTCACTGTTTACATTCCCCTCCCCTTTGTCCAGTTTTATTGGTCTTTTACTTCCTTTCATCTTTTTATGCTGTCCCTGTTATCTGTATCTCTGTTCTTCTTGCTTAGACGGGGAACATCTAAGCTACTGCTACTGCAGTTTTGTTTTGCTTATTTCCAAAGACATTGTTCCTCTGCTGGTGTTTGGACAGCTCATTTTTCCTGCTCTTTTTGTGCAATAGTTAGGCTTTGTTTGCCTTGATTCCTTGTTTGGCTCTTATAAGGCTACCAGGCTTTGCTTGAAGCAAAGGAGCCAAGATATCTGCAGAAATAGCTGAAAACTTTGAGTGCAGAGAGAGAGTCTTCAAACCATCAGTAATTCTTCTGGAGCCCAAGAGCAGTAAATGGAGCTCACTTGGTGGAACACTGCCTTCCAGACTAATTACATTCTGAATTATATTTTGAATTGTCAAATCAGGAGGTACAGCTTTATACATTCTGGAATTTTTGTGGTATTGAATGTAATACCAAGAGGCAATATGTGTTGCATGGTACTGAAATCTGGTAGAGAGTTTGGGCAACTAGGAGATGGAAATAATGCTCCTAGCCGAAAAATTCTTAAGGTCTTTCATTTAGATATTTTATGTATTCACCAAAAACTGAAAAAAACACTGTGAGTAGACTGCAAAACACTGGTCAATCATTCCCAAGAGACTTTCTTCCCACTTGGCTGGATTAAGTGAAGAACTCACATAATTCCTTACTTGCCTTTCTTTTTTGCTCTTTTTCTGCCCCAAAGAACTGTGAGATGCATTAACCTTTTACAGTCTGTGGTATCTTCAGGTGTAGGAAAGACTGAAAGTGGATGTTAATTAGAAACCATAAAATGGAAGTGACAAGGTTTTTGTATATCCGATAGTACACTATTACAAATGTGTTGAGATAGATAGTAACAAGACTTCTGTTATTTTCCCTAGCCTTGATTTGTCTCTTTTTGTTTTTAGGAATAATGCTAGTCATGGTGATTTAAAAAAAATTAATTTAAACATTAAGGAGAAAGCATTTCTGACCTAGGGAAAACTAAGTATTTAATGCTTTAATAGCTCTCTTTCCGATCTGATAGCTTTGGTTGAGTCTGACCTATATCTACTAAAGAAATGTATTTTGGTTTAAAATTAATGTAAATGCTTCACAATATAACATTTTAAACAGCAATGTAAACTTACCACTTAAGTCCTATACTTCTGCTGTAAAGAGAAATTAAGTGGCAAATTTAAGACAGTAAAATCACTACGAACCCTTTTAAGATCACCATAGAATACTATAGAGGAAGACTTCCAATGTATAAACAACTTCAAAAGACGTACACAATCCTAAGAGGGGAAGCCAGACTGCACTGTATGCTTGATTTGTAGTCTGTGGAGGTTCTTCTGAAGAGCAGAGCATCTACATGCTGATCAGGAAATTGCTTTAAGGTAACAAGTAGGAAATGGATGACACCAAGTCATACCTGCTTATCTGCCTCTTGCTGGCGTAGCACCAGAGTGGATGTGGAAACACAGTGCTCCCATCTAGTCACAGCCTGGAGAAGGAGCAAAGGGCATTTCTGTGCAGCAGCTTTGTGGTAAAAGTGTTTGCTTGGGCTGTGCAAAATGAGAGCTATCCTCAGCCATGGGATATGTGAGCCCCGCTTTCAAGCTACATTTATACAGTCCTAAAATTACATTCAGCACTTTGAAGGCAACCATGAGACTGATGTGGCTCCAGGTGAAAATGAGTTTGACACCCTGAAGTAGAGGGTAGTTGGGCTTCATCTGATGGAAAGGCAGCTGGATTGTGTGAGCTGTGAGGGATGTCTTGTGCAATTTATTGCTTCTGTCATTTCTGTTGTTCCTCTGACATGTATCTGATGTATAACACGTAAGCGCCTCCGCTCCTTCTTCTATGTAATTCAGTGTGGTGGGATACCCTAATAGTTAGGGTACTGATGTGGGAGAGAGGGACGAAATTCTGCTGTGCCCTCCCCGCAATACCCAGATAGGCTGCCTAAGCTCAAGATGGGCCTTGGATGATACTGTTGAAACTGTTTCTCTCCGTACCATTAACCAGCCAGCTGCAACTGTGGCCTTGGGACAGCTCAGCACGTTGCATGGATACCCCACCCACGCATACATGCAAACAAGCTTTATTTCTTCCATTCAGCCACCTTAGTGTTAGACATGGTGTAATTTGTTACGTTGGTCTTTTTAAAAATAGCTGTCTTACGATCCCTCTTACTTTAGCAAATAAAAAGAGCATGGTTGCAAAATGAATGCATCTTGAGACAACATCTAAAAGGCAACTGTCAAGGATGGAGAGCACAGCTGAACTGAACTCCCATTGCCTCCAGCCTCTGAGGACAATATACTTTCTGGTGCATTATTACTCTTATTAATCCCCAAATTTATGAACAGGAAAATGTAGGTTGTAAAGCTAAGTAAATAATTCCAAGTGATGTGGTTGTTTTCCCTCAATAGTGCTATTTGTAAGTGAAAGGCAGGCCATCCCAATCCTACCCACTCTATGTTAGAAAAGCATTTGACAGTATGAACAGAATAATTTAGACAACATTTAGTAAAGCTAGTAATCAAGCTCATTTTACTGATGAAAAAAATAAGCCATGCTCCAAGTGCAGTCATGCTGTCACTTTGATAGTTTAACAGCTGGTCATGTGTCTTACTGATGACAGGCTGTTTTGAGAAATATGTTATTTTGGAGGGCCAACTGTCTGAAAGAATAAATCAGTATTTATTTGAGCTTAGTTTCAGTCTGGCTGTCGTTTTTAACATAGGTAGAGTTCTGTCAGGGTTTGGTTTCAGTGGAAGCCGTGTTGGACTTCTTGTGTTTACAGTCGTGCAGATGGGAGCGCTGAAGTGAGTGCTTGTGGGTGAAGCTGGCAGGACACTTACAGCACTCCTCTAGGCCTAACATGTGCTGCCATGCCACAAGTAATATGTCTGAACATTTGTGACTGCTCATGTTTACTCTCCAGAAATCATATTTTTCAGCTGCAACCACTTAAAATGCTACAATTTGCCCTTAATATTTAGGTCACATCACAAGACCTCAGATATGGCCTTGTTTGTGCCAGCGATAGCAGCATAATGTGGCTTTCAGCCTCTGACCTGACTCCCACTGTTGTTTCTCTACTCCTCGTTTAGCTGTTGATCTCTTAAAACTGCATCAGGAAGGCCAGATCTAGATCAATGCATGGTAGCAGAATTCTTCTTGAAACATGTTCAGGATACATTAAAGATATAGAAATCTCCAACAGAGGTTGCTGTATTTTTCTTCATAAAACAGAAATCTTTTATAGCCATGTACCCTGTATATTTGGAAAGCAAACCTAAAGTTAATGTAATTCTTCTGCATCTGTAGCCATACTGAGATTAATAGAAACAGGAACCAAGGAAGGAAAATTCCTGACTTAGTTACATGGTAGTATGCAGAACAAAATATTTTTTGGTGGGTTTTTTTTTCTTCTGTGTACCATGTTCCATCCTCTGTGTACCCCCTCTCCCTTATTACACAGTTTTGCAGATCTCTTCCTTAGAAGCAAATGGTTTTAGTGGAACCTTTAGAATGCAACACCTTGAGGCAAGATGCCTTGTTAAATAGTCTTGTGTTCAGTGTTGCCTCTCTTGGCTGTCTTTGCACTATGATAACAGCAGGCACAAAACACACAACTGCTAACAACTGTGTTGTCTGTATACTCACAAAATTCCTTAGAGATCCTCTTCTTGGAACAGATGCCTGGCAGCCAATCATAGTAATAATATATGAAATCATGATGTTTACTTATCAAAATGTAAATTAGCTGATTCTAGTGAACTTTCTTCTTCAGTACAGCTTTGCACATATTATATCCCTGTCATTTAATAAACTGACATATATAACTATTTTGAGAATGGAGTTAACTCTGAAAAATGATATTTTACATCTATTTACCTGCTGCAACAAATTTTTCTTTCACTTTACTTGTATCCTTTTATGCCTCTAGCCATGAGTGCATTTTCATGAGAATCACTGAGGAGAGGAATATTAACAGCACCACCACTATATTTGAGTGAAAAACGTGACACGAATTAATGATGTGTGAAGAGGAACATCTTCTATAAGATTATCTAATGCAGTTAAATGAGATGGGCAAATTTTTAGGTGTTCAGAATCAGAAGGTAATTTTAACATGATTTCTGTACATTTAACTTGGTTAAGTTAGGTGGACCATATAAGGGGGAAGATAGACAGTTACCTGTGGAATAGAATGGGACTGTGAATAATAGAAAGCTTGGTAATTGTTTCAAACTATTAATCAAAGGAAAATTAAAATTCACAGTCAAAACCTTTGCAATAGACAGTGGAGTGTAGCAGCTATGCTAGTCTGTTTAGAAAGAAAGCTACTATTCAACTTCAATAAAATAGCTCAAATTTTGTGCTTTTCGTGGTCGTATTTATCAAGTGTATTTGCAGAGTTATTTCTGATAACAGCCATATTTGAGGATGCAGCATCATATGTGTCTTCCTGTTTCACAAATAGAAGGAGCAGTGCAGTGTGGTATTGTTGACTGAAACAGATGCTGAATGCTGGCTGAGAAGTGGAAGTGAAATACTTAACACCACACATATACACAAGTGTGTTTTTCAGTGATCACAGTGATATGCTTTGCTTGATTCACATTTTGTTGATGTTATGTTGCTTTGTACCAGTTTTAGTTAATAAGATGCTGTTTACTCAACATTTATATCTGCATTTATATACTGAGTTACGAAATACTTCAGTTAGAAACAAGCCTAAAATCTCTATACTATATCTATGCAGTAGGCCATGTGAAAAATATCTTTATTTCTGTAAATGTTACCTAGTTTCTTTTTAATGCATCTGATCTGATTATTGTTATATTTCAATTTCTAATCTCACAGTAAATTAAAGCATAAAAATACTGTTGTATATCCAGTGCTCAAAAGTTCATGTGTCTGTAGATTTAATACATATGAAAATGTTTCATAGAGTACTAAATACTCAAGTTTTATATTGCCTTAAGGTAGGCTCTTCTATAAAATACTGCTCTCTGTATAAGTAATATATTTAGAATAAATTGTTTCCTGTCGGTCTTTAAGAGAAAAGTGATCAAGAGGCTCAGCAAACTGGTTGCTGTGAATCTATCAACATTCTTAGCTTCAAATCTAATATTCATGCTTTTCCACTAATCCTCCGTAGTAGCAGCTGAACTCTGAACACTCATGGCCTGCTTTCTAAGGTGTCAGCATTACAGTCATAGGGGAAGTAAGGACTAGGATTTGTTCTAAAGTTGATGTCTTGTGTGTCACAAAAGAATACCTTATTTCTGTGCAGAAAATTTTGACTTTGACCTGGGGTGGTTTTTTTTTCTGCATAAACAGCTGATGCAGTAAGACTTTCGTAGGCATATGCCATCCATCATTATTTCTTTACAAATAGGTTTGGTTAGTTGAAGTAGTTTTTTAAGTGATTGTTTCTCTTTATTTCTTCTGATTTCTGAATTGTTGGAGTAGTCAGGGCAGTGTCTTGCTGATGACTTTCTGATTCCTGGAGCTACTATAACAGACTTTGTTAGTTCTCTTCCCACTTGAGGAAGGGGGAAATGACAGCTTTGACAGCACAATACTTTCAGGAATAGTTCTTTAATTACATAGTGCTTGCTGTAAGCTCAACCACATTTTTTTAGACTGAAAGCAGGTTTTCCTGTCAGTTATAACTTTAAGGTCCACTTTAGGTGTACATATTTTTAACAGACTTCATTTGCAATCTAGGTTATCTTCTTCATTCTTTCTGACACATTATTTTAACTAAATTCATTCCATAGTACATTTTCAGCAGAATTAATTGCTATTAAGATAAATATGAGAATATAAAGAAACAGGTAATTAAAGACCTCTGGAACTTCAGGCAGACTAGTCTGAACTACTCTATTATTCCCAGTTGACAAAAATGATATAAGACGTGACAGCATAGTTGCTGATCCAAAGCCTATTGAAATCAATGGAAAGATTCCCATTGAATTCAGTCTGGACTGGGGCCACAGTAAATGCTGTAATAAACTTGGACCAACTGACCTAAGGCAACTTGGAAAATAATGCCTGATTTTCTAAGTTGTAAAATTAACAGTTCTCTCTCATCTAATTTTTAATTTCTGTCTGTTCCTCATGATTCCTAATTTCTAAATTTCTGGCTTCATATACTATGTAATTACATTAATTGTATTAGTTTTCTATAATTATATAGTATCTTCTTATTTTTCTTTTGTCTACAGAGACTTTGAAAAATATTATTTTTTGATTTTTCAGTTAGTACCATTTCAAATTTGATAATTTTGGAAAATCAAGTGGAGAAAAGGTTGCATAACTTGCTGCCAGTTCTTTAAGGCTGTTTTACAGATGCAATGTTAACAATAGCATTTTCTTAAAAGATGAAAGGAAATACAAAAGGAACTGTACTTGTAAACCTATTATGGACATGAATGGTGTGTGCTATAGTTATAAATAGTACCAAGAGTAGCCTGGTTTATGCTTGTATGCTGTAGTGACCTTTTTATGGTGATGCTGGCACTTTTTAAAGTAATTCATGTGCTGATACGTTACATACCAGCATTCCTCCTCCACTGCAGCTGTTTTGTAAGCATAGTGATAGAAGTACCTCTGACCAATATGTTGTACCAACTAAAAATCTCCCTACTGACTTGCTGAGCTGTATTACAATAAACCGGTGCTTGTAATTTGTTAAAATGTCTCTTAATAATTTGTTAATCTTGTATAAATTTAAAAATTCTGTTAAAACGGCGTGACTCTGAAAGAATTGTCCTGCAGCAAGCATTGTAAG
The DNA here is from genome assembly GCF_963082525.1 of Nesoenas mayeri. Lineage (NCBI taxonomy): Eukaryota > Metazoa > Chordata > Aves > Columbiformes > Columbidae > Nesoenas > Nesoenas mayeri. The sequence goes on along the minus strand of NC_137544.1, from coordinate 26,299,691 downwards.
GTGCAGCTTTGTTAAAGAGTGCAGTAACTATCTTCTAAGCACGAAATTAGTGGTAGCACTTATTTATTTGTATTCCACGGGTGACTCGAAGGAACTAGGCCTGCTTATACACGAAACCATAAACTCTATTTAAGATTGAAATTTCTTCTATGCATTAAAATAATTTTGAGTATTTACTGGAAACGTTCACGTAGAGACTTTAAACTTGATATTATAAGTTATCTGTACTAGAAAGTGAGCTTTAGTTCCCAGATGAAGTGCTTTGGCATAAACTGATACTGCCTGTAGAGTAAGAGCTATGAAACACATAGAATCATAGAATCCTTTTGGTTGGAAGAGACCCTTAAGATCATTGAGTCCAACTATAACCTAAATCTAGTGCTAAACCATGTCCCTAAGAGCCTCCTCTATACATCTTTTAAACACCTCCAGGGATGGTGACTCCACCACCTCCCTGGGAAGCCTGTTCCAGTGCTTTACAACTCTTTCCATGAGGAAATTTTTTCTCAATATCCAATCTGAACCTTCCCTGGCACAACTTCAGGCCATTTCCTCTTGTCTAAACCACATTGTTCCACCTGTGGCTTTTCCCACAGAGGGAATGATCATATTCACTTCATACTCCAGCTTCAGCCTCCAGCTGTCATGTTCTCAGCTTGGCTAAGATAGAGTCTAAAGAGCTGGTATGAAACTAAGAGTGAATCAACTTGGCAGTATGGTTGTATACAGTACACATCAGATGTCCCCTCTTGTGATAATATTACTCAAAATACATATAAATGTTTGCTCCTTTAAATGCTTGTACATTTAGGAGACTGGAGATCTTCACATCAGTTGCAGAGACTGCAGTATGCACATGCTTACAAACATCACCTTTTTTTCTGAGCACCAGAAATTAGATTTTCTTAGTATTAGTATTGCAGTGGGCCTTCCTGTAAAGATGGTTTATCAGTATCAGTATGTCATAGCTATATAATATGACTTTTACTGTATTTTTAAGTGGAAAAAAGTCAGTTTCCTATAACTGATTATCATTGGAAAGCATTTCTGATGATTTATGTTATTTTGAGCAAATGATGCACAGACACATTTCAAGTATATTAGCTAATATACTACTGATTGGACCGAAAAAAATATTCTAAAAAATTACTGACTTGAGTAAGTGGAGATTTTTGAGGAGTTGAATGGACAGATCCACACAACTCTAAATTGATCTTGTATTCTTTTTCAGAAATTTCTTTTCTCCCGAATCTCAGTTAAAAATGTGATTTGTTACTGAATTGTCTTAGAGTAAAGAATTAGAACTATATAATCTCTCTGTGTGTATGTGAATCCAGTTTGTCTCTGTCTGGGTAGTTGATATGAATTAGAAAGTTCAGTTCTTGAATCATTCTTTACTCTCCTTGTAAGTTTATGAAATTACGTGTTTGCTTACGTATTTCATATAATTTGATCTGATCTAATACTTTCCAGGCATAGTGGGTTGATTTACCCTGCTGAGAAGAGAATGACCACTAAAGATCTTGAAAGTTATATACATCTATGTTTCATACATCCAAGAAAGGGTTTTCTGAAGTAGGAGATACTTGAAGAGAATGTTTGGACTGGTGTATATTGTATATTGGGCTGATGTCTGCCATTTTCATGCCAGAAAAGTTGGGTTTTATATGTCCAGTAAGCAATGTGCTGACTCATCTTGAAACAACAACATCTCTCTGTTATTCTTGCCTTATAGTTTTCTTCTTAACTCACACATTTTTCAGGGAACACTTCAAGACACTAGCAAATCATTCAGTAATATAGATAACGCATTAGAAATTACGTCTTTAACAAAATGGATTTTGTATTTTCCTCAACAGAAGCATTATGCCTAGGATCAGAAAAATACATATATGCATAGTGAAATACTTGAGAATTTGAATGAACTTCTGACAGCCAAAGATTTAGTCACCTTTTAACCAAAATATGATATGATAAAGTATTTGAAATCATTGAAGTAACATTTTTGCAGTTTCTTGAAAGAAAGAGTAAAAAATGGAGAAAAGTTATTTTGTAAAGGAGAAAATATTTTGAAACTAGTGAACTAAACATCCCATTTGTTGATTGTGGCAGAGGAGTTACAAGTAAGTGATATGCAAGATATTTTTTCTGTTTGTGTTTAAATATTTTGCAGCAATGACAGGTTTCTTATTTGAGTATTTGTCTATAGTAAGTTTCTGGTCTTGCGCATATTATAGAGGTAGGAAATAAAATTCCTCAGTTGCTAGTATCTATACCAGTAGAATTAAAAACATTTTTAGTAACAATAATTGATCATTTAGACAGTAGATTTTATGCAAAAATACAAGGGATATAACATAATAATTTAGTTTACCAGATTAAAAATAAGAATATAGTTTTTACATTGCTTTCACCTGTAATTTACAGCAACTGTGTTCAAGGTTATTGCTCAGCAGCTCTGTTCAATCACACAGAAAGTGTCATGTATGTTGGACTATGTTAGACTGTGAAATGCATGAATATGTAATTAATATGTGTCAGTCCTAAGTGAGAAGTCCCTAAGCACTATGCTTACTGGGGTTTTTCATTTTGTCAGATCTCAGAAGCAAGCTATGGAAAATCAAGATAGATCTGCACTTTTTGGCATTGTTTTAGCATATGCTGCAAAATAGAAATGTTTTAAGTCTTTAAATATTTGCCAGACAACAAAGTTTTAGCTCTAAGAATACCTTTTATGGTGAATAAAAGCAGAGTGTGTGGTTTTTGTTTTTTTTCCCCACGTTTATGGTGTATAAATGCAAAATACAGACAAAGTTTTTTGAACTGTACATTGGTAATTCCACATAGTCACAGGCCATGCCATTAGGAGCTAATCCTCCATACTGCAATTTCTGTTTGTGTGTGCAATTTCATATTTCATTTTTAGGCACAGACATTCTTGATTGTCACTGGTTTGTGCCATTGCATTTTGACATATTAATAATATAAAGTTTGACTTGAATATTAGTAGTATTGCTTAAGGACAAATTCCTAGTTATATTTGAATATTGTTCCATAGAACACAGGTACATAGTGTTTTGGGTTTCTAGGGAAAGCGCTCTCTTCTTGGTATGAGTTGCGTCTGTTGATGTTCATGCTAGAGAATAATCCAAAAAAGGAACATCTGAATGCCTTTGTCATCCCCAAAGTATTTCTGTCTTCCTTTTCTAATGAACTATGAATGCTAGGAATTAACATTTTGATTTACAGCTTAGGTAGATATCTGCTGGAGTTTCCAGTGACTCTGAAAACCAAACAGAAACTTCCCTCAGCTGATTGCTATGAATGAAGAAGACACTCAGAATGTAGCAGCCATAAATATTTATTATTTCAGTTATTTAATTTACACATTGTTGTTCTGTTCTGTGCTTCTCAACATGTTTATGGTGAGTTACTGAACCACAAGTAGAAAGAGGATTACCGAAAGGATGTTTGACTTTCCATCTTCTGATCCATCTTCAACAGGGTAGTAACAGGGTAGCCAGTTTTCTTGCTGGTCATCGTTCTTCAACATATGGGATGAGCCAGAGAGAAGATTTGCTGTACCTATGTCCTCAGAAGTTCTGAGTTACAGCCTCCTCGAGAACAGTGGTCAGGGTGGTGATATGAAGCAGCTGAGCTGTAACTCCTTCAGGGCTCTAGGTGCTGCATCTGGGCATCTAATCTACAGTCTGTACTCTGATAATTGTCCAGAATGATTTTTATTTCATCTCGTCTAGTCAAGGAGACATATTTAGTCCCTCTCTGTGTTACAGTTCTTCTCTGATAAGAAACTAATATCTGCATAGGATTATTAATCCCATCATGAAATACTTGTCTGAAATAGAAAGGGTCATTTTCTGCAGAAGTTGCCTATTTCTTTTAACTGTCTGAGACAGTTTAGACTTCTAGATCAGTTGAATCAAACCCTTCAGAAAATGTGGTAGGAAAAAATCAAGCAAACAACTTAAAGCAGGGCTTCTTTGTTATTTTTGTGTACAAGTGGTAGCTGGGCTGTCAAGCTAACTAGTTTCATGTTATGCTTTTTCCATGTGTCCTTCGTGATCAATAGCATTGCACTTTTCTTCTGCAAAATGCTCAGTTTGGGTCATGCCAGTTGTTGAAAGTATTGTCTCATACTTTGTAGTGCAGAAATAGGAAATGATATATTATCAGTAAAGTTACATAAGGGTGATCTGCAGTATTTGTCAGCCTTAAAAATCCTTTCATCAGAGAAACCACGTTAGTTTTGCTTGTACTCAATATTCTAATTTAAAGAAGGTGATAAAGATAGTTTTGTCACTGAGAACAGTTGGTTTCACCTCTCTTCGGGAAGCAATGGTGATAGTCTGTGTCCATAAAATGCTTGAAGCCTGAAGTTAAGAAGTTGATACTCAAGTCTCAGGCACTCAAGTAGATACAGTGCTAGCAAATTTGGGGAAATTTCGTGCAGTTAGTGTATTCATTTTTCTTATCATATTAAAATTGCAGTGAAGAGAAGCTATGGAAATTCTTGTCTGGATACAGGCTGGCTTCCCATACACAATGAAACAAAAAACTAAATCTTTATTCAAAGTGAGTTTGAATCCATTTGGAAGGTTTATTTAATGTTTCTGCTAAGATTAAAATACCATGATGGTTTAAGACCTCTCCTTTGCAAACTGAAAAAAAAAACCAAACCCATTATTCAAATACTTAATTTTTCATTTATACCACACGTTGTTTTATTGGAAGGCTTCATTATTATGTATTTTATAACCAGTATTTGTTTATTTTCAGATAGGTAATTTAAAAATATTGTATATTTGTGCTTAGACATTGTTCTAAAAACATTAAATATTGCAAATCAAATAGTACTCTGAGCTAATGAAGCACAAGGAATGCATTGCCTATGGGATCCTATTCTTAGGTCAAGCTTCAAAACAATTGACTTTAGGATTTTGACACATTTTAATCATTGGACCAATATGGAAAAACTTACTATAGGACCAGCTAAACCAAGATTATCAGATCCACTAAGACCAAGAATGAAGAAATGTACTACAGAAATACTAACCCATTCAAGAACTTTTGCTTTACTAATTAATTTGAGTAATTAAATTTAGTCTTAGTGATTGCTGCATGAGTCAAGGTGTGATTTTCCTCCTTTGTGCTCTGGAAGGGTTTGATCCCATTCTCTGCACCAACTTTTTCTTAGCTATTTCTTAAACACAAATAAAAGCTGCCAAGCAGACTGAGAGTAAAGGAATTATCACTGAACTTTTTCTCTGACAATGAATAGGATTATGTAGAAAAATGATTTCTATTTTTCTCCTGTTATTTACTGCCAGATTCTGTCTGTCAGAGCTTTTGGGACTTCCTTAGCCAAAAATGCGTGCTGGCCCTTCCTACTTAATAGCCAGCAAGGACCAATTTTCTAGTAATTTTACAGTCCCTTTTGGAACACAGTTTTACTGTTTTCATTTGCTACATCCTGTGACAATTTTCACGGTATGCACCATATGGAAAAAAATGCATGATTTGTTGTTAAACCTGCTGACTGTGAATTTAACTGAGTGGCTCCTTAACTAAGGGAAAGGGGAATGGCTGAAAATCGCATTTATCTGCATCATTGTGACCTGTGTGACCAGAACTGTGATTCTTGTAGCGTTGGACAGCTGGGTGCGTGGGGTGCAAAGAACAGAGCAGCAGGCAGTGCCCTTCGAGGACTCTCTGCTGTCTGATGTGTGCAAGGTGCTCAAGCTGTGGGAATCAACATGAGCTTTTCTCCATAATTTAGACAGTGGAGAAATTTTAAAGCATTTTGAAGGCAAGTAACTGCTTGAATATCAGTGTGCTTGTATGTAAGTGTCAAAAATGGGTCAGTTTGTCAGCTGTTAGAAGTCAGTCTAAACTTTTTCAGCAGAGTGGATGTTGGTTTGCAGAGTCCTTGAGGCTGGTGCCTGGCATGGCAGGCAGGAGGAGGACCTCACCCTGTCACCTGCATAGCCAGGGACTCAGGTTTTGTGTGGCCACCTTTGGATCCTCAATGATTTAATGAGTCTGTCACTCATATTATTTTGAAGGATGTTTACAAGAAACCGTGACACCAGTTTCAGCCTGTGACAGGATATACACAGATTCCATTTACTATTACTCTTTCCAGCTTTCAAACTATAGTTTTCCAAGCTCTGTGTTGTTGGCAATGCAACAGGGGTCACTGTGTTCCACATTTAATGTATGCATGTTTTATTTTTAATAACTGATTTGCCAAAAAAAGGAGTTTGCAAACTCTCATCTAATAACTGCAAAGATCTTGGTAATGCTTTTTCCTTTCCTGCATTTAATTTAAAGCTGCTATGCTAGTCCAATGGATGCTCATAGCTGTGGGAATGCTTCCTTGTGTTTAGCCCATTTTTTTTCCATCAATCCCAAGTACTCAGTATTAGCAGATACAACTTCTTTGAATTTCTTTAACATATAGTTTGCTACTTTCTCCAGTAGAAAGTTTTATCCATATCTGAATTGGGTTTGCGTCTTTCAGTCTATTAGGATTATCAGGGATTTGTAGTAATATTTTTAAAAGTATCTGTAGTGTTATACTTTTATCCAAATTATGGCTTGACTTGTACTTTTTTTGCATAGCTCTAGTAAATCTCTCATGTGTCATCAAGTACGCTTTTCAAGTAAGGATCAGTAATACATAAATAGTCATATTTTCCAGGTGTTTAAAGGGATCATGAAAATATACGGGTAGACAGATATCTTTTGTGAGTCTTGTTCTATTGCTATAATTTATTGTAAAGTCCTTTAGTGTCTTCCCTGAATCAGAATTGCAGATTTTTCAGAGGGGAAGGAGCCATTTGATTGAAACATAATTCAGAGAACTCATATACACTAGATAAAAACCGTATTTTTATCAGCAGTCTTGGCTTCTATCTGTTTTAAATCTGATTTTCAGCTGACCCTGATTAACTGTTACCCTGCTGAAGAAAGAGTGGTGTCAAAATAAGCACCATTCTGGCAAACTTCTTAAAAAGCCTATGGACTTTTTAAGACAGAAACTCTGATAAGAGTTTCTCAGTGCCTTGCTGGCAGTCTTTTGTGAGGCTTGTTTCACTGCCTCAATTATGAATGATCATTAGGGATACAGTTTGAATTCTTGTTGTGTAAATGGGCAACAGCCTAGAATGTGACCATCTTTTAACAAATGTCTCTAAATGTTATTCAATGGATCCATTTTAAAAAGTTAATATAATTTAAACAAAGTAGAGTCACAAGAAAATAACCTTACTGAACATACTATCAGATACTATCTTAAGCCATAAAATTAACCCTATATACCAATATTCACCAACAGTAATAGAGAAGCTGGTAGATTTTTTTTCCACTGAATAATGACCTCTGAAATAAAGGGTCTGTGGTTACCTTACATTTTACTACTTCTTTCATATTTTCAGAAGCTCTCACTGTTTAAAGAGAAAGTATTTTTTTAATTGTAACTTTTAATATGATGAACATTTTTAATAGGGAAAAATTGTATTATTTCAGGTATTTTTATCTTGATGCTGAAAGAAGGATGGATAGTTTGAAAAAAAGTTCCACAATGATTTGTCCTACAGAGTATTTATCAATTATTTAGCACATTTCAAAATAAGTGCGGATATGCTGTATTCAGTGAGGAGCCCATTTAAAGCAGTATGTTGAAAGAATACAGTTTTGTATACCTACACTAAGAAAATATGATAGTAATAAGATAATAATACTAATAATAAAACTGCTAATACTAATGCTTTCTCCATCTTCTTGGCAAATTGACTGCAAACGAGTTTACAGGGTAGCTTTTGGAAATTTTTTGCATCTTCCAGAGACAGAATTTTATGATAATTGATGTGTTATCTATAGTCTAGAAACTCCTGCTTTCCATACTGGGGCTGGCAGCCAGTTGAGGGAGGTACAGATAATCCATAGTACTAGCTAGAAAAAAATGGGAAAAGTATTTTGAGAAATGTAGCTTGTAGCTTAAATAAAAGTGTTTACACCTAGTTGATCTGTATATAGGGCTTCAGGCAGTTTATTTAATGGATTTTTTGTGAGTCTGCATGGAAAAAAGTCCTGCTGCTTAATAACGTCCAAAACAAAACTTCGTGATTAATGAAAGCTACACGAAAGATTTTCCAGGGATTGTGAAACCATGTTCCTTTTACAGTCAAATCCATTATACCTGCCAGGTATTATCAAAGAATGGAAGATTTATTTAAATTACTAAAACGGGGGTAAAATAGAATATTTATATAGGATTGTATAAGTGTCATCACTGAAGCTCATCTTCACAATAGAAACAAATTCATGATTTTGGGTGTTCTGAAGTCCCAGCTGTGGGGGCTGCAGCTCAGGAAGACAGTGCCAGGGGATTTAGTTACATACCCAGCTGAGCTTCATTCTGTGCTGAAGCTGTAAGCATTGCTATCTCTTGCAAGTGAAGCATACCCTTAGCTCCTTTTACCTTTGGATATCCTCGTTTACATTTTCACGTCTTGTGATTCCCAGCAAATGAATTTGTCAGAAGCTTTTGTTATCTGAGCCTGTAGAGACCTATCATACCAGCCACATACAAACAAGCAAAGAAAAAAAGAAATAAATCTAATTTTTGCTCCAGAGAACGAGACATCAAGGTTTGGGATTTGGTCCCCTAGGCACTGGCCCAAGGGCCATTTGAGATGTACAAGGGCAACTGCAACATCTGGCATGTACGACACAGTTCTTAGAACAGGCTGACATCTTTCTCAAAGGGTGGAACAGCTAACCTACAGCACCTTTGGTGACACCAGATATTATTTCAGTTACCTAAACTGCATTCAAGTGTCACTTGATGTCCTGGGAGTACCCTGCAAAGCCTCTCCAGGTCTGTGACAAGAGCTTAGAAGGCTGACAGGCTTCTAGATACACATGAGTAACACAGAGTGGAAGATAAATGATTAAACAGGCAAAGGAGGCTGAGTAAAGGGTAAGGACAGCATTGTCTCAATAGATAAGAGATATTGGTTAGCTGCCAGATTGATACCTGAACACATTAGTTTTTAGGCACAAACTCAGCAGTGTGTGATAAAAATGCAGCTGAGAATCTTAAGAACAGACTTGTTTTTAAAATTATGAATAAAGTTTACTAGGCTGTCTTGCTAGCTTTAAATTTGATGTTACTATAGCACTTGCTGATTAAGGATAAAACAATGAATAATATTACAGACTTCTATGGGGTAAGTGAAGACTTCTCATTTAAGGGAAAATGTCACAGGAAGGAGGAAGGCATTTGAATGAAAAGAAGTTAATTGAGAAGGTCAGATTGGTGATACTGAAAGAATGAAGGCAGTGGTAAGGCTTGCAATAAACTTCGCTTTTAAATATGAAAAAGCACTGAATAAAGCTTACGTGAAATTTGCTGTAAAAGAAGAGGGTGAACAAATTAACCAATTCAAAAATGTAAGATGGTCCAACTCATGTAAGCATGGAAATCACTAAAGCACAGTAGATGCTTTGATTTTTAGCTATTCTGGCTAGCAATGTAATGCTATGTTGTATTGGTAGTGCAACTGCATATATGATAAATACAAACCATATAAAATAAGTTCACAGTATCACAGTATGTTTGGGATTGGAAGGGACCTCAAAAGATCATCTAGTCTAATCCCCCTGAGGCACTCCACTAGATACTGGCCTCCAGCTAGACTCCGCCCCATTGACCACAACTCTCTGGCTTCTCTCGTTAAGCCAGTTTGCAACCCACCTCACTACTCTATTGTCCAGACCACACCTCCTCAACTTAGCTGTGAGGATGCTGTGGGAGACTGTGTCAAAGGCTTTACTGAAGTCAAGGTAGACCACATCCACCGCTCTGCCATCATCCATCCACCTTGTTACATTCTCATAAGAGGCTATGAGGTTGGTCAAGCATGACTTACCCTTGGTAAAGCCATGCTGACTGCCCCTAATAACCCTCTTATCCTTGATATGCCTTGAGATGGCACCAAGGATAAGCTGTTCCGTTACTTTCCCAGGGACAGAGGTGAGGGTGACCGGTCTATAATTACCCGGGTCCTCCCTCCTGCCCTTTTTGAAGCCTGCAGCGACATTTGCTTTCCTCCAGTCCTCAGGCACCTCTCCCGTTTCCCAAGACTTGGCAAAGATGATGGAGAGTGGTCTAGCAGTGACTTCAGCCAGCTCCCTCAGCACCCGTGGATGCATCCCATCTGGACCCATGGATTTATGGATGTCCAGACTATTTAATTGCTCCCTAACCCAGTCCTCATCAACTAAAGCTAACTCCTCCATTGACCTGGCTTAGTTATCTGGAAAGACAAAGAAAATAAAATCTGGAGTTACAACCCCTTTTTCTTATTTCATATGAACAAAATGTTGCTTGGTGGCTTTGCAAAGGACATCCCCAAAGGCAATTTTTTCTGTAGGCCAGTTAATCACAAATTATTCCATAGCATTGATTCTGTTACTCCCAGTGGGTGGCAGTTTTCCTATTTGTACTACTTCCAAACATTGTGTTTCCCTTAATGGCAGAAAAATTGCATGATAAATCTGTTTCGTGTTAAGTTTTGATTAAACACAGACGTTTGTGATAATTTTAGTTACAATATGCTCTTCACAAAAATTACATTTTTATCTTACAAATGGAGTAAAACTAGTTGCTCCACCTCATGCTTTAAAGTGAGAATACATTTTTTTAATAATTAGAGTAAGGTTTCTTTGATAGTTTAATTAGTGTTATGTCACCCTATTAAACATAACTTCCTATTAAAAGTGCCGTATTACTCATGGTGGACAAAAAAATGCTTAGATTCTGTGTGTGAAATCTCTGTTTAGGAGCAAGACACATTTTCAAAGCTTGGTTTGACTTTTGTCCTGGAAGTTAGCAAAGAAACTCATGATATCTAAACTACCTTTTCTTCTGGGACAGTGCAAATAATTGTAACTGGCATAACCAGGGATTATCTGTATAAAAGGAAGTAATAGATTGGCAATAGATAATGGGAAGGAAAACAGATTTAGTTTTTTAGGCATGCTGGAGCTGATCCTACAGAAATTAGTTTTTGTAATTGCTGAACCATGGAAGCTATACAGAAAAACAACTCTCATGGGAAAAACTCATTCTTTATGACCAAATTAGCCACTTCATTTTCCTTTTTCTGTGCCAACTGGCATGTGGAGAAAAACTGAAAATCTCCATCCTGTGTACTCTGGGAATCACTCACATTAGCATAGGTGATAGATTCAGTCTTAGCTGAGTGAATATCAATGAGCCATAAGAGAATTTTAAGGGTCTGGACCAACTCCCACTGAAGTAAGAACCTGAGTTCCATGTGCTTCAGTAGTGCAGAGTCAATTAGAAGTAAAAAAAGGAGGGGGGGGAAAAGGAAATATGACTTAGTTTTATAGTTGTTCTTTGAGTTTTATCCTACTTTGCCACTGATATAAAGGTAAAGTTAAATGTCTCATATCAGTGATTTCTCTTAGCCAAGAAAGTTCAACACAGCTCAGCAGGAGCTTGTGTTTCTTCTTTTAGGCTTGCTGATATAATGGTCAATCATTCATGGTGTTGGATAAGTGTGTGGAACTGTCTTCTCTCAGCCATGCAAATAGCATAGAAATGTAACCGTGGAAAGCTTTGGTATATCATTCCGTATGAGAAGGTTGCTGCCTATTAGGAGTTTTTTTCAGCATGCATGAAATTGTATTTTATATTACAGGTACAGATGTCCTTTAGTTTTATTTAAGAGCTACAGAAATTAACAGTTAAATAATTATACCGAGAACTCATGGACAGGTCTGGAAGTTCCTAAATGGGGTAATAAATATGCCCTATTTCCCATTATTTTATTTGTACAAAAGATCCAAGGTGGTTTCGGACTAAAGTTTAGCAAGAGGACTTATGTTACACAATGTGAAGAGAAGGCTTGGGGTTGAGGCATTGTTTTCCAGTTGTTTTTATTATATTCGTCACTCTCTTCTTTTAATAATAGATATATTGGAATTTTGATGATCTCTAACATGCTCAGGATGTCATAGTTTGCTCATGTACTTTTGACCAATGAACTGTTTCTGCTTGGTGGGATCATTATTAACTAGAAGCTGGGTGTAAACTGCAAAACAATGGAGCTATCTTTTCCAAGCCTGAGTTGCACAGCTGTAATCCATATGGAAACTATCATGTTATTCCTGGTTGTTAAATTCATGTTGTTTTTTTTTTCTTCCCACAGACTGCATTTATTTTGGTGATGTCTAAAACGATCTTGTTTTCACTGCAGCATATTAATTTTCAATCTTAGATTAAAATGTACTCTGTAAACCAAATTCTTGTTGCAGATTAATGGTGGTGCAAGAACACTTTGTCCAATAAATTTGAGTAGTTTTAGAAAAAAAAAAAGTTTTCTTTTTTTAAATTAACTTAATGTAGACTACACTTTTAAGCATATATGGAGTTTTGTTTTAAAACTGAATTCAATTAAATATTCACTATAAGAAAACTGTGGAGATCCATAGTAGAGCTAGATGAGCAATGATGCTAAGGAAATGACAGAGGTCTTCAAGTATTTAGGGAGGTGGAAGCTAGCGTATCTGAAATTATGGCTGTCTCTTCTGTTAGAATCACTGTATTTTAGATGGGAAAACAAGACTCATCATACTCATGGTGCTGTTGACCAGGACTTGTGCTGGAGGAAGATGTGCTCTATGTGGGAAATCTTATGGACAATCAGAAGTGGTTTCTTTCCTCGTGTTAGCTGGGATTTTCACGACAACACTGAGCCCTCGGTGGGCAATGGGAGCACAGGAGCCTGCCCAGCGGTGGACATGGGCTCCTGACATGAAAGCGCTGGGGAGTGACTGAAAATTCATGTTCCATTGTATCCCCAAATGAAGTAGTTTTCATATTTCCAGCTGAAGGTCTTTGCTCTTACGTGTTGTTGGGTTTTGTTTATTTGTTTGTTTTTAATTGTTTATTTCCTGCCCATATTTTGAACCGCAATCACATGCCAAATGTTAAATTTATGAGGACATGGGAGGGTTATGTATTATTTTCTGGAGAAATTATTCCATATATGTAAAAGTTTTTCTTTTTTTCCCCTCAGGGAATTCCTGGAATCCCTGGAAATCAAGGAGCAAAAGGACAGAAGGTATTATTAGTAATTTAACACAGTTAAAACCTGTGCATATGTATACCCACTCCAAAGTAAGAGTTCAGTCTGTGCTGAGAGGAGAGTTTTCATAGTGGGGATTTAGGACATCAAACCTTGCTGCAAATGGAGGAAGACCTGCTGTGCATTCTTCATGGCATGTTTGAAAATCTCTCATTAGGTTTTATTTCTACTAGTCCAGAAGGAATGAATAATTTAAAAATAAAAAAGTTAGTGTCATAATTCTTTGATAAATACTCCTAAGTAAATATGCATAATTTAAAAAAATTATTTAACAAATTTGTTAACTATACATGCATTAATCACAGAACTCTTCTCTTTATGTAAAACATATAGGGTGAAATTGGACCACCGGGTCAACCAGGAGCAAAAGGGTCAACAGGGGATACTGTAAGTTTGTAAAATTATGTTATTGTGAACAAATAATTCTTATGCTGTTGTTCTCTAATTGTTATAAGCAAGAAATGGAAAATACAGTAGCAACCTAGCATTTTCAGGGTAGCATTTATGAACAGACTAAGTCTGATCTCTGATTTCCCCTCAAAATATTATATACCCACTTTTATTTTAAAATTGATTTCCTGACTGCACATTTGGTAAACAAATCCAGCAAACACTTTAGTCGGAATTTACTCTCTGAATTAATTAACTTTGAAAGTACTCAATCAATTTATTGTGAAAGTTAAGACCAAATTATATATTGTCATAGTATACAATGGATTTCTGAAGATGAATTTCATTATGCTTTTGTGATAGTGCTCTTTTGAAAAAGACTGGGAGAATAGCTGTGATCACTGAATTCCCAAAATGCTTAAAGAGAGATTTTTATTTTAGAATGTAGGAAATGTAAAATAATTCATTGTTTTTGGACAGGCCTACTTGCCACATCTTTGATACTGTCTAAATAGGGTGATTTCTGTCTTCTTTATAATCCTTTAGAAATCACAGTAGTAAAATAATGGTTTTGAAAATTGTTGCAAGTATATATAGACTTAAAAAAACCCCACATTTTAAAATTAAAAGGGACAGCTGCTTAAAACTGGTTAGAGATCTTGCATTTATTAGTAGGAACCTCATCACTGGTTGAACATATGCTGCCTTAAAAAATAATTTCACATGACTAAGCAATACTCAACAATCAGACAATCCTAAAGTAAGGATGAAAGAGTCCTCTGTGAAATCAACAATCTCAGCATCATTCTGATACATGTACAATCACAGCAAACAGCTTATTTATGATGCTTTTTTATTGAAAAATTCGACAATGTTCCACTATTAATCATCCTCACTGTTACTGTGTCTTTTTGTAGTTTTTGTTTTGTGCCTGAGATATTTAACCTTCTTTGCTGATAAATTTTATATTATTTGCTGACTAAAATGCTTCTAACTTTCCTGAGCATACATGGTTTAGCATAATAAACAAGCTATTTGCTGTGATTGTGCATGTATCAGAATGACGTTGAGATCGTTGAGTCCACAGAGGACTCTTTGGTTTTAACTTTAGGATTCTCTGATTGTTGAGTATTGCTTAGTCATGTGAAATCCAAATGAATATGTTTACTATCACTTGAAGAAGCTGAGGATGTTATTAAACTGTAAACAGACTTTTCAAAGTTGTACAGCCCACAGATCTCATAATCTTTCCTGTTTCTCTTCTTAATTTTTCACTGTATCATTTGTTTTCGTCAAAGAAAATTCAAAACTAAGGATGTAGTTTGTACTTTCTACTATATTCCTGTAGATAACCACAGACAAAGGAGAGAGCCCTAAACTTGCTCTTGTAATAGTGCTTGGTTTAAAAATACTTGCCTTTGGTTTCCAGATAACAAAGGTGATATGTAGGCATACAAATGTCTAGAAATGTATTGAAGAGCTCACGTCTTTTTCCTTGCTCGCAGTTCCTTAATAAAATATATGATCAACTGAAACCAGTGCAGCCCTGGTTGAAAAGAAAGATTGAAACTAGTTTTAGGTTTTACAAATTCTGGGCTACTCTGTCACCCAATACATTCATAATTTCCTGCACAAATATACAGCAATCCTGCACCCACCGAGCAGCTCCTCCTTCCCTGACTCTACCACAGACATGACCACTACAACACAGCTGTCAAAAGCCCTTTTGTATAAAGTGAATACATGAACTTAAAAGACTTTTTCAGACACCTAAAGGTCTTTTCTGGAAATAATAAATTTCCTGATTGCCATAATTTAGACCACATTTGAAAGAAATCTTGCCTGAACTGGGACTTCAAATGTCCGTACTCGTAGTTAACACATGCAGACTTGTTGTCTCACCTGTGCCTCTAATCATTTTTATTGCCTATCGTGGGAAATTTATTTTCTGTTTCTTTTTGAGCAAAGCCGAACAAAATGCCGAAGGGAAGCCTGTATCAACAGCTGTAATAAAACCTTGTGGGATTCCAAAGTGTACATATTTATTCAAGTAACTCACCTACCATGTTTCCTTAAAATTTTATTTAGATAAATAACATCTGGTTCTTGGTACACTTGAAAATTATTTATTTTTTCCTGTCAACTCATTTAATGTATCTTTTGTCACCTGATAAAATAAGTAGAAAATTGATGCATGGAATAGTTGAATGCATTATATGGCATTAGGGAATTTCAACCAGAAAAGATAGTGGGATTTTCCTTGTATTAGTCACACTGGATATGTTTGTTCCAGAAAAAACAGATGGAAAGCTTGTGGATGGTCTATTAATACCTTGGGAAAATTCTTCAGTAACAAGTTCTTCAGTAATAAGTATCCCTATTACAGTGCCAACATCAGAAATTTATTAATATATCTGCCACATAAATAGTGTCAGCTCTGGAAAACGGAGGAGTAACAGTACATTTCATGTCCTTGAATTGTTCTTTATTTTTGTTCAGGACGTGCTCTTCTCTTTTAATTTTACATGCCATAGTTAATGGATAGTGTTCTCAAGCTTTTGCTATATTGCATCTGAAAGTTTTCTTCTTACAGCGTACTGATTTCATGTAGTCATCTTCCTGTAATTTTTTAAATGAAATATGTTAAATATAACCTAGTAATTAAAGTGCCAGAAAAGAAGCCAGGACAACTGGGTTTTATTTCTCCCTTTCCTGCAGACATATGCCTGACCTTTAGTTATGCTAAACGTATTTTCTGATGTGCCTTCTCTAGTATATGTTTGCAGATCACCATGGATATATACATATATCTGATAAAAACAAACCAAAACAAACTCTTCTGTACACATGGTATTTTGAGCTTCTATAAGATAAAAATGACTGAGGGACATTTATGATGATCATTTAAGCACTTCTGTAATCCATGGACGGGTGTTGGGCATAAACTAGATGTGATGGGGTAGGGAGTTGGTAGGGGTTAAACTCTCAGCATGTTACGTGACTTGAAACACAAGGCTACACTGAGGTGGTGATGTACAAGGAGCCAGAAAACCCTTGCTAACATTTCTCATCCCTTCCCAAACTTGTGCTTGCTTTTCTCTACTGATTAACATGCTTGTAGTGAGCACAGAATAGGAATCTGAGGAGAAGAGAAATAATGATTTCACAGTGTTTTTTGGAAAAGGAAGGTAGCCTTCAAGGAATGCAAAAAATATCACATAATGAAAGAGAGCTGTATTTCAGAAGTGAGGGTGTCAGTAGATAACATGAAATTTTATTTTAGAAAGACAAATTGAATTAAGCCTTGTAGTGAAATGAAAATCAAAAAATGTGGTTTGCTCTGTAAATAAAAAGAGAAAAAGTGAAGCAGCCCTGATGTGCAAGTGAATTAACACTGTTAATATAATCAAGGTTAAGTTTCAAAACCAAATTAATAGTTTTTACACTTGCAGTAAGAAAGCTGACACTGAGTATAGGCCATAAACAAATGGTTAATGGGAATACACCACCTTTTAGGTTGTGAGTGGAAGCAGACCTCAGAAACTTCACTCTGGCTAGAGAGGAATTGGTAATTTCTATTCCAAAATAATGAAAGAAGTGGCATAGGGCAAACCTCTATTTACCAAACAATAGGTTACGCTAGATTAGCTGCATCATCTTTGATAGAATGACTGATTTTTTGTGTTAGAACAAGCAGATCTAATCTTCAGAGTTCAGGAAAGTGTTGAAAGTCATTTGATGTATGACGTTCTTAGCTATTTTTGAAGTTTAGTAGAAGTTTTCTTAGAAGTTTAATAGAAGAATTTTCATGTGCAATTGATTGAACGGGAAAAGTCTGAGACAGAGGAAAACTGGCAGCAAAATTACTCACATTTTAGTCTCGTGATACCATTTATTTGTATTTACAGACCAGTGTCTGTAGCCCAAAGAGCAAGTTGCTATGTTTATTGCTGGAAAGTTTTGGTGACCAGTACTTTCTCACAACACAGCAGGAAAGAAACCTGAGTTAATCTGTGCTGCCTCAGTTAACAGTAAAGCACAGGTGAAATACCGGAAAACTGAAGAAATGCTGAAAACCCTGGCTACAAAGAATTACTTCGTATTCCAAATATTCTGAATTTTCTCTGCATCTGCAAAAACAAAGCCATCCTTTTAATTATAGCAGAGAAAGTTAATATTTTTTTGGCTAAACTGAGTTGCAATCCCTTTAACAAATTGCTGTAGACATACATTTATTTTTGATCACATGTAACTTTTGAAGGAAAGCTGAGATAGTGTCGTTGAACTGGGTAGTTCCCAACAGTAGTAATAAATGGAAGGTGGTTGTTTTTATCTCTATGAAAGCAAAGATAAAATAATGATAACTGCAGTTTTTGGAAATACTGTCAATTAGAATAATTGATAAAACATCTCTCACAAGTTAGATTTCAGGATTTATTTAATTGTTTGACTTTCTGTATTGTTATGCTTTTATTTTATGCTGTGTCTTAAGTATGCTCTTGTAGCAGATCATATTTCAGAGTATGTATGCAAGTCCAAATGAAACAATAATAATATATTGTTTTTATTGATGCATGCAGCTCTAGAGTCAAATAGAAGTTAGATGAAATTGTGAGAAAGACACAGATTAATACCAGATGTGGAAAATACTCTAAATAGGAATTCCTTCTTGGAAAGTGTGATTTTAAAAAAATATTTCTTTTCTAATATATACTTGAGAGTAGCTTTAAACAGAAATTAAGAAAGCCAGCAATTTGATGGTTTGACACCCTTTAGCTCTTAGTTTATGTATGGAACAAAGACAACTAAATATGCCTTTACCAACACCTTTCCATGAGAGGAATCCAAGGGACAGCTTTGGCACAGCTCTGACTTTGTACATGTGCTGAAGTGTCACCATCTGACATGGCAGAAGTTCTTGGATTCTTGAATAAACAGTTCAGTCCTGAAGATGCAAAGGTTGGGCCCCAAAGGTAACTGCTCACAGTCAATCTCCACAAAATTTGCCAAAGGACTCAAGGCATGGAAACCTTAGAGAGACACATAGTTAGAAAGAAGACAGAGAATTATAGAATACCACATACACTTTTGCTGGTTTGGGGAACCCTAAATGGAAAATAGGAAACACTTGTGTCACTTTCAATTTTAGCTAAGGACATACTAAGATATGTCAAAGATTAGATCACACTGATTGGGTTTTGAGTTGCAGAATCTTTTCTCTCAGAAGTATTTTGTGGCAGCATTGCACTTTTTTCCTGATTTTTTTTTTTCTCCATTGCACAGTAGCCCTTCCTTAGGCCGTAGAAGATCTAAATAATCCACTGTGCTGTATCAGAGCTAAAACCTTTATAGTAATATGATGAAAGATATTATATTTCTGTCTATTTAACTATAGAAATATAATACTGATAATACTAATACACTGCACTGAAGCAATTATTCCTTTAGCTTATTACAGAAATGTCTTTGCCTTTTTTGAAAATAAATAGGGTTTGATGGGACCAGAAGGCTCATTTGGTCTACCTGGAGCTCCTGGGCCTAAGGTGAGTATTTGTGTTAATTCACTTGTGACTTTAATAAAAGGCTGCTTTATAGATGACAAAATTCCAGGATTTTGCAGCTATTTTTTTACTATATTGAATATTGGTAAATAGCTGGGTGATTTTCCTGTACTACCTTATATGATAGTTCAGTCTCAAGAGAGTTTAATATAGCCCGGTAAATAGTGCCTGTAATCCCATGAGGTTTGGATCAATTGCAGAAATGGTGATGAGACTTTGTTTCAGCTGCACAGTCCTGGAAAATGTTCTGCAATGCTGGGAGCCAGACAATTCTCAGTATACATCAGAACTTTCTGCCCATGTTACATTTATTTATATTTTAATTGTGTTAAATAACGTTACGTGCTGCTTTTTTCCAGCCAAGGAGCCAAATCTATTTCAGATGTAACTTTATTGATTGCACTGCAACTACAGCAAGAATCAATTTGACCCAAACTCTCAGAAACAAAAATAGATACTATAAATCCAGATCTGTTAGTGTAACCTTTTAATTTAATCCGAGATGAGTTTTGGCTAGTAAGCACTGGATTGTGTGTCCTAGCGAATATTTCAGAATATAGAATAAATTTCCTGAACTTTGTATTTACTTTTAGATTAATTTTCACCCATACATTATTTTGTATTCAAAAGTACATATGTATTTATTTGAAATCGTGTACTGAAAGTAACATTTTTTAAAATGGTCAGTATTTGCTATGGTCAAGAACATTTAATGCCTCTGACAATTTATTAGCTTAATTTTTATTTGTGAAATGTGCTTTTGTCTTGCACGTTTGTCTCTCATTCAGAATATAAGCTGATTCCTACAGAATCATTCTTAATAAGTTCATTCTTGCAGAAGAGCATCATGAAGTTATCAATAATTCTTAGATTTTAGTGAAAATCGTCATGCTGAATATATGCCTAATTCCATAGGCTAAAATAAAACCCCAAACATACATAAATACTTTGATTCAGATCCAGAGGATTCTCAGAGTTTTATTAAATAAGATGGTGGAGATGTGAAGTCATTCCACACAGACATGGTATGACTGGGCAAGGGCAGGCAGTCAGGTGGGAATGGGACAGGTGAGCAGAGGCTGACGGATCCCAGTTTGTCATCAGTATCTCACCTTTCCTCAGAGAAAACTGAAACTTCAGGTTTCCTGTACCTCTTTTTAAGACCTAATTTCCCAGCAGTGTCTGTTTATGTTTCCTAGTCATACCATATGTGACAAAACATTGATGTATCATCCACACTCTTATATTGTTCCGTAGGGTGATAAAGGCGAACCTGGAATACAGGGAAAACCAGGATCATCAGGAGCCAAGGTAAGTATGAATCTGGAAACATTCTAGTTAAAGAAGGGATAGATCTACTTTTCCATGATTCACTGATTTTCCATTATTAGCTACAAGGCAGTTTGTTTCAACAGAAAACGGTAGTTAACAGAAAATTGTGTCAGAATCCATTTGATGGCTTATTCTTATTAATTTTATACTAGATTTTAGGCAATATAAGTCAGCTGTTCATGCAGTTCAAACGTGCAAACATTGCCATTGCTTCAGGTAGTTTTATTTGTGTAATTTTGAAAAATCAATATCAACTATATTAAAAGGCAATTAAAAAGTTAGATACTGGAAAACTGAGGTTAAGAATTAGGAGTCCCTTTTGTGGCTGCTCTGTATTCAACATCTCTTCACAAATTCTCCAGATATTTCAGTCATCCTCAGTTGTAAAATTTCAAAATATCATAGCCAAAGCGTGTGACCTTGAGAAAACATGCATTCTATGTTTTTACACACAGCACATCTCTGACACAGAGCTATTTTATTACTCAGGGAGATCTAGGAGTACCGGGTGCCCCAGGTGAACCAGGTTACCCAGGCATTCCTGGTACCCAGGGTATAAAGGTAAGTATTTTTCCCAGTTTTACATTAATTGCGGCATTGGCAAATGCATTGGAAATGCCTTTCTTATAAGTGATCACTATTAAAGGAAATACTTTTTCTCTAATACATCATTATTACTAGAGAATAGTTGGTATATTTTGGAAGGCCTATTCTTTAGAAATAACAATCATTTTTTGATAGGGAAGAGAGAATGGCCAAAATGGAGAAACTGTTAACAAAAAATTCTATGACATAGGTATTAATGAAATTTCCGTTATGAATTATAGTACATACATAATGTTATATCCATGATTCTATAGTTATTTAATCTTATGTCTTTTACCAAGTGCTACCTCACTGTTTCTTGTAAACACCCTTCAAAATAATATGAGTAACAGACTCGTCGAATCTTTGAGGATCCAAAGGTGGCCACACAAAACCTGAGCCCCCAGCTGTGCAGGTGACAGGGCGATGTCCTCCCCCTGCCTGCCATGCCAGGCACCAGCCCCACGGACTCTGCAAAACAACATTCACTTGTTTCTTTAGGATATAGTTTACTATAGCTAACAAGCTTTATCTGTAGCTATTCAAACTAATATTTATTCAAGCAACAAGTTGTAGAGGCTAAAAATGTTGCTATATTTACTATCTTTTAAATTTTAAAATGTAATGTTACTTTTAAATTAATTAAATGAGCAAACTAAATTAGTAGGTTAATTCAAACTTTCAATTGTATTTCAACTGATTTAATAATAACTTCAATTTTGAATGTGTAGAAAAATTTATATAGAAATAAATTGTCTTTAGGTAATATATCTGACACTTGTTTTGGAAATCTAGCAATGTTTCCTGGGAAATATTGGAGTCTCAACTAGGGTGAAGATTCTTCCATTATGTATTCAAATTATGGATTTCATAACAAACAAGAAATCCTGTAAAAGCAAAGGAAGTTCACGTAAGATGTCAGGTAGAAAGGTGCAGTTAGTAAAATATGATACTGCATCTATGCAGTGTTACCAGCAGTGTAGAGGACCACCTTTTGAAGGATGAAGCTCTTCATATAAACTCATTACAGAAAGAAGAGCTTCATCAGGTACTTCACCATGGAAAGAAAGGTTGAAGGGTAATGAAGCAGTAAGTAAGAAGGGGGGTGTTATATATAAAGTTGTATGAAAATCCCATGCAGAGGTATTCCACCAGACTTCAGCTTCTGCTTCAGAAGCTCACGAGTTTCAGGTATGTCCAGTGTCATATATGCCAGTCATGTATGGAAGTCTTACCTATGCTAGAGTATTTCACATGTCAGTAGGCACATATGGGGATGCCTTGGGTTGCCTGGTGCGTCTTAAAGCATCTGAAGCAGGTCCCTGGTCAAGACAAACTAGAGGCTGATCCAAATTTAGATGAGGTTATCTGAGCTAAATGTAATGGAACCTGAGTCCTATTTTCCAAGACAAGATGTAGAAAAATGAGTCTTCTGACCAATTTCAAACCAGTGATTTCGAGAGCACATAAAGACAAAGATTTCCTGGCTTAAGTCTTTCAAAATATTCTGAAGCCCAGTGGAAGAGTGACTTGAGTCAAACCAATAGCTTAATTCGTTTCATTATCACCATATATTCAGTTTCAGTATCTGAGGATCTTGTAAGGCACATGTGCCAAGACAGTAATACTAATTTTAAGAAGGGAGATTTTGTTAAGATTTGTGGAACCTCTGTACATTTTAAATTGAAGACAGTTCTGTATAAGTCATTATCCATTTTATATCAAGATACACGGCACAATATGTATTTCTTGTTTAACTGGAGTTACAATTCATATGTATGACAAACTCTTGAATTATTCAGGAAAAAGTGCATCTGACAGTAAAAGTGGAGCCTTTCAGCTATAGCTTATTTTAAAACTTGAAACCAAACCAAAGATTTTACATTCAAATACAATACAACCAGATACAGCTGGCATAAATACCCTTTTATGTTCTGGGATTTTCAATCAGGAAAATATTTGCCATGAACAAAATATCCTCTTTACTACTGTTTAGCATTTAACTAAACATTCTCTCTTTTAAAAACCAACCAACCATACATGTTTGACTCTTGCAAGAATACTAGCAAAACAGATCCAAAAAGCTCCATCCGAATTATTTTCTGTATTAAATTATTAAATGCAGTTTTGCATTTTATCTTTTTAAATAGTCACACTGATTTAAGAGGTCTGAGTTAGGGCAGGAGGCATCATCAATAACCTTAAGTTTCCTTTTCAGTCACTTGAGAAAGAAACATTCTGGGACTACGTATTTTATACCACTACCATTAGTTGGCTTGAACAGTTTTCAAGAGCTGCCTGTTTCTCTCCAGTGCCAATCAGGTGGTGTTCAGACAACTTGATAAACCTAGATACCTGCCTTTTAAGTACCATTTGCACCATCTCATTGCCAGTCACCCCACTAATGCTTATTTGCTATAAACATTTCAATGGAAGTCAAAAGGAGTGGGTGGAAGTGGAATTTAGTCTTTGGTGTGTCATGTATAACTTCTATGTTCAATGGGTTTATAGGAAGTGTTACAGAAATGATTTATACTCTATTATCTGTGGGTGAAGGCAAGCATACTTAATGGTTTGCATCCAGATGAAATTCAGCTAGTCAGAAATACTGCTCCCCTCCCTGTCTACATCCTCTGTGCTCCCTCCCATACACGGAGTGGATGAAATCCTGCTGGATTTGCCACATCATCATGTTGTATTTTTTAATTTTATCTTGGTATCTGAGTATACACTTTTCTTTTTGATAGTTCTTTCTATGACAGATTCTCTTCTTAGTATAACTTTCTGTACTTTTTTTTTGTGTTTGTGTACATGAGGATAAAGTGATTTGTTTGCATTCAGTATAAATAAAAGCTATTAGATGCTTTTCTTGTATTTACTGTGTTCATTTAAAACACAGACTGCATGTCTTTGAGATTAATCATGTTACAATGTAGACTTTTCTTCCAATATTTTACAGGGGGACAAAGGAAACCAAGGTGAAAGTGGTATCCAGGTATATCAACTTTGTTTCTAATAGAAAACTCCTGGCAACACAGTTAATACAAGTCTTAGATGTTAATTCAGGAGCTTTTTTTTAAGATCAAGCTCCACAGATGGTTTACTTGAGGAGCCCTAAGTCCTCTTCAAGCAAAATTGCCCAATATGCCCAGCATGAATTTCCAGTTGAATTTCTGGAGCTGGGCAGCCTGTTGACATTTGGTGTGGAGGGTGTGGGCTTAGGGGTGTGGGCTGTGCTACTGCCCCACAGGACTGGGACATGACCTGCGGTGGGACACAGTGGGATTCTCCTCCTTGTGATCTAAAAGTCATGGAAGTACCTTCATGAAAAAGAAGAGTCACATGTCTCTATTCAAATCTTTGCTTGGCTCCTCTGTATTTGGAGTAGAAATTATGTCCTTCTGCACTGTTTTTGCTCCGAACTCTTGAAGAGTAAGTTTTCAGATTGGTTGGGCCTAGGTTTGGATGAGATTTTGAGGATTACTTCCTTGTGTTATTTTTGATAGTTTAATTATGTCTCCCAGATAAATGTATGTTTTAAGAAAAATGTGCTTCTTTTCTGAAGGGACTGAAAGGAGAAAAAGGAAGACAAGGAAATCCAGGCTTACAGGTACTGTTAAAATAGTGATCTCAGTTCAAGAGAGTCATGGTCCATATTATTTTTTAAGATTACTTCTATCAACATGGATAATTCTTTGAATCAGGTGAAATATATTTATGTATAATGTGATTACATAGTTATATAAATTATCTCTTAAACAACTGTAGTATTTTAAAAATAAGAAATACACCACATATAGAGAAGATGGAGCCACACTTTTCTTGGCTGTGCAGTGGAAGGATGAGACAAAACAGACATGAGTTGGAATGCAGGAAATCCCAATTTGATATATGGGAAAAGCGTTTTGCTTTGAGGGTGGTCAAACACCGGAGGAGGCTGCTCACAGAGATTGTAGCACAAAACCTGTCTGGCCAGGGTGTTGAGCAGCCTGCTCCAGCTGGGTCTGTGCTGAAAAGGAACTTCAACCCATGGAGGTCTCTTCCAACCTGCATGTTTCTGTGGTCCTGGGCTATTACATATGGAAAAACAGGCCAGAAGTACATTTTTCTGCAGTATTTTAGTAAATTCTTAATTATGGAAAATTTTCATGAAACATAAGTGATATAAAAGGCAGGTAACATCATAAAGTGGCTTGTAAAGGTTACAAGAGTGGTGCTTGAGATGTTAAGATTTTGTGTGTACCATGCTAAACTTTTATGTAGTTCATTACCTTCTAGATTATACTGGGAGTCACTATTGACATCTTCTGTGCTCATAAATTACAGATGTTTCCTTTTTCAGCTGCAAATCAGTGAGATCCAGTTGTTTCTTTTAACTCTGGGCCAATGTATTCTGATTGTGTCATAGTTGGCTATCTTGTTATACCACAGAAAATAACTGTTAGTATTTATAAATACTTGTTAACTACATGATCTATGTCATGTCTAAATAGAGGAGTATTTGTTAGAGGTACATATCTAGAACTAGACTTGGAAGGAAGTCGTAGTTGGTTTTTTTTGGAGTTGCGACATCAATAACAGCTGCCTGTCTAGCCAGAAGGAGCAGATTCCAGTGGAGCATGGGCAGGAGATCTAGATTGTACGTTAGCCTCGGTTTATCACTCTCAGAGGTATGTAGGTTGACAGCAGTCTGGTAGTAAAGCTGAGAAAATAAATTTTGAAAACATTTTTTTAAACTGGAAGGCCCATCATTGGTTTTAACCAAATGTAATGTCCTAGACTAACATTATGCAAGTTAAACTTTCTGGCTTTTCCTTTTGAAAATAATGGAAAAAAAAATCATATATTTATTATTTTAATCATAAGGTAAAACAAAGTGATAGTGAAAGAAAACATTTTTTCAGATAGAATGATGCAACTGAATTGCAGACTTGGTCTAAAATTGTTTCCCATGCTAATCTAGTTTGGTCAGCAACCAAAAAATCAGTCATTTAAGTACTTCTGGTAGACAACACTAGATCCTTCCAAGGTTTCTAAAGCCTTCAGGACTTCTCAAGGATACAATCCAGATTTGCTTGTCCATAAGAGTATATCAGAAAAGTAAAAGAACCTGGTGTCTTGCCATGGAACTTGACGATCAATAACGCCATTAAGCCATTTCACAGAAATGACACCAAAACCGTTTGCCACCATGCAAATCTGGCTTACAAACTGAGTTTGTATTTAAAAGGCTCTGAGCTTGATTTCTGTCTAGTAAGACAGTATTAAACAGATAGAATCAGGAATTTCCTTTGCCAGAACACATTTTTTTTTCTCTTTTGTAGAGTGAATAAGGTTTTGTCTATATGCACTTCTTGTACACTAAAAAAATATATGGTTTAAAATATGTATGATATATTCCCAACTTATCCTTTTGTTATATGGTATTGAAGGTATTACTAAGGTGTTAATTCACCATGATATACCTTTTTTCATCTTTATACGCAGTTTTTATTATGCAAATAGCAATCACAGAATCTGTAAAAATTGACATTTGTGATTAATTTTTGAAAACAAAGTACAAAAATATTATTTTTTATTCCAAGTAATTTGACTCAACTGTTTTTTTTTCCTATTAATTCCTAAAGGGAGTAGAAGGACGAAGTGGAGAACAAGGAGAGGTAAGTATTTTGTAATGATAAATACAGTATTACAAAAGTATTGCATTTGTTTCTGCAAATTATGTTATCTGTAGCATGTATGTTTATAGTCTTGTTTCCATACTCACATCTCTATAAGCAACAGAAGAAAAATGAATTAAGAAATATCAAAAAGAAAGAAGTATTAGTTAAAAAGAGACATAGTGAAATATATATTTAATGAAATGAAATATTAAAAATAGCTAAAGTCAAGTATATAATTTAAGAGAATAAAAAAACCAAATCCAACAACAACAACAACAAAGAAGCAGTAGTTGAAGAAAGCAAATAATTAAAGAAAAAAAAAAATCTAGAGATTCTGTTGTTCATTGAAAAGTATAGTTCATAAAAGAATACAGAGTACTTGATCAAGATGATCCATAGTGTTCAGCAGCAGCCAATAATAGCAGGGCAGGATACAAATAATAGGCAACAGGATACACAAAGAAGATCTTTCTTCACTTTTTGGCAGTCAACAAGTTAGAGGAATTTAAGCTGGAGATCAAGACCATTGCATTTAATGTCAGTCCTGAGTTTACCTAATTCCTTTTGAACTGTGCTGATATACTGTAATTTCAGCTTCCATAAAAGTCTGTGGCAAGGAATTCCACAACTGAACTATTTGTCTTGCCAGTGAGATTTCTTTGTGTGCCTTTATTTCAAAGCTAATGAAAAGGAATATAGTGAAGCCTTTACAAAGATAATTTTTTAGAGAA
The DNA here is from genome assembly GCF_963082525.1 of Nesoenas mayeri. Taxonomy (NCBI): domain Eukaryota; kingdom Metazoa; phylum Chordata; class Aves; order Columbiformes; family Columbidae; genus Nesoenas; species Nesoenas mayeri. Next base: position 26,272,227 of record NC_137544.1, on the reverse strand, counting down.
TTCTGTCTTTGAGCCTGACTCAGAAAATGCAGGGCAGAATTATTTCTTTCTGTGACTGAGTTTGTGCAGGAATAATTCAACTGAGCCTGAGACTTGAGGGGCATAAGGGGAAGCCCACTTGGAATGCCCTTGGTCTGCCAGAAACTTCATTTGTTGTTCTCCAGGATATTTTTAGAAGTCCTATCTTTTTTTTTTTTTCCTTTGTTTTGGCTAATGTAGATATATTTATGGCCAGACTTTTTAATCTTTGTGTTGCACATTGTTTAAAAATAGGATTTGAAAAATTAACTTTGATAGTTATTTTTTATTGATCCCAATGTTTAGTGAAATCAGGGTGCACTCTGTCCCATTGATTGAATTCTCCTTCTACTTTATTTAGAGATTTCATTGTTCAACCTTTTTTCAGTAAAGCATTGTTGCATATCAATAGCTGGACATATTCATTGGAAGCTCAGTTCTGATAATTAAATAATATTATGCATTTAAACATATAAATTGCCCTATATGCTGTTGTGGTTCTATGAAATACTTAAGATGACAACTTGATTTCTAGGTGTTTTGCTAAATCATTGCTGAAATTGGTAAAAGATTAAAGCCTCTTTAAATATTGTAAAACGTAGTAATAATATATTTCTTCTGAAAAATCCTTTTAATAATATTCATACAATACGCTGAAGTATAATCATGTAATTGTTTTTAATTATCAGACCTATAAAATGGGCTTATTTTCCCTTTTAATGAAATATGTTCTCTTTTGTTACATTCCGACTCCTCAAGGAAAAGTTTCTTCAGTCTGTAATTTTCAGCACTTACTGAGGTATTTTCCTTCTGTTTTGTTTTGGTTTTTTTTTCCCTTTTTTTTTGCCAATAACAAGGATCAACAAACAAGGCCACATATGTGATGTGGCTGAGCATTACAAGACCAAGATATACTGCAGAAAATGTTCCCTCAGCAGTTTCATTTGCATTTTGGCACGTTCTGCAGGCAGTTGTGCTGATGTTTCCAGAGTTCTGTCCTGGTGTTTTTGTACTGGCTTCTTGCCTGTTAAGTTTTTTCAACAACAGATGCCATTTTCCCAGTATTTCAATGGTTCTTAAAACTTTCTAACCCCTTTAACATTTAGTTCCAAATAAATCAACTTTAAGTCAGATGTCTTTTATGTAAACATATTCCATACCTGTAAAAGTAATTAAAATTAAAACAAATAACTTCTAGCTACAAGAACAGCATGATTTTCAGATCCCAGCATGTACAGCTTTTAGTATAGCCACAGGCAGCTACATATGCTGCGTATGTTTATCTCTGAGCGTTGATGACCCTGTTAAATGAAAATAAATTTGTAGTTGTGTAATATAGAAATGAACAAGTACAAATCTACAAAGTGTAACTAATAGTATCAATTCTCTATGACTACAAAATTCACGTTGACAGTATCAAGAAAATGAAATACAATTACAACCTTGGAAAAAGTCAGTTTTGTAGTGGGAAGAGGGTATGGACTGCTGCTCAGTTCATGCATGGCATCTTAGTGGTGGCCCATCTTTCCAGCAGCACTCTAAGGCACTTGACTGACATCTGTTGTTGGCTCATCTAAGAGGATAAACTACCTGCCTTAATTTAGTGGCTAGTGCTCTGCATAAAACTGAGAAAGCAGAAATGGAATTTGAAGCTGGCTACTTTTTAATTATTCATGTGGAGAACTCTAGACATTGTTATTAATTCAGACCAAGCCAGAGAGCTTTGAATTTTTCTGATATAACTATTTTGGTAAGTACTATATAGAATGATACAAAGTAATATACATACCATAATTAAATATTCAGTGTAAGTCTATGAAGACTGTATGCCTGAGTGCCTCTTAAACTTGCATTATTTGCTCGAATAAGTTTTGTCATATATAGTAATGCTGCTGCACTGTTTCCAGGATTCCATCTAAAATATTTGGAAAGGGTTAAAGAAAATTTTGGGGCACCTGATAGCATTATGCAAAAACTGTGCAAAAATAGAAGAAAAAAACTCGTCAGGGAACGAACATAGTATACCAACTTCAGTCTTGAGCATGTACCAGCTTACATTATACTGATGTTTTGTTGGCTGCAGCATAGAGGAATTCCACATGAACTATTGCAGTAGGCAACTCCATACATAGCAGAACCATTGCTTTGATGAAGATACATCAAAATATTTTCCAGTATTATTTTAACCTTTTCCAGTGAAGCAAATACGCTACAGTTTTATCAATTATGTGGAGAATAAATGAAGTCAGAAAAAAAAAGCCCAAAACCCAAAGGGAACAAAAAAACCCCAAACAAAACCAACCAACCTAACCAAACAAAAAAAACCCCACAAAAAACAAAAAAAACCCCTAACTGAAATAAAACTATTTTTTCCCTTTTCTTATGCATTACAGGCATGGGGTAAAACTCTTGATTGTTGTAGTGTGTTTGCCAAGAACTTCAGAGATGCCAGAATTTCACTTCTCATTTTTCCAGCCTTCTAAGGATTTTAACGTATCATAACAAATTATCTCATTCTCATGAAAAAGTGACTAAAGCCTTTCCTTCCATATGTTAATAAGGATGACTATTTTGTTTTATATTAATTAGAAAGTAAAGGTAATTTATCTCTAGTTATATTTGGCAAGTCATTTTATCTGGAGCAGTTACTAAAGAAGCTGAAATCTTCAGTACATTTTAGTGAAAGAGATCTCATATGTATCAAGGAAAATTTTCTCAGAGTGTGTTTGCTTGGTGCTACCTCACTTCCAAATGGTCTGTGAAGATACGACTGGCTTTTTGTTGGTTTTCTTTCCAGAAAGGTGAGAAAGGAGATCCAGGCATTCGAGGCATCAATGGGCAAAAAGGAGAATCTGGTATCCAGGGCTTGGTTGGACCTCCTGGTCTCAGAGGTCAGCCAGGAGATAGAGGACCCCCAGGACCACCTGGATCAGATGGAAAACCTGTATGTATAGGACTTCAAACTTGTCATTTTAGGTACTTTAAAAACCCCAAACAAATGCATGCTCTCTGTTTTATTAACTGTTCTCTGTTCAATTCAGGCACGAGAATTTTCAGAAGAATTTATTCGACAAGTGTGTTCAGATGTACTGAGAAGTAAGTTTGAAAACCTCTTTACTCTTCTTACCTTGTTTAAAGTGCTAAAGAAGTTTCCTGATAATTATAAAGATGCTTTCGTGGAAGCAAGATTGATATTACTGATTTAGCACTGATTTTCCTACAGGTGTGAAAATATATTTCCACACCACAGGTTCCATGCTCTACCATTTTGTTTCCTAAACGTATCATATTGTCTAAAGAGAGGATTCTGTGATTGTATTAGTGCTTAGGGGGCAATACTTTTCTGTTTTGTTGTTTCAGCACTCTAAACAGTTTTCTATTTGAATTCTTCCAGCCCAGTTGCCTGCCATCCTCCAGAGTGGAAGGCTACAAAGCTGTAACCACTGTCAATCCCAAAGCGCTTCTCCAGGACTTCCAGGACCACCAGGTCCAAGAGGCCCTGAAGGCCCCAGAGGGTTTCCTGGACTGCCAGGCAACGATGGTGTTCCGGGGCTGACAGGGATCCCCGGCCGCCCTGGGGCTCGTGGGACAAGAGGTACTGTCTGCACGGGTCATGGTGCCAATGGCCTTCATGGCTTGATTTTCTGCTTCTGGTTTTGAATGGAGTTACTGCAGGGTGGAGAAAGGGAACAGCTGGGTTTGCATCACAAGGTGTGACTGAGAACGTGGTGCCATGTCGAAGTTTCACTGCTTACGAAGAACATGTGGCAGAATAAGAGTACAAGAACACAGTAAGATAGCTACTGTTCAGCTCTACTGTAGTCAAACATTTTTTAGAGAGTTCTTAGTCTTATGTATATGTTTTTAACTGCTTTTAGATGTTTTTTTAAATCAAATATGTGGCTTTCAATGTATTTCCATGTTTTCTGGTTTATTTTCTTCCAAACTTCTGTATTTGTGCTATTTTAAAGAACAGTATTTATTCACTGGCTGTTTACTATCTGCTACTCTGTAGGCTGATTTTTGGCATGCAACACCCTTATACCCCCTATAATTTCCTGGCATTTTATCCTTTTTTTCTTTTTATCTCATAAGGATTTTTACTCCTTTATGCTTTTCTTAAACATTCTGGTTTCTTTTTAGGCAAGCTAAGGTTTATGTTTTCAAGTAACTCATCCATCTGAGCATTCCAACTGATTTCTGTGGTGTATTTGCAGATTTTAGATTAAATATGCGTATATTTAGTTTGGAACTGGACCAAAAGACTAGGTGAAGTCCCTGATTTGGTAACTGATCCAAACAGCAATTGTGTTTCCTATAGCATCACAATAATCAGGAAAGCTGTGTGAAATACAGCTAACTAGTAATGTGCCAAGGGTAGACAGGCAAATATTTGCTAGATACCTGCTTTCTTTGTGATTTATTGACTGTGACCTAGCATGTCAAATTCAGTTTGGGTGATTTGTCTGTGGTGCTTGTATAATTTCATCGCACATAGGAGAATGTGCAGGTTTCCTCTGGAGCTGACACTAGTGGTTCTGGCTATTCCGTTAGAGTTGGAAAAATAGATATCTGTTTCTATGAAGAAACTGAATTAATTGGGTTGTACTCGTGTAAGTGAGCACATCTTTTGCCCCTCTCAGTGTTCCTTTGGTGGAGAATGAATTCTGCCATATGTTGTGGAAGATCGTTTATACATTCATTATTCCACACGGACTGTGGTGAATACCTTACATTTCCTTCATACTACTACTTAAAAACTTTGCCAGTGGAAAGGCAATGACAGCAAATTTCTTAATTGCCAATGATCAATTCCTTCAACTCCTTGTGGCTCTCTGCTTAACAGGTGCCACATCAGCTCTTCATTCAGTGGAACTGAGGATAATTCAGAACTCAGTTACACTGTGCAGGTTACAAGAAAATGCTTATTTTTACATCTCATTATTTGCTTTTGAATTATTATATGTTTTATTCAATAAGTATATCAAATGCTGACTTCCTAATTCTTTGGATGAAAGTATTCTTAGTGTGCAAAGATGTGCATGTGTTTGCTAATTCACAGGACTGCCAGGGAAAAATGGCGCAAAAGGCAACCAAGGAATTGGGGTTCCCGGGATCCAAGGCCCACCAGGACCTCCAGGTGAGAGTTGGTTCATCTATGCAGATTGAGTGCATGCTAATAACTTCCAAAAATGTGGTTTAGAAAAAATATGTATATAATTTGGAAAAACTTAGTTTTTACACAACTTAATTATTGTATATGTTTTATGTCTAATGCCTGTCTCTTGCATGTCTTTTAAGTTGTCATAGAATACATTATTTAGTATAAGACAGGTCTTGTAGAGATTGATACCTGAGATTGCTGTTTCTTGATAGATGGAGCCTGAAGTCAGCCATTGTCTGAAAACTGAGCCTTGCTATGATCAGGAGACTTGTAAGCAGTGCTTAGTGAAGGAAAATGTTCTTCCTAGCAGCAACGTATTCATACAAAGTGCAAAGCTGAGCATTTTGAAAAGATAATGGGGCCTGATCCAAAGCCAGAGAAACTAATAGAAATCGGAGGCCTCTCACTCATGCCCTGGTGGTTCCAGATTATATGATAAAGTGTAACAGTGTACTGAAGTTGATTTTTATATTTCCTCTTCAAAACATTTTTTTATTAAAAGAGTTTTCCACATGCTTTTTAAAAAAAAAAAAAAAAAGTCTTAAAAGTGTACCATGTTGGTTATATAAACATATAAACAGTTTGCAACAAGAATTGTCTTTCAGAAAATGAAGTTTTCTTTATCTGCATACTTCACCAAAGAGCAGGGGGTTTGTGGGTCAGTGCTTGTTCTTTTTATCATTTTAATAAACATCCTTTGAAATGTATTTGTTTCTTGTGTGTTGTTAAGGTCCTGAGGGTCCTCCAGGTATGAGTACAGAAGGACGTCCTGGAGAGCGTGGGCCACCTGGTAAAGATGGTGATCGCGGCAGTCCGGGAATGCCAGGACCGGTTGGACCCCCTGGAATTTGTGACCCATCACTATGTTTTAGTGTAATTGTGGGGAGAGACCCATTTAGAAAGGGACCAAATTATTGATTTGTGATACAATGATTTAGAGGAATAGGTATGGTGCTTGTCTTTTATGGGCTTTCAAGTCTCAGGAAGGTGACCAGCAATAATCCCATAAGCAAGAACAAAAGTACCTCTGACATAATAAACATGATAAATAATGATCCCAAAGGTTATACATTCCTTTAGAAAAGAAACCCCGATATTTTTTTATAACTTGTATTGATTGAATCTCAAGTGTATTTAAACAATCACAGGAATAAAATTAACTATAATATTTGCTATTTAGTATTTAAGTTTCCTGTCATACTCCTGAAGTCCTTTGCAAAATTGCTGGGCAGGCCACTGGGGGCAGGATTAGGCCTTTAATGGTATTGGTCAGGTATAAATTACTGTGAAATTTTTCACATGCAATTGACATATACAGTACATGACATTGAAAGAATGTGGCTGGCTTTGACTTCATATGTGTGTGAATCTCATTGGCTTGTGTACATTTTGTATGTCATAGCTCCAAGTGCTCTGTGAGCGAAAGAATATATCAGATTTTTATAAATTAAGAGGAATATCTGGACTTATTTTGGAAATAATATCACCTATTTTGCCATGCAACACTTTACTTAAAACCAAGGTGAAATGCAAGGGTAGATAACTCCTACTTGTTCAAGATTGGCCAAGGTTTTATTGAGGATGGTACTTTTAGCTACAAAAGGTCAAAACGTTCCATGTGGGTAGTTCACATTATATGAAAATAGCATTGAAAACAAAAAAGAACAAAAAATGGTATAGCTGGCTTGTAGCTATGATTTGACAAAAATAAAAATTAAAAAAATGTTTACAGAACCCTAATGTAACAGTTCTGCATAATTAGTATTAAGTTATACACCCTTTGCTGTTTGTCCCCAAGGACTGCAGTTGCCAAATTGAAGAAGCAGGTTTACAAGGAGAAAGGTCTAACTGCTGGCTGACTAGCTGCAATGTTTGTTGTGCTGTTTCCTTTTTCAGTTTAAGCAGGCTATGTGTAATTTTCATTGTATGCTTTGCTAATGAGGTGTATTGCTTGCTTTTACTTAGACAGCAAAGGCACAGTTTCCATGAGAATTTAAAATCCATTTCTTAAATTAAGGCAGAGTCTTGTATTGAACTTAACTGATGCTTTATAAGTGGCTTTTTCTAATGTGGTGTTTTTCTGTTGTCCTACTATCAGAGATTGGTAATATGCTTGACATTCAAGGTAAAATAAAATTTTGTAAAGAACTGGTGGTGGTTTGATGAACGATTACAAGAGTCGTATGCGTCCTGTGTCGCAGAAGAAAGTGAGGTCTGTGATATACAGTGGGACGGTTCCACCTTGCAGCTGTGTGTTTTTCCTCAGTGTCCTTCCATTTCCTCTTGAGAAAGCACCATCTGTGGGAGCAGCACCTTTCACTGGGCTCCCTGCTGTGTGTCCCCAGGGCTGCTGCCTGCCCAGAGCTGCAGCCTGCAGGAGTAGCTTAGCCAAACCACAGCCTTGGTTACAGCAGGGTGCAATCATTTATCTCATAAAACCCAGCCTAAAAACCTCCAAGGTTATTATTCTTCATTCTGACATGGACCTGAGAAACAAAGGTGTGTGTGAATTTTTCTCACCAGACACATGTTCCTTGGTACACACTGTGGGACTTTGCTCCTGTGAACATGCATTGATTGAAGAAAGAATCATAGAATAATTTAGGTTGGAAGAGACCTTTACAGGTCATCTAGTCCAACCCCCCTGCCATGCACAAGGACATCAACTAGATCAGGTTACCCAGAGTCCCGTCCAGCCTGGCCTTGAATGTCTCCAGGGATGGGGCATCTACCACCTCTCTGGGCAAACTCTGTCAGTGTTCTACCACCCTCATTGTAAAAAATTCTTCCTCATCTCTAGCACGCATCTCCTCTCTTTTAGTTGAAAACCATTATTCTTTTTGCTATCGCAACAGGCCCTGGACTCAAAGGGGGATGGGGTTGTGGCTGGACTTTCATCAATTGGGCAGCACTCTACAGTTGATGAAGACCAGGAGGCCCCCCATACCCCTAGGGTGAAGTCAGTGTGCTTAGCTCGCTCTCAGAAATGCCTGTACACCAATGCACGCAGCATGGGGAATAAGCAGGAGGAGTTAGAAACCTGTGTTAGGGCAGGAGATTATGATCTGGTGGCAATTACAAAGACATGGTGGGACAGTTCACATGGCTGGAATGTGGTCATGGATGGCTATGTCCTTTTCAGGAAAGACAGGCCAGCCAGGCATGGTGGTGGAGTTGCTCTTTACGTGAGAGAGCAACTACAATGTGTTGAGTACTGTCCAGGCACAGATGAGGAGCGAGTTGAGAGTCTAAGGGTGAGAATTAAGGGGCAGGCTGGCAGGAGTGTTACTGTTGTGAGTGTCTATTACAGGCCACCAGATCAGGGTGAGGAAGTTGATGAGGCCTCTACAGGCAGCTGAGAGCAGCCTCACAGTCACAGGCCCTGGTTGTTGTGGGGGATTTTAACTTCCCTGATGTTTGCTGGAAGGACTACTCGGGCAGCCACAGTCCAGGGGGTTCCTCCAGTGCCTTGACGATAACTTTCTGATGCAAGTGGTGGATGAGCTGACTAGGAGAGGTGCACTGCTGGACCTCATCCTCACTAACAAGGAAGGTCTGGTCGAAGCAGTAAAGGTTGAGGGCTGCCTTGGTTGCAGCGACCATGAAATGGTGGAGTTCAGGGTCCCGTGTGGCAGGAACAGAACAGCAAGCAGAATTACAACCCTGGACTTCAGCAGGGCAAACTTTGGCCTTTTTCGAACAATTGCTAGGGGAAATCCCATGGGCAAGGCTGCTTGAAGGTAAAGGGGCCCAAGATAGTTGGTTGGTGTTCAGGGACTGTTTCTACTGGGCACAAGATCAGAGCATCCCGACACGTAGGAAGTCAAGGGAGGGAGCCAGGAGACCTGCGTGGTTAAACAGGGAACTGCTGGGTAAGCTCAGGTGGAAGAGGAGAGTTGATAGATCATGGAAGGAGGGGCTGGCCACCTGGGGAGACTATAAGGCTGTTGTCAGAGGGTGTAGGGAGGCAACTTGGAAAGCTAAGGCCTCCTTAGAATTAAACCTGGTGAGAGGGGTCAGGGACAACAGAAAGAGCTTTTTCAAATACGTGGCGGATAAAACTAACACCAGAGGCCATGTAGGCCCACTGATGAATGAGGTGGGTGCCCTGGTGACAGAAGATACAGAGAAGGCAGAGTTACTGAATGCCGCCTTTGTCTCTGTCTACTCTGCCAGAAGCTGTCCTGAGGAGCCCCGTACTGCTGAGGGCCCAGAGGAAGTCAGGACAATGGAGGAGTCTGCCTTGGTTGACGAGGACTGGGTTAGGAAGCAATTAGGCAATCTGTACATCCATAAATCCATGGGCCCAGATGGGATGCACCCACAGGTGTTGAGGGAGCTGGCTGAGGTCATTGCTGGACCGCTCTCCATCATCTTTGCCAAGTCTTGGGAAACGAGAGAGGTGCCTGAGGGCTGGAGGAAAGCAAATATCACTCCAGTCTTCAAAAAGGGCAAGGAGGAGGACCCAGTTAATTATAGACGGGTCAGCCTCACCTCTATCCCCGGGAAAGTGATGGAACAACTTATCCTTGGTGCCATCTCAAAGCATATTAGGGATAAGAGGGTCATTAGGGGCAGTCTACATGGCTTCACCAAGGGGAAGTTGTGCTTGACCGACCTCATTGACTTTTATGAAGACATAACGAGGTGAATAGATGATGGCAGGGCAGTGGATGTGGTCTACCTTGACTTCAGTAAAGCATTTGACACAGTCTTTCACAGCATCCATTCAGCTAAACTGAGGAAGTGTGATCTGGACGATTGGGTAGTGAGGTGGACTGGGAACTGGCTGAATGGAAGAAGCCAGAGAGTTGTGGTCAATGGGGCGGAGTCTGGTTGGAGGCCTGTATCTAGTGGAGTGCCTCAAGGGTCAGTACTGGGGCTGGACAGGCTGGATAGTTGGGCAGGGAAAAATTTAATGAAATATAACAAGGGAAAGTGTAGAGTGTTGCATCTGGGTAGGAATGACCCAGTTGGAGTCGTTGGGGAATGACCTATTAGAGAGCAGCTTAAGGGAAAGGGACCTGGGGGTCCTGGTGGACAACACTGTGCCCTCGTGGCCAGGAAGGCAAATGGCATCCTGGGGTGTATTAGGAGGCGGGCAGTTAGTAGGTCCAGAGAAGTTCTCCTTCCCCTCTACTCTGCCCTAGTGAGACCACATCTGGAATATTGTGTCCAGTTCTGGGCCCCTTAGTTCCAGAAGGACAGGGAACTGCTGGAGAAAGTCCAGCACAGGGCAACGAAGATAATTAAGGGGGTGGAGCATCTCCTTTATGAGGAAAGGCTGAGGAAGCTTGTTCTCTTTAGCTTGGAGAAGAGGAGGCTGAGGGGTGACCTTATTAATGTCCACAAATATATAGAGGGTGAGTGTCACGAGGATGGAGCCAGGCTCTTCTCGGTGACAGCCAATGGCAGGACAAGATGTAATGGGTTCAAACTGGAACACATGAGGTTCCACTTAAATTTGAGAAGAAACTTCTTCACAGTGAGGGTGACAGAGCACTGGAACAGGCTGCCAGAGTCTCCTACTCTGGAGACATTCAAAACCTGCCTGGACACCTTCCTGTGTAACCTCATCTAGGTGTTGCTGCTCTGGCAGGGGGATTGGACTAGATGATCTTTTGAGGTCCCTTCCAATCCTTGACATTCTGTGATTCTGTGAGTGTAAAACAATCTTCAAACCCTTGATGTGCAAAAGGAGGAGATTTGAAGCTGAATCTATTTGATTGCCTTAACTGCTGAGCTGTTTGTGTACTTTGAGCTTCGGTACTGCTCTGCCTTTGGTATTTTGCTCTGAATTTGAGCCTGCTGAACCTGTCACATTTCTGCAAAAAGGATTTGTTTTTGACAAGTTGGAATTTTCCAGAGAAGTGCTGACCATCTCACCTATGCAGGTGTCTCTTTGAAAGCTAGTAACAAGGTAGTTTATTTAAATGAAAACAAACAATTTGAAAACCTAGTTCTGTGTGATTAAATAGCCAGAAGCTATTAGCAAGTGTCTTATATCCCATTGAAATGTAGATGTTATAGGCTAGGAACCTGTGGTTTAGATTATTGCATCTGATAAAATTTATCAAGCCAGAATTTAGCTGACTTCACAATAATTTAAATTTTTGATTTCATTTGATAAAGTGGGATTATGCAAAAAATGTAGGTGTGTTCAAGATCATATCTTGACTGGATCCTTTAACTGAGAATATGAGTATTTTTCACAGAGCTTCAAGTAATTCTAAATCAAGAGATTAAACAAATGTTATAAACTCATGTATTAGGAGATTAATGATTCACAGGAGACTCTTATTTACTCTTTATAGAAACTGTAGGAGATCCTTGTGAGTGTTGATTTGCAACCAGAAGCTGTGAATAAAAAAAAAGTCACTGTGAAATATGTCACCATCTTATTACCAGATATTGTCTGGAAACAGTTATGAGAAACTGTTAATTGACATTTACTTACTCTCCTGATGATAGTCCTTAAAACTGGATCTTAGCTAATTTTTAAGCAGAGGGTAAGATGCAAAAAGAATTTCTAGGCTTTTTTTTTTTGTAACATCTTACTGTGTGACTATGAGTTAAAAAATACCCTCCCTGGTTGGTCTAGTGCCTGCTGGTGTCAGCAGAGGAGCTACAATGCACTGCACTGAATTTTGAATACAGCTTCAACTCATAATATTTGTGTGTGTAAAATGGATTTTAAATTTATTAATTTACTATGGTGATGGACTGCTCTTGCTTCGTAGATATTGAGGCATGTACTTGGACATAAAGATGTAGAACTGCAAAGTATTGCTGTGGGAACTGAATTTCTTAATGAGAGCTTAGTGGTGTATGGAGCTCAGCAATTTGCACTTCTGAGAATCATCATCTTCTTAGGGAAGTTTACAGTAAATACATATGGAGTGGTATGTATATATACATACATACATACCATTTAGTAAAAGACCAGATGTCACAGATGGCTTCCACATGTGCAGATTTATTTGGTGAAAAAAAAAAAAGTATATATGATGTGTATATATGTGTATGTATGGTTCTCACTTCTTCCTTTGTTCAACTGAAAGATATCATAGTCTTAAAAATGAAAAGGAAAAGTAATAAAATCTCATCTTCTTGTAAGAACTGAACTATCCCAGTCCTGCTACTGCTCTGGTGCCATGGTGTCATTGTCAGCTTCAGGTGGAGCCAGTTTACTTCAAGGTTGGTCAGCCTCTTAGAGGAGGAGCTGAGAATCGTTAGCTGTGTGTCTTTCAGAACTAGAGAATCTCATTTATCTGAAAACTCAAGGTGCATTAAAATGAAATTTCCTGTCAGTGCATTTGACTGGCCTGGCAGTGAACACTGGCAGGATGTCTTTTGTAGTTCACACAGATTGAACAAATGTCTGTGAAAAGAGACTATAATATTTTCCAGTAGAGGGAATATGTAGATGATAAATCAAAACACATCTTATTAATCCATATTCAGCAGAGACCGTAAACCGTTTTAAGAACTATGGCCTTTTGGGATGCTGTTGAAATGTTTAAAACTTCAATTTATGTAAAAATTATTTGTGGGTTATTTTCTTCTGTGGATAAGCAAGATTTTCTCATAGAGGACACCTTCTATGTATCCTAGAGAATCTAAGTACATTTTTACAATGGGGAAATCATGACTATGTGATGCCTGAGTTTTTCTTTACAAGCATCTTCCCCCCTCCCAGTATTTACTAAATTCGCATAAAGTGCCTTTTGGTAACAAGGAAATATTCTGGTGATGTTCCAGTGTATTGTATTCTGTGTTCTTCTTCCCTTTCTTGGCAAAAAATGCAAGCAGTAGAAGATAATTTTCCGTAAGTGATGTCTGGCCACTCAGCTAGATCTCCAGAAGGTATATTGGCGGGTTGGAGGCTCCTTGGTTGTCTGCCATAGGCTAAAAGAACTATTTAAGTGCTCTGTATTGATTTTCTGACACTTCTTGACAAGTTTCCTCTTGTTGCTGATTAAAGTGTATAGTCCCCTTCCACTTAAGGGAAATCTAGTTGAGAAGTCATCAGCAGGTTTAGCCATGTGACTGTTATGGCATCATATGTCCATATCGCCTGCAAAAAGAATCTTTCTCATGTTGGAACCTCATACATTTCAGAGAGTGTTCCATTTGTTGTTTTCAGTTTTCCCTTTTTCAAAGCATGAAAAAAATTTGTGGTATCTCTGCGACACGTTGAAATCACATATTAAATATCATTCAAAAAAGGCGATAATGCCTAGAAACTGTTTCAAAGAAATAACTTCCTTGAAGTGCTGAAAAATACAATGCCACCTGAGAGATGAAGGCGAAAAAAAAGAGCTCCATTCTAACTGGGTCATGGTTCTTCAAGGTATGTGAAGCTTTTATTAATGTGGGTGTGAATGCTACCTTTAATGTAGGCAAGAGAGAGCTTGAAGAAAAAATATCTAGCTTAATCAGTACAGTAGCCTGGATAGCAAATGAAGGAGAAGGAAAAGGCCATTCACTTTATTCTTCCATTCTAATGTAATGTTTGGAGTGAATTGTGCTTCTTGTCCTCAAGAAAAGTGATGAGAGAGTATACTGTGGGTATAACAGTCCCCGTGACATGAAGTGACAGACCTCCCAGAGGTGAAAGCTCCAGACGAATGTGTCAGTGCTGAGCACAGGGAATCTCTGGCAGCTGCGACCAAAATTCTGGATGACAATTCAAGAGATCATAACAACTGTCCCACCCTGATATTATCTAACTCCTGCTTTGGAAATTGGCAAGCAAATGCTAGCATTTAGCAGTGTTTATATTTAAAGAGATTTAGAAAAAATATATACACAGTCCTTTTACAATGCTTCTTAGGAAAAAAGAAAACCACCACCACCACCCCCTCCCCCAACAAAACAACAAACAACCAAACAACAACAACAACAAACCCCCCAAAAACAACCCCCCAAAACAAACCTAGAACTGAGGAAAAAAATTCCTGGCTTTGTGTGTTGCGGGCACATAAATCTTGTACTGAATATCCAGAGCCATCTGCGCTGGGGAACTGAGTTTCCCTTCATAAGGAAGGGGCTGAACTGGCATTTATAAAATCCCCTGTACGTACTTTCTTTTACTTACTTACCCCTGCACTAGAGCTGCTGTTACACCCAGGACTGCAGCAGCTTTCTCAAGGGCAGTTCCTTCTCACTCAAGCGAACAGAAATACAAAATTTAATTTACAGTGTTCATTAACAGTATTCATTGTAAACAGATTGCTGCTAAATTAAGAATCAAACCTTTTGTGTGCACTAGTGTTTATTGGAGGTGCCTCCCATATACCAACTGGCATATATACCTCTGAGCTGCTATGTAGGCAGCAGCTGGTGGCACCTGCAAAATACGAATTGGCAAAAGTAAAATGTTATTAAAAGTAACTATCAATGCTCCTTTAACAGGTAGGTGCAGTGGATAATAAGTAGGAAAACTCACTTGTTTGGTGCATAGACTCAGTCAGAGTCTGCCATGGGAAAGTAAATTTTATAAATCTTGACACAGAAGCAGATTAATATATTTCCTCATAATTACACCATTGCCTTAAGGTTGCCTTCACATGACGTGCATACTCGCAAAACCTTGAGAAAACTTAGAATAATAATTTGATAATAACTCGCTAGTGAATCATTATGATAAGTTCTACTGGTTGAGAATTTGATAGCGTAGTCCTGACCACTGTAACATCATTTATTAAAAACTGTGTGAAGATGGAGGAAGCCAATTTTTAAGGAATACTTGGTGGTCAGCTGAGAAGTAACTCAGAGCTATGCTTGATAAAGGGGGGTGGTAATGTCTGTGAACATTATGGTAACTCCTGGGGGGAGATTCCAGCTTCTGTCTGTCACAAGCTGAAGCCCTTACTCAGCCTGCACATGATAAGAATCATGAGAAATTAATTCCCAGCAGGCTGAGGGGTGTTGCTGCTAAATGTAATGCAGCTGGACTAAGTCCCAGCTATAATGGAAAAAGGGAGAAAGTGCTAAACTGGAAAAGAGATGTCAGAAATAAGCGTTTTGGAATGTTAAAAGTTTTGACAACAAAAAATGGCTCTGTGACAAGACTACATGTGGACAATTTTGACGCTTATTTGGCTTATGACAGGTTTGCTTTCAACAAGTGTTCTCTTTGTGGAAGAGTTAGTTTTTACCTGAGTTGTTAGCAAACTAGTTGACCTTATAGACCAATTGAAAAAATGCATAGCAGCTAATAAATGGTGGCTTTCTTTCTGCCTCTGGGCTTTCTTTCTGCCTCTGGACTTCCTATGAGCAGCTGGAACAGTATCAGCTCTATATTTATGGGAGTACTGTGCAGCCATTTAGCTGGGGACAAAATACCTCGTGTAGAAATGTGTGTTCTGCTTGTCAGAATCAACTGGAGAAAAGATAATTGAAGCTGCCTCATCTCCTTTCCTAGTTAGGTGTGTCATAGGAATATAATTAGAGAAGAAAGACTGAGGTGATAAAAGAGAAAATAACTGCAATCTAGATCATCTCTTTTGGAGATTAGCTCATAGCTTTTAAGCAGAGCAGAAAGCTGTAAAGAAAATGTTAAAATGAGAGCGGAAAATTCCACTGAAATTATAAACCTTATACAGTTAATACTGTTACAGTGTGAAGTCAAAGAAAATGGAGATATAGTTTGCATTTTGGGTTGGGATTTTTTTTGCTTTTTATGATTTAAAGGCTACATGGTATATGTATGGTCATCTCCTGCCAAGTGCCACCGGTAACAGTTTCATGATTTTTATTGCCTTTCTCTCTCTTTCCTTCTGCTCTTCTTCCCCAGGTCACACCCATGGCCTATCTACTTCGGCATACATGTAACTTGTCCATTCATATGGTCCCTACGATATATTCTTTCATTTCTTTTGTGTGATAGATACTTTATTTGTTCATGTTTTTTTTTTTTTCTCTATCTGCAAATATTTTTTTTTAAAAAAAAAAAAAATCTCTTTTTTTAATTACATTTCTTCCTTCTTTAAGCTGTGTCACACTGTACTGTCTGTGTTTTTATCCATGTCTTCCTTCTACTTCAGTCTCTCCTGCAGTGCTTGCAATGCTCCTGTAAATAGGAGGTACAAAAGCCAAGTATTTCCTTGGGTCTTGAGATATAAAGTAAGTTACTCAAAGATACACAGGCTGTATCCTGGCTGTTGAGAGCTCCATGTGTATACCATTACTACTACGTGGTTGCTTTCCCTGGGACTCATCTGGTTGCTGAGTTGGGTGAGAGGACTTTTTGGAAGAGGTGGCAGCTGCTGAGCAGATCTGCTAGCAGGAGGACTCACGTACCCTATGTTGTACGGGGTCTACAGTTGTGTGGTGGGAAGGAGCTCTGAAATATTGACACGGGAAATCCTCATCTTTCTGGGAACACTGGCCTTTTCTACTTTGAAGCTGTTGCTAGAAGTGGGAGAATCTGGTAGTAAAAATAGTGACTGTCTGGAACAAACTTCTTGCCTGTTTGAACTCAGTTTCCTACATTGTGCATACAGCAAATGTCAGTCTCAAAACCCTTACTGTGTATCTCTTCTTCTACTGCTTAAAAGTTGAGGCAGAGTGTTTCTTTTATTAAATAACTTAGAGTTGGCTAGAGATACAACTAGGTGCAATTTAATGGATTGCAATATATGAGATATCCAACTGTCTCTTTATTCCTTCAAATCTAAAGACTTTGGTCTGTCTAGTGTAGCAAAAGAGACCATGCAAAGGGCTGTAGTTGCTGTCTATAAATATGATGGGCTAAACAGGAGTGAGGGAAAAAATACATCAAAGGACAATGTTACTGTACGAGCAGATGGGTATAATCTGACCACAGGTAAACCACAATGGACAGCAAGTGGAAAATGACAATAGCTTTGTCTCTGTTAGGCAGAAGAGCCTATGGCAGCTGCCAGGTTCTCATGTATTTTTTTATTTGATTAAACACTGAGCCTATGGAGCCACAAATGCCTGGAACAAACCTAGGAGTGTATGTCATGCTCCTAGTAATTCCTTGTAGCTCTTTGATTAAGTCCTGTGGCTATGTATACTAATACTTCTACTGATTTTCTCCAGAACTTGTACATTTTGTTTCATGTGTGCAGAATTTCTTCTACTAATATTTTTCAACTGGGCTGTATCAAAGTAAACTGAGCAGAGGTAGGCAAATATTTTCAAATAAAAGGTTTTTTCTTTGTTCCAAACAGTTGTCTTGTCAAAATGAAAACCCAATGGGAAGGTCTTCACCAGTTGGATGAAGAATGATATTGTTCATGTGTGTGAAGGAGAGAGCCAGCAGCTCCCAGCAAGCATTGGAACAGGCTGCCCAGGGAAGTGGTTGAGTCACCATCCTTAGAGGTGTTTAAAAGATGTGGTGCGTAGGGTCATGGTTTAGTGGTGGACTTGACAGTGCTATGTTTGCAGTTGGACCTGATGATCTTAAAGGTCTCTTCCAACCTAAAGGATTCTATGATTCTATAAAAGAGTTCTCATGTGGATTGTTGAAACCACTGATGATATTCAATTGCTGCAAGGTGGTCTCTGGTTTTCCATGCCATTTCCTGCAGTTCCTAGTATATTGATGAGGCTGCGGTATGTGAAGGCTGGTGCTTTCAATTTGTAAACTCTTAAATTCAACCTGAAAATGAAACAATTTAGTTTTGAAATATTACATCTCTGTGAAATGGAAAGCATTTCTCACACAATTCTATATTTAAGTTCTAATGCTTTTAAACAATTCCTTATGAATGTATTCCTAAAATGCTGTCATTTCTGGTAATGCACGTACCTTTCATATAATGCAGGTTATCTGAGAGATAATGGGGCTGTTGTTAGTTTTCTTATCCTCAAATTAAAAAGTCACTATATCAAGCTACTCAAAACCAGAGATTATTACTGTGGGAATGAGAAAGAACCTGAGTGGAGATCCCAGGTTAGAGAACTCTATGGATCAACCTCAGTAGTTAATTCTAATACTGAGAGGTCTGGGGAGGAGAAAACTTTCATTGTGTCTGGAGAGTGCTCTATTCTACGTCCATGAAGACAATATGAGCATTTATTCCTTGCAAGATTGTGCAGTGTATGCATTGCTGTAATCACGTAGCATTGATTTCAAGGAAGTCAAGCAGGAAAACCTTAACATCAGTTCTAAACTCTTCAACATTGAGAGGAACGTTTTCTCAGCATTATAGCAATTTCTCATATTTACTCCATCTGTTGTGCCCATATGCCAAGTAAAGAAATACTGTGTTTGGAAGAAGTGAAATTTCATTTTCCAGTAAAAATACTTGGATTCTGCAGAACTTTATATGTACATAACAAAATGTTCCTCTGTTTAAATGCTTAAAACAAATGTTTAAACAAATTGTCATAGTTAAAGTGCCCTGAGAGCCCTGGGGACTGGGTGTTGACAAATGGAAATTCATTTTTATAGCAAGTATACTAAAGGGATTTCTTTTATGGTTATCGGAGGTGTTCCAGCATATCCCTTATGGTCAGCGATCTTGTTTGCCGTGCTAGGGCAACAAAACAAAGACACATACTTGTGCACTTTGGCATGTTGATTTCAAACAGGCTCATCTGCTTATTTTCCTTGTACATATAATAGCAAGAGGATATTTTCTACACTTCCCCCTGCCTCAGTCCTTCTTGGTCTTTCTGGAGTCACCCTAAGGCTATGAGAGAAATTCCAAGTTAGGTGAAGGATTTCTCTACTTTCACATCTACATTACAAGTGGAATCAGTTGATCTCTCTTCTCTGTCAGTCATAATTTCTGTTTTACAACTCTTGTACATGTGAAGTGCACCAGCCTGGCCTCCAGGAAGTCTTTCACATCTGTTTAGATTCAGAAAGCCATTTAGTCCATGACCCACCTGAAGCTCAATGCACTTGCCCACGTACCGTGTATTTTTGTACGTGGTGTATGGTTGGTTGGCAGATACCTGGATCTCAGCCAGCGTGCAACTTGTGCAAGAGCCTGGAATGAGGTCTTCTCTCACTGAGCTATCAGGTATGTGAGCCCTCAGAAATTACAGCCTTTCCTTATTTTCGTTACTGCTCATCTATCGGATCACTGAATTGGCGAACCACATGTGCACGTGCAAGTAGATGAGTAAACTCCTTGGGGCTATTGGACCTGGAAGTACTTGTTTGCTTCAAACTAGGCATGTGTAAGTGCTTTACTTATTTGTGGCCTTCTAAATAGTGGAATAAATATTACCAAGAGCTGTACACAGGAAGCAGTATTTAATAACATCTTTGTCAAACTTAAAAACTTCTGAGATAAAATAATCATGTGATCTTTGCTAACAAATTATATTCAACCCATGTTGAAAATGTTTAATTAATTAGGTGAATTTTTTTAATTACAGATATAGCTGAGACATCGCATTTTGCATGAAAATATATTTTTCTTTCAAAATATAAGTTTAGACAGTACAGCTAAATCCCAGGTCCCTTTCTAAAGGAAGAAAACCCCAACTTTCTCAGTCTGCCTTAGGCTTAATGTTACAGGCCAACAGTCATAGCAAAAAAAATGAGATGGATAAGCAAAAGTGTCACTAGCAATTTAGATCTCTGAAGGAGCTGCAAAGCTGTGTGATGCCATTGCTAGATAAAGCTAGGAACAACTTTTTAGTGAGCAATTTTCCATACTATAGAGAAATATGAGTTTTTTCCCCTTTTCCCAGCAGTGGTCACAACCTAGGTGATTGTGGAAGAAATTCCTTTATGATCTAAAGCATGGTATTCTATTTAAATATATGTTCAGACAAAACATAATTCAAGAGACTTTGGTGCCATGAGGAGCACTTGTACACATTGCCTGCAAATGCTATTTGATGAGGTGGGCCTCACCTCTGTCTCCTCTTTGCTGTGCCTGGGGTAGTGAATGAATAGCTCAGCTTCAACTCTATTAAAAGTTCACCTTTCTGTGAATATTCAATGAATTATGTACTTTGCCATGAAATTCACTTCTCAAACTTTTTAAAATGTTTGAAGTTCAGTCCTGCACAGAAGTCAAAGACAGTGTCTCATGTTTGTGCTGTGTCTTAAGTGTTCATTTCATTCAGAAGATAAAACAAATGCAGCTCATTAATTTAAATTGCAAACATTTCTGAGCAGTTCAGTAATGTTAATTCAGCTCTAAAAAGTGTATATTCAGTGCTAATATGCATGGTCAAGTTCTCTCTTCAATATCTTCCTCGTTTGAAAGCTCATGTAACACACAATGGCATCCAAATAAATGCATGTGAAGTTGTGTTGGCTGAAACATGGTAGCAACTCACTATCCATGTTCTTCAGGTCTGAGTATATTCTTTCATATTAAAAAAAATAACCCAAATTTGGAGAGTAAACACACATGCTAAAAGCTATTCAGAAAACAGTAGTGGTTCAAATGTTCCCAGAGTTACAGCTGCAGGAATACTGCAGACGTAGTTCCCCTGTTCCTCACTAGAATAAGTGCCTGTCCAACAAGGAAAGGGTAAATTCCAGGTCTGAAGGGGTACTTGCCTTTCTAGATGAAGCTATTATGCTGGTTTTCTAACTGATTTTTCTTCAAACTAGGGTAGGATGCAAATCAATAACCAAGTATTTCCTAATTCTTTGGAATAAGAACAAATCTTTTCATGCTATGAGTTAATGTATAAGCCTTAGGAGTTGTTTTTTATTCAAAAGAAAGACTTCTTCCAGACTGACTGGAAACAACACTTGAAATCCCCCTCATTGTGACATTGAGCACTCAGGAAAACAGCTTGTTCAAGAAGTGGAAATTTTCTGGACTTGCCACCCCACTCTGAAAGTGCATATAAATGCTCAGGGAGCTGACATGAAGGGGCTTAAGCAGTGGAAGGGAGCTGAGCCAGATTCAGCATAGCCAGTGGCCTCCAGAGCTGGCTTCAGAGCCCTGGGCGAGGTACCTGGATTTCCTGAAGTAGTAAATAGCTGTTGAGAGTGAGCTGAGAGGGAAAGGTTTAGGAAGGGAACAGTCTTGGATTCTGCCCAGGAGGTAACTCTCTTAGTGCTAATGTGGGGAACAAAGCATCCATTCTGTAAAGTACATCTGAAGTTAGGCACATGAAGATTTTCTCTAGATACATACCAAGATGATAGTAATTTCCCTTTCCTATGAAGTGGGATAGTTTTGAAAAATACAGGTAAGAATATTTGGTTCCTGCTTGAGGCTGAAATGTTCAGCTGGGCTGCAAGAAGGAGGAAGAGGAGCGAGAGAATTACTGTACAGCCCAGGCTGTGGGGCATCTATCCAGAAGGTGTGTGTGGGACAGTGGAAATCCTACTCCTGCTCCCAGAGAACTTTACATGTTCGAATGTCCATTGTCTACAGAAACAGGCTTTGAAAAGAGACACAACCTCAGTGTTTGCTGTTAAGTGTCTTAGAAGTCAGACTGCTGCACTGTGCTCCCACCCTGGTGCAAATATTAACAGGGTGGCACGAGTTAGAAAGGAACAACAGCACTCCCGGGTAGTCTTTAATCTGGTGTTTTTGCTGGGAACTTGAATGTTTTCAAAACAAGAGGGTTGGAATTCCTTCCTGATTCCCAGAAGTTTCCCTTAGGGCCTGGGCTGTGATGGATGCTGCTGCAGCCATCTTGCAGGTGGGTTGTGGAATTTTGGGGAGATCGTGAGTGTCAGACCTGGCTGCAGCGGGGATTCTGGACTGAGGCTCGGGGTACGATTTCTGCAGAAGACAACCTAGCACAGGAATCTTTCCTGGCTGAGAAATAAGTCACGTGTGGAGTTTCTCTGTTTTGCCGATGTCAGAGGGCACCTGGCACGTCCTTTGCTGCTGCTGCCCTGCATCCTGGAGTCCTTTGGGCCGAGCTCACTACCTCCAAACCGCCTCCCAGACAACCAGAATCTGAGCTGACAGAGCATGCAGTCAAGGGGGGGAGTTTCTTCCCCTCTCCTGTGGCAGAGTGGGGAGCTCTGAAAGCATGGTGGGCACCCCAAGGGCACCTGAGATGTCTGGAGGTAGCTGGGCCAGGTACAGACCCTGCCATGGGGCATGCAAGGCTATTTTGTGCCAAAAACCTTTTCTTGGTGTGCCCATGTATGGATGGTGAAGATAGGGCTTGGATTCAAGCACCAGATCAACTTCTCATCTGCTTTCTAGGAGTATCGCTGGTGTCTAAACACTCAAGTAACTTCAGAGGAGAAGGTGCGGCAGTGCTGGGGCTGAGCTGCTCCCTGCAGCTTGCAGTGCCGGGCTGGGGAAGGGGGGTTTCAGCATTGCGAATTTTGACTGAAACATTGAATTAGTTGTTTTGTCATTTTGGCCAGTTCCAGTCCTGGGCTTTGACCCAAATGACCTAAATTACTCTACACATAAAAACCAAACCCCTCTGCCTCGAGGTTTATAATTATCCTATAAAATTGCTCCTGACTATGATTCTGTCCTGAAGGGCTATTAAGTTGTTATGTTTCCTTTGGTTCACTACCTGGTATGTTCTTTTCATTCCTGAAAAATCAAAGAAAGATTATGGAAAAAAAGATATGAAATAAAAGGGGGAAAAAGTAACGAGACAGATAAACCCATTACAATAAAACAAATAAAACGCATATGTTTATACAAATGGAGGTAGAAAAAAAGGCTGTCTGAAGGCCCAAAGCATTATTCTCTTCTTCAGATGAAACTTCCATTAAATAACATAGCACAAAAAACTAGCTAAGAAATTCCATAGAAATATACTTTAAAATTTAATTATGAGACAGAATTTACATTAAATTAAAAAGAGTTGGTTTTAGTATTTGAGGGATGAGGTGTTGTCTTCTCTCTCTCTTTTTTTTTCTTTCTTTTGTGAAAGGATAGATGTATGACAATGAGACACAGAATTTCTGTGATGGAAACTGCAAAGAGTGTTTTCCTTGTGTCCTGTTTCTCACCCAGCTGTTTCATTCCCTGGTCCAACTTCCAAATTTTCTCCAAACCAGATATGAGTTCCTCACTGAACTTACCTTTTCTAAAACCTATGGGATTAACTGCTCAACTTTTCCATACTCTTCTTGATTTTGTAGGTCACTGTCACATCCTCTAATATCTCTTTTTCAGATCCTAATCTACTTAAAGGTCTTTTGTACAGGAGTCTTCCCATATCATCATTGCCTCCTTCCCTGAGATTTTCCTAGTTGTATTACATCCTGAAAGGCATGATGTCATGGCATGATGCAGTGTTTTATATTTACTGTATTATGTTTACTGTTTTCTGATGTGTTTTTTTCTTTTGTTTTAGTAATTCCAAATCAGATTTGACTTCTGGCTGCATCTGAGCTTTGCATTAATATTTTAACAAATATATTCAAAGTAACTGAGATCTTTGAGGAGTAATAACAAATTCAGACACACCTTTCTATATCTGTGTTTAGACTTTTTTCCCTACATAGATAATTTTTCACTTATTTGATAATAGCTTTCATCTTCAGGCAATTTAATTGCCTGGTAACTCATACTACTTTTTATTACTCTATTCAGCTGGTTTTAGATTTGATGCTCCTGAGTACATCTGTGTCTTCTGTGAACTTGGCAATATCTCTGAACTCATTATTTTTTCCTTTGTCCTCATAACTTCTGAAAATGTGGGGCAGAAAAAAGACCTGAGAGCGGGTTCTTCCCATGTCAGTGCATTTATTTATTTCTACCTAGCTTTCTATCTTTTAACCAATTACTAATCTGCTAGAAGATTTTTCTCTTAGTACACGATAATTTATTTTTTTCAGCTTAGCAAGGAATTTTGCTGAGAAGCTTTGGAAAATCGGGCATCCTACATTCCAATGATCATTTTTATCTGCACACTTTAATTCATCATTTTTGCTTGTCTTGCTATGGTTTTAATTTTTCTTTTTTCTCTCTGGTTAGATGTTGATTTAGTTATTAAAAGTGTTTTCTCATTTTTCTTGCTATTTTTATTTTCTCCTTTTCTGGTGTTCATCTTCAATCATTTTATAATTATTTTCTATTTATTTTGCTGTTTAAAATGTCTCCATCAAGCCTGCAAAACTTTTAGCCATTTATATAATTTTTTAATGAGTCCTCCTGTTTAAGTGTTCTCCTCAATAAAGTTGACATAGAAGCAGATCTGGGGGAAAAGGAGGGGGATTTTTCCATTCTACAAGGATGCTGAACATACACTGTGCTTGTTACATTTATCTGTAGCTGCATTTTGACTTTTGTCCTATGAATTACTCAGGAAATGCCGTAGTTGCTTTTAATGGATTTTCTGCCTAGATTTTGGCAGTCACATAGTTATATCTTGTTTTGCTTAAAATTTCATATTTTTTCTGTTTTCCCCCAAACCCGTGCTTTATGTTATATAAACTTTTTGGAAGCATGAAAATAGTAAACGAGATTTTCTCCATGGAGTACTTTGAGACTTCTGCGTTACACAGTCCTCACGTACTATAAAGTATTAATGTTATCATCCAAGTCAGATGCATTGCGAGTGTCTCAGAGAACAGCTAAACAATAAACCCTTCCTATTTCTTCTGTATTTCAATGTGCAGCATAAAATACCTTAAATGATACATTTAAAGCATGTCAATTTTATCTCTAAATATCAGAAGTTTCCTCTGTGCTTTGAAGATACACCTACTACTATTCTGATTAAGAGGAAAAATAGAAATATAATAAGATACTGAAAATATAAAGTACTCTTCAATGACTGGAAAATGGAAGAAATCCCACTGAACGCAGGAATGTGCATATTTCTATGCTTTAAAAAGGGGCTTAAGTGTGAGGCATAAGTGTATAGGTGTAAAATCAGAAAGGTGAAGATTGAAATAGACTTCAGGTTATCAAGACACACAAAAAAGAAAATTTAAATTAATAGAAGGTTTGGCTAGAACTAGATGTTTTATTACAATTCTTATTATCACTAATGTTAATAGGAATATGGGACACAAAAGGAGAAAGGGCAGTTAGTGAACATTTTGATAAATTAATAAATCATGCTCTGAGACTATAGACTTTACTTAGGGAACAAGACAAAGCAGTTTCTGAATCATTGTGGTCTTCTCAGGGAACTGATGGAGGGTTGGGGAATCCCTGAGATGTGGCAAAAGGCGAAGAAATTGCACTTAACATAGGTGGAAAAGTAGTTTTGAGTGGAACCTATTTGCTGAGAAAATAGTAAATTGATAAAAGTGCAAATAATTTCTTCTCAAACAAATATAACATCCATCCCTGGTGGGGCAAATAGTCTAATGGACAAAGGGAAACAGCATTTATGATACAACTTGTGTCATGTAGGCTTTTGATCAGCCCCATGTGGGACTATAATGAGCAAATTAGGAAGCATGGTTGACCGTGAGGTGGATACAAAACTGTATGGAGACCCATAGTCAAAAATGTTTCTGGTACCTGGCTCTTAAGGTGGTGTATCAGCGAGGTGAAACTAGGCACCCCTGGGGCTAGTTCACTTCTAAATTGTCCTGTGTGACTTCTGCGTCGCTGTCACGGAGGCACCTCGAGGTTAGTTTAAGGGACAACAGGGTCCAAAACAACTTTTATTAAACCGGTGAGAAACAGGGTTTTAGCACTCCAAAGTGACTTAAATAAAGGTTCAGATATCAGTTGAGGAAAATTATTAAGGGGCAGCAACTAATACAACAGGTGGTTCACAGTGTGCATGCACGTGGATTCACTCAAAACAATGCCGGAGCCGTCCCTGAGTCTCGGAGAAGTACACACTTGCCTAAACACGGTGTGGGATTATTTTTAAAGAGATACACGTACTCGTAGTGAGTACGGGAAGTGTACACTCGCGATTCCGCGAGAGTAAATTTATAATACACTCGCAATCCTGCAAGGGTTAACTTATTTACACGTGCAAATGTGCACGGAATATTACACGTGCTTATGTGGAAGCACAGGAGGAAAATACACTCGCGATTGTGCGAGGAAATAATTTATACACGTGCTCGTATTGAGCACGGAAAGTTACGCGTGCAAATGTGCACGGAAAGTATACGTGCTTGTATTAAGCACGGAAAGTACGCGTAAAAATGTGCACGGAAAGTTACACATGCAAATGTGCACGGAAGGAAAATACACCCGCGATTCTGCAAGGATTAATTTTACACGTGCTCATATTGAGCACGGAAAGTTACACGTGCATATGTGCACGGAAAGTTACACGTGCATATGTGCACGGAATAGTATAAACATACTCACAATCCTGCGAGAAGTTTTACTCACAGCCGTGGCGGCGAGGCAAGCACAGTCTCCATCCCGGGGAGGGGGCTCTCGGCGGCAGCATCTTGTGCTCCGAGAGACCCGCGAGAATGGGCGGAGTCTCGATGAGAGTCCCGTTTTTATATTGGCTGATCAGATCTGGCCGTAGGCATTCTAAAGCTTCTCTGCACCCCCACACTGGCTGTGGGGTGTCCCTGAAGCCTCCAAACATCCCCCACACTGGCTGCAGGTGCCCAGCGGCTCACTGGCGCCTCGACACCCCCTTCTCCTAATGGCCCTGGCCAGGGTGCTCTGGGGCCAAACAAAAGAAGCTGTTAGCCTCAAGTAGCAGAGAGAGGGAGATGTGCCCACTCCTTCCATGATGAAGGAGGGAGGGGGAGAGAGGGAGGTTTGCATTCTGCCACAGTGGCACTGGAGAAAAACAAATGCTTGCAGAAGACAGCCAGCTGGAAGAGGTTAGAGAAAACATGACTGCAATTCAAAATTACTTTGCTAAATTGCAGGAATAGTCTGAAATCAATATGAGTGATGACTTGGTATAACAACTTCATAGTCACCCAAACAAGAATTGTTTTCTAGCTTCTCACCCTTGATTCACTTCTGCCTGTTTTAGGAATCCAATACAAGAGAACAGTAATTTTCTTTTGTATACAAGAATTGCTCATTGCACTTTGATAGTTTCTCCTCTGTGAAATTCATCTGACCATATGCAGACATAAACATTGTGGACATCTATATCTGAATGTGTAATCCATTGTCAGGAAAGATAAATTGACTGTGATTTTTCTCATCCTAAAGTACATGTACAAATTAGGCTAATTTAAATCCTTTCTAAAAGTGCCTGTTTTCGTCCAGTGAATACTAAGGATTACTGTGTTGGAAGTAGCATCTACATTGGAAGCATGTTAAAATTAGGCAAGACAAATCCTACTCTCTGGCTGAATCTATACTAGAAAGTGAAGCACTGCCAGTGAATGTTTTTGCGTCAGTGAACTACTGGAAAACTCCTTGGCTTGATGACTGTTGTTCCTCCACATAATTGCCAGGTACAGTTCACAGTGAGAACACTCCAGAGACCTTCTCACTAAGAAATGTGCATGTAGGCACCATGTTTTAAATGTCTAGAGAGTTCATCAGATTAGACAGAGCCAGCTCCATATGGGTTGCCCTTGCTGCCTGTGGAAGTCACTAACTCATTTGCCTGGGGAAGTTAATAAATCGTTAGTTTGCTAGTACAGAAATGTTAATCTCCTCTTTCTGTTTTAGAGCTCCCATTAGTACCAGCTCTTTTGCTTTGGATATCTACGCTGGTTGCCCATGGAAAGGCTTCTATCCACTCATTACCATGTTATGTATCTGTGGACAACCAGTGTTGTCCGTACCGTGCGTGTTGTCACTATTTCCCTCTACTCTAAATCCTACATGAATATATATATCCATGAATACCAGGTGACACCTAAATCATCTCCCTACTGTATTTTAGTTTTGAACAAGTGAAATGTTAGTGAAAACACTATCCAATAAATCTTTGTTATTCTAATCAGGTGATAATTTTGATGGCTTCCAGATTTTGTTGGCACTCTTTGCTTTAGGATGAAGGTATGTAAGGTATTCAGCAACTTGATAAATGACTTTTTTTTTTTCTGATTGTCATACCACCGATCATAGAAATTTCTTCAAGAGTTTCAGATGACTGTATCCAAAAAGTTTATTTTCTTTCTTTTTGGAGTCACACCATCTCTACACAGCAGTATCCACAGCAAAGAGAAGATGAAGTGCTACCAGAATAGGTATGCATGTAGGTAGGGTTTTATCTTCCCTCTGCTAACTGCTTTTATTTTGTCTTTCTGTGTCGGAAAGCATGTACATACATCATATTATCCAAAAGAGGTCAGTCATTGTCTAGCTTTTCCATACATATAACAGAGTTGAGGAGAATCTGATCTGAACCTCTGGCTCTAGTAATTTCTGATCCACTCAGTTTTAGTCCCAGAGGAACCATCAGTGCATATGCAGTTAGTAATGTGGTGGGGTAGGCTGCAATTCAGATGAGCCCTGGCAGCTTGTCTGTAGTGGATTTGGGGCCCTTTGCAGTAGCGCTTTCTGATACTTTACAAGTCAGCAGATCCATTCTTCTAGCTTCCTCGGCACTGAGTCCCAGAAGCACCAGAAGCTCTTTGAAATGTATAAGCACCACTACAAAGAAGCAGCAGAGTCATTAGGGTATTAAATCAGTAGGGTATATTCCCTGCTGCTCATGGAGATAGCAATCGGTTATTGGCCTTGGTCGCTGGGGTGAAGCAAGCAGCATTTCCTGCCCAAGGAACAGCTGCATTCCTTCTCTCCTGGTGGAACTGCTTCAGATTGCCTGGATAACCTAGAGTCTTCACACTTCTAGATCTTCTTCGTCTTCATACAAATATAAATTTCCTATGTTTCAGTCTTCACAGTTCCTTCTCAAGCTTTCCTGCTGTTCTTGAGGGTCTACTACTAGCAACTCTTGTAATTGACTTTTTTTATTTTTTTGTCTTCTCCTTCCTGACTTTCAGTGGATGTAAGACCCAACCTTCTAAAAATCCTAATTGGTATGTGTTTATATTTATTGGAATCCCTGTTTGCGCACACGTCTCACAGAAGCAGAGGAAGTTCTGCCAAGAAGATGTGTGCAATGAAACACTGAGGCTGAATCATTTTTGTCCTTGTGTGTTCTCTTGATTTTACTTTTCCTGCTCTGTAACTCTGACAAGAAACTGCTCCACAGCTACCACTTTTCCATATTTTTCTTTAGGTGGTTATAGAGAGGAAAATGCTTATTGGAGCCTAGAGTATGTTCTTGCAATATAGTGATTGTGGAAATGCATACAATTAAGTGGTTATTAGAAATGGATCTATGCTTTGGTAGTCTTAGTGAATGTGAGTAGTCAGGATCTCTTAGCAGGACAGAGAAACATAGACTAATTTAGATTAGAAGAACCTCTGGAAATAATCTGGTTTCTCTGCTCAAAGAAGGGCCAACTTTGAAGTTAAATCCAACTTTGAAGTTAGATCAAGTTGCTGATCCATAAGATCAGCAGTTTTATTAGGTCCCTTTAGTTATGTACACTGCTTCCTATTCCATGTGATTATAGAAGCTATTATTTTCTATTAATC
Source organism: Nesoenas mayeri (assembly GCF_963082525.1). NCBI lineage: Eukaryota > Metazoa > Chordata > Aves > Columbiformes > Columbidae > Nesoenas > Nesoenas mayeri. The sequence continues at coordinate 26,242,692 of NC_137544.1, read as the reverse complement.
TTCTGTACCCAAAAAGTATGGTTTTAGAAATGTTTCATAGATTCCTGTCATTTGGTGAAAATATTCCAATACTGGGTATGTTAAAGACATGATGTACAAGGAACCAGAAACCAAATCAGTAAAGACATCCAGGAGCAACAGACAAGGGTAGGAACAGAAAAGCTGAGTTATTGTTATAAAACCACTCATCACCGGTGCACCTATCAAGGTGATAAATTGGGAAAGCTTCCCTTTACTGACCTTTTGCATTGTTGGAGGGCACAGCTCCTTCACACAAATCTAGTTTGCTAGTCCTGGTATTCTTGAGAGAAAGGAGAGGAAAATATGAAAGGCTAGATTGAGCCTAGTCCTGGGTGAGTAATAAATACACTAGAAGGGGTCTCATACACAGCATAGATTCTATACCAAATGTGCATCAAAACAGCCTTGGGATCTGCTACAAACAAAATATTTTCTGAGCATGTACAAACTCATTTGGAGCATGCTCATGTTCGATGCTGGTAAAACCAGTTATGCTTTTTGTTGCATTGAATTCCTTGTATTTAGTTCCCTTCTACTTTAGCTTTGCTGTTGCCAGATCAAAACATCAAATGAAAACATAGTGGGTACTCATACCTACTTCTGAAGCTAATAGCTACTGTGCTGTCCAAAGCAATAGGTAGTATCCTAATAGTAAAACTGTTTGCTGGTGGCATGGCAGGAAAATATTTACTTTTCTTTTGCTGTCTCTAATTATTAACCAATGTGAATCTTACTCAATTTGCAAGAAGTAGCATAATTCGGTCATAGAATACTCTCAAATTAGCCACAAAGGGACAAGACAAGGTCATAAGTCTATCAAAATGTGATCTCAGAATGCCAAGTCCTCAGAGCTTGTAAACAACCTTGCTCATCCGAATTGGTTATTAGCTATTATGCTGAAGATTATTTTATTGTAATATTTCAAATCTTTCCCACCTTTCTCCCCCTCCCTGCCTTTAATTGTTCAAGTGCGGTGAGGGCAAAATGACCTAGAAAGTTACTTAGCATATGTTCTTCCAACCACTTGAAATTGCCAGGAACCATCTAATCTCTAGCCAAACTACTTGCACGGTTTGCTGACTTGGAAAAAAAGTACATGTAGCTGACAAAAAATTAGGCAGCCCTCGTGTGTAGCTGATCTTTGGGGATTCTTACTTGAAAATTCTGAGCTAATAGAACTACCATATGTGCTGGCTACCAAAATGCATATTGTCACTTTTTGCTACAGTCATTGCCTATGGAAACTCACTTTTCTGCCTAATGTCAAAACACGGCACCTTTTTCTTTAAACATGGTAAGGAAAACTGGAAACTTCCTTGCTAAGACACAGTACTATAGCCATGGGCCATATTTTAACCTGATGTGTGCTAAATTCACATATACTGTTTTGTTTTGTTCTGGTTTTTTTAACATGTAATTATGAATATACGCCTCTGCAGTTGAAACACTCCGTGCAATAATGGCAATATGCAGCTAAGTTGGTTTCTTTAATATTTTGACACTCTCCCGTATGCATCAGTTTTTCATAAATGTCATCAGGATCTTTGAGGAAAGCTTGCTTTTAAAGAAAACTATTTGGGTGATGCAATCTGTAATGACATAGATAGCTTGTCAAATCCCTACTACCACAGTGAAAAATCCATACAATACTGTAGGAAACTGATTATGTGGAATTAGGCAGAGGAATATATGCATCATTCTAAATGTGCCTTATGCAGGCTACTTTTGAGGAGCATAAAAGGAACATAGATTTTTCCTCTTGAATTCTTAACCAACAGGAAAACTGTAACCAAGAGGAAAACTAGAACTTTTCTCTCTTCCAGTCATGGTGCTCCAGGGAGCATTTGATCATTACTGTGCATCTTCTATTGCCTTTTATCCAATTAAATTTATTTTTAAGATTCTACCAAGTCAAAATGACAATCACTCAGAATTTACTTTTCGTTCATAGAAATAACAAGCAGAAAAGAACATAATGCCATATTGAATCAGATCACCTGTTCATCATGCCTGTTATTTTGTGCCTTGCAGTGACCAGTAGAAGACAGTTAATATAAATTTGATAGAAATAGAGTATGCTTAACGTGCGCGTTCTTCATTTATGACAGTCAGCGGTTGTAGGCATTTCCTGAACTGTAGGTCTCATCTCGACTATCATGCTGTGTAGCCTCTGATCTATTCTACATGAGAATTTTTTAATGCCTTTTGAAACCTTTTGGACTTTTGACCTCCACAACATCCTGTGATAATGAGCTCCACAATTTAATTTTGCGTGATATTTAATTATGTGTGAAAAATGACTTCCTTTGTTTGTTTCAGACTTTCTGCCTGGTAAATAAATTGGGTGCTCCCTGATTATTATACTAAGAAAAACAGAGAATAGTAATTCTCCATCCAATTTCTCCACATATTTAATGTTTTTATAGACCTCTAGTATATATTTCTTTTGTTTTCTTTGTCCAAACTGAAGAGACTATGTTATCTCATCTTGCATTAAAAATGACTTCATATCTTTGCTTAGCTTTCTTCAAACATGTGCAAGGATACATAATGATGGAAAGGTGAAGGGAGTTATGCTCTTTATAATAATAACTCACACTACTCTGGTTGTGACTCCATTTATTTTCCAAATTAGTGGGACTTCTGGCCAGCCAGTCCTTCTAACTACTGGACTATTGCAAAGTCAGTCTCTGTTTATATGTATACATTTCTCAACATATCCCTAACCAGCCAGTTTCTATGATTAGTGCATGAATTTAGCTTCAGAGATTCTGGTTACATTTCCACTCTGGAATTACTATATCACTAATTTCTTCGCTTCAGTGTAAAACTGGAGTACTTATCTACGATATTTTTTTTTTTAATCTAAGAATTTAAAAGTGCCATTTATTTGCTAGATATTCTAGATATCGTCCCACCCAGTCACTACTAAAGCTACACTATGTCTTTGCGACCTGCTTAGATATTAATAGGTTAGTAATGCAAATACCCAATTAACAGAATTCATGCCAACAGAAAAAGACGTTTCTATGCCCAGCAGCTTTGTGTCACACGCCAAAGACATCTGAGCCACCTGATTTGCAGCAGGCAGCTGCTTTGGGCATTGCTGTCAGTCACAGGCGTGTGCAGAAGGAGTTGTGGGAACCAACGGAACCAGAACTTCTATTAAAAGTGCTGTGCACAGAGAAGTAACTCAGATCCCAGATGTGCTGTGTTTTCTTGTGTTTCCAAACATGGCACTTTCATTTGTAACCAAAATAATCACAGCTGCAACAAGCAGTATTTTTATCACATTAATACTTTTACCCTGTTCTGATCAAACATTATGTTTTATGATAACATTCAACGTTTTTTTTCTCTTAGTGTTTTTCAGGTGTATACAAGTTACAATCTACAAAAGAAAGCAAGTATGTGGGGGGGGCAGTTGCTGTCTTGGTGACATTAAAATGTACTGACACCCTGTCAATGTGAGTCTCTCTGGGCTTTGGCTTTTGTTATATTCTCAGGCTAGATTCCCCAGGTTTTGCCAATGTTTTGGTGATTCTTGGTCACATTCCATCAAGTTGGGGCCGAGTTTTATGTACTCTGGAAACTGGACTTGGTTCAAACCTGAGAATAATTTCTAGTTTGGGAAAATATTTATATAAAACTTACTTTGATTCTGCCAGAACTTGGTGGATTTGTATGGGTTTTATTTCTAGTTTTATATCCTATTTGAATGGATCTATGTAACTGGAATCTGAATGCATATGCTTACGGAAAAAAAACCCAAACAACCTAGCTTAACTGAAACTACTAGCTGGTTTTGCCTATTTCTGTGAAGCAAAGAGTGAGATGAGTAATTTTCTTCCATTCTACATTGTAAAATTAACAAGGTTCAAGGATCCATTGCAATATAACAGTTTTCTGGCAAACTGAGATGACGTTCTAATAGGATCACACTGTGATCTTAAATTGTTCTGTGCCTATAGTGGCAAACATATGCATTGTACACATACCCCATCAGTATGAATCTCTCCATGATCCTCCAGAGTTATCTAGAAATAATAATAACTCACATGCTAGAAAACATCTGAGATCTATTTTGGAGTGGAACATGTAGTTTTCTCACACGTAACATTTAGAATGGTTTAGCTCTTGCATGTTAAAGTATTTCTGTCTCAGAGAGCGGTCACGTAGGCCGGCAAAAGACAAGCTGACTGAAGGCCTACATCTGAGGGAGGGTGTGCAACTGCAGAAGTCCACAATATTGTCACCTATGGATAAGTTGCTGGGTGACTTCTCACTGGAGGTTTTCAGTTCAGCCTGCAAACAATTCCTGAAATAAAAAATAGACCCAGAAGTCTAAAGAGTAGTCTATGTAAAAGTCCATGATGTGCCTAGCATGAGATAAAGAGGCTTGAATGTAAGCAGGCAAAAGGACCTGTGGATCTGTGGCCAGTATGCACTTGAGGATGCTACTAGTGTAGATCAAAGACACCATCTGGCTAAAGGACATATAAGGGATCATGAAGAGTAGCATAGATGTCAATGAATTTAATTCTGGTCTGCCAGGTTAAGTCAGTTTGCAAGATCAGGCCTCTTGGTTTAGCACAGTTTAATTCAGAAACAGACTTAAGACACTGGAAATTTCTCAGGAGTTTATTTTAACATAAACTTTATCTCTTTTTGCTTTGTAAATTGCTGGACAAACATTTTTTTTTTTTTCTCAGATGTATATGCAATATTCACTTGGTAATTTTGCAAAATCAGTGTTGAACAATGGCTTTTGGAAGGCTGATTACAGTATGTGATACTAACACATCAGTTACATTGTCAATTTTAACTGTCATACATCTATTGCAGTGCTGCTAGCTGCTTCAGCTTCAGTTGAGAGGATGACAGGTCTATTTCTTTGAAAATATCTTACATAATAGGATTTTGAGGCTTTGAGATTGTCATCAATAAGTGCTTTAAATAAATATTCTGGAATATTTAAGTAAAATTAATCTTTGGGATGCAAACTGAAAACAAAATCAGTGTAAAAATATTTGAAATGTGCCACTTCAATTATTGAAAGTAACCATTTCCTTCCAAAAGGGAGATAAACTTTTAAATTAAATGGAATTTAATCTTATTAGGCCAAATTTTGAAAGAGGTGTATGTATGCATTCAGGAATACATATAGGCTTCAATATTTGTATGGAGCCCCATCAGGCTGAAAAATTTCATAGTTTGCGTTTTTTCCCCATTAGAAGGCATGACTTCACGTAATTATTCACACATTCACACCCAAATGGTACACTAGATGACTTTACCTCAAGTGGGCCTGTAGTAATTAAGTGAAGATTTCTTGAGGGTGCAATTAAAATGTAATTGTTGAAGGTGTTAATTGAGCTGCTGTTTTATATGAACATAGAGAGTATTTGGGTAAAATTTAGTATTTGGCCAGGTAAATACAACAATGAGATAAATATTCTATTCTCTAGAACATAGTTTACAAAAACACTTCTGCTGTGGGAAGCAGGCATTATTTTTCAGGTTCAGCACTAATATGCTGGAAAGTGCAGGTGGCCAGTACATCAGTTTTTCTCCAGCATGGGTCTCAGCAATATCGGTATTGAAGTAATGGTACTTATGATGGGATTACCTCTTGATGATAATGTTACTTACTTAAACTTTACTCTGACATTTGATTCTTCTGTAATTCAGAATTTGGTCATGATAAATGCATTATTTATTCCAAAAGGAAGAACACTGCACTGCTGCCAAGACAATGCAATGACTTCTGCATATCCCAAATGGTACTATATGCCTATGTGAGGACAAGCAAATTGAACCATTGGTATTAAGGCAAAGAATGAAAATGTTTTCCTTTATTCCAGTGAAATGTCCTATTTGAGAAACAGAATCTCGTAAAACTTGTTCCCTTTTTGACTTTATATTTTATTCCCATGTCTTAATCTATACTCTTAACATAAGCCCCTGGAAAATAACTAAGATAGTATCCTTCAAACACTTATCAAAAGGAAACCTTCAACTCACAGTGTGTGCACAGTAGTCACAGCCTCATTGCCTCACGTGAAATCAGTGGAGTACAGCTGTTGCCATTTCCTAATCAGAGACCTGTCTGAGGAGAAGAGCTGTGGGAAACTGTCGGGAAGCTCATTTGGAGTCCCAGGCAATCTGCCCTGGCGTTACTACTTAGTCACTTCAGTTGATAAATGTCATCCCCAGGCATATTAAAGCAGTTGGAAAGACTCCAGTAGACTCCAGTGGGCTTACATCAGGCAATTAGATGATTGTTGGAGGACTGGAAATTGATGAGCTTTTACTTTAAGTAGAAGTTCTTTTTGAAATAAATGTCAAATGATACAGGAGTATCTTAGCAGATCTTCATCTCAGTGACATATGTGTGGTTTCTCCAACATGTTGCCATTGCTGAATATTAAGGAGTGAGTAGCCTGGAAGTTTAATCAAATATTTCCTTCTGACTCAGGCGAGGATGTCAGCTTTGGAGTATAGAAGTATGAGGGAGCTGGTACTGGAACGAGAATGCAGCTGTCTGCCTTGTGCACACATAGTGACACCTTCACTGACCCCTCCAGGCACCAGAATGGTTATTTTCCTAAAATAGTTTCAGTACTACATTTCCACTAAAAGAGTTTCCTCTGATTATCTGACGTAGACAATTGCAGATGTAATTTTCATTGCTTTGTAAAAAAGTATTTAAAAATTTACTCTCTCAAGCAAGTCTTGTCATTCTGTACTCCCTGAATGCCAGGTTAGTATCCAGACTCCTTACCTCTCTGTGTCTGAAGCCATGAAGTAGTACAGACTTCCCTGTGGCTGGCTGGGAATAGCTCACAACATGTAGATGATATGTTAGAAACAATTATCTACTCTTGATTTTCCCTAGGGTGTTCTGAGCCTTTGCACTTAAACATATGAATTGCCTTAGTGAACTCAGTGAGACTATGAGCAAAAGCTTTAAGATTGAGCCATTTGATATGTTGGGTCTTCAGGAGTTTCTCATTGATTTATTTCCATTTATAATGTACTGTAAGTTGGGTGGTGTATGAAACACTTCTGATGTAATATTAAAAGATGACATTGTGAGTTTGGACTATTACTGGCTAGAAATTTTCAGATTCAGAAGTAAATGTACTTAAGTCAGAGTCAATCCAAAAAGCATTCCCATAGGCATGATTGTTTTTCAGCCAACATTGTAGTCTTTCTGTGCTCATGCTTTGTGTTCAGGCTTAGAGTTTCCCCAATAGGCAATAATTTCTAACAAGACAGATGTTTATTTCTATCTTTTATAAACTCTCTAAGTCTCTCAGAAATGCCATGAGGAGGTTTTGCTGGATAAAAAGTTAAGTCAAAACCCAGCATTCACTTTTGCAAATGTTCTGGTGTTGTTTTTGTTTGATTGATTGTGGTTTTTGTTGTTGTTGTTTGTTTGTTTTGTTTTATTGTTTTTGTGGTGTGTGGTTTTTTTTTTTTTGATTCTGTAGTGGTCAGCCATATACACTCTACCACACATGAAGAGTTAATACAATTTCCTATTGCGTGTGCTGACTAAAAGGAGTCAGTGTTGACATTTATTCATGCCTATTTCTATAAGGAAGTACTTCAATTGTTGTCTTTGTCTTGTATCAGTTTACTTTCGTTTTTGACAAAAAGCATGTTTTTTTCAAAGGAAAAACTAATTTTTTTTCTGACAATAATATTTTGTTTAGTTAAATTTTGAGATGTTCTTAATTATCTGGAACGAAATCTTGGCAAGAAACAAAACAGATCTTGAATTAGTTGTCTGAGTCCATTTTTACACTCCTTTAAAAAGACCAAGGAAACATTTCAAAGGAGTCCAAACAGAGGGAGTAGAACATTTGGTGCAGATGTGACTTTATGGCATGAGACAGGAAATGAATGGTAATGCAAAATGTACATTTTGACTATCAAATGTAAACAACTTTTCTTCTTATTGTTTTTAAGGATGGTTTATCTCCTTGCTTTATTTCATGGCACGTATATTTCATGGCATATATATTTCAGCAGCTGGATTAACTCTGGGTTTTGGATTATTTAGTTATTTTAATGTGGCCGTAAATCTTCATTGAGTGTTAAGGATTCATCATATGCTTTGCTACAGCTTTCATTCAGTTGCAGTTATTTTAATAGGTTATGCAATATTTATGAGTTATAATAACACATAGCTCTGTGAATAGAGTTTCAATGCAATTGGATCTCCTACATATTTGTGTCTTGGTAGATATTTTATAAAAGCTGAGCTGATGATGCAGCTTAGAGGCATTTAAAAAAATCTATCTTTTGTTGATTTGCCTATTTCCAACAAATTCATGAGCTCTTTGCCAAATTTGTTAAATTTGTGGTTACCTTGAGATCAAAAGTTCGTGGGTAGGACTGATTTTTTTCTGTAAGTATCCAGACAAAAAAATAACACACCACTACTGAGCCTTATCTTACTGTTGTATGTCCCTTCCTCTCTTCTCAGCTTTTGGCAATCAATGGCTTAGGGATTTCCTGAACTAGAGGCAGCATCTGGACCATCACGTTTTAATAGCCAGCGGTGGACCCTTTCTCCACGAATTTGTCTAGTCTCTTCTTTAACTCCATTTATGCTTTTGGCCTTAACAACATCCTGTGGCAACGAGTTCCAAAATGTAATTATGTGTTGTGTGAAAAAGTACTTCCTTTCATTGGTTCTTAAATACTTGTTATGGGCAAAGTGCCTTCTCTGCTGAGTGATAACACTGATTTCTGTGCTGCACTGGGAAGCAATCACACCCCAGACAAGAGGTGTTCCCAGCAGCAGGCCAATGTGGTTATATGTGGACATCAGCGAGAAGAGTGACAGGAGACAAGAGAAGTGTGTAGTGGCCCCTAGGTTATTGGACTTTGTTCTGTCGTGGGACTATATGTAAGAACATTACACCCTTAAATAGGAACTGCACTGCTGGGTCATTTATTGAGGATGTTTAACAAACTGGACAAGTGTTTATTGTAGGATCATCCTCTTCCCTTACTTTGCAAATGAACTGAAATATAAACTCTATTTTACCATACGTAGTTAGATGCATGTTTCTATTGCTCTGTGTTTAACAATGTATAGTTAATATATTATGCACTAAACACTTGTGTTTGCAACATAGAAACATTGTTGTCTGACCCATATACTTAATGTGTCTCAGATTTCAAGGTCAATGTTTCCTGGCCAAGAGCTCAGAAGTAGCAGCTGCATCGTGGGATGTCGTTATCAAACTATGCCCCTGAGCATCAGGATCAGGGTTTTTGTTACTAAAGATGGTTTATTTGCTAATAAAATTTTCCCATATATGCTGATTTAATTGGAATTGCTGGTTGCTTAGAACTTAGGCTTTTTACTTACGTAGCAAAATACGGATATAGGCAACTGTAACCCAACATTAATGAAGAAATCAGTGCCTGAAAGGTAGGAAATGTCAGCAATGTTCCAAAAGAAGATTGTGAAAAGTATACATTTTCAGTGTTGTTTTTTTTTTTTTTTCCTGAATCATCACAAGTTAATTTTGAATTGTATCAAGTTATTTGTTGTTATAACTTACATTTACAGAACAATCCTACACATTTCTAAGAGGAAGGTTCAGCAACTAATGTTATTGTAGAAGTAGATGAAGGTCACTCTTTCACCTGGGTTTCGAAGACTAGAATGAAATTGTTATAGGGAAATACCTGCATTATAATGTCATCTCCCCTTTCACTTTTTATTAAGTTGAACATTTATTTAGTGAACAATAGAAACAAATATGACAAAAAGACCCACTTCATTTTACTTGTAAAGGAAAATGATATATTGCTATGATGACGAAGAATGTCATAATATCCCTAACCAGTGAAAATGTGTTGAACTGAAGCCATGAAAATGCAAAAAGTAGTCTATATTACTGGAATATCTTTTGGGGAGTATATTGAGCTTGTGTAGCAAAGTTTTGTTAGTGAGGGGAGCTACAGAGGTGGGTTCTGTGAAAAGCTGCTGGAAGCTTTCCCCATGTCCAATAGAGCCAGTGCCAGCCAGCTTCGAGACAGATCTGCCGCTGACCAAGCCCAAGCCCATCAGTCATGGTGGTAGTGTCTCTGGGATAACATAGTTAAGGGGAAAAACTGCCGCACAAGAGCAGCTGGAAGAAAGGAGCAAGAATATATGAGAGAAACAGCTCTGCAGACACCATAATCAGTGCGGAAGGAGGGCAGGAGTTTTTCCAGGAGCTGGAGCAGAGGTTCCCCTGCAGCCCATGGTGCAGCCCATGGTGAGGCTGGCTGTCCCCCTGCAGCCCATGGAGGTCCATGGTGGAGCAGAGATCCACCTGCACCCATGGAGGAACTCAAGCAGGAGCAGGTGGGTGCCCAAAGGAGGCCATGACTCCATGGGAAGCCCCTGCTGGAGCAGGGTCCTGGCAGGACCTGTGGTCCTGGTGAGAGAGGAGCCCAGGCTGGAGCAGGTTTACTGTCAGGACTTGTGACCCCATGGGGGACCCAGGCTGGAGCAGTGTGTTCCTGAGGGACTGCAGCCTGTGAAAGGGACCCATGCTGGAGCAGTTTGTGAAGAACTGCAGCCTATGGGAAGGACTCATGTTGGAGAAGTTCATGGTGGACTGTGTCCTGTGGGAGTAACCCCGCTCTGGAGAAGGGGAAGAGTCTGAGGAGTCCTTCCTCTGAAGAGGAAGGAGCTGCAGAGACAACATGTGATGAACTGACCTCAACCCACATTCACTGTTGCTCTGCGCTTCTGGAGGGGAGAGGGTAGAGAAAACTGGGAGTAAAGTTGAGCCTGGGATGAAAGGGCTGGGGAGGGGGAAAGTGCTTTAAGATTTAGTTTTTATTTTTCATTATCTTACTCTGATTTGTTTGATAATAAATTAAACTAATTTCCTCAAGTTGAGTCTATTCTGCTCATGACAGTAATTGGTCAGTGATCTCCCCCTGTCCTTATCTTGACCCTCCAGCCTTTTGTGATATTTCTCTCTCCTGTCCAGCCAAGAAGGAGAGTGATAGGGCAGCTTTGGTGGGCAAGTGGTGTCCAGCCAGGGTCAGCCCACCATAGGGAGAAACATACGGCTCATTCCATATTGTCAAACTGTAGTCATCTCACTCAAATAGCTAAGTAAGAGGGCAGTCTTCCTATATTCCCATGTATAGAGAACTGGAGAAAGGAAGGAATTCAAATAGAAGCTTAAATTCGACTCCCATGCCAAAGAGAGATACTACTACAGGAGGTAACCCATTGCTCCTCTTCAGAATTGTGCTTTGGAGGTACCTGTTCTCTCTCTTACCTCTGTACAGATGTTAGCAAAACAAAGCTATTTGCTTGAAGTTTAGTAATGTGAACTGTCTCGCTTCAGGGAAGCGTTGTTAACACTTTTGCAGGTGCTAAGGGAATTCAGAATAATGTGGAAACAAGAGGAAGGGAAATTACAGCATTCATGGGGACTGTGGGATTCAGTTAATGAGGGATTTCACTACATTCTAGATGTTTTTCAAGCACTTGAACTTACTGCTATGATTTATACAAACTTAGTGGGTCAGAGTGCAATAACTTCAGTCAGTACCATTTAACTTAAATTTCATAAGCAAAATAATTTCCAGTGAAATATTTTCTTCTTTTGCTTCAAAGGAGACTAGCAATTTTCTTATTGGTAAAACATTCAGCAATAAAGTCAGTTGTTTGCAGTCCAGCTTGCACCAGGGGCTCTAGAGCTGTACATACAAAACTTGTCCTTTAAAACACAGTGGTCAGGAGAATCAGAATAGTTGAACTACAACTCAAAATGTGGTGTAATGTAGTCCTGAAATAATTGCCTAAAATATACTGGGAAAGTAACAGGCATTTTTAGTGTTAAATGTATTACATCATCTTTCTTGAATACCTGATTTCTGAAAAAAAATAAAGCCTTGTTACTTAGGAAATGTTACATTGTTTTATGTAAATGGAAATTGCTGAGTACTGTTTTCCAGAGTTGGCACTGCACACATAGGTCTAGTCATTTGCCTCATGATAGATAATTTCTCTCTAGTATTAAAATAATGCCTCATGATAGATAATTTCTCTCTAGTATTAAAATAATGCATTTTAATAACACAGTGTTTTCTCTTTTTGCAGACTGTATCTGATCACCATAAGCCAAGGTAAATTGCAGATGATGGTAATTTCTTTGGTACAAAATACCATCTGCTACAAAATGAAGATATGGGAATGTTCTAAAGGGGCAGGTTCTACCTCTTCTACAAAGCCTCCATTTGAGAGAACCTGATACAAAAGGCCCATATTCTCAAGAGTGACTAATAATACTTCATAATCAGCTTCGGATCCTCAAAACAAGTGACTTGCAGTGGGAGGAGTGTTTAAAAGCACAAAATTTCTGAAAATCAGGTTACTTTATGATGCTCTGCATTGGTTATTCGCAAGTGGAGGTTACCTGAGCCGTGAGCCACTTTAATGATGGGAAGGGTCCTACATAAGCTGTAAAGGTAGGCATAACCAAAATATGCTATTTTTATCTTAATATACCAGTATACCTATAGCACTGGCTATACTTGTTAGGGCTAGATGAAAAAAGTTATTAGGACAGAAATGTCACAAAATAGAAGGAAAATATAACTGGTTTAGACTCTGGCTGTAACATGTAACTGGTCAAATTTTATTCTGGACTGCTACAAGTATATAAGGACAAAGGAGTCAGATCAAAGTTAAAATAGTCACAGCTTTTATTTATTTGCAATAGACCCTTTATATGTTCTTCACAATCAGTAGAATTGCAATGAAATTGCACACAATACTTACTGCATGTACCTTGTTTTTTCAGTTTCTGTTAATAGGTATTTATTTCCATGTTTGGAAAATAACCTAGATGATAAATAAGTATTACAATGCATACTATGGCATTAAAGTCAAATCTATGAACAATTTAACTTGTAATTCAGTGAAAACAGAGGCTGAGCTTTCTCTGAGGCTTGGTAGAATTCTGATTAAACATCTAAAGAGAAAATTGCATCCAAATCCCTTAAAGATACTGCAGCATAGAGAAATGATATGTATAACTGACACTTCAAAAATATTTAGTTTGTAATTAAAAATCATGGAATCTCTGTATTAGGAAGAGCAGAGAGGGTGAATAACGTGGGATTTCTTGGAAAATATTTGTAAGTGATCAGGACAGGCTCAAGACTTCTATACATATGGACAACATATGTATACATTAACTGAACACAATATGTAGTTTCCACTGTCGAGGCACATAAACTCACTTATTTAATAAATGCATTTTTAGGCCAATAATTGTACGATGTAATTCCTCATATCAATGAAATCCAAAGTTATTTGTCTATTGGCTGAAGTAAACAGGAAGAATCAGTGTTTGCATTAGCAAAACTGAGATGGCATCCCATAAAACTCACAGTTAAAAAAAATATATATATCATCTTTGTTAATATATGCTAAAATGGAGGAAAATGAGGATGCCTCTGAAAATACAAGGTTTTGCTTGGGATTTTGGGTTTGTTTTGTTTTTAAGTAATGGATATCTTTGTGCATAGCTTTTCTGTTTAGAGTTGGTGGTTTTGTTTTGTTTTGTTTTTTGTTTCTTTGTTTTTGTTTTGTAACCTGTTGCTCCTACAAATGTGTCATGACTTGAGAGAGGTGCATCATGACCTTAATGACACTTCCTGCTATCTTATTTCTGGAATTGACTACTTCTGAAATGAAGATGAGTTTAAAGACATAATCAACCCTGAATTAGGTTAGTCTCAAAATTATTACATTTGGAGGCTATCTGATAAACTTTGAAAGGTTATCTTGTCATTCTTAGCAGATTTTTTTACTATTATTTGTTGAAGGGTAGTTTCACATGACTTAGAACTGTTTCATGCAGATGGAAAGAAATGCTGGGTTTCCACCCGTGCAATCTGTTGCAGCATCCCTAGACTGACTGGTACTCTATTAGCACATAAAGTCACATCAGGAACAATATGACTTGTAAACAGAGTGGGCAACCTGGAGAACAAAACCCTGCAACAAAATGAGGAGTGACCCAAAATAGGTGGTGGACACCTCTCTCTGTGTTCAGCTACAGGGAAGAGGTCAGCTGCTGAATCAAAAGCATCAGTTACTTATATTTCTGACATATATGTTTGATTTATGTATGTAGACTTTTTCAAACTAAGTGCTGATAGCTGAGCACTTCAGTTGTTGATGAGGTTTTTATTTGCTGAACTTATTTTGGGGGTTTCTTCATTCTATGGTCTTAAAAGTGACTGAAAGTTTCACAGTTCTCTGCAGTGGATTTAACTACATAAAATTTCCCCCACCCCTATAACCATGACGATCTGCTTTCAGGTTGTACATACTATATTTCTCAGGGGTTTTGAAAAAGAGGTAAGTATACACTCTTATATCTAAGAACAAGCTGTGAATCTGTGGCAAGCAGAGCTGTGCTCTGGCTACATGAAGCTGATAAAAGGTGGTGAAAGACAGGAACCTGCAATTGCACAGAAACAGAGCTGTTGTGAGAAGGAGGATTAGTACTGGCTTCCAGCTGGGTGGCTAAGATGAAGAGATGATGGATAGAAGGACGATCACCAAGTTTTTCAGCCATCACTGCAGAAAGCTGAGATCTGACCAAGTCCCTAGAAGAGAAGTTGGATCCACACTGAATGTCTGATGACACGTCCCTGCTACTGGGGGACAAAGATCCCATGAACGTTTCTATCTGGAGATGGCAAAACTTCAGTTACTGGCACAACATCAGTTTGTTTGGATTTCTCTCCATGGACAATGGTGTAGTTCTCATTACTGTGTTTGAAGACTCATTTCACTTTTCTTCCCCACTGGCAGAACAAGGCTAAAACCAACTCATTGACCTCTTCTTCTGCTGAATGTTGCTCGGCACCTTTCTTTGACAACAGTTCAGGGGTGACAAAGTTTTTAGTACAAGGTTGAATGTTGTCAGATGAACCCCTGTAAACTTGCTGACTTGCAGATGAACACTAATGCTGTTTTACTACAACTTTTTTTTGTTTTGAACATCCTGTTTCATTAGACTGTTTTAGAAATTCTCAAATAAAAAAATGCCTACAATGGAACTGCTCATATAAATCTTAAATTTCAACTTAAGCAATTGGAATATGTAATACTAGAAATTGCCCTTTAAAGAAGGAAGTTGAAATTCTACCGCGTTGAAAAGAAGGCGTCTGCTGAGAGTTTCAGGTGGTGAGTCAGATGTGCTCATCAGAGCGATTGGATCGATGTCTTCTGGGCTGGTCTCATTTGCAGGGACAGGTTAATCAGTACAATCCAATAAATAAACTACTCAGAAATAAGCAGCAGTGATCTAATGATCTCCATGAAACACTTCATTCAGCCATTCTTAAGAATATGTTGCCATCTGCTGTACAAAATTTTGAATTTGTCTTTACTATTTAAAATATTTGTCTTTGAGCAAAAAATCTTCCATCATTTGAAACTAAATTCCTGGATTCAACTTATTGACCTCAAGGAAATAAAACCTATTGTTCCTTTCGATGTACATGTGTTGTAAAGCTTTTATGAATCCTTGTGAATTCATGCAATGGAAATAATTCATTTAAATAGTTTCATTTCCCAGCTAAGAGAGGAAAGTGAACATAATGCTAGAAAATTAAATTGTTCTTATGTTAATAAGACAGGCACTGCCCTGAGGTGAAGTATCCTAACTGGCTGTGCCTTGTGCAAAGGGAAGTTTTAAAAATAGAGGACCAAATCTTCATCCCAGTATTTATAGATTTTAGAGGATGTTTCCCTAGTTTAAATTAAGTAAAGGTTTGGTTTCTAGCATCTAGTTTGATTAAATTGCATCTGCATCTTAAAAAAAAGTGTGATTAACAGTAGATTTTGAATAGTTACTTTAATTTGGTCTCATAATAAGCAGTTCTGAGTATTAGCTCTTTAGAATATGACTTTGGCTCTTCCATAAGGGTTGATCTAGGGTGATCATGGTATTATGAAAGGTAGTAAAACTGGCTCCTCAAATATTACATTTGTCAGATGATAGGCATCATATGATGATTTTAGTGATAAAAGTCCAGGAAATCTGAAATTAGGAAAAAAATAAAAAAAGGAAAAAGAAAAAAGAAAAAAGGCTTGTAAAAATGCATACATTTTTCTGAAACATAAACAAAAATCTAAAGTGTATAAAAAACAAACACCACCTCACACAACCCAGTCTACACTGCACCCCCAATTACATCCAGTATGATGAGAAAGGGAACAGTCGCTCTATAAAACTTAATTTTGGGATTGCTTCTGAATTTTCCCTTAAAGGATTTTAAAATTATGCTAATGAAGTTTTCAAAAGTTGCCTGTTTAAAATAAATGATTTCTAGTTTGGGTAAATTTTAGGTAAACTATTACAATAGAGGAACTTTCTGACAATAGCCCTATACTTGGTGCTTTGTGCATCTACAGTGTCTGATACAATGGGGTCCAGCTCCCCTTGGTCATGAAGAACCGCCATGCTAATAAACATCTTTAATACTAATCTTTCTTATCTTGGGTTCTGAGGACCTCTTTCTCTTCTCATGGAATCTGAGGAACAAACACACGAGGTTACTGGGTCAGGCTCTAGTCCTTCTAACAATGAACATTGATTTGTTTAATTCCTCTGTCAGGATTTGTTTGGCTTTACATAATTACTTCCAGGCTTATCTGTGATAACTTAATGGCTTACTTTTGTTGTGACCTTTTTGCTAAGGTTGTATATAAAACAATGCACTGATTGCTTAAGAGGATGTGGCCATTATTATAAAAGACATTTGTCTGATTAAATGGTAATTAAAAAGAGAAGGTAATTAAAAATACTGTTATGACCAGCTCTTGTTCAGTATGACTCTTGTGGAGCTTAATGGTCAGTCTATGCTATTACTTAGAGTGGTTATTACTATTTATTACATGTATGTTGAAGTAAGCACTGCACAAATAAAAAGACTACAAAACTGTTCTTCCAGTCCCTTTACAAAAAATTATTGTCTAAAGTAAACTTGTAGTGAACTGCGTATTCAAACTTTTCCCATTTTTCATCCTGAAGTTTGCTGCAGTCAGGTTGAAACTCTCAGTAGAAAGCTGACCCTTGAAAAGACAGTAATTTTCAACACAGAAAAATGTTTTGGCACATGCTGCAGAAAGAGTTGTAGTAGCTTTGATTTTTCTACATTCTGTTTTGGGATAATTAATACTTCTAAGGAAGCCAGTCCCTGCTGCATATGAGGATATGAAGGTGTGGTTGCACAAGTGCAGGCAATCAGCAAACATTTGCACCTCCTAATGAAAGAAGGAATGCTCCCTAGATCTCCATCTCACTATGATAGTTTTATCTTGTCCCTATGAAAATATGCTTTGCACCTGATTGCTGGTGAGTCAGGAGAATGAGGAAAAAAACATGCTACAAATTGAAGGGTTGTTTAATTATAAATGTAAGTAAGAAAAAGCTAAAGCTGTCTGATTAGGCAAAAGAATCAAGAAAAAAATGTCAGTTTAAAATCAAGTACAGGTCTTTACTTCTGCTTCCTCATCAGAATGATTTGCAATATTATCTCTAATTTTATGATCACATTATAATTTTTAAATAAGGCAGCAATCTGTGTTTTTCCAATATACCATGCAATCATAGCAAGTTAATCAGGGAATAAACTGACACATTTTCTTTTCTCACTGAACCGCCTTTTCGTCTGAGACAAAGGGTAAGACTGGAAGTCATGGAGTCTTGATTTCTGCTTCCACTATTTTCTTATTGGTCAATTTTAAGACATTTTAAAAGTCTTATCTTATGAAGCTTCGTGACATATCAGACATGGTTGCAAAACTCACATTTAACAATGGTCTCAGAGGCATAGAAAATCAAAATGACATATCCATCCAGAGTCTTGCTGCATAAACTGAAAAAGTTTCAAGATCTTAGAATAAACTAATTGTTTTTATTATTTTCAGGCTTGGGTGTTTGTTTTGTTTTGTTTTGTTACCATTATTTTGTTCCTGCATGTTTTTTTGGGGGAAAATGTTTTTAATCTACTTACTTCGTTATGTTATTTATGAATAGTGGTTGTTTGTGCTTCTCTATTGACAATTTGCAATCAGCCTTGAATGGTAAGGTATTTCCATTCGTGTTTGGATTTGAAACCAAATAAAACTCTTCATGAGTCTGATGATAAAAATAAAAGAACACCGATTTTTCTGCAGGCTTAATGCTAAACTTGGATTCCCTTTTGTGTTTCACTAGTAGAGTTAGCTGTAAATTCATCTTGGTCTATATTTTCAAAGAACTTTAATGTCACAGTGCTATTCCTAATCTGTTGCGCTTGTGCCAGATCTAGATCTTTCCTCATCTATATTTCTTCTGGAGCTAAAATCCTAATTCAGGCCAGATGCTTAGGTAGCTAATGTCTAGTTTTTCTTCAGCCAGTGAAAAATAGCAAATAGTAGTAAACACAAGGAATGTGAAAGGTTGGCAGTTGAGTCTCTGCTCTAAATCAAGCATGAGCTGTGTCAGCTGTAGCAGGTATTCACACGCCAGATGAATCTCCCACATATTTCTGTGCTGACCTTTGACTCTAAGTATACTCTGAACAAGCCGGTAGGTTCGAGCTCCATTAACAAATTGGGTGTTTTTTATAATGTTACATCTGTAAATGACAGTAACTGTAAATTGCTTGAGAAGCTCCTTAGTGGAAATTGTACCTCCCCGTGTGACTCGAGAGGACAGCAGCTTTGAAACCTAAGCTAATGCAACTTTGGCTGTCCCTTCCTTTCTTTCCCACTCATTTTCTGTTAGGAGAAATATATGATGTGAAGTTCAGATGTGAACAGAGGACAGTTTATTTCATCTTCTCTTTCCATTTGACATGCAGGACAGTTGGCTAATTCTCATCTGAATGTTAACTGCTAGACTTTGATGCTAATGAAAGCCGTCTTCTGGTGTGCCCCCAGTGAATCACCTCGACCCTCAGCCTTAACTGGCCACCTGAAACAGGATTACTCCTGGAAGGAACAGCTGTGGCACAAACAGACAGAACTTCAGAAACAGGAGCTTCAGGAGTTTTTCTTGTCTGTGATTCAGGATTAAGGAGAGCTCACAAGATGGCTACAGAGGAGAGGGCTGGATTACTGCTTTAACACCCAAGACACAGATATTTTATCACTCACTAAAAATAAGAGTTCTGATTTGTTTATGTGAGGTATCAAATTCCTTTGAAGCCCAGCTAAGAGGAAAACAAATGATCAGCTATTGTACTCTTAGGTTGTCTTCTAGTTTTGTTTGGAGTAAAGGTTGTAAGATTCTCCTCTCATCATATATTGGAGTAAATGTTTTTTATTTGGACATCCTGAATGTAATAATCTACAAGTAACGGGGACAATTTTTGAAACCACTGTACTGGTTTTAACCGGTAAATAGGTACACTGTCATTTAGTCCTTTGGAATTTGATAGCAAACCACCTCAGGCTTTTCCTTGAAACAGAAACTACTGCTTTGGATTCCTCCTTCAGATTGCCTGATATTATGGCACTTTAGCCTTTGGTACATACCTCATATACTTAACTTTAAGTATAGCCTGAAGTACTTCAAGAGATAAAGTTATGGTATTAAACATATCCAATGTTTAAAGTCTTCATCCATATAACATTAATGAAAAATTGTCTGAAGAAATACTTATATTAAAGAAGATTTCAGAAATGAACCTGTTTTGTTGCTAATTGCATGACAATTACAATTGCTTTTCCAAAGGGTGCAAGATTTTTTAATCTTTTGCTTCCCAGAGCAGCATGGAAGTACCTTGCCTGAAGACAGCCACTGAGCCCTGTTGCCCACTAGATGGCAGAAGAGACTTCGGACCAGAATATTCAGCAATTTATACAAAAATTGCGATTACTGGATTTAAAGACAGGGTTTTGCCCACAACTGCAGAGATTTTATTTATGAAAATTATATCTGGTCATACATTACCCAGATTTCTTTGCGTATATAGGCCCATTTTCCCTGCAAATAAATTTTAAAATTAAATCTCAACGGTTTGATTACAAAATGTTCTTGTAGTTATGTGGCATTGAAATCATACACGGGTTTTAGAAATTTCTATATGCGATAAATACATATAAAAAGCTACTAATCCAAAAGAAGCTGCAAGGTGCAATGAAATATTATAATTGTATGTTTCCATTACAATGTGTCTCATGTTTTGAGATTGTATTTATAATATGCTATAGTATTTTAAGTGCTTTATATTAGGTAGTATACTGAGTTGCTGTATGGCAAGCTTTACACCCAGTAATATTTTTCACTAACATTTTCATGGATGTTCAATTTACTGTGGTTCTGGTACAACACTGACAAAGCAGTAATCCTTGTTTTGCCAACTCTTCCCAGAGCATTGGCAGTTCCAGCAGCTGGAATCTTCACTGAATAATGCAGCAAGTATGCACTGCACATAGACGTCGAAATCTCCCTCTCTTTAGCATACACACTTGTATGTAAATACGATCTATGCTTTGACTTATTTTTCCCTAAGTGCTTCTCTGACCATCAGGCAAACACTGCAGTTGCTAATGCCATTGTTTACTGTGAATGTTTTCCAGAAAAGTTTGGCTTCAATAACATCTGCAGGCTGGAAAAACTGAAAAACCTGGCTACCTCTCAGGCTGAGGGTTCTGAAACATTTAGTGGAAAGCAAAAGGGTATCAAAGACCTTAACTCCAGCAAAACTTACTCTATTGTTTTACATTTGCATATACAGATGAACTGCTGAGTATCAGTAGAAATTTTCCAAATAGGATAACACTTGGACCTCAGTTAGTTTGCTTTAATTAGCTGATACTTAGTTAACTTGTCCTTGTGACTTAAAATAACTCCTAGGCATTATGTAAATTCTGTGTTATTGAGACTAATAGAATCACCTATACTTTTAATATTTCCAGTTCTAACTCCCATTTTTCAGCACCTTATGATTTTCTGAACTGTAACTTTTTTCAGGGTAATAGTTCTATATCCCAGCTGTGCCTCAGGCTGCACTTTTTGTAAATTTCTGGCTGAGAATGTTCAGTCATTTCCAAGAAATCCCAGGGAAAATGACTTATTTATTCCATTTTTTAAAAAGTCTGGGATCCTTTCTTTGAACGGCTCTTCCTGTCTGACACTGTGAAGTTAAAATTTGAAATTATGCTGTGAAGGAATGGGAAAGTAACAGCAATTTAAAGTTAGAATATGACCTTTGCTACTCATGGGAAAATCTGTTACAGGTCTTTGAAAAATTGCTCCTTGCACACAGGCAGTGTAATCTCCCTTGGCTTTCCTAGCTAATGTCTCCAAAGAGCACTCTTGTGCCAGAGAGGGCACGCAGCATCTGCGCAGCACGAGTGAGGACGCTGCCCTGTCACTGCTCCCGCGTGTGTCAGGTTGATCCGTGCAACGTTTCGCAGGTGACTGAATCCCCGGGACTGCAGCCAGAGGCAAGGAAAGGAGCAGGCTGGATTCATCCTTTCCCATGTCAGATGTCTGCATCTCCACCAGCCACGGTGTGCTGCTCCCTGTGGAGGCTTTCTAAGGCACAATGCATATCACCTCTTAAACTCTCCAGATGAGCTGCTGCCAGTGGGTGGGGTAGCCTAGCTCAGATATATAGAGATATATATATTTTTCTGATCTGGATGAATCTGATATAACAACTTCAGTGAAAGAACAGGATGTGCATTTCTGGAGAAGGAAACTGGGGCTGGCTGAGCATAAAGAAGGTGCATGTTCTCAGCATAAATCGGTTTCAGGTACTTTGTTTTGCTTGCCAGAGAAGACTTTCTAACAGTACCCAGAGGCATCTCTGTGCTTTTGGCATCAGGCACCGTTCTCAGAGTAGCTCAAGCAGCTTAGTGCAAATCCTGTCCCCCAGTTCCTGAAAAAAGCAGTTTGCTTGGTGTGCTTGGAGTATGCTAGTCCACCTTGAATAACAATTTGCTGTTGCCTAAGAACTCCTAAACTACCACAAGTGTTTAAGAATGGAGCAAGTGTCTTTTGTTCTGTTAAGATAAAAGATTAAAGATTCATTTGGATGAAAGGAAACAGTTACCAAAAGAAAGCACAGTGATACGCTGCTGGAATTTAATGAGGCTGTTTTCTTTCCAGCTTGTCATGAGCCTTAGGAAGGCCAAAGTGTTCTTGCAAGAATTGTCTTGTGCAGAGTGAAGCCTGAGAAAACTACCCTAACACTATCCCCAAACCTTTGAGTTCTTACCTTGCGTATGGAAGAACAAAACACAAAGGGTTTTTTGAAGGACACCCTTCCCTCTGTTGTGTAGTTCGTGGAAGTCTATTTTATTATTTTAAACTACTGAAATGATGTCTTCATACAAGGAAGGTATTTTTTAACTTATTAGAACTCGCTCTTTATTTTGGATGTTCGGGAGTTTTTATGCTCTTCTTTCTTCATCGTTTTATTAGGCAGAAAATATAAACAATATCAAACTTGTTTCCCTTGTTTTAACTGATGACTCTTGTCTTTTGTAGAAGCAATATGCTGTCTCTTAACTATATTTCTTAAGCGAGCTCCACCTCACCTTCTCAGCTAGCATTTTTTAGATTTACTATTTCACAAATCATATAGCTTAAGAAATGTTTATTATATCAATATCTTAATATTTTTGTAGGAATCAGCATGTCCTCAGCAGTTCATAGAGACCAATTAGTCTAAATAAATGTACTTTATTCCAAAATTAGAAGATTCTCTGGACAGTATAACGGCTACACTGCTACACCTCTACACTGCTTTAGGGAACTGTTCCACTGGGGTCTGTCACACAGAATAGTATCGTGGTCTAGAAATATCCTATCTTGTGTATTAAAGGTTGTTTAAATACACACATACATACAAGAATTTAATTGAAATGATTGCATAGATGATTTTTTTCTACTTTTCTATTGCTAAACATAAAACAGAGCAAAAGTGTTAAACAAAGGGAAGTGTTAATAGTTCCTTCTGCAAAATAGCTGCTTCTGATGACATTTCCAACTGAGCTGAGACCCCCTCAAGTTCTGGGAAGGTTAGGGTAGCCAGTAATGCTGCTTTGTGGTTGTGGTTCTAAGAAGGTTTTAATGCTCTCACTGATACCATATAAATATTCCAAGAAGACTTACACTTGAATCCAGTTAAAAATCAACTGTGTCATTTGAGGGTATATTTGGATCTATGTTCCCTTTGTTGTTACTGTAAAAGATAACACAGCACTCCTTTAAATGTACGTTTCCTGTCTCACATAAAAATTTTGGCTCTCAGTTTGCTTTCATGTTAGCAGAAGAGATTAGTTCCAAATGACATTAAGAATCATAGAAGCTCAGCAAATTAAGGTGCCTTGAAAAATCTGTCAAATAAAGCCAATATAACGGATTGTTTGGTCTTGATAGTGAAAAAAAAACCAAATAAAACCAACATCCTATGCTAAAATTTCAGTAAGGTGCTGGAATGGTGGTCAGAGCTTCCTTGATATGAAAAGGAATCCTGTTACGAGGATAAGTAATCAACCACCTGGGAGAATATAAAACTAAAATGAGAGGTGTCCATGGAGACACAGCAGTGCTGCCAAGTTAAAGATTTAAATCCAAATAAAATATTACAGTAGTCTCAGGTGATAGCATCCATGGAAGTTTGGACCTCATTAGGGGAATTGAAAAGCTTAGAGCTGTTTCCAGTAATAACACTCAATTTCGTTGGTTACATTAAAGCCAAACTAATCTCCTTTCCATGAAGTGTTTGAGCAAGTTGTAGAAAACTCCCCCATCAGTTTTCTTGTAGGAGAGAGAGAAGTCTCACATAAACAGCGCGGCAAGATGAGCTCAAACTCTTTGCACCAACCTGGCTATTCCCATTTACACTTTGGTGTGGTCATATCTCTTAACCTGTTAAAAAAACCTAAGACCTCATTGTTTCATCCTTCATCAGATCTTATAAAATCCAACTTCTGGAGAGTGTTTGAGTTCAAGAGTGTCAGCTTTACTCTTGTAAAGAAAGTGGTGAGTTCATGATTTCAACAGAAACTGATGGAATTTGGTTTGAAGTAACTGGAGTAGTGTTTTCTTTTCATGTGGCATCCGTGGTGTTCTTTCATGTAGTCCTCAACTGCTTATAAAGATTCTTAAGAAACATTTAACTAGCCAGAGTCAAAATGAATAGATGACTTTCAATGAACCACTGGTGTAAGAAGCAAAACGTGCTCCATACATCAGAAATCAGTATTAAACTGCAAATGAATCAAACTAAACAAAAGCTATACTTCTTCATAATTCAAGGAATACCGAATACAGAAAACGACTCTGTACAGTGTACGTGAACATCCTTCAGCAAAGCCTTTTCTATTAACCAGGCTCACAACATGTCAGTCAAATTATAAATTCCAGTGTTTATGAGTGATTAAGCTTAATCACTGTCCATCTCAGTCTTGGCCTAGCTGGCCTTAAACAGTGATATTTCCTCTCACCTTTTGTAGTTTTCTATGATGCTTCTGAAAAAAATGTCAGTGGTACAGAAAATGGGTTTTCCAAATTTCCCTGTCATTTTTAAACATATATATGCCCAGACTGAACAAATTGTCTATATTTAGATTTAAAATATTTTCACTCTAACTAAAATTAGAGTGTGACAGCAAATGTGAGCTTGATATCATAATAACTTGACAGTTATGGACACCATGAAGGCAAAATTATCTTGTTTGGTATATGGAGTATTAGTAAATGTGTGGAAATAAATGTTGAAAAATATTATGTATTTGTTGACCTTTTTTGTTACTTACTGTATTCTGCAACTTATCCTGAATCCAATAAAGTACTTCAGAGGACTTGGCCTCAGTGAATTTCAGCATATGTTTAAAGGTTAGCATATGCTGGCGGCTTTGCTGAACTGGACATCTTGCTTGTGTCTTGTGATTTATCACACTTTTATTATGCTTCCTAAGTTTCTCATGCTTATCACCTTTACTTTCACAGCTTAGATAATTTCTTACTTTAAAAATTCTCTTTGTTCTTGATAAGTAGTGTAAAATTTTACTTTACAAAACAAAACGTGTCCCATGGAAGGTGTGTACAGCAGGGGCAATAAACAAAGGAAGAGAATATCAATCAGAACTATTGAGTCACTAGGACCAAACTCAAGAAACTGCTTTCTTATCTTTTGAGTTAATGAGGCATTTATAAACCAGCTTGTTCCTTCAGTGTGCTGCCACCATCATGTCAAAAAACCTCCAGTGAGGTCCATCCAAGCTTGTTAGGAAATGTGCTAAATGTGCTCTATGATGGGGACAGAGTCCCATAAACATGCAGAAGTGAAGACATTGCTCCATTAGGAATCCAGATCCCCACAGGACCATTCGTGAGCAAGTTATGGTTGCTTTCTGTAGGAAGGGTAAGAGATTCCATGCATATAGCACAGGTGCTACAGACTGATCTGGCTAACTTTCCGCTACCTGTGTGTGTCCACAGGAGCCACAGGCCATAGAGTTTAGCAACTATGATGTTAATGAGGGAAAAGCTGTTGACTTTAGGTTGCAAAATTTCAGCTTGACATGTCTTGAAGATGTCCCTGCTCATTGGAGGAGGGTTGGACTAGATGACTTTTAAAGAACCCTTCCAACCCAAACTGTTCTATGATTCTATGTCAGTCTTACAGGTAAGGTCAGGTAGTCACTGAATGGATTACAGTGATTTCTGAAAAAACAGTTTCTGCTTCGGGGTCATAGATGGGCACCTGAACTGTGGGACTGAGCTGTACAGGTTGGATTTAGCAGCCTGGGGTAGGTATGAGGCCTTGCAAGCAGAACCAAACTACCACATTGAGCGAGGTGGTAAGGGGTGACAGGGTCACCCTGCGTCCTCCATCAAAAACAGCTCCATCAAAGCAAAAAAGGTGTGTTGTGAAAGGGAACAGAAGGCTCAATATGTAGGCCTGACTGACGTACTCCTGAGGGTAGTACTGCCTTGCTGGGGCCAAAGTTAAAGAAGTAAAAAAATTACTGCCCTGGTTAAAGCCTCAAACCATTCAGGGGCGTGGTTTAGTACTAGAGTTAGGTTGTGGTTGGACTCAATGATCCTGATTCAACTGAAATGATTCTAATGCATGTTTCCTTGCTGACCTACTCAGGCAGAGCATGACTGAGACATTGCCAAGAGAATGCAAAGTCTTAAATAACCTACACATGTATCTAAAATATATTATTATTAAAGGCTGTTGAGAAAAAGTAAACAGACTTGTTTAAAAATAAAATAGTAAAAAACAATGTTAGAAATTTCAAAGGTTAAGGTGAAATTCCGTGTCAGATATACCCCATTTTGTGCAATAGTTCAGGCCATTTACAATTTCCAAAGTAAACTTGTGTTAATCTATGTTACATAACACACCCTCAAAGACGTAACGATGCTCACCTTACACCGATTTGTTGATTTAGTGGGATGCTGTTTAGCCAGTACTCTCTTCCTTTTCATGCCTTTTTCTTTCTCCTTATTAATCTTTCTTTTTGTCTTTTATAAAGTTCACTGCTACACCAATTGAAGTAGCATGAGGTAATTAAATAAATTAATTTTTCTAAAAAGGAGTTGATCCAAAGTCTTATTCAACACTAGCTCTACATAATAAACACTATGATTAAGCTGTATGAATTTTAAAACTCCCCTTTAAAGAGCTCATACTAGCAATTCTTGTTGAGACAAAATCCAGTGGAAGCTGTACCATTGAAAAGAATGCACACTTGGACCCCAAATAATCACAAAACTATAATATGACTATTCAGTGCTGCTGAAATGGCTAATCAAAGAAATTGGATTATAGGAATGAATCATGTGCTTACTGAAAACAGTATGTTTTTAAACTAATTTCTCATTCATGCTTTATTCCTATTGTATAGAGAGTCTAGAGGTTTTTGTCTGGTTTTGGTGTTTTTTTTTTTTTTTTTTTTTTTTGTTTTTTTTTAATAGCCATGTATAGCTCTCTTAAACTGAGAGTCTCTTTGGAATATAAGCCTGTTTATTTTATTGTGCTCTGTTTAGTTATTCTCAAAAAAAGTTACAGACACATAATTGTAGCCATCTGTTGTGTTTTAAGTCCAATCTAGCCCAAAAGTCAAAAAAGTCATGGCAACAACTTATGAAAACAATGGCAATAATATGAACTCACTATGGTTACTGGTGAACCTTTATTTCTTCCTCAAATGAAGTAAGTTTCCTCAGAGAATTATTTTGTTTGATTTATTTCTTTATTAAATTTGCCCATATTATGACCAGTTTCTCTATCAAGATTGTCATATAGCTGTCTCCTTGATAGTAAATCTGTTTCTCCAAAAAGCTGAGTTCTGTTATTGTACAAAACCAAGCTCTAAGGGAAACCCCACTGCTTGTCATATATTACTCTAGAATAAACCAGCAAGCAGGATTAAAATTGTTTAAAAAAAATTTATTAGTGGGCTGAATAATATTTATCGTATAATATATCTAACCCATACTCTGACAGATTTAAGATTCATTATTTATAGATTTTAGATGTTTGATGTATTTGGTTTAATAATTCACTGAGATATTTAGTAAATAGTACCTTCAATGAATTTCATCAAAATGTAAGTGACTTTTATGAGGGATTGTTAATTTTCATTACTATCCAGTCTTCTAGACATATCCAGTTTGTAAGTGTACCACAGTTAGTTTAACTAAGAATGATGCATTGCATATACATAGATAATTGTACTGTGGGCAATAAATGGCACACATGGGTTGAAAATTACCTCTGAATGTATTGGATAAGTCAGATAGATGGATGCTTTCTGCTACTGCAGATTGTTGACACGGTGTATGTCATTGGTTCCCCTTTCTCTTATTTATGGAAGAATCACATGGTAGACACACAGTTCAAGAGGTTCCTACAGCTCCTTGATAGAAATCTATGCACAACTGGTTTTGTGTAGCCATTCACACACCCACCTCCTGTTTGTTAGACAGAAAAGGTGAAGCATGCGTGGGGAACAGTGCTGACCTTTTAGGAGAATTACAGACCACAGAATCCTAGTGGCTTGTAACTCCTGGAGATAGATGAGGATGCCCAAAGCATGAAATACATCCTGGCTAGACCTGTTTCTCACTTTTGACTGTGAACAGCCTAGCCTTTCCACGATCATAATAGAATCATAGAATCATTTAGGTTGGAAAAGACCTTGAAGAACATTAAGTCAAACCAATGATCTAGGACTGCCAAGTCCACCATAGAAACATGTCCCTAAGCACCTAAATGTCTTTTAAATATCTCTAGGGATGGTGGCTTAACCACTTTCCTGCACAGCCTGTTCCAGTGCTTGACAACCCTTTGGTGAAGAAATTTTTCCTAATGTCCAATATAAACCTCCCCTGGCACAACTTGAGGCCATTACTTCTTGTCCTATCACTTGTTACTAGAGAGAAGAGACCAACACCCTCCTCGCTACAACTTCCTCTAAGGTAGTTGTAAAGAGCGGTAAGGTCTCCCTTCAACCTCCTTTTCTCCAGGCCAAACACCAGTTCATCTGCTCCACATGACTCCTCCAGACCCTTCACCAGCTTCATTGCCACATGCAGTGCTTGCCATTAGGCAGGATGGATATGACCTCAAACCACTTCCAGAGAGATGATGATCCAATGACAGAAATCACCTATCCTCCAGGTGACTGAGCAGTGGACATTGCTGTCTGTCCTACAAAGTTCCCTGATCACCAGGGAACTGGGATGCTTCTGTCAAACCAAGTCAGACACTGTAATGGTGACGTGAAGAGAAAGAATTAGAGATCAGTTTCCAGTTGTTTAAGTCACCTCTCTGGGAAATAAGAGGAGATGTAAGTCATGGACAATGTTTGTAGATAATTTAGCTAGCAATAATCTAAATTAAATGGCAGGTATTTCACCTTGCTGTAAATCGGAGGTGAAACAGGAAATGGCAATGATGGTATACGTGCAAACCTTATTCATAAGCGTAAAGGTAACATAAAAGCCAACTGCTATTTTTTCACTTCTCATTTATTAGTTAATTAAGACTCTGTGTGGGTGTCTTTGCTTTTAGTCTTGGTTCTTTTGATAAATATGTCTACTAAGCAAGGGAGTGAACGCACTGTCATTAGTATTTGCCTCATACTACCACTAAAAATGTTGAGGGGACTTGCTTTTACAAGTTATTGCTAACTTGCCTTTTTTCAAGGGTGTACAAAAACATCAGTTTGTAACCTAAACATGACATTTTCAGAGTAATAGCAACTGCAAAGCTTTGTGCCAAAATATGAACTGTCATTTTTTTTTTTCCTGAGAAACTTACTGGGAACTATTATTTACATGGTCAGACTTCCTCTGTGCTTTCTTGAGGTACAGTGAAACACTTTCTATGTCATCTTCTTATTTACGAATTCTTGAAGTCCCTCCCCTTTTTCACTCCTACTTCTGTTTTTATCAGACTTCTGATTCTGATTCTTTCCCTTTTGAAGAAATTGTATTTATCACTATTTCTTGTTTGTGTATCTGTTTGTGCAACTGGAACTGTCTGTAGCCATTTCATTTTCAGTCTTAATGCTTGAGGTTACCTGGTTTGATACATTCCTTTCATTACCTTTTGTCAAACAACACAGTAACTAAAAAATTAACTTATTTTATATCATACATACAAAGCACTCATTTCTTTACTACTTTATAATACGAATGTTTCTCACCTTCTTGTATTATTTCATTAGAAGGAAGTCAATGTGCAAAAATGGGGCAAGCCCGTGGTTCAGAAGGCAAAAGGTGCATGTGGCTGCAAAAAAAAACCCTGTTCCAGTCTGGAGTCTGATCAGCAATGTGATCGGTAACCTCATGTGGTCATCACCGAGGGGCAGCTGGGACTGCGTCAGGCCACTGCTGGAGTTCCCGAGTGTTTGGATCCCCTGACACCCACAGTAAATAAGAAAAATAGTTTTAGAAACAGGAAGGACCTTAGGAATTCCTCATTATGCAGCTCAGGAAGCCAAAATACTGATGAGAGCAATTTAAATGCAAGTGGGATGTTTTGGGATGACTTAAAAACAAGGTGGATTTAAAACAAAAATTAATACTCCTGAAGATCAGAGACTTAAGTTTCTAATCAGAGATCTCATCTGTTAAGCAGGTGGTTGTACAAACCATTTGAAAAGTATTAGCAAGATCAAAATACCACAGTTGTGTGTTGCAGTGTTTGGAATTTCAGTTTGCTCTGAACCTCTCTCTCTTATTTAATCTCTTTCAGTCTCTGGTTAATATTAATCTGGGATAATGGTGCAAACATTCTGGGTGTGATGCAACAAGGCATAAAAGCATGTTCATAATTTGAAGTATTTGAGTCATCCTTTTAACTGATAAGCGTATGATTAAGTGCTCTGCTGGAATGGGGCCAGAGTACATTTTACTGCTAGCTAGAATGAATTCGCTCGCACACTGTAAAACACACCTTTAAATCTGACTCTGTCCCTACGCAGGATGGCGTTGGTACCTTGTGGACTGGATTGATATTGTATTAAACACCCAGACAGCGTTCAAAACATCCTCCAGTGCCACACAGAAAAAGAGACAGGAATCATGATCTGCAAGTGAATAAGGAAAGTAGGCCAATTTCCACAGTTTGCATGAAGGGAAAATCTCCCACTGACTTAATTAGGTGCACTGCCTGACTAAAGCCTGCATGATTTGGCCAACATTTTCTATCATTCCAGTGTTATGACAGAAGTCATCAGAACAATTCCAGCTGAGAAGCAGTCATGTTCCACACTTCACTTGGAGAAAAATGGAGGATGACTGTAGAACCTGCACACAGATTGACAATAGCTAATGATCCTACATAATCCTGTTGCTGAGCTCCTGTTGAGCTCTTGGATTTAATGACCCTTGTATTTACACAATGACAGAAGATAGAAAAGGTTTCCTGTCAGGTAAACAAAATGAAGCTTTTGCTCTTAGCTCTTCTACATGTTGTATAACAAGTTCTGTTTTGACAAATTCTGTAAATATAATACTTTATTTCCAATAGAAAACCTTAATCTTGTATTCTATTTAGCATTTATTTTCTGTCATTAATATCTGATGGCAGACTTTTAGTTTCATTAGTTTCATATTTGCATATCATTCTTGTGAGACTGACACCTAATTCTGGTTTCTAGCAATCACTCCCCATAGTATTTTTTATTATTTCTCTTTTGCTCTTGGATAGCCTAGAACTTGACAATAACTCTCAAGTTCACATTACCAGACATTTTAAGATGAAAAACTCTTGGTTTTCAAGAACTTCTGTATCCGTAGTTTTCCTCCTCTTGACCAAAAAACACAGAATCATTCTCTTCTACTCGCTTTTTCTGCCACATCTTCATTTTTTTTTGTAAATTTTCCTTCTGAAATACATCTTTCTTTTCACATTCTTTTCTGGTTTTAAAAGACCTTATTAACTTCTCTTCTACAGCATAAAATAACAAAAGTGCTACAGCCAAATACATGCTCCTAGGAGATGGACTCTACTGTTTTCTTCTTTCACCTTTGTAGGCATCCTTTCCTGGGAATTAGAAAAAGGCTCCAAGCCCCCCCCAAACATGTGGAAATGATAAACATGATATCAAGGCAATCAGGCTAGTCAGTTTGGATAAAGGAGTCAGATGATGGGGCTGGTGTTTTCTTTCTTTTTCATTGTCACACACAGACTGTTTGTTGGTCCCTTTCATTTCCTGCGTGATGAAATATTGCTTGAGCTGTATTTGTAGGATCAGATAAAGAGATGTTTTAGCATATAGCAAATTAGAGAAAGAAATCTGGAACTGAACCTACAGTAGCATTTACTGCAATAATTCTTCATTATCGGTCCTCCAAGCTACTGGTTTTTCTAAATTCCCTCAATCACATGTCACCCTGCTTCCTTGCTCTCCTCTCCACAACCCCACTTGGACAGTGGTGGCTGCCTCTCCCCTTGGACAACCGGCCGAGGGTGCTCCTTCCCTTGCATTGCATCAGCTGATTGGAACTTGCTTGAAACCTCACCTTAAAAGCTTCCCTCTTTCTCATGATTAAAAGCAGAGTGCAACTCAGGATCCAGAAAATGATCCACCACCACATCAATTGTATTTTGTTGTTCCTTGAGACGTTACTGGAACTTGGCTAGATACAGTCATCCTAGGCTCAGACTTGGGTCTTTCCATTCATCCCGTAGTTTATTGCTTGTTCACCAGTTTTTCTGCCTGAGCATTATCACTGAAACATTTTTCCTTTTTTTCCCTCACACAGTTGAAACCAATACCACCTAATAAAAAAGTGGTGAAGAATGATATCTGAGATATTTGAAACCTCAAATATAGATATTTGAGAAAGACCTGTGATATAATTCCTGTGCATATTCTATCATCTCTCTTGCTGAGTATTTCTCCCTCAAATTTCTCTTCACTTTGCATTTCTTCTCCAAGGACACAAAATAAAAACAAATACTGGATTTCAATTTCATTCAGCTGTTTGGCCATAGTTACAAGTCTTTGGTAATGTAATACCAATAGCTGTTTCAGGACCCGAAATGAAATACAAGACAATGCCATTATTTTCTTGCCTTTTTTTTTTTTCCCAAACCATGCAGTGGTAGATTATCTCCTATGCCCTTTTCCCTGTTCTTCATTTGGAAGATCCAAAGGCAACAAAAACTTGTTGAAGGTCCGCTTGGCAGGAGGAAAACTTCTGTAGGAGGAAGCAGGGAGAGATCTGCTGGTAAGGCGGACTCCTTTATCTCTTCTCTTAGCCTGGGAGTGTGTTGGAGAAAAGAAAGGAAGTGACATAATTAACTTTGATAATGTCTCCAGTTGGTAGATAGTCTTGGGGGAAAATGACTGAATAGTGCTTGTTAGAGCAATATCATTCTGAGGCCAAACAGAAAAGAAGCAAGCAGTGGTGAACAATGTTTTTAGCCAAAACTTTGCTGTACCCAGTGCCAGTCAGGCATTAAAAAAAAAAAAAAATAATAAAATTGAGAGACATATTCTTTTAGTCCTGGACTGCTTCAATTTGTATGTTGCCTTTCAGTTAAAAATATTAAATGCTTCTATTGGTCTTGTTCGTGTATGTGCCCGTGCAGTGCTATTACTACAGCATGTTAAATCACACATGTGCTGTTGTGACCTACTTAATTTTGTGTATATCGAGGTCCACGAGGTCCATCTCTGAACACCTAATAATCACCCCAACTTTCCTGCCAAAATTGGACAGCCAGTTCTTGAGGACCACACACATGAAGAGCTGGTGCCGTTTGTTCCTGTTGGCTGTGAGAGTGCATGCACTCCAGCAGTGGGAAAAACAACTGAAAAGAAATCAAGATGCAAAGGCAAAGCCCGAAAACGGACATAGGGTGTTTGTGACAGCAACTTCGGCATGGGGACAGGGTGAGGGCAGGGGAACAGGGCGAGGTGGGGGGAATATTGTGGAATATTGTGCCCAGTTCTGGGCCCCTCAGTTCCAGAAGGACAGGGAACTGCTTGAGAAAGTCCAGTGCAGAGCCACAAAGATGATTAAGGGAGTGGAACATCTCTCTTATGAGGAAAGGCTGAGGGAGCTGGGTCTTTAGCTTGGAAAAGAGGAGACTGAGGGTCAGCCTTGTTAATGTTTACAAATATATAAAGGGTGAGTGTCACGAGGACGGAGCCAGGCTCTTCTCAGTGACAACCAATGGTAGGACAAGGGGCAATGGGTATAAACTGGAACACAGAACGTTCCACTTAAGTATGGGAAGAAACTTCTCAGTGAGGCGAACAGAGCACTGGAACAGGCTGCCCAGGGGGGTTGTGGAGTCTCCTTCTCTGGAGACATTCAAAACCCACCTGGACACATTCCTGTGTAACCTCACTTAGGTGTTCCTGCTCTGGCAGGGGGATTGGACTGGATGGTCTGACGAGGTCCCTTCCAATCGCTAACGTTCTGTGATTCTGTGACAGGGCGAGGCGGGTGGCGCCCGCGGCCGCCGTGTGCCAGCGCTGCCGGCAGGGGGCAGCAGCGCGGCGGCATCGCCCGCCCGTTTGTGCCCGGCCGGCCCGGCCCCGCCGCTCGCTGCCGTGTGTCCCGGGCCGCCGCGGTGCGTCCCGGGCCGCCGCCTGCCCCGGGCTCATCGCAGCCGCACGGAACACAAGGAGCTTGTGTGCAAGCGGTGAACACGGCTCCGTGTCCAGGAGCTGCGGTTCTGCGGCGGCGGCTGCTGTGATGCCCCAGTCAGGGCGGTGTCAAGGTCGGTGTCGGCGCCGCCGGGTGACACGCGGTACCTGTCCTGGAGGCGCGGCAGAGAGCATGCTTGCTTATGGAAGGCCTGCGGGGTACAGATTAAAGCAGATAGCGCCGATACTAAAGAATTATACTTCACAGAGACCTAACCTGTAAACTTTTCCTGGTTCCAGATGAGAGGAACAAAAAATCTCCATTAAAAAATATAGAGCGACTGAAGTCACCAAAAGACAGTTAATAATGACCTATAAAATGCATGCAATCTTCCAGTCAACAATAGAAAATTTATTTAAAATATTTAACAAAGAAAGGCTACTAGAGGCAAGAGTCTCTTTTACAAGAGTGTCCTGGCAAGAGGGGCGGCATAACAGTCAATTATTACAAACAAAATCCAGGTTTCTTAATTAAAATACAAAATACTGGCTCTGCTGTGTAGCCTGTAATAAGTAAGTTATGTCTTGAGAAGACTGTAATTATCCTGGCGCCTGCTAGTGCCGCCATAGTTAAGTCTGTCACCATTTCCATTATAAACCCTGTTTTTAAACAATTTATAACACAGCCATAAAAAACAATTTTAGATTGAAACTTGGCAAAGAAATTCTTAGACCAAAAAGTTATGTTTTGTTTTGTTTTTAAATACAAATAATCTGTTTGGTCATCTTTATGTTTTTTAGGAGAGCATGAAATAAGCCAGAAGTTTTATGGTTTTGAAGCTTTCTGGCCATCCTGTAGGATAAAGGTACTTTCTTTTATTGTCTCCATCAAGAGGATCCTTCATGGCTTGGAAGCAGAGGATTTAAATTATTCAAAGGTCCAGAAATACAGGAAAACAAAATTCATCATTCTTTACAGAAATAGTGAAATCCGATTAACTTCAAATTACAATGAAGAAATGAGAAGAGAGAGAAATTTGTTAACCTTGACCTTCAGAATAAATAATTGTAAACGTTTCTGCCATGAGGCTGATCTCGACTTTCCAGCTCCCTTCTCATGCCAAATGAAGACATGGCCAGAGCCAGAGGCAACAGCCTCTCAAAAGTGGACAACAAGGCTGAGTCTGAAGCTTTCCCAGCAGCTCATTGCATCTTTTTCTTCTAGCGATGCTCACAGGAGGATAAGGAAAATATCCGTTTGAATGTCATTGAAAATTCTCATTATGTTGTCCCAGTGCACATTTTATCACCAAAGGGTGATAAAGAGGAGAAAATGAGCACAGAAATATGGGCTATCTTCTCTGAAAAATTGCCATGAGAAAGTACACCTGTGTGCTCAGGCTGTGCAGAACAAAGCTGGACCTGTTGAGCATTGTTGATATAACGACTGAGTAAACGAAATAAGTTCCCCATGGATCACTCTAAGATATGAATGAACAAAATCTATTTTATTTTTATGATCAAATTCTGAGTTTCTAGAGAGGCAGATATTTTTTCTGAAGTGTAGCACTGAACAACAAATGGTAAAACCTATGAAAATATCATTGTGAATCTACTTCCCAAAGGAAAAGACCACTCTGTAGTCACAGCCTGCATCTGTAACTGTCTTATAATTTACATGGCTTAAGTAGAATTCCTCCAGGAAATACCATTTGTTCCAAATTAAAGGTCTGAATGCTAAGGAAGGAGCACTGAAGGTAGTGAAGCTGCAAAAGCAGAAATGAGGGACTGCTTATGTCTCTACCATATTGAGATTACAATGCTGTTCTGGATACAAAGGTTGCGATGTAAATCATGCTCCTCTTGCCTAAGCCTGTTTCATGGGGGACATGGATTACACTATTAAACACCATGCAGATTCTTTTGTCAGACCTCCAGCTACATAAAGGAAAGTTTAGCAGCTAAAATGATCTTTCAGCCTCAATGTACAGATTTTAGTGCAAGTAGGTGAATACCATCTCCAATATTTCATTTTTCTTGATCACTGTAACAAAGCTCTGAGGGAAACAAATGGGTTTTCTAGGCCAGCAGCATAAACTAGCTTTTCATTTTATTCCTTTGCTTTGCCAGCTTAACAAACTCTGGCTTGAACAGACTTGTAGTAAATTTTGGCAACTATTACCTGTTGTTGATTAAATAAAATTCATCAGCTGTGGCCAGTGGTAATTGTTCTGTAAGATAAAGGCATTATTTGCTAGAAAGGAGTATGGTCTAATGAGAGAAATTCAGGAAACCAGTATTTTATTTTAAAGATTTTTTTCTTGACTAGTGTTATGGACATTCCCACCACACTGCTACTGCGTGTTGACCAATTGAATAGACCACGGAGAGTTTAAATGGTTTCTGTGATGTGTTCACACACTTGCCTGTACCAGTGCATCTTGGTTGCTACCTTCTTTGGTGTTCTTATGATGATAAATTGGTGCAAACATATAGGATACAAATAATGTCCTTTCTGACTGAGCTAGTGTGGAAATAGTGCCAGCAGAAGACTATTATTTGCTAATATTACTGTACAATTCATAAAATCCCTGGTAGCATACTGCTGCTTCTTAGCTGATGCTGGCATTATCTGTTTTCCTGAAAAAGCCCTTATGGTGAAGACCTTATGGCCTTTTGCATCTGGGTTGCTGCCAATTCCTCAGCTGGCTCTGGGCTGCCTCCCTGGTGGATCCTCACACCTGAAAAAGTCCACGTGGAAAGATCAGTCAGCACACACCAAAGAGTTTAGGATGCACATAGTCTACCAATGGTGCCAAGCACATCTTTTTCTTTCGCAAACTTCCTCCAACAGCAAGGGATGACTGGTCTCTCAAGGACTGCATGATTCATGGTAGTGCTCATTTAATTGAAAGTACTGGAGCAGCAGCTCCTCTTTTACTGCTTGAGAGGCCAGCTGATCTCTTACAAAAGGGGAAACATT
This sequence comes from Nesoenas mayeri, assembly GCF_963082525.1. Taxonomy (NCBI): domain Eukaryota; kingdom Metazoa; phylum Chordata; class Aves; order Columbiformes; family Columbidae; genus Nesoenas; species Nesoenas mayeri. Next base: position 26,205,544 of record NC_137544.1, on the reverse strand, counting down.
GCTAAACAAAGGAAGTCATTTTAAAAGAAGAAAATAACATCTGTCTATAGATATGTGGAGAGGGAAAGAAGAAATGTGAAAATGGAGATGGTGGGGGGAAAGGGCTTAAAGTTTAAAAATCTGAAAAATAAAGGCCATGTGGGATCAGAGACAGCACATCCAAGTGTTAGACCAAATGTAGAGACGTAATGGGAGGAAGTATAGGAGAGAGAGAGAGAATGCATATAAAACAAAGCACAGGAAAAAGGTATAAAACCCCCAAAATTCATTTACAGAGACTGAGGGACTGCTGCATCATCCAATTGCCAGTAGAGGTGCTAAAGCCACAGCTATAGAGCTCAGTAGCGAATGCTCAAGAGAAGAATTAAATCCTACATTTAGATGGGTAGAGTATTTCACGACACGAACAATGGTGCAATGAAGCTACCTAGGAGGCATCCATTTAGGAATGAATTTCTCTACATATCTATAGTTGAAACCAGAAAGACAGGCAGCAAGAGGCAGAAGAGGTGCTCTGAAAAAGCTCTGGAGCCAGTCCAGGAACACCATGAAATTCTTGTGGCTGTGCTGCAGCCAGGGATCAGTGAGACCAGCAGGTACCAGTCTGCAACTGGGGCACAATAAAACCCTTCTACAAGCTGAGCCAAGAATAATCTTCTTAAAAAGTGCTATGCTTTGCCACTTACAAATGTTGCTCTTGTCGAAGTGTTTTGTATTTGCCTCAGTGCAGTTCCTTTTTTCCTTCTTTTATTTTTTATTTTTTGTTTTTAAAAAAACTAATGAGAGGCTTATTATAAACCAAAGGGGATTTCTAGGAGCTTGTTGGGTTTGTAAATTATGCAAATGACAGCACTCTGATGTTGGATCGTAATATTATTAATTGTATATTTTGTGGTTCATGTGTTCTGAAGAGTATATGTGAAACAAGTTTTTCTTTTTTCTTTTTTTTTTTGAGTCCTTAAACACAATAAGTTTTAAAAAAATCTTCAGGCAGATTGCAAAATGATTTTTCTCCATTTTCTTAATGTTAGAGTATATTTTAAATGCTATAGGCTATTCTGTGCTGATAGCTTTACAACACTGTGCATGTATTATGAACAGAACAAACTTCACAGATGATTATACTTAAAGCTGGAGGTCTTTCTGCAAATTTTAAACAAAGTGTTCTATTAAATGCCATCTATAAAATGCTTGATGACTTACCTCCTAGGCTGATTTGTGATTTTGCCTGAGCTTTTGAAATCCTGGATGAAAAACTCTTTTGCTACAGGAAACTGGTTGGTAACTTAATAAATAGCACTGTAATCTAAGTATTGAACACTTCCACATAGCAAGTATCATTTTGCAATGCTTTCCTCTGCCTGAAGCATAAAATGGAAGCACCCTTGCTATGTAATGCTTAACAATCCCCAGGAATACCTGTTAAAACAGATAGACATCAGGTGAAACCCCAGTGGTTATCCTTAAATTCTCCCCTGGTTGAGAAGCACAGCTGTCTTTGTGGTTCAGGACAGCTATCTTTCCATCTTGATGTGAAGTTAAATAAAGTAACAACATTGAACATATTTTCTGAACCAAAAATGGTAGTGTTTCTTCATCTGAAATGAATCCCGTCTACCAATTAGCAAACACTCTGAGATTATTCAGAATAAATGGGGTTTATGTCAACATGCCACATTTACAAATATTGTACTCAATTTATGTCTCAACTGCCAATTTCTGGTGGTAATTCTACCAATTTTTACACTGTGTTCATTACAAATGGAATTTCCTTTGCATTAGGAGACATTTCTTTCATTGATACAGAAAAATATGTTTGTGTTTCTTTCTTACATTTGCATGGTAAGAATACAACTCTCATACAACATCCAGGTCAATTAAATTAACAACAACAGCAACAAAAACCCCAAACAATGGAGTGAAAGATGTCATACATGTTTTGTTGATTGGGCATTTGGAACATATGAGTGTATGCATACTTACATGCCAAGGCTTCAATGTACACCTCATGCAGTCCATACCATTGTAAATCCAATGTGGATGCAGGTAATATACCAGGTATGCCTACCTGTGGTGTCTAAGTAACTCTTCTGTCACAAGAAGAGTCCAAACAATTTGCTTTGTTTTTGCTCGGGAATCTGTAGTTTTAACCTCTAGCAATTTTCCTGCTTTCGTGAAACTGTGTTATAAAAGTCTTTCTCTAAGTACCTTTTGCAGTAATAGCATTGCAGAGAGATAATGAGGACACAGTTTTAATGCCAAATTATCTGTTTATGCATAACATTGATCCAAATGCTAAATTTAGCTGGTCATTAAGAGGATAAGAGCCAGCAGAATAATTCAGTGTGCAAGTGCAGTTTTCAGATTTAGACTGCAAATATCGTGGAGAGGGTCTGTTTTGTCAGACAGTTACAGAGAACCACTGCTGTAGGAAATCACTCTCTATGTGATATTGAGAACAAAGAGGGATTCTGCATTCAGTAGCTGTCTGCAGATTTTATATATTTTTGAATAGTGAGCGTTGCTCATAAAAAGAATTGCACCCTCCATGATTGCAGTGACCTGCTGGGTAGCTATAAATTTTTTCACTATTGCAGTGTTATGATCCATTGGAATCTGAGATTGGTGAGAGCTGGATCCCCGGTTTCATTACGTCCCTTATGATATTTGCTCTAACATCGTTTAGGTTAGTACAAACATATTGAGCTCTGAATTCACTAATCATATACACATACTGCTTCCGATCTGGCCCTGCCAGGGGCACCTGCCCGGTGCTCTGCTGCTCTCCTGCCTCTGAGACCTGGCCCGTTTTGTTTTTTTAAAGGACTGGACAAGGGCTGTTCAGGTCATTTCTTATGTTGCTTCCAGGTTGAGTATCTGGGGAAAAAAGAAGGTCTGTCTGTGTGTAGGTTTTGTATTTCAAAACTTCAGTTTTAGATGCAAGGTAAAACTAGAATCTCTGGGGCATTTTGTTCAAACCCCTGGTTTTGATTATCGGTCAATACTTTATACTGACCTCAATTGTTATTTGGGTTTGAGTGCATCTAAAAATGGTGTGAACATGGCATTTCTCTTAAGTTTCAGTATTATGCAAACAGCTCGGAATAATTTTTTGTTGTAAAAGTTGAAACTTAGATCTAAGGTGGCTCTGAAACTGAACCCTAACCTAAACTACATCAAGACATCTGTGCAAATCTATTTTTATATATTATCAAATAAAATATCTTGACATGCTGACATTGTATGTGCTATTTTTTCTTTAGAAGTGAATTGATTGGTATTGGAAATATGAAATCGGACCCATCAGCTCTTACAGATCCCTTTCATTTCTTTATCAAAGGTTTTCATTTTTACATCTGGCTGCCTCCCATGTATGAGATATCCGTGTTAGCAATGATTGGAAAACAGGCTTATTACAAAAGGACATTGTGTTTATATTAATAAAAATTATTTTTATCTTTGTGTTCAAGTCAAGGACATTTGGTGCCTCAGCGCAGGGCAGGTTAATGTAAAATAAATCTTTAGCATTTAGGATACGTATTTGTTTGTGACTCTGTCTGAAAATAACAGGAGCTGTTTTTGTCAAACGTATGATTACTAGTTTATGTCTTTTCTTAGATACTGTCTGGAAAAATGTTTACTGCCTAAAAGAATCTTCAAACTTAGGGCATTTTTGGCGATTTAAATGGTAAAAGATTAACTGAATGTGGAACTCCAGACACTCTAATGGGATAATATAGGAAGCTTCTATTGCTGGACGTACTGATGGGCTGAGGACTTCAATCCTCTGAGCAATCAATTCTCTGGATTTTATTAATGCTTAGGGAAAAAAAGGAAATATATTGCTGGAAAAGAGAAATAAACCTTCTTGCAGAATATGTGATGGCCAAATTCAGAAAAGACGTATGTATGGTAAAGTCTCATGTATCATTGCAACTGTCTGAGCAGGACAAGTGAAAGCAAAACAAAAACAGGAAATAACCCTTTTCTTATAACAAATGAATTTTGAGGGAAAACCTCAATGAGGAGAGGAAAAGTGTTCAAATTCTTACTGCTCTTCTGCTGAGAAGAACAAGAATTTTGCTACACAGCTTAGTAATTAATTTTAATGTTAATTCAGCAGGTCTAATATGAGATAAAGCCTCTCTTGGCAGAAGCATTGTGTGCTGATTTATGAGAGAGAATCAGCTATATTTTAATGGTAGCTGGACTAGACTGTAAACGTAGACTAGGGCTCACAATATATGAGAAAAGCTCATTTGTGCTTCATATACTAGATAAATTGTTTCTGACTTCTTAGGTGTGACTATTCTTGCTGTCACGCTCCCAAGTTTACTCAAGAACTGTGTGATTTACTGAGTAGGTGCTAGTCATATGAGGGAAAACCCGACGGGATGCATTTTATGTATCTGTGCTGGTTTTTTTTGTTTTCCTTAGCGTCATGCATGAACCTTTTTTGTCCTTTTTTAATCCCCTTCATCAAAGGAAAGTCTCCTTAAGACCAAAGGCAAATTATAGGAGTGGGGAAAATGCTGACCAATAATCTGAGCAATATGAAATTTAACACTGTGATTTCATTTTAGTGAGAGGAAAACACCAGTTGCTGGCTGTCATAAAATTCTAAGCTGAACCTGAAGTTCATGGGCAGCAGCTTTAAAGTCTGTTTAATACTTCTTATTTCTTCAGTTAAGCTGTTTCTTTCCTAGTTAATAACAGGTTGTGGGATTAAATCTTAGCTTTTGATATTTACTGGGAAATTTAGTATAGCGATTCATGAGTCAAAATGTACTTTGAATAAATTATCATTGCAAATTACAGTTTATGAAAGTTGTGACTCTAACCACAATTACAGCTTTGGCTATACACAACTTGAAATCTCGCCTGCTGAATAAATTTGTTTTCAGTCAGATTGCATTCCCGACATTTTTAAAAAAGAGTGAATCAAGCCTAACTGACCAAATTTCCTACAGAGTTTATTAAAAAGGTCACCTTTGTTTGCTAAACTTACCTAAAATATAAACTTTTCTTGAATTAATGAGATGCTATTTTAGTCTGTTATGAGAGTTTCCTATTTAAGTTTACTAAACCAAAGACTCATAAGGAGACTCACAAGAGCTTCCACATTACGCCATGCTTTAGCTATCTATATATCCCAAACCTGTTAAAGCTAAAATTGATTCTGCAAGCTGTTAGGAAAGAAACAGTCGATAGCCAAAATTAGGTATATTCCTGTAAAGGAGAGGGGGGTGCGAGGCTTTAAACCTCTGTCTGGCAAGAGAAGGGTTAAGGACTTTTTTGCTATACCCGTTTCAAATTACAATGAGAAGCCTCTTCTTTCCCAGCAGGGTTGTGCTTACATTAGTCTTTAGATCTCTCTTGAAGGGAGCTGTTATATTTGTGCCTGCTAGAGTTGGAAATAACAGTTCAGAAGCTGAAAAGGGTTGAATGGATTTACAGAAGGTTTTTTTTTGCAAGTAAATTCATGGCAACACATTAATTTGATTAGTACATGCTTTAGAATTACTTTACACTCAACCGATGCAAAAGATGTTAAAGTTATCACCAGACTGCTGGACAAATATGTGTTACACCACCAAGGTACAGATCAAGAGAAATCTGTGACTCAGGATTTTATCTTGGGAAGAGCACAAGGTGTACGAAGAACTCAGAATATCGAGGGAAGATAACTCTGGGAACTACAATGTGTCAGAAGAACAGCTCTTGCTAATACAGCTCCCCACCAAAGACCTGGTTATCTAAGGTTTATATAGGAATGCCTAGGTCAGCTGACAAAATACTGGTCTTCTGCTCCATAAATGCAGAAAAAACGATAACAACAGTGGAAAATTGGAAGTCTGAATTTCAGCTTTCTTAGAAATAACTGCAACCCGACACATTCCATAATATTTAAACAGGGTGGGGGGAGAGAAATCACCAAAGATGTTACATTTAGAGATGACATTGACATGAAGAATAGGTAAATTTTGTTTTTCAGCCACTGGGAAAGCAGACCTCATAGGAACTCAGAACAAGTAGGAGAAAAGATTTTTTTTTTCCTTGTTCTTTTTTTCTTTTCAAAGATGAACCTACCTGCGCTCAAAGCTTTCGTGGGCTTGCTCTGGAATTGCTGGGTTCTGGTGGGTCAGGCACAGGGAGGTTTAGGAGACAATCATGTCCATTCAAGTTTTATTTACAGGAGGCTGCGGAACCATGAGAGAAGGGAGATTCAGAGAGAGATTCTCTCTATCCTGGGTTTACCTCACAGACCCAGACCATTTTCACCAGGAAAGCAGGCTTCTTCTGCACCCCTCTTCATGCTGGACCTGTATAATGCCATGACAAATGAAGAGGATACTGAGGAGTTGGATTATTCACTGAAGGGATCAATGACAGGGGAGAGCAGAGGGATGCGGAAAGGATACCCTGCCTCTCCGAATGGATATTCGCGGAGAATACAATTATCTCGCATGACCCCCCTGACCACACAGAATCCTCCCTTAGCCAGCCTGCACGACACCAACTTTCTGAATGATGCTGACATGGTCATGAGCTTTGTCAATCTAGGTACGTGAAAAATCTTTTCTTTCTGCTCTCTTTGACAAACTGTTAGACAGACCTCTCGGCCGGACTGTAACCTGTTCTGAAACAGCAGGATCAGGCCCAGGCTGCTCTGCCACTGGTAAAAGAAAAGTCATACTGATGGTAAAGTGGCTACGTTGTAGGTGGCCATGGAAAAGGATTTTTCTCACTGTTTATATAAAGTCAGTTTCTATAACTCCCCTCTGCCGGCTTCTGTTTTCTTTCTTTCATTGATGTAATGAAAATTCTAGCCTTAGGCCAACTAACTCCTTTTTAAAAAAAATTTCAAAAAATCAAACACTTATGCCTGTTGCTCAGTTATTTCCCTCACTGTTTTGCTTAAAGCTCAGACATGAACAAACATCAGTTGTTCATATCTTAAAGCCTAGAATATCATGAAAAGGGAAAAGTTAAGCCATTTCTGGAAAAAAAAATAATAGGTTATTTAGTTTAGTTTTGTTTGTTTGTTTGCTTGTTTCTGTTGGTAAAAGTCAGATTTTTATTATCTTGTCAGCTGGATGGCTAGATTTGAAATAATCTGTTGATGTTTCCTTGTTATTTCTATTTAATAACCACAGACTGTATTTTATTTTGCTGCCATGCTACTCAGAGTCTGCAATGGTTCTTATTTTCTGTGTCATAAATGAATTAAATAACAAGTAGAGTATTAAACACCAGAAACATGCAAGCAAAGAATGCTTTTGAAAATTATATCAATTCAGACACAAAACCTGATAAAAATAAATTATATTGGCTTCTGAGTATAATAAACATTCTTACCAGTTACATTGTGGTTGAAAAAGCAGTTACAGATTTCTTTCGTAAAAGGCAACTCAAAATCTCATTAAGAAAGCTGCAAATAATTCATGAAATGTATTTACTATTTTTATAAGTATTCAAAATGCTGCAGGACTCATAAAGTTAGCTAAAAAAAAATCCTTCTTGTTTGTTCTGAATAGCAGGAGATTTAATTGAAAACTTGAAGTTTCTCAATAAGCTGGTACAAAATCTGATGAACTCTTGCTTTCCAGGATGGTACTTTCTGTAGAAACTTTTTAAACAATGGCACATGTTCTGAAATACCTTCAGATTATCACACACATTCTGTACCTTTTATGTCTACCAGATCTTTAATCCTTGCTGCAGGATTAAAAATGTTTCCAAACACCGAAATCCTCAACAACTAGAATTTCTAGGAAAATGACACCCTAGAGTTTAGTTGTCATAATAATAATATTACTTTTCATTAACTATTTGGCAGATCAGGAGATGTTAAATTCTAAAATCTTTTTTCTTAGAAGTAATATATGTCCACAATGCTAAATACATTTGCTTGTAGCTCTTGCTCCTGATATAACAGACTAGAAGAAAAAGAAATCCTGTTTTTTGGAAAATGTGCTTATCATCCTTAAGAAAGAATTACATATTATCTGTTTATTATTTTCAAGTTACCATTGTATGCCTCAATTTACCCAGAGTGTCTGGAGTCAGCTTAGTTTAAAATGGCAAAGTTATAAAGGAAAATAGGAAATTATCTGATCTCCCAGGCAAGTCACGTCCATGATTCTGCAAAAATTTTCCTTGTGGGTCCTGAGAAATACCCTCGGTTACATATGTCACAGATCATCAGTGACCCTGAGGACTATATACACAGGACTTGGCCTTTTATTTCATGAAACTTCTTTGATTTCAAGAGGACTTCTTGCAGAGCCTGAGTATGAGTCCTTCAAGGCTCAGTGTCAGATCCGTCCTAGTCTGATCCCGCTGCTCTTCCCCAGATAAAAACCCTCTCTGGAAGGATGCAAGTTTCCTCTACATTTCCTCGATTGAGAAGTTCCTAATATTTGTCTCATTTTGTTGGGAAACCAATGTTGCCTTAAGAAAGTCCTTTGGAGAAGTTAGAGCATGTCTTTCACCTTACATTTCTAAACTCTGAAAACGGGGGGGTCAGATGCTTTATTTTTCTAGTGGTTATAATTAATAGACACAATTAACTTATTTAAAATACCAGGTTTTGTTTGGCCTCTGTAAAATTAAAATGTCTCTCAGCTCTAAGTGGAGCTAAATCCTAGTTCACTTCAAATGCCCTTCCATACACGTTGGATGTTGTGGTTTATCACACATTCCACCATGTAACGTTCACAAGAAATATTGATGACCAATATAGATTAGCTTCAACGTTTTTATTAAACAATCCTATGTTTCAGTATAATTAACATAAAAATGAAATAAATCATGGAAACAGGTAACCATTTTATATGATTTATGCAGTATAAGATCGTGACTGATGAGGGCAAGCTCTTTTAATGTACAACGGGGAAAAATATGCTGTGATAAGTGAATGCTAACACTGTACCTTAAAATCAATAAATGCTGATGCAGAACAGTAATAACTCAACTGGTTTTAGATTTAAAGCCTCAGTCAAATTGAGTCAAATTAATCTCCTCTGGAAATAGTATTCAGCATGTTCGTACTTGCACACCATTAATTACATAAGGTGTAATTATAAAGCTTTATTAATCATCATGATATTTTAAATTGAAATTCTGCTATATAGTTATAATAAATTAAGACATATATATTAAAACAAGAAATACATAGCTGAGATGTTTGCTAGGAATTATTAAGTAAAAGATTGAAATGGCCGAATAAGATTCAAAAATAAAGGAAAAAACCAGACAAGGACAAATAATTTTATATTAAAAAATAAAAATTGAAACTTATATGGTAATTTTGACAAAAATCAACCTGTCAGAGTTGCAAATACCTCACTTTCAAAAACAAATTTGAAAAATAATCACCAAGGGAACTCCAATTATAATTCTGTCAAGCAACAAGGGAGAAAAACAAGACTGGATTCACTTATCCTGAAGTTAAAATTGTAAACACCTGCTCTTTATACTGGAATTTATACCAGAATTTCCATCTCTTTCTTTCTTGAAAGATACAACAAGACAGAGACTATGCCTCATCCTATATTTTGTACAAGGCTGTGTGCATTGGCAGTTCTCCATAAATATTGATGAGCGTAACAGAAGAGTTAACTGGGGTTTGTCCAGCAGTCAAAGAATAAATCCTCCACTAAATACACCGGGGTTTTCAGAGATCTGATTATATCACCTACAAGTTCAGGACTTTGTTTTTCTCACCAGGTGTTTTTTTTATCCCGTTGTTATATTTTGTTACATTGTTGCAAAGCCCTGACTGTTTAGAGTTCTGGCATCTTCTTTTTGGCTGATCTCCCAAAATGACATATATAGGATACCCTGTTCCTCAGAGTACAGGCAAATAATGCTCATGTTGTCCTGTTCACTTTCCTGCTCACTCAGAATTTAGTTAGAGAAAGACTTTGTTAAGATATATGTTAGTGTTCCCACTCTTCACCTCTCACCATAAAAGGGGGATTGAATAAAAAAATATGTAGATGAGTGTGTCTTGGAGAAACAGCAGCACTTTTATAAACTACATTGAAGTATTCCAAGGACTGAATTTTCCATTAGCATCAAAGTGATCATTAAATCCACTGTACTTAAGTGTTCCTCCTCATGCAATTTGAATGGTCTGTATTTTCATTTGTTTACAACACATCTGTAAATTTTTCTCTAAACTGATTGCTGCATTTGCTAAGCAACTGTTTTCTTTCTCCATATTTTCCTATGAACTGATATGAACTCTCTTTATGATGAAGGATAAATATATACAAGTTTTGTGGGTTTTTTGTTATGTTTTCCTGCTTAGCATATAAAACTAATTTTAAAACTCAAATGTGAAGATCACTGTAAAATATGTGACCGTGACCTATGCAGGCTGATTTAAAGGAGACAATATTATAGAGATTTTTCAAGTAACCGATGTGCCCCAGAAAGACCCCTTTTCTTCTTCACACACAATGTGATTCCACAATCTTAATTTCAATAATCCCCAAACAACACGTGCTGTGATCCGTTGTTAAATCCGACACCGAAATAAAAATAAATTTTGCCTGTTTGTGGCACAGAAGACTGTTCATGTTCCTCCAGCTTCTCTACCCCAAGCTTGTACACTGTCTTGAAGATTATATTCTCCTTTAAAACCTGAATCACTAAGCAAATATGTAAATTCACAAGATTTACAGGCCATTGTGTTCATCAGAGAATGCTAACATGGGAGAGAACAGTTTTTACACATCTGCTTTGAGAAACCTACAGTACATCAATCCACACCAAATACCTGTACAAATATATTTTTGTTACACACAAAAAAGAAAGGATTCCTAACTGCAATCAGACCTTAAGTGTATATAGTAGCCAGTTTCTTAAATTAAACTAATTCAGTTTCTACAACCTTCCACTCACAGCTAACATATCATCAGCAAGGGATATGGAGTGCTAAGCTATAAAATGCCAGGAGCTGTGGAAGGGGAGCTGGGTTTGAAGGATGCATGCAAAAAGGCCTCAGGGTCATTAACTTCTCTCCTCAAAGCTTAGGAATGTGCATTTCTTTTTTCTTTCTTTCTTTCTTTCTTTCTTTCTTTCTTTCTTTCTTTCTTTCTTTCTTTCTTTCTTTCTCTCTCTCTCTCTCTCTCTCTCTTTCTCTCTTTCTCTCTCTTTCTCTCTCTTTCTCTCTCTCTTTCTCTCTCTCTCTCTTTCTCTCTTTCTCTCTCTCTTTCTCTTTCTTTCTCTCTTTCTTTCTCTCTCTCTCTCTCTTTCTCTCTTTCTCTCTCTCTCTCTCTCTTTCTCTCTTTCTCTCTTTCTTTCTCTCTTTTTCTTTTGCACTGAATCTCAGATGTTGCTGCCTTAATTTTAACCTTACATGAATTTCCTTGGCTGTGGTACAGTTTTAGTCTGTAAAGTGCAGGCTTCTAATGAAAATATTGACACAGCCTTAACTGAAGTGGCGGAAATAGTGCTATTATCTTGCCTTGGACAGAGGGATGCTATTACAGAGATAAAACTTGTTAAATAACAAATAGAACCCATGTCTTTATTTGTGGAGTTGAATCGATACTCAGAAAAAATGAGAAAACAATTGTGAAGTTTTTTTGAATGGCAACCCAAAGTCAATAAGATGGTATTTTAAACGATTTTATGTAAAATTTAAAACAAATTAGGTCAAGCGGGTTCTTATTTAATATTCACCCAAAGCAGACCTCACTGGCACACTTAAATCCTAAGATTTTTTCCCTTAATAAAATTTTAGTCACCCAGTCAGCAAACTGAAGCAATTTCTTGTGACCTAGGTATGCAATCAAGCATCAGAACTAAATATTAAGATGAATTTTCTATGGTAAAATTAAATATGAAGACATATTTTCACAAAATATATTTATTTATTTCTAAAACAAAAGAACTTTACCCACGGGATGACATTCCCTAAAAATTTTCACTCCATGTTTACAGTTCATAAGGCAGTTTTAACCAATTTTTGGTGCAATGACGGAGGAGGTTGTTAGGGATTGTTTGTGATTTTGAGCAAGAAATATTCTCCCTATTCCTTTTCAGAATTACATTTGTTGTTTTATGTTGAAATAAGTTATATTTGCTTTGAAATTGCTCATGTTACCCGAACCTTATGAACTGTATAGCTCTACCTTAAAATAGGTTTGTGTGTGATCCATAAATATCATCTAACAAAATAATGTTTTTATAACTGTCAATTAATTTTTTTGCCAAAGTTAACACTTTAAATCCAAGTAAATTATTGTATCTACCCAGCCAAAAAAATGTCAAGCTCTCCATTAACTGGGGTATAAAACTGTCTGACTTTCCCTGCCGACAGAAATTGCAGATAACTGAAGAGAAACTGATTTAGCAGATGGTTAGACGTGCATGGTGAAAAGCTATATATATGTATGGATATATAAAAATATATATTATTATTAATATTTTTCCCATTGGGAAGAGTGGCTGACCCAGTTCCGCTTCTTCTTTAGAAAGTGTTCCTTTCCAGACTAAACACAGACTTGGGTGGGGTTGTGGGGATTGTATGTATTGTACAGTACATATTTTCCCAGGAAAAAACAATCTTGGAGTGACTGTGGCTAGCCATGAAAGAGAAGGAGGGAGGCTTCTGGAGATGCCTCTGTGTGGAGGGTGTTAGAGGAGGAATCTGCCTGCCATGGAGTGGATGGAGAGCCTCTTGCTTCTCTTCCTAAACCCCGGGTTCCCACATTGCTTAGATAACAGGACAACTTTGCCACATACGTGATCTCCTGCACTTCTTGCTCCTGTTATTATTTTCTCTGAAAGTTAAATTATGCAAAGAATTTTACCATGGCTACCTGCCTGCTTATTGCCTGAGTTATGGAAGTAATTACCACATGGGCAGTTCCTTTTTCTTCTCTTTTTAGCCACGGTGGTTCCTTTCAGCTTGCTTTCATAGGCCCACAAACTAATGGAGTTTCGCAGAAAATTGATTGATTACAGTCTGATCATTCTAGGTGTCGTCTGGTGTTTCCACATAGCTGAGAATGAACAGTTTATGAAGTACCAATTGCAACCTCCAGCTAAAGAAAGGCTCCCCAAGAAAAGCTCCCCAGGGCTTCAGGAGAGCTCTGGCTGTTACCAGACTTTATAATTATTTCCCACACTTTTCCCCATCCTCTCCTACTTGTCCTTTCCCTTGTCTCTAACCCCCACCGTCTAGGCAGGGTCACTGAACTTTAATTTTATGTCAGTGGCATTTGGCTGCAGAAGGGATTAAAGGCCAAGAAACGGCGAGACTAGGCGACAGCGCAGGAGGTGGAGAGGGAAGGAATGAGAAGACGCATGAGAGAAAAATGGCAAAGCACAGGGCAAGCTTTGCAGGGAGGACAGCCCTCCTCTTCTCAATAGGCAGCGGCCAGTCTGTGGGGCTGGACACAGACCTGGTGGGCGTGGGAAAGGTTTACAACAGAGAAACAGCCTCTGCAGGAACAGGTATTACTGGCAGAGTTAGTCCAGCTCCTCTGTGCCTCACATGAAACACGGTGTTGTAGCACTGAAAGCATTTCTCGCACCAGCAGAGTTATAAAAGTGGAGGGAACTTCATCATGGTGGGGAGATGAAGGTGCATGCAGACAGAGAAAGGGCAAAGAACGTGGTAAGAATAATGTGCAAATGAAAGAAAAAATGAATCCAGGTAAAGGTTTCCTCTCCTAGTAAGCCTTGCAGGTGAAGGGAACAGTTTTCTTCTCAGTTCCTCATGATAGAGCAAATACCTCAACCTCCCCAGGCACTTGACTCCCTGAGCAAAGCTTTTCGTCCTTGCAAAATAAAATGCAGCTCCCCTCACCCTTCGATATGTGTGTGCAGGGTGTACACAGACAGGCAACTAACATTTGCAGCCATAAATAACATAGGAGCTAACTTTTAAAAACCGCAGGTTAAAGGATGAGGACTGCCATGACGCACACAGAGAGGTTGAGATCAGAGCAGCAGCTAAAAGGGGTTGGGAGAAACAATGAATCCCCTTGTTCTGAGTCATATTTATGAGTGCTCCATTGCACCTAAAGTTCATATTTTATTGGCTAGGCCATGGGGTTTCCCCGTTTGCTCATCTCTTAAAATAACACCCCTGGTTAAAATTTCCTATAAAACATAAAAATGCTACAGCAGGCAGAACTTGTCAACCCTGACAACTACATTATTTAAGTTTGTGGGTGAGGTACACCAAGCAGGAGCTGGTTTGTGTTTGTAGTGACTTATGAATTTGTTTCTATACAAAAACAAGTAGAAAAGGAGAGGTTTTACATCTCAGCTCCTCATTCAGAAACTTCACACTCCTATTGAATGATGCTCTAAACGTTGACATAGAATGTTTAGTTTTCAACTCTTTTTGAGCAACTGCTCTGGTGCAATAGTTTGAGAACTTGGATTTATCAACTGGTATTATACAACTCAATGGCATGTGTGGTACCTTGCCAGAATGTGGCTATACTTTTTTTCCCACTGTAATTCAGAGCAAACTGAGACATTAATTATTAATGAAGCAGAGACTAGAAAACTAATCAGGACAGCTAGTGCTGATACATCATATCTATCCATAGCTGAGAACCAGTGGATTTGCAGAAGCAAAATTCCACTTTACTCTCTTTTTGGAGGAGAATCAGGAAGAAGTAGGAATTTGAATAGCTGAAATTTCTGTTAGGTTTATCTTTACCTGACTTAGCAATATTAGCCATTCAGACCCCACGAGAACGTAAGGGTCTTTTTCAGCCTCAGTGATTATGTGATTTTATCTTTTTGTATGCTATATCTATTGAATGAAATTATTTTCTTTCTAATTGTCATCTATTTGACCATAGTCCAAAAAATGAAGTTATATTCATACTTTCTGGAAAAGCTGTACCCATAATCCAGATAAATTGTCATAAATTAGTAACAGTTTGTCTAGATGTATCTATTTAAAATATCCCTTTTTTAAAAGTGAGGGCGAAATATAGGTGGGTTATTCAACTATAAGATACTGCAAAATAATTTCAAAAAGATACCATCTTGGACTTTTATGATGTAAATGGCATCAGTTTTGGAGGTTGTTCTGTGCTGTTAAACCTAGACTATGGAAGAGGAAAAAGCAGGGACACTGAATGATTAATGAGTCTGATTTTGGAGCGGTGGACAAATGGAACCTGATGGCACCTTGTGCCTGGAGCCATAAGATTCTTGTGGTATGATCTGCAAAAACATTAGCTGAGAAATTAAAAGTGTGGGCGAAGTATGGATGATAAAACCATGGGAGCAAGAGCAAGCCTAGCACACAACCCCATGACAGCTGTAGTCTTTGTGGTGATTTATGATGGCTGAAATCCAGCAGGAGCATAGTTTAGGGAAGCTTGTTCCCAAGGTTACCTCAGCTGGGGTATCTGTCAATAACTACAAGTCATAACTTGCTCGTGATCCCAAAGGTTAATCTGCTGCTCATGACCAGGTTACCTTGCTGCCTTGTGCACGAAATATGTGCAAATGTTTTGCAGCAAATATGTCATGGCCCTAGCCTTGTCTAAACGTGACAGTCAGAAAGTGAAATGTCTGAGCGACCAAAAAGGAAAAACCTGAAGAGCCTCAGACAGAGAATGAAAACAGTGTGGTCCTGTTTTCCAGTCCATAAAATGCAGATGAGGAACTACTTCTGTGTTCGTCTTCACTTCTGTGTGCTCTCACTATTTCACCTTGCAGAGTACTAGAATAGTTTTCTTCATGTGAAGCCTCTTTTTACTCTGCCTACATGCTCTGTAAAATACCACACTACTGAGAGCCTCAAACACCTTGTTTTTCCTCCTGATGACCTCAAGCATTATTTTAGAAAGGGCCAAAAAAAAAAGCCCTTCTATAAGGGCAACAAGCCTATTTACAGTTCTTAAAACAGACTATTTTACAAAATAACGAAAAAGAAAAAAGAAACACCAGAATTAAAGTGCCAAAACTGAGATTTGAGATCTGATGCCATGGAGAGACTGTGTGACTAGTTTAGCTCTTGTTCTCAGAATACAGACTTGTGCCTCTTTGAGGCATGTGTACACGCATATCAGTCTGTGTGCATGGCTTTGTGTATGTTACATAGAAAGCATGTAAATCTCTTCAGTTTTAGTCATTGGGATTTTTTCCCCCTTAAATCATAATATTCTTTCCCATCAATACTATGTAGCTTTAGCAGCCCTGACCTTTCAAGCTGCCTGTTTGGGCCAGTGTTTATCAGATGACCGTTTGACCTCCTTGTTAATTGTACTTAATTACATCCTGTTGTAACATTTTGCAATAAGGAGGAGAGTTTATGGATCTGCTCCAAAGAGCTGAAGACTAAAACGGCAGCAGAATTCAGTGGCATGAGGTGCTGAGTAATCTTGTAGATACGTCAATAAGAGCTGTGCCTTGTCCAGTTGATTGCAAAATTGGATCCCAAGACTGTTCCTTTTCCATTCAGGATCCTTGGTACTTCTGGGAATAAAATCACACAATTTTCTTTTTTCTGAGAAGGGCTTCTCCTCTCTGACTCTCATCTTGGAGCTTTCTCTAAAGAGATCAAGGAAGGAGTGAGAGGTGCATCAACAGCTCTTCAAGGGCCAAAGTTCACATATGATGAGATAAAAGAGATGAGCCATAAGTGATCTGTTTGTGGTTTTCCAGCGCTTCAGAGTTTCTCATACTTCCCCACAACTGGAAGTTCCCATAAGCTTACTGCAAGTTGTATAATATTTGGTATGAGATGTTCTGTGAGTTGGTGATTTATGGGCACATCTAAGGTTTCCTTCAAGAGCAGCAATTATCTCCTGTAGTTGCAGAAAAACAAAAATGAAAAAAACCAACATCCAGAAACAGATGCACTTCTTGAAAATGGGCACCCTAAAGACTCAGAAAGCAACTTCAGACATATATATCCACACATATGAATACACATACACACATATCCTTGGCCGATGTAAATAATTCAGCTATATTAGTAAACAGTTAAAATCTAGCTCTAGGACTAAGAATCACAGGGCAAAAGACCATAGGTTAAATTTTACTTTATTAAAACACTTAGACTTATTGGAGAAAAAATGTACCATGAAAAATTAATTGACTGTGGTAGTGACCTACACATATTTGTAGGATTATTGTAAATGGTTGATCATCAAGCATGAGTCATATTCTACATAAAAAAGACAACTTATTGGTTCTGTGCTGTGAGACTCTAGGCTGACACAGTACTGCCAGTGATGATTACTGCGAAGTGAACAGTGTTCCTGTGAAAGTTAAAATTCTGTATTAAGTCTTTCAGGTCGCCAAGGTTAAACCTACAGTTCAGCTACATACAATTGCATTTGCATAGTTAAATATTTTTACATGTTTATTTAAGTTACAAGCTTATATGATTAAAAATAAAACATAGAATTTGCTGAATATTACAAAGGTAATTAAGCGTTTATAATGTTTAAATCCTCTTCAGTATTAACCAATAGTAAGTATAACTAAAATTATCCAACTAAATAGGATGGCTTTCAGGGAAGGATGCAGTGAGTTTTTTTCAGAACATTAGAGGTATATGTGAAGTGACATGATATACTATTGTTTATCAAAGTAGTTTAAAATTAGGTATAATTTCAGAATAAAGTTATTTTTTTTATTTGATTTCTTGGTGTGCTTCTTTAGTACAGTCTTCCAATGTCTCTTGAGACCACCTGGCTCTTCAACAAGTAATATTTTATTTTCATCATTTTCTAGGCTGTTGAATTGGTAGTCATGTTTAGCAAGGCTATATATCTTAATGAGACCACATTTACAAGGAGATGAATTTTTTTTAATATATAAAATTTTTAATTTAAGTAAAAGTATTTAAAATGTATTTAATAAAATGTATTCCCATCTGTATTTATATGTATGTATATATATATTACTGTATGTATATGGTAATGGAAAACCCTAAGTTTATGCTATGGAGTGAATACTAAGTATATCAAGTTCATGTTGCAATCCCTGTGGCATAATGGAGGGACTAATATCATTAATATTAACAATGCATTTCTCCCATTTTAGTTTCCCAGCAGTTGTGTTTTGCTTTCTCTATACATGTACATATTCGTTTGAAATTGAAAAATACAAAGGATGTACTTACTAGCATGTGTGTGTATGGGAGAGACTTAATGTAAAAGGGGTTCACACTGAACTTGAATTAATGAAACAGGCACAGGCATGGACTTAAAACTTGGCTCAATAGGCACAGTTTCTGAATAAGTTATGACCTGTTCATCCTGTGTTTACATTGCCATCTGCTGCTGTAAGGGAGTGAAGCTTCTTTTATTAACATTATATCAGCTTGGGTCAATGAGATTTGCCATGGACTCCATTAAACCATGCTGCTTCGGCTTGTCTGCAGGCAGGGAGCGTGCTCTCACCAAAATGGGAATGAAAACAAGCCCCCAAAAGAAGAGACTGTGATGCTTTCTATTTTGGGGATGGGCAACAGATGTTTCTATATTACTTGAAAAAGAAAAAACAGGCCTATCACCAAAGATTAGGGCAGTAGTTGCTTCTAAACCTAGTAGAAACAAAGGTTTAGTTCAAACATCTGCAAAGGCAAAGGTTGATTAGATGCTGTAAAATGCATGCCAAATATTCTTAATAGTGTTGTTCCAAAAAGATTGAATTTGAAATAAAAGCACTATGTTAGTAGTAAGGTCCCATCTCATTCTTACCCTCTGCTCAGAAAGACACACATTTTGTCTGAGGCACATCAGCTCAACTATTACGGGCAGAGATAAGTCACTATTATAACATATAATACGAGCTTCAGGAGATCATCTTTGCTGTTCCAGAGATGTGTTACACCCACAGATGCCTTTAAAATCAACCTGAATATTGTGTTCGTAACTTGACGAGGAATATGAGAAATGGTGTCCCAGGTGGAATAACAATGAAAATGCAGGAATGATACAAGCATGTCCATGGTCCTGGGCACCCAGCTCTAGGTGGCCCTACTTGAGCAGGAGGGTAGGACTAGATGACCTCCTGAGGTCTCTCAGCCATGATGTGACTCTGGGATTCTGTGGTTACAGAGAAGAGGGATCTTGCTCTCATAATTTACATCAGTCCTGGAGTGATGATCTTGCTCAGGCAATTGCTGGATATACAGTTCTGTGTGCTCAAAGTATCATGCTTTTTCTTCCTGCTTTGAAAATGATTTTCTTTGTTCTTATATCATTTTGGGACATCTGTGTCTCTCTCCGCAAGTCTGCCCTAAGTAACCTACTGTGAGGGATCACCACCTATTATCACACTACCTGGAGCTAATCTGAGCTCTTTCATAGCATAAATACTTTTTGTGAAGATTGCTTTTCCTTTCCTCTGCTAGTGCATGTGTAATGTTGGATGGCCAACCCAGAGATCTTTTAATTCACTAACAGTCAGTGAGTTTCTGTCCTGAAAGAAGGTCGAAATGTTCATTAGCTTTAGTAAGATTTCTATTTCTTTCATGAAAAAAATAGTCCAGGTGTTTTTTCCTTCTTGTTGAGGAGACTTATTCCACAAGGTGGGTTATATGTGGGTGAAATAATCTCACTTTGTGTTGAATAAATCATGATCAGATTAGAGTACCAGAGCTACAGAGGGTGCAATTTGAATCAGTGTAACAAGCTGTTAAAATCACAGCCAGCTCCCAAACTGGCTGTTAAAACCTGCTGCCTTAAAGTACCACTCCTCACCTCTGTTGCCCAGTCTCATGGCTGCTCTTCCTCCTCATTCTCTTCCTGTTTGCCCCCGGCTGTAATGAATGGGAGGGCCCGTCCCTGGTGTGCTTCTCCCCCGTAACTCTGTTTCCCAGCTCCACTGCTTCAGGTTTCCTAGGAGGATCCTTGGTTTTGGCCAACAGCAAGCATGCACAGGGCAAAACTTCAAAATGAGGGCTAACAATTTACATAAGATGAAATGCCAGTCTCTTTAAATTTTTAATTTTTAAGGCGATGACTCAGTACAGTGTTTAGCCCCATATGCACCTGTGCACAGAAAGTATAAATCTGAGGAGCTCTGAATTCATTTGAGACATACTGACATACTGGCTAAGCACATGGCCTGTGATCAGCTATTTTTTGCAAATGCATTTAATAACCTGTCTGTAATATAGCCTATTGTATTTGGGCTGTATCAAAAAAAGCATGATCAGCAGGTCGAGGGAGGTGATTCTGCTCCTCTACTCCTCCCTCATGAGACCCCACCTGGAGTACTGTGTTCCGCTCTGGGGCCTTGAACATAAGAAGGACATGGACCTGTTGGAGTAGGTCCAGAGAAGGGCCACAAAGATGCTCAGAAGGCTGGAGCACCTCTCCTATGGAGACAGGCTGAGAGAGTTTGGGCTACTCAGCCTGGAGAAGAGAAGGCTCTGGGGAGACCTTAAAGCAGACTTCTAGTACCTGAATGGGGACTACAAGAAAACTGGAGACGGACGTTTTACAAGGACGTGTAGTGATAGGACAATGGTAGTCAATGGTGCGGAGTCTAGTTGGAGGCCAGTATCTAGTGGAGTGCCTCAGGGGTCAGTACTGGGACCAGTATTATTCAATATATTCATTAACAATTTAGATGAGGGAATAGAGTGCACTATCAGCAAGTTTGCTGATGACACTAAGCTGGGAGGAGTGGCTGACACGCCAGAAGGCTGTGCTGCCATCCAGTGGGACCTGGACAGGCTGGAGAGTTGGGCGGGGAATAACCTAATGAAATTTAACAAGGGAAAGTGTAGAGTCCTGCATCTGGGCAGGAACAACCCCAGGTTCCAGTACAGGTTGGGAAATTACATATTAGAAAGCAGTGCAGGGGAAAGGGACCTGGGGGTCCTGGTGGACAACAGGATGACCATGAGCCAGCACTGTGCTCTTGTGGCCAGGAAGGCCAATGGCATCCTGGGGTGTATTAGAAGGGGGGTGGTTAGTAGATCAAGAGAGGTCCTCCTTCCCCTCTACTCTGCCCTGGTGAGACCACATCTGGAATATTGTGTCCAGTTCTGGGCCCCTCAGTTCAAGAAGGACAGGGAACTGCTGGAGAGGGTCCAGCATAGGGCAACAAAGATGATTAAGGGAGTGGAGCACCTCCCTTATGAGGAAAGGCTGAGGGAGCTGGGTCTCTTCAGTTTGGAGGAGACTGAGGGGTGACCTTATTAATGTTTATAAATATATAAAGAGTGAGTGCCATGAGGATGGAGCCAGGCTCTTCTCGTTGGCAAACAATGATAGGACAAGGGGTAATGGGATCAAACTGGAACACAAGAGGTTCCACTTCAATTTGAGAAAAAACTTCTTCTCAGTAAGGGTGACAGAGCACTGGAACAGGCTGCCCAGGGGGGTTGTGGAGTCTCCTTCTCTGGAGACATTCAAGACCCACTTGGACATGTTCCTGTGCGACCTCACCTAGGCGTTCCTGCTCCAGCAGGGGCATTGGACTAGATGATCTTTTGAGGTCCCTTCCAATCCCAAACATACTGTGATACTGTGATACTGTGACAAGGGGTAATGGCTCTAAACCGAAAGAGGGTATATTTTGATTAGATATAAGGATATATTCTTCACCATGAGGGTGGTGAGGCACTGGAACAGGAAGTGTTCAAGGCCAGGCTGGATGAGGCTTTGAGCAACCTGGTCTAGTGAAAGGTGTCCCTGCCCATGGCAGGGGGGTTGGAAGTAAATGATCTTTAGTGTTCCTTCCAATCCAAACCATTCTATGATTCTATAATGCAAAAAATAATTGTTGATTTGTAATATGTAATAACGCATTTTTCTACTCTCTAAATGAGATGTCCTTGAGGGTTTCTTCTCTCGTTGTTACAGCTGGACTGTTTTTTATGGAGTGTTTGGTCAGTGTTAATGAGTATGGGTAATATTAAAATACTCAGATGTGGGCACATGCTAAGAGGAAGATTTTCATATCCAGTTCAGCATGCAAACACAACTTCCATAGAAGCTTTTCTGACAAATTCCACAGTGGAAAACAGATGGAGTTTATTAGAAGACATGTGCAAATGCTAAATGGTGGAGTGACTCGCCACCTCTGGGTGGAAGTGAGCAGAGGGTTAACATGAGCAGGAACTAAAGAGATGTGGGTAGATAGAATGGATTTTTATGTTTAGCTTTTACTCCCCTGCCAGTTGCCCTATGATGATATACGCCCTTTCACCCTTCTCAGAAGTTATGTTCCATCTGTATACTTTTACAGTGTCAAAACAGTTATAACTTACACCTATTTTCTGACCATTGCATCCCAGAGGTATAACTTTTGTTCCTATTCAGTTGCAGCTGAACCCAAGAGGGATTTTTTTTCTGTCATTTGTTAACCTTGAGGTTGTGTTGATCTGACATCCTGACTTTCACACGCAGTCAGAAACCTGGGAATAATTGTTAGTTTTCTTTGTGATGATCTGTGGTTAGAGAAAACCAAAATTAAATATGAGAAAAAAATGGAAGTCTATTGGCAGATGGTATAAAAATGTACTGACTTTGCCAAAGCTCAGCCAAAATAGATACCTTTGAAAATGCAGACAGAATTAACAATGTCAGGCATGGTGGTGTAAGGATGAGGTAACTTATCTATGCATTAGCTCAGAACTTCCTAATACTTTTATCTTTTCTCTAATCTGTTCTCTTTTATCCAGTAAAGTTTTGTTTATCCCTGATGAAACCAAACACAACCAGAAATCTATTTTTAACATAACTATTTGGGAATAGAGTGCCTTTGTAATACAGTATGACTTAAAACAATGAAGAAATCACACGGTCCTTACTTATTACCTTCAAAATAGCAAACTGCATTGCCTCCCCCGAGGGCTTTGTTTGTGATGTCTCCATCTTTTGGCACACATTACTACTGACAGCACAAAACAGGTCCAAATGCAATCTGTTACTGTTAATCCTAGAAGCTGTGTCCAGCTGGACTTTCAACTTTAAAATTTATAGAAGAAGATTCAGCTGAGATTTATTCTACCATTGTTAGTAGAATTAAAAAGCATATATATGCAGTGTATCTACAACTGAACAACTAGAGTGAAAGCTTTGCATTTGGGAAATTGAAGGGTACAATGCAGTATACTGTAGAAACCAGGAGAAAAATTAGATTTTGAGGAATCACTTTGAAAACTATATTTTATATTAAGATTGTCATAACAGCCAGACTTAGATTTTTATAATTCTGTTCACTTCCAAAACTCAAACTCTTTATTTTTGTTACTTATTCTTACTCTTGTGCTGGCCAAGATCAAACTAGCATGAGAAAAGCAGGGTGTTGCTTCTCCACTTATTCTGAAAGCCTTCCAGCATTTCATTAGTATTAGAGCAGCTGCAGTGTAACACTTGTTTTGACTTGTTGAACAAGTGAATTTGACTTGGAAGATATAGAGAAAAGTAAATTGAATGAATAACACATGTTTACCAATGAGACTTTCCACAAAACATTGGCTATTGAATGAGATAGCCGATTTTGTCCCATGTTTCAGTGGGAAGCAACAGGAAGGCATCCTGGGTAATCACGATGTCCAGAGCACCTGGGAGACCAGGCATGAGAGAGCTGAGCTCACTTATGCCTCTTTGGTTGAGATATTTCTTTAGATCTGTGCTTACAAAAGTTGCTGGTAGGAACTGTTACATGATTCCTGGGAATTCCTTCCTGCTGAGGGTGAATGCTGAAAGCTTTTCTCTACTAACTGAGGTCTAATTCTTAAAATATTTCATGAAAAGTATTTATTGTTTAATGTATTCATTTATATTCTACCACGCTTTTGTAACTTTTGTTATTTTCCTAGTTGCTGCCTATCAGTTGAATACATTGCCGGTACATTTTGAGGGGATCAGAAAGTAGAAATCACATAATTTTAAAGTCCACCTTAGTAATAATTTGGTGTTTCAAACTACTTTGACTTTTTCAAACGTATGTATTTTTAATTGGTAAGAATCTATCAGATCCTATTGAGTACAACAACAAAATCAAGAACTTGAAATTTTAGTAATACAACCGTTCTTTCCTGGTCATTCTCAAAAGATATAATACTAAATGCTTGGGTAAGATATATGAATATTATAACTTATTTTTTTTATGAAGTATGGGACATTGAAACACATTTCTTCTATGAAGGTTAAAGAAAGAAAACTAATATGTACTTGAAAAAAGTTCAGGCAATATATTATTATTTTTTAAAATTATGGTTTTCTTTTTTATTCCTACTCTATGTTCTGTTGCAGTTACTGAAGGTGTTTAATTGACTTTACTTTGACTGGAAATACTTTGCAGTTCATACAGTTCAGTAATTCTGTGCAATTAGGGAAGGAGTATTCTACCTTTAAAAGTCTGGATTCAACAAACAATAGACAATTTTTCATTTCTAGAAAGTGCCACTGACTGCACAGTATATCATCAAACATTTTCAAACTGTCTCTAATTTAGTTAAACAAAATAGCCGCATTTTGCTCTTTGATGTCAGTAACACACTGAAAATAAATGGTTTAGTGAAATAACTAAATTTACAGCACTGTAACTTGCTTCAGAATATGGCCTATCAAGATTTCTGCTTTGTGTTTTAATAAGAAGGTATATTTTATGTAAAAGCAATTTACATCATTCTTTCAAAACCACATCTGTAAACCTATAATTACTTTAAATACAACCAGTCTAATAATAATAAATACAGAGAAACTCAAATATACAGTACTGCAATAAAGCAGTTCTTAAGAAACAGAACTGTTGCCATGAAAAAAATAGTAAAGTTTCTGCACATGTGCCCTCTCTAATTAAGCAAAATTCTCACTGATTATGGAAATAGCTTTGCCTCAGTTGGAAAGGGATCAGAATTTGGATTAAGATTCTGACAATGAGTTTTGTGTCTGAGATAGGATATGTGTGGAATGTAATTTTGGGAACACCTATTTTCAAACCCTGCTGACATTTTTGGCTTAAGGGATCCTTATACGTCTGCTCTTTGGCTTTGAGTATGGGCTGATCCATTTTAACCAGGGATGAGAAGGTAAATTCTAAACATCCCCAAGACACATAAACAGACATGACTGAAACCTGTGTAATGTATTTTCCCACCTCAGCCTGGAGAAGGAGATGAAGAGGGAAATGAAGGGTTATTAAGACTAAATCACCCACTTTCCCTTACTACTGGCTACAGAACAGTTAGGGAGGCACCAGCCCTCCCTCGTTGTGCTAATGAAAATGGGTAAAATGAAATGCAGAAGACTTGGTACTAAAGGGAGAACAAGATAGTGGACATATAACTCGGAAGCTTTGTAGTTAAAACACTCAGCTGAATGATTATCTAGTAAATGCCCAATCTCAAATTAATTAAAAAAATCAGATGTGGGAACAAAAGCTCATTCTCATTTTGACTCCCAACTCCTGCACTTCTGTGCAGGGGCCCAGGATGTCCCACTGTTAATCAGCACCTGGCAGTTAGGATACAGTCAGCAGCAGCAGCAGCTGATAGGGATGGAAATGTCCTTTGGCTGAGCAAGAGCTATCTCTCAGTCTTATTCTCTGAAATGTAGATAAACTCCTCTGTTCTTCTTACTGGCTGGTGCAAGACATTTGACCCTTAACAAACAGAAGTGTCTCTCCACTGGGTGTATCAGGCAGCCATCTCTTCTGCCTGAAACAATCCTTTAAGGACAGGTGACTATTTTTATCAATGTGTAACTCAAAATAGATTTCATGAATCCAGATCAGGATTCTTACCATTCTATAAAACAGATAAAACCTGTTAAAGAAGTAGTGCTTAGACAAGTATTTACATTGTATGCTTTTTATTTTTTTTTAATATAAATTTGGGAAAATATTTTTTGACACAGAAGTACCTTAAAAATCCACTTGATTTGAAATGTTTTTTAGAAGACTGTTATCATCATTCAAGGGCCAATGGGCAGAATGAAAAGGCTGCCATGTACTTCAACAAATGATGAATTAGATTTTTTATTTTTAAGACTTCCAGAGTAAAAAAGTGTAAGATATACTTGCTGAGATAAACTTAAATTTTAAAATTGATGTTCATTTTCTACATTGTAAAAGCCCAAAGTTACAAAGCTTTAAAGAATATTTTTAAAATTTTTTATCTGGTCTCCTCAGCTGAGAATGATGTTGTGAGGAATGTGCTTCTTAATTGTTCTCTGATGCACTTAAAATATTTACCTAGCACAGCTGGTTTGTTTGTTGGTTGTTTTTTTTAATCCTTCATGCTGCTCTAGGATCACATCTTTTCTCCTATCCACATGCCATACAAAGCATTTGTTGCCTTATTTAGTAAAAAGTAAGTCACTTTGAATAGTCTAATCACGGAAGAGAGAATATGGTTCTAGATTTTGAATGCTGGAGAGAGGAGCAAGAATGAGGTAAACAGCTATTTGGTGTCTGTCTTTTCACAGTAGCACAATAGCTAATTCCTAGACCCTCTGACCTTTTAGTGTCCTGTAACAGAGTACTTGCATTAATCTGTTGCTTATCTGTCACCTACCACATTTGATATTTCCAGCCTCTGCTTTCAATTATCAGTCATTAGAGGCAGCACTGAGTAATTTCAGGAGAAAACGCCTGGAACCTTTGACCTGTTTTTGTCAGATAACCGCAAGTGTTCACTGTAGATAAACTATCATTTCATTATATTCAAGATGTAAACGAGTGTTGTTTGTAGTGTATCAGCTTACTGTAACCTTTATCACCTTGAAGTGATTAAAACTGACTGGTTTACTTAGTGCTTATACAAGGAATTCAGAGTCACACAGTGAAATGCAGTGAGATTAGTGTAAGTGGCCTCTCATACTTACATAGTCTATAAGATCCTCCGTTTTGCCTTGGCATGTATATTTAGTAGTTAAACAGTGACATCAAGTTGAACAGTGAGGTTTTTCTATTTGTGAATCCATTTGGGATCCTGGGATCTAACATTGTAAAATATCTTATTACAACTTATCTCTGCTTTGATCCCTAAAGAAGCTTTCACTTTCCCCGTGTCACCACATACCAACCTCTTCAGGAAAGGCAAAGCACATGTCACTGGGGAGGTAATCACTAAAGAAAGAGCACGTCTAATAGGCCCTCATGCACTATGACCTAAACTCATTGCTAGCACTTTTTTCATTTTTTTAAGCTCAGTCAACAATTAACCGGACATTTATAGCTGAATTGGTAAAATACCAATTACTTATTATATTGTCTATCCATATATGTGCTTTATATTTTTTTCCAGAAAACAAATCCTTTTGTTAATGAAAATTAGTACGTGGTATTTTCTTCTGGTGTAAAAGATGACCCTTTGCCAAAATATCTTTTTGGTGTAAATTTGTCTTCATTCTTCTTAGAGTTAGGCTTAGTGTTAATACAATATGAATGCTTCATTAGTTTGCCACATGGGTGGAAAATATCGTTCTTTCCTATCTTACACACAGGTGTCTGTGATATTCCCCTGAGCCATGATTTGTCTGATGTAACCATAGTGCTGAATATGTTAGTTTCAGGTGCTACAAAAATAACATTTTAAAAAGTTGATGCTAAGAATCCTGATCAATGAGAGCAAATGAAAAAAAAATTGTTGTAATAAGCATTGACCCAAAAATTCTAGCTCTTTTTGTTTAGAAAAACTATATTCCTCCAATGGTTAAAAATGGACTTCCTGATTTTCTGGTCAACTGATTTTTAGATGCTGTCATCAGTCCCACAGAGATGTATTTTGGCTGATGAACTGAGCAGAACTGGAATGACATGAGAATGCTCCGGAAGAACTGAGTACTTAAAAATCTTAACCTGTATTTTTTGGGCTGCCAGTGTTGAAAAACTCTTGCATGTGAA
The DNA here is from genome assembly GCF_963082525.1 of Nesoenas mayeri. Taxonomy (NCBI): domain Eukaryota; kingdom Metazoa; phylum Chordata; class Aves; order Columbiformes; family Columbidae; genus Nesoenas; species Nesoenas mayeri. The sequence continues at coordinate 26,177,719 of NC_137544.1, read as the reverse complement.
ACAAAAATTGGAGACACGGTGCCCCCTACACTTCATGCCATTTCAGTAGGACAAAGGACCTGAGAGATACTCTACTGAGCATTCACAGTCTTCCCTAACAAGGCATATGTTAGATGCAGAAGGGATCAAGATTTGTGTATTGTTTTCAGTATTAAAATACTCACTATTATTAAATAACTTTTTGCTTTTATAACTTGGCTATCATTCCAGCCATGAGTCATTATTGCAACATCACCGTCACTGCTTTTTTTACAGTCTGCTGTATGACGCAAGATCTTGTCTGAATTTGTTAAAATTGTTTTTGTGTTTTGTACTTTGGCTGACAGAAATTGGCAGTTTGAGATTCTGGCTTCATTGTGGAGAGCAGGAGCTCCCTGGACTGAGGTTTTCCATGGCGGTCGGTGCCTGTGTGCTGTACCCTCCGTCTCTGCAGGCCCTCGCTGCTCCCGGGTCTTGGTCTGTGTGTACACACTGTCTCAGCCCAAGGGCATTTTGAACTTGTGTCCCTTTCAGACGGCAGTGGTGACTCTTCTTTGAGCATACACGGAAACACAAATTAGTACTCTCTGTGTGAGCTGTAATAATTATTTTTGGGCCCATCAGGAAGCATCGATCAGTATTCGTTCAGCAGTTGAGTGGTCCTGAGAGAACTCTACGGATGCTATCACAGGGTATTGTGCAGGTTTCTGTCAATACTATAGCATAGAGGAAGAGAACCGATGTTTCCGAATTAATGTTATTAATTAGAAGGTACTTGTAAAAAAATAGACAAAATGAAGACTCAAACCCAAATAAAAATGAAAGAGAAGTTCCATCATTTAAACGTTTTATTCAGCATTTAATTCTCCAATACTTACTCGTAGTGAGTAGTGCTTAGTTAGCCATGCGTGCTAGTAAATGCTTTTGAATAAATACCAACCTGAGACATCAGAAAGGATTTTTGCATTAAGTTTGACTTTAAAACATTTTTCATTTGAAGGTTCTTGACATATCTGCTCCACGTAAGCTTCAAAATGCTCAGTTATAACCTTAGAAACTTGTAGCAGACTCTGCACTACAAAAAAATCCTCCTTCGTTCAGTGTATTTGCATACGTCCATCTCTGCCAAGTTTTCTCTGAAATGAAAGGCTTTATGTGGACATGAAAAAAAAAAAAAAAAAAGCAAACAAACTCCAAACCTCCAGTCAGATCTCTGTATATATCTCAGAGTTCAGAATTGAGCAGTGGAGTTGCTAAACAGCCTGTATCCTGTTTCTCTTCAGTAGCAGCCCATTCATCTTCAGGTACAGAGCAGCCAGTTTACATGCTTCTGCCTCTTTTCTGCATTTTCTCTGCATGTACTTTTTCTATGTAGTGTATGATAACAAACCCAAGTAAGCTAAATACACACTTAAGCCAAGTAAACCTCACAGTTAGGAGACAATTTTCCTTTTGTCAGCCAGGAGAAAGTTCATTTTCACTGAAGATTAAATGTTCCTATAGCCTATATATTTTATTTAGGTGGTTCTTAAGACAACATAGATTTGTACATTAAAAATATGCAAGCAAAACCAAGGATAGTTTAGATTTTTGGAAGTGTGAAAGAGAAGTACACTGTAAGGGTCTAGCTACATGGCCACAGGTGACTTAACTAGTAACTATTGCTCTGAAAATAATGTAAATACTTTTCTTTCAATAGCTCTTACTTTAATACGTGTGTAACTATAACCTTCTATGGCAAATCCAAAATGTATTTTTTTTCTTTTAGTGCATTTCCATTTTGCCAGACCACATATGTATTGTAATAATACACACATGAAGGTTTATATAAAAAAAATATATATTTATACACACAAACACATGCACATTGTGTATGTAGACAAAATTGCTTGGGTGTATGCATAGACAGGAGCATATAAGTATAAATATATATTATAATAATATACACATTTTATTATTTATACATGTAACATTTGGTAATCTAAATAAGAGTGGGGGTTATAGGAGGGTGCATTTAGTAGAGCTGGCTGAAGCCATAAATGTTCATCTGGTTATCCAAACTGAATCCCAGTTCTGAGTGTTTTAGGCTTCGTCCACCACCAGTAAAACCAAGCACCTATCTTGTGAGACAGGCAGAGCTTCTCCGGGAGTGAGAAGTTCTCTCTCCTCACAGACCACAGCTTCTTCTCAGATCAGTGATACAGTACACTCTGTGACGCTGGAAACCATGGGTCATTTTCCTTTCCACATGTGTTAAATCTGAAGTATTGATCCCATGAAATGGTTATCAACTAGTACAGTGTCCTGTAGGTTCCCTTGCCACATCAAAACACATATTCCATTGCAAAAGTCACTTATAACTCAGGGTCACAAAGGCAGCAGACAGTGGAATTAGCCCCAAATCAGTTATAGACTCAAATAAACTAAAATCCTCTGTTTACTCCTCCTTAAAATTCTGTGCAATCCTGAATGAATCGACTGTGAGGTTAGCTATTTTATTTTAAATTCTGGCAGTGTCAGAAGCAGTGGGAGCTGCCCCTGCCCACCCGCAGCAGGTTTGAGGGGACTTTTCATGCCAGGATTGGTGCTCCCTTTGCGTCAGGGTGCCAGGAGCACTCAGCCCTGATTCATGACTCCTTCTTCTGACCACTGGCAAGATGATGCTTATGCCATTAGAGTACAACCAACCTGTGTTAATTTATATTATGTAACTGCTTCTTAAATATATAGTAGTTGGAGTGCACTTTACTTCAGGATTTATTACATTAAGTGGAAATGAGCAGCATTCCTCTCATCTGCCTGGTTCTTAGCAGCAATTAGTGTTTTCCGAGTCATCTATGCCTCTGACATTACTCCTGCTGCGCTTATGACTAAACCCAAGTCCTAAATCCTTTTGCAGCTTTTAGTTTGTCCATATTTCTAGTTACTTTACAACGTGCCCTCTTTCAGCTCTTTTTTTGATATTCTTTCCACTCCAGCTTCTGGAATTTGTATAAAAGCCACTGAGGGTTTTTTCTTTTGAACTGAAGACACTGGGCTGGTGGAATTTCCTTTAACTGGAAATATGTCTGGGCTTGTGGTTTTATTATTTGCACAGTTTTATATTGTCCTGTTTGTTTACTCCCAAGCACAGTGAACACTCCATTAATCATGGGAAATGGGCATTCATTTCACCTCTTTAATTTACAGTCAACTCTTTTTCTCACAGTTGAAAGGGACAAGGACTTCTCCCACCAACGAAGGCACTACAAAGAGTTTCGCTTTGACCTTACTCAAATCCCACTCGGAGAGGCAGTGACAGCAGCTGAATTCCGGATATACAAAGATCGAAGCAACAGCCGCTTTGAGAATGAAACAATTCAGATTAGCGTATATCAGATCATCAAGGAGTATCCAAACAGGTACCCTGTTTGTACAAACACATCACATGTCAAATAACGTCTTGTGTTTCTATCTTAAGTCGGGAGACAATAACTAATCATAACCATACCCTCGGCAAGGCATCATTGCTATCACTGTGGCTTGTGCAGTATTAATTCCTAGGCAATGACAACTAATACTGTTCAAGAATGAGACTTACCTTCAAAGTAGTTTATTCCAGGTTTATGGAGAGTCACGTGTCCAATCTCACCAAATAATCTGCCCATGCACAGAGGGGGTGAGGGTTCATGTTCTCAGTGAGCAAATGGTGGAGCTGTAAACACAGTCTAAGCATCTGGATTTAGGAAATACACCATTTGCTGACACTGAGGTACTACCCGCCAAAATTCATTTAGCTCCTTAAAGGCAGATAGATTATTCAACTTTGTTTACTTTTGAAGCAGCATGGCTTTTTGCATGTGTTTTAATATTCTGCAGAATGTAATTAAAGAATAAAGTCATGCACCAATTTTAAGATGACATATACACACTTAACACATGCTGCTCATCATAACTGAGAATTAAAACAAATATGACGTTATGCATGGGCAAATCTCTGAATCTAAGTTTGGAGAGCTCTGTGCATGACATATTTCCAAGAGTCTTCAAGACCTGTGTAAATGATCAGATTTCACCAGGCAAAGTAGCTAAATACCTGAAAATTCGTGTTAAAAACTACTAGCAATTCCAAGATGCTTCTGAAAAAAATCTACATACGCAAAAAATTGGGGTTTGGAACTAAATTAGTTTATGTCTTTTCTCAGAAAAGTGGGGAAGTTTTGTTTTGAGATAAAAAAAAAAAAAAATGCTCACTCATCTTGGAACAGAGAAAACATTTATAACCTGAGCATGTTTATCAAAAGCAAGGAAGATGGCAAACTAAACTTGCAGAGTATTCTGGAAGAAAAAAAATACCACTTAGGTCAAGGCCTGGGCCAGAGTTCAAATCTCTTTTCTGCCAACAGAAGCTTGAGCTTGTACCTTCCAGGTGAGATCTGTGGACATCAAGTTATAAAATTTTGATGGCTATAAACAGGGAGTTATTTTATATCAATGGAGCAGAACCAGCAGGAGGGAAAGCACTCGTCCTTCCAGAATATCTTCTGCTTTCCTGGTTAATCTGGGCAAGAACAAAACAAGCGTGGGATTTTTTTTTAACCTCTTTATTCAGCTTGAAAAAATTCTTTTGACGTAGGTACAAAAAGAAACTTCTTGGAGGAAGGAATGAAATGGAAAGGAACCAAACATCTTTTTAAAGAGCACAAGTCAAAGCTAGGGCAATGAAAGCTCTTCACCTGTAAACTCAACAGATTTTTTTATTTTGCTTTGGGCTCCAGACTTCATTAGTGTTATTCTTGATTTTGTCACCTCAGGTTTGTCCTACATAGGTAAATGAGATGTTAGGTGCAAAATTTGCAGAAGCTGCAATTGCAGAATGTGAAGGTGAGAGAACTGTGAGGTTGCTGAGGCACTGGAACAGGCTGCCCAGAGAAGCTGTGGATGCCCCATCCCTGGAAGTGTTCAAGGCCAGGTTGGATGGGGCTTTGAGCAACCTGATTTAGTGGAAGGTGTCTCTGCCTATGGCAGGGGGGTTGGAACTAGATTGTTTTTAACGTCCTTTCCAACCCAAACCATTCTATGATTCTATAATATCCCACACTCCTTACTAGTGCCATAATACAGCAAAACTGGTGGGTTTGACCCTGCTCCTCCACCCTGCTTTGCTTTGAACAGGAGATATGAGTGTCTGACAGGCCTCTGCAATCCCCAAAGCAGCCCTGATGTGCTTTCAGGCAAGGAGTGATCAGAGTTTATGGTTTCTGAGTTGCAGACTAGGGATTATGTTGTAGTCTGGGACATTTTTCTGTCTCTGTGGTAGCATGGCTGCTGAAGTGCGTGTGTATTGAATTTGCTGAGAGTTTACTGAAATGACAGTCTTTGAGATTGGAGATTTCTATTTGTTCTAAGTAAGCGTGTAAACACATCCCATGGCAGGGCAAACTTTCCTACACAGCCCTGCCAAGGTACTCCTACCCAGATCTTTTCTCATGACGAAAGTAATATAGTCCAACAGGCCAAATCCTTGTTCATTATCTGGTGGCAGCTAGCCACTAATTTACCTAAACCCCAAGGATTCTTCCTGCATTAGGGAATCCTCGAGTGGCATTAAGATACTAAAGCAGCTTTCTGGAATGAGGAGAGAGGTGAAGCAGCATTATGGGGATGGCCTGTTACACAGTAATCGTGATTTGATCCACTCGAAAACTTTGCTGGGTTTCTAGGAACATATAGATGGTTTATTCCACCTTTACTTCCTTAAGTGACCCAGGAGATCTGGAGCTTCTTAGATGTTCTGCCTGCAGCCTCTTTGCTGAAATTCTGGACTATGGTAGCATTTCTGCTGTAGACAATTGGCAGTTTGGGACCAGACTGAGATCACTAAGCTTTAACAGCCCCCATAAAGGTAAAGATAATCAGCTGTATTCTGCCTGAATGTATTCACTGTTGCATTTCAGGCTATTTACGACATAATACCTTACTTTTTTATTGTGTGTTGTAGACTATTTTTTAAATAGAAATATTTTTTTTAAATTAGAGCCAAAATTTGCAGCTGTTTTTCATTTTAAGTATGATTTTTTTTTTCCTTTTCACAGAATAAAGGAGAATTTTAAAATTAATGTTGTCAGAAATGTAATGAGAAATTTGAGTGAATGACACCAGCTAATGGGGGAATCCTGATCCCAGAGCTCCTACTGCCTTCTCAAGGGTCATGTTTTCACTCTATGTTTACATAAATTGTGAAAAATTTAGTGTGTGGGGTTTTTTTTCTTTTTTTTTTTCTTTTTTTTTTTTTTCTGACAAATACTTTGAATTTCTTTAGTAAATTGCTGTTATTTGGGCTAAATCATTACCATTGGTCCAGAGACATTTTCTCTATTCTACTATGTGTTCTTGAGTATCAGTTCTAGTTTTCCAACAGCTAATTTTTGCTTCATTTGCTGAGTTAAGTGGTAAGAACAACCTACCTCTTTGAATCTATTGCCTTAGTCAGATCACTGTGCTTGTAGGAAGGCAGAGAAGAAGATTGACATATCAATGCCAAGGCACCTTGGTGTGAGTTTCTACTGCAGTACAAAATAATAAAGTCTCATGGATGAGAGATCCACAGGGGAAATTTGTCCTATTTAGAGATTTCTGTACTGTACCATTGGTAGTGCCCTGTTCTGATTTGGCATATGAGACATTATATATCCTGACTTTTGAGAACATTTTGTACCAGTCACAGCGAAGTCTGGAGCTAAGAGAAACTATATGGGAAAACAATTATGTATTCCAGGAGGAGACAAGACAAATGTGAAATTATAGTACTGTGATATTTTAATATTTTATAATCCAAACAATTTTACAGTTTTCTATTACATTTGCTGAATGATACAAGAAATATTTATAAATAAACATCTTAAAGACTGTCACATTCAGAATGAAACCTTTTAGCTTTTTAAAGTTTTAATAAAACTGCTTATTTAAAAAAAAAAAAAGTTGTCATTTAAGACTCCAGAGAGTACTATTTATAAGCTTGTGGCACATTGTTAATTTGTTCAGTGCTAGCATAACAGGTCAGGCTCTTCTGAATTGTAACATTATTTTCATGTTAGCTCCAGAGGGAGTATGTATATTTTCTCCTTGTGTGGTCATTAGCACAGTTCTACTAGAATGGAAGTGATAAAAACCCGACAAAAGATTATGCTTTAACAGAAGGAAAAAAAGGTGACGTGAAAGAATACCCTTTATTTTTTTAAACTCTCCTTTACAATTTCTGAGGTCTTTAACCTGTTTCTGCAGATATTTCTCACAAGTGAGTAAACATTTGCTTGTCGTAGCCCATTTGCACTTATTTTCCTGAGTATTGAACCACCACAGTTTCAAGTGCTACATGAGATGTTTTTTCAGTGTCAGACCTTTCAGGTGCACTTACAGTGTTTAGTCTAGATAGGACAGTAACTTCCTATGATGTCGTTGTGATTAAGCAACATAAGAATAGAATGACAGGACCATCATAATTTTAAATTCGCTTTTTATACACAAAGCCTATTATTTCTGTCTCTTACCTCTTCAGGCATATATTCATGCTGTCTGTAAGGTGACAATATGATTCCCAGCTCTGTGTAAGCCAAGCCTGTCTTTAGTTGACTTGGACTGTCAGAATAGAGAATAAATTTTTTTTCATGTATATTATTGTTTTGATTACTATTTATGGCAAAAAAGAAATAGATTTCTGTAACTATAAATTTAGGTTTAAAAGGCTAAATGTTGAGAACAGTTTTAAACAATGCATGCTGCCTTGTAGAAACATGTGAAACAAAGTTAAGGAGAGTTTAGCATCTTGTGTATAGTGTGGTCACTGTAGTAAACTATTTGTAATACAGATGTGGTTCTGGAAGCAATTGTGTCAAGAGATATGTGAAAACAGAACAAGTAAGTGATCCATGCTAAACATTTAGTTACATGATTATACTAACTCCCCTGAGCAGCCCTTCTGAATTACTGGAGGATTTCATGGAAACAAATTTGAGAATATACCAGGGAACTGAGGGTTAAAATGTAATAATTACATTATTGAATAGACATACAACTTCTACTTCGATATAGAGATTTATTTTCTAAACATCTGTACTAATACGAAACTATACTGTCATCTCTTCATGTCTTGTCATATGATATAGCTGCTATCATATGTTATTAATAACAGATTTTTTTTAGCAACACTATGCCTTTGAATTTTAGTTGAAACTGGAACAAGATTTTGACATTTTTTGTCTTTTACACTGAATGGTTTATAAAAGTTAATCTTCCTTAGACATTTTAGTGCTGGAAGATAAATCCTTTACACACGGCCTCAATTATATATTTAGTGTATTTATACCAGGAAGCTGGATTTTTCAGATTTTCCAGAGCTGTAGTTTTCATATGTTGAGACTCACTTCAGAAAGGTCTCTCAGGGGAAATACCTGTATAATACTTAACAATTATATGTTAGCTACAGCACATGTTGTACTGTATCATGATGAGGATATGTTGGTTATTCGTTTGGACTCCAGGAAGTCATTGCCAGCAAGGAAAAATAATAATATTTGGATGCCTTAACCCTCTATTTTCTTTAACTTAGGGATGCAGACTTGTTCCTGTTAGACACAAGAAGGGCTCAAGCTTCTGATGTGGGCTGGTTTGTGTTTGACATTACTGTGACCAGCAATCACTGGGTGATTAACCCGCAGAACAATCTGGGCTTGCAACTCTGCGCTGAAACCGGGGACGGTAAGATCAAAACTGTAAATCATAACTCCATGTATGCTCTTGTCATCTCTTGCTGGGAACCTTTTCTGGATGGGCGTTTTCTAAATCGACTGGGTGACAACTCACTGAGAGTTTATAAGTAAAGGACGCAAGTCTTATCCTGCTATAACCATAGTCTGCAAGCTTTCTATTATTCTTATTTCTGAAGAATATGGCAATTATAAAGCTAGCTGAATCATGTTAAAATAAACGAAGTTTGGGATAAAAGCTCCTGCATACAAAATGAAGTTCCATTTTAACGTTCTTCCACTGAATGTTATATTCAGGAAAATCAAGCAGATTTGCAAACTTTTGTTTAGAAAGTTTCTAAAAATCTTTCTGGGATGAAGCACAGAGAAAGGTATAATAAAAGCTCAGGACAGTTAAGGAGGTATCTCATAGACACTGGTACTGTTACTGGAGAAAGATTAACAATAGGGTAATATGGGAACTGGTTTACTATCCTTTAAAAAAAAAAATCCAAAACTTTTTTATCTTGAAATATATTAAAAATTTGAAATCTTGAAAATTTTAATTAGCTGAAAATAAGAAAGATTATCAAAAGTGAAGTCAGAGTTGTGTGTGGTTTTGTACAAATTTACTAGGCTACTACATTATTCACAGTTATGCCCTTCATTAAAAAGTGAAAATGCATCTCAATGCAAAACAATATTTTTACAAGAAATGTTCTTTACTTAGACTTCTTTAGAAACTAATAAAAAGAGACTTATATACTGTTTTTTCTGTGATGGTTCACTTAATCCATACTACTTTACAAGCAAGCTTTCAGATTTAGCTCTTTCTTGTCAAAAAAGCTTTTTATGTCAGAGGTCAAGGGATCTATGATGCCAGTTAATCTAAACCTCAGCTGACATAATGTTAATGAGTAGCAGAAGAAACCCTGGTGTAAGGATTAATATTTTTTTCCTTCTTTTTTTTTTGTTCTGGCTGCTTTTTCTCATTGTTTTTGATCTGAATTCTCCCTCAGGCTCAGCTGAGAAGTGAACAAAGCCTCTCATACTTTTTCAGCAAGTGCTCTGGCTGCTGAAGAGTTATGCAAAAAGTGTCCTTTAACCATGATGCTTAAAAATGGAGTTGGCAGGCGTGAACCAGAGCGGACGACCATTTCATCTAATATTGTGTATACAGCCTGAGCACAGTCAGTGGAAAGGGGAGGTAGTTCTGCAGAGTGGACCATGTTGTTGCTGGACTCAACCAGCCTTCAAAGTCACTGCACCTGAGCCTGGCTGTATGTGGAGCAGCTTTGTTAGGCAGCCTGGTTTTGTGAGGCCATTTTCAAGCCCTTAATATACTGGAGAGGTGACACCTCCGTCGGACATCCAAATTAGCTGGATTTGCCTCTGGCCAGCTTTTCTATTGCAGAATAAACTCCAACTTTGACTTCTTTTCCAGGAGATCCAAATACAGAAATTCTTTAAAATTAAATATCCATGAAAGATGTTCATTATGGAACCCTGGAACGATCAATTTGTTGGTTCTAGCCTCGAAATTATATCTGCTTGGTAAACAACAGGAAAGTTTATATGAGTAAAGGGAGACCTTTAAATTGATACACTGAAGAAACTGTAAGAGAACATTTTATGTAAATATTTCCCTTGTCTTTCTCCCAAGATCAGAAAGGTGATAGATAATTTTCTGTTTTAAATTCCAAAGCCACAGGCAGCTTTACCTTCTGCACCTCACTTATTTGAATTTCTCAACACAGCTCCTTGAGTGAGGAGGGAATTCCCCTCTTCCCTCACTTTCTGTTCCTTTTTCAGTTTATTCATGCAAGAAGAGTGCCCTTCAAGGGACTTAAGTTTTCAAAACTATAAGAAGACCTGTGCTATACCACTTTGGCTTAGCAAAAAGAAAATCATCCTTTCATGCTCTTACAATTTTGCTCTTAAGGCTTTGATTATTTTCATTGGGTTGCTCTTACTTCTGGAAGCTATTAGAAGCACCAACAGTTGAGTGACATGTTTGTGTACAGATGGAACATGAATTTTTATACATGACTCAGTATGTAGCGGACTCTGTTTGTAACCCAGAGAACCCCACCCACCTTCCTTCCAACCAGTTTTTTATGACAGCTCAGAGACTGGTTCAAATCAACTAAAAAACCTTCCCTCGGCTCAAGTGAACTTTAGGCCCTGCAGGTCTGAAGCACGTTTCTTCATGTCTCCAGCTGTCCATTGAGTTTATGGGAGGTAGAGGAGTTCTACCCCCATAACTGGAGAGATATTTATGATAAGACCTGATCTATTAACCCTTCTGTTGCAGCAAACTGTTAAACTAAATGAGATTCTGTTAAGTCAGAGGATCCCTCTTTGAGGTATTCAGGTGCTGCACTGGGGCCTTGGATAAACAAGTCTGTAAATACATACTAATTTTTAGATTTGTTCATACAGTGCCTTTAAAATGGGATACTAATAATTACTGAGGCTCTGGGGTGCCAATATATTATTATAATTACCATTAACATAATCTTTCTTACAGTTATCATCTTTCAATGACTATTTAGGCAATCACTTGTGTAGATATATTTCTTCCATGATCCTTGAAGATGGTGCATTATTATTATTATTATTATATAGTTAGTAATAATGTCTACATGAGAAGTAAAAATATTGTAACTATTTATTATGACGGTGCGATAAAAACAACTGTGGAAGAATGTCTGGTTGATGTAATTCATATTTTTCCCCCTTTGAACGTGCTGAAAAAGTACAAAAAGCCACATGACATTGGAATGTGTTTTCTTTTTTCTTTAAGACAGTATTTGGTATCATACGCCTCATTTTAGCATGAAATGTAGACTTTTTCTCTTAATGGGACGTTTTATTTTGAACGGTAAGAATAAAGGTTTGCATGACACATATGGAAGCTGTCAACATATAATGCACTGTTTCCCTGGGGCTGTGGTAAATTAAGGATCAGGTTTTTTGGTTCTCTTTTTTAATGTTTCCTTAACATTTTGCAGCATCCCCTTTTGGCCAATTCTCTCCTTTTGACACCAAAACTCTCCATGGTGTTTAAAATGAGAAGTGATCATTTTCACACTGATGGGAGTGCGGGTGTTAGACGAATTGCAGCATAAAATCAATACAGATGCAGAAACAATTCAAAAAGCTCCATGTGATGCTTTTCCTGTATATATACCATATGTATCCTAAGGCTTAAACCATGTTCCAGTGAATCAGCACCTTTGTATTAACATTTTACATTTTTATAATTGGAAGTTAGCAACAGTTTGAAGATGGCTTTTACTGGAAGAGCATAAACAGCTGCAAAAGTAATCCTTTTGCTGTTTGTATCATTGCTGAACAGAACCCAGTGCTGTCTACAGAAAATGGGAGAGGGAGATGTGTAATGCTCACTGATGATGATCCACAGAATAACACAAGTTCCATATACACAACTCTCGATACAAGAGCCCCCACAGCCATGTAGGTCTCTGCCTTTTCTTAGATTACTGTGGCTCTCAGAGGAAGAAACTGGTGGTAACTTTGAAAAGCCCATGGTGATTAAGGTGATTTCTGTTACCACATAGTCCTGTGAAAGGTTTCTTAGGGCTCTCTTGCTGTTTGAGGTGGGCAGGCAGCAGGAATCCTCAGCTCCCTGACTCTGATTCTTACCTCAGGTATTTTATTTCCTCAGAGAAAAGGGAAACTTGAAAGAAATGGGTTCCTTGGTCCAAGTAAAGCCTGGGAAAGGCCAATTCTCTTTCCAGCATGTATTTGGGTACACTGTGACATGTGTCCCCTGGAAGGGGATTTGGCTCCTAATCTCACATGCTGCAGGAAGGATTGGTGAGGTCCTTCTCCCAGGGTGACAGGGGAGACACTAAGTGACACACTCTCTCTTCTTTAGCCTCTCCTCCTTTCAGCCTGAGCCTTCCAAGTTCTCCTATTAAACCTTCAGAGAAGCAGCATGGCCACTTTATGTTGCAGAGGGTGGCTGTCTTGCTTTCAACCCATAGCAACCTGTGGCAGCACCCTGGTTTCTTCAGGCTGCATGCTTTACATTGGTCTTGGCCTTACCTTTCAACACTAAAGATTATGAATCTCAACCTGAGGTTGTCTCTCCTCCACCTTGGTTCTTAACTTGCATGGCCATGGAGGATGCTGCTGGGTTGTTACATTTTAGTCTCTTGGTGGATCTGGTATTTATAAGGCAAAGTATCAGGAGTGAGTTCACCTTCATTAGTGTCCTTACAGTGGGGGAATTTAGGAGATATATATATATATATATTTATACTGCTGTATGTATGGACTTTGGCAGGCAATAGCTCTGCCTAAATTCTGAGCCATCTGGAAGCCATATAGCCATGTTAGAACAGCACTGAACCTGAGCTAATATATCCTGCCCCTCAGCAGGTTTTATTAGCTTGGGCTCAAGCACTGCCTACGTACAGCTACATGAGTCCTGGTCCAGAGCTGACTTTGGCCAAAATTGCGCTAGTGAATTAAACATGCTCAGGAATATCATGATGTGAACCAAGCCAGAGGGATGATTCTCTCAGCCTCCAAAACAAGGTCACCTCCTGGGTGAGGTTGCTGCAGGACTGCCTCAGGGTGCTGGGCACTCAGAGCTGGCATAGGATGTAATTGCACTAAGAGCACCTTTCCACTCTTTGTTAGTAAGGAAGGTCAGGAATGGGAGATGATCTCCTACCCCTTCTCCTGCTACCACTGCATATTGGTGCACACTGGTTCTGGCTGTACAACTACACCTCCACCCTACTCCCCAGATAGGTGAAGGATACATCTGCTTCTCAGCACCAGTGTTTTAGAAACAACAGCACTTATGTTTCATTTCATTCAGAAGGCTTTTATCCATTTTGTTCTTTGATGGATGGCCAATTAATCTAATCTCTGCTTGTTTTATTGTCTTCCTAAAGACATTTTTAACGGTGCAGAAGAGCCCTGGGACTCCTACAAACCATTCCTGGTTGAAGTGCATTAAACTGAAAAGATATATCTAGCACTTAGCAAACAGATTTGTGTATGATCACATCTGAATTTTTGTGTAAGCATACATGGTACTGTCATGTTATATTAATACAGCATACCATGGCTGCTAACATGTTCCCAAGAGGGGAAGAGCTTCAAGATCTCTATGAATACCAAAATCAACACAAAGAGATATGCAAAATTCCTTCAGCAAAACTGCATAAAACGAACAAGATGTAAGATTTGTAAAACAAAGCTGAATCTTTAGTTTTGACTAAAGCTATGAAACCTAGGAAATGTGGAGCACACCACCCAAGACCACCTATTTTTCAAAATTCCTTAAAGCCTCCAGAGAGTAAGAGTTAATAAAACACATGAAGCTTGCTTCAAAAGCATATGTTATGTTTCTATAGTTAAGTGTGCCCACCCAGAAAAGTTAGCATAACAGTTTATGTAGATGATACAATAGAGACAGTATAAAATACTTCAGAGCTGGAGTGTTGGGGATGTCTTATATATAGACCATCACATTTGTCTTGTTAGGTTTTATCTTCTCCTTTTTTTTAATAATCCTTCATTTAAGCTTTGGTAGCCAAACTCAACCTCAATTCTTTTTCTGTGAAGTTCCATTGCTCTCAAGAGCACTGTTCAGGCATGAGAAACCACAAAAGTTTCTATCTAATTTTGAAAGTTACTTTGCCAGCTTTCAGACTCAGAGCCTCAGTGCAGTTTTTGCTCAAATATTATATGTTATTGGACCTTGTATACTCAGGGTCTTTCTCCAAAAGGCCCTTTCCAGTCCTTACTTCAGACATCACTCCCCACAAGGAAGAAACTATAGATGTCGCATTGGAATTTTTTTCTTTTCAGCAAACTAAAAATGAATACTCAGCATCACCAAAGTTTTCATTTCTATCTACAAATATATACAATTATTACCAAAATAACTACCGTGACCTAGCAGTAGTGGTTAATCTGTAAAATGTGTTCTGTGGCCTGTTGAACACTTTTGAAAATAAATAAGTGCTTGTTTTTCATAACAAAATGAGTGGTTTGCTGCAGTTCGATGACTCAAGACAAAATAATGGATCTTGGAATCACTCATTGTCCTGTGTTGCCAGTGCAAATCTGGCCAAGATGCTGAAATCTCTTGCAAAATTAGTCTCTGCTCAATGCCGTACATAAAATATATGTTGCTTAAGGAGAGACAGCCAAGTCACAAATCTTACCACCGTCATTGACATCCACACTGGCGGCCTCAGAAGTCAGCTTTCTGAATGTCGTGAAAAACGAGGCAATGTCTTCAGGTCAGGACTGTGAGATAGACTGTTACTGAAAGCTTGAAGGGCTCTTGCATTTCCATTTGGAGCAGCTGGGGGATGAAATGAACTTTTAAGATGGAACTTGATCAGTTTATGAAAGGAATTGTATGATACAATTGCATGTCACAGTAGAAAAATGGACATAGTGACACAGCAAATAGCTCTGCGGTTATGATTCTGACTGCTATTCCTATTCTGTGGCTTAATTAAAAAAAAAAGGAAGAAAATCATCAGGATTGTTGAGTAGCACCTTTTTATAAACTGATCTTCACAGTTATTGAACTTTACAGTTATTTTTGCAGCAGCAATTCCTTTATTGTAAGGGGACAGAATGTGCAAAGGCAAATAATATTCATTCTGTTCAGTCAGTCAAACTGGCACTTCCAGACAACCTTTTATGCAAACTGCTAAGGGCATTTTACTATCAAATACAATGAAAGCCAACAATAAGTTCAAATGCCAAGTCAAACAAATACATCTTGCCAAAGACTCAAAATCATATGAATAAGGACTACGGAGTTCAACAGATTTGGAACATAATGCTTTAAATAAGTCTTAGTCTCCGAATTTACCTGTCAATATGGAGAAGAGATAATAAATTATCATAGTAGGATTGAGAAGTGCATGCCAGAATGTGGGGAATACAAAAACTCTGACTGTTCCCAGACAGAGTAACTCCATCTGTTATGCTTATTTGTTTTTTTCTATGTGTAGGGGCAAATGCAGTGGTTAGGCTCAATCGAGCAGACACTGACTGTTGGTTTCTTGCAGTTTCTTCTTCTTTTGTTCTAAAGTCTGAAGAAAATACTTTGAAATCCTCAGAATTAAAGATACAATGGAAGTATAAAACAAAACCTATTTTTCAGAATGCTTGACCACATCCAATACTTGTTCAGAGATGCTCAAGAGAAGCAGAGAGTCACACCTTGCTGTTTTTGTTTTCCCACTTTTATGTGGGTGAAGCTCCAAGGGAAGGTGTAGTTAAGCAGGTCAGCGTGAGCCATTCAGCTGATTTTAGAAAATATTGCTCTAATACCATAGTATGGGACAACTGTGCTGCAGAGACCTGGATGTTCAGTTGTCATCAAAACTGAGAATTTTCTAAATGCTTACAAGAAATGTTAGACTAAAACTGTTTGCTAAAAATGAAGTCCATGAATGCTTCTTGTTACAAAGGCCAGTTCAGGGTAGGGTAAGATTTTTCTTACTGTATTCTGAAATCCACACTAAGGACAAAGGTAAGGACTACCTAACAAGACTATAGCACATGGAGCTACTGCTGTGGTAGAAAGATTAATGCATTTCATATGCAGTATACTTTGAAATCCCTTCTGTTTGGGAAGAGGCAAAGCTTTGTGGTCTTAGACTGAAGGACATCTCCCCCACACACACTTTTTTTCTTTTTAATTGAGGGATAACAGAAGTTCTGTAAATGCAAACTTTCTTTTGCACAGAAGCAACCTAAAATGGAGATAACATATGTGGTTTGAATTTCCAAACCAAACAGTTCAAAGGTCCTCCATGGAAGAAATATAGTGTCTCAAGGGCAGTGTATATTTTGATTGCTTCATTTTCTGAAAGTTGCAATTAAGCTAAGGTATATGATAAACTGATAGAAAAAAGTCAATAAAAGTTTTTCTGTTGACTGCACTAGAAGATTCAGAGCATATACTGTTCATGAATTGAACAAATGCATCCTAAAAACTCAGGCTGGCTGCTTAAAAGATCACACAAATAAAGGAATAAAGTCACATAAGCTGTTTCTGTGTGTAAAAAGTCTGTGAGTTACAGGATTAATTTTTTATAGTATATCTCTATACCCTGAATAACCGAGCAAACCTTAACTTGTGGAATCTTAATAGCCACCTCATTGCTGAAGTCTAAAGGAAACCCAGAGGAAACTTAATAATATTAAAAGTTATTTTAAAGGGAGTTCACTTTGGTTTGAAGGATATTTTGCTTCACACACAATATCCACCATTGTAAATTCAAAGAACCTAGATTTAAATTCAGAAAACCTCCACACATCTTTACAGCCCTCAGCATATAAATCTATGAGTATTCTTAAAATGTCTACCAGTAAAGTATTATTATTTTACAGATAAAATTAAAATTCTGAAAGTCATTGGAACAAAAAATAAAGAAAAATAGTAAAAATATTCCCTCTAGAAATGAGGGGAAACTTGGAACTTTGTGGTAAGAGGCTAGTTTGTCCATGTTGCAATGAATAGAGAATAGTCTGTACAGTTTTTCATATCTGACTTGCAAGAGAAGATTGGAACATATAGAAATTAATGTTACTGAATTATTTAATAGTAACTCAAACACATGAAAAGAAGAATTAGAGAAACACAAGACTAAAAAGCCATTTAAAAAGAAATCAGAAGCTTCAACAAATATATTTTTCCCTTGCAGTCAAAAAAGTAATTATCAAAATTGTTCAGAATATGTTGCCAATTACTCTGCCCCATGACTGCTAACTTTCTCAGTTCTTCTCTTGCTTTTGCTGGGCTCTCTGTCACTGGAAACATCTTAAACCAATTTAAAGTGCTACACCTGAATAAACATGTTGTAAAAGTGTTTATGTATTGAAGTGGGTCAGTTCAAGGTATGGTATTTGGCTGGAACGTCTAATTTCTCTTTTTACTGCAAAAGGGCTGCCAGAAGGAGGAAGTCTGAGCTGAATTAATACATTTGTTACAGTGGAAGTAGAATGGAAACTGCTTTAACCACAAATCAAACTGCCTCTTTCATTTACGCCAGTGATAGAGTTTTTCTAAGAAATATAGACTCTGGCATACAGCCACTGTAAGTTTGTGTTTGAAAAGGAAACCTATATGCTTATTTCTATAAGGTTTACTCCTATGCTTATTTGCAAGTTCTTTTTTGGGATGATTGAGTTAGCAGCATTATACGTTTGTGAGGCAGACGCTCCTCCTTGCTGGTGTAGCAAACTTTACCAGTCGGTGTAGAAGCATCCTCAGGCGCCCCGATGCTGCACAGTGCAGGCGGTGCCTGTGCCCGTACCTTCGTGTTTAAGGGACCTCTGTGTCCCCCACCCAGCACAGCTGCACAGCTTCACATGACACTGTCTCATTTTCTGACGGTTGAAGGGCTCTGCATAATACATGTACGCACAAAAGTGTTTATGCTGCCAAAATAAATTCTGTTAAGAGCAAGGGTTTATTTGCTAAAATGTCACTGATGCAGTTTCAATGACTTGTTTTGCTTTCTTTTCTTTTAGTGGGGTTTAGATCCTATAATATAGTGAGGTTACCACGCAGTCCTGACCGAACAAATATTTTAAAGAAATATGCACATCCCCTGGGAACAGAACCAGAGTCAATAATGTACATATTTCAAACTCTGTTCTCTTGAACGACTGACTGCCTTCCTACCTTTACTAATGAATGAACATCAGTTTGAATAAGACTGCACAATATTTATTTTTAAAGCAGAAGTATATTTATTATCTACACTTCTCTTTGCTACCAATTTGCTTTGGGGATATAAGGTTCCACATCTCACGCTCAAGTGATGCAAAAATTAGATGACCACATTACATTACCCTTTCGACAGCCTACAGACTTTAATGGGGCTCATTTATTTTTCAGTTCTATAGATCTGTATGCGAAACTGAATTAAAATACCTGAGTAATAAATAAGATATATAGTTTACAGAGATCACAATTTTATGCAACACAAACTACCTGTAATTATGTTGAAACTCTTGTAAGTTGGTGATCTTTTTGTCTTCAATATTCCATTCAACAAAACGCAGTTAGGATTTTTAGTCATCTAACTTCAGGACTACAGACAAAATCCTTGTCATGCTTCAGTTAGCATTTGAACTCCCACTGTGGCTTCAGGAGGGGCAGAAGTTCATCTTTCAACTTACAATTTCCATTACTTTATAGGTCGAAGTATCAATGTTAAGTCTGCTGGCTTGATTGGAAGACATGGGCCTCAGTCAAAGCAACCGTTCATGGTTGCATTCTTCAAGGCAAGTGAAGTGCTTTTCCGTTCTGTCCGAGCAGCCAACAATAAAAGGAAAAATCAGAATCGCAACAAATCCAGCAGTCATCAGGAGTCTTCTAGGATGCCAAGTGCTGGGGGTAAGATGAAGCTATGATTTACTAGCCTCTTTATAGGACTTATTGTCACCTGCTCAAATGCAGTGGAGTCCAGTAGCTCAAGAAGATACTGCTTATTGTCTGAACTGTCAGAAACTGTGTTCCTGCTCTGTTTCTACCTACCCCTTTAGCTTTTCCAACACCTATTTTTTATGTTGTCCCTGAGCATGATCTACCATCTGTGAGTCAGGTCACTTATATGTATCATGGACTTCTGGAGGGTAAAATTACAAAGTAGATTGGGAAAGGCAGTATCTGAGCTGGAAACTAGTCCCATGTAGTAAGCAGCTGCATGAGGTCTTTGCGACGCACGACAAAAACGTAAAGAGAGTAGAGAGAAGGGTTGCACCCCAACTTGTTGTTTAGCAAGCCTCAGCAAAAGACAGTTTAACTGCCTCTCAGCTGAAGATGCCAAGATGTAACACAGAAATCTGAATGATGGAAATAAGGAAGTACTTACATGTATTGTCACGTGCTGATGTAAATACACAGGGTATCCCTAAATGAGAGTGAATTCAATCCCTTATTTACCTGAAAGGTACTGACAGTAATGCACGTGAAAACATTTTCGGTCCCATTAGAGCCTGGAATAAGCTTTGCTCCATCTCTTTCTTGAATTGCTTGTTCAGCTGAAGGCACAAAGTCACATTCTAAATATTCGCATTTTTGAACACACATTTCTGCTTTTCAGGGACAGAATAAGAAAATGTACCTTTCTAAAAGCATGGCAGATCTTGTACCAGCATATCAAAACTTTGATATAGATGCTACTGTTAAGCCCTGTGGATACCTACAAGTAAGAAAATTAGTATTTAGTGGAAAAAATTCAATGGAGTGGAACACATTTATTTGAGGGGAAACATTATGAGCATTATGCATTGCTTATATCCATCTCAGAATCTCCAAAGTGGCAGAGTAGAGGCCTCTCTAATGTAATGCAAAAGCCTTTCCCTGATCTTCTGCACACAGAGGAATTTTGCCTTAATGGTCACAAACTGCTATTGATTTGCTAAAGAAGTCATAGAAATTATTTTAATAACTGATGTTTCTAGACTAATTTAAAGTTTACCTGATGATCTATTGGAACAAAATCCCACTTTAAGGCTAAAAATGAGTATTAAAACATATCCCGAAAAATCTACTGCTTCAGTAGTGGGCTCATTTTTATTTGCATATGATGTATAGGTAGGAAAAAGACTGCTATTTCTCTAGTTTCCACTGAGGACCTGGAGCACAGTTTTTTTCTGAGGTAGATGATTAAGAGAGATGCACATGTTCCCTCTGAGGACCCTAGCTTTTGAAAAGCCTCTGACATTTGTTGAGGCACAAGAAATCTCTATTTACAACTGCTTTTTTGTTTGAGGTTGAGTGTTGTCAAGTTTTTCTGGTATTCTGTGTAACTATACCACAAATAGCACATCTGCACAATTTTAACCCCTTATTATTAGTAAATATTGCAGGAAAGCAGTTATAAACAATAAAAGAAGTACCAAACTAGACAATTTTAGCTTTTTACTAGTAAAAAACAAAAACAAAACCAAAAGCCAAACAAAAACCAACACAAAACCAACAAGAACAAAAGAAATTACATGCTTTATAGCAGAAAGGCATTTTTTAAATTATTCATTATTCATAAAGTGATATTGACTAAATACTCTTTCTTCATTATCTGCTTAAACTACTTCCAGTTTTTTGAAGCAATGAAGGTTAAAAATTGACTGAGCATCTTGTAATTCAGACATTGCTTAAGCACGCACATCAAAGCTTGCTAGCTGATGCTCATTCTAAATTCATTGACTTCAGTAGAAGAACTGAATCTGCATTGTTTTCTGCAGAAACTGTTCCTTCTTTTTTACTGCTATTTTATGATGCACTTTCCTATTTTCCTAAAAGGGCTTTGGACCCTCGTCACAACAAGAGGGTAAGAGGGTGGGGGGGGTTGGGGTTTTGTTTGTTTGTTTGTTTTAAATACAGTCAAACATGACCTGTGCAACTGCATTAACTCCAATCTCTTACCTCAAAGGTCAGTAAGCTTCTGTTTGCACAAAAATACAAACCAAACCAAATCAAAACAGTCACCACCACAACAACAAAAAAAAACCCCAACCCAAACAAAAAAAAACCCCAAACTTTTTTCCTGGAAAATGTCTACCAGTTTTGAGAATTACATTTTTTTGAGAGAGAGGAACAAATCATCAAAGTGAACTGTACACACAAGATACTTAAATATAATACTTTCAGATTGAATCCCATCTTTCTATTCCATGAGGAAATGAGAATTCGACAGATTTGTTAAGCCTCCTTGATTATAGCAGGAAAGCAGAACACAAGCTCCCTTCTTGTTTAACCTGGGAAAAACTCAACCATAACACATGCCAGTAAGTTGCATTGGCGTGAGAATTACTTCAGGAAGAGCTGTCTGTATGTCTCAAAGCACTGGTCAACCTCATCTGTTCATTCAGTCATGCTTCAGAGCTCTTGTAAAACAAGAAAAATCAGAACATCTCTAGTGAAATGAGCGTTATGAAACAAATTTTCTCTTAACCTCTTTAGGTCCATAGTCTGCATAAGCCTAGATTTGCATCAGTGTGTATGTTGATCCATGCCAGATCTCTGTCAAAAAAGGTTGCAGTTCAAGAAAATCTTACTGCTAAAACAAAATTAGGTTAAGAAGCAACTGCATATGCAGTTGCATCAAAGGCAGAGGCAGCAAGATATGAGCAGGCTGGAATAGGTGGCAAAGCTGAAGGCAGAAAAATAACCACAGCCTCACACAGCAATGTCCTCCATAGCAAAACTGCTTGGAGGAGTAGCTCCCGCACCATAGCAAATCTGCTTCCATGCTCTTGCCTTGCAGTTTGCCTCAACAGTCCTCAGCTCACAAAAAACATCTTTAATTCGGGTGCCATTAATGATCAGTGGTGGGACTTTCCATGCTATAAGTGATTCAAAACACTTTTAATTACTATTGCAACAGTGCTCATTAAAATCTGCAGATGAGCACACTGACGGCTACAAAGGCAACATGCAGATTCTATCCAGATGCTCTAGTGTGCAAAAAAGGCATGAAAGAGAGAACATATTCTTATTCCCAGATCTTCACGTCTCCACAGAATACAGGCAGTCCTTCAGCTATTCCCTTTTCCACCTATTCACCAGCCCCAGGATCTGCACAATTGCAGTGAATATGCTGCATCCCAGCAGGCTTGCAGTAGAAGGCTGATTCTCCCAGTTCTTTACAGCCTCCAGTAATGAGCAGCACTTTAAAAGTATGATTCATCTCTTCATATTTAAACCAAAGAAAAACCAAAATAATTCTCCCCATCACCTTCCTCATGGCAGCCTGTCAATAGGCCATATTCAGTTCTCATCTATCCCCTGATGCATGACACTGTTGGCATAAATGACATAGTGATGGGCAAACGTAATTGTGTGATGTGGGTCCTTGTATCTAAGCTTGTTCCATAATCTTATATCTACAGCATCTAAGTCAGACATTGGCAGTGAAAAATGCTCATCTACATGGCCAGAGGTTATGTAGGCAGACCCAGATAGGTATGCTGCCATTTATACGTCACAGGTTTTTGTAATAATTCTCTCTGCACGTCGATCCAAACATTTCTAGTCATACCTTCCTTCCCCCCTTGCTTTTTTCTCCTTCCTTTTCTGTTGTGTGTGGGGTTTTTTTTGTTTTGTTTTGTGTGGGTTTTTTTTGTTGTTGTTGTTTTGTTGTTTTTGTTTTTTTCTCTTTCTCCTTCCCTTTGCCATGGCCTTTTGTCATCTTATTTTTGTTTTCTTTTTTTCTAAGTTCTTGGACTTCAGTGATAAGCTTTATTGTATTCTCAGTACATCGAAAGGAATGCATCACTGGGCAACTCAGTTCTTCCCTTCCAGTGGACAATACATTTTAAAAATTATTAATGAAGATACACACAAATACAACATGAAGAAAGTAAAATCTCTAAGTGTCGGTTATTATAAGAGCCATGCAAATATTGACAGATTTAGGTTCAGCTTTGTTGCTAAGAACTTCAAGACAAGATGACCCCAATGCATTGCAAAGATAAGAGAGAATTAAACTTAACAGTACTTCACTCTGCATTTCCTGTATTTTATTGGTTGGTGTTGCATTAATTAATCAAAAACACAGTACTTTGTGACAGTACATATAGGCATGTATATGTGTGCTTATTTCCCTTGCAAAAAAAAACCCAACAAACCCTCATTAAATTTCTTATAAATATATTTTCTCCCTTCCACAACTCTTTCTGCTATGTAGGTGTTTGGACCCCAGCTGCAGTCTCTGAATAGCAGCAAAACAATGTTTTTTTAGTCACAGTAGTCGATGGTTTTGATTCTTGACAGAATAAGCATATGGGCCTTGAAGCTACAGTATGTGTAATTGGATACTTTGCACCAGATCTTATTATGAATGTCACATTTGATACTTATATGAAATGTTACATTACATATAACATTTGTCTTATATGAAAGAATTCAAGGAAGGAATACAGATTTGTTCAAGTCTCCCTTTCTTCGAATGTGTGTGGGCTAGATGGTTTGCAGATACATGCCCACATATGGAACTCAGACCAGCATATCAGGTGTTCTGGTGTGGCTGCTCATCCACCCCTGCCTAACCTGTATTCAAATGATTCATAGCATCGAGACAATGAAGACATCTATGTGGTGTCTTACATATTTATTATTCACCCTGTCTGCTTTAGCTGTAGGGACTTTGCTTTGTTCTGGTGCTAAACCTTCTGTACATATTATTAAATATGAAAATGTCATGACTGAGAGAAAATTGGCAAAAGCACAGTCTTCAGTTTTCTTTTGTTTGCCCACTTGGGTACTACCAAAAACTGGATTGTGACTTTCCTGATTTTCTCATATGCACATCTTTCCCATGTGTTTCAGTCACAGCTTTTTTGCAAAGTGACTTGCATTTTATATGACTGAATTTTAAATCCCCAGCAGCTGAAATAGAAGAGTTCAATATTTGCCTCCTATGAGCACTGATATTAGTCAAAATCAGTATATAGATTCTTGTGAAGACTGATCAGTGAAACACAGTTCATTTTTTTTTCCAGGTTCCTTTACTTTCCACTACTTCACGTTACTTCTTAAGTGTGTGCAGAACATACTAGATTATTACAGACAACTCAGCACAAAGTATAACTAAAAGATTTTGGTTTTTTAAACGCATATAGATTTTTTAAAACTTGTGATGTCTTAGGATAGCCTGCCTTGTTTCCAGTGGCTAATCCAGAAAGACATAGGACTCTCATAGGATGTGGGTATCTATTTTGATCCTATATGCCCTGTGGCAACTGAGAGTATCTGAGATGGCAGCAGATAACTACCTACCTCTGGAGAACTTTTAACGACTGTCACTGAGAATCAGCCCATGAAGGGCTAGGAAAATACCGTAAGAATGAAGGTAGTGTTCATCTTTTAAAAGTGATGAGGATTTGGGGTATTATAGCTTAGAAAGCCTAACTTAACATCCCTGTTGGTACTAGAACAAGTTAGTACTGCAAAAGGATATATTTTGACTTGTGCACAGGTTTTGAGACAGCTTCAGGAGACGTGTTGTGTTTGGGGCCCAGCTATATTCAAGAGAAAGTGGCTACATAGCCTATTAAAAAAAAAAAAAAAAAAAAAAAAAGCAGATTCGAAGAGCATGTTACCAATAACAGTAAAATTTGGGTGGGTAATTTGAGTGACATCTCATTGAGCCTCTTCTGGATCTGATCCAGTCCAACGTTTTATTGGTAATTTGGATGATTGATCACTCCTCCCAGATCTGGTGAACTTGCAGAGAGCACACTCTGTTCTATTGTCCAAGTTACTAACAAAGACTTCAGTCACTATTGGCACCAGTACTGATCCTTTAGAGGTATCCCTAGTAACCAGCTGCCAGCTGGACTATGTACTGCTGATCACAACCCTTTCAGCCCAGCAGATCAGCCAAATTTCCACTCATTATGTTCTTTACCTATCCAAACCTATCTGACCAATTTGGCTATAAGAAAACAACAGGAGACCATATCAAAAACCTTCCTAAAAGTAAAGTGAACAACACCCGGTGCTTTTCGCAAGCCCACAAAACTAGTCAGCTCATTACAGAAAACAATTAGGTGGGTTAAGCACAGTTTGGTGTAGCAAATCCATGCTGGCTGTTACAAAACACCTTCTTGTTCTTCATGTGCCTGGACATGGCTTCCAGGAGGATTTGTTGTATAGAATTTCCAGAAACTGAGGTCAAGCTGATTGTCCTTCTTGAAGATGGTTGTGATATTTTCCGTTTCTGAATCATCAGAAATACCCTCCAGTCACTATTAACAAACAAAATGGTAGGGAGTGACTTTGCAATGACGTTGATGTTGTGGTTTAACTCCAACCAGCAACTAAACACCATGCAGCCACTCGCTCACTCCCTAGATGAGAGGGAGTACTCAGAAGATTGAAAGTGAGAAAACTTGTGGGTTGAGGTAATGGCAGTTTTATAGGTAAAGCAAAAGCCTTGCACACGTGCAAAGCAAAACAAGGAATTCATTCACTGCCTTCCATCAGCGGGCAGATGTTCAGTCATCTCCAGGAAAGCAGGGCTCCATCAAGACAAAGAAGGCACCAAGTATCTTAATCTGTTCTGAGTCCTTGCAACTAGGCTCTCTGCCTTGCTGAATGATGAATTTGTATTTTTCTTAGTTTTTCTTTTTGCTGTGAATGTACCTATAAAAGTCCTTGCTGACCTTCACATCCCTCACAATTTTCAACTCCAGCTAAACTTTGGCTTTCTTAATACCCATCCCTGCGTGCTCAAGCAACATATCTATATTATTGCTGTATAACTCATCCCAATCCCACAGTACTTTTACTTCCTAATTGAATTCAAACTCAGTCAAGAGTTTCTTATTCAGCCACTGTGATTTTATGCCACATCTGCTTGACCGTTTGGACATGAGAGTGGACTTACCTTATGCTTCTCTCAAAGTTTGCTCCGGAAGACCAGCCAGCTCTCATGGTGTCCTTTGCCCTCCAAGCCAGTCTCCCATGAGTTCACGTGAAGAAGATCTCTGACCAAGCTGAAACCTATTCTCCTGAAGTCTAGGGTTGCAATGCTGTTGTCGATCTTCGTCATCTCTCAGAACCTGCTAATTCCACAATATCATGGTTGCTGCAGACAAATCATACTGTAGTTCTTATCAGCATCCTCACCCCTAACCTATTCTTTAGTCATTGATTTGCATAAATACAATATAAACCTAAGGTGACCAGGCAATACATATATATATATGTATATATATATAAATAAAAATAAATAAATAAATATATATATATATATATAAAAAAATATGTGAAGTCAATCATTTGACAGTGTGGTTTTGCTGCAAAACTCCTGTTCTGGGAAATACTGCTAGAAAATAATCTGGGAAATGTAGGAAATAGTTTACTTGGCACTGTGTTCAGTTTTGGCCATCATGTCTTCAGAAAGACACAGAGAAACTGAAGAGAAATAAGAGGATAAATGATAGCACAGATCAGGACAGCTGACAAGAAATAGTTGGTAAATTTGCAGAAAAGCTCTTTTAAGCCAGATATTTGGAAGAGTTTTCTACTAGAATAGGGAATAGATAGATAACACTACGATGTGTTATCTCATAGACTGTAGACCTCTCTCTCTCTTAATTTTCTAGGAATTTTTAAATAGAGACCTTCCCATGTGTCACGTCCTGCCCTCAGGCATGAGTGGGGGGAGAAGTGACTCAGGTTTGTGCGTCCCCCCCAGTTGGAAAACACTGCACACAGTACTTAAAGTCCACAAACAAAAGGCTTTTATTTTGCAGCTGAGCCCAAATGGTATATGATTCGGTGGCAGAAGGATTTACATTATTGTAGGCTCAATCAGTAGAAATTAAACATTTGCAGCATATGCAGGGCTGAAAATCTTATATTACTATGCTACATATAAAACAGAAAACAAAAAGGTAGAAGTATGGAAAAGAAAGAAAAGAGAGAGAAAGATTTCACCATCCTTATTGCTCTGTTTTATGTGTGATGGAGTTCACAGTCTTGGATCCAGCAATGTGCAGCATCCTCTGGTGTTTTATTCAGTTCACGTGGTGAGACTGGTGGGCAGAGTGGTCCTCATGATGGTGGGTGAGCGTCGTCAGTGCTTGCACAGCATGGGCCTTTATAGTCCTCTGGGTTGCCTGCTTGCATAACTTTTGGTCTTTTGTGGAGGTATTATTGTGAGAGAGAGAAAAGTCTGGGCGGAAGGGATGATTGTGAAAGATCGACAAGTCTCGGGCCATGTTGAAGGGTTGTCGCGGTTGAGACGGACAAATGACATGGACCAAATGGCATCTATTACTTTCATCTTGAAAGAACTTGGTCCATGTCGTTTGTCCATCTCAACCGCGACAAAGGGTCTCAGCTTTTCCCTTTGTGCCATGTTGGGCATATCAGAAGGTGAAGCTGTGTGCCCTCTGTCATGTTCCCCACCTCCTGTATCGGTCAGCCGGCCTGGGCTGTGGCTAGTTAGCTTGTCGTTGATATGTAAATTGCAGTTCACCCTATACTGAATATATCATCTCCTGTGGCTGGATGAACTGGTTTTTCCATGGTGTTTCGGATATTATCCTTATCAGTACATGACACCATCCCAACCTCAAGTCTCTTAATTAAAAAAAAAAAATGCTGTTCACAAAATTGAAGGTTTTGTTTATTTTTCCATGTCTTGTTTGTTTCTTTGTTTGTTTTTCTCATTGTGAGCTTCAACTGAGAGTGGGGTTTTGTTTGTTTGGGGTTTGGTTTATTTTATTTTGTTTTTGTTTTTTTTTCTTTTGGAATGATTATTTTTGTCAAAAAAAAGACACTTCAGCATTTTTAAAATGGAATCAGAGGAGACAGCCTGTCCTCTCTGCTCCATTACATGCCTCACTGATGGCATTACTAGAATAGCACTAAAAACCAACGCTGGGGTGCTAATGTGGTGAAGGCATGACCCCATTCCCTTCTTTTCCTGTTACTCAGGAGCAGTAAAGAACAGGCACTTCATTTTCTCAAGGATTAAGATCGTTCTGGAGAAGCATGTATGAAAGGCTTTGCATGTCCTCTGACACTACAGAAACATTCAGGCTTTTAAAAAGCATCTGTTAGTCTACTTGTTTACATTAGTGTTACCAAATGAAGAACATTAAGTGGTGAATATTTCCAGAAAATACGGTAACAAATGGAAGAGTAAAAATAAGCTAATGCTTAAATAACAGACTTGGAAATTCTGTTGTTTCAGGACAATTTTTTTCATTGCTAATTTATCTTTACAACTGGGCTACTTTCTTTACCTGGCAATTAAACCTGTGCCAACATATAGATGACTTTCCCACCTCTTCTATCAAGATCTGACTTGTCCTCCTTTGATTGTCTGTCTACATATCATCAGAGGTTTTATCTAGCTAGCCAGCAAACAGGTATCTTGTAAACCCATTTTCCCTAATGCTGAATGCATCATTTTGTCTGTGCACACAAATTGTATCAAGCTGGCACTGCTGATTCTGAATTGCCTATTTTATATTGCCCTTATGACTACCCCTAGGAATATAAATGACAGTATGCTTTTTCCTTTCCTTTGTACAGTTTGGTCAGGAGCTCAAAAATAGCTAAATCTGTTGGTTCTAACAATGCTTCTAAGCAATTTTTTATTATCATTTTCTTCCTGTAGATTATAACACAAGCGAGCAAAAGCAAGCATGTAAGAAACATGAACTTTACGTGAGTTTCCGAGACTTAGGATGGCAGGTATGGTTATAAATGCTGTTTCCTATAAATTCTAATTAGGGCAATCTATTTTACAGTCCCTTATTATTTACAGTCTATTTTCCTCATGGTAATTAATATTTCACTGAAGAGAGACAAATTCTTTAAGTGCATTTTGCAATTAATATCTATCTATATAACTTTATCTTTTTTGACTGCTGTTCTTTCAGAGATTTTGCATAAATTAATAGCTTTACAATCTTGATTCATTCACATAAAGATATATCTGAACTATTACTCAAGATGTGACCAGGTCTGCTGTAAAAGAAACCAAAATCCCCACACTGAGAAATGGAACTTTTGAAATTTGCACTTGAATTCTCCTTCATTCAGTGCTGTCTGCTGCAGGTCAGAGAGGTTTCACTGGGGTAGGGTCCATAAGGAATTAGTTCACTGCTTAGTGGTCTTTATAACACCGTATCTAAGTTTATATAATTTCCAGGAAAAACTTCTCCTGCCATACAGTAACAAAAAAAAGAAGTTACTTGTAGTAAAAGGTTGTAAAGAGAGAGACAGGGCTTTAAGAGAAAAGAAAATAGCAATCAACTTAGGGGTTCTTTTTTCCAGAAAGCAAAGAGCTCTCTAAAATGAAAGAAAAGGAAGGCTATCAGCAACCTATAACCTAGACATATTGCATATGTAGGTAAAAATTCAAAGATGGCTGGCTGTGCATTTCACATTTCTCTGAATGATTTAAAAACAATTCTCCATGAGCAGAACAAGTCTGTGAAGAGAAAAAGTGTGCTATCTCTTTAGTGCCAGCTCATCCTTTACAAATGTAGCTTTCTCATATGGCCTCATTATTCTGCCTGACTTTTTGTAGTATGTTTATCCTCACAGCAGCCTGAAGAAGTAGGCGGAGACTGTTCTCCCAAGTCTGCAGAGCATAATCACCCTGTGCATGGCCACAGAGCAGGCTTGTGGTATTGCCTTGAACTCAGGCTACTGAA
This sequence comes from Nesoenas mayeri, assembly GCF_963082525.1. Classification (NCBI taxonomy): domain Eukaryota; kingdom Metazoa; phylum Chordata; class Aves; order Columbiformes; family Columbidae; genus Nesoenas; species Nesoenas mayeri. Next base: position 26,147,801 of record NC_137544.1, on the reverse strand, counting down.
CAAGTGAAGTATTGTCTCTCTGCAGATCACAGATTTTTCCAGGTATCACCAGTTTTTTTCATTTTTTGAAACAGTAAATTCTGATATGCCCCCAAGATGTGAAAGGCTCTCAGATCAGTCTTTCAAGTTGGCCACAGAGAAAAGAAAATCTATTTTTTTCACAAAAAAAATAATACTTGAAGAATTCAGAGTTTTGGTTGGTAAGCCGAAGCTGCAATATATGATATCGAGTCAGTGAAACTCATAGTCAAATGAGACAAAAAGAAATAAAATGCAAGAAGTAGGTACTTTATCCTCTCTGCCCTTCCCACAGCTCCTCCATTACCTTTGCCTGTCGAAGGAAGAATTCAGCAAACTAAACACATAGCTTTCATTAACATTTTAAAATATTTCCCCTCTTGTGGTGTTTTCCCCATGCTGAGTTGCCAGAAATACTCAAAATGACTTATTCAGTGACATTCCAATGGGTAATCTCTAGCAACCCTCAGTCTCGCACAATAATTATTAGTATTGAGAATGCTGAAGAAAGAGGATGCATTTGGATTAGTTTTGTTGCAACAAGAAGTGCTCAAGATTTTTAGCTTATGAAGAAAAGTGTTTTGACAAACATATTTGGACCTTTAATTTGCCTCACAGCTTCATTAGTTTGTATTCAGTACATGTTTCTAAGTTTAATTTCATTTTAGTCAGAATTTTGCATGAACAAAACAAATACTTCCTTTTTTTTTCTGGCAAAGAAAATGTAACTTAACATGCCACGTTCTGAAGTTCATTTTGTCCTTGGACAACTCATAGTTAGTTTGATATTGTTTTAAATTCTCTAAGTGAGAAAAACAAAACAAAACAAACAAAACAATAACAAAATCAAACAAGTGTTTTCATTTGTTCTTGTTTCAGGATTGGATTATTGCACCAGAGGGCTATGCTGCATTTTACTGCGATGGAGAGTGTTCTTTCCCCCTCAATGCCCACATGAATGCAACAAACCACGCCATTGTTCAGACTCTGGTATGCCTCTGCCTATATTCTATTTGCCTATTTTGCAGTTGCAAGTGTCTTGGAACAGGGGCTGTATCTTCCTCTTTGTTTGCTACTATTGGATTTTGGTTATTTCTCTTTAAATGATAACCCATTTCATTCATTCATTGAAGATTACACTGGAGAATGACTGGTGACCAGAGTGGCAGGTTTCCCTTCCATTTCAAGTGCAATAACACATGAAAAAACTGTGTTGTATTACTGGAGAATTGTGTAGACAGGAACCAAAGGGGCCCCCTGGTCCCACTTCCAAGAGCATTTTGCAGCTTATTGAAGCTCTGTGTTAACATCTACATGCTATACCTTCCAGAAATACTGACACTTGGCCACTCTGTGGACCTCTGTTGTCAACTGTTGGCAGAGATAGTTAAACCGTAATTTAATGTGAAGCTTTGCAAGCAGATGCACTTACATCTAAGAAATTGTGTTCAGTCATGCCTGGCTAACAAATGCAATCTATAAATAAGTGTGTTTGGATCTGTTGCTCTGCCTGGTACATGTAAAAGGGGATTTGCAGCCAGCTTTCTGCCTCTGCTAGTTCTTATGCTAGTCCTGTACATCAGCTGGAGCAGCCAAAAAGATGATCTTAGTTGAAGCAGCTGGCTAGGTCTCCTCTAGCCCAGCAGCACTCAGCTATGGTTTGGAAAACGCGGCATCTACAGAAATCAAGACCTTTAGGCTATGGCTAAGTGTAATGTGGTGGATCCAATATCTGGCCATAATTTTTCACTTGTGCCAGCTGAAGAATTGGCTCTGAGCAGCATCAGTATTAGCAAAATTATTAAGAAACAGAGGAATGAGAGATAATACACTAGGAAGGAGTAGGAGTATGAAAGCAGAACAGGAAAGGGTTGCCATCACTAATTAGTTTCTGGAAAGGTCAAGGCACTAGGCTACAATTAGAGGAACATAGGTTTAAGGCACTCTCTAATTTAAACTGATGATAGGAAAGTATCTTGACCATCAGACTGTGCTAATGAGTCTTTCCATGGACGGTGATAATTTTCTTTGATTTTTACATTAAAAAATCTGTGCCTGAAAATAATTTACCCCTTCAGAAATGAATGTAGCTATTTCCCTCCTGGGAAAACAAAAAAAACCAAACAACCTTAAGCCCACAAACAAACAAGCAAACAAACCCCACCAAACCAAAACCCCACACCGAACAAATAAAGCTTAACTGATTTCTGAAAGAGAGTAAATTCTGCTTGTGAAAATTGCCAGGTATTTCTTAATGAGGTAGACATTTTTAAAACCTTAGCATTTGCTGAAGCCTCTTCCTTTCCATTCAGCTTTTCATTTATTCACCTTCTCCAAGTCCAGCCACCAGTGCAACATTATTTCTGTATACCAGAATTTGAGTCAGCAAGACTTACAAAACGAAGGGAAAATGTCAGAGGCTGGAAATAAATAAAACTGTGGTAAGGGGTTCAGGTGAAAGGGAACTGCAAATGCCAGTTGGCAAAGAATATAGCAACGTGCTTGGGAGACAATGAAGAACAGCATATATGCTGTCGTGAGCTAGAAAGAAATAGGTCAGCAAAGCAATAGTTTAGCATTATGCAAACATTGTCCAGAAAAGCTGCCAATATCATTGAGATCCCCAGGTTAGAGTTCCTTCCTATAATTATAGACTGTTACATAAGAAGTGGTCCAGTGCTATTTTCTCTTGTGTGTCTATCCTTTCCAAAAATTGTTAACTTCCCATTGTTCAGAAATTCATTTAGTTTGTCCTATTTTTTAAAATGGATACTTAAATTTTCCCTCTTTTTTATGGCCTTTTTGGAATTGTGTGTCTCCCTCTGCATGTACTACACATGCATTCAGTTGTGCAGCCAAAAAATCATGAGGCTAATTAAATTTTAACTGCACATAAATTAAATGAGATAACAGTAGTTGAATGCTTTCTGGTTTAAATTATAAAAAATTCAGATTTGCACAAGGTGTGCACATGGGGATGGCTTGGAAAACAATTATTCATACACCCCACCCTAATCCAAATGTAATCATCTCCCAGCCATACTGATTACACCATTCTAAGAAAGCCCGGTCTTTGGATTGGGAAGTGACTGTTCCTTGGTATCCCTCCAAATTTACTGACTCATTTTTTTTTCTTTTGTAACAAGAATAGGAGAAATGCTGGGCCAATACCTCTCTCCTTTTTCTGAGGCTGAACTTAGGCAGATAGATGATACAGATGCATATAAATACATTATAGAATGTGTTTAATGAATTATACAAGTTTTCTTCTCCCCTCTTGCTTCTCATCACTCTCTGAGCAGGTGTTGGAGCAGCATTGACCTCCTTGTCATGCAAGTCAGTGGATCAGCAGGTTCCAGGCTCACTCTTGAAAAGGCTGTGAGCATCACTGTCATGCGGGGCTAGCAGAGCCATGGAGCTCGCAGCTGGGGTGGCAGGGGCTGGTGGAGCCAGGAGTTACGGCAGGGCAAACATCTACCTAGACGAGGCACAATCATTCTCTTCTCCAGTGCTTTGCTATTCATTTGTTAAACTGTTTTTAAATGTGTGTCTAAACCCTTACGAAACTGCTACTTCAGGATTTATTATTGCTCATTTCAAAAGACCTTCTCATGGTAACAGTTATGTAAAAATCGTTTCCTGATAGTCTCTTCTCTGTTGTCTGGCAAAGGCTCTGGGTTTATATCACTGCAAGACAGATGGCTCTAACAGTTTTACAAAGACTTAACATACAAATGAAACCTATTCCTGCTGAAGTCTTCATCCATGCCTTAATAATCTCTTGCCCCCTCTATTACAACTCCCTCTTTTCTGGCCTTCCTAGTTTCCAAGTCTTCAGCATGTGTAGAATATTACATCTAACCTTCTTTCAAGTACGAAGAACTTGTATATCCCCCATTTTCAGATATTTCCACTAGATCTTGTTCATTCTGGGATGCTGTTCAAAACTCTTTTCTTTCTCTTTAACCTTTCATTGTCATATTTCAGCCTAGTGCACACAAAGCCTTTTCTGCCTCAGTCCTTTTCCCAATCCCTCTGATCAGCTGGCACCCACCTTATGAATTGACTTAGACTTCAGTAGAAGTAGAATTGGATCCACAGATACCTAGATAAGACCTTAAGATACATTCATGCTGTCTAAGAACCTACATTGTATCACTTCATAGGCAGGAAACAGTTTCAGGATGAGCCTTTGCCTGCACAGCCTTTGTCCACAGTCTGTGACAGACTTTCCTTCACACCGAGACCCTGACACAGGAAAGCACTTTAGCACATGCTGGGGTCCCGGTGGGACTCAGGATTTGAGCCTGTGCTTCATGTTAAGTGCTGTCCTCTGCAGAGATGGTACTAGCAATATGTTAAAGTGTTTGTCTGAGCAGCTGCCGAACTCCAACCCTTTTCTAAATTTCATCTGAAAACCAGCTTTCTCTCTTGGCCACTCTTCCTCATTTATCTCTGCATCTGCTATTATTGTATATCTGCCCACACGATTGAAATCAGAGCAACTTTCTGGAGGTAAGCTGTGCTTTCAAGCTGCTAACAGAAGAAAATCTGCGAGCGCAGCACTCTCTGAATTGCAAAGACATGTTTTGCACTGACGTCCTTGTACCTCTCTGTTTGATATATGAGCTATGTATTTATCTGTCTTTCAGGTTCATTTGATGTTCCCTGATCATGTACCAAAGCCATGCTGTGCACCAACAAAACTGAACGCAATCTCCGTGCTCTACTTTGATGACAGTTCCAATGTTATTTTAAAAAAATACAGGAATATGGTCGTGCGTTCATGTGGCTGCCACTAGAATAAAAAAAAATAATCTAAAGCAGAGGATTTTATTTGCAATTGTAATAAAGTCAAGATATGAGCCCTGCTGATGAAAACACAGTCCTAAATTTATTCCATTTCATGTCATCTCTCATTTAAATGTACAGTATAATGTATATAGTAGCTTTTATTTATTTAAAAGTATATAGGTTTTTTTGTATGAGATAAATTTCAAAATCATTTATGTTATGAGTCACCTTAATATGCAATAGAACTTCACAAACTAATTTTTCAATATATCATACTGGAATCTAATTCATCCCATTTCAATATTTTTAAGTAAAGCCTTTGTATTAATTTTTTTTTAAAGCTAGAAACTCCAGAACTTCTGTAGCTGCTTCATGTTGTTAAAGGAACTAAAATATGTTTGGTCTTATTGTGCCAATGAAAACTGTGGCGGGGTATCTATTTAGAAAAAGGCACAGGAAAAAACAAAACAAAACAAAACACAACCAACAACAACCACAAAAAAACCCCACAAAAAACAAACACTAAACAAAACTTCTTGGCTAAATATATATTTCTTTTAGAAGTTCTGCTCCATTAGAAAAAGTGAAACGTTGAACAGTGTCTAAGTAAATAAATAGTAGGTAGAAAATAGAAGTGAAAAGATTTCACATAATTGTAACTATTTTCTTTAACAAGATGAGTGTAACTGCAGGAGTTATGTTACTTGTTGGCTTGTGGGCTGAAGAGCTTGCAAAAGGCTCAAAGCTTTGGGAATTCTGTGGAGACTGACTCTCACCTCTATGACTTTCATATTTAACACTACAAATTGAACTACAACATTCTTACCTCAAATTATATCAGTCTATTATCTATTAGACTGCTCTGGCAAATGTTTTTATAATAACAGCACGAGGTGAAATCAAACTAACCAACCACACTACCCAACTCATTGTATACACAAGTGATGATATACACAAAATACACAGAAGACAGGGTATATGGACTGGCATTGATCTATTTAGCTTCCACTTTTGAACATATTTTTTGAGTCTGCAAGGGAAGGCAGGGGATGCAGCAGTTATCACCTGTTTAACTGAAAATCTTGTCACTTGATGGTAGCGGTTTTCAGACGAAGATGAAAAACAGCTTTTGTAGTGAGCCATTTGGTAATTTGCAGACTACTTTCTCTCTCATCTGCTTTTCTATCATTTGGAAATTGGTTTGAATCATGAGATGTAAGATTGGTTCTCTTTCCCTTTTTTTTTAGCATTAACTATCATAACTTTGAAAATTCTTAAATCCATATAAACAATTTTTGATCTCCCTAAATTTTTTGCCTCAGATGAAATCCTGTGGTTGTGAATTGCACAATTAATTACAGATTATAATTCTCACCACCACTACCTGTACGCTTAGTCTGAATTTATCATATTTAATGTCTTTGGATATCCTGTTGTTTTAGTGTTATTGAAATGAGAAATAGAAACTCTGTTTTCTCTTTACTACATGGTAATTCTAATATATGCGTTTATCATGAATTGCCTTGATTAAAAATGGTTCATTTAAACAGTTCTCAGATTGTTGGTAGAAAATGAATAGGATATATCAGTTTCTCCTTAGACAGTCTATTCACATAAAAGCTGTCTTTTCCTGTTATTTAAAGCATATTTCAGAAAACACAGATTGTTACAGATTGATAAAATTAGCATGTGTGTGTGACCGTATGTGTGCATGTGAATATGCAACTGTCCTTTTACAGGAACTAATTTATTTTATCTTGCTGTTGGAGTAATACATACGTCATTTTTATACATACACTCAGTTTTTTAAACAAATTAACATTTCTGAGTTTGGTTTTGTGAACTCTTTCCCCTAATACAACAGTTCCCTTTTACACTTGCATCTCTATTTTATACTGACATTACCTACATATCTACATGTAGTTGCAGTTCATGTACAAGGGTATATAGCGAAATATTATGTCTCCAATTGAATTACTATTTTGGAACTGTTGAATTCCTGGGTTGCCTTCAAAAAATTTGCTGGTTTCTGTATAAGTTGCGTAGGTGGATATGTTTTTCTGAACTCAATTTATTCTAAATGGAATTTGATGGAAACAAAATTTTGGGTACATTAAGTAATATATTTTTAAATAATGGTGTACCATTTTGAGAAAAAGAAACTGAAGATTATTGTTATATTATTCTTTAAAAGATGCTGTTGGAATATATTTCTATATTTTGAGACATAATAAACCTGTAATACTATTTTCTTCTGCTGTGATTTTGCTTCTGAGACACATGACAATCTAACACTAGCTTCATATATTCTTTTAAAGGTAAAAGCAAGAGGTCACCAATAGTTATGGACAGATTTTGTTGCAGTTCATTTTTAATACAGACATTTTGTAAAATTAATTTAATCACTTCTTAAGTTGCAGCTGTTGAGCCATCTACATTATTAATGAAAGTCATACCTCCAAATCTTAATACTCAAAATATACTAAGAAGTAGAAATAGTTTTAACAAATCTCCATAAAACTCTAACTGGTCACTCATCTTTTGAAAGGAAAGATAGAGCACTGAAACAGGCTGCCCAGAGATGTTGTGGAGTCCCCTCTCTGGAGTCATTCAAAACCTGCCTGGATGTGATCCTGTGCAATCTGCTCTGGGTGAACCTGCTTTAGCAGGTGGGTTGGACTACATGATCTCCAGAGGTCCCTTCCAACTCCAAACATTCTGTGTGATTCTGTGATTCTGTGACAGTGGCACCGCACCCTCTGCATGCTCTGGATAAGTGTATATATGTGTGTTTTCATCTAAAATTTTTCAGGTAAGTCCTTCTCTAGTAGTGCCAAATACAGGGGGTTTTGTTCTTTTGCAGATTCCTATAAAATACCTGTTATTTTTTTTTTATATTTATACATAATACATACATAGGTATGATATATAATTAACATAATATGTATGTCATTATATTAATTCATATTAAATATTTACCCATATAAATAGCTATATCTATTTCTATAGCTATGAAGATCGTTCCATTTTTGTTTAGAACATGAGAGTTTTATTCTTTTGAAAGTTGTTTAAGCTTCTGCATCCTTAAATCTGGAAAGTCTAAAATGCTAAAACCAGAAAAACAGAATTAATATTACATTATGGGTCAGAGCTTCTAAGTCTTTAACTTACTCGATGTTAACACCATTGCTACACATTCTGGGCCAAAATAAAATGTTTAGACAATATTACTAGTGACGACTTCTATGACTTAGGAACGTTCACACTGTGGAAGTCAGAATTAAGAGTTGAATCATATTGCAGTAATGATTTCATGTCCTTTAAAAGAATGTAGCTGTCCAAATGTGGTTTTGATGTCCAAGACAAGGTGAACTTTGACTGTATGGGGCACTTTGAAGTTACCTGGTATGCTAAGCTGTGAACCCACTTAACAGTCTTACTTTGGTTAGACCACCTTATGGGCATCTCTCCTTTATCTGGATGCCCATTTCCATGAAGTGTTTATGGGGTCAAGATTTTCTGATTTTCACCAAAGGTTTCATGTTCATTAATTAGGGATCAGGGGTGGGAGACATTCGCTGATAGTCAAAAACATGCTTGTTCAGATTGCATTAGCTCTTTTTTGATATGAAATCAAGCTGAAAATTAAATTCATATAAAGCTGGCTGGTAGCTGATCACATAGCAACACACCTTATCAGTACAAAACTCAGCTAGAGATATCTCAGGTAAACACTGGCATTGGTGTCTTCAAACAAAAAGGACTATCATCCCTTGTTCTGTTGTATATCCATCTGAAGGGTATTTGAAGGGTATCTGAAGAGACAGCTGACTCACATGCCCTTTACAACCCCATAACTCTTCATCCTGAGACGGTCTATTTAGGCTTTTAGGTAAATATGCATTTGTATTGAATAATTGGGAATTGGTATCTTCAGGAGTGCACAGCTGTTTATTTGTATGTTGGCACCTGTATGACTATATAACAGTATTTAGTCTTTATATTATGATAGGAGTGAAATGTCAGACCACTTGGGGCCTCATTTTATTAAATGCTATATACATGAGTTCTGTAAATTACATCTATGCTGTAGACACTGGAACTAAGACTTTAGGGACAACATAGAGAAATTGCACTTTTGGATCCCAATTCATCTATTTGTCTCCAAAAACCATGAAGTGGGTTTAGGACAATAGCTCTGCCATAAACCTTGTCTGAGCAACTGTAGCAAATTACAATCGATGAGAAGTTTAAAATAATGTTACATTGTTGAAAAAGTTTAACAGGGTGTTTAATTGGGATGTGGAGCTCAGAGAAATGTCAGAAAATTCAATTTCAAAATATTTTCTCTACCATTTAATGGGAAAATGTTAAATTGCTAACTGCTTTTTTTTTTTTTTTTTTTTTTTTTTTTTTTTTGGTCACTCTTCTTTCGAAACAATTTCGTTGTAAATTGACTTTGACTCAAAGATGGTTAAAAAAGGGTTCAGGCTTGTAATCATAACATTCTGAATTGTTTCAGCAATAACCAAAGGATTTTAAACACCAGTAATTTAAAATTATGTTTTTCACAATCTCTACCAACTTTTCTGCTCACACATTCAGCTGTGCATAGGGAGAATTTGACATGTGGTGCCTGAATGACGAACAAGCCGCATATGAATTATACAGCATTATCTTTTACTATCTCATCTGCAGTCACAGAACTTGCAAACTGTGATTTACAATGTGTTACTGAATTCTTACTCACATGGCTTGAGCAAGAGCTTGATTAAAAACAAAAGAAAGCTGAACAAAAATCCAACAAAAAACAGTAAGAGAAAGTTTTCTTGCCATCTTAATTCAAATAAATCAGCACCAAACATGGTACACGAGGGATTAGGAATCTCATGTGAATTAAATGGGCCTTTTGTGTTCTGTTTTCCATATTTACAACACATGACATAGGCACTTCTCCTGACTGTTATATATCCAGATAAATACTTTCTGTTCTGTTCCTGTACTTTTTTTTTTTTTTTTGCTTCCAGATGGGTGCCATCAATTATTATTATGAATATGAATGAAGATATTTTCATTGCTTTAGCAGATGTTAATGCTTTACAAAAGAAGTATGTGTTGTTAGTACAACTTTGCAGGTACAGAAAGGTCGACAGACTTAAGATAAAAGCAGATGAGAGGCAGTATAGGGGAGACAACCAGATCTCTCTGTCCCCATGCTCTAGCCCATCCCATGCTGTTGCTGCTGTGATGCATACACTTGACACTCCTGTCCCTGCAGTTCATGACTTTAATGAATGATAGATAATCTTAGGGGTTAACAAGTACTTTTCTAGTTTCATGATTGTTTGTGGAAATCTGGGCAGTGACTGATAAAACTAGGTCATGTGCAGGGTGCAGACCACACCTTTCCTGAGTGGGGTGATTATGTTTTAAAGATACTTCTACGGAACCAACCAAGATGTACGTGAATCAGATCTTGGAGCACCTTTTCAACAGTGTCATAAATCTGCACCAGAAGAGCTGAAGGCAGTGACACATCCCTTGCTCTTCTTCCTTACATTTTCCCCCTGCTCTGTGGGAAGTTCAGCAATGCGTTAAGGCTGAGGCTGTGTTAACATCTGTGTAGCAGGGGATCTCAGGGCAGATGTTGGCCAGGGATATGAGAGCATCATATTTCCTAGGGAACAGCTCTCTAGGAGAGCAACATTGAAGCAAAGATGTAGGAGCAGGATCTCCTCTGTATAGCTTGTCCTGGTCTCTTCTGGGTCTCCAGCTGGCTTGTGAGCAAAAACATTTGTAAGAGTGAGAAAGCTCTTTAATTAAATTGTGAGAAGACTTGGAGGGGGCTCTTTCTGGCATCTCTGCCCCTCATAAGTCCTTCCACAATAGGGAAATCCAGGCTTAAACCCAGAGCTACTCAATTGTACAGAGACCGAAAGTTGGACAAGACATGATGGAGAAACATGGCATGTATATTGAACTCCCTAAACTGATGTAGCTGGAAGCAGAATTTTTCATGGCTGATTATTTTCTTGGTTGCTTAGTTGGCTCATATTAACTTGCCACAAGAAAGCATGTTGCCTTTTATTCGGGGCAATTATGCATCCACCACCGGGATTCCTTTTCAAAATCAGTGCTTCTCCTTTAACCTCTGCAGCAGCTCTTTTCAGCCTTCCCTGCATGTTATCTGTTTTATTATTCAAGACTAACAGCTCCCCCAGGGAATGCTCTTTCCTAGACTGTGCTGCAGAGATGTAACAAAGACAAGATCTGCCAAGTCAGCCACTTGTTTAATTAGGATGTGAATCCTGGAGCAATCTTTTTTGCTCACTTTTTCTTTCTTTTTCACATGCATTTGGGGTTTTTCTTGCTTTCTATCTTGGTATGAATTCTTCTGGGTAAAGATACTTGGGTAGGTGCACAGACTTCTACAAAACTTTCCTGTGAAAAGTATTTGCACATTTAGCAAGAAAAAAAACATCATAATTAGTTTCCTTTTTGAAAATGGAATTGATACACCTGGTAAAAAATGTCCATTCCCATTAAGGAAAGAATTTTTAACAAACTACTGAGCCTGGTTACATTTCCTGTTTTGAAATCTATTAATTTAATCAAAATTAAGGAGCTGCTAATTAGCAGGACCTACGTTGCTTACCTCAGGACACATATCCAAGGACCAAATTTTTATTCTCAGATATATTGGTGTAAATACAAAAACTATCAAATTTAACAGTGCCCTTGAAATATTCATAAGCATATTTCCGCTTCTTTTTGCTAAATCGTATTGGACAGGGAGGTAATGAGAATGTTATTCATTCCAGAATACAACTAATTGCTTAATTCTCAAATTTCTTGTACTTATAACCAAGCCCTTATGCTTTTATTCTTTCCTCTCACTCATCTACAAGAAAAAATGGCTGAAGCTCATGACTCAAAATTCTGGTGAAATAACTTCATGGTTTGGAATTGAACTGAATGCAGAAATTTCCAAACTTCAATTTGAAGTTTTAAAAAAAGGAAATTAAAACAGTTTTCAAAAGGCTTAAAAAAAGATCATTGTTGATCTGCAGAGTCCACACCAGTGCTATGAAGTGACCACTGGGGCAGAGGAGTCCAGGCTGTGTCTATATGTCACAGAAGCCTCGTCAGCTGGACAGGGGCCTTGCCACGGGCCGCCCATGTACCTGGTCAAGGAGTCAGGAGCCCTGGGGACTGCGAGTTCCCACATGCATGAAAGGATCCTGGAAGCTGCAGAGTTCCTTTCTCTGACACCGTTCAGACATCAGGGCTGTCCAGGGGCTCTGCATCTCTCTATCCAAGGTGGGCAAACAGGAGAGGTGTCTCGCAGAATGATGCACAGTACAGCCTGCTGAAAATGCCTACATTTAATCAGACAAGCGCTTAAAGATATGGCTCTATTTCAACAACAGAAAAATATTAATTGTGAAATTCCCACACCGGCTAAAATTTCTCCTGACATTTCTGAGCGAAGCTTCGTTGACATTTTCACAGAGGCTTGCTCATGTTTGGCAGGAAAGAATTTGACCTCTCTCTTCAGACATGTTACACCCCATTTCCACTGGCTGTCTCTAAGTTTTTTGCCATCCTCTTAGTTTTTCACATGATGTAAATACACACTGCAGTAGAAGTAGTAGTGTTCCTCCTGATTTACTCTAGAATAAATAAGTAGCATCACAAAATGCTTCCTACAAAGTTTTACTCTCACTCCTCTGAATCTTTTCCCTTAACTGACCTCTGTTGTTGAAAAAGCTATTAGAAATGAGTCAAACAGTAATTGTCAAGGCAGGAAGCAGGTGACATACATGTATTTACATTATTTTAATTAAGTAACTAAATTTAATATGCAGCTATTATATCCCACTCCTTACAGTTATTAGTTACAAGGCACTGCCCTGACTCGGAGCACTGTGGCCCATCAACCTTCCAGGAAAATGGTCTGCTTGACTGTTCAAGAAATGTCAGGCTAATAAATCAATTTCAGCTCACAAATGGTATTTATGCATTTTTTAAAGCCAGGTTGCTCCGCTAAACACTTACTCAATCCAGTAACATCCTTCAGAAGAGTACTGAATTGCAGCCAGGAATGGTAACCTCTTTCATTAACATACCCAGATTGTGATGAGGACACCTGTCCCCAGCTGGATTTTCACTATGTACACTCTTTATATTCTAGATATTAAAAATAACACTATGGCTTTTCTTCCAATGAAAAGAACTCTGTCAGAGAGCAAAACCCATCTGTGGTGTTTTCTGTTTAATGGTTCTGCCTTTTTCTCTACAATCTACTTTCCACGATTGCCCAAAGCCTGCAGAATTCATCTCGTTCATCATATCAATTACTGTAATTAACTTTCCTGTGGACTATTCTAATTTCATGCATTTCTTACCACCTATTTGCTATGTGGGTAATTACTGCACTCATTTGCATGCAACCAGATGTTTTGGTAATTATATTCTTGTTTGCTCATTTTCCTACCGACAGCAGCCTTTTTTCCTTCACAGTCACACTTTAACCTTTTTACATTGCAGAAAATTCAGTATTCTGTTCATGAAAAGTTGGGCAACCTCAATTTTTTCCCTTAAAAAGAGAAAAGGAAGCATTTCTAAGGCTACATGTATGTGACACTGAACAGCAATTCTACTGGAGCTAATTCTGCTCATGAGGCAGTGCAACCGTATTACTGCATAATTCCAGGTTGTTTGCAACACCAGCAGCATTTGAGTCAGAACCTTTACGTTGACATCAAAGTACACTAAATGGTAGTTGATAATTCAAGGGTCTCTGAAGTGAGCTGAATTGTTCCTGAAGTGAGCTGGTAATATCCAAACGTTTCGAAAAACTTAATGAATGGCAACTTGAAGTCTGTGTTTTTCTCTGCATTTCCCCTTTGGTGTGAACAGTGTGAGCAAGCCAAAGCATGAAATCAAAGGGTCTTTCATTTCAGTGAGAACATTTCTATACGGTGTACTCAGCAAGATGATGAGCATCAACTCACATTGAAATCAAATTTCACTTTACACTTGGGGTTTCCTTTCTCTTGATTCTAAATTGTATGCTTTGGTTTCCTGTAGAGGCCCAGCTGCCTTAGACATTCTGTTATAACAGCACCATCTTCTAACTAATGTCCTGTCAGAAGTGTTTTTATCTTTGATCCATAGCATCTCTGAGGGACCTACTTTTCTGAAGAGGTGACTGCTCCTCTGCTTCATGCATTGCACTGAAGACACAGTGAAGTGATTAACTGCACTAGATACTGAGAAGTACAGTAATCTGTGCAGAGCTGAGAATTCATTAACTTTGGCAACCCGATATTGAAATGTGCACATATTTCCAATGAAAACGCTGAGAGAATTAAATGAAAATAGAAAAGGTTCTGCTGACATTTTTGATGCTGGCTAAGTTTTGCATGAGTAAGAGCCACCAACAGCACTTGTCTTCTTAACCTTTTCTAAGGTCAAGATCGTATGCTAGATAGTTCGAAGATTCTTCCACAGGATAAATACAGTCCAGCTAGTAATGTTTTAAGCTTATTTAACCTTTTCTTTGTTATGCGCAAAGATGTCAACCTTCAAGTCAATAAAAATGGTTGGAGTTTTTTTCCTAGAGGAGTCCATTTACGTAGTTTTCACATCATATCTACTTTAACTCTTGGCTATGTCCTAGTACACATGGGTCTTTGCTTCCCATTTTTGACTGGACAGTAAAGAAAAAATAGCAGTGACTGGAAGCTGACTATCGAAACTATTCAGTCAATTAATTTTGGAAAGGTTGTGGATTGATATTTGAAGTCACATACCCAGTTCACTTCATGTAAATTATTCAAACTTAAGATACAGTTTCAAGGGCAGAAAACCAGAATCATGTGCTTCATTTGTACAAGAGAAAGAGAAGGGGTCAGAAGGTCTGGATTGTTTCCCTGCTTCTGTCACTGATTCACTATTAAACTTTGGAAAACAAATATTCCATATCTATGTCATGCATTTATAAAGGATGAGTGGAATGAATTAGGTCTGTGAGACATTTTGACGTTCAAATCTGTTGAGCAGAGCAGAAATACTGCTTTTTTGGCATTAGATGTTGTTGGTTTGTTTCTGAATTCAAGTCTACCATATGCTTCTTTTTGTGATAGGCCAAAATTTTCAAAGATAGGTTTACTTTGTTCAGTTCTCATATGTAATACAATAATAACAACATTTATCAACATCATAGGAGAATTAAGAGGACAAATACCTGAATAATACTGAGGCACTGGGATACATCTGTAGTCATGTAAGTGCATATATGTTATTTGCATATCCATGCCATAGGATATATTTTCTCATTAGAAAACTGTACTTGTTACTGATCTGGGCTCTTCCTTTCTGCTTTTTTTCCCCAGTGTGCTCACTCGAATTCAAAGTAATACTTTGTTGCATCCTAAAGAACTCTTTTAGTCATTACCAAATGAGGTTATTTGCTCAGGCTACCTGGTTTTTTGGTGTTAATTCCTTTCAAGTGACTTTCTCCAGTATCTGAAACGTTACTGTTCTTGTTCTCTGAATTTTCAACATAACTTGAAAAAGTCTGGGAAACATAACATGCAGAGCTGATGGCTTACTGAAACTGAGAGGAATTTTGTCTAATCAGTGACATATTGGGGTGATTCATTGCACTGCAGAACTCTTTAGAGACATGCACATGCTAATGCAAGGCATATTAGATAACGGAAATAAATGCCAAAATATACACTGCAGTGGTGCTGATCTTTATTTCCCTGATGACACTCATCTATGAATGAATAAGCCAGACAGAAATACAGGTGATTATAGTAATATTCTTTACTGTATAGCTCCATTGGGGTATTTATTGAGCATCACTAGAAACTGAAGGGTTTGGGGCTTATGCACACTCAGTGCCATCTACAATATTTCACTTTGGAAGCGTATCTCCAAAATCATGATGAACTTACTGGATCAAAATACTCACTGCTACCACTCCTTCATTTATCTTTGGAAAAAAAAAAAAAAAGTTAGATGTAACTATGTAACTGTAGTGTCTAAGGAAACTTCCCGAGATTGGGAATGCCTCACTTCCTCATTTGGGTGAGTGATAATTTACTGGATATATCCTTAAATAAGTCCTTGCCTAACCCAAGCGCATGTGAGTCCTTGCCTAACCCAGGTGAGTCATAGTTTACCCTGGAGTTAGAGGGCTCTGGTGTGTTTCTTTTGAGTGTGTGCATGCACACTGTGGACCCTCATTATTCTCATTTTGCTGCACCCCAATAATCTCCTCAACTAACATCTGAACCTTTATTTTATGTTGTTGGAGTGCTAACTAATTGTATAAACTCTGTTTTGGTCTGTTTATTGGCTGTACTTTTCCGGCCAGAATAAAGTCTGGTTTGGAACTTGTTGTCTGCCTAAAACTGACTTTGGGGTGCCTCCATCACAGGTAGACCACATCTAAAAGGTCATGAGAAAGAGGAGAACTATCTTAAAATAGCTTGGAGCAAGAAAACTATTTGATTAAACACTGGTGAGGTGATATCCCCAGATGGGTTTATCTCTTGTTTGAGTTTTCAGATATACATATTTGTTTCATCTCCTGCACAACAAAAGGTAGACTCAGAACATCCTGAGGGACCAAAAGCCCTTAAGGAAGATCAGACATGCCCTGAGAAACATTTTTGTCTTAATTTTCTTCTTAAGTTCCCAGCCTCTAACTCTGTTTACACCGGTGAACCATAATGTCTCTTAAATACATGTACATTAGGGAATCTACCATGCATGGACATCTAAGCACTTGAAATGCAACCTCACCACCATCCAGGCCTCTAGTCTGCACCTGTGTCTGTTGCACTAGCACACATTAGGAAATTTGCCTTTTGAACTGGCAATCAAAAATCACCACCTTCCACACTAGGGCCTTTTTGAACAGTTATTTGTCTGACCAGTGTCTTCTTGTTTCTTAGCACATTTCTCCTCACACTAGCTGTTAAGAGGCCAACCTTGCAGCCAACCTTGTTCAGCTGCCTGCTTTTCATATGAATCTCTGTACCTTTTCTAATCACAGTTCTCCATGACCTGATCCACAAATCTGCCTCCCATTTCCTTCAAATTGCTATCCAAGCAAGTTTTGTAGAGGTAAAGTAAAAACAGTGCATTGTGAGCAGTACAAAGTTCAAGAGAGGATGAAGATGAGAAAACGCAGCATCATCTCTTATCATATGCAGAGTGGCAATGCAGACATCCATTTCACTACAGTACCGTCTGTTCTTCTAGATCAGCGTGTCATAAAATATCACAGAATATTTATGAAAACTTACTTCTGTATTTATGTCATATTAAGCCAAGAGATTTGGTACAAGTTCGAAGTCATGATAATTCTCGCTTTACTGATTTTACCCTTCCAGGAATGACCATTTGCTCTGCCACCTTTCATTTTCCTCTTCACACACTATTGTTGCAAAATGGTTTTAGGTATCTATTTGTTAGCATTTGTTCTCAGTATTTGCATATCTGTGTGTTTTTACATGTGGTGTTTATTGTTCTAGTGCTATATTTGCATGTATAAATAAAGAAAATGTCTCTTGTTAGGATGTAGATTGACCTTTGAAAAGCACATTAGCTTTTTTTCATTTGATCTATTTCAAACAAACAACGTGCTGTTGAGTGCAATTATTTGGTTTGTGGACTCAGTATACTGGAAAGGCCAGAATACAATGTGATGGTCTCAAGCTCTACATTTAGCTCTCATCTTTCTGAATTCCCTGGAAGACAGGTAAAGGTCAGATAGAAAAAGCCAGGTCTCCCTGGACAATGCATCTGTGCTTGGCTGATTTGTGGCTTCTCCCAGACAGCACAGTGTGTTCAAAGGTACAATTCTTCTCCCTGAAGGACTACACATGTAGCACAGGGTTTATATCTTCCCTGTTCTCCTTCAGACAAGTTTTGCTCTTATTTTGGGATTGCTGAGCACAGGCATTTGGTCCACATGTATCAGTTCCAGTTCACATTGTCAAAAGGCAGCAATGTCTTTGTATGAAAACAATAGTGTTTGGGTTGTATTTTGTTACTACTGGATACTACTTTACTTTGAGATGTCATGCATAAGATACAAAGCTTTGGTCCTTGGGCTATATCTCCATATTTGCATTTTGGAGCAGCTTTATTATATTTGACTGCTATCATCTGGAGAATTGACACTCTTATCTCACAGCAGCAGTGAAAAATGAAGGTTTCCCATGTCATAGAATCACAGAATGTCCTGAGTTGGAAGGGACCCACAAGGATCATCGAGTCCAACTCCTGTCCCTGCACATGACGATCCCACAGTTCACACCATGTGTCTGAGGATGTTGCCTAGTCTCTTCTTGAACACTGTCAGGTTTGGAGCCATGACACCTCCCTGGGGAGCCTGTCCCAGTGCTCCAGCACCCTCTGGGTGAAGAACCTTTTCCTAATGTCCAACCTAAACCTCCCTTGGCACATCTTCCTGCCACTCCCTTGGGTTCTGTAACTGGTCGCCAAAGAGAAGAGTTCAGTGCCTGCATGTCCTCTTGTGAAGAAGCCGTAGACCGTGATGAGGTCTCCTCTTAGTTTCCTCTTCTCCAGGCTGAACAAACCAAGTGGCTTTAGCTGCTCCTCATACGGCTTCCCCTCCAAACCCTTCAACAACTTTGTAGCCCTCTTCTGGACACTGTCCCAAAACTTTATATCTTTTTTATCCTGAGTTGCCCAGAACTGCACACAGTGCTCCAGGTGAGGCCGCACCAGTGCAGAGCAGAGTGGGACAATCACCTCCCTTGACAAGGAATGCTACCACGTCACAGCATACTATGACAATACTGTGCACACAGAAAGGAAACCTGGATCGGGAATCTATCCAACAACCAGAATATATCTCCATGACAAATAATGAAAGATGCAAAAAGCCAAGATTTTAATCCCATGAGCAGTACTGGCAACCAAAAGCCTTTAATTTCTATGATTTCTAAATTTACTCTTGTTGTTTGATAAAAGGCTATATAAGTTAAAAATTTTACTAGGTGACAGAAATCTGATTAGAATCCCAGTATAAACTCTTTTCTCTCTTTGGGTCCCATTGATTTTTCTATTTTACTGTTGTCAAAATAGATTTTGAGAAGGTAGAATCCCTCCTCTTATGTTTTTCCACCTGATATTTAGGATTTTTCTCACTTCAAAAGGCTCAGACATCCACAGGAAGATATGATTAATAATAAATTACAATGCATGAAAATGTATAAACATATGATCCTCTATTGTCCTTTTGGCTACCACAGTTGTGCTGTGACTTCTGTATGTGCATTTTGAACTTCTTCATGAAGTTCTGAAGAATACATAAAAATATGGGAATGTCAAACTTGGCTGCCTCTGCTCATCGGGGACTTTGCCCAGGGAAGATCTCAGGAAGTGAGAGACATCTACTCAAGATTTGGGTGAAAGTGCCTTACAGAGAATAAGACATTACAGATTGGGATTTTTATAATTTCTTTCTTATGAAGCAAGAAACAAGATTGTATGAGAGTAAGTTAGTGAAATAAATACTATAATTTATATAATTAAAAAATGATTCATAGCAAGATCTTTTTCAGCAACTTCTTCTAGCACTATAGTAATGTCAGATATCAGAAAAGACTACCCTGAGGAACTTGTGACAATCATAACCCGTCTTCCAAGACAGCTCTAGCTGAATATTACTTAGTACAATACTGCATTTGGAGTCAGGAGTCACCTGTAAAACATAGAAGATATTACAGCATTTACAATTATCCCTGAATGGCTTGGAAATATCATTCTCAAAGATACTTATGCATAATAGCGATACTCATCATATTTTCAAAAGTAGCTGTGATACCAGGAGTTAGAAATCTCAGATTGATCTAGGACACCAAATGTTATTTAACTGCTACAAAAAACCATCTTCATCCCAATGTATTTTCAGAAAAATGTCAGCTTAGGCATCATTGAATCCTCAAGTTGCCTAAAGTCCAATTTCTTCTGGTGAAGTTCCCTGAAAGTGCTTAAACACCTCCCCTTGAGAGCTCTAGGACTGGTTACACTTGCTTAGGAGCTAGATGCCTTACGCTTACAGCAAAGCCCAAGCAGTCCCTACCTGTTTTCTTGGCTGGTTCAACGGGCTGGTGTGCAAACATAACCTGACATAACTATTGGATACCAAGGTCCCTCTCTGTGCTGAGTCAGTTCAACAGGCAAATCCAACAGAAAGTGGATGTGAAAAAAGGCAGTTGTTTCCTCAGCATGCTGACTGGGCTCAACATAATGCTGGTCAAATGCTCAAGTCAGTGCAGTAGAAAGAGTGAGAACAAAGGGCAGGCAGGACCATCAGCTGGTTCAGGTCGCTGTGGAAACCCAACATCAGAGCATGCTGGATTGAACCAAATAAAGAACACAGGAACAAAGATGTTGTCTCCGTGACAGTGGTTGCATAGGTTCAGATTCTAGTCACTTAAACTGTGGAAGATTAGCACTTTTATTTTTTCATCTGTCCTTATTTGCTCATGAGAAGTTTAAGTTGGGCTCCCGTTTGCAGATCAAATCACCTGACTGCATCCTGTGAGCTACTGCACATCCAGAACTGTCTCTGTGCTAGCAGGTGACTCAAGAACTGAAGCAGACAGTGGCAGATCTTCCTTGGACTTAGCTGAGCATCTAGCCCAGCCTCCCCCACCCTGTGAGAGTCTGGGCAGCCACTGTCATCTTCCACCCATGGACTATTCCTGCAGTTCCTCCTCGGCATCTCTGCTCTCCCAGGTACACAGTATATAACCTGCCATTC
This sequence comes from Nesoenas mayeri, assembly GCF_963082525.1. NCBI lineage: Eukaryota > Metazoa > Chordata > Aves > Columbiformes > Columbidae > Nesoenas > Nesoenas mayeri. The sequence continues at coordinate 26,127,166 of NC_137544.1, read as the reverse complement.
TCAGCTATATATGCCTTAACTAGGTATTGCAAGGTGGCTTTCGGTTATGAAGGATATTTTAGGATAAAGTGGTCTGACAGGATTGTTCTTCTTTCAGTAGCATACTTAAATCTTTGTGTAGGAGAGAAAATATGCTTATGATTATGATGGCCATTAGCTTAATGGCTGAAGAACTCATGTGGGAGATATGGGCTGTAATCCCCTCAAGGTGCTCTGAACCCCAAGCAACCACATCTTGGTCTTTAATAGTCAGCTTTTTAGGTAAAAGGGAATGCTGACATCATTACCTTTTACCACCAATACTGCATTTCATGTCTAAGACTGCAAAAAAATTAGTTCACCAAAGAATTTGTAGCATGAATTCTAGCTGCATGGGGCCTTCATCTCTGGCAAATCTTCCAAAACTGCTTTAGCAGTATCTGCTCATTAGCTTAGTCAGTTCTTCATTCAGCTTCTGGACCCCAGAGGCAGCAACTTCATTTTTACTGAGAACTCTTGAGTCTGCTGAGATGTGTAAACCATCAAGGTTGTGGTGCTCAGCTTTCTGATTACTGTATCCTATACAGCCCAGGGTCCTGACTGTAAAGGGCACTTACACTTTTAAGTCCCTTAGAAGCTTTTGAAAGTATCCTTGCTTGTCATATTAGTTGAAAAATATTTTATACAGAATGTGATACTCCCTGGTTGCTTCAGGATATGTAATCTGGACTCTGAACGCTGTGGTCACTGTGAAGACTCCCATTCACAGACATGTTAAAGAGATGTGGACAAGAATGCTTACTGTATTTCTCTAATGAATGTAATGTGAGACCCTCACATAGTAGCAGATCTAATTTCATTAGAGCCAGCTCACTATTTTGGAGGATCTCACTACAGAAAAGAAAGGAATTGGTTATACAACTGTATTTCAGCAAACAGCTTAAGAGTACAGTAGCTTTTTCTCCTTGACATGGATTGTTAGCTTTAGTTCTGTCTTATGATTGCCAGTTAAAATTTTGTTTTTCATGTGATGAAAGCATGTTTTTGTGGCTACACTGAGAATTTTCTATAACTAAAAAATAGTAAGACCACACACTAACTATGTCTACTCTGACTTAAACAAGGGCAGGGTATGAGTTCATCTTCTTTCTGTGTCCATGCTGTTGTCCACCTCCAAACTGCTGGTAAATAATTTGCAATATTCTCTCTGGACATAGTTTTGGCTGATGCCAGATAGCACTTGTATCTAGGCTCACTTCAGTGATGCTATGGGCTACAAGACTGTTATGAACAGGCAGTATGGGTGAGACCATCTTGCACAGGGAGTCTGGAGTGGTCTTGGCTCTGTGGACACACACCATGCCAAACCATTTGTCCTTCAAGCCACATGGTGAGCCCTGGAGCATTTAATTCATTAGTATGGATGTAGTTTCTACTGAAAGAGGGAGACAGACCAACCTCCAGGATGAAAAGGAACATTCAGCAAGAGTGAGATCTTTGTTTCAGGCAAAGATGACTGGTCTGTCCGGATTTCTCAAATAGCAGAATGCAGAAAGAATTCTCAAGTGAACATGGCCATTTGACAATAAACCATTTATTTTTTTTTCCCTTCAGATTTTTTTAATTTCACTCTGATGTTTTAAATCCAGAGAGCTGGGAGAGATGCCACTGTGAGGTGAAAAGGCTTGTGGTAGTGAAAGAAGGAGTAATGACTCAGGGCTGTCCATGCTTCCTGCAGAGACTAGGGAAGACTGATGACAAAGTAAATAGCTGTAAAGGAAAGGAAACAGTCAACTGAATTAGGTAACTTGTCCCTCATTTAGAGTTGATCGACATTTTCTGTTTGAGCTCTACTGATTTCTGAATTAAAAGAAAAAATATATTTAAAAGATTAATAATTCAGACTGCTTAACATCATATTGCTTTTTCATTTTGAATTGTATGTCATATTAGATGAAATTTATATAATGTTTGATCTCAGAGGGTTTTTAAAAATTTTCTTTAATATGAGTTGACTCATTAAACTGGCTTTGAAGGTTTTTATATTCCTCCTTGGGCACACAACCTCATTTATTAAGCTTAACTTTAATAAACTGTTTATCAGTAGCCATATGATTGTGATAAGCTTGTGATATAGAATTTCACAAGTTAATGTTAAAAATTTTGCTTTAATCTATCTTTTCTGTTTTGTTCTCTTTTAAATACTTTCTCTTTATTGTATCATAAAAAGTTATTTGAAATGCAACATTTCTCTTAACCATATTGCTTATTTAGTATTCTTTTTTCTAATGTAGCAGAAATTATACAATGTCTCATATAATTAAGGAACAAAAAACCTCCAATGTCTAAAAGACATATGAAGGTAAAATTAAGGGAAAAACAGAATCAAACACCGAGGTATGTGCTTGACAGAAAAATCTTCTTTAGCTGAAAAAAATGAAAGATATTAGAAGTCCTTTGTGTTCTGTAACACAGTCAGAAAATACCAGCTTTCTGTAAAAATAACGCATGCTTGTTATGAATAGAATACCACAGTCTGCAAGTCTTTGTGCATGCTAAAGGAAGATTTTTAATGTTTTTCATTAGCTTGGCACTGGATTTGAAAATTGACAATGCATTCCTTGAATAAACTTTTGCTGAAGATGACAATAATGTAACTTTTGGAGTGCATTTTCTGCCAATACAGCTACTTAAGTTTTCACAGCTGGGACACTTCTATTTTTCCTACAGCCTTTTCTCCTCCCTCCTCCCTTCTGATTTGTTATTGTTTGAAATTCTGAGAATGTTTTACACACATTTCCAGTGTACAACATTTGGAAACTGATAAACGAATGACAAATATGATATAAAGCCTCATGGAAGACCCTGTAGGGTCTACCCAGGGGGAAGAACACATCTGTCTCCAGCTGTGCAGCTATTTAGGAGTGAAATGACTTGTCCTGGGTTGGGCAGAGATGGTAATTATTTTTGTTGTTGATGTGAAGATCAAAGGTTATTCTCAGGAAGTAAGGACAAGGACTGTGGTATTTAGCAGGAAAGATTTATACAGGACATAATTTAGTACATGGTTTGCACATTAACCTGGTGCTAATGCATGTAGATGACAGAGAAAATGTAAACAATCCTGATGTAAGATAAACTATAATTGGTGAAAAGCAAATTAATCTACTGGTCATGATTCTCCCACAAGTTAGCAGAATCTCCAGCAGCTGTTACATTCCACAATCACACTTTGAAAAGAGTCTGCTTGATCTGAGGATTTCTTGCTACAGTGCAAATAACTTGTTCCTCCTCACCCAGTGTGGCTTTTTGCTTTTTTCTTTTTTCTTTTTATTTTTTTTTTTTTAAATAACAACCCCCCTGCTTTTAACAACAGAGTCTAGTCCTAGACTAACATAACTCACAGATTTCTTCCCATAAGAGTGAATCCTAAGGGTTTATGATTTTCAAGGTGCAAACTAAGAATACACCCCCAAAACCACAGAGGTAGTAGTTTATAAATGAATTTTGTAACTGAGTGTACCATGACCTCATGGTCAATAGATGAGATGTAATGTTTGCTTGTCCACAGTTCCCTGGTACCAGGCCAGAAATCCATGAAATACCTTTCTCATGTTTCTCATTCCTAAGTTTGACATATGTATGCAAATAATTTTTTCTCTGTTAAAAGTTACTCAGCATAAAACACAAATATACAAATTGTGTGAGCAAAGAGAAAAAAACCCTGAAGAAATGACATGTACAAAACCGCTGGGATCCCTTAGAACAAACCAAGGTTTAATTAAGATTTATGCACTAAGTATTGTGACATGTAACATTTTTCAAAAAAATTGACATGCACATAAAAGCTTTTCTGTTCAAAGCTGATGAATGTCACTCTCCAAACAACCTTGGTTCCCTTTACTAAGTCAGGTTATGCTCAGATTTGTACTGTTTTAAATAAGGAAAAATAGCACAAGTTAAAATGAGCTATAATGATGTGAAACCAAAATAAATGAATTTGTAATAAGCATAAAATGCTCATTGCAGATTCCTATGACAAACAATAGCTTGTCTGTAGGAGGTTTGGCCAAAAAAGCAGAGACAGCAAAACCATTTCATAATTGTAACTCATTCACAAATATTCATGGAAACATGTCTTGCCATGTATATTGCAATTTATTTCTTGAATAATGACTAGGCTATTGAGAAACAATGAAGAGAATGAAGGTTTAGATTTCTTCCCTTCTTTGTCTGTCTTTATTTCCATTTCCATGTGTGCAAGAAAGCATATCCCAGAAATCCAAATATATGTTCTTCTCAGATGGCTTTGCTATGATGCAGGCATCAGATGTCTGAGGAAAGCAGGTAGTGGTGGATTGCACAGGGAATTCCTAAGCAGGCTTTGACTTGGTAGGGAAGTTTTCATCATAAGTAGCTTTGGTTTTCTAATTTTGTGCAGGCCCCAATAAATCTCTCTGCATAGAGTGATCTGCTGTTACAGCAAGTGCACCCAAAACCCAGAAATTCTCCAGCTAATTCTGTCTGCAAGCCAAATCTCACTGTTTCTGCACTGTACCACTCTCTCACAGAAGAAAATCTTACTGGATTCCCTTAAAATAGCAAATGAACTTTGAATTCATTGAGGGAAAATCAGCTCCAACCAAAGAAAGATGGGCTACCAAGTCTTACTATGGGTTACTCATAGTTTAACACATAAAGCCTTTATATAATGTGCATTTTGAATTTTAGCATCTTTCAAGAATGCAGACAAATGTAGCGTTTTTGTGTAGATAAACCAGTGGAGTGGTGTGGACCAATGGGTCCATAATGTAAAGGAAGCAGCAGTATGACTTGGAAGAGGAGACACCACCATTGCTCTTTTTCAGGTAGAGTAAGCAGAGACCAGCAGGTACACTGAGGTTGGAAGTGACGGGATTTGGATTATCAGTCATTACATGACTCAGATAATTAAAAGTTGATCTGTCAGGAGCTTCATCTACTGAAACTGTAGCTTCCTTACTTACCTCGATGATAAAGACCTTCCATGTTGAAAGATTTGGGTGCCAGCTGTCCTTAGTGTCAAATTGCTAAGAAAGGAGCATTGTGAAATCAATAGCAGTTGTTTGTGGCCATGCAGGGATCATTTTTATCCAGCAAAGTGAGGTTATATCAGGTGGAGTAACTGCTCTAGTGTCACTAAGAAAGAAACGGTTATACGTGCTTTCTGGCTTTACTGCCTGCAGTTGTCATAGCACTCCAAATAATAAAGACTGGGAAAGGGTTATCTTTACTCCCACTGATTAGTAGATATAGAAAAATGTTTGCCTATGTAACTATCAACAATTCATTGAAAAAAACACTCTAATATGTCTTGTATTGCTTGTAACTGTAATACTCCTGCATAGAAAGTTTAAAATTAAGTTCAGATATTTCATGTTATTTTTATGTCTTTTTTTTTTCATTTTCAGAATGTTCTGATGTATTTTTTAATGTATTTGCTCCATTTTAGAGTTATTGCTATTTTTAAAATTTACCCTGAATAATACTGAACAAAAATTGTTTTGTATTAAGGTTTATTCCATGGAGTTTTATTTCTAGAGGGGAAAAAAGCAAACTCCACACTTGTCTCCTTCAAGTGTTCCATAATGACAAAAGGACAAAACCTTCAAATGATGTTTTGGAAAAAATGATCCCATCTTTAGTTTTTAAAAAATCACAGAATGAACACTTTATACACAAAAGCATGTATGTATGTACAGTTAACCACTCAGGTACAAGATGAACCTGTATGTCATGTTTTCCAGTATGAGTCTATTCTCTGTGATTTTACCTATGTTATATATCTTGTGGTAGAAGCTTGTAAAAGTCCACAACATTGCTAGTCACTTAATAAAGACTAATAATATTAGTTGGCCAGAACTGGGGAAAGCAACTGAAATGGTCCATGCTACTGACTAAGCCAGATTTCACAATAACTTTCAACAAATCTGTAGAATGTGAATAAACTCCAAAACAAAACACAAAACCACATAATGATGATAATGATAATAATAATAATAATGATACAGTGGCAATATGAGCATCCAAGAGATTTTGAAAAACTTTTTTTCCCTATTTTTTTTCTTGCAAACCTAGTAACTTCCTGGTGTCACAGAACCGTAGTTGTTTCATAATGTCACTGGGGAGAGCATGTTAAACACGTAGTGTCATTAAATCATCACATTCAGTTCGCTCAAAAAAAAAGAGAGAGAGAAGAGAAAAATACCCGGTGTTTCCTCCAAGCCGTGCAGCTCTCACACATTCTTTTTTCTTTGCAAAGACACTGGCTGAAGATCTGTTAATGAAGACTCCCATTATGTAGGAATGTTTACAGTCATTAGCCTTCAGCAAAGTTCATCAAAGGAATACAGACAATTGCTTTAAAAATGCCTGCGGCACTTAAAAAATACCTCAATGGCACTTAACTTATCCACTTTCAAACTGTAAACTAGTTCTACATGTTACTGCAGAATCTGGCTGCAAAGAAAGCCATCGTGTGTTGTAGATCTGCCCCCAAAACCGTGGGGCTGCTGCTGCTGCCTCGGTACAAAATTCCATGTAACACCACATTCCTCACCGTGTGAATCATAGCAAGTCGCAGCTGCTAGATTTGGGTGGATCACCTTGTTCAGGAGAAAGATCAACTGACTGAAAGAAAGGAGGAAAAACAGAGTGATTTCCTGGCAGCAGATGTAAAAGTGACGTGTGGACATGTTTCTTCATACCAGTCATGGTTAGCTGGTGGAACTCATTGCTGCAAGTGCTCATTGAGACAGAATCTGAGGGAGGTTGGATGCCTACCAGTATATTTCTAACCCCCCAAAATTAGACTAGTAAAGCCTAAATATACAGATGGTAATGCTAGGAGACATAAAACATCACCCTTTACAGGAAATAAGCGAGCTTACTATTCTGATAGATGGCTTGCAGGAGAATCTTTTGAGATACTACATATTTATCTCACCAGAATTTGTCATTGGCTGAGAAATAGTGATGGGGCCAACCATGTTAGACAGATAGCAGTGTGGCAATGTGACAGCTGCTTACAATTTGGGGTACATTTCAGACCTTACCAAAACCTTCTGCAGCAGTTTACTTCGAAAGTGAGCTGGTATTGTTGTGCACATATCCCAACATTTTTGCGTCCTAACATTAGTTTTAATGCTATGGTATTTAGCCATCACATCATCCGTCTCCAGCTTCTGTGAACAATCAGCATTTTACTCATTATTGTCACAGAACCTTTGATCCTGATGATAACCTGATTTTCTCTGTTCTGTGTGCCTGAAATAAGACCACTGAAGGTTAGAAATGGTGGAATTCACTTAGTGAACTTATATCCTGCTTTGTATTGCATTGGTTAGATCCAGGAAAGTCAAAGGGATAAATGCAATGCAGTGAGAATAATCCATACAGAGGTATTAGTCTGTGTGACAGCAGAATCTGTGAAGAGGATTCCTTATAGTCACAATGCACTATTGATGCTGTTTTCTTAAATGTACTGTTCCTTATAATGTTATTAGTTTATTGCATCCATAACTGTTGGTGTTAAAAGCAGATAAAATTTCTCTTGCATCCGGCCTGTAGATATTTGATGTGCATTACTGTACTATTACAATGAAGGAACAGTTAAATCCTTAGTAGAAGTGAAATTTGAAATCTGAAAAAGCTTAAGATTTAGCTTCCAGACATCATTTTGACTTTGCAGGTATAACTATTCAATACATTAAAATGTAACACTGGGAGCCTTCTCCTGTCCTCATCTCATAGTCTTGTTAGTGAGAACTCTTCCTAATGGGAGAAGGCAAAAGAAGGGAGCTCCTCTCTACAGCAGAGCCCAGCTTACCTGCATCCTTGAGCAAGAGCATGGCTTATATAGAAGCATTGTTAGAGTTCCTGTGTGTCATTTCTCCATTCCTTCCTTGCCATATACAAAGGACCTTTAATTTCTCATTTTAAAGGATTCTATCTCCAAATGATCAGTCTGGGTCACGGAGGTTTAAGTTAATTTTCCAGAGATTTAAGAAAGCAAAAACATTTTCAGCCCTCCTCCACTGTAGCAGTTAGATCTTTCCCACAATACCTGAGCACGTTTAATGGCAGGAAACCTGTATATAATTGAAAGCATAGGGTCTAGCACTAGTAATATTTTTAGGCAGCCTTACATAAGTAAGCCTCTGCACAAGTTTATTTGCTTCAGTGCCATGGCAAAAGGCTGTCTGGTGGTGCAGCCTTCCCCAACAGATGAGCGTAGTACCAGCAGGGAGTCATACTCTTTCCTTTTCTGCTGCAGTGTATTTACAGTGTATTACAGTGTATTACACTTACAGTGACTGTAAGACCCTCAGTTGTGTTAACAGATGTAGTCTTTGAGTAGATATCAATATTTATTTTCAATTTAATCATTTACTTTTTATGCTTCTTTATTTTTGTACTTTCAGTTGAGAAGTGAGAACACAAATAGTTGTTTTCACATTCTGTTTTTCATGTATTAGCTCAATGATTGCTTGAAACATATTTCTTTGTGATAAGGAGAGTAACAGAATAGCTAGCCTGGGTTTACCATAAAAGTTCATGGCAACAGTGCAAAACCTGTGCATTTGGATGAATCCTCCACTGGTGCTTTGCAGCATAGTGCATTAACTGGCTCAGCAAGAAACTTGCTTTAGAACAGCAGCTCAATTGAGTGGTGGAAATTCTGTATTTCCCTGTACAAGAGAAACCAATTGTTGTGTCCCAGGTTGAGAGCCCATTATGAACGATACCACATAGTGTGAACTGGCAGGTGGCAAGGTTTGGCTAAAACACATAAGAAGAAAAGACTGACTGACTGATGCGCTAAATAGACAGAAAGGGAAATTAGGTGGAAAAAAATCCTTTGGAAATATTCTAAGAATAAAAGAAGAACTATAAAACTGTTCAAATATATCTGTTATGTAGCTAAGTGATCATGTGATTTGATTTGTACTTTATTTTGTAAATTATGACTCTTTTACTGCAAAAAATGCTAGTACATAGTTTTAAAAAAGTATTGCTGTAAACTTAATGAATAGTTTAAAAAGAGTTTATTTGGAGGATAAGAGTTAAATATGTATATAGCTCAGAGTGCAAATACATATTCAGTTTGGCATAGCAGAAAAAATTGAACTTTTCAAGACTAAAATATAGTTTCTCAAGTTGCAATTTTAGAGTCATATTCCATATATTATATGGATTCAGATTAATCTTTATTTTAAATTGGTTAGAGAGCCTTTCAGTATTAATCAAGTGATTTCTCCAAGTAATAAATATTTTTTCTACCTTCATTCCTTTGAGCCCTTAAATTTAATAATGTTGGGATTTCCTCCTCCAAAGATGGATCTGCTAAATAAATTCAAATGAACTCAAACACTTAAAAAAAAGAATGAAACCTGTGAAAAATACAGTCTGATAAGATCAGGAGTCTGAATTTATAATCCCTAAAACATGACAGTTTGAAATTGAGGCTGGATTGCTGTGTTCTTCATTGTTATTCAGAAACGTTACCTCCTTTCTTTAAAAACTGTTTCCCCAAGTCCATTACCTGAACATGAAGTTCATATAGGAAAATATTCTAGAATAAGGTTATTCTTATTCAAGGCCCATAACTCTCCTGGAATTTCCCTTACAAAAGGGAACTCCAGAGCAGCCAGTTGGCTTTTCCGTCATCTTTGCTGGTAGAGACATTCAGTGGGGTTATTATTGTGGGTAATGCCTCATATGCTTCCTGCATTAAGAAGGTGAGGGGAGATGAACACCTGCCATGACATAACTCATAATGAAATTCACTCTGGAAGGTAGAAAAGTCCTAAAAAATGAGTGGAAAAATCTCTATTTCTGAATTGAGAGTGGAGTTGTAGAGGGCATTCCAGCCAAAAACTGATCAGGTTTTGAAAGGAATGACTGGGACAGTCTGTATCTTGCATTTGCAAGATTGTGGAAAACGTTAAAAAAAGAAAGAGAAATTAGTTGTCAGCTTTTTAAAACAGGCTGGTGAGTTCTGGTTTTGGATGGCAGCACTGACAGGCCTCACTGGTTCCTTGGTGTTAAGCATAAGGCAAACACAAATATTCAAAAGTAAAAGTACGTTCCCGTGCACCCCACCACAGATGGTTTATTGTAATGGCAAAATGAACTGACACTTAATAATATAACTGTACTTAGAAGCAGGTTTTATGATGCCAAGTATGGCATACATCTGCTAAAACGTAACTGAAAAAAGCACATATTACAGATCACAACTTTTTTATATGATGAATGTGTGGGACATTCCTATGGCAGTAGCTGGGAGGTATGGCAGGGGAGGGCAGGGGTGTCACTTTTCCCTGAACATCTGGTGTAAACTCCTGCTGCAGGCAGGTGCTGAGCTGGACAGACCTCTGGTCTGACCCACCTATGGCTTTTCATATTTTCAAAAATGAGCAAAGAAAAAGGATATGTGAATTGAGTACTCCCTTGTTTTAATTTCAGTAGGTTCATCCCACATTTCAAATGGAGCTACATAGATGATATTTTTGGAAAACAAACTATATTTTACCTCTAAACCTTTTCCAGGTTTGATTTGGTGTGTTTCACAGAGTGAAATTAAGCTAGTGTGAAAGTGGCTCACATGTGCAGAATGGAAACACTGACAAACTTTTAGCTATAGATGTGCTAGCAACCCAACTCAAAGGTATTGTCATTAATTAAGCAGAAGAAACAGAAAACAGAGAGAAAAATTAGCTCAGGTTCAGTGGATCCTTGTTGCAAATTTGTAAATGGGCTCTCTACTGTAGAGATATGTAAAATAATGCTCCTGTTAAAAGTTATGTGGAAAATAAAGGTTCTCAGCAAGCTAATTTTACTCTGTTAACAAAGCATGGTTTCAAGCTATTCTTGTTAACCATCCATCCACTTTCTTTTCCTTCAGCACCTCAGATTTGCAAAAGGGAGGTACAATTACAGTCCTTTGTTTCATCCTGAGATCTCTTTACAAAATAAAGTCTGCTTTTAGCCTGTTGAAACCTATGTGCTTTCCTTCACTGTGTAAAGTTAAAGGAGCTGAGGTCTAACTTTAAAGTAATCCTTTGTGCTGCTTTTTTTCCACTCCCTGTCTCTTTGTTGTATGTATAGCCCGACTGTGTGCCTTCAGCTGAACTTTTCCCCTGCCAAATCACACACTTAAAGCAGGAAAAAAGAGGCTGGGGTGAAATCCTGGCCCCACTATGCTTACTGGACTTTAACAGGGTTAGGTTTCCACTCTAGTGGCCACTGCTCTTTGAGTTGCTCCTCTTAGTCCTGCCTGAGATGTTTTTCCCCTCCAGTAATGGACATTCTCTGGTGCAAATTTCTAGTGTAGATGGTCTGCTGCAGTGAACAGAGTGCCACGAATTTGTGTGATTTAACTGGCTTTGAAACTGGCATGTGACACAGTACTGGGGTCATGGTCTAAGAATTTAAGTACCCCACTCTTAACATACATGCCATTCCTAGTATGACTGCAAATGAGTGAAGCTAAAGAAATCATGTATTGTATTTATATTTGTATTTTTTCTTCTCACCTTTTTTCATTTGCCAGAGCATGCCAGGCAGAGTGATTATTCCATTGTACTTCATGGGGTTCTCTGGACATTTGTAGCAGAAGAGGATGGTGCAAAAGATAAGAAAGGGGTGTAGAAATAAGGAAATCCACTCAAAAATAATTAAAAAAATATCAAGATAAGGAAGATAAGGTTGACAACAGCGGTGATCTGGCCAGGGCAAAGAAATGTGTTTGTGTGCAAGATCAGTGTAGTGGAGTCATAGGGACAGAAAATCTGAGACATTAATGCTGGAGTGTTTCTCGTGGTAGACTCTGCTTTTGCTTCCATGCGTGTGACACAGCTGTTCTCTGAAGGATCCACAGGAGATGGGATTGATGGCAGGCTTCGCAAAAAGAGTCTGTGCCTGAAGACTAAACCCTTCCCCCTTCCTCTGCCAGTAGCTTCAGACTGTGCTGATTTCCTGGCCATCTCCTTCATTTCCATTAAGTAATCCTGCTGAGCACACACTGAGCCCTCAAGGCAGCACATGCTTTGTGTTGAATCAAATCCACAGGGATGTAGAGATTGGAGTAGATATGCTTGATCAACTCCAGTGGGCAGCTTCACATTTCTGTATCTTTCCTGTCCTTCCTCAGTGAGACCCAAGATGTGCACTGTCACCGTCCTCGAACAAACCACTTCTTCCTTAGTATCAGCTTCTCTCTGCAATCGAGGCACTAGCTTGCTGAAATTAGTGTTGTAAAAATGGTTAAATTTCTACATAACTTCATACATCTTTCAATGAGATGTGCAGGGCACTCTGAGCTTGTTCACAGAAAAGCTGCTTCATTATTCAAAGACATAACCATAGCCTTCCTACCACCTATACTCACTCAGCTTCAGCTTAAAAGTGAGAGTAGTTCCACTGTGATCATAGTATCTTTTCTCCCTCTGTATTTCTCTTCAAACATTTTTCTTATTATGTTCTCCTGACACTCCGGGGAGGTGATTTTTTCCTTCCAAATCCATCCATGAGGTGCATACTAAAAGACATCCTAGACATCTCTGGTGTTTGCATTTTGTATTGAATGTTGAGAAACTGGAGAGGCTACCACATGATTTGAGAGCTGGAGAAAAGTCTAAAACCCCTCAATCTGCTTAGGTTATCAAAAAGAAGACAAAGTGGTGACTGGATTACTGTGTTTAAGTACATCTGGTGAACTGTTTGAACATTGTAAACTCATCCAGAACAGGAGTTTCATGAGGACTGAAACAACTAGCAAATGTCAATTAATCCAGAGCATAGTTTCAGCCAAAAGTGGAAAATCTTTTTATTTTGGACTTTTAAAGCCAAAGCTTATTCCTGCGTTTTAAAAGATCTTACTTCAAAAATTTAACTAAATGAAAACAGATTAAATAAGAGGCCTACGTAATTGTTCTGCATTGACCTAACCCTTTTGTTTGTTAAGGCAAACACTGGGCTGAGTCATTATGTTGATAATAAGTGTTGTAGAAGCCCAGCTATCATTGTGTTAATTATTCTAGTACTAAAGAGACATCCCCTGTGGTGGGCTTTGTACTCTGAAGTCAATGTAATAATAAAAAAAAAGTAACAAAACTCTCAAACTATATGAGCACTCTTGGATATACAAATAAGCACGGTCTACCAATGGGAAAGTTAGAGAATGGCTTATCAGTGTTCTAATCTGGTATTTTGTCTCACATTTGCTGAAGAGAAGGAAAATTTAACCAGTTATTGTAACCATTGTTTTTCAGCCTTAGTAGTGATTTAAAGCTTTCCTATCAGAACCTTCTGCTGTTACCAGTGACCTTCGGATTGAGTATTCTTACACCCTCTAATTTTAGCTTTTTAATTTGAAGATGCACAGCTTTATAAAAAGTAGCTGCTAAAATAGATATTCTGAAGATCCCTGCAGAACAACCAAAATATTTTAGTTAATTTAAACTTTCATGTACAAAGTTGTAGAAAATGCAAGAAAAACAGACATTCAGGATGAGACTGTGGAGGTGATCAGAGAAATGGATGTTCTCAGGGAGATGACTAAACTATTTTTTTCTGAAGGAGGAATCTCAAGCTCAAAGTCCAGGTGAGAGAAGGAAAAATCACAAAATGAAAGGGCACAGTTTCACAACTGTTATGAAGCAAAGTCATTTTGTGCTTATGCAGCTCTTGTACCTGCACTCCACTTTTTTATAATAAGTGGCAGTATTTGTCTCTTGCTCTACAGAACACAGAATTTTAAACAATAAAGATTAACAATCTCCAAGAGCAGTATTTATGTCGGCTCCATAGGCCAGTCAGCAGCTCTGGACTCCTCCAAGCTGTTCTGAAAAAGAAAGCATTTGGCTAATTGGACGAAGGTGCTTGGTGGAGCTCTAAAATAATCACTACCATCCCTCTTCTTTCCCAGCCCTAAATGCACATTTGAACTCTATCTTTTAATCCTGTTTTTTTGGCAGAACGTTTTTAATCTCCTGCCCTTCATGCTAAGAAAAAATTATCTGCATGTGAGCTTAAGTAAAAGTTACTATTTATAGGAGTTCTAAGTGGTTTATATTGTCTAAATTTTTATTATACTGTCATGATACATTTACAGGCTTTTTTTGCAGCATTTTGCTTTGAATAGAGACTCAGATGTATGTTCTGCTTGCAGTAACTACTGAAGTGGAATGATTTTTTTTCCTTCCAATAACAAATATCTTTATCCCTTCCTATCCTTTTCTAAAATATAATTTGAGGTCATTCAGAAACAGTTGTAAAATTGACTCTAATTTTCTTAAATTGTTCCCACCAATTTAAAAATGAAAATAAGTTTTGGAAATCAGAAATTTACAAATGCTTTAAATCCTAGGGTTTGGTTCACCCCTTTGTAACCTTGTTTTGCCACTGCCAGTGCACTCATAGTTTGAAGACCATGTGGTAGTTTGGATGTTTGCTTAAAAGATGTCCTATTCCAGGCCTCTACCTGCTTCTTTTTTGGAGTGTTTTCAGCCTTTTCCTATAGAATATAGTGTGATTGTTCTCTCTGCCATGCTTTGTCAATTCCTGTTTAAGCTCTTAAAATATCTAAGAAATAATTACTCAATGTTACTTCGATTAGTGAGAGAGGAAATAAGAATTGTATTGTATATTCTGGTTCTATGGTTATATAGAAAAGCAATTATTTGTACAGTCTCCTACCCACACACTAAATTTTTGGGTGATGATTTCCTGGATATATTAATAAAGAAATTTGATGGTGTGTTTTGGGTAGAGAGAGGTCTAAAATCTGTCTGGGTTAATCACTGGCATGAGAACTACTGCTTCTTAGTGATCATTCCATAGAATATCCTGGCCTCTTAATGACTGTTTTATTTTGTTTTAATTCCATGGTTGTTGTGACAGAAATAATTATCAGATGGAGGAAAAAGCCAAAACATCTCAGTTCAATTAATCATTAAGCCACTCATGGTTTGCAGGGATCCATGGCAGTAGTAGGGAGAAGGCTCTTAGGTCTCTCTAAGCTGGACTCAGTTCAAAGTAGGATAAGAAGTTTTCAGCAGTTTCTTAAGCATCAATAAAGGACTTTTCTAATGCAAGACTGACAGACTGCAGGGTACATTAAATAATCCTTCCATTCTGATCAAGCCTTGCTGTGCCCAGTTTTGAGCCTCACACTTCAGAGGAAAATGTAGTTCCAATAAAAAAGGACAGCAGAGGGAGTAATCTGAGATCTTGAAGGCATGGTTTATACAGAAAGAATGAATGACTGTTGTTAAGCTTAAAGAAGTGAACCTGGTGGGAGGGTTTAAAATAAGAGGAAGAAAAATATCTAATTTCTTGGCTGGTGAAAGACCAGCCAGGAAGTAATAGGATGAAACTATGGCATGGAAGGTAGAAGTTACCAACAGGAAAACCTTCTGATGATTAAGAAGTAAAGAACATGTTCCCATATTCCTATCAGTGACGGGGGAGTCATACCTAAAAACAAGCTAGAGTGGACCCTTCAACATTATCCTATATTTCACCATATGTGCTCTGAATCAGGGAAATTCCAGTTTGGGTCATCTTCCTCCAGATGAATGCTGTAAACCTTAGACCACTGGTTGCCAAATTGGAAAATAAGGTGTGAGCACAATCAATCTGAGTGACCAAGCCCAAACTAATAAGCTTCAGTTCTGCAGGACAGTATCAATAGCAATCTTGGGACTGGTCTGGGGAGGCTAAGGAGCCAGACCCAGCAATGCATGGGACAGGGATAATTTATGTTCCAGATGCTCAGTAAAGTAAATACTGGGTCTAGTTAAGTTATTCACTCAACTAGTAGCTGCTGTGTTTTGGTCCCTGATCTCGTGGGAATGTGTTTGCATAAAACAGTATAGCTTCAACAGAAGAAGCTGAGTCTGCCCACTTGCTCCCAGAAGACTTCTTAAGTTTTCCAGGCCTTTCTTTAAAGACAAGGGTTAAAACCTTTTAATGCAGAGAATTCATTATCTACTGTCTGGATTAGTACTTTAGTGCTTGAGCTACTGGATAAAAAGAGCAGAGGAAGGATCTTCACACCAGAAGATTTGTGAAAAATTTAGCTTGAAGAAAACCAAATGAAACTATTGTATGAATTCAGAAGAATACATGTATAGTTTTAGGGTGACTGAAACTGAACTTTTTGGTGAAAAAAAAGACCTTCTTATCGCTATAAATTGTTGCCAAGATGTTCTTCTAGCACTTTATATTATAGTACTAACACATTTAGGCATACAAGGTTAAATTCAATGTTTATAAATGATCTCTCTTAATATAATGTCTTCATTCTTTTTCTGGAAAGATATGACTTGACAACAGCTGTTACTCTTCTGAGAACAATGTCCTAAGTATTGTTTAGATAATTGCTCCTGTTTTAAATGGTTTCAGGAGACCAGTGGACAATACCCTGTAGTTTCTTTTACAAAGGGACCAAAAAGTTAACTGTGTCACAATCCTAAAAGATAGAGAATGAAATTTTAAAAAGACATTCTGTTTTATAACTAGGGCACAATATGTGCAAATATCTTTTTTTGACTCTGCCCACTGATACCAAAATGCAGTACCAATTGCAATAGACCTAATTATTTGTAACATGAAAAGCTTTTCCTTTTTTACCTATTTATCAGAGTGCCAAAGTATTAGAACAGACTCCTGCACTATTTATGAATTATAAGGACAAGTTCTAAACAATATATCCACCCTATTTATTGTTTAGCTATTTGGAGAAAAACTGTGGTCTAGTCAAATGTAAGTATTAGTAAAGAGATTATTCATTCCAGCATATAAAACCTACACATTTCTCAGAGAGCCCCAACAAGTACTCATCCACTCTTCAATTCCTCACTACCTAAAGCAGAGAATTATTATCTTCTGAGCCTTGGAGATGATTACTGTCCAGATGTTTTTTCTTATTTTTTTTTCCCCCCAGGGTAGACCTCCATCACATAACTACCAGTGACGGTATTGAAAATCAGCATGGTGAGGAAGATGAGCCCACCACTGTAAAAAGAGAAACACAATAAGCAATTTAAGTGGAGGTCAAGGGAAAAAAAAAGTCTGCAAAATAGAAATAGAATAATATTTTTGGTATTTTCTCTTTCTACGTTACTGTTTGTTGCTGTTACTCCTCATTTCAAGAAAGAAGTTTACCTAGTTTAGCTCACTTTTTTATATAAAAAGAAAACAAAACTGGTACTATTTAAGAGCTCTATGTGCAATTTTTAATGGGGAAAAAAATTTGTAAGAACGTCAATAGCAGATGAAGGGCTGTTGAAGCCTATAGCTGTGACAATGCTTGTGGGAAAGTCTGGAACAGCAGGGAGGAAAGTGTCAGCCAAGAAACCTGAAAAATAGTCCAAATGCTATCATAAAGTCCTTCTTTTAATAATGTGTTTTTAATTTTAATAATATATTACTATTTGGTTTGTTTCTTAGAGACCTGCATTTATTATAAAGCATTCCATGAAGCTATAAGACTATGAGAGCTCTCCTAAACTCCCTCAACATGCAGTTTTAGTGGTTTTCCTCTGTTTTGAGAGGGTACATTAATAACCACATACTACCATAGGTATTAAATAGGCCACCCACCCTCCAAGAAGTACAGTCCACATTTCTATCCACTCTTTATGGCAGCTCGCCTAATGGGAACGATGTCAAGGGGTGCAATGAAACACTCCATGTCTCTTGACTTCTATCTTAGGGAGGGTCTGTTCATATTTGTCAGCTATTCATTCAGTCAAGGAACATTACAAAGGAGCTGATTTAGTGCTGATGAGAAAGGAAGGGTGCCACCTGCCATATCGTCATCAGCAGAACCGGTGTTCAACCTGAGCTGTTGCCCTTTCGTCACATCTGCATACATATGACCTGTGAGCTGCTCTAATTGCTCATAGCTCTCTAGTTTATCACTCACACATGCTGCACGACCGTGACCTGTGAGCAGTGTCTGCAGTGGTAGGAGCCTCATTTTCTGGCTGACTGCAGAGAGTTCATTCTTGCTCTCATAACTCTCCTTTCTTCCCATCTGCATCTGGCCAGCTCTACTGGGTCTGTCCAGGAGCAGACACATGGGCACAAATGAGGTTTTTAAGGAAGTGTATGTCTGTGCTTATGTGTATGTGCATTTTTTTATTACAAGTAGGGCTGGCAGCTCTGTTTATTTAAAGTTACCTGACACTTTCCACTACAAAATCTTATTTCCAGTTGCCAAAACATAACCATTCAATCTGAAATGGTTCAGGTCGATAACCCACCTCAGATTCAAAAGATTGTAAGGGGCATGTGCTTATTTATTTGAAGTTATCAGGCAAGCCTCTTCAGTGGTTTTCTGAAAGTTAAGGAGACCGATACACTGCTTTACAAGCAGTACATTTCTTTTCCCACATTAAAAAAATGCAGTTCTCTGGGGAGAACTCATCCCTTCACAGCAAAAGGGATGACTGCCAGCTTGGCTGGCATATTGGTGGCTGTTAGTCTAGGGGAATACTCTTTCAGTGATAATGTGCCCAAATTTGCCTGAAAATGAAGCTAACACCTCAGAAATTGCAACCTGTCCTGTAACTGCAACTTCATTGGTTGTTGCTGCAGCTGCATGAAAGCACATGAACTGGTTGTAGGCTGCTCTCTAGTGTCTCTTGATTGACTGGGCTCCAGACTGCATTGCTGTCAAAACTTATGTGTCTGACACCTACCCTACAAGTGTTTAGGACATGCCTTACAAGGCATCACGCGTTTACCAGAGATACTCAGTAAATGCAGACTATGCCGGTGGCCACATTTTCATAATCTAAAAGGATCAGGGACCATCTGCTAGCTCTGAGCCCCAGTGACTTGGCTGCATCCATACTACATAACATTTGGCCTTGGGTCCCAAAATATGTGCAATATATATGTGCACCTAATGTAAAAGTTTTTGTTTGTGTTATACCAAAATTACTGTACTGAGCCACCTCTCTCTGATGTACTGAATTCAGTGCACTTCCAGATCGGCACATGCACAGTAGGCAGTGTTTCGATATTTCTCTGCATTCAATAGCCCAGTCAGATCTCTGACTCAAACAGATCTCTGATCCAAACAGCAGATAGGTGAAGTATCCAAATAACTCCAGGACAAAGATTCTGTGTGGAAGCGGAAAAATTAGGGTATTTGTAGCGAAACTCAGACATTCAGTAACCATATATTCAGTCAGACTGGTGAAGAGACCAAAACCGAGGCACCTCAGAAGGACCCAAAGGGGTCGGTCACAGCAGGCAGAACAAAGGCTACTCTTCTCCAGCCAGAACCCAGCACTCCTCCCTGCCATCACGCTGCTGTCAGCAAATGCTAACGCGACCTACCCCTTCTAGTGATAATGAACAAAGAATACGGCCACTCTAAGTGCATTATCAAGTTACTTCATTTGTTCTGATGGAAGAATTTTTGTCTGGTGTAGTGGAAGGTCAAAGGGTAGTTACATAAGGTTTCTGTTCTCTTTTCTGTTTCTCTTTTTTTTCTTTTTTCTTTTTTTTTTTTCTTTTTTTTGCTAAATTCCTTTAAAAGAAAAAACCCAGATATTCTTCACACATTAAAGAATTGTAGTCCACTAGCATATTCAGATATTCAGAACTTAGAACATTTCAGAATAAAAGGCATTTCCATCCTGTCAGTGATTATATTACAAATGTGATTTTCTAAAACATAAATATAGAAAATCCTATGTTGTTTGCATCAGTGTAAAATACAATCAGATTTTTTTTACAAAAATCTTAATCACAATGTGCATTATTCGCTGTTTCCTAATATGTAATCTTTCATTACTGTATGTGCTTTACAGTATTTTCTTGAACTGGATATTTTTTCAATTTATTCTCTGTTATGTGCCTAATATTTTTTTCCATTCAACCACTAAAAAAAATCCTCAGTTTGTTCCTTCCTTCTTTCTAGAATTGCCATTCATGAATAATGAACCTAATCACTTAGGTATTTTCCTACTTTATTTGACATTTTCTTTATGTAAGTATCCTGAATTTTAATACAATAAATTAATAATTCCTTCAATCATAATTATAAGAAATGCATTTGCATACAGTAAGAAAATGACATAATACAAAGTAATATCAGACTGAAAAGCCAATCAATTTTTTCTAATAATTCTTAGTGTTGTGAAAAGGAAAAAAAACCCAAACCCTATAACAACTAAAAACAGTACATGATGTTTTCAAGCAGAGCAACTTTTAGACAGTCTTTATCAACAGCAGCTGTCACAGATGGGTTATGTTAGTTAAGAAGATTCCAAAACAAGGAGGAAAAAAAAAGCTTATATAAATGAGAAGAATATAATTTTGATTATAATACTCTCTCACTAAGAGACTACATAGAGTTGGGCTCGTCTGTGTTTGCTTGGACATAAGTAAGGAAGTGTAGACCATAAAAATATTGTTCAGAACACTTTTCTCCATCTAAAAAGCTTGCACCTATTCACATGCTTGGTGATTAAACCGAACACAATGTATTATTTTGTGCATTTTGAGGACTTCGTAGGAGCCTGGATGAGACATGTGCTAAGAAGATCATGAAGCCAAAGACTGAATTCTTTGGTCAAAGGACAATACTTTATTGCCAGATTAATTTCTGAACACTATAGTTACGTTTCTCTTAATGTATTACAAATTGATGTAGCTATTTATTTTTATTCAATTCTTTACAGAACTTTAATTAAACAAAACTGTTCTCCACAGAATTGGCATAGACAGTGACAACCCAAAAGGTATTAATAATCTGAAAATGAATAGAACTTATTCTGACATGATCTCACATTTTTTGTTTTCAGTAATGTCAATAGAATTAGCTGGAGTGTAATCAGTCAGTGATGTCTGTAATTTGCGTTATAACACAGCTTTTCATGAAGTGAAAATTATGATGGTTATATTTGTCAAGTTCACTGCATAGTCAGATGGAAGAACTAATTAGCATCAGAACACTGATTTAACCAATTTTTTTTAGACAAATCTATCAGTATAATGTAATAATAAACTATCCGTTTCTGTCAAGATTTGCTATCAAGATTATGTTCTTTATTCTGTTTATGTACTATGAAGCATACAGATGGAAAAATGCAAGCATTTACAGAGCGCTCTCAGAATCACAGAAGAGTTTGGAAGGGACCTTTAAAGATCATCTAGTCCTGCCTCCTGCTGTGGGCGGGGATACCTTTCACTAGATCAGGTTACTCAAAGCCCCATCCAACCTGACCTTGAACACTTCCGATGATGCGGCATCCACAACTTTGCTGTTTCCTCTTCCAGTGTCTCACCACCCTTGTCGTAAGAACTAGAACTCCTTTGGTTCCACAAGTTGTGTTCTTGACAGACCAGTGGTGCATCTTCAGCAGGACAGTCAATAAAAGGTTTAATGGAAGAAGATCAAGATGCAAATCACCTGAGGTTAAGGTGGGCGGCAGAATAATATGTGAATAGTGGTCATAAGACGGACGTCACTCCTTATCTGAAGAGCAATCCAATCATTTGTATGCTTTAGGTGCTGACAGTAGTTTCAGCATCTGAATTCATCTTACAGAACAGGTGAAGTATGTGACAGCCAGAGCTCTGAACTCTCTCCTTTGGCTGTGTCCCTCATACTTGTGTAGGCTGATGTTATTCACAACCTGCTAAGGCAGCTCTACTGCTTTCAAACTAATTTTTTTCCTTACACATGATATTTTGATATCCTGAATACATTAGAAAAGTTTCTTTAATTACGTGCCTGACATAACCATTGACTTGCTTTGGGCAAGGAGGTGTTGGAGGAATCTTAGGAGAGCAGTTGTTGACTGTAATATGTAGAATAGAATGTTTAAATTCAAGGAATCCCAGTTTTGATAACTATCTTGTAAATTTGTGTTTCCAGTGTAAGCATAAGAGCTGAAAAATGTGGAAAAAAAAAAAAAAAAAAGAAAAAAGAATGGGTTTAGATGTGTCTCTGAATTACAAACTTTTGGAGAATATGCTTCCCTAAAATGTGTCTCTTGGCTCTTTAGGGACTAAGAACTTAATCAGTTTTCTTATTGCTGACATCCTCCTTTGTTCAAATAGTCTGAGCAATATAATTAATTCAGAAGAGTTATAATCAGCTGCACTTAGCCTGAAGTTTGCTGCCTGCATTTCAGATCAGCCAAGTCCTGTGTTCCTAAAAACATGTTATTTCTACCACCACCTAATAATCTAATAAATACATACAGTCCCCCTAAAATCCTTGCCCTGTGTTACTGAAAAACACAGCCTGAAGGAATCTGTTGGAGATCTATTCTTCTAAGCATGCTAAGTTCTTTTTTTGGTATCTGCTATGTACAGAGAGTTTTCCAAGCTCTTTTTAAGATAAGGCATGGACAATCCTATGTGGGAACTGTCATATAACACATTGTAAAACTTTTTAAAGTTTAAAATGTTTCACTTTATCTAGAGTTTAGAAAGATAGGAGATTTGGGGAAAGGAATGTGTTAGTTTGCTTTTAATAAAGACAAAAGGAAAGACCGGCAAGTAATGCATACCAAAGCTACTAAAGGATTAAAAGGTGCAAAATGACAAATAAAATTATAATAATATTTAACACTAATTACATCCTCTGTCCTAATGATTTTATATACTTCATGTTCTTTGTGTGCACAACAGCAATATATTCATCACTAAAAGTAATGACATTTTGATAAAAACTATTTAACAAAATTATAATTTAAGAATCATCCAGCATTTAGAGATAATAAAAAAGATAAGTAGCAATAGAAGCTGTCTTAAATTGCTTATAAAACCATCATCTAAACAAAACAACAAACTTCAGTTCAAACTGATGGTAAAATTGAATTTGTTTGAATGTGAAGTCTTCAAGTAGCCCAATGAACCAGTAAAACTGATACCAGCTATTGAATGTATGTCAAGCCATCATCAAAAGCATTTAGTAAAACTAAAAGTGGAAGAGACCATCAATGACTTCTGCTGGGGACTGAATGAAGTACATAGCAAGAATCCAAACAGAAATGTTAATTGTTTTTCTTATTAATTGTTATACAAACACAGAGTAAGAATTTAAGATTGCTATTTCTCAAGATATACTCACAATGAAATATCAAGTCAATCCATCCTTCTACCCAACAACTTCTTTCCTTTTCTTTTTCTTTCCTGTTTGTACTGCGGGAGAATCTTAGCCTCGCTCTTACTAAGTACTGGCCCAGACCACAACGCTCTTTTTTTTTTTCCTTTTTTATTTTCTTTTTTTTTTTCTTTTTTCTTAAGCTGTGATTTAAAAAGGTCTAACACTACATTTCCAATCAGGTAGCTGCAGTGGAAAAGCTAACAAGAGCACATGCAAAAGGGGGCAAAGAGAGCAGCCTTCTTGTTCTCCAAGCAAATGCCATCGTTTGGTAGATCAGAGGAGGAAATTCAGACTGTGTGTAACATTTTCACCCAATCTTCTCTTCAAAAGCATTAATTTAGTTAGCATTGAGTTGAGTTGAAGTCATTCTGTGTATCTTGGGCATTCCCAGATAATCAGACACAGAATGTATTCCTATAGGCATAATTTAATTCTGAAATAAGTACTTACTGTAGTATAAAATGCACTTGGGCATCATTTTCATTACAGCACTTAATCCAGCTGAAATCTGTATGAGTGGCTCAGAATTCCCTCAAAGAGTATCATGTTTGCAAAAATAGATTTGACAGATGTACAATAGGTCATGAAGTATTTAAAAGAGATAACACCTCCAAAACATAATTACTTCCACAATGAAATGAATAAAATAAAGGTGTAGAGGCTTCAATAAAATAAATCTGAAATGATACACATTTTATTGAAGTATATGAGAGAGACACTGATCTTTTCCAAGAAAAGAGCTGAACCTGATTACAACGTGGAGGTAGAATATCTGCACTTAGGACATGGCTTCCAAAATACCAATTATTTTAATGTAACTGTAGGACTTTTAAGATGTAGATTGGTAGAAGAAGTATTTTAGTTGGGTTTTAAAGTGAATTCCTAAAGTCTATAAAAGTGACTCCAGTGATTTATTTCCAAAACTACCACACCTCATCACAAGACATAACAGAAAAATCTGAATGGGTTTTCAATTGCCAAATTGGTTTAAGAACTAAGATAAATATGGAATTTTGGAACTTGCTAGTGTCTTTCTGAAATTTCAAAATTTTGGAAAGTCATACTTAGAGACACTTATTTCCATTTGGTCACTTCAGATGGTGTTTCTATCTTCTTTGTCAAAGAGATTGTAAACTATGGTAAGCTTAATCAGGTACAAAAAATATGCCAAAAAGGCACCTGATAAGATGTCTCACTAAATATCTATATAAATTCCCTTATGTTAAAAAAAACCCAATAATATACAAAACAGACATTTTCAGCTTGGAAAAGTGTAGAGATTTTATACAATTACAAAAATTAAATGGCACAGTGTCCTTTTTCTGTTTACACAATATCAAAATGCTTCAGTGCTAGGCGTCTGATCTGCATAACCACTTATAGCTGTCTCTTAACTATGCAGTTTGTAAATCTGTTGGCTCTTATTGCCTAATAATAGCTGCCAGGTGATCAGAATAGATTAATTTGCATGATTATTACATATTTCTTCTTTGATGGACATCATCTGAGTAGGTAGATCTCTACTCAATGTGATGCCTTCTGTCCTCAAGCTTTTTCAGACAAGTCAAGACTCTTGCCAGCAGTAAAGCTGCAGTTTGCCACCTTCTCTGCTCTTATCAACACGGGCAACCACCCCTAACCCAAACCAAACTCATGGTATAATTTACATAAAAGAGAAAGAAAACCCCTTTTTCCTTCTAGGCCCAGCTCTGCAACAAGTAGAGTCAATGGAAGTTTTGCCAATGACCTCAGTAGGAGCAACACTCTCTAAACTTCCTTTCTTCTAGCAGACCAATAAACTTCTTATCTGCACAATGACTGCCACATATTTGTACCACATATTTTTGCCTACAGTTAGACTAACTTACTTAACACTGGGAAAAGTTACATAGCCATAAATTCTGAAAGCATTTAATAGGGCTTTTAGGCATATAAACCCCTGCAAATCAGCAGAAGTTATGCAGCTGAAACCTGATGTTCGCTCTGGAAGTGCTATTGAGGTAGCATTTTCTTGTACATGGTATGACTGTTAGTAGACATATGGGTTTTTATATCAGAATAATGACTGAAATCTAGACATTGTTTATTTGTAATATATGCAATTGAGCAACTGACTTAATGAAATGGAATTTGTGGATAGATGGCATGTTCAGGCAAGTAGAAAAACACTACTGCTTGTAATTCAGCCTTTGACATTTATATTTAGGGCTGAGGTGGAAGTTTTATGTTGCTGGTTTTGTTGTCTCTTACAGGTTTCAGTAATAATTCCAGGTTTGGAGGAGGGACAGCAAATATCCCTGTTATATGTATAATTACAATGTAGGCAAATTTTGGCAAAATGGCTTTCCAACCAGCAGCCTTCCTCAGTGCAGATGGGAAAAGGCATCGTAGGCTGAGATTCCAGCTGGATGCAGTATTTTCTGACTGGAGGAAGGAAAAAGAAAAAAAAAAAGGCAACCGTGATGGAGAACTGGAATGATCACATCTGCCCATTAGGGACTGGACATCTATCTCTCTTCGCACAGAGCTACTGGGCAGCCATCATTTACATTAAAACTCTCAGTCCATTACTAACAGTTGACCTTGTGACCTTGGTTGAAATGCTTCACATCCCATTACTTTCCTCCTGAGTCATCTACTTTCCTAATATTTTACAAAAATTCACTTCAGCATTGTCACACGTTTCTGGCCCCAATTCTGGAAAATGTTTCCATTCAAGAAAACACTCCACTGTGTGCTTTATTTTACTTATCTCCTGAAATTAAAATGAAGCATGCCGTTACCATTTGCTCTCCATAGAGATAGACTGAAAACACACTTATGTGCTTCTCTGTCCTGGGCTCTGAATGATGAAAGTTATTTTTTCCAGCCTGTTTCAAACAGAAGAACTAATGTAATCATAAATGCATTGAAATTAAATCCCAATAAAGGGTCTTCAGAAGAATGCGTATATTCATGTTCCCACTTTAAAAAAAAAAGGTTTATTATACTTGAAAAAGATATTTTAAGCATTCCAGCTTTCTAAAGCATTGCAGTATACTTTTGCAATAGCTTGTTACCCATTACTGAATAGATTTAATTATACTTTCTCTGTAGTAGAATTACAGTTACAGATGTTTTTTTGCTACTGATTGGAAAGTCAGTAATAATTTAATTAGATATTATGACAGTTTCCATGGCTTATACGTTAACACAGTTAAATTCTCTCTGTGAACTAATTTTGAGAACAAATGTTTCTGTTCAAAATCTTTTACAGTGGAAATGTTTCAAAGGTAGAAAAAGTTAATTATAAGTTTTTTTTTCCCCTTCTAAATCCTCTGAAGGAGCAAGAACATTTTCCATGGAAATATGGTCAGTCACTGAAATGTCAAAGAGGCCCTAACTGTAGAACACTGAATGGTATATGGAAAGTATATGAAATTTAAACTACCTTCCAATCTGAGTTAAATGGTAGTATTTATTTATAAAACTATAGTGACCCTCAGAGTGCAGAAGATATGCTTTTTACTGTGTGATTTTCTTGTATGCAAGAACATTGAATGGCTGTATTATATTTAATTAAAAGCAATAGTGGACCTACCCAGATGTTAAAAGGGCTTGATCTGAACAGTGTGTTGACATCAGATGAATAGGAGAGGCCACCTGCTAGCTCCACTTCTGGCTTTGTTGGTGATTTGCATTCCTGTGGCCTGTTGCTCTGCATGATTGCTCTCAGCACTTCACAGCCCCATGAACTGTTTAATATCATGGATACCTTCCAGCCATGCAGGCTATCTCCTTTTGTAACATCAGTGCAAAAGAAAGAATGACCACTTGCATGATACTGATGGGTAGAGTATGATGTTTTCACTTAGCATATACCACATCAAAGAAGAGGAAATACTTTTCTATAAACTGGATTAAGATAAAAATTAATCCATTCTTGCCTAAGAGTGCTAACAGACCTTTTTTTCTCTTTCTGAAAGATAATGTTCATCATTTGAATCTGTTCAGAGTGTAAGTGGTATCCTTGTCTTTCCACTTGAGCACAAGAAGTTTCTAGTATAAATAGATAAAATTTAAATAATTTACCAAATATATGTACTGATTGAACACTGGGAATCCCTTCAGTAGCATAAATGTATTAATGAACACAAATGTAACTATTAGACTGCATGTGCTTTATAACTGTTAGATTGCCAGCGGAGTCCTGATTTCTGTCACTTTTCTTAAAAATGATAAATATTTTGAAATAAGGCAAGAAAAATGGAATCAAAAGCAAA
This sequence comes from Nesoenas mayeri, assembly GCF_963082525.1. Taxonomy (NCBI): domain Eukaryota; kingdom Metazoa; phylum Chordata; class Aves; order Columbiformes; family Columbidae; genus Nesoenas; species Nesoenas mayeri. The sequence continues at coordinate 26,099,737 of NC_137544.1, read as the reverse complement.
AACCAAATCATTATAGGACTTGCCACTAGGTAATATCAAAAGATATAAGAAAAAATTCAGATCCCTGTTTCCATATATTGTCTACTCTTGCTACATAAGATTCAGTGAAAGTTTCTTCTATGCTTCCAACTTGAAGGTTATTGTATCATGACTCAAGGAGAGGAAGGGCGACATTGTCTAAAAATAGTCATAGTTATTTTCCAAATTAATTTGTATTTGTGATCTATATTTATTTTTGCCGTGATGAGTTGACTTCATCCCAGCAAGCTCTCACTGACATTTTCTTGTAGTTTTATACTTCAGTATTAAATAATGTATTTAGCAGACACAAATATGTATCCTGTTACAGTGTGATAAAAGATACACTCATTTATTTAAGTTCTAGAAGCAAAAGCTAACAGTTACTTTAAGTTTTAGTAGACTGCTGAAAAACATGCTTGGTTTTGTGTTTGATGTATCTTTTTCATTATGCAATACAAGACAGAAAAATAAAATATTAATGCACAGCAGATTTATGCACAATGTGTGTGATATTTCACTTCTAACTTGATGTTAAAAGATCTTTAAAATGTGGAACATTTTAAATCAACTTTTTGCTATAACCAGATAATAACATTTTTGCTAAATTATTTAGTTACTTAAGAACTGGCATAACTGAGATTAAAGCAGAATTTATGTATCTAAATGTCTCTTTAGAAGCCTAACTCTAAAGCACATATTTTCTAACTCCTTACTCAGCTTACTGCAATATATAAAATTCCTGTGTATTTAATATTGTGATTTCAAAGTTGTTCATGTATCACAAATTTTATTTCTCAGCATATTCACAGACAACTCAGTCTTAATGCTTAAAGAGTGCAGAGATTTCATTTTGAATTCCAGAAGATAGAGTGCCCACAACACCGATGAGAAATGTAGTTTCAGTTCCATCCTTTGGCTCAAATGGTCTGAATCTAACAATGTTTCTAAACTGCCAGATTTCAGAGGCTTCGGGGAATAGGAGCTGTCAGTTTCTTCTCATTAATTAAACTTTTTCATTGACTGATTATAGTTAGTGGCTGTGATCAAGTCAATAACTCCATGGCTTGCTGACTGCTATTACCCCTAGAAAAACTATGGTGCTGGCTAGGGAACCGCAGTTAAATACAGCGCTCAGCTCTGCTCAGGCAAGATATAGGCCAGTCATGAGCAGTGGACCATTGGTACTCGGTTGGTTTGGTTTTCTTGTGAGAAAAAATTGTCCCCTGTTTCCAGATTGTGAAACACCATAAGAGAGAAGTATCTCTTCAGTTTGTAGTTAAGCATCCTAAACCTTAAAAAGAATGAATCTGAGGATAATCCCCCACTTAGAGTGTTTTAATTTGAGGTGCTTTGTGGTATCCATGACATCTGCAACAGTTCTGATAGATATCATAGGGCCTGCAGGAGACCTTCACTCTAGACTGGCAGCCAGGGGATGATGGCATCTCAAATGGCACTGTTTTTTTGCAAGCAGGCAGTTGAATCCCAATAAGGGTGTTTAAGCTTCTGTGATAGTCATTATCTAATCAGCACAGTCTAGAGACTGACTGAATTCACTTTGGGCTTGGAGCATGGAATGGCTTTTCCACCTTCCTGGATTGCATTGGCTAGGTCTTCACTGGCTGCCACTGGAGCTCCTGTGTCTAGCATACATGGAGACAATTGCACGTAGACACATAAACTCAAGCATCTTAATCACACACCTAATCTTACAATTAACTGTGATACTTTCCTATACTTCAACTGTAATCAGTAAAACTATAAGGATTTTGAGAACAACTTGCAACAAATGTAAATGTTGTAATCCAACTCTTTGTAAGGTGACCATGGAAGCGGGTATTGTACACTTGGACTTCCAAAAAACCCGCAATTATTTATGCACATCTTCTCCATATCATTAGGGAAATGCAGAGAGAAAAGAGCAGAGATACTGATCTTATTCCCTCAGTGAGCTGGTTTGCAGCACTGGTTTGACTAAGAACTAACACAGCTTATGTCCACCACGCTTCTTCTGGAGGGGCCCTGCAGTCCTGAAGAAGCTGAAGGACTTGAGACTGGCAGCAAATTAAAGTTTAATATGTACTGCAATTTGTATCTTTTAGAATCCTACAGCACTTCCCCATCATAACTGTGTGTTAACTGCCATTACATCCAAGTATATGAAGTAATAAATAGGTCCCAAGTGCCAACTAAATGTTAAAAAAAAATCTGAGACTTTTCTTCTCCATGTGGGAACCATCTCTAGTGAACTATACTTCTGTAAAAGGAAATTTATTACTGTTGTCCTACAAGTGTTTTTCTTCACTAGAAAGCTGTTATGGAAAATGGTAAAGAGTTTACTCTTTCGTTGAGTGCTCTGTAAATGCTGTATGCTTTCTCCAGATACAGCTTTGCAGATGGAAATGTTTGAGATGAGGCTGAATGCTTTACTGAGTTGTGACCTGCTATAACATGAGTTTTCTTTTCAGCCCAGTTGTCTCTGCTGTGCACTATTCAGGTGCTGCGAAACAGCTGCTGGACTAGCAGATCTGTGCGGATTTAAATTCTCCTGAGTGCATGAATCCCGATTTCATGGTGATGGAAAAGGACTGAAAAGCTGTGTACCAGCTGACTTTTAGCCATGAAAAAGAAGTGGGCTTTCCCTGAAGAGGTGATAGTCCAGAGCACTCCTGCACTCCACTGATCCCTGTATCTTTGGGTCTATGCACAGATTTGTGTAATTTTGAAGCAGAACTAACTTCTACCTCAGTCAAAATAGTTTCTAGTGAAGTGCAAAAACACTAAAAGTGACATAAACTCATCTTTGCCACCTGTACCTGGCAGTGGCTTATGCTTAATCAGAACTAAGGAATTTAAGTAAAAGAGTAAAATTTCACTTTTAAAACAAACTAGATTATCATCCCTTTGACCGCACCTCGGGAGACAGCTTTAGGATAATATCTCTAAATATATCCAATACACGATAAGGAATTGATAGTGGATGTTTTTGTTGTTATAGCCAATGGAGTGGTAAGGCATGATGATAACTACTGCTATGCATTGCTATTGTATATAGAATGATGGGGTTGTGGGGCACCACACTCTTTAGGGCTTATCTTTGTCTATTTTTAAGCAAAGTGTTAATTGAGTGCAAATGTGTCTGATTCTGTGATGTAAAGAACTGTTCTTTGTTGACAGTCCTTAGTCTCTTGATTGCTTGTTTGGTATTGGCCAGCTGTTGCCTTGAGTGATGAAATACCTTAAAATATGAACTGTGCTTTCTTCAAAGTATGCATTTTGCCTTCAGTATGGTGAAACGATCAAACACTTAGCTTACAGGAAGAGACCAACTTTGCTATAATAAGTACTGGGGGGCCTCAGTTCAAGGACAGAGAGGATGCTGAGGAATGTTAAAAGCAGACACTGTTATCACTCCCTTGAGTACTGGGTTTACCTTCACCTATTGTTTCTTTGGATCCTCCCTCTCTAACCTTGAAGAAAGCCTTTCACGAGTATAGTGATATAATTTGAGGAAGGTGTAGCACTGAGGAAGGAGAGAAAAAGGAATATCTTCATCTTTGCAGTATTTTTACAGAAAATAATAGGCAACCCTCTGGATTCCATAAAAATTCTAAAACATCTGCCCTCTTGGTAACAATTTAAAACAAAACAGAACAAAACAATACCCACACCACCCGTCCCCTTCTAGTTACACCTCTCCACCCCTAGGAAAATTCAGGATAGTTTCATGTATGTTCCTGTGTTCAGCAAATCAGAAAATATATTTGTAATTCTTGACTGATGTGTGTAGACTTCTCCTCCTGCTAACTTAGTAGGGGATGAAACCAAGTCTCACTAATGTTCTGACATGAGATATATGCCATGAATGTATTCTTTTTGAGAAAGAGTCACTTTGTAACTTTCCTCAACTTAAAATCTTAAAATCTCAGGACCTGCCTGCTTACAAAACAAATAACTGCCTCCAACCTTGACAATACCTCCTCCCTCCACCCCGACCCACACTCAGGTGGTAACTGAAAGCCTACTGAAGTCTGTGGCTTCCCTGGATCTGGAATGAGGCCACTGGGACACTAAGTTCAACACAGCTACACAAAAGGGATATGAATTCAGAGGACCAAGCGCTACCGAGGTGCTTGTTCCATGCAGAAAAAAAAATCTCTCCCAGTAACAATTTGTTATTTGTATTTTCTCTGCAGTGTGTTCCCTGAAGGATCTCACAACATTTCTTCAGTGCCCTTGAAAAAGAAATGTAACAATATTTGTGGCTTACGTTCACTTCAGTGGGATTTTTGCTTCCTAACTCTTCTGAAACACTGGTGACCTGTTCCCAGCTCTCTGACCTGCTCTCTTACCTTCATTTCACACCACTGGGAGAGACTGAAGCCTTCTGTGACTCCCTCTTTCTGAGAAGCATTCAGTTCCCTTATTCTCTGACTTGTATTTCTTACCCGCTGAAGGAAAGAAATTTCTTCTCTCCTGACTTAATCATTTTACCAGCTACCCTCACTGCTGTTTTCCTTCAACAGAAGAGTTGGCCTCCTGCTCATCTGTGCTTTGCAGAAATTCACTGGTGTGGGCACAGTGCAAATCTAAACAGCTGGAAACTGATTGTTGTGGGAAGAAGTTAGGTCCAGCTCTTAACTCCCTGAGCAGTGAAAGGTGTTTAAAAATTATTTGCAGTAAGTTGGATACATTCAAGTTGGAGTCTTTCTCTTTCACATACACAGCACAGACTTCTATGCATGTATGAGGCTACATTTTGCACCTGCTAAGATGGTATCAACAGCAAATCTACAAAAAAGTAGGATTTGATATTTTTTTCTTTCCTGAAAATCTTCATTTATGACAGAATACAGGGCAAGACATTGCTTAGGTAGCTCATTTGAGATAACTGCAACAGGTTTGTTTCTGCTGTTGCTGGTGAGAGTATGAAATACAAGAATTCAACAGTAGCTTGGGTAGGCCATACCCAAGTTTCTTGCAGATGGTGACTGGAAAAGAGCAAAGAAGGCAGGAAAAGGAGAAGGGTTTAGAAATGGAGCATGCCATTCCTTTTCTTTCAAAAAGAGCTATGGAAAAACAAGACTCTGCTCTCAAGACTGCGTTCTCAACCTACAGTAAAGAGCCTGGACTGCCAAAATGGTTATAATTTTCCATCTTAAAGCCCCCTGTAAGGTTTCAGTGAAACCAACACAGGAGAATAAAGAAAGCAACTAAATAAAGCAACTAGTACCAAATTTGGGAAAAAAAAAATCTGTTATTAGAAATGAATGTTATTCCTAAACCACTTTATTGTGGTTAATTAGCCAGTTGAAATATGTTACCTTTGAGCATTTGGTTTCTCCCCACCCCCTACTACTTATATGTATGTTAGCAGGTATCCTGAATCTGGAATATCTCTTCTTGAAGCATGATTATGGTTATCTACAGTCCTGAAGCACTGCACTCTTCAGAGTTAAGAAGGCAGAGCAAAGGTCAATGGAAGCTTAGCTCATGAGTTTTTACAATCCAGCACACAGTCTGAGGAAGTCCAAGCTGTGGTGTTTCAGTCTCATGAATGTCTTTTGGCTTTCACTTCAGCTTGTATTTAAAGCTGGATAACTGTTTTAAAGGGCACTTGAATTCAGTGTCCTTTGTAGCATACTGTTCTGTGTCTGTTTAAGAGGTGTTCCATGTGCTTTTGGCAGATTATATTTCCAGCGATTCTGAAATGTTTAAAAAGGCCAGTTTTCTGAACTGCCTGCTGCTGTATATACTGTAATTCAAATTAGGGCTTTTGAAGTTATTAATAAATTAGTATTTTAGATGTACTTTGTTGTGAAAATAATAATAAAAATAAAATAACCCTCAAAAATATAAATAGCGAGGTAAAAAATACAGGTTTAATATTTCTATGCCTTATCTTTTTAAATTTGGAAGACTTGATTTTGTTTCTTTTTGACACTGCTGGAAGCCAACTAAATCAGTTCCCCCTGTAGCAATATGGGAGTCTTCAGGCCCAGAGTAATTGAAAAAGTAATTGCAAAAGAACATAACTATTTTTTAGCAAACAAAAACACTGGGGATGATTGTCAAAATGAGAAGATCAAATCATTATGAGCTTATAGATTTTGACTCTACCCACTGCCACATGGAAGACATGAGGTCAAGACAGAAAAGCTGTTTTGCTTTGCTGCATTATGCAAAATATATAGCTGAGTAAGTAAGAAGGGGTAGTATATATGGATGTACTTTATTTCCTTTCTGTTTTGTTCATTAGAAAATAAACACAGAAGCTGTTGTGATGGAGCATGGGACAGAGCTTAAAATTTGGAGGGCCTGGAGCTGCTTATCTTTATGTTAACCTTAAACCACTTGCTAGATTTATAGCAGATGCACAGCCATTCCAGAAAAGCACAGGTCAGAGTCCCATATGTCTGCCAATCCCATACAAAACATGTATCATCTCTTTTTTCATATCTGTTAGCCTCATACAAATGTCTCATTAACAACACTGCTTAGAGATATCAGGTATCCATGTTTATGAACCTGAATCACTGCCCAGATAAACTGATTGTGAAGAAACCATAAGGGAAAGTGTTCATTCAAATATTTATAAAGGATGGTTCACTGGTTATTGCTGGTCCTGCTTTCATGAGTAAACAAGTAGTCTGCAAGTAATTTAGATGTAATAGATATAGATACATCAATATTTTAATTCTGTTAGAAATACATGTGAATGCTGTGCAAGATCATGTCTCAGTATTAATAATAAAAGGTACATCTCACCATCTGTACCTCTGTGTGAGTGCATGTGCATGTGCAGATTTTCTCGCTAGAAAGTATATTATTGGAAATCCTAATTTAGCACATTTTCACACATACCAAAAAGGAATTTTTTCTTCCAACTTAACATACAATATTAATGTGCACTAAACATCACCCTTCAAGTCATATGCTTGTAAAATCCAATTGGGATCAATAGGTATCCTTTCTACGTACAAACTGCTACATTTATTTAGGTTTCTAAATTTACATTTAACAATGTAGCTAACACTTTTTTAGTGTAACATGGCATTGTTCTATAGAGCAAAATGATAGTAACATGGAATCTGCTCAGACACTATAGGGGTTGAGGGTTCTATGGACTTGGGGCTTTTAAGTTTCAATAGTTCTCAAATAAAGTTGGCACACTGGATATCGGAGTGTTCACTCAAGCACTTATTTTGGATAATCAGACCTGATGACATAATTAAATGCCTTTGGTTTTCCTTGTACAGATCTTCATTTTAAAATATTATGTGTCCTAAGAGTGCCCAGCACTTCACGAAACAGAATCCTTAAGCAGTGCAGTCATAGTTGCACTTCACAGAATTACAGAACCACAGAATGGTTGGGGTTGGAAGGGATCTCTGGAGATCATCTACTCCAACTCACCTCTTAAACAGGTTCACCAAGAGTAGATCACACAGGATTGTGTCCAGATGGGTCTTGAATGTCTCCAGAGAAGGAGACTCCACAACCTCTCTGGGCAGCCTGTTCCAGTGCTCTGGCACCCTCCAAGAAGTTTCTCCTCACATTCAGGTGGAACCTCCTTGCTTCAGTCTGTGCCTGTTGCCCCTCATCCACTTCATTATGCTAACATTAAACATACACTTTTCAGACTTGGTATCTATTTTATACTGTTCACATATTATAATGGTTTGCTTTTTTCAGGTTTGTCACTTTTTCTTCACACTAAGAAGCCAGTTTACAATATTGCACAACTGCTGGACCTTGGTAAAAATAAATATATTGCAGCCATGTGCTAAGCAACCACCCCGGTATTGCTCTCGCATTGCACTTTGATTCTGATCTGCCATACCAGGGTTATTACGGGCCTGAGCCTCTCTGGAGCGAAGCCTGACAAATGTGCTGAGCTCTGTCAAACTTGTGCGGCGAGTCTCTGAAGTACTCATCCGATGCGAGGGAGGGAGGTTTCATCCATACGGAGGCTTTTGCCTAAACAAAATGGATCAAATTGAAAGCAGTTGCAATTTGGAGCATAAATCATACATCAAATAACAGAACTGCAGTTTGCCTGTCATTTTTCACAAGGAAAATATGCATAACTGGTACTTTGCTGAGGAATACCTAAGTGGAGTTTAAATATAAAAGACAATGCTTGCTTTAAAGGAAGGCTGGTGCTTCGTTTAAGAAAATACGCTTTATCATTAAGATTAATATACGTATCCAAAACAGTGTATGTCTGCAAGGTTCCAGAATGATTTAAAATAGATTCCATTTGGAGAGCAAGGCCCACCTCAACTGGTTTCCATACTCTGTGACTTTCAGATCAGGGTCTAAAAAGTTCACATCTCGGTGGGAAATATCCTCTAACTCGTTCACAGCAGGTGAGTCTGTCAAAGGTGAGGAATGATACCAAGATGATTCCTTGCAGCCCACTTTATCTTTCAGTCTTGTTTTGCTTTATTAAATTTTTTAAACATTTCATCAGGTTAGTCACCAAGTTTTATTCTTTATTATTGCACTAATTTTAAAATGATACTATTTTGTCTGCTGGAATAATGAGAAAAAGTCATTGGGGATCAGCTGTGGATATATGGCCCCTCCTTTACTCATGGTCTCGTGGGGTGGATTAGTCATGTGTTGGTTTAACACATCCCTACAGGCAACGTCTTATTGCTTAAGGTTCAGAAATATGAATAATAAAACTAGACCATAAGCTATTTAGCTTGCTAGAAATTAAATTTAACAGCTTCAGCTCATGAATCCAGCTGTAAAAGTACATACAAGGCATTAAATTAACAGGAACACATGGAAATCTACAGGATCATATTCCAGAGGATCCAAGTTTTGTGTTTGTTTTACCAGATAATATTGTAAGACTAGACAAAACAGATTTATTTTTTTTCTAACATTAAACTTCTCATTCCACTAACAAAATCATTCTTTGAAGAAACTTTACTGCTGCAGAACAATATGCATAACCTTGACTTGTCCTTCTCTCATAAAAACACCAAATCCCTCAACTAGTCAACTTCCTTGTTTCTGTAGCAAAATATTGATGCACTTAGGAAGGATTAATGTGCCCAAGGAATTTTATATATATATATATGTATATATATGTACATATATATATTTAATATAGTGATCAATCCCAATCTTCATATAGTGATCAATCTTCATATAAACTTCTTGTGCATATCCTTAGACCATCAGTCACAGTAGTACTTCTAGTGTTAGTATTTGAGAATATATTCCTTTAAATAAAAATCAGTTACTAAAATCTTGCATCTCAAGAACAGACTCCCATCCAGTTTATTTTTTTTCAAAGTTGAGACACTGCTGTTTTTACTGGTTTTACATACAAAGCATTGAAACACTTCAGCAATATGCAGCAGTGTAAAATCCCAGTGTAGATTGTGTGTGTAGGGGGAGTGTCACTGATATAATTGTAAGATATGTTTGAGCCTTCTGTGGCAGAAGTTTCATGTAGGAAATTCCAGTGTTAAATGCTATGACTGCTCTTAAGGCAGTGATAAGTGAGGAAGTATGGCTGACAGGGTAGTAGGCTTCATAGAAAGGTGAGCTTTGCATCTATTATGAATATATCAGTGAGGACATATTGAATGGGTCAGGTTAAGTGCAAAAGTGAACATCTGGCAGCTTGCCATTCTCCGGACCCTACACGCAACACCTGTACAAAGGCCAAGTACTTTGTCATTACACAGGATTTCAGGATTTCTTATTTTATGAGAAAAATAAAGTGCTTTTTCTCCCTTGGGGCAAATCCTAATTCTGCTTCTGAGGCCAAGATGACTCCTTCTGCACTGCAATTGTGTTTTGGCAGCGCAATTCAAGGCAATAGACTTTGATGGCACATCTCTGTACAGACCAGTGCACCAGTAATGGCTAAGAATGAGAGCCAGGTCAATGACCAGCTGCTAGCCAGCTCTCTTCCTTCTGCAGAGTACTGAGTGACACCAGGAATAGGATGTTCTTCTTGCTTATCCCACTGCCCCCCCACAAAAGCTGAACTACTGTCAAAGTCTTCGGTCATATCTTGTATTAAGTCAACTGTCCCTTGTTGCCCAGATATTCTTTATGTAATTATTACTAGGCAGCCTTTTTTGGGAGAAAGTTGCTATCATCACAGCCACATATCCGTCAAATTTATTGTATTCTGACATAATCCCTGTGACCCTATGTTGCTTTTGCTAGGTGATATGCTACCTATTGTGAAACCACAACTAAGTGTTCATCAGGTTATCATGGTTACTGTCTTTTCAGCTTTTGTATATGGCTTTATCTTTTGCAGTGTTAGAGATGGAAGGGCTTAGTTATGGCACTATATAAGGGAGCCAATAAGTCTTCCTTTAAAACTATGACCTGATCAATATTCACTTAGAAACATAACATCACATATTGGGTCACACAATCTGCTTTGTTCACATCAGAGGTATGCATTAAGGTACCTATCTAAGTACGTATCAAGATACAAACACATTAGGTGTTAGGTCTAACTAGTAAGTAGACTGTCTCAGGATCTGCAATCAATTGGTTATTATAAGAAATCAAGAAAACAGTGATGAACAATTGAATCTACTTCTAAGTAAAACTCTAATTCCACCTCATGTCACCTGGGTAAATAGTTGTCACATTTTTTAACCTTTCTTTAAAAGCTGCCTTTTTATGCATATGGACACTAGTCCTTCTTGGAATTCTGCTAAGTTCTTAGCTTCCATGGTATCTTGTGCAAAGATAATAATCCCTACTAGTTAAGGATTGCCTAAATATATACTATAATATTTTTATCGGTTTGAAATGTTCTGCCTATCATGAAATTAATCCTTAGTCTTACGTTATAAGGCAAAATGTGACATACTCAATTTTAACTTTGGTTGAAAAGTCATACTTTTCTGATTTGTCATGATGACATGTGTTAAGAATCAAAGGAATCATTTGCTTTCTTAATGGTATGGGAATATAATTTGCAGTTTGTTTTTAAAAGCTGAATGACTTTTTTCAGATATAATTCCCTAGGAAATATGTTTTCAATTATAGCCCCCTCCCTTTTTTCTCTCAGACTAGCTGCACAATCTATGTCAGCAAGATATATTGATTTCTTTTCAAAAAGATATCTATCAAACATCTTCTTTTCTAAGTCTCCATTTTTGTTGGAATTACTTACTTAATATGTAGAATAGTAGGCCACTTATTTTAATGATGCCTACTTAATCCTGAATGTGCATCTCACTGCTTGTTGACTTCATTCACTGAGACTTGTGCTTTGAAAAGTCCAGATCATTGGTGTTATTCATACAGAATGTTAAGATCCATTGGCAGTAAAAATTTTATATTACTTTCATGCTTTAATTAATTCTTGTATTCCATGTCTGTATATAGTACCAGCTGCACAATAATTCAGGACAACACATTCCAGATAAACCACATTTTAAATATAATACAATAATAACCACTTGTAATGGAGCATTTATGCTTCTACAGAAGGATTCCAATTCTGCCTGGGCAGACCAGAGGATTAATAAGGATATGAATTATTCATCATGCAGTGAATCTGCCCCTTAATTTAGCTGATTGCTTCACATTTTCTAGCAGAAAATACACTAATTTTGTCTTTTCCATACAACTCTTCTGTGGGTTGGAGCTTTCATTAGTGTTAAAATTTTGTTCTTTCTGGTTAGAATTTTACCTCTTGCTTTGGAGACCCCACCTATTCCTCTGCTCCTAGAGCCTGACTTTGATCTCTCTTCCATTTAAGGAGAGAACATCTTATTCCCTTTGCACCATATCGCTGTTCAAATGCCCCAGTACTGCTTTGCTCAGATATCTAACTATGACCAAGGTCATTCTTGGTTTTCTTGAAAGGTTTTCAGCAATGTATCTGCTTCTTCATAGTTAATATGCTAATTCATAAAATCTAGCCACAACACAGATAAACAGAGAACACCAAGAGATTCTATAGTCTGCCTACCACATTTTCCTAACTCTTTCTGTCTAAAATAAACAGGGTTGGCTATTTTGTATAATTTTTCTCAATAAATGGCTTTTAGAAGCTGATTATTTTCTGATTACCTTTCCCTCCCCATATTTCTGTTATATTTCGTAATTTTGATAAATTGGGATAAGAACTATGTTTTATTTTATGTCTAGATACAGTCAAGCTCGAGGCAAACATGCAAGTATTGTTAGCTTTTCATATGTTCATAATTAGCATCTTATATGAGTTAGCAGAATGATCTCTTGTCAGAAATCTTGTTTTAGTGGAAACAAAATAGGTACAACTAAACGGGTACAATTGAATTCCTTTAGAACTATTATTCTGTGAATTAGTATCCTGTGAAATTTCTATCCATACTGTAAAAAACATATGAATCAGATGTGTAATCTGTGAAGTGCAGCATCCTGTCTGTGGTGGTAGCCAGCACCAGATGTTCTTCACAAAGGTGCAAAAACCCCTTACAGTAGGCAGATGTTGGATCATTTCTTCATTAAGGAGGTCTCATCCTAAACCCTAATACTTAGAGATTGTCTGAAGCTCTAAAGGATGAAGGTTTACTTTCATTCCAGAACTCATCTTTAGTGTCTCACCAAGTTTTGTTCTTTGAGGGTGTTTGTCATAGAGCAGGGGCAGGAACTGAGTTATGTGGGCTCCAGATGTAGGTTCAGCATTGTTTCCCATACTAGAGCAACATGTGACAGCGAAATCTGGAATATTAAACCCCTTAGCTGTTATCCCCTGGCAAACATAAAGGAGGAAAACACAGCTAGAAAATTATGTTTCTCAACATTTTAGCAATTAAATCAATATTCACGGGGACAACAGAGGGTATATTCCTGACTACAGGCTGACCTGCTGCTAAACCCCGAATTCTTGCTACAAGACATGGAGATGTTTGTGCTTTTAGAAACAGTTGGACATACTTTCGTAATGGAAAAGCTCTGGCAACCTAAATATAGTGGTCACTACTTCAGACACAGACTTACCTTGGGTAAACACCACCATGTTTACAATAGGAACACAAGTTCATTGTCTCATGAACATATGTGGTGACAACTCTACAGCAAGGAGCAGGAAATGGATGTTAATGAGGCTGGAAGAGCTGAAGTCTCCTGGGACCAATTGCAAAAGTAAGTTAAAGCTTCCCTTCCCGGCTGTCATGCACTGGAGCAGTCATTCTGCCTCTGTGGCTACAATGCTGCCTCTCCTGTTCCTGTTGGGTGTTCTGGTGCCCCATGGTGACCTGTCCTCCTACTCTCCTGCCGCTCAAAAGGCTCACTGAAAGAGGAGGATAAGAATTCAAACTACCTCCATCAACACTACTGTACCTCATATCTTTGGTAGCTCTCTCCTTGAGCTCTGAATTACAAATCTAATTTATAATAACTGAGGCATTGGGTCAAATTATGTTCCTTAACATAGTATTAAACACCTCAAAATTTTTAATTGAAGTTCTCTATGTGTGGGAGAGGAAAAACCTTTTTGCAAAAATAAAACAGAATAGCTTTAAGTCAAAGAGTCTATTTATCTGTTGTTCTCAAGAGAAGCTATAGATCTTTAAACATCCTTCTGCACGAGGGCCAGCAATACTTAAAGGTCAAAGAAAAGCTGTAACTGTAACACTTATGTATTACTATAGAACTTAAAGAAGTACTCTATGCATTGTTTTTAAATCCTTATTACTCAAATTCCTGGCTGTACAGTGATCCAGTGTCAACATTTGGTTTGGCATTTAGGATTCTCTCCTAGGAAATGAGAAATGTGGGTTCAATACTCAGAAGTCTTCTCAAACTCTGAGACAGAAATTTCATGGCTGTTCTGCTGTGCTTGATGTTTCCTGCTGACCAAACTTTGGGGGCTACCTGTTCAACATGTACCCATACTGCGCTGCCTAGAAGAGACACCAAACCTTCATCATCGCAGTGGAGACACAAGCCTGTAGCTAAGCTGCTCCAAATAACTCCCTGAGGCTGAAGCAGACACCAATCTCTCTCCTCTGACTCTACAGAAAAATGCAGTTTGGGCAGCCTAAATCTCTCTAAAGGCTCATAAATGCTGCAATGTCTAACTTAAATGCCTGAAGTAGGAAGTTTGAATAACGCTGCCCATACTCGTTTTAATTCTCTGCTGTCTCATCCAGATAGACTGTTGTATCTGTTTGTTGTGTGTTAACCCCAGTAGGCAGCTCAGCTCCACAGTCACTCACTTGCTCCGTCCCAGTGGGATGCAACTGAGAATCACAAGGGTAAAAGTGTGAAAACTCATGTGGAGATAAAGACAGTTAACTAGGTAAAGCAAAACTGGGTGCACAAGCAAGGCCAAACAAGGAATTCCTCATGTCTTCCCATCGGCAGTCAGGAGTTCAGCCATTTCCAGGACAGCAGGGCTCCATCATGTGTAACAGTTACTTGGGAAGACAAACACCATAACCCTGAATGTCACCCCCCTTCCTCCTTCTTTCCCCCAGCTTTTATTGCTCAGCATGTCATATGGTGTAGAAGAGCCCTTTGGTCAGTTGGAGTCAGCTGCCCTGGCTGTGTCCCCTCTCGACTTCTTGCCCACCCCAAGTCTCCTTGCTGGGAGGACATGCTGAGAAACTGAGAAGGCTTTGGCACTGGTCAAATATAGCTAAAACATGGGTGTGTTATCAACACTGTTTTCATCACAAATCCAAATCAGCACTTTAAAAGTTGCTATGGGAAAAAAAAATTAATCTAATCTCAGCCCAAACCAGAACCTTGTTGTACTAGGACCACACCATCACATTTCAAAGCCATGCTTTGCAACCAGAAAGATAAGAAAACTGATAATTTTCTTAATAAAATTGCTATTCCTTGTGTTGTCACATAATTCTATGAGCTGACACATGCATATTAAAACTTCCAGATCTACTACATAAACAAAATCCTTCTTGTCCTGGTACACAAACATCTGCTTTGGAGGTGAATTGTGATTTAAATTTGGGAAATAAATCATTCAAGGTAGCACAGAATGCTTGATACTGCAAATTACGGTCTTGTTATGAAAAAGAAAATTATTGTTCTCCATCATAGAATATGGCTTAATCAACAATGTGGGTCCCTAAATGGAACAACAATATATGTTCTGCTTCACAATATGGCATCAGTATTTTAATTTAAAGGTATTATCAGTTTCATCCTTCCGTCCCCCTAGATGAAGCTTACAGATATATTTTTGTTTGAGATGCTGTGGACTCAATAAAAAAGTGCTTATTTTTGTAACTGTAACATAAAGTAGTGCACATTAGTTTTTACATTATTACATCTTGTATTAGTGATGAAGACAGGAAGTAAGATGTAAAAAACTTAGAGTTTTTCCAAGTGTTCTACTTTATTGTGGTGTTGCTACCATTAATTATGTTGAAAAGGGAATCTTGGAATGTCAATACCATTCCAGTATTTCCTATGTCAGCCTTTCCTCTAGAGTTACAGTATTCATTTGCTTGGTTCAGTCTTTGCTATTGAAGCCAAAAACCACAATCCTTTGTCCTAACTTATGCATGCTACCAAGGAGGATTTTAGATCACAGAACACAGCTGAAAACTGCACTCCGAAGTTAAATACGAACAGAAATGGAGAAATAAATGATGCACACATTTATTTGATGATCTCAGATTACTCAGTATTATGGTGCATGTGATATTTGTTTTTATTCCACATTACACACTATTTCAATTTATTTTTCATTATTTAGTAGCACATTGTCCAAAAGGTTGAGGTTTTTTTTGTGTGTGTGTTGATAATTTAACAACTGCATTCAGTTACTGTGGATATGCATTTTAGTCATATGTTGTTTAGGCAAAATGATATGAAATAAATTGAAAAACATCAAACTGACATACTAAACATGAGCAGAGTACCTTGGCAAGCACATTCTTTATGTGCAAACATAAACTTTGCTTTGTCTGTTCAGTAACATCTCTGCCTTTTTTACTCTTTGTTTGCCAAATTAGACAAGTTTATACTGCACCGGGAGACTTCTTCTCCATTTATTTTTGGTACTAGGTTAAGTAATGTTGGTGACAAAAGAAATAAAAGAATTCTAGTGACAGTCAGGTCACTATACTAGAATTTAAACCATTACTATTGCTCTGCAACAATTTAATGCCAGAGGCACGGCAGCTGAGTATCCCAAGTAATTTTTAAAGGACAGTTATAGGGCACAGGCCTAAAAAAAACCCCCAACAAACAGTTATTCCTGGTATGACTTTGAAATCTTTTTTGTACATTAATTTAGTAATTAGAAGAATAAACCCATAAATAACGGAGAAATCTAACTTTTGGATTAAAAAAACATATTTGCATTTTATTAGATAATGACTAATTAATTTTCACCTTCTGGAAAAGATTGAAAGAGAAAAATTGCATATTAGATATTAGTATATCAGACATTAGTGTATTAGAACCTATGGTTTGTAATAAAATCATCAACAAGCAAAGTAGCAACTAATCAATCTCTACTTTGCTTATGATTTCATTGCCTAAACACAAAGTTCCTTGGGCCATCTGGGCTTCTCAGAAACACTCCAGTTCCACTCCATCTTCTTCCCTCTCCTTAATGCTGAAACTGTATCCTCCTCTGCCAGAGGGATGCACTCTCTAGTTATCTCTTTATCTACTTGCCTCAAAGCTATTACCAGGTAACCTTTAACAGATAAACATTTTCTACAGTATACAATGAGATTATATATTCTATTTGTAGATTGCATTTAATCTGGACCTTTCCTTTCAGTCCACTTCTGGCTTCTTTGGTGACTTTTTCTCTGAAGCCAGCAAGAAGTTTGCTAAGTATACCAGTTCGAGACCTTTGTTGTCAGCACATATAGAAAACAGGTATAGAGTCGAATGCAGTGACAATGTAATGGACCTACTAATGTTAACTGGCATGGAACTCATTCGAGTAAATGTAGCTAATGCATCTATCTACATCTGAGTAGTTACCCTAGGCTCTCTATAGTCAGCAGGGAGACAGATGCATGCATTAGAATATGGTCCATTTGATACTAAAATACATGTTTACAATAAATCAGAAGAATTTCTCCCTAAGAGAACACAAAAAGGTGCAGGTCTTTAACTCTTTTTTTCTGTCTGGAAAGCACTATCCCCAGAATGCAGTGCAGGTACACTTGCCAGGCAGTTATTTTGTGCAGTTTTGCCGAAACTCTGATAAATGCTCTCTACTTGAGAAGAAACGGATACAGCAGAAAAGCTGTCCCAGCATCTCCCTATTCAGGAAATATTTCCTAAGGATGATTTATTGTTTCTCTTTGTACTACATGATGTAAAGGGGTCACTTGTTGGAAGAGCAAGAAAACTGTCCCCACTGACAATCAGTACTGTATTGTTGGCTCCTAGTAGCACAAAGAGAGGAAGGAAATCAGAGGTTACTGCACATTATACCTTATAATCCGTATAAGAGATCACATCAGTATTTATTGGCAGAAAAGACCAGGTGGAGAGGAGGGAGAGATACTAACTGCATTTATGTGGAAAACAGGGATGGAAACTTAGTCTGTGTGACAGTAGACAAAATACTTGCTCTGAAAAGGAAATATTTTCTTAAATATTATAATAGCACCTTGAAAATCCATTTAGGAATCGGCTCATCTTTTCTATTGATAATGCTGAACAGTAGGTCATGTCAATGAGATGAAGAAATTACAGTCTAAAAGATGGAGTCAGACAAGGGATACATTTGGTTCATCGGCATTTTTGTCAGTTATGGAAATATCAACACTGGAAAACGTTATTCGTAAATAAGCACTTTCTGCTACAATTCTCTGCTGTCTTTGATACATCTTATAACAATTATATGTAGCCATGTAGTGCTGGCACTTTGGAGGTCACTCACGGGGCTGCTGAGTACCATTCTTACCAGTGTGAAAGGCAGTGCCCTTTAGAAATATAAAAATCATAGCTTATGATACATCCCTTTCTTTTACGACTCCGTGTATAGGTGTATAACAGTTGTGATTATGAAACTATGTCTAAGCTCACAGAATATCCTTCTTTTCCTATTTAATGCTGTCTAGTAGTATGAGAATAGAAGTGTTTCAGGTTTTTTGTTTGTGTGTTTTACTTTGTGAGCTAGTTGGAATAAACCTGCCATCTGACTGAATTAGTAAAAGAACAGAAAAGAACAGGATCTAACATCTGGCAAGACGTAACTTGGACTTTCTTCTTGATTGTGTCTGTTTCAAATGCCAGGTGTCTATCACCTGGGGTGTACTCTTACTTTGGCAAAGTAAATCTATTACTAACTCTCTGAAGAATGCCGTCTCTGAATGATGCTAATGGAACACTGATTTACTGCCACAACTGTAAAGAATCTTTTTTAACATTGTGTTACACTTCCCATCAATTTAGATCAACCAGACCTACCATATGTGAGAAGTTATCTGCATTTTTCTCCAATAAAACTGAAATGATGAAAGCTTTGCTTTCCCTGAGGTATGATTCACTGTTGGTAGCCCCATTGTTTCTTCTTTAGCCCTCATCTTCTTTGTCAGGCCTGGAGCACATTATTCCTGCAACGCTTGCCAGAATTCTATGGCTTATTTGTTGTTTGAGACTCACCATATGTGTCTTTGATCCCTGCCTGGTAGGCATCTTGGCTGCTTGCCAGTTTGGCACTCACGATTATCAGCAATATGAATAGCTCCCTTGCTTCTGATTCTGTCCTTCTCGCTGTCATCAAATCACTCTTGAAACAACTTTCTTATTTTCTTTTAGATGCTTGTAAACAATCAACCTATTTTTTACCATGCCCTTCTTGGCCAAGGTTCTGTGTCACACTGCAGGAAACCCAGCAGCTTGATGTTTCCAGTCCTGATGATCTGACTGCCAACTACCTGTGTAACTGCATGGGAACAATAAGGAGAACAGAAACATCTCCCATGGTAATATTTGAAGTTTCTCTGCATATTGCATAAATCTGCCAGTTCTCCTCATCTGGTAGGCTTGGTGGCATGACTTTTATGAGAGATTATTTATTTTAGCAAAAAGCATTCCTTTTAATAAACATTTTAAAACCTTTGACCAGAATGCAGTGTGAGCCAATGACAATGATAAATTCAGAGGAGTATGAGAACGATAAGTAGTTTTAAGAGACAGATGGAAAGCCAAAAGCCAGTCATGTGCAATATCTATTCACTATCCTGATACAGCACTAAACACATCTGAGTCCTTCCATGTGTTCTAGTAAACTGAAGTTGTTCCAAAATGCCATTGTTGAAAAAAAAAATATGCAGAATCAAAATAAGGAACAGCACAGGGCATATAAAGGTCCAGACCACAAGAGGCCCATGTGCTGTTACAGAAAGATCTGCCAGAAGTCTCCATTATTCTTTACACGATTTTGCAAACGTTTCTATCAGCAAATATACTGGTACTACCACAGAAAGCAGACAAGGTTAAACCACATATTGTACCATATCTACCTTCACATTAACTCACAAAGAGGGGTGAAGTTTTGTAGTCCCCGCAAGCGAGGAGCAGTATCAGCATGGTTACACCTGCCTGAGACACGCTCTTCTCGGAGCAGCTGTCACACTGTGCCCACACGAACTCTTGTTTAGGAATAACAGTTTGGTTTAGTTCTAAGACTTTTGACACATCGTGCTTTTTTGGTAGATATATTATCACATCTTTCTCCCAATAAACATGAGAGTTTCAGTTTACTGTGTTTTATTTATATGTCTCTTGATTTTGAAACAACTGCACATATTGAAATTATTAATACAAGCACTGCTTGATAAATTCAGTGCTAAACTGGCAAGGGTGTAAAACAAATTCTGATTTCAGGGAGAATGAGAGGTACAAAAGAAAACACAATGAGAAACTGTTACAAAGGAATCCAGTTTATTTGGGATTACTTTATGATGATGTATTTTCCTTCTCTGCCCAACAACACTGGAGTTTCACATAAAGATGCACCTTTTCAGCATATTCAGTGGCACTCTGAGTCTTAAAGCAGGTTTGTGTCAGAAAATGGTCACAGTGGACTAAGGCTGGATGAGCATGCTGAAGCTTCAAGCCCTACAAAAATGGCATTCAATTCTGGCAGAATCCTTCATAGTTATAACAACAGTGACAGACAAAGAAGCAATGCTGTTAGGAGCGATTGAATGTGGAGAAAGTAGCAGTTTGATGTCTAAGGTACCTAAAGAGTGTTACAATGAACCTATTTTTGGAGGTATTTGTGAGAAAGATTACTAAAGGGAATATGAAGTTTGACTTTGGTAGTGGAGCAACTTGAGAACAGGTCAGGTAGTTAGGAGAAGTATACTTTATACACAGGAATACTCTAACTTCCACATTGTTGCATTTTTCAGCCTATTTCAAACTCACTATGATAAGTGCCAAACAAAATTATTTACCTCAATAAAGTGCTTTTCTCTTCACATGTACCACATCATAGATTAACTGTCTCTCACTTGGAGGCAGAAGAAAAAGGCTAAATTTTATGGCCAGCCTTTGTACTTTTCACCTCTATCTATACAGGTTACAAGACCAAAGCAAGTACTCAAAGTCAAAATTTAATGGAAACTTAGCAGAATTTTGAGCTGTGAAAATCTAAGACTTTTGAATTCACAAATATTTTACTGGAAGAAGGAAGAAAAGACACTAACTGCCTCAGATTGCAGTCAGCAGAGAAACCCCCTTGCACCTTTCTGCGGCCAGATTGAAATTCCAGAGACGCCCACTAGTGATATTTAAAAATACATTTTAAAATTGTATTTTAAATACTTTATTTCTGAAAAACTGTCAACCTTGAAAAACAAACATTTCCCAGCCATTCAATCAGCATCCAGTTTTGGTTTACAATGGCACTCAGAAACATGGAGGGGTTTGGATGCATGGAACAGCAAGCTTGAAATGCAAAATAGCAAAAGAAAAAGATGGTGTTTCAAGAGAATCATGTCTATCAGTGAACGACTGAAACAGAGACTTGGCTGTAAACCTGATAAATCTTTTGCAGAAAATGACCAAGGGAAAGGTTAGTGAATTTAACAAAAAAATCACTGATACCCCGGAAAAGGAATGAGCCAGAAACAATTTCCAATGCATACTTGAGAGCAATTTGGAAAAGTAGTTTGGAAAGTTGGCTGACACACTGTATGCTGAAGGAGATGACAAAATATAACCTGTTGCTTCTGAGAGAGCTGTTACAACCTGAAAAGTATTCCATTTGGTGTGTTCTAAGTTTCTGCTACTCAAATGAAAAGCATAAATGCAAGTGTGCACTTAAAGCCTCCTGTCAAAGATCTGCTGCCACCTGAACGGCCGAGTCAGCAGGATGGGTTTTGTTCCACACCGTTTGCACAGGCCCCGGATCCCTAACAGGGCAAACGGGCTTGGTCTCCAAGCAGCCCCGTCCCTTCTCCTCGCTCCTCTCCCTTCAAGCCTCCTGCCAAAAGTACTGAAAGCCCATGCTGGGCCCCATTTCCTCCGGGTGCGCGAGTGCCAGGAGGGCTGGAGAGCTGGCCGCCCCATGCTTGCGCCCCCACCCCGAGCTGCGGGCCCGCCGGATCCCCGAGACTCCTCAGGGGTCTCTCCCGCCGCCCGCGGTGACGGGCTGCGGTGGCGCTGGCCAAGCCCGCACCACAGTGGGCAGCCACTGCCGGGGCTCCTCTGCGGGAGCCCTGAGCGCCCAGGAAGGTGAGGAGCGGGACGTGAGGAGCGGCGGCGGCTGGAGGCCCTTGTCGGGCCGGCGGGCTGTGTCGGCGGTTGCCGCAGCAGCCGCGGGCGGGGATGTGGGAAGCCGGCACGCCGGGCTCCGCAGCTCCGCCAATCGCAGGCGCTGCTCGGGGCTGGGCTGCAGCCAGTGGCTGCGGCGGGCGCGGGGCCCCGCGGGCCGGGAGGCTGCGGCGACCTTGCGGCTGGCTGCCGGGAGAGCGCCCCGCCGCCGCGCCATGGGCACGGTGCCGTCGGCGCTGAAGCACTGCCTCAGCTACCAGCACCTCCTCAAGGAGCAGCTGTGGATCGGGGACCCAGCCGTGCCGCCGCCTGCGGCTCCGCACCCCGGGCAGGTATCGCCGGGCGGGGGTGACGGGTTGGGATGGCCCCGGGCCTGCGAGGCGCGGCCGCCGCCAGGGGGAGGCCTGGGCCCGTCGGGCCTGGGGGACCCCGCCGCCGCCCCCCACCCCTCACGCACTTCCCCCGCCTCCCTGCTGCCCCCTGCCTGCGCCCGGCTCGCCGCCGAGGGTGACGGGCTCTTATCCCCACACACCGCTTGGCGTTCCGTGGGCAGTATCTGAGAAGGCGGCTAGTTTTATTAATGAACTCTCTGACTGGTAGTGCACACAGGTGTGCATCTCCAGTGCCGCTGGAGCAGGGACGAGGCAGTGTTAAAGAAAACCACTCATCTATGTCTCCCTCACCTTTTATAATCCACTATGCGAAAAGACATAACATTGTAGGGTGACACATATTTTGGCGAAGCCAAAGTATTGCACTTGCACCCCAGAGTTTGTGTTTCTCACGCTGGAGTGTGGTGAGCCCATCCGCTGTCGGGTGGAAGGTCATTAGAGCCCTGAGGGTGCGGAAGGAGAGCCCTCAGCTCTTCAGGAGCAGCTGTGCTCATGTCAGGCCTGGGGTGCTCCGACTGCCACTGAGACCCTCAGGGAGGGAGGAGGGAAGGGTGATTGCTCACCCTCCCATATGCCAGCTACCAACAGGTCTGGAGAGTGGCTGGAGATAGTGGAGAGTTGGAGAGGACCTTAGATGAGGAGGTAGGTGGGCAGGTGGCCAGATGAAGACCGTAGGCCATGACTGGGCTAATCCTGGCTTTGGAAGGAAATAATTGAAGGAAAGTGAAGTCTACTTTTTAGGGAGAGGCTGCATTCATCTGGAAGGACATTGGAGGAAGATGTCAATACTCAAAGAAGGAAATAATTCTGAGCATGACATTACCTTTACTATAAGCACACACTTATTGTTAGGCCATATTGTGTCTCAACTGACATTCATTCCAAGTCAAACTCCAGGAATCAATTGGTGCTTCAACAATTAAAAAACATGAGCCAAGCCTAGAACGAAACTGATTTAAAAATCATGTCTTAAAAAAATGTACTTGTTGTTCATTGCACCTGTCTTCTGTTTTCTACATCTTTCAGATATACCAGGGGTACATCATCCATTTTTTTCACCATCTGAAAGTGAAATTTAATTATTAGGTAGCACTGTAGCTTCAGGGCTGGGCAGATTGTGAAAAATACAATGTTCTGAGTGCCATGAGAGCTGGCAGCATTTTAATTTTGCTTCAGATGATCTGAGCTTGATATTTCAAAACCTACATATATGGAATACCCAAAGTAATACTGTTGAGAGCACAGAGCTTTGTAGAGGTGAGCTCTATACAACTTCCAGCTATCACAATTCCCTGAAAATAGGGTCTATCCAATACTGAATTTTGGGAAAGAAAATAGTTGTTTGCTTAATAGTGGAAAAATGTTTTCTTACTGTAAAAATAAATGAATTAGAATAAAAGGACTTTTATGTATTAGCCATGAAGCAAAGCACTATAATCCTCTCCATGTGCTCTTGCTACATTTTGGTGTGTCATTTTCTTTCAAAAGATGTGAATATTTTTCAAAAATTCCTTTGAAATACCTTGATATTCCACTTGATTGTGTCAGTCCCTGTCCCCTGTCAGACAAGGCATCTGCAAGGTTCAAGGGCTTTTGCAACAATAATGGTGTGAAGTCAAATACTATAATATATTGCCAGGAAATCATAGATCAAAAAATAAGGGTTTCCTTATTGTAATGAATGCCTGTAACTTTTGCTTCATTTTTGCGGTACTCTTCATTCATTTTCATCAGCACTTTTCTTCCTCCAAGAATACAGAAAGATGTCTTCCTCATTAAACAGCAAACATGAGAATTTGCTGCTTATCCTCCCTGTGCACACTGATGTGATTGTAAGCTGCACAGTCTACTGAGCCCATTGACATGAATAAGTACAGAATTGGTCACTGTTAATGTTTTAACATTTGTTTCTGCACTGGCAGAGATTTTTTTAATAATTTCCTTTACTTACATGAATCTCTTCAGATTTCCATTATTCTGATGTGGTTACTTAAACAACTCATAAAGGTTTTCCTTATGCTTGAGTGTATTCTGTAGGAATCCTGTTCAAGGAAAAACATGTTCCTCTTCCTGGGATCTAGAAACAATAGTAGCTTGAGTGGTGATTATTAAAAGTGGGTTTTTTTTGTTTGTTTTGACTAAGGTATGCAAGTCAGTTATGGGAACACCACAGTAATCACATTTATTTGGGTACACCGAGAAATAAAGAAGGGGGGAAGGGGTTTAAGGTGAAGGAACAGTTTTCCAGAAATAATTTAGTGCTTTCATGGCTGAGGAAAATAAGATATTGATTTTCTTGCTGAAATCTTTTCAGGAGTTTTTCAGTATTCTTCTTTAAACACACAGTAAGAGGTAGGTGTTATTAGAGTGTTGCTACTGAGGCTCTTGTAATACTAAAATAATTCAATTTTGTGTACAAAAGTCTCAAATATATAAAAATTTGATTATATGCTGTGCTGATTTATTTGTAAAGGTCCAGATTTAACCACTTGAAGCTGTATTAGAGGCGAAATGATAGGTCCTTAAGTGAGTAGTGGGATGTGGTAGTCTTTATTTCCCCTTAATTTTCCTCTTTCATTTAGCCAACAATTTTGTAGCATGTTTACAACTGCATTTGAGTTTATAACATAAGGTTGCTTGAGGAGCAAATTTATTGAAAAGGAGAGGTAAAAAGCAAAAATTAATTGTGCTAATGGCTAGACAGAAAGTAAATATAATTTTCTGCTATTTCGTAGTAGAATTTACTAATATCTGCTTCACTCTTATTTAGACTAGTCTATATTATGTAAAAAAACTATTGAACACCTGAGTAGTCAATGGGACTCTGCATTACTGTTGCAGTATCTTAATTTTATTCCATTTTCTTAATTTCTTAATTTTGTTTGCTTCAGAAGTACTGTCTTATATGTTTCATACAAGGGGATGTTCCTGCTCTGGCAGGGGGATTGGACTAGGTGATCTTTCGAGGTCCCTTCCAATCCCTAACATTCTGTGATTTTGTGGATCCTCATTCTGATTCATTCTCTTAGCATTACCTCAGTGTATACAGTTTTTATTAACAGGTCTGGTGAGTTTAATATTAAAGGTCTGATTAATTTTATTAAATAGGAGCTATAGGTACATGAGAAATTGCTAAGGACATGTATTTATATCAGAAACATAATAGGATCTACCTGGAAAGGAGATGGCAGTAGATGTTGCAATGTTAGGGAGATTTCTGCAGTGATTAAGTTTGCAGCTGATGGTGACTCATAGCACTTGACTGGAGTTTGTAATGTACTTTATGTTCTGTTTTGTAAAAAGCTCAGGCTGAGCAACAGCGAGGGAGGCTGGTTGTTCGTCCACTGCTGATGATTGTCCTCTAGCTTCGCAGGAACCTTCTGGCTGGAGGGTGAAATGGTCTGAGAGCAACTGATGTTGGTCTCATCCTACAGACTTAATGCTCTGTTCTCATGTAAGTTAAAAGGGAGTGTTAATGCATCAGGAATATGCTAAGGACAGAGCAGGGAAGAGCTGAATGGCTAAAGAAGTGGTGTAGTAGACTGGGATGAAATTCAAGGATATGGAATGATTAGGTACCTTGAGACTAATAACCCAAACTAGAAACTGTGACATTATCAGTTAGAAGCAATAGAAAAAGAGAAGAACCTTGGAATACTCACAAATCATAGGAGGACTATGAGCTGCCAATACAGTACAGCTGTTAAAATAATCAAGTCCTCAAATATATCAGATCAAGTATTTCCAGTCAAACAGGGAAATGTAGTGCCATTGCAAAAGACTGTATCTGAAGCTTGTTCAATTTTGGCTAGTCATGTTCGAGAAATTGAATTCCAGCTGGACAAGCTAGGTCTTGCACCACTGGAATGATCACAAAAATGGAGATGAAATGTAAAATGACTTGGATTTGTTTGATATCTAGTATTAAGATCTGGGGTATGGACAGGCAGGGAGAGAAGAAAAGGAAAGAACTGCTTAAAATAAAGGAATATGTTACTACACATAAACAAGCACTTAAAATATGTCTATGTATTAAATACAGAGTAGAAATTTAAAAGCTAGGTATCAAGTGGTGACATTCCTGAACACCTTTCTAATCAAAATAATGAGGATGAATAACCTATATGATTTAGGTATAGGAAAAGGATTCTCTGATGTGGTTTCCATAGTAGTGAAAAAGATTGGATTCTTAAGAGATTTTAAAGTTTATGTAACAAGAAATAGAGGACTAGCTATTTAAGTGATGTAAAATAGAGAAAATTTTAAATACATATTTAATTACATTGTCTGGCTTACAATACTTTTGAAAAATAGAATTAATTAAGGTCAGAGTCTCAGCTTCAGTGTGAATATTCATCTTCTGCCACTTCAAATCAGTGCATCCTACTCTACAAGACAACAATGGCTAAACATGGCTAAGTAATAAGCATCTTTGTTTTAGACTGTTGTGTTTTAATGTACCACTAGTTACGTGCACTAAGAGGTATAGTATCTTAGGAGTATATTAAGAGTTACATGGTTTGGTGAGGGCTGCCTACATCTACTACAAACAAAGCAAAAATAAAACTCTAGTCTCTTGCTCTGCTGACTCTGGCTGTGATCCTAGGAGGCATAAATCTATCTAAATGATGCTAATGTGTGCTATGTTATCTTGTAGGATTTCTGTCACAGATTTAGGCTGTCACGTGGGATGCAATATCTAGAATTATTAACAATTGTTGAGTATATTATCATTGGAAAGCACAGTGTGCATTATTGTCAGTTTTATAACTGGAGAGAAACACAAATTCTACATGCTAAATATGTATAATAATGAAAAAAATCTTGAATCCTCTGATTTAGACAGCTAACTTCTGTTTCACTGCCTAGGCTGCAATATTTTATATGCTACGTGCCTAAATATCCAGACCTAAAACACATAGCGTTAGATCCTCTCATCTCCTCACTGTCTCACACCCTGGGATCAAGAGATCTACACAAGTATCTTACTTTTGCAGTTTTAATTTGCTAGTTTAGACTTTGCAATATAATATAATGATTTAAACATATGCTAGGAGAATCTCAAATGTATTTTTAATGTAACTCCAGAATAACAATGAAAACCACAGTCGATATGACAATTATGTGTATTCATCTTAACCACTTCTTATATTTGATGGTTGATTCTTGTTTCAAATTACAGCATAAAAAATGAGGTATATGGTATTATGCTACCTGGGAGGAGAAGGCATGTCTGTTTTATATTAATTTTTTAGCTACATCTCAGAGCAACTGATTTGAAAACTCCTATATTTCATGCTCTTTTATCTCCATGTAATTACATATTCCGGGAACAAATTCATGTTTGCAGGCTCTCCTTAAATAATGATTTAGGTTATTTTCATTTTTTATTTAATTTATTTAAGTACTATAAAAATTTGCTATCAACAGTATAGCAAATGTGTTTATTATGACAGCTACAATATTCAAGAAATACATAGAATCACAGAATAGTTTGGGTCTGAAGGGACCTTCAAAGCTCATCTGGTCCAATCCCCCTGCCATGAGCAGGGACATCTTCAACTGCATCAGGTTGCTTAGAGCCCTGTCCAGCCTGGCCTTGAATGTTTCCAGGGATGGGGCATCTACCACCTCTCTGGGCAACCTGTGTCAGTGTTTTACCATCCTCATTGTAAAAAATTTTTTCTTCATGTCTGGCCTGAATCTCCCCTCCTTTAGTTTAAAACCATTACCCCATGTCATATCACAACAGGCCCTGCTTAAGAGTTTGCCCTCATCTTTCTTATAGGCCCTTTTTAAGTACTGAAAGGCCGCAATAAGGTCTCCCTAGACCCTTCTCTTCTCCAGACTGAACAACCCAGCTCTCTCAGCCTGTCCTCACAGGAGAGGTGTCCTAGCCCTCTGATCATCTTGGTGGTCTCCTCTGTACCCTGTCCAACAAGTCCATGGCTTTCCTGTACTGAGGGTTCCAGAGCTGGATGCAGAACTGCAGGTGGGGTCTCACCAGAGCAGATCAGAGGGGCAGAATCATCTCCCTCAACCTGTTGGACACGCTTCTTTTGATGTAGCCCAGGATATGATTTGCCTTCTGGGCTGCAAGTGCACCTTGTAGGCTCATGTCTAATCTTTAATCTACCAGTACCCTCAAGTTCTTCTCCACGGGGCTGCTCTCAGTCCCTTCATCCTCCAGCCTGTATTGATACTGGAGATTACCCTGACCATGTGCAGAACCTTGCATTTGGCCTTGTTGAACCTCATGAGGTTTGCATGGGTCCATTTGTCAAGCTTGTCCAGGTCCCTCTGGATGACATCTTGTCCCTCAGGTGTGTCAGCATCATACTGTACATTCAGGGTTTTTTTTAATCTGCTGAAAATTGCTTATAAAGTATGGTTTTAATAGAGAAAAAAGAAGATAGAAGTCCTCAAGTTTATATTGCAGAGTTCTTTTTTCTTGACTTTTTAAAAGGATTACATTATTTAAAGATAATTATTAAAATCAATATAGAGAAAGTTTATTAATTGCATAGGGCCAAGGTCTGATATCCTTTTTTTTATGTCTCTCTCCTTTACCTGCTGTTCTTACCTCATTCTGTGTTTTCATCCTGAGCTTCCAAGGTATTTAGATTTTACGTTGTCTTTCATGTAATTTAAGACTAAGTAATTTATCACTAAGAGACTCTGAAGTTCCTGATTTCCAGCCCTTCATATTATTCTACACATAGAGGCCTTGTCAATACAGAACACAGTAGATCTTTTTCTTGGTGAATACACCGTAGGAATGGGACTTTTTTTGTTCTGTTGCATACTCACAAGCAGCGTTTATTTTCTTAATGTTCATAAGATGTAAAGCTACAAAGTTATTCCAAAGATAAAATAAATAGAAGAATGAAGTAGAAAGTATTCCTTTAACTGTAATTCAGAATTAAATTATAAACTATTAAGTTTATATCAGCATGCTGTATCTTTTCTTGATGACTTTGGAAATGCTAAATGACATTTTATACATACTGACACTGAATGTTAGTAAATAAAACACAAAAGTACACTCCCACCAAATGTAACCAAAGTGAGAGAGTTCAATGCTGAGCTCTTTCAAAAATATTCTTTGAAGTCAAGAGGAGTTTCCCCTTTAGAGGATCCAGTCAGTAGACTCATGCTGTTTTTTTTCAACCAAGTAGTCTTTATGCTGGCAGAATAAGAGCTCAAGAACACTGGTGGATAAAATGTTGAAGAAGTCTGAATAGGCTAAGTACTTGTTTGGGTAACGGTGCTAAACAGGGTTTTAGAAGTTAATAAAGTGTAAGTTTGACCTAAATGGAGTCACTAACTTTAGGTTCTTTTGTGCCGTTGGATTGTGAGTAGTGGAAAGATAACAAGAGTTTTTTAGTTGATGCAGATTTATGTTATATTGGGATTATTATGTGGTCTAGAACTTTATAATACAGATGGAAATGCTGTAAAGGATTTTACAGATCTCACTCTGCAAATTTGGGAATTAAACAAACGCACAGGAAATTTCTACTCAGACCCAACATCTGTTTTTTGATGAGATCCCATTTTTGACTTGTCCCACCTCCACCTCCTTCAAAGACTACATATGGGCACAGTGATGTTCATTTCCTGTCTTGCCAGCTCAAGGAAAAAGATTAATTTCAGACACCCCATGTGTCAAATCGTCATTTTAAAATTCATACATCTTGCAGTCATTCTTCTTAATTAATTTGCTCATTACCTTGGCTGAGAGCGAAGATAAGTGACTTGTCTAAGATTAACTAGATCCAAATTTAATTCCTACTGAAATAAATGGCAATATTCTTTGTCTCAGGTTTTAATAAGTATTTTATTTACAATTTGTGGATACTCTAGTTTCTAGTTTGGGTAAGGAAATCTCACAAGTGCCTTATAAGACAACTGTAAGGCTTGTGAGTTAGTCAGGCATGGAAGTTTTCATAGAGCAAACATTTACTGCTCCTAATTAATCAAATTTTGTATCTTTGAACTGTCTGATGAAGTCACTAATAACTAGTAGTAACAGTCATATGTAAAGTGGCTTGGTTAGCAAGTTGGTTTGTTTTTTTTTTTTTCACTTAGACTTGGCTTAAAGGTGAAATGCTGGGTACCTAGAATGAAGTTACACCTATTTTCTCTCAGTTTTAATGACAGGACCTCCTGATGTTTCAGAGCAAAAAGGTATCTCCAGTTCTTGCAGCACCTGAGTTGGAAGATTCACGTGATTGTGAAAGTGTGTGCTTGAATTTCAGTTTCTATGTGAATATCACACAATGGGAAACTGGTTCAGCACCAGTACAGTCCAGAGATAAAGCTGAAATGAGCCCTTGTCATGCTGTGCTCTTTCACTACATAAATATTTGAGGCGTTTAACCAAGGTAATGATTCTCTGAAATGTTAGGAATTGAAGGTTATTGAGATCCTTTGATGTGTCAAATGTGGAAGGAGTTATGTTTAAAGAAACTGTGGGGGACTTTAGAAAAGTAGTTATTTAGTACTTCAGGCTGTGTTGAACTCTTTTCTATTGTTTAGCTCTTTCATTCATTTAACACAGGTGAAATATTTTCTTCAGCATTCTTCTTTTCCCCCAAACATATATTTTAAAAAATAGATGAAGTATGAAAGAGATATGTGTATTAAATATGGTGTATGGTATTGTGAATTTGCTGAGGAATGTGTACCACCCTACAATGTGTGCCAATGCACATCGTAATGCATATGCAGACCTTGACATATAGTGTAATGGAGTACTATGCGGTCAGTAAGGCTCATCAATTAACTGAACCTCAGAAAAACTGCACAGAAAAATGTTAATTTTAAGAATGGGAATAAAAAGCCATCAAACACAAATTTATAAGAAAAAGATCTCTTGGCTATCTAATCCATCCGTCTTCTGTCACACAGAAAAACTCATCAGGATATTGAAACTGAGAAAAGTTGCTTTATTGGCTGGTCTGGAATTTCTGAGATAAAAGAATGTAATATGAGACCTGTAACTCCATGATCAAAATCAGGCTTTCATACTGTGCTAAATACCAGTAAAATTAATTCAGCATTTTTGCTTTTCAGCAAAAGAGAAATATTTAATTACTGCTGTATTAATGTGCACTTGTACAGACCTTTTGAGGCAGAAGTATCAAAATGGTGCACACACGGTAAAACTAAGTAGTGCAGTGGAAGTAAAAGTGTTTTTATTTTGTGATATGTTGATAGTGACATCAATTGTAATGAATAATAGTTTATTAGATATGAGATTAGGAATCAGATAGAGACTTTATTTTTTTTACTCTCTGGTCTTTTAAACAATCTCTTACTCCAAAGTAATCAGAAGACTGATAAACACATGATTTACATTTCAGGAAGATGCTTTTGGGGATAGTTTTAAGGGTTGCTTTTCAATCTTAAAATATTAGAGTTGGAAGCAATCAGCTCATGACACTTCAGACTTTTACTGGGTTAGACATAATAGTTGATGACACAGATTTTGATAATAGTTTGGGACAAAATTTTAATGTTGAAAAAGATGAAAAAGATGCTTCAGGTTATAAGAAGGAAATTATACTAACTCTCAGAATATTGTAGCTGATTATTTTTAGATAATTCCTTTGTTAAATGGAGATTTAATGTATAGCTTGGTGTAAAGGAATGCAAGTTACTCCAGCTGTATTAAATTTGAATTTGTTATTTGGATTAAATGTATTTGTGAGAGTGATTCTCAACAGCTCTTATGGTAAAAAACAACAACAGCAAAAAACACAACCAAAACCAGATTTATTGCATGCAAAAACTGCTAAAAGGTACATTGGTTAGAAAACTGTGCTGGGTAGACATTTCTTCTTTGTTTGGCTGTTTTTTTTTGTCCACAGATGTTAGCTGTTTTGTATGGGAATAGAAGTGTTAGTTTATGAGTTTCTTGGAAAAAAAAGTTTAAAGGCTTTGACTGCAAAAGATGTGTGGACTGAAGCGCCAGAGGACGTTGGTGGAATGTTAGGTGAAACCCATAGGGAAATAATTCAACAGCAGCATCTGGAAAGGAACTGTATGTGGCTTTAGGGTTTACTTTTAATGCGAGTACTTAAGATGAGATTAAATATAGGTGTTAGTATGTGAGAAATGGGAGGGCAAGGTAAGTGATGAAGGTATATCATGTGGAACACTGGGATTAGGAGAAAGATTTAACAGAATCTACAGCTGATCACAGCTGAATTTTTAAAAGCATGGAAACATAATTTGAATCAAACTATATGTTGGCTTCATATAAAGCGGAACAGCTTACATGAAGAATTTATTGGGGAAAGAGGAGAGGACAGACAAGTTCCTTGGCCCTGCCTTGTCTCACTTTTGCCTGAATAGTATGAAGAAGATAGAAAGTTAAGCTCCTAAGCCAGCTGGCTGTTGGCTGTACAGAGAGGAATCAACTAGAGATGGAGAATTGTCTCTTGTCTCCTTGCTCTTTTTTTTATAATTAGAATTTGAATCAATTAGCTAAGCACAATTATCTTGTGCCATGTAAGGTGCCCTAAGGTAGTTGAGATGGCTTACAGGGTTGGTAGATATAAAAAAGGATTTATGGGAGACCTGTGGCCTCTGGCATGATATCTGGAAGTCAAGTGGGATGCATCTCAAAGGCACTAGGTGACTGTAATTAGCTGTCTGACTTGTGCCCTCAGTACTCAGCTGCTTTTGGACATTGCTGACCATGCTGTGAAACGGCTTGATTCAGCTGACCATCTTTCATTGCTGAAGCTCTTTAAGATGCCCTATAATATCCTACCTTGCCTCCAGCTGCCAAAAAAGGCATGGGTGTTTAGGGAATCTTAAGACATTGTGTGTGAATATATAAATTGAATGTACTGGGATACCTAGCACATCTGTAGACATAAATGTGTAGACACCTAAGTTCAGGTGTTTTAAAGTCCAATTCAATCCTGCCATTAAGAATATACCAGGACATTTTGAGCTTAGTGAGTGGTATGGCTAGATTGCCATTTAGTCCTCAAGTATAATTCCCTGTCATCAGGGTTTAGAACAATCCTTCATGGTGAAGAATTTCTTCCTTATATCTAATTTAAGTCTACCCTCTTTCAGTTTCAAGCCATTACAAGACATTGTAAAAAGTCCCTCTCCAGCTTTCCTGTAGGCCGCTTTTAGGTACCAGAAGGCTGCTATAAGTTCTCCTCAGAGCTGTCTCTTCTCCAGGCTGAACAACCTCAGCTCTCTCAGCCTGTCTCCATAGGAAAGGTTCTCCAGCCCGCTGATCATCTTTGTGGCCCTCCATTGAACTTGCTCCAACAGGTCCATGTCCTTCTTATGTTGGGGGCCCCAGAGCTGGATGCTGGTGGCACCTCTGCAGAGTGAGAGGAGAATCACCTTCCTTGACCTGCTGGTCATGGTTCTTTTGATGCAGCCCAGGACACAGCTGACTTTCTGGGTTGTTAATGCACGTTGCTGAGTCATGTTGAGCTTCTTGTCAACCAACACCCCCAAGTCCTATTCAGGGCTGTTCTCAATCCATTCTATACCCATCCTTTGTTTGTGCTTGGGATCGCTTCAACCGATGTGCAGAAGGCCCATACACTTGGCCTTGTTGATTTTCATAAGGTTTGCACAGGCCCACCTCTCCAGCCTGTCAAGGTCCCTCTGGATGGCAACCCTTCCCTCCAGCATATCAACTCCACCACACAGCTTGGTGACATCGGCAAACTTGCAGAGGGTGCACTTCATCCTGCTGACCATGTCACTGACACAGATGTTAAACAGTACCGGTCCCAGTAGTGATCCCTAAGGAATGCCATTCGTCGCTGGTCTCTACTTGGACATGAAGCTGTTGACTGGAACTTTGTGAGTGTGACCATCCAGCCAATTCCTTATCCACTGAGTGGTAGATCCGTCAAATCCATGTCTCTCCAATTTAGAGACAAGGATGTCGTGTGGGACATTATAAAATGCTTTGCACAAGTCCAGGTAGATGATGTCATTTGCTCTTCCCTTATCCACCAGTGCTGTTACCCCATTATAGAAGGCCACCAAATTTGTCAGGCATGATTTGCCCTTAGTGAAGCCATGTTGGCTGTCTCCAGTCACCTCTTCGTTTTCCATGTGCCTTCTCGAATTGTCTGAAGTGATATGATCCCATTTAAGTTTTGCTTTTTCCATAATTTCTCCAGTAACAGTCCATTTTCTTCTGCTTTTCTCACTCCACTGTTTTCTGGTTTGCATGATTAGAACATGTTAAAATCTTATTACATTAGCATTTAATGTAATAAATTGGAAATTCAACCATTTGAGAAGCTGTGACATATCATTATATGTTTGTATTTTTTAATAGGCTCATGAAAGCTGATAATGTCGTTAAAATGTTTATTTTAAAAATAAGGCATTATGTTTGTCTTTTTTCTAAATTTTGTAGAAGGAAAATTTTCATTAGCTTTAATTATTATCATTTAAATGTGCAGAAAATTATATTCTTTAAATACGCTTACATTTGACTGATTGCATTGTGAAAATGGAACATTTTTATAACATCAAGAATAGTGTAGCATTCAAGATACCATAATTTCTTTCCTACTATTGGGAAATTATTATGGTAACACTTTGCAGATGTTATTTTTCTAAAGAGCTTTATAAATTTTAAATTTTCCTGAAGGATGAGTTGCCAACAGTGGCTAAATAAATAACCATTAAACTACTGTCATTTTTATAAGTGTCTTTTGGGAAGAGTGCTATGGAAAACATAGAGCTGGGCCAGCTGTACTTGAATTAAAGATTTCCTTGATCTTTTAGGCCCTGCCTTTGGACACAGAAGGTGATTTTGATGACGATAATAATTGAGAATAGTTGATTTACTTCCAACTTAAGAACTTGCATTCTTCAAGATCTATGCATAATTCACTTTCACTGACAATGAGGTATTTAGAGACTTATCTGATAGGGTAGATGGGGTGGCTTGTCAATGTATTCGTTTTTCCCCCCACTGATATCCCAAAGCATTATAAAGCGCAAATTACTTTCACATGTTGGTCTTGTAAGGATGATCATACCTCTGCTTTTTCAATGTGTGTGGAAAAACACCACTCTCTCTGCCTTCTGGAATTTTGTCTTCAGTCTTGCCTGTAAAACACCATACACACCATAATACTATTACCATAAATAATAGCAGAGGAAAGTGTGGGAGGTTTTGGCTCCAGTGTCATCAGTATGCTGTTGATCTCAGTTCTCTGTATCCTTTTCATCCAGCCCAGATGGCAGAGTATAATTGCTTTTCCAGGCTTTGACCAAGATAAGGATATGGATGAAAGTAAGTTGGCTGCAAATCAACTTGGTTAATGGAGAAATGCTGCTTGTTAGCCAAGGGAAGCATTTAGGGAAATAGCAAAAGGTAATGCATACACCATGTCCTGAAAATACATTTTTAATTTTTGCTGAAGTGACTGACTGTGTTGGCCTCTTACAAACAACAGAGGCCTCTAGTACCATTTATTATTAATGATTCCATTGTAACACAAATCTAACTGTGGTTGTCTATGCCTCTGCTACCACCTGACTCTAGTCAAACATTCTCTTCATCATTATTTTGCAAGTCATCCAAAATTATCTGTGACTACAGCACATCTGTCTGCTTTTAGGTTGCATGAACTGTTAGCTGTAATTGACACTTGTACTCAAACCTCTGCGATTCCACATGCTTTACATTTGTTGAAAACAGCAACAAATGTTTTTTAGAAAATGACAAGTCATCAGTGACAATTCAGAAAGTTCGAACTCATCCAGGAGACTTATCTGGCAGATTTGGTCCATTCTGTCAGGTTGTCACAGATTTTATGTAAAATACAGTCATGAATATTAAATAAAGGATTTATTTGTTTTCAAAAATTGTAAACAGTCATCAGGCTTGATTTTATTCTTGAGTTCTGAGTATTTGTCCTGTAACACTACTACGTTTTTTCAGAGCATCCAACATTGTGGCAGAGAATTGGATATGGTTTGCAGTTGCTCTTAGAACTACCTGCTCCTTCTCTCAGACATTCAGTCACCAGTTCTTGAGACTTCCTTTCTACAGGTCTGTCAGAACAGCAGTATCAGTAGCCTGCATCTGCCTGTGGATTTTTCTGATCCACTGGAGCTTGCATTTGGCAAATTTTAAGTCATAACCACCAGAAATGTTTGTGTGACTCTCTACTGACCTAAGTTGTTATCCTTGGCAGTATCCTTAGAAAGTAGCATGAACTGTCATGATATTGATGATCACAATTTAAAATGAGTAACTTTATGCAGTTCAAGTGTTTATATTTGTTACCTGTGCTTACTAAAGGGAAAGTCTTCTGGGGGTCTGTAGCTGTCTTCACATCATAAACATTTTTATATGTATTTTCCAGTATACTTTCACTAGCTTTGTTTAAATAGAGATATAAAAATATTTGAAGAACAATAAGATTCAAAACCAATAAAATATGTAAATTAATAATCTAGAATATTGATATTTTATGCCTATATTTCCCCTAAATATTTATTTCTAATGCTTGAAATAATACAGGTAATTGTATTTTAGGTAATAATGATATTATGTGTCTTCATGAATGTTTACATTTTGAATACATGGTCTTAATAGATTTCACTCTTTATCATTGTGTGAAGTGAGAAATACAGCTTCTATTCTTTTTGTGTCCAGCATAGCCTTTACTGTGTACATGAGATAAAACCACCAGTTAAGTTGTGTTCTGTCATTTCACTGTACTTGCACTTTGCACAGTTTTGGAAGTTGAAAGCAGTATACGAACAGTTACAAAGCAAAGACTTAATCAGAACTGAAGCTAAAGAATATAGGCTGGCAATTAATGAGTTTATGTGCTGCTGCTGGAAAAAATGTGCTCAGTGTAGTAGTTCTGTGTAGCTCTTCAGTCTTGGAAGAAATACTGTTACATTCTGTGTTCTCTTCAAATAGTGGAGAGATCAAGAAGAAAATCTAGTTTATGAATAACTGAGAAGGTCATAAAGAAATACAGGGTAATATTGCTGCAAGATCAATATGGTAACCCATGTCATTTGTTTGACTAAGAGTGGTAGTTTCAGAATGCATTCCAAATGCACAGTGTGAAAAAATAACAATGAGGAATCTTTAAGCCTGTTTCTTTCTTCTGATCCCAGCGCTTCCTCACGAAAGGGGAAAGTGAGTAGTCCAAGAGTGAATGTCAATTTAGTCTTTGATGTGATATGAAAGGTACAACAGAAAACAACTTTCATCCTTTCATGTACTTAAAAATGTATTAATAAATTATTAGAGCTTACTCTTGTGCTTTTAAGATAGAAATGAAAGTAGGAACCTCCAAACAGTATTCAAATATATAACTACCCTTTCAATTAAACAAAATGGGAAAAGCCAGGCTTTCAGTGTATGTGTATTCATAGTTCAAGCTGAATTCACTTGAATTGGTTATACAAGGCAAATTGTCTGTTGGAGGGAGCTGCAGGTTTTGTTTGCATCTCTTGAGTGGCTAAGCACATCCACTGTAAGTGAAAGGGTAAACTCCACATCATAGAAAACAATATTCAGCAGGTGTTTCACACAAAGTATGCGAGCGTTGACCTCTTCTGCCCTAGTACAAAGGAAAATAGTCTGAGAAGTGATGAATTTCTTCTCTTATTCCCTCTGTTAACTCCTGCAGACAGAGATTATATTGATTTATTAACTCTCTAGCTCTTTTGGAAAATGTGCTGGTTTATGTTTGGCCTGAAAGAAAAGTGCTTTCATATCTAAAGGAGTTGCTTATTTCATTTGCTTATTTCACATCTTGTTACATTTTTCCAAGACCTGGGAGATCCACTACTGTGAAACTGGTTTGCACACTTAGTGCCCTCCGGTGATTCTCTGTGCAATAAATGATTTGGTACAATTACATATCATGCCTCAGTTTTCTCTCTTATGAATGTAGTTGTATTTGCATATCAGACAGAGCTCTTTTACTGTTAGTTGGATTTTGGTGTATTTTTTTTTTTGTCAAACCCTTGCTTGTTGCTTGAGAAAGACGTTATTCTTTGGGATGACTCACAGTATCTGATAGCTGTAGCCTCCAATGGGTACGGAGATAGTGTAGCAGGATCAGAAAGGGTTAATGTACAAACCAGTAACTTTCAGACATAGCTTATGACTGCTGCTGCTCTAATCTGGAGCATGTGATATTGCTGGCCTCCATCAATAAAGCTTCTACTTACAGTGTTAGCCGTTAAGAACTACTACACTTTCTTTTTAGGTACAGTGGGTAGAAAGTGGCAAAGAGAGGGAGAAATAGGCTGCATTTTACTCCCATCATGTATGACTTGGGGTAAAGAAATGCTCAAAGGAGTTTGTAGCTGAACTGGATGTCAGGGAGAAAGGATCAGATATTGCAGTGAACCCTATAATAAGAAATTTCTGTCTGATCAGGTGTCAGGGAGCAGTGAGGACCAGCAGCTCCCTATGGAAGGGGTGCTGATGGTGGTAAGTGGGCTGGCAGGGCACAGTCAGGGCCCAGTCCCTCAGTAGCTAAGTGAGGCAAGCAGGGGAGGCCTAGAGATGGTAGCTTCAAGCAAGAGTCCAGATCATCGGGCAAGTTGGTGCTGATAAGGGACGTTCAAGGTTAGAGCTGGGAGTACAGGTCAGTGAGTCAGGGTCAGGATTTGGTCCAGTCATGGTAATCAGGGTTGGCCACACAGCCCAGTGACCATCAGGCAGGTCCATGGTAATAAAAGAGATCTGAGATCAAACTGTAAAGTCAGTCAAGGTATGGATCAATGTGAATGCTCTGTTTAGAGAGGAGTTAAGGGAAAACAGGATGCAAGAATTCAGTTTATCTGAATTGCTTCTAGTGTGTAGCTTGGGCAGAACAATAGAAATCATGCCAGTTGCTCCAAAGAGATACTCTGAAACGGGAATTAGAATCCTCTTCATTGGACTGATGCTGACTAAATACCCATGTGTTACATGTTGCCTTTCATATACCTGGAAAATTATTGATATGCAAGGTATCAGTTGCTGAGGGTATATTCTGGATTGAAATGATCTGCTACAACCGGTAACATTACTTCCTCTTTCCTATGTATTTATCTGTATTTGAGTTTTTC
The DNA here is from genome assembly GCF_963082525.1 of Nesoenas mayeri. NCBI lineage: Eukaryota > Metazoa > Chordata > Aves > Columbiformes > Columbidae > Nesoenas > Nesoenas mayeri. Next base: position 26,060,495 of record NC_137544.1, on the reverse strand, counting down.
AGTGAAGAAGAGTTTAGAGTCAAAGATGAAACATGGCAGCCAGATGGATTGGGAATCATGTTATCAAGAAAGAGTGAAAACTTAATTTAGAATGATGAAAATAGTATATCACCTTTAGAACTCTTGGAGGAACTCAAAAGAAGTTCCTCTGATTTCTCTTGATATGTCATTAGATAACATATAGCTCATTTGAGGCAGGTCTCTTCTTGGGATTAAGACATCTGAATTAAGACATAAATAGGTATCTACAGCAGCTGAAGTTCCTATGATGGCCAGTGTAGACCTAGGAAAGGACTCAGTTGCCTAATGCCTAGTGCCATTTGAAACAACTAGGATATATAAGACATCTGTATGGGGGTAAACATATCCTGTACATTGTAAAATGTACAAGAAACCTATTTCCTTCTGGAGTGGCATTCAGTCCCCAAGCAGTTATACAAACCTGGTGACTGAGATCAGCCACTAGGTGTGAACCTTGGGATGACCTGAATTATTCTTTATCTCCATCAACCATATTAAATACAGCTCTTTGAGCTGCAACAGGTATTTAGACATCCAGTGTGTCTTTAGACACTTGCATGGGGGGCAACCATTTAGAAGCTCAGTTCAGTTGCCTAACAGATGTGGCTAGCACCGTTTAAGATGCCTTGCAGTGGATCGAGATCTTGACTGTTTTGAAATGAGACATGCAGTAACTGAGTGAAGTGGGACCCATGCTCTTTTTGAGCAGAATTTGGAGGCCAGAACTCTTGTCATCCTGAATAACTCCAGGTCCATATGGTTAGACAGCAGGAATGAGCTGAGTTTTCTTAACCTTGAGCTGAATACCCTGCTTAAACCTCATCCTCTCTAGCTATTTTTAAAGCTATTCTAAAGAATTTCCAAAAGGAATAGTAATATATATGTGGTGGTTTACTTTTAAAAATTTCTATCTGTATGTCCACGGATAGTGTAGTTAAGAGTGTGATGTGAATTTTCTGGTTTTGTTAAGAATATTATTCTTAACACAGCAACACTATTTACAATTTCTGGAGCTTTCCCTGTTAATGTCATTTGTTACCTTTTGAACTGTCAATTCATCAGAATGTTGCTTACAAGATAAAATTATTTTTACTAAATAATTATTTCTAATTTATAAATAAAAGTTATTATTTTTCTTTTTATTTGTTAGTTAATATTATTTGTACTTTATGACCTTTGTCTTTACCATTAAAATCCTCATTGTAAACAGGATTAGATCAAACAACTGACCATTCCAGCAGCATAATCATTTCTAGTTTCATTGAATTCCTCTGTTTTTAAAATCGTATATCTTCTGTTTTCATATGAATGACTTGTATTTTATTGTAAACAGCCCTGCAACAATGTAATAAGTGCACCAGCAGATTATATTAGAATTTAATAATTAGTGGAAACGACAGTAGAAATGTTAGATCTCTTACTTTACAATAGAAGCCCCTACAGTGAATTCTCAGTCACTTCAGATAATCTCCTGACATATGTAAATCACCACTCTCTCATGAGCTCACACAAACCCTCTAATAAAAGTTGTAAGCACATTCCAATTAAATATGAAGAAGTGGACTAAAGTAATACCTGTAAGTTTAATCCCCAGAATACAAGAAACATAGATTGGATTGGATCCAGCAAGATGCTTAGTGAATTGGAGCATCTGTCATATGAGGAGAAACTGAGAGAGCTGATAGTGTTTAACCTGGAGAAAAGAAGGCTCAGGGAGATCTTATCAGTATGTACAAATACCTAGTGGGGTGAATAAAGAAGACAAAGTCACTGACAGGACAAGAGCCAATGGACACAAATTGAAGTACAATAGATTCCATTTAAAGATAAGAAAAGTCTTTTTTTACTGTGAGGGTGGTCAACACTGGAACAGATTGCCCAGGAGTCTCCATCCTTGAAGATACTCAAAACCCAACTGAACACTGGCAACCTGCTTTAGTTGAGCCTACTCTGAGCAGGGATGGTTGAACTAGATGATTTCCAGAGGTCCCTTCTGACCTCAATGATTATTTGGTTTATTCCAGATAAGTTAATTCTGCATTTAAGTGATTTAATTCTGTAATTATTTACTTGCATTTTATATTTTGCCCTCCTATGGATGATCTCCAGTTGATTGAAATCTTTTTTGAAGTAGGAAGTCCAAAACTAGACACAGTATTTCTACTCATTAAATGGCAAGCTACTGTTTTAGCTATGACATCCCTGTTTATAGCCTATGATTAGATTTACTTATTTTTTTCTTGAGAGCATGATGTTATTGACTCATATTCAGTTTGTTATTCATTTCATTATCCCAGTCCTTTTCTATAGAACTGTTTTATCAGATACTCTCTATCTTCTGTTTTACAAAAATATTTTTTTGTGATCCAAATTATTAAAATGGAGAAATAAGCATGATTTCAGTTAGTCAGTCAGCATCAGATACAATAAGGATAGTCCTAAGTGTTGTGTTATGTATTGCTTTTATTGAAATGCATCATATTTATTTCTTTAGTATGTCAACGGAATTCTGAATTCCCGTCCTGTTGTCTAAAGCACTTGCAACTGCTTTGTTTGTGGTCTTTCTATGTTATCATTCATGTCATGAATATGCAATGATGTAATAAGAACAATTTACTGAATGTAATCTTCTCAAGGAATCGTGTTTTTTTCCCTAGTCATGGCCTGTTCCTGGCTACTGTTCTCCCTGTGGTCAAGTCAGCAGCATATGGCAGAAGTTCTAGGATGAATGCTCAGTTTATCTTTACTGAGGGATATTCACCAGGTGTATCCCACTATTTTCTGAATATCTGTGTATATTATTTATATCTCACAGTTGAATCTTCTCCATTTTCCCCCTAGTTAACTTGGGAATTAATATTTTTTATATCTGCCTTCCAGTTGTATGAACTATATAAACAGCTCTCTGCAATACCACTTCAATCATTATTTGATTATGTTCTAAGATTTTAATTTCTTCGTGTTTATTTCCTCTGTGTCTTGTAAAGTTTAGAGACATCTATGTACCCAGAAGGTTGACCACTGTTTTCTTTGTTCTCCTTCCAGCAATCATATTATTTAGCTCAGAGCCTTCTCCCAGTTTTTGGACAGTTGTCCATGTCACTGCAGATATATGTATGGAGTTATGATGCCACCTCCCTGCTGATCCTTGTTTAAAACTGCTCTCCTGAATAATTCTCCCTTGTAACAGATGCACCTACCTTTGTTCAGTTGTCCTCTGTGCCAGAACACCACCTTGTGGAAGAGGAAAGCAGAGCTTCATCTTTGCTTGGTTACAAAGGTTGAAAAGACTTGAACCTCCAGATTCTTCTTCCTTACTTTTGTGTTCTTTCAGTTGTTTTTGAGCAGCTCTGTGTAATATTTGCCAGTGCTATTAGTGCCTGTATGAAGAAGCTGCATGAACTGAAAATCAGACGGGTGAATGAACCTCAGCACCTTTACTGAAATGAACCTCAGTAGTTTACTGGAAGTCCTGAAACAGTGACAGAGCTTTAAAAAGTGTGTTTATTTAATTCGGTTACATTTATGGTTATATGAACAAGATTATACTGCTCTAATTAAGGGTTACCAGGATTTTCTATAACAAACTTGAATTTTCAGCTATTTATAACTCAAGGAAAATGTTTCCATACAGAAATTTGGCATTCATTGTCTCAAGCTGAATGGTATGGTTTTCCTTTCTCTATCAAAAAAAAGAAAAAAGATTTTTTGGCTGCATTCTGTTTTCAGGGAGGCATTTTTTGGTGGTTTTATGTGGTTTTTGTTCTCCCTTGGAAAGGCTTGGTACATGGAAAAAAACAAATTTTCCAGGCTCTTAGTCTTTTATGTCAACTATTTCTGTTCTGATATTTCAAACATTGTACATTAGTAGTCATTACTTTTTAACAGAACCACTATATAATTTACCATGCAGTCAGTTCTAAATACATGCCATAACTACTACCTATACTTCATTACATGAAAATACCTCATACAATAAAAGTTAGTAAATATTTTTTCTGAAATAAAATGCTTTACCTGACATTTTTAGTGTTTAATATAAACACTTATGTAATGTTCATTTTTTAATTATCTTAAGATAAAAAAACTATTTTTCATTTTTTAATTTATTTCTATTTCTATTTAATATTTATTATCTGCAGGCCATTTAGTATCATAACTGAAGGTGTCAGAATTTTCTAAATTTGTCTCATTGTTGGTTCTTCCTTTTACTGAAGGGGATGGTGCACATTTGGAACCCTCCAGTTAGAGTTTGGGGAAGTTGATCTCTCAGTTCAGGAAGCCCAAGTCCTGCCATCCAGGTATTAAACGGAGAAGTGTTTCAACTCTGCATTAAGACTTTAGTCTGTTCTGTGGGTTTAAAGCTTGCCTAATGAATGCAGATTGCATTGAGCCTGGCACAGAACGTGACTGGTAGCACAAGTGACTTGCTCAGCTTTGTTTCAAGTGATGTCCAAATATTCTGCAGGTGTGACACTGGGGTCAGAAGACTTCCCAAGAAAGCAGGGCATCTCTTTTTGCTTCCCAAGAACACTGTCAAGTACGTATCTTCAATTTCTAGGAAGAATGTCCTAACAGTTAGTTACTAAGTATTCATTTGTAGGACAGGTGACCTGAAGGTGAAGAGGTACCTTTGTCCTCCTCTGCTTCAGCTTGGAAGAATGCTGGAGTCTTAGCAGGAAATGGTACATGTACTCATATGGTTTCCGATTTGGTTCTGAGGTTTACCCAGTAATTATGCTCTGAAAAATGCATAAATGGTACACAGAGACCTGAACATAAGTATTCTGCCTCCGTTTTACTTGCTTGTTATCTGAGCTTCAAGAATGCAGCACGAGAGAAATTATTAGTTAAGTTGGAGAGAAGGATGAACAGAACAGGATTTGTGAGATGAATAAGAAGCTGGCTGAGAGAAAAATAAGAGGTAATGTTGAAAGCAGATTTATTAGACCAAAGAGACATTACTGGGGGGAGTTCCTCAGGTCTTTTTTAAAGATATGTTTCTTCTATAGCACTAACATATTTTTTAATCTATTGCTCTTTAATAATCAATTAATATATTAATAACTATTTAAGATATTACTATATTATTGTTTATTAATTAATAGTTAGTAATATATTTTTGTGGTAAAATAAGGTAATCATGTTAGTCCAGATGTTTTTACCAGGAAGTATCAAGGTGGTAAGATCTGCTGATGACAGAAAGACAGGAGATGTTATCACATACCACACTGGATACCACACAGGAGGAACTGAGTGACCTTGAAGACAGGAGCAATCAGTGTACTATAGTTGAAATCAGATGAAATTCAATGCAAAGCAAGACTCTTCTGAACTAAGAACTAAGATGTTTACTCAAAGCTGTTAGTTCATCAGCTCAAAGAATGTAAGGATTTGTCTGCAGTACTGCCTTGAATGTCCACTGCATGGCCCTCGTGAGAATCACCCTGTACACCATTCCCAGTGCTGTCTTCAAGAATACTGAACTGGAGTTGAGACTGACTAGTGGACAGGAAGGCTCTAGAGAAAATCAGGGCATGAGAGACCTGGACTGTGGCTTAGAGAGATTATAGAACTCTAATAAGACAGACGGAGAGTGAAAATCAATACTTGAATGCCTTTTGCAATGTCCATTCCAAACTTCTGTCCCCTACGAAATCCAAGGGCTGCAGACAACACCTGGATGGCTCCGTGAATGGCCACTGCATGTGCTCAAGCTGTGTGAGCTGCTCTGTAAAGACAGGTACAGCTCTTTGGTTTCAGCACGAGTTTGACCACAGTAGGAACTGAATAGGATTTACAAGCTTTGGCCTAGAAATGGAACATTTTTGCCACCAAGGTTATGGACATTTTTCATGCTCTAAATTAAACTTTGGTTCATATAGTCTATTTCAGCCTTTTTTTTTTTTTCTTTTCCCCAGTCACAGCTTTACTTCTAGCACAGCTGTGGCATTTGTCTTGTAACAAGAAGGATCTGATAATCATGAAATAACTCAGATTTATGCCTGTAGTGCTGAAGCAATGCCATATTTGTGAAATAACTTAAAAAAAGAGGAAAAATATGCAGCAGATGTGAAGGTTTTACCTTCACATTTAAGTAGGTTTATACTGTCAGCGAGTGTGGGCTTAGCACAGCCTGACAGAGTTTTAACTTACCAGATGTTCCACATGATCAAATAGATACTATACAGCTGTCTCCCATTCTTTTTACTGGGCTCAGATAAATACACAGTAAATGCTCTGAAATATTTTTTATTGTATTTTGGCTAGTATTGTGGCTGTTGCTGCAGAGAATTCACTTTAATCCACAAGCACCAAGAATGCAGGAAGAAACCAAAGGTGCTGTAGGAGTGCTCATTTTCTGTTACCATGAGGAGAAATTAGTGGCCATTCAGTTGAAACAACCCTGATGCTACTGGCCAGGGAGGGATGAAAAACCGGTTTTTCATCTGGTTATGGATGATGTGAGATTAGTGGCCATAGTTACACAGAGCAGAAGTGACTTCTGGCTGCCCCCCTGGGCAGAGGGTCCCGTCCGTTCCTTCCCAGGGTGTTTAATTCTCCTGGGAGGTGGTGGCTGCAACTGTCCCATAGGTGACTCCCACTAATCCCAGCAAAGGCTTTCAACACTGGAACAGGGACACAGGGCTGGGTTTTCTGTTCAGTGAAATGCAGAAAATAGGGTGTCTCCAGAGCTCGTGGCAAGGCTGCCTGTATCCCTCCTGTCTGCTCCTCTGGGCGTGGGCAGCATGCCCTGGGTTGGCCATTTGTTGTGCTTCTAAAGACAGATTTTGGGGGTCAGTCTCAGCAACTCCTCTGAAGTGTTTCAGGCCTTAAAGGCCCAGGCTATGTTAACTGCCACACCTGTCAACTTGATTCAATAATAGAGCAGCTAAACAATAAAAAAGGAAGTTTCATTTCCCTTCACCTGCTTTTCTGCTCTTATTTCTCCTTTCTCCCCCTCCAAGTCCCCATGCTCTCCTTAGCCCTTTGACCTTAGTGCTGCCTTCCTTCCCTCTTGTTACCATCAGCCTCCTGCCTTTCCAGAGCTGCTCTTACACCTGGAAAAATCTTCTTGTCTACCAAGGGCTTTCCTTGTTCTCCTTTAAATCCTTCTTTAAAACCTTCATCTTCAGTCAGAGGAATTACTTTCATCTTTCATTAATAATGTCTTCAACATTTCTTGACCGCTCTGTTCTTTTCAGATTTACAGCCTAGTCTTGCAGACTTTTACAAAGAAGTAACTGTTCAGTTAAATTGAGAACAGTCAGAAGTTTGGAGGACTGGATTGTTCGCTGGGAAGCTTTTTGAAATGTGAATATTTCTCACTCTGTAAAACACAATGTTCATTTATGGTTTTATGTACATTTTTATAATAAACATTTGTGGCCTCAAAGGAGCAGTGGAACTTGCATCCAGATAACTTCTGCTTTTAGCTTTTATTCCCTAACTCAAGGTGTTGAACATGTTCTCACAGATTTCTGAAGGCCGTGAGCAAACTTAATGTCAACAATATGACTTTATACCCAGTACCATGATCACCTGTGATCTTGGTGACCTTCATTGTTTTGTGTTTCAGTATTGATTTTTATTTCAGGAGTCTCAAGCATCTGGACTGCCTGAGTACATAAAGATTGTAGAAGTTGGGCCAAGGGATGGATTACAAAATGAAAAGGTAATTTTTCGCCTTTTTTTTCTAATGTGTTTTGACATGGATATCTGTGTTATTTTCGTTGTGTAAGATGTGTACATCCTTCTAATCTTGTTTCCTCTGTTTTGTACTACAAATGGATTTATTTCTTTTGATATTAATAACTGTTGTGTATATTAGAATAAAAGTATATTACAATTTAGCCAGATGTTTTTCTTTCTATTTCTTTCTATGCTTGGTTAACTAGCCTTTCTATTATTCAACTACCATTGCTTTTTCTGGAGTTTGCCTTGTCAGTCAAGAACATCCTGTCATGACATAATTGTTAAATGCCACGAAACACCAGCTATCTTCACAATATGTGTTTGTGCTACAAGCACTACTTTGATAGGAATACTACAATAGGTTTTGTCATATATCCCACTGAACAGGAATGGAAAAAAATATTACTCTTTTGATAACACTATTTACCTGAAGGGTTTAAGAAGCGTGGAAGAAGATAGAAAGAGACTACATAAAATCGTGTACGTGTATCAGAACAGTCACCTCTTTCTGCAAACAGGAGAATAAGCTTGCATATATTGTTGTTACTGACTTCAAAGGTGTTAGTAGTATTACCAGAATGGAATTACTCTGCCTCAGCTGGGGAGCTTTTTTTTCTCCCGTTTTTCTCTAGTAGGAGTGTTCTGTGTTATAATTTCCTTTCTTGCTGCTTTGCTAGGTTGGTGTTTGGTTACCAACAATTAGTGAGACCAGATCTATAACCAGTTACATGGAAGTACTTCCTCATTCTTTTGTGGTAGACAAAAAAAGGAGTAGGATCATGTATACTGCCTAGTGCTTTCCTTATGCAGTAGCTTCATACTGTCAGTAAGCAGTATAGTTATGGTGTAATGTATAAGTATAGTTCATTATTAAAATAAAAAGTATTGATTATGTACTGAGCAAACATTTCTAACTGCATGAAATACTTTACTGTAGTATGTCTCCGTGTCCGTAGGTGATAGTCCCAACTGACATCAAAATTGAGTTAATCAACCGGCTTTCCAAAACAGGCCTGCCTGCAATAGAAGTGACCAGTTTTGTTTCATCCAAATGGGTGCCTCAGGTATGTAAAATCATCACAATTCAGAACTCTTTCAATTTAAATGCCATTCGATGCAGTGGAGTTTTACAGTAATATAGCCTGTATAATTGTACAAGAAAAGGAAACAGAGATAATGTTTGTTTGTAAAATCAGATGCTGTTGTCAGACACCATTTATTCAATTTTCAAGTTTAATGCTTTTATTCAGGTCAGCTGAAGTTGGGATAATTATTAAAAAGTGGTCAAAACTGAAGAAAAGCTGGCAAGCTGTGCAGAAAGCTGGTTTGATTCCTAAGTCATCAGCAGAAAGAGCAGGTTGCTCCTGAAGGGAAGGTGAACTAGAAGGTGAGCTTGATAACAAGGGGAGCAGAGTTTGTAGTCTTGTTGACCAAAGGGCAGTCCAATAGCCCATGAGAGCAGAGGGTAACCTGGGCAACCAAGAGCAGTCATACTCAGGGGAGTCTGCAGTGATGTGGCAGGTCCCAGGTTAAGTCAGGAATTCAAGTCTGGGAGATATAGTCAGGATCCAGTCAGTAAGGTCCATGGCCAAGCACCAGCTTGACTTCTTCTGTCCAGCTGCACCATTTTTCAGTCAGGGAGGAAGCATGAGAGTATCTCAGCTTCAAAGTTGCTGTGAATCAACTTCTGCTGTGACGTTGAGTGAAAAGGGAGAGTAGGCAATGTTAGGACTTCTTTACAGAGCTGATTTGGGGTGGCTGTGCTGATCCACTTTCCAGCTTTTATTAGTGAGCTCCAAGGCTGATTGGGGCTTCTCAGGTTTCTGTCTTCTTATCAATGAACTGGCTGTGAGTGCAAGCACCTGAACACTTAGGAGAGGAGCACTCCAGGCCCTGATCAACAGAGATGCTAGGAGTACAGTTTGCCATGATTACTACTTAGGGTGTGAGAAATCTTAAATATTGTCATTGCTCTCCAAACATAAATAATTTAGCAGGTGATTCCAAATTTGCCCCTTACAGCACAAGAGTAGGAATTTGTATGTGTGTGTATGTGCAAGGGACAGCAGTAAATAGGAAGTAAGAGAACTAGTCACGGGATGCTGAATAGGGATAAGAGGTGTGGGGATGATGGATCAACAACATGAGTAAAGGGCAACTGGGATACAGGATACTGAGTGTAGAAATAATGATGAAGATTTGAGAATGAAGCTGGTGAAATGTCTAAAGAGGAGCATTTGAGGGAACTGGGGCTGTTTAGCCTGGAGTAAAAGAGGCTGAGGGGAGACCTTATCGCTGTCTACAACTACCTGAATGGAGGTTGTAGCCAAGTGGGTGTTGGTCTCTTCTGTAAAGCAGCAAGTGATAGGAAAAGAGGAAATGGCCTCAAGTTGCACCAGAGGAGGTGTAGATTGGATATTAGCAAAAATTTCTTCATGGAAAGGGTTGTCAGGCATTGGAACAGGCTGCCCAGGGAAGTGGTGGAGTCACCATACCTGGAGGGATTTGGAAGATGTGTAGTTGAGGTTCTTAGGGCCATAGTTTAGTGGTGTTAGGTTAATAATTCGACCCAATGATCTTAAAGGTCTTTTCCAACCAAAATGATTCTATGATTCTATATGAAGTAGTCAGGATGCAAAGTACTGAGTTTGAGTATCCAGATGAACAGCAGTGGAGCTGATTTCTGGGGAATGGAGGAGACTTATTGTGGAAGTCTCCCAATTCAGAGACCTATAATCAGGGCAGAAAAACCTACATGCACAGGGCTAGTGCAAACTGGGTAAACATCTCAGGAGTGCTCCCTAGCACCAAGCAGGGGGAGCAGACTCCCCCAGATCTGGGGGTTGTGTGGACTGTCATGGAAACTTGACTGTTCCCTGAAGCCAAACACCATTTTTGAATGTCTGCTGCACTTGGTACATTTCTGTGTATCTATTCACCATACAGTCCTCCTTTTCCAAACACTAACATAAAAACAGAAACACACATACAAATAAACACAGGCTTACATGTTGAAAGTTTCTAGTAAAGGAGAGATGTTGCAGATTCTGTCCTGATGTTGAGTTTGCTCACAAAGGGGCAGTGACTTTTTGCAGTTAATAATGCAGAGAAAATTCTTTACAATCACTGTTAAAGTTGTACTGTGGAATGGAGGCAAAGAAAGTATTAGTGCATTTGATTTTTCTCTTTATTTATGTAAACATTCAGTTTTAAGTAAAGAATTGGGATAGTAACACATCATTAATATAATTTAATGTTGTTCCTGCCTCTTTTATACTCTTCTGAGAACTAACAGTCATTGATGTAAAAATGAATGGTAGCATACCCTTCTTTTTTTCTTTTTAACGAAATAAAATTTCATTTTCCACATTTGGAAGTGTGTTTGGAAGATCTAAATTTGGGACTTTCATATGTGTAGTAGTGGTCAGGCACATTAGTTATTTTGCAGATCTAGCACTCTATCAGCAGCCATATTCAGTTTTGATGAATTGTAATAATTTGCTCATTATTTTTCCAATATTAATTTTTACATTGGGTACAATTCAGCAGAAATCCTAGTCTTTCTGAAGTCAGCACCAAAACTACATTGGCATTAGGAGTGCCAGGTTTTCATGTGGGATTTAACACTGCAAGTTCAGACTGAGTCCTGAAATATACTATGTAGCTCCTGTTTGTACAAACATTATTATTTCCAGCAAGTAAGGAAATACTCTTCTATATAATTTAAACTCATTTTTAAGAAATTATGCACTTATTTGCACAGAACCATTTTAGTACTTATATGTTTAATAAGGACCACACAAGTTATTTACAAAGTAAAACACGGAATTAGTTCATTTGAGAAAATACTTCCATTTTTTAACATTGTTTTTTTCACATCTTCTGTCAAAATATATATAAAATTTGTCTATTTTAAACTGAGAATGCATCCTGGGCCTGGACTGTATTCCAGGCTTTCCTGTGAGAATAATGTAGTATGATCACACTTTTTCTTATTCATGAGTTAGCAGAACAAATTTAACAGCACTCTGAGGGACTCCTTTGATTTATTTCAGTGTTTGTGGGATCACCAGGGAAGGTCTAAAGGAAGGATAACGAGAAAGGGGAAGAGAACAGCGAGAATGCAGAATTTCTTTGGTGTCAATGCAGGGGCAATGATATTGTGTCCATTAAAAGTGACTAAGCTAAGTTTTTCGAAATGCCATTAAACTTTGACAGTAACAGCAACAGAGAATAATGTAGGTTTTTAAACATTAGAAGGAAAAGTCTACAGCAAAGGTGGATTTCTTCCTTTCTTGTTTAGTTATTTCCTTTTCCTGTAATCCATTAGGGATACCAAATTTAGCACAAGTTTCTCAGTTTTGAAGAAAATGAACAATCCTTTCTTATCTTAAATTCATGTCTTCATGTCTGAATACTTTATTTTAATGGCTTAAGTTGTTTTTTTTTTTTTTTTTTTTTTACTTATAAGATAAGATTGTGTTGTTTTGATAAGGAGTGCAGTCTTGACTTTGCCTTTTCTTTAGTCCTTTCTCTTTTCATAGGTCATGGGAATAGAATTCACAGTTATGTTTAGATCACTCATTCACTTATTTCTTTTTTTAGTATTTTAAAGCTCTTTTATGGTTTCCCATCCACTGTTTTTTTTGGCAGAGATTTTTTTACTGAAAAAGCTGTAAGAGAAAGTTCCACAGTAGTGAGGTGCCATATAAAACAGGATCCCACACCTATAACCTAAACAGCCCAAAATTATAAATACCTACCATTAGAAAGCTTACTTTTAAAGAAATTTGGAAAAGAAATATTTTATTACAATTTAAACTCTCACAGCATGCAGTATGTGTTAAAATGGGATTTTACTTACAGGAAAAATAGTAACGAGACAAATGTAATACATATAATATTGTTTGGATCTTGCAGCTTTATACTGGTTTAAAAGGTGTCATTTTGATTTTCTGGTATATTTTAAGTCAGGATATAATTTCAATGAATGGAATTAGTTCCGCATTTGCTGTTTAATTAATCATATAATTTCAAATATTCGTCCTTGCCCTGAGAAGTGTAGATACTATTTATATTAAGTTAGGGTTCTTAAGAAACCAAGGCGTTACCAAATGGGTTTTTGTGAGGTTATCAGGTATGTTAGGTGGTCACGTTGATTTAATTTATGTAGAAGCAATTTGAAAAATTTGCTTTGTGCCATCACATGTTTTCTGGTAAGAAATGAGTTTGGTCTGGCTATAAGACACTTTTCACACCATGTATCCACTTCCTTACAGGTACATAGTTGGTTTACATTTGAGGAGGCATACATGCATTTTTCTGATATTTTTAATCCATTCATTTTTGTAGTAGGAAACCAGTAACAGGAAGATTCCAGGTTGCCAGTAGTATTGTCACTTAATTATCTGGTATAATTTAATATCAGGTATTTAGAATTATGATACTGCAAAGCTATCAATAAAGTATCTGTTGAAAATAAGGCGTAGTGAAAGCTTTATAGTTCATATATCTTTTCATACGCTACTCCATAGATGACCTATTATCAGTGTAGAAAGGATCAGAAATCCAATTGAATATCGTTTGCTTGGAAGATTTGCTTTTGTGAGACCTGATTTAAAAACCATTTAAAATACAATACTCATTTTTTTAAACTCAAAGTCTGTAAGACATGAAATATGAGGAGTATGTTTTAGTAACTGTATTGTTTTCAGGCATGCACACCATTAAAAACCAAATTCATTTTTCCTCCACTTCTTTCAAGCAAATATGCTTGTCTCAATAATCTAGAGGTTATTACGTGACTAAGTCTTTGATTCATCTTCTTGATTAGTACATGGGGTATATTTAATCTTGAGTGAGAAAAGTGTAAAAATATCCTGGAAAGGCAGAGTTTCTTTTGTGAGGGGAGACTACAGAAAACAAATGCTTGAATAAAGTTATGGTCTTTGACCTTTGCTGTACTAAAATACTATTTTCTTCTTTTGGAAGAAAATTCTAAGTACATTAAAATGTTACATTATGCAGAGAACTGGATTTTGCTGTTTGTTTAAGGATAGACTTGTGATTAGTCTTTTCAAATATGCTGATTACAGTGTGGAGTAATGCAGATTCATTTATGCTTAAGATTGTGAAGTCACATTTATCAGAATGCTGAAGTTTTCGAGATTTGGATGGTTTTAAAATGTCAGTTATTCTGTTAATTCTACTTATTGAGACCACCGAATTAAGTTTAAAGTTGCAATAACAGTTGATGATCAGTATGATCACAATTTTATCAATTTGTGATACAAATTATGTTTTTACAGATACACACAAAACTAAACACCATACAAATCTCAGCCCCAATTCTATATTCATATAGAACTGGAAAGCTTGCTACTCAAATACTCAAAAGTGAAGAAATAAAAGAAAAGAGTGTTTGTACAACATCAGTTCAACCCCTTTGTTGTTCTGCTTTTTATAGGAACTGTGTCCCTAATGAAGGCAAAACCATAGTCTAAGCTAGTTCCTGCTTAGCTATATAAAATCAGAAAATAACTGCTGATCAATACAAATTATTCATATATTTTAGATGGCAGATCACAAAGAAGTAATGAGGGGCATTGAGTGGCATCCTGGAGTCCAATATCCTGTTCTCACGCCTAATCTTCGAGGTTTTCATTCTGCTGTAAGTGCCTTCAGAGAAGATGTCCACAATTACCTCTTTCATGTTTCACACTCTTTCAGTACAGTACCACAAATTATTTAACATCATATAACCTACTCTGTTAGAACTAGGATAGTTTTTTAAATTAAAAACTTTCAGTTGTCATTGTGAAAAATGGGCAAATTCACAGAGTGATGTTAAGCTCTATATAGTCATAGTTTAATGGAAGTATTAATCAAACAGTCTTGGCAAGTACCTGTAAATGATGCTTGTGTATAAAGACAGTTCGTTCACGTTTGACTTGTGAGCCCTAGAAGAGTTTCTGAAGAGTGCCTTCTTATTGGAAAGTAGAGAAGAAGAATGGGGAAAGAGTCATTTAAATGAAAATGCTTTGTAACAACATATTAGATTTCTTAAATTCTGCATTTCATGTTGGTAGAGTTTGAAAGTTTAAATTGTTTCTGTTCATGCAAAATAAATATTCAAAATTATAGACCTGAAATGTCTGGAAGTGTAAAAGTGGAGCAGTTCAGTCTTCTTAAAACATACACACTGAAAGTCAAATCTTTACATTTTTTTGTTTTCTGAAAGAATTTCATACTTCTGTTCTTTTGTCTTGATATAGGACAAGCCTTATATGGACATTTGTGCTGTAGTCTATCATTCCGTTTCTATATTGCATATGAAATCTGTGAAAACAGAATCCTGTACATAGGCGAGTTAACTATCAATAGTCAGATGTATACTGCCACAAGTTTCTCTGCAAGGTAGCTTGTACGAGTTGAATTAAATCTGCTGTATCTCTATACTGTATTTAGTGATATAATGAAAGGAAAACAATGCAAAAATAATTGTAGGTGATTGCTGAGTTCTTGCTTGCTGCTATTTTTTTTTTCTTCCCTCTATTTGAAAGGTTATTTGTTCCTATAAGGGTTGCTGAAGCATAGACATCATCCTGCAGAAGCACAGAGTAAAGGGAAAAGCTCCATTCTTTTTCATAGAACATGGATATTATTCTTATTGGAGAGTGAGAATTAATTAATTACCTATTCTCCCAAGCTTAAATTTTTCTTCTCCTATCATTTGGCTTTCAGCATTCTAGTTTGCCTCATGTTGTTTGATTCACTGAATACTGAGGTACTGAGGACAAGCTCAGACTAATTGCCCCTTCAGTGAAGCCACCACATTAATACATTTTCTAGACTGGTATTTGCACTGAGACTTTTTCTCAGCGGACTCTCACATACACGTTTTCCATATTATCTGTACTGACTGTGACACCGAGACCAATGGAGCCCTTGATGCTAGAGCTGTTGGTTATTGTTGCTGCTCTAGGCACATGCAGACACAGAGCTTTCCTAAAGCAGGAGAGTGACTCCCTGGCGTTCATGAGGAACAGGCTTTGTACAGAGGATGGATGTTTCAGAGCTGTTATATGATCTTTTCTGTTTCTGGAAAATGAATATAAGTATCAATCATTGTTATTTTCATAATTGCTTCGTATGATTTCTTACATCTTAATGCCTTTATCATATATTACTTTAAAAATCTGAAGAAAAGAAAGGAAATACACAATAATGAATGAAGTTTGACTCAGTGCGTTTTTATGCAATAGATTAAAAAAAAAAAAGGAATGAAACTTCTATTTTAGATGTGGATTATAGTCTTACAATGTACTTTAATATTCTAAAATGTCATACAGAATTAAATGTTCACTCTAAAATTTTAATGTAGTGTTATGATTCTGTTTTATTGAAATGTGTTTTTCAGATTGCAGCAGGGGCTACAGAAGTCTCAGTATTTGGTGCAGCTTCTGAATCTTTTAGCAAAATGAATATTAATTGTTCAATTGAAGAAAGCATAGAAAAATTTGAAGAAGTCGCTAAATCTGCAAGGAATATGAATATTCCAGTGCGTGGGTAAATATAAAATTTCTTAAGTAATACAGAATAATTGGAGTTACTATTACAGGAGTTATTTTGTACCAGTAGAAAACTATAGTTCAAATTTGTTACATTTTAGATGAAATAATAATCTTTATTGTGGTGTGGGGTTTTGTTTGTTTGTTTGTTTGCTTGTTTTAAGATTGAATATATTTAGTAATTTTGCTCTATGTTTTCTAACTGCTAATGGTAACTAGTTTTCTCTGGAAGTGGAAAAAGAAATGAGCTGTGTGTATAAACGTATCAATTTTATTATACAAATACAGAATAAAATTTATTTTGTGCTACTGAGAACTCATAACACTGTTGCTTGCACCTTAAAAATACTGCATACTTTTATTTTATTGTAGTATTCATAATATATAACTTCATACGTGGTAGAATCATGGTATAGAAGTGATAGAACAAATATACTTCTAAGAAAAACCATATTCTCGATTTTAGTTATGCTGAAAATTCCAGGCATTTAAGTGTTTAGAGTCTCCAGTGCATGAAACTGGCATTGTCCAGTATTTATCTTTCTCTAGAGTAACTTCTTTTAAACTTGAAATAATCTTAAATGGTAGGCTTTCAACAGCCTTTGTTTTTCATATCCGCTTTCTTTTCCATTACACCAGAGCTACTTATCTAAGCTTATTTGTGAAGGTCCTTGTGAATGCAAAGATACAAAGAGAAGGGTATCAAGAACCACGTAATGAAGCAAACAGAAAAAGCAGCAATACAGAGATGAAGAGAAATGAGATAAATAGAAATGTGTAGGAAGCACTGAGACAGAATGATTGCTCAAAAATAATTTTTATAAAAGGATTGTTTAATGTCCATCTACCTCAGTACTTTCTTTTAAGCTCCAGTGTACTGTCTTCTGTTGAGTAGAGTTCTGAGGACCAGAAAAACAGTAGGAGGAGCATGAACACAGAAATGCAAAATTCAGAAGGACTTTTTTAAAGTGGTAGGTCTCAGCAGTTGAACAAAGCTCTTAAAGGTGGACTTTAAACTTTAAATCAGTTAACAAGTGGAAAAATGCCCATAAAGAAGAAACATCAGTTTTGAATGGCAAATCCAGGAAGTAAATAAATCTGTTTACAACATTTCAGCTGCTTATGAGGGGGAAGATTATGGAAGCAGACCATCATTTCCAACTTAATTCTAGAAGACTAAACCATAATTTCCTCTGGTACTAACACCCAACAAAAGCCTGCACTATTACAGGGAATTCATTAGGACTTCAGTGGAAGTAGTTCATTAGTTCCCAAACACTGCAGTACATTTAGAAGACTTGAGGAGTTTTACATTGAATTGAATCACAGAATCCGAGAATGTCAGGGATTGGAAGGGACCTCAAAAGATCATCTAGTCCAATCCCCCTGCCAGAGCAGGAACACCTAGATGAGGTCACACAGGAACATGTCCAGGTTTGAATGTCTCCAGAGAAGGAGACTCCACAACCCCCTGGGCAGCCTGTTCCAGTGCTCCGTCACCCTCACTGAGAAGTTTCGATTAGTCTCTTCTCCCAGGCAGTAAGCAATAGGACAAGGGGGCATGGGCTTAAACTCTGCCACGGGAAATTTAGGCTGGATATTAGAAAGAAATTCTTTACAGAGAGAGTGGTGAGGCATTGGAATGGCCTGCCCAGGGAGGTGGTGGACTTGCCATCCCTGGAGGTTTTTAAACTGAGATTGGACATGGCACTTAGTGCCATGATCTAGTAAACAGACTAGAGTTGGACCAAGGGTTGGACTTGATGATCTCTGAGGTCTTTTCCAACCCAGTCGATTCTGTGTGATTCTGTGTGATTCTAAATTTAAGCGGAACCTCTTATGTTCCAGCTTGATCCCATTACCCCTTGTCCTATCATTGTTTGCCACCAAGAAGAGCCTGGCTTCATCCTCATGGCACTCACCTTTTATATACTTATAGACATTAATAAGGTCCCCCCTTAGCCTCTTCTTCTCCAAACTAAAGAGACCCAGCTCCCTCAGCCTTTCTTCATAAGGGAGATGCTCCACTCCCTTAATCATCTTCGTGGCTCTGCGCTGGACTCTCTCCAGCAGTTCCCTGTCCTTCTGGAACTAAGGGGCTCAGAACTGGACACAATATTCCAGGTGTGGTCTCACCAGGGCATAGTAGAGGGGAAGGAGAACCTCTCTCGACCTACTAACCACCCCCCTTCTAATACACCCCAGGATGCCATTGGCCTTCCTGGCCACAAGGGCACAGTGCTGGCTCATGGTCATCCTGCTGTTCACCAGGACCCCCAGGTCCCTTTCCCCTACACTGCTCTCTAATAGGTCATTCCCCAACCTATACTGGAACCTGGGGTTATTCCTACCCAGATGCAGGACTCTACACTTGCCCTTGTTATATTTCATTAAATTTTTCCCTGCCCAGCTCTCCAGCCTGTCCAGGTCTCACTGGATGGCAGCACAGCCTTCTGGCATGTCAGCTACTCCTCCCATCTTGGTGTCATCAGCAAACTTGCTGATAGTACACTCTGTTCCCTCATCCAAGTCATTGATGAATATATTGAATAATACCAGCCCCAATAGTAACTCTTGAGGCACTCCACTAGATACAGGCCTCCAACTGGACTCCGCCTCATTGACCACGACTCTCTGGCTTCTTTTCTTCAGCCAGTTCGCAGTCCACCTCACTACCTGATCATCCAAACCACACTTCTTCAGTTTAGCTATGAGGATGCTGTGGGAGACTGTGTTGAATGCTTTACTGAAGTCAAGGTAGACCACATCTACAGCTCTGCCATCATCTATCTACCTCGTTATTGTAGTTGTCTCCATAAAAGGCAATGAGGTTGATCAAGCACAACTTCTTCTTGGTGAAGCCATGTTGACTGCCCCTAATGACCCTCTTATCCTTGATATGCCTTGAGGCGGCACCAAGGATAAGTTGTTCCATCACTTTCCCAGGGATGGAGGTGAGGCTGACTGATCTGTAGTTACCCAGGTCCTCCTCCTTGCCCTTTTTGAAAACTGGAGTGACATTTGCTTTCCTCCAGTCCTCAGGCACCTCTCCCATTTCCCAAGACTTGGCAAAGATGATGGAGAGCGGTCCAGCAATGACCTCAGCCAGCTCCCTCAACACCTGTGGGTGCATCCCATCTGGACCCATGGATTTATGGATGTCCAGATTGCCTAATTGCTTCCTAACCCAGTCCTCATCAACCAAGGCAGACTCCTCCATTGTCCTGACTTCCCTCTGGGGCCTCAGGGGTAAGAGGTTCCTCAGGACAGCTTCTGGCAGAGTAGACAGAGACAAAGGCAGCATTCAGTAACTCTGCCTTCTCTGTATCTTCTGTCACCAGGGCACCCACCTTGTTCATCAGTGGGCCTACATGGCCTCTGGTGTTAGTTTTATCTGCCATGTATTTGAAAATCTCTTTCTGTTGTCCTTGACCCCTCTCACCAGGTTTAATTCTAAGAAGGCCTTAGCTTTCCTAGTTGCCTCCCTACATCCTCTGACAACAGCCTGATATTCTCCCCAGGTGCCCAGCCCCTCCTTCCATGATCTATAAACTCTCCTCTTCCACCTGAGCTTACCCAGCAGTTCCCTGTTTAACCACGCAGGTCTCCTGGCTCCCTCCCTTGACTTCCTACGTGTCGGGATGCTCTGATCTTGAGCTTGGTAGAAGCAGTCCCTGAACACTAACCAACTATCTTGGGCCCCTTTACCTTCAAGCAGCCTTGCCCATGGGATTTCCCCTAGCAATTGTTTGAAAAGGCCAAAGTTTGCCCTGCTGAAGTCCAGGGTTGCAATTCTGCTTGCTATTCTGTTCCTGCCACACGAGATGCTGAGTTCCACCATTTCATGGTTGCTGCAACTCTCAACCTTTACTGCTTCAGCCAGACCCTCCTTGTTAGTGAGGATGAGGTCCAGCAGTGCACCTCTTCTAGTCGGCTCATCCACCATTTGCATCAGAAAGTTATCATCAAGGCACTGGAGGAACCTCCTGGACTGTGGCTGCCCGAGTAGTCCTTCCAGCAAACATCAGGGAAGTTAAAATCCCCCACAACAACCAGGGCCTGTGACTGTGAGGCTGCTCTCAGCTGCCTGTAGAGGCCTCATCAACTTCCTCACCCTGATCTGGTGGCCTGTAACAGACACCCACAACAGTATCACCCCTGCCAGCCTGCCCCTTAATTCTCACCCTTAGACTCTCAGCTCGCTCCTCATCCGTGCCTGGACAGTACTCAACACATTGTAGTTGCTCTCTCATGTAAAGAGCAACTCCACCACCACGCCTGGCTGGCCAGTCTTTTCTGAACAGGACATAGCCATCCATGACCACATTTCGGTCATGTGAGCTGTTCCACCATGTCTCTGTAATTGCCACCAGATCATAATCTCCTGCCCGAACACAGGTTTCTAACTCCTCCTACTTATTCCCCATACTGCGTGCATTGGTGTACAGGCATTTCTGAGAGCGAGCTGAGCACACTGACTTCACCCTAGGGGTATGGGAGGCCTCCCAGTCTTCATCAATTCTAGAGTGCTCGCCCACTGATGCAAGCCCAGCTACAACCGCATCCCCCTTCATATCTAGTTTAAAGCTCTCCAAATGAGCCCTGCTAATTCCTGTCCCAGCATCCTTTTGCGCCAGCTAGATAAACCTTTCCCAGGTATCACTGTCCGCACAGGTGTCTTATAAAACCAGCTGTTATCAAAGAATCCAATTATATAAATGAATGATAAAAACACAGTGCTTTTCTTCCTTAGTCAAAACTGGTGTGGAAAAGGGGATCAGAAATTAAAACTTAAACAGAGATTTCATAGAAACATTGAGTACAGTCAAGGTGACTTTTTCCTGGAAATAAAACAATAAAAAAGGAAGTAGCTATCAAAGCCTGAGATTTATGATCTTGTATTTTGCTGATACTAAAGAAGTGGCTTTTAGTGACAGATAAAATAAATGCCATTTTTGTATCCCAGTTCCATGCAAAATTCTCTAAATGCTGAGGCAGTCAAGGTGTTGTGGCAAGTTGTTCTTTATGCTTTATATCCAGATCTGTAAGTATCACATAGACAGTCAAGCAGGGGCAGAAACTGATGGTTTCTGAAATTGAAATTTGGGAGTTTCTGTTAAATGACCTGAAACACAGCATTTGGAAACAAAAAGATGGGATGTTACATGATTCATCAGTTGATATTCAGTATTTAGAATTGATGCTCTTGGTTTGACTGGTTGCTGTTTAATTTCAATGAGAACATTAGTTTCAGGTTTTATTTTGTTGTGTGGCTTCTATTTACTGAAAATAGTTATATCTTGTTTACAGCAATTGTAATCTGAGGCAAAGCCAAGCATGACCACACAACAAGTCTGAGCTTATAATCCTAAATGTGCCTGTAGTTATCAGAGGGAAGTAGGGAGCCTTCAGGTTATGATTTATCATATTGCTTTTTAAAGCAACCTGCCTTAGGATAAGATGAATGACTCTCCATATGATCCATCCTTTTGGCTGCAAAGGAGCTTTGGTCCTATCCTATGTTAGTCATCCTATAGATGGCCTATCTAGGGCATAGGCTGCAGATGATTATCTTTGATTTCAGAAGTTAGAACAGATGAATTACATCCTACCTGTGTGCAGGCTAAGGATTAGCACCTTGTAGTTTATGTAAGTTACCATAGATATAAGAAATATTAATAGGTTTTGTGCTGCAAGGTAACACGCAATAAAGCTGTGCGCTATATGGAGAAAGATTTGTGCACTGAGAATCACCGTTTTAGAGATTGTCTGCTTCTAAAGAACCATGTCCAAAACCTATCACCTTTGCTTAGACAAGCTCCCAGGACTACACATTTTGGCTTCTAATAGAAATTTCATAGGCTAAATATTTTACTGGAATTATTTAGGTAATGAAAGTATTAATACGCATAAATTGTATTTACATTAATTTCAATACAGAAATTGTTTCCTTTCTAAAGCACTATTATTGTTTAAAGTGTTATTTATTTGCAGGAGATGGATAATTTAGTACCTTGCCCTAACTCCTTATTTGTGAAGTTGAAAAATACTTCCAAAAATAATTTTAAGAGGTTCAAATTTTATTTCCTATTTTTCCTGGCAATTTAGAATTTACGTAGTGAGCATAAATCATTGGCAATCCTTGAATCTTATGAAAAATGCACTTGAACAGTTGAAACTAAACTTTAAGCTTTTGCATGTCTTACTGTTGCTACAGCTGCACTAACATTGACTCCATCATCATCCAGAAAATTTATGTTGTCAGCTGTCATGCTTAAAATCTGTAGCACAGTACACAGTTTTCTAAATGTTTACAAAATCAGTTCAAATATTTATGAAGAACTGAAATCTTGCATATGGCCTTAGAAGTTAGACTATGTATTAGCGTCATAAAGGGGGTTTTATTTTTGTTTTTTTGTACATGCATAAAAACCTTACAATAACATCTGGGACACATTCTGTGAAGATGCTGAGCCAAATCAGTTATAAACTGTATGGTCAGCTAATTACTAATACGTGTATTTTGCATGTGCAATTACACAAAATACTGCTGTTTTTAGAACTGCATCTTTTAATGCATAATCCACGTACTGTTAAAAATATCACATCTTTTCAGTGAATAAATGTGAAGCTTAACAGCCAGGATTGATGAAAAGCTGTAGCAAATGCTAATTGCAAGTAGTGACTTGGATTGTGGTTTAATTTAAATGTATTTTTAATGTACATATGACAAAATGTTAAGTAAATTCTGATTAAGCTGGATTCTTCCAAGTTAATGTGTTCCAAAATTTAAAAAAAAACACAAATAAATTGCAATTAGTACAACAGAACAGTGAGGAAGTAAGGAATTGTATATGTTCCTTTTCCACAAATGGTACTTTATTACCTACTCTGTGTCCCATGACAGTGAAATAAAGTCAAACTCTCTCCCTCTGCAACATTCAGCTCTATATAGGACTGTGTTAGTCCTAACAAAAATAAACTGGGAATATAAGATCTGAAAGGCTGTATTTTTTTTCCTCTACTAAAACACACTTCTGCATGACGAGCAATTAAAAGCTGTATTTATGTCACAGTCCTGAGAAATTTTCATGCCACAACGGCCCTTTTGAGGCCATTTGGACTATTTGCATGTGCAAATGTGAATGTGTATGCAAATGTTCAGAGGCTCAGTGTTAGAAAAATAGATGCAAATATTTGCTGTGAAATAACTCTAGAAGCATTTCCTTACAAAGCTGCTGCTTCATAAATTAAAGTATATGTAATCACACATTAATTCTAAACTGGTGTACGTAATTCCTTTGTTTATGGTCCTATGTCTTTTAAGAATGAGCAATATGATGAAGCTCACAATACATAAAAGCATATTGAAATGTATCAATATTTGGCTTACATCTGTGTTTGTATAGAATTCAAATACTGGTTGATATACTTGAAATATAGCAATATTTTTGCTATGACAAATAGAAATCAAACAAATGATTGTATGTGATATTATTATTACCTTTTATGTTATGTTTTATATTTGGTTACAGATAGCAACATACATAATTCCTTGTTGATTATAGGAAACAATTATTGGTTTACTTTGATGCTAATACACAAGATAGGACAAAAATAGTGGAAATGTAAAGAGAAAGAATTGGGTCTTATCACTTTATAAAGACCAAAGAAATGGTCTTTATCTTGTGCTAGTCATATTTTGATTTATTTTGAAAAAGAAATATATGTGGAAGAGTTTTATTTTAATTTACTTTATAACAAGTAACTCCAGAAACTAGTAATGAAGTCCATTTTGTTTATAAAGGAACATCCTAATTGCCTGAAACTTCTTATTATCAAGGCAATCTAATCTTTATAATTCAGTTCAATAATCCTCTTTTTTTATTTTATTACAGTTCATCATAAATACCTTAATTCAAGATATTTGGATAGCCTTACAATATAGTATTTTATATACCTAATTAGAAGTGCCATGGAATAAACTCCAACAATTCAGTTTTGCACAAATCAATACAGTTTAAAGCTACGTATGTTTTACGAATACAGACCGAAACTTCAAACTCGTATTTTCTGGTATTAGGGAATACTTAGGGCTGGAGTACACATGTTTTTTCACATTGCTTTAATCCCCATCTTTTAGACTACACTGTCTAGTTTAGCATAGTCACAATTATATTGATAACCTCCTTAGATGGTAAAACAAATTTAACACCTTCATGTCACTATAAATGAGCCTATATTTGAGTTTATGGGAATAGGAAAATGTAGATGAACATTTAATAGTGTTGGAAGTAACACATTTTAGTATGTGAACAGTGAACAAATCTACAGGGTTCCACAGTATTAAACCAGCTGGTCCCAGTCCCCTGGAGAAGTCTGAGAAGCCGGAGATTGCTGGGATGTGGGGACTTGGTGCATTTCTCTGTACTGGGGACGGGTTAAGAAAAGGATGTAGGACCCACTGTACTAAACTCTGTCATACTGGATGATTACACTATGTAAGAGGAGAGATTTTCTTTAGGAATAACTTTATACCAACTTTTACCTATTTTTGCAGATAGAAAATATTATTAGGCCAGAAGAGTGGCTTCTTTTTTTTTCTTTTAATAAAAAAAAAGAGGAATACCTGTAGGAAGTAAAAATAATCCCTATTTCTTAAAGAGTAGCATAAAATAAGGCTTGAAATGTTAGTATGAAATTATAAGGTAACAATACAAAGTTTTTGCTAGTGTGTTACTGATTGCTCCGTGGATAATTTGGTATAGTTATTAAAAGTGAAGTGGTTAAGCAACCCTTCATTATATCAAGAGTTTTGTTCTGGTTTTAGAGGGATTGTTTTCTAGAACATAGTTCACAATGTAACTGTTCTATGGGCATTCTAAAAATAATTACAAATATTATTACCATAGAATTCACTTTGAATGGCATAAATATTGCTTGCAACTGGGCACTAAATACATGGAGAGTTGTTTTTTTTTCATCAAATGTGGAAAAAAAAAATCCTGGCATTATTTACACATTTTGGCCTTGGCTTGGAGACTCTGTTTCTGGAATAATCTCCGTTCCCTCTTTTCTTCTTTGTATTTCCCCTCTCCTTACAGTAAAGATTGCCTGTTTTTAACAAACGGCTTCCTTTGCGAAGAGACAGAACATATCAACGCTAATATTATGAATTCACCAAATGATAGGCATATACATTTTAGCACAAACATCCAATAAAAATAAATACATCTGCAGTGAACATGGTAAATTATATGCGAACTTACACTATAATAATAAACAGGAAACAGCAGCATCTGAGTCTGCAACTGGCTTCTCAGGAGGCTCTGTGCTTCCAGCTGTGGTAGCAGCTGTGGATCTGGCTCTGGAAATCTTGCTGAAACAAGCTGACAAAGGGCTGATTACAACATGGAGTTCAGTTTCTGCTTGGATTCATTTTCCTTTTAACACACTTTGGTTATGAAACGTTCGCTCATTTGCCCTGTTTGTGGTTTTGTACTCTGCACTTCACAGTCATTGGGCTGGTGAGGTGGTTATCACCATTCCCAGTGACCTTGATCGTGGGGACATTATATTGTCTATACCATTTGTGGAACATTGCAGTTCGGTTTTGACTTACTGGAAGAAACTGAAACCTCTCTTCCTCTTCCTTCTCCCCATCCCCAGAGGCTGTTCAGAATTTTTGTTCAAAATATTAAACAGTAAACCTGTTGGGGTTTATTTTTTTTAATTGTTTTTATCTGCATAGAAAACAATTTAGGAGAAAACCAAATGATACTCACCTGCAGTGCAATCTATGGAACAGGGAAGAGCCTGGGTAAACTGCCAGGTGAAACAAGTAGAGAACTTATTTTTATCAGTTTTTTTTTTTTAAAGGAGGAATTCTGATTTCACAGAACCTGACTGAGCAAAGACGGCATTAAATGCTGTTAAATACCCCTGTGTTCCTAAAGCAGCTGCATAGGTATGTTCACTTATTGCAGGTCCTTCTGTCCACCTCTGGTTGCATGGGCTCTTTTCTTGATTGCATGCTAAAGATGCAGTTAAGCTACTCAAATACCTGGCCTTCATTCAATAAAGATTTAAGCACATACGTAGAATTACACACTTCCACTGCAGAGTCTGCTTTGTGAACTTCCAGATATTTGCTTCTGCTCTCATACTGTTGCGTGTCTCTGGTGAATATCCTGAGACCAAGACAGTCTTTTGCATTACAAAGTCTTTTTTTCTTTCTGTCCTGCCATCATTTTAGAAAACAGCTGTATTCTCCAATTTAATTGAATCCCCCAAACAAATCCCAGTTGCCTCTGTAACTCATTGCTCAAACTCTTCCCTCTTTCTTTCTGCTGCTTTTCTTCACATAGGATCTTGCTTTTTCTCCTAAGGAAAAATAGATACAGTATGTGCTTCCTTCCGTCACTCTTCTCCCTTCCCTCCCCTAATCCTTTCTCTTTCTTCTCCACTGTCAGAGCAGCAGGAGTTTCTTGTCTACTTTCCATCTGTACCCCTTCCACTTGCCCCAGTGACCCCATGTTCTGTTCTTCCTCTTATTTCTTCCCTCCCTTATTCTCTTTCTTAACCTCTCGCTGTCCTCTGGCTCTTTTCCACTGCAATATAGTCAAGCATTTGCCTCTTAAAAATTGTACCTCTGACCCCACTTGGTTCTTCATATCATATCTCATCGCCTATCTCTTCTTCATTCCTAAGCTCATTGAAGGCGCTGTTTATAATTACT
Source organism: Nesoenas mayeri (assembly GCF_963082525.1). NCBI lineage: Eukaryota > Metazoa > Chordata > Aves > Columbiformes > Columbidae > Nesoenas > Nesoenas mayeri. The sequence goes on along the minus strand of NC_137544.1, from coordinate 26,033,471 downwards.
GTCTGGAGACCCTCCTCTGTGATTCCCTCCTATAACTCCTACACTTTGGCTTCTGTTCCATGCTTGCAACTGCAACAGCTCTCACCAAACTCCCTGATGACAAGATATCAGAAACAGTAGTCTATCCTTATTCTTCTTGACTTGTCAGTAGTGTTTGCTGTAGTTGACCAGACTCTTCTTTAAACTTGTGTCTTTTGGTGCTTTCTGTGGCTCCGTCTTGTTAACTTCCTTTTTTCTAAGCAGTTCTCCAGCATGTTCTGCGAAGTTGTCTCCCATTTTGGAGGGGTGTGGGTGGAGGTCTTGCAGCTCTGCTTTGGCTGAATTCTCTTGTGATTTTAATGCCTTATGGGTTATTTCACAGACAGAAAAGAAAATGTGACAGCCAAACGTATCTGTAGATAACAGATCTACCCTCCTATTGAAACCTGTTTCCTCTCTACCTAAGTTTATTAATTTGAAACCACAGAAATGCAATTACAAAGCGTCCCACCCACCGCTGCCTTAATGTCTTGGCAAATCTCAGACTGGACGCACGATTATCTTCCCTCTTTCACACAGACATGCCTGTTTTCTCTTTTCATATGCTGGGCTCTCTCTGTCCCTGCTAGCTGTACTCAGCCCTTGCCTGCGCCTGTTCCAGCTTGCATTGTCTTTTCTACAAATGAGTCAAATTGTAGCTCTTATTTCCAATAAGAACATAGCAAGACCTTGTCAAATGGAGTTCATGTTTTATGTCCTCTATCAAAAATGCTTATCCTGGTAGATGTTTGGAGTGTGTTTTACTCTTTTACAGCCTCATTTTAAGCTTTTCACTTTTTTTTTTTTGTCATTGCCATCAGCTCAGTCCCATTTTTATTGCTCTGTCTGTCCTTCCTCTAAGGAATACCAGTGCGCTTTTCTTTTTTTTTTTTTTTTTGGTATTGACGGTAATAAGAAATTCAATACTATTACCACATCTCTACTTTTTATGCCAATTCATTAAATGAAAATGTTAGATAAAATTCCGCCAAGCTCATCCTTGATAAACTCTACTGAAAACCAGTTTTTTAATTCTTCACAGGACTTTGTTCTCTCTCTGGTAGGGAGTTCTTTACCTGTCAAATTCTTTCAATAATCCCTACTTTCTCTAGTTTAATACTGAATATCAGATGTCTGGGTATATTATATCTATCATATTTTCCTTGTTTAAAATGTCAGTCTAGTCGTAATAGTGTAAGCATGCAGAGAGTTCATAATCTCAAACAGATTTGTACATTGTAGTAGGCAGATTCCTCAGGTCACCACATACTTTCATACCCCAGCAGGCTCAGCTGAGTTATGTGAGCTCAGGCGAGTTTCTGCTTGCTGGTGTGAACCACAGGGAGTATTCCCTTGTTCTCTAGATACCTTTTGTTTGTCCTACTCCATTCCAGATGTCATTCATGCCACATTATCACTACCAAATGCATGTCTGCTTGATCTAAAATAGGCAGACATTAGGAACATGTAAAGAGATATGTAATTAAAGTGAACATGTGCACATATGTACTGTATGTTTTGCATTTACTTTGTATTTAGTACTGTTCTTGCTCACATCATAATAAGTGCTGTGGCTGATGTTGCAAAATAATTTCAGTAAAAGTCTATGTATTCACTAGCTCTAGGCACTGTAGTATTATGTAAAAAGCAATCTTTTTGGTCTGAAATATTTTATGCTTGGTTTCATTTGAAAAACTATGTATGCACAAAAAAATTAAGGTAATTATCCTGAATTGTTTTTGAGTTATGTGTCACTGAAAAGCAGGGCAGTGTTTACTGTTAACAGTAGCTAGTTTTTTATCATTAATGTAGATAAGAGAATGTAGAACTCTGAAACTTAAACATCGACATCTAAATTAGGGTGATATTTAATGAAGTCAATGGTGAAGTTTCAAACCTGGTTTTCATAATGACATAGAGATAATTGAAATCATGCCTAGTAGGCATCTGGACTAAAATTATGGGCAGGATGTAATGGACCCAACCACTTTTGTGGAAAAAAAAATCATTTCCATTTCTTTGTCAGGACTAATCAAGTTCTTTTTAGGTTCAAGGTTTGCTTCGTTCTTACTGCTACTTGCCGTGCACCAACTTTGTACCTTCATATGAGGGATGCAGTATGTTCTATACTTTAAAATGTTGACATTTTGTCAATATTTGTTTTTGCCTGTTACTCATCCTAGTTTCACATTCTATCCATCAGTTCTCCTTCAACTGCAAAGAAATAATACATCCTTTACCCTCCGGACCTTGACTACATACAAACTGGCATCTGTTCAATCCCATTTGCATTATACAGTGTATAATTTTACATTATATCCTTCAGCATTGAGGGAAAGGGAATGATGGGGGATCAGTGAAGGCTCTTGTTCTTCTATTAAGCAGTTGAGCAACCTCCCACAGGGACTGGGGCTCTACCTGCCTCTGAATCTGTTGTAAATCCCTCTACAGCCACACTTATTTTGATTTTGAATGGCTGTTTCTGGTTAGTTTAATCCTATTCCTAATCAATTTAAGATAAACAATTAGAAGGATGAATGGAATTTCATGGCTCTTAATTGTCATTAAAAAAAAAGAAATTTAAGCCAAATTCTATGCTAACACAGCATTAAGACTGAACAATGGAGGCATGGTTGTGGCTTTTGATTCTTGTGCTTTGTGAAGCTGATAGCTGCTGTGAGACACAGGATGGCTTCTCAGTTTCTTCTTGTCCTAAGGCACACCTAAACTACAGCTTGCGAGGGAGCTGTAATTCTTCTGGGGCACTGGGACAGAAATGCCATTACAGAGGGTGAAAGCTATCCCATTCACCACAAATCTAATGATTTATGAGATGGTGGGGTTGTTGTAAGTTTCTTGTGTCCATGTGTTGCTCTCTATGGTTGGGGTAGCTGGCACAAAGAAGAAAATGATACTTTCTTCTGAATACGTTGTGTGGGCCAAGCAAGGCAAAATTTGAGCTGGCTCTTACAACTTCAGAAGGAAATACCAAGAAAAGTTGAAGTCTCTTTCAGCAGTGTTAGCTTGGCTGCATCGCCGGTCCTTTACAACTTGTGACATACATTGAGCAGAACTAAAGCTATACATTTCTGTTCTGTGATTTAAAAAAATAAAAAAGATAACCTACTGTTTTCATCTGATGTGAATGCATCTTTTCATTCAAATATATATTCTACTTTGTCTGGCTTAAATATTCAAAATTTTGTTTAACATGGATGGATACAGATTCACATATATAAAACAAAAATATCTTTGTGTGTTCTTTTTATTGTAGGTATGTGTCATGTGCATTGGGCTGCCCGTATGAAGGAAACATCATACCAGCTAAAGTGGCAGAAGTAAGAGTGAACTTCTGGCTTGTCTTTTTAATGAACCAAAAATACAACTTAAAAAGTCTATAAGTAATGTTCTCTACTTAATACTGAAAAGATCTTTAATGGATAAAATTTAAGGAAAAGAAACTTAAAACGTAGCTAATACTAAAACTGAGTACCTAAACTCACTCAAACATATGCAGTCAAATCTGAGGAAAATGGTATGTTTTGATTGTTATCAGTCATGAGGAAAAATATTATGTGCTATTTCCTCCTGAGGAAAAATATTATGTGCTATTTCCTCCAACAAGAAGGTAAGGAAATGCTTAAGGAAATAGACTCAAGCACGTATGTCAGTGGACCATGTTGTATGACATGATTTCCAGCTACAACCTCTTGCAAAGGGTATCTACTTTTAAATCAGTTTTATGCTGGCATAAGCATGCTGCACTGTCAGCCGCTAGAGCCACTGCTACAACATTGTCCTCCTGGCCAGTGTCATGTCATTGACACATGGAACAAAACTCATCCCCAACATGATTTCCTGCCACTTAACTTGCTCTGCTGCTATGGTGGAAGGAGCTGCGCCTTCTCTCCCTACCTCATTTTCCCGTTTATGATAAAGGAGAAGAAAGATGATGTCTTAGTCCAGCCTTTTTTTTCCAGCAGGGAAAGAGATGAGTGAAACACAAGTGTTAAGTTTTGTAGGAAGGCTGAAATAGACAGTAGAGAAGTGGAGAGAATTCAAGAGACATGAGGCAGATCACACTGGCCTTCCTCCGGAAGAAAGACTTGTCTTCTCTGTTGCACTTAATCAACTACTTTTGGTGATCTAGCAGAATCTCCAAATCACTTTTTTTTTTTTTTTTTCCTTTGAAGCACTAGTAGCTAGTTGACATTTGTTTGATATATTGTGTTCTGCGTGTGTGGCTTTCAGGTCCTGTTCTCCTGCATCTTCTTCTAGTATGCATTCCAGATGGAAGTTGTGATAATGCTTCTCCCACAGCAGCCACACATATTCACGCTCTTTGAAAAAAAAATGGCTAAATTGGAAGGTACTCAGTATTTCTAAATTAATTTGGTTTAAAATGAAGTGAAAGTTAGAAGTGACACAGCTTTAGTTAGAGCAGTGATGACAGATTCAGCTGTGCTGTTGGTAAATTGCTCACTGCTTACTCCCCAACAGGCTTCTTTCCGTGTGTTCCTTGTTTTTTAACTGCTCTCCTTGCACAAAAGAGCTCCTTTCAGTTTGCCAGTGGGAGTGCTACTTAGTGTTCCAAACCTCCAAAGTTTTACTCACACAGATATTTTATCTTCTGTCTTCATCCTAATATGTGTCTTCTTGTGTATCTGTATACCATTGTGTATGTGCTTAAGAATAAAAGCTGCCTCATTAAAGTTATTGAGGCCTTGATTCAGCAAGCACTGATGTTTATATAGAAGCATCTGATTAGCTGTTAATGGATTTTGCATAAACACGTGCGCTAATGCTTTGCTAAATCAGAGTTATCAAAATAACTGGCCGTGTTGCTAAACTCTTTCAGAGAGCTGCCTCTCTGGTCATCACCTTCCTCGGCATGGGAGTGTGTGACTCTTAGGACTGTGTGTTATAGTCAGCAGCTATGATTGAAAGGTTTAGACTGTTCCTTTGCAGTCAATGACAATGACTTTCCTTTTAAGCAAAAAAAATTTAACTGGAGCAAAACTGAGGTGGTTCATTAACCAGACTACATGCATTTTTGGCTTACTATGTATGTAAGTCTTTTACTAATAGTTATCTAGTAAGTGCAAACTTCAGATGCCTTCAGACTTCTAGAATCCATCTGGTACATCCTCATATGGTTCTTTATTAAAAAAAAATAATATATTAAAATAAACTGAATAGTCCTTTTTATCTCTTTGCTTTTTCTTGCAAGGGAGTTACTGTTTAACCATTTATCGTCCCGTGGTTTGTGAATTTCCATCTTAGGCAAATAAGTTGTTGGAAGCACCATATAACATCCTTGAAGCCAGTTGTGTTATCCATTGTCTTCCAGTCATATACTTGGCTGTTTTTATCTTTATGCCTGATACTTTCTCCACTTAGCTTCCCCTTAACTTTAGCTTCCTTTAACTTTAGCTTCCTGTTATCCAGCATACAGGCTGATCAGGCTGCAGAAAATGTACCTATTCTTATTTGAATGCTGTTGAATTATTACAGTTTCCCTTACAGCACAATTACTGCAGTGTGTTTTATGTTATTATTTGCTTAAAATAATCTGTAGCTGTTATGACCTTTTGTATTCAGTTTAAGAGTCTAGTGTTAGATATTATTTCCAGCAGTAGGATTGTTCACATGCCTAACGGGTTGCAGTGTTGGGTCCCCAGCTCCCATTTTGATCAATGCTTGGTGTCAGGACAATGCTCCCAAGGGGAGTAGCACAAGCCTATGCACAATAAACTGCTCAGTGGTGCAGAACACAACCCTGTTCAGTCAACAAAGCTGCAAGCTCGTATCACATTCTGATTACACTGCCAAAACAGTGTATTGTCTTCTCCCCCACACTCCTCCCAAAAATCCACAATGAAATCTTACCAAATTGTAACTAATGGGCTGCCTCCTACTATGGTAGGATAGAAAATCCAATATGAAAAATACCCAGCCAGCTTCTGAGCATGCACATTCTTCTTGAAATTAAATTTACATCTCTTTTTAAGGGTCAGTTTAAGGTTAAATCATGACAAGTCAATGATGCCGCTCAGCTTGTTAGCAGAGTTTCCCCCTCCCTTCTTTCATCTTTCAGAACTTTGTTCTCAGAAGCTGAAAGACCTAAGGACTGAGCATGGGAAGGTGAACGCAACGTGATTTCTAGCAGTTGATATTGTCTCTTTGTCAGCACTAAAATGCTCATCTAGAAAAGCTTTGAATCATGAATGAAAAAAAAAACACACCAAAACAAAACCAAGCAGAAAATGTAGTCTGCTTCTTTATTCCTGATCTTAAACAAAGCTGAAGTTTGGGGATTAACTAGAGGTAACTGCAGATGATTTTTTTTTTTCTTGCAACAGCAGTCCAGTTAAAACACCTGGCATGTGTTGATGATATAAAAACATGCTGCAAGATAGAATATTTTTTGTAATCTGGTGAATGTCCCTTCATAGAGAGTATATTCAATTTATGTTGATGCGAACCAGGGGCTCTTTGACTTTAAAGCACAAAGAGTTTTACTACCTTTGCAATAGTCATAGCCCTTCCACGATTTAAGCAGAACAATTCAGACTACTTGAAGTTCTTTTTCAGCTGTTCTTTGAATTAAGTGAACAGCATTATTAATCCAGCACTTCCGAGACTGCTGGAGCAGCACTTTGTCAGCTTCCTCAGACATGTTCACAGCAATCCCATTGATGGAGTCCTGGAATTGCTTTAACAGCAGACTGCAGTGCAACTGAAGATGTCTTGGAAAAAGACTGTATTTTTTTCATATCTAAACAGTTAATTTCCAGACTGGGATTCTGTTCCAGTGTAGTGGCCTTTGGGGATCATTGATACACAGTGGAGAATGATAAAGGGGACAAACATACTCAGCAACTGAAAATAAGATGAAGCCTTTTCCAGATAAATTCAGCACGTCTAAGATAGAAAGTTCCTACATTCAATTTCTGAAGCAGTATTTTTGGTGCAAACATATTTTTGTGCTTCCTAGTGTATGTCTCTTTCCATACAAACATTATGGGGCCAGACCTCAAATCTTTTACACATACGAAGAACTCAAATACATAATTCCAGAAACACTTAGTTCTTACTTACATAAGGAGGAACTAATTTGTAGGGTTTTGTTTGATATCAAGAAAAATTTTAAAACTTGAAGACTAGAATGTTAATTTACAGTTTTGCTTTGTTAGTCTTTTAATGTTAAATTTCCTGAAAAGCAAGCAAAATTAATATTAACTGCAACATGTTAAAACTTCATTTTTATTGATGTTTTCAGTGCCAAGAGAAACCAAAATCAGGCTTCTTGTTAATTATTTATTGTCTTGGTTCAACCATGTGCTTTGCTCTGTGTAGTAACTAGACAAAGGGGCAGATATTTACCCTGCACAACTCATAAGCTGAGGAGTACACAGAGAAAACCAAACAGCTGGGAAATCCCCAGAGGGAGCAAAATGTTGGGAAAGGGCTCAACAGAAACGTAATTCTTAGTATGAAATCTTGCTTATTTGGATTCTGTGGAAAAGTCAAAAAGCAAGTTTTGATAGATTTGGCTTGGTTGGTTATTCCTTGTACAGAAGGAGAACTATAAATTTAAAGTAAGAGGATCTATGAGATATTATTCTTGCCTGACAATTTCAAAGAGTAAATAGAGGGTTTCTGATACATGGTGCCACCTTGGTGGGTCAAAACCTGAAACCTGTACAGAAGTATGTCTTTTTTAATGTATCTTCTTGACCCTGTTTTTTGTTCTTTCATCTTGACCTCTGTGTGTCTCTGTTTTTAATCAGGTATCTAAGCGGCTGTACAGTATGGGCTGCTATGAAATCTCTCTGGGGGACACAATTGGTGTGGGGACTCCTGGAAGTATGAAAAGAATGCTGGAAGCTGTTATGAAAGAAATTCCTCTGAGTGCTCTTGCTGTTCACTGCCATGACACATATGGCCAGGCGTTAGCCAATATCCTCACAGCCATACAGGTAATTCAGGTTCTCATTTCATAAATATGATAGAAGTAGTCTTAGTTTAATTCAAATGCACAATTTCAAAAAAATTCCAGCCTTAAAGAAATTACTAGAAAAGGAAAGAAGCACTCACTAAACTTTCTAAAAGGATTGCTCGGGTGGTGGATTGTTCATAGATATTACTGCTGTTGCTTTTGCAAGAAAATTTCAATCCTTATGTACCTTCAATTCCTTACAAAATCACTAAGAAATAGTGGTGGTTATTTTATTCCATTGATTTGGGATGAATGAGGGAGATAAAATATAATTTTTTTCTGATGTCTCAGATTCCACTTTTCTTAGGAACACCTGTATGTTCATTGTTCACTAAACTAAAATTTATATTTTACAGAGGTGTCTAAGTATAAAATAGAATAATGCATAATTACATCTTGACTTCAGATGGATAAATCTAAATTATTGGTAATTATGTGCACGGTTAGTGGTCTAGATACTTTTATCACTGTTAACATGCCTTCAGTATGCTTTTCTGTTTATCAGTTTTACCTTCCAAATAAGACTGGTAACAACTTTATATTCTATTCAATCTTGATTCAAATCTGTGGCTACATAATCAGAAACAGTTAATTTCCATAATTCCTTTTCTGTTTATATATTTTTAAGGATAGGACACAATACAAGAAACAGACTACAAGTTCTAATGTAGTTTTTGTAAAGATGTAATTTTGAAAAATATCTTAATGTGTACATGCATTCCTAAGGAGACCTATTTTTACTAAATATTACAGAATCAAAAGCTGTTTACAAATTTTAGGCCTTTATTCTATTTTATACTTAATGGTATTTTCTGTTTCCTTGCAATTCAGGCAGCGATATTTAAAGGTCTACTTTCCTTTGTCCTGTCTTGTTCATTTGGCAGAGCTCATGTTATGTTGTTTAGAAATAACAGCAGTGTGTTAACAGTATATATAGGCAGCAGTAGATAAAAGCAAGAAGGAACAGGGAAATGTTTCAATATGTGAATCTCTGCAGGTATTTGATTAAATACTGAATTACAAAATCTGGTAAAAAGGGTTCTCACTTTTACTCACATTGTTCACTGTTGACCCTTACTCACTTCTACTGTTGCAAATGTGTGTGTGAGTACCATGGGATAAATAAACTGCTAATTTCACAGTTAGCTTCAGCTGCAGATGTAATAGCTAAAAGCCATAAAACCCCTGAGCATGGGAGGAGTTCACCATGAAAATACTTGAAGCTTTGTTTTTCAAATCCTTCCTTAAAATGATTGCTGTCGTGGTGCCTACTAAACATTGAATGATGGCTATGCTTTGTTAACTTCATTGTGATTCTTGTTTCAGGTTTACCTCCTGCTTCTATCTTTTTATTTACTTCTTAAGTCAACTGTGTAAGACTTAAAGGGGGAAGAAAGCTCTTATATACCTAATGTGCAGTTTAGGCTAATTAACATGTAAATTCAAGAGACCAGTAGACCTAAAAAATAACCCAAGTGCAGCCTTCTCAGATTTCTGAGAAGCTTGGGGTTCCTGAGATGCACCAGAAAACTTCCCTGTGTGCTCAAGTTCTGCTACAGAGAATGTCTAAAAGTGCAGAGCTTTTGGCTGAACTGAACTTGTCATAGATTTTGCCAGAAGTCCTTGATGTAGCAGGCATTACAGAGTCTTTCTGACTGGCTTTCTGCAAGCAGCTCCTTGGCTCACTCTAAGGTAGGTCCCCAGGCTCTTGGATCCTCAGATGGGGCCGGTACGTCACAACATCCTTTCCTGTCTCTGGTCAAAGAAATGAGGCAGCTAGCAGTCAGTTATAGCTAAGCAATACTATTTCTAAAACAGGGTGACTTTAGAGGTCAGCTGGATGGTGAAGTGCGCAAGCCAGTGGATCAGTGTGCCCAGGTCAGTTCTCACCCCTGGTGTTAGGCTTGCCTGTGCTCTCCTATCTGCCAAAGAAACATAAATGGGCAAAGTACTGGAGTAAAACCCCTTGTCTTCAGCACAGCAGTTCTTTTCATAGATGACTCTCCACAGATGCAATTCCTTACCCTTCCTCCTTTATGGATCTGTGCAACTGACATAGTATTTCATGAGGAGTGAACTTTGTTTGAGGGGTTATAGAAATAATGGCCTATGGTTATTGTTTGAAAACAATTTTAAAGAAAAAGAAAAAAAGTCTCCCAGATATGTGAGACCTGGTTACCCAGGATATGGAGAAGGCTGTGGTACTCAATGACATTTTGCCTCAGTCTTCACCAGCAGTTGCTCTAGACACACCGTCCAAGTCACAGAAGACAAAGGCAGGGACTAGGAGAATGAAGAACCGCCCACTGTAGGAGATCAAATTTGAGAACATCTGAGGAACCCGAAGGTGCACAAGTCCATGAGACCTGATGAGATACATCCGCAGGTCCTAAGGGAACTGGCAGATGAAGTTGCTAAGCCACTATCCATCATATTTGAGAAGTCATGACAGTCCGGTAGAGTTCCCACTGACTGGAAAACGTGAAACATAACCCTCATTTTTAAAAAAGAAAAAAGAAAAGATCTGGGGAACTGCAGGCCAATCAGTCTCACCTCTGTGCCTGGCAAGATCGTGGAGGAGATCCTCCTGGAAACTACACTAAGGCACATGGAAAATAAGGAGGTCATTAATGACAGCCAACATGGCTTCACTAAGGGCAAATTGTGCCTGACAAATTTGGTGGATTTATACAACAGGGTTACAGTGTTGGTAGATAAGAGAAGAGCAACTGATGTCATCTACCTGTCCTTCTGCAAAGCATTTGAAACTCTCCTGTACGACATTCTTGTCTCTAAATTCGAGAGACATGAATTTGATTGATGGATCATTTGGTGGATAAAGAATTGGCTGTATGTCTGCACTCAAAATGTTGCAGTCAAGGGCTTGATGTCCAAGTGGAGACAAGTGATGAGTGGCATTACTCGGAGGCTGGTGTTGGGATCTGCATTAATGTCTTTGTCAGCGACGTGAACAGTAGGATTGAGTGCACCCTCAGCAAATTTGCCAAAGACACCAAGCTGTGTGGTGCAGTCAACATGCTGGAGGGAAGGGATGCCATCCAGAGGGACCTTGACAGGCTGGAGAGCTGTGCCCATGCAAACCTCATGAAGTTCCACAAGGTCAAATGCAAGATCCTGCACATGGGTTGGAGCAATCCCAAGCACAAATACAGGCTGAGTGCAGAATGGATTGAGGGCAGCCATGAAGAGAAGGACTTGGGGGTGTTGGTTGACGAGAAGCTCAACCTGACCCAGCAATGTGCGCTAACAACCCAGAAAGCCAACTGTGTCCTGGGCTGCATCAAAAGAAGCGTGATCAGCAGGTCAAGGGAGGTTATTCTCCCCTTCTGCTCCACTCTGGTGAGACTCCACCTGGAGTGCTGTGTCCAGCTCTGGGCCCCCAACATAAGATGGACATGGACCTGTTGGAGCAAATCCAGAGGAGGGCAATGAAGATGATCACGAGGATGGATCACCTCTCCTATGAAGACAGGCTGAGAGAGTTGGGGTTGTTCAGCCTGGAGAAGAGAACGCCCGGGGACACCTTACAGCAGCCTTCCAGTATCTGAAGGGGATCTACAAGAAAGCTGGAGAGGGACTTTTTACGAGGGCATGTAGGCATAGGACAAGGGGTAATGGCTTTTAACTGAGAGTAGATTTAGATTAGATATAAGGAAGAAATTATTCACTATGAGGCTGGTGAGGCACTGAAACAAGTTGCCCAGAGAAGTTGTGGGTACCCCATCCCTGGAAGTGTTCAAGGCCAGGCTAGATGGGGCTTTGAGCAGCCTGGTCTAGTGAAAGGTGTCCCTGCCCATGGCAGGGGTTTGGAACTAGATGATCTTTAAGGTCCCTTCCAATCTGTTCTATAATTCTGTGAACATTCAGCAGGCAAATTACACTCTTCCTAAGACACTGCAGACCGCAACCTCAGGCTGAGTACTCTTGTATTGTATGTTGTATTTCCTAAGAATTAATGAATGACAGCTGGAAAGTCACAAATCACTCTACACAAATTCAGGCATTGCTTCGATGTGAGAACTCCTAGGAGAGAATAGAGGTGCTGGTGATTCAGTAAGTGATTTTTTATACAGATCACATTGTTCCATACAGGATTATACTACCCAGAATATTTTCTTTTGTTTGGGGCTGATCTAAAGTCATCTAGGACTGGCAGGCTGTATCTGTATAAGAAATTAGCAGGGAAGTAGTCTTGTAATTTTAGTATTTGGTTTTATGTATGTTGTTTTAGCAAAAGGATAGGTAGTGAAAGATGGGAGAGAGATTAGCCAACTTTGAAAGGATAAGTAATTTTTAAGTTGTTGAAGTGAATAATATCGATAGAAAGTGCTGCCTAGAGAAAGGAAATTCACTTTCTTTTATGAAAATAATCTATGTAAAAATGTGAGGAACATGAAGTGATGCTTCAGAACCAAATATTAAACTTTCTTGCTCTTGGTTAACTGTTTTAATATTAAAATATCAGAGTATACAATTTACCAAAGAGACAAATTCAGAATATGGGAAATGATGTGGCGATCTAGTTAGTGCAGGTGGTATTTTGAGTAAAATTGCATATGTGGGTTAGCTAATGTGACAAACACAGAATGTAGCTAAAAGAAGTACTAAAACATTTATAGGAAATTGTTACAGACCTCCAAGGAAGGGTAAAAAGATGAGTCAGGAAACTTCTGTGCTGGAGAGGCCCGAGTAAGGTAGACCATTGATCTGGTGAGACTTGAGTTACCTTGACAGTTGACTCCCATATTGTGTACAAAAATGGGTAAGAAAGGGGAAGATTTTTAATGAAAGTGATCCCCAACTCTTTTCTTGAATAGGTGGTGCAGTTGCCAAAAATAGCTTTGTCTGTTTTCATAGCAAATATATGAACATGAGAAAGAATATGCAAAGAGACACAGAGAAGTTCTGGCCAGCAGTGATACCTCAATGAATGAAACAATGGCATGGTAATCCCATAGAACTTTATAAAATTCAAATTGCTATCATCATTCATTAATATCAACTGATCCCTACACTGCTGGGATCAAATCCTAACTTAGAGAAAACAAGCATAAAGCTCTAGTGACTTACAGGAAGCAGAGATTTTTACCACCTTGTGTAATCATTTCCACCTTATTGGACACAATGAGATGAATTAGTTTGATGATTTGCTGAATGAAATTACTTTTTATTAGTGCTTTCTTTGTCCAGAAAATAGGGATTTTGAAATACAAACCACACTTTAGTACCATAAGCAGAATTTAGCAAGCCTCTAAACTTTCAAGGTTCAAAATGCAAAATCCCAGTTTGTGAACACAGGTTTTCCTTACAAGAATTATCGGGTTTTCCCTTACAGATAGTTTAAAATATTTAGTAATATTTCATTAATGTCTTTAAGATCCTTGAATTTTAAAGATTTTTTTAAAGTCCAAATAGAAATTACTGGCTGCTGACTTCTTCCCTTTATCACTTAACTATTAATAAATAGATTCTAGCCCCTTGGTGAATGCTAGAGAGCCTAACCAACTTGCATATTTTTATTTCTCTGATTTACTTATGTAGTAAGGACTAGACTTACACAAAGGTGCTCAGTGTTGAAATGGCTAAGTTTGAAGTGCCAGAACCAGGAGGGGAACTTTCTCCCTGTAAAACAGAGAACAAACTGCATGCACAAGACTTGATTAAAGATTTAAAATCTTCTGTCCTTTCTCCCAGCTTTATCTACCATTGACTCCTGTGCATTATGTTTATCATTGGTAGTTCAGCTTCTTCCTAGTGACCATTTGCTACAGTTGTGGTAGGATTATAAATTTATTTATACATCTACATCTCTTAACTCCTGTCTAACTCATTAGCAACCTAAAATCAGGTGTTCAAGACGGTATCAAGAAAGAAAGAAGGAAAAAAAAAAGACACCTAACCTTAGAATCATAGATTGGTTTGGATTGGAAGGGACCTCAATAATTCTTTATTTGCAAGAAATGCTTTCCCTGCAAAGCACAATAATTCTGAGTTGTAGTGTAGTAGAATAGGTTGACACTTCTATTATAGGGTAGGAAGACATGAAAACCATGAAAAAGTGTGAAGCCTTGCATGTACTCATGCTAGACTTGAGCTAGGAATTTCTCATGTAACAGTCAATATGAACTTTCTAGCTGAGAAAGGCAGTCTAGCCATATTTGTCTGTTGCTACACAAATAAAAAAATACTGAGTTTGTGGAGTTACGTAGCAATTGAGGAAATGAACCCGTATGTAGTGGGCTGCAAAAGTTCTTGCTTGAATATGTTAAATATCATTAGGATTTTGTTTTATTATTAACAGTGTGCTTGGATACCCACTGCCTGGTAGTGAAATTATTTACATGTAAACTATTTTTTAACAGAGAAAAATAGTTGTGATGGTTTAGTTAAAATTTCAACACCGTACTGAAGACAGGTCTTTTTAAGCCAATAGGGAGGTATTGTATGAAATCAATAAAGTACAGGAGGCAGGAACCATAACATCTTGTCTGGTCTTTTCCTGATTTGACATGTCTCTGTGCACATCACTTTTCTTCAATTTTTTCTTGTAAAACAGGAGCAAAGCTCATCTCTTAGTTTGTGAAATGCCAAAAAAATCTAAGAAGGAAAAGAATCTGACAACTAGAAATTATATTTATATATATATATATATATGAATTATTTTTTGAAAATGAAGTTTAGAATCTGAATAGATTCTAAGTTTGGCATAGAATGTAATTTTGAGATTAAAAATGGTAAGGTATATGAATGGGCAAGTGGCTCAAATCCATACATGCCCATTCAAATTATCTGCGTTCTGTAACACTCCATGTCCTTTCCCCTGCACAGGCAGGCACTCTGAAGAATTGATGTACCATAATGTGAGAATCAGAAAGACTTGTCATATGAAGCACACACATATTTTGGGATCTTGAAAAAATGTTAATATTTTTTCATTCCTATTTTGAGAAAAGCTTAGAAATTGAGAAGTTTCAGCAGACCTCCCAAGTGTACTTTCCTCTGTTGTTTACAAAGATGTGCTAGGAAACTGCAGAAGACTTGTCAGAGATCTCTAGAAAGTAATTTCCAGGTTCAGATAGGGAAACATTAGAAAAAACACAGCTTGAGTGAGAATAGCTGTCCAGGATTCAGGAAGGGCTGGTCATGCTTCAGTATTTCACTGGAATTCTTTGAGGCAGTCACTGCCAAAGGAGACAAAGAATATACAGTGGATATCATATGCTTTGATTTTTCAGAAAACAATTTACGATGTTCTGTACTAGAAGTTAATATTAAGCCATGGAGGCATGTAATAAGTGGAAAGCTGGCTAAATGGCAGGAAACAAATGGAGTTATAAAACAGAATTTCGTCAAACTGGAAAGCACCCATTAGCAGGGTTGTGGAAGTATTAGCTTGTGGGTCTCAGGTTTTCCTGCTTAAATATATAAGTTCAGCTACCATAATGCTCATGTTAAAGGCAATTATTCTAACTTGCAGAAATTACACTTTTGAAATTTTAGACTTCCATTGTGAGAAACAGGATAGCTAGCACAATTTGTAAGTGTAAATCTGTCTAATACTCTAAAACACACAATAGAAAACATTTGGGAGCAAAAGTGAGAGTATAGCAAGACACATAATTTTAGGTAAAGCAAGATATTATTTACTACAGCATGCATGTCCTTTTACAAAAGGGTCTTCCTAAAGCTTCCTACTTTTGAATTTCTCCAGGAACTAATTTATCCTAGACACCAGCTATTTTCTGGGTTTGAAAGTGTAAACAATACTTTGGCTAAAAAAGCCATTAACAATAACACAAAGTTCTTTGGAAACCAAAATTTTGCTGTTTGTTTGTGGGTTTTTGTTTGCTTCCCATTATTCTCTTTTCCTCAAAGAAATGACATTACACTTTGGTAAAGCTAGCAATTAAAACAATCAGTTGTTAGAGCTGAAGGAATAGTTGATACTAGGAAAGAAAAGACTGAATAGAATTGTTAGAGATTGAAAGCTGCCAAAACAGAGATGAATAAGACTGTATTTGAAAGCACATAAGTTAGGGGAAAATGGCAGGTGAATTGTGAAAAGGTCCCAGGCTGCAAGGCTTCTTGTGAAGAAGACTGAAAAAGAGTGTGTGCGCTTTAGCAAAGTAGAAAACCACTTGTGTTTTATCAAATAATATTTCTGCTATGAGCAGTCAGCTAGTTACTTTTGTAAGTGAAAAAACATACTGCACAAATGAATAAATCAGACCTGCATATGGAAAGAAAATGAAAACACAGGCATTCATACCAAAAAATGAGAGATGTTTTCCAGGTTGGGGGTTTGTTTGTGGTTTTGGTTTGGTTTGGTTTGGATTTTTGTTTTTATTTGGCATTCTTTTGGTTGTTTGGGTTTTTGGTTTGGTTTGGTTTGGTTTTTTGTTTGTTTTTTTGGTGGTTGTTTTTTTGTTAATAACATGTACTAGTTTTACATTGTTGTCTGTAACTTCAGCAAAACGAAAAAGAAAGCAAGCAAATAAACAGACATTACAACTCCTCTTTTCTTGGATCAGTACAAAAGAAGCAGCTATTCTATTTTTATTGCTTTCTGCTGCTTTTTGCAGTATGTACATAGTATGCAGTTTCTGAGGAGCTGAAAGTTTTGACCTTTCTCCCTGTGCTTCAGAAAAACTTCATAGCTTGATAGTTCACAAATAAATTCCTCATTGCTATTACTACAACTGTTACACTATTACTAGAAAAATTAAAAGTTTAAACAGTAGACATTTTGTTTCAAGATTTTTATTTTTGAACTTTTTAGGATAGGAAAGGTAAAATATTTGTCATTGTATATTGAAATAGCAGCCAGGGTTTCCGAGGCAAAGATGTATTTACATGCATATGCCAATAGGTAGCCTGTATGTTTTATTTTCTTTATTTATTTTAAATGAAGTATGTTGTAAATGATTAACAAATAATAGAAATTGGCATTGTTCTAGCTGCCTCTGATGTGATGATTGAATTTCAGAAGCTTTCAACTCTGGGTACTGAACCAACAAACCTCAAGTTTAAGTCTTTTTCAAGATACTAATCAGACCAAGAGATCCTTCATCAGTTATAGATTATTCTCATCTCCAAATTCCCTCACTACAGCTGACCTGCAATGGTAGACACAACTTCCCTTTGGCTTAAAATCAAACCTCAACTGTCTTTTAAAACATTTTAAAACATATAATTTCTCATGCAAATCTATGAATTTCTCTTTATAACTCTGCAAGTTCATAGAGATTTATCACCCTAGGTCTAAATGAATTATGGATGGCGAAATCACTGCAGCAACTAGAGAAATAAAATCTGAAGTGGTTTTTGCTATCTATCTTAAAGCCGAAGATATTTGCTATACTCATAACATTGAAGCTGTGGATTTATAGAAAGAATTCATTTGGCCCAAATATTCTATGCTCCATTTTCTGTGCTTGCATCCTCCTTGCCTACTTCTTTTTTTCTTGGAATTATGCTTTATTTTAGCTTCCTAATCACATCTTAAATGCTTTAATTTCTGAGTTTTCCATCCTCTAGATGATGTTCATGTGCACATTTCATTCTTCACTGTCAGTGGTATTTTCCAATTTCAGCTTCAGTCATCATTTTCTGATTCATCAAACGTAGAATCATTAAGGCCATACTGATTTAGTCGGCCAGTACCTACAAGGCATTCTGATCTTGCTTCCATTACGGTGTGTCTTTCTCT
The DNA here is from genome assembly GCF_963082525.1 of Nesoenas mayeri. Classification (NCBI taxonomy): domain Eukaryota; kingdom Metazoa; phylum Chordata; class Aves; order Columbiformes; family Columbidae; genus Nesoenas; species Nesoenas mayeri. The sequence continues at coordinate 26,015,721 of NC_137544.1, read as the reverse complement.
TCTTGTGAATGAACTTCTGATGCAAAAATAAATAGATTCAGAGAATTCACTTGAAAATATTATTAAGTCTTCATTAGATTCTGTTCTGCTACATCGTTCTTTAGTCGTTGTATCTGGAATTATATTTTGTGAAAGGGAAAGTATTAGTATTAATGCAACACAAGAACACAATTTTGTTTCATTTCACTTTTTTCCAGCTAATAAAATGCTTGCAAAGTTGTGCTTGCAAACAAGGCTCACACAAAATAGCGTAGAATGTAGTTTATATGCATACCCAGCAGATTATAGGCCCATTTGGGGATAATAGTCTGTACCTACTGTTAGTGTGGACCTCCACACTCCTTTTTCTCCTTTGTAATGCCTTTTTTTGCTGTTCTTTGCCTCTATCAATGCTTTAACAGAGTAAATACGCTGCTGGCAGCTTGCTGGCAAGAAGGGAGAATGACATGAATAGATATTCACCTAATCCTAATATTTTCCCTGGCACTTATGTTAATTTTTTCCTCTCTTTCAGTGTTTTCCTAGTAATTGTTTGATAGTTGTAAGTCTACATGGGCAGAGCAACAAGTCTTTTTACAGACCTCCTTTTATCATCCCAACTATGTCTTGTTTAACTTGACTATTTAAATGGCTAAGAGTCAGCATCATCCAGTTCTGAAGTGGACTGGGCAGTAATCCAGCTCTTTCTGTTAGAGACAGACATTCATTTTTTTGAAGTACAAACAAATTACTTCCAAATGCTGGAAATGTAAGAAGGCTTTTAAAAAAAAGGTTTTCAGGTGTTTATAGAACAAATTAGTATAAAATAGTTTTCAAGATGCTAAGCCCAATTTAAAATAAATATTTGGTACTTTTAGGAGTTGTGAAAATATAGGACTAGAAAACTGGAGTCACTGATCTGTAGCATGCATAAAAAATATGGTAAGGGAACACTGGTGTTAAATTGCCCATGCATTTTTCTATTGTGCCTCAACTGGATTGCATGTGTAAAAAAGGTAGTATTTGGCATTTGGTTTTTGGTAGGTTTGGTTTGGTTTGGTTTTTTTGGTTGGTTTTTGTGGTTTGTTTGTTGTGGTTTTGGGGTTTTTTTTACAGGAAACTATGTGTCTGGCTGTATCTTTGATGAGATAACTGCCTTTAATAGTCAGAAATTGAACTGATAACTCTTATTTTACAACAATTTTTTATTCAGTCCCTGAAAATCGGAGCCTAGATTATCAAGGTTACTGGAAAATGAAGTTTTCCTTGGTCTGAAGGTTGGTTTTTGTGCCTCATTCAGTATCACATTGGCACTGTCTCATTCACAGAAAGAAAAGCTAGTTCTCTGCAGCTGTCACCTGACCCTTTTGGTTTTACGGTGTCTTGCTTGTCTCTAACGTACCTTACAACTTGCACAACAAACAAAATGGAATTTCCACAGGCGAGTGTCCTGCACAACTGACTCATCTCAGAACTGCTCCATCCTTGCAAGTCTGTCCCATTCTCCATTTTAAGCACCCCTCCCACCACTTTATTTCTTCACCAATTTCTGTCTCATCGGCTGTCACATTAATTTTAGATGTGAGACTGCATGTTTGAATAGACTTTGCACTCCTACAGTTGCTATATCACTCCTTTAAGGTGTTCCCAGTGTCAGTACCCTCTGCGCCTCTCTGGCACTAAGGCAAATTGATATGAAAAGCTCGCACCCGTAAAATGAAATTTGTACCTTCCAGAACAAGGTCAGCACTTCCAGACTGCCAACTATGAATGGTGCTGGTTCCCAGCCTGTGCGGGGAGTTGTTTGGGGGAGCCAAAGCTGTTCCAGGGACTGTGGCAGGAGTTACACGCAGTGGACAACTCAGTTCCAGTCCTCATGCCATTTAGTTTACTGGTCATGCGCTCTATGGCTAAGATGGGACTCCCCACCTTGCACGTCCTTAATTCAAGGCATGGGAGCATGTGAACTTGAGGAATCTATCACTATTTACTAGTATGGCCTGTTTAAAAGTGTATTTAAGTTTGTTCTGAGACGCTGAACTATTTTAGCTAATTTTTTGTAGAGCACTGTAGTTCAGGGCAGGTGTCTGCCCCACAGGATATCAGCGTGATTACGCAAGATTGGCAGAGCTCTAAGCAGAGTGCCACAGGATCTGAATATGAAAGATGTTGACCAGTCTTTGTAACTCACATGACTAACATGCCAATGTAAATTAAATTTCTAATTCAGTATACCACAAAAATAAATGTCTATATTTAAAAAATAGTAATCTAAAATACGTTCTAGATTAATACTAGGTTTATGTTCATTAGACCACCTGTTTGCTCCTGTGTTTAAGATATACTTATGATGATGATTCTAGGATATACAGTTTTAGGTACTTTTAAATCTGGAATGTATGAGTATGCCAGAAGTTGTATATGTAGCTTTATGTTTTCAGCTACTCTCTCTCTAGATTGACTGTGGTTAGGTCATATTCCTTTTTCTTTATTTTGAGCTTACCTGCTGCACACTAAAATATATATATGGTTCAGTGACAGAAATAACATACAGTATTTCAACATAATTTAAAAAATTATTTTGAAAGAAAAAATTCAAATGTTTGGTGAGAGTACAATTATTTAAGTACTTTTAAAGAGAGGATTTTGTTCAGGATTTAATTCCTCATTCAGTTTTCATGGTATTTTGAAAATAAATGATTTCTGTAAGAATTGCTTGACTTGTTTTTAGAAATATTCCCAGTGATTGTATTGCACTTTAATCAGACTGTGAGTCAGTATACATCAGCTAGAAGAAGATAAATGGATTTTAGACACGTGTATTTTTCTACTTGGTGGAAATGACTCCCCATTCTTTTTTACTCTGAAGTGGTTTTTCTTGAAGTTTAACAGCAAGTGTAAAATAAGGACAGAATCACAACAGTGCTTCCTACTTGAAAATGATTGTTTCTTTACCTTTTGTTATTTTCAAGTGTGTCTGTTCTAGTTTCTGCATAAAAAGGAAGGTATTGCATGGAACCTGACTTTCAGACCCAAGCAAGTGTCAGAGAAGCTTGCCATGGCAGGAACAATCAAGGGAAATCACAAATCTCAGTGTCTCCAGTAGGGAAGTGCAGTGTTTACAGGATGATGCTCCCTTCCTTTTTGGGCAGCTCTACAGACAGCTGTGCTGAGGGGGTGGAACTAAACCTCTGGCCATTCTTGCATATTTATGGCTGCTCAGAAGCAGTTTTGTTAAAATCCAGCAAACAATGAAGGAGGGAGAGTTACTTCCTATTGTTGAGGTACATCAGATGGCTTTCAACAAGCTCTCAGGGTGTTTCCTAAGGTAAATTAAACTGCAGAAAATCCAGAGATAACAACGGTGAGACAGACTGGAGTTCCTGCACTCACTCCAAGTGAGTGAATTGGGTGGATCCTTGTAGCTGTATGAGAACAGTGACCATGTGCAGAAGTGTAATAAGTCGAAGATGACTCTTCAGTTAAGGCAGAAACCAAAGGTGATGTAGTTCTTAAAGTATGACAATCATCTTTTCTTTCTGTGCTGTGCAGAAGCAACACTGAGCCAGTCTCCTGAGTCAATTCATTTGTCATTTATCTTTTTTTTTTTTTTTGAAATATTGCAGTATAAATTGAACAGCCGGACTTTCAAAATAAAAACCCTTTTTGATCATTTTAAAAGATAAATGAATGATAGTTTTTTAAACTCAGTAATTTTTACAAGCTTGCATATTTTCCTGTTTACTTAATTTTTTTTCTCCTTTGTTGCTTAGTGCAAGTACTATATGGTCACAGCTTGTCAGAGGCAAATTATGTGATTTGCTTAACACAGAGTCTTTTCAAATACATAAAGCAACCAATTATAGAAAGAAATATTCTTCTCTGATCTATGTTCATAACAGATTTTGCTTACACTAAGAGCTGCAGCAATAGGTAAGAATTTTTAATTTGATGCAGTATTTTTCCTCCATAGAATAAACTGATAGAACAAAATAAAATAGGCTTAGCAAGACAATATAATGTGTGCCTATAGCAAAATATGCTAAGTTGAATGCCCTTTTAAACAAAACAAATATTCTGTCTTTCCTGTTGGCAGATATATTGGATGAGTAATTAGCAACTGGCTTTTTTAAAAGTGGAATTTTAATCAGAATAAGGGAAAAATTTTTGTAAGACAGATTACATTTTGTGGTTCCTCACCTTAATGCTACCGCTTAATTAGTCAGTGCTTTGGAAGGGAAGATTCTTTTGGAGGTATGTAATGTGATAAGGTATTGTAATTAGATGAATATTACAAAATTGATCCATTTATAATGGAGAAACTGTCACACTTATTTTTAAAGTTTCCTGCATTATGATTAAAATTCTGGTGAAAACTCCAATAAAGATTCACTCTGCCTATAGTGTTTAAAAAGATGCCCTATTTGACTGCATCGTCTTTGGGCACATTTCTGTAATTATTAACTGTTTAAGCCCATCCTGGAATTCTACTCAAGACATTATACTTTAGCACAAAATGTAAAACTCTACTTCCTTGAAATTATTCGGTTGAATGACTAAAACATATATTCCAGAGCTCTTAAAGGAAGGTTGCTCTTTGGTTCTGAATCATTGCAGTAGACGCTATATATTCCAACAAGACCTTAGTGGTCCCATTTGTTAAATACATTTGTCTGAGTCTTGAATCAAATTAAGCATGTGCATAGCTGTTTGCAAGTTCAGGGGCTATTTAGTGAGAATGAATTGTAAGAAAAAATGTACTGATAGAAATAATATACTTTGTTGTTGCTGTTTTTGTTGTTGGTACAAAAGATGAAAAGGGAATCATCAAATTGAAATAAACCAGAAATATCTAATACTTTATTATATTGTAATGTCTACTGCAACACTGCCGTAACTTTTCCTTAGCTAATTGGGAACCAAGTCTTTAGTTCCTCTAGAGAATGAGGTGTGCAAGAATGAATACTTTTGGTTTTGTTGTTCAGTTTTCTTCTACAGTTTTGGACTTTTGTTTTCTTTGCAATAATTTTCAGAACACAGACACCCCTGAAGAAAAAAAGAAACAGTGTAACTACTGTAAATATTTTATAAAATGTCCATCTGAAGCCCTTCAACCTCTGGTAATTAGAGGCCACACTGTGGAGATTGACAGGGTAAATTACCAGTGAATGTTTACACAACAAAACATATGCCCAGTACAATATCCTACACTGATGTTACTGAAACCAGAGTCCGGAAATGTACAGTGGAAACAAGACGTGGTACTTTTCGTGTGCCAACACAAACAGCAATTACAGCACAGTGTGAGAGAAGTCATAAGAAATACTACTGCATATCAGTAGTTCAACAAAGTCAGCACTTCTGTGTAATTGCAGGGGAAAAGGGCTGAAAAACATTACAGATCTCAGCAAGAAATGGCCCTTTATACTTTTAAACTGATCCTTGATAAAACAATGCCGGGGTCATGAGAAGGCTACTCTGCCAATTTTGCTTCACTGTGGGATCCATTGACATCTGGCTGAGCTGCGGAAGCTGGAAAACTTCTTTAATATTCTCTTGACAGTAAAATAGACATGTGGAAAACATTCTAATCTGTTAATCTTTAGTGCTCCTGAAGAAAAAGGACATTTGGCTTTATACTTTGTCATGATAAATATTAAGTCTCCAGTTCTAGCTGTAAATAAGTTAAAAGCATGTGAATGGAGAATGCAGTTCTTATTTTCCAAATACGGGAGAAGATGGATATGCACCTGTGTAATCAAGATGATGTAATAAATGCCAGGAGGTTTTTTTCTAAGGGCAGTTTACCATACATCTTGGCAATTCATTTTCTTTATGCTGAATATGTTTTGTCAATGAATATTAGGGAGTGGAATCTCTAAAATCCTTACATCCTGTGTACTAAAATAGAATATAGTATTGTTTCACTCAGGGGATTATGAAAATAGAATTAAGACATATTCAAAATAATAGTTATGTCTGAACAAAAAGTGCAGCTTTTTATTTAATAGCATTATCTGTGCAAATTATATTTGGCCTGGAGTTTAAATCTAATATGGAGTAATAAGGAATAATGGAGATATACATCTGTTCATCTTGAGATAGGATGCACAATTCTTCATTTCTTTTGTGAGATATATCTCCAGAAATGACAAGAGGAATCCCTCACAATAGAAAATAACTACTATGAGCATATACTATGTATTGTAAGTAAGAAGAACATATTGTGTATATTAATATAAAATGCAAAAGATACCATGGATTATGGAAAAACTAAACTATAATTCAAAATTCTGCACATCCTTGCAGTACATTTTGGATTAATCTGAACAACTAAACCAATATATAAAGATAACATTTTTATGCACTTGATGAAAGTTAAAGTGATTTCCCAGTTCTAAATAGCAAATTATATCATTATAAAACACATGCCCTGTTGGAAATGTGTGACTTCCTTTAAAAAATTCCAAGTGTCATCATTTGCAAAGTAAACCTCAGGAATTAACCAAGCTGTTGCACATTTTTTTTTTTCTTCCCCTCAAACAGCTGTTAAAAAGGTAAAACCAGAATTTTGTTTTCTGATACAGTCAGGTCTTTTTCCTTCTGCCTGCTTGTTAGTAAATTCTGATATTTCATTGTTATTAACACCTACAAGAGGAGTCAAATCTATGAACTCCAGCTGCAGGTTAGAACTGCTACTGCTACTACTACTGATGCAGTCTTGAAATCCATGCCTTTGTTCAAGCAAGCTCCCAATGAATAATGATTTCTGTAATACAAGAATTAGTCCAATCCACTTTTATACAGCAGAGGAGTTTCAAGAGATCTGGGCCTGTATAAAATACTCTACTTTTCTAAAAAGTTAAACTGTGCTGCTAGGGCTTTAAATCTGGCTGTTGCATAAGGTGATAGAATGTGCAGCAAACTCTGATTGAAAAGTGGAGGGGCAAAGATGTAGTTAGTTAGGGGGTAGGTTTCTCAGGGGCATGCACAGAACCCACCACCATCCTGGTGTTTCTGAAGTAGCTGAAAACTTAAGCTTCAGCAAGATCTTCCATTTAGATGTTGCCATGTGTTTGTGAATCACAGTGCAGTTTGGGTCTCAAATGAGAAAAAGCCATAGGCAGTTTAGTGGTTCACTGCTTGGGTGTCCCACATCACCCAATAGTTAGGACATTTATTTAGAAGGAAGGTAAAGAAAACCAAGCTCCAGTTAGGGTAGCATTACTGCTAGTCTATTGGGTATGTTTGTGTTTGGATGCATGTGGGTTTTTTCTTTTGCTCTGCTGCTGAATCTGCTCCATTTTGAAGTCAGCTAAATCATCCTGGGATGGTTATTGAGAGGAAAAAAAAAACAAACAATGACTCTAGCCTAGCTTGATTCCTGTTAAATTGGTGAAATGGGAAAGAAAATGTTATAGTAGTTACAACAGTAACCCGAGCAACTTTCTGGAAAGCATAGGTGCTGACATCAGAGGAAAAGCCTTGGAAGTATGAGATAAGAATAGTCATCTACTTTAAACTGTATTTTGCAATTTTGCTGGCAGATCATTTAATACATCGTTACTGCCATCAGGTTTGGGATAGTACCCAAAACCTTCAGCAGATGATCTTGTATGTGGCAGACAAGGGAGACTTGGATTGAAGGATATTTGCCAACTGCTGCCTCACTCTGTGTATCACCACATCCAGGAGAAGCAAGTGTAGGTCTAGTTTTCCAGTGTAAGTGGGAACAATACTAAAAGTCACTAATATCTGAAAAGGTCTTTTCACTCTAAATGTGGAAGCTTGTTATTCAGTTGAGATGGGAATCACTGAGTGAAGCTGAATTAGTTATGGTAGAAAATGTCCTTGTTCTAGAACTATCAGACGTCAATCTTAGCTACATGGAGGAAGACAGAGAGAAGGCATTCATTTCAGTCCCCTGCAGAACCTGTTAGAATTCCTGATATCATGGTGGGGTCTCCTCCACCCATATTGGTCCATTGAGCTTCCCCAGTTTCCACCGCAAGGAGCCAGTGGTGGTTTTCAGGCTTTGAAGACCACGTGTTGTATGGGTGATCAGCCCCAGACAAGGAGCTGATATAATACTTCTGTAGGACTCCACAGCACATCTGGAGATGAGCCCTGGGGACACACAGGAGGTCCCCATTTTTGCTGTCTGGGTGGCAGGTGGGTGTGATTTTGGAGATAATACAGGGGATGAGAATCAAAACAAAGTGGAGTTTTGGGTGGGTGGTGTTCCTGGCTCTAGGGGAGTCAGGTCCTGCTGTGGGAGGGCTCTGGCAAAATTGAAGTCAGATCAGATTTTCAATGCAGTTAGCGTTTCATTCCTTCAGATACCCTGATGCTGACATACCATAATTCTACCATGGAATGAAATAGTTCTGCTCTACTTTCCCAGCTTTCTTATAAATGCCATAATTGCTACAAATTTATTTTATAAAAACAGATGTCTTCTACCACCCACCTATTTTATTTGCTCATATTGGTACAAGCTAGTGTCCTCTGCCACTTGGTGCATCATGCTGAAAGTGTTCTGTTTACACAAAGTGAGGAAAATTAAGACTTCTAGGAGTAGTTTTGGCCACCCAGCTTAAGCTGCAGAGTGATTCAACAGAAATTGGTCTTATAGTAACTAGAAAGGTTGGGAGTTGGCAGAAGCTAACCAGGACCGAACAACAGATCAAAAGAATTTGTAGTTTCTTTATAAGGTATAGATACCAATATAAGGGATACCTAAGAGAAATGAATTAGGTTATGTGTTCCATGAATGTCAGAAAAAGTAGTCTTTTCAGATATTATGATGCTTGGTTCAGATTTGCCATTTTCATTGATGGATTCACATGATCCGCATTTGCCACGGGCACTTCAAACACTAGATCAGTGCCTTTCCCTGATTCTCCATAATAGCACTGTCCTTTTTCAATATTATAACTCACAGTGAAGTGCACTGCCTGCAGTCTGCATCTCAAGCATTGATTTTTACCCATGGTTCCATTCTTCATTCAACTCTTTCTCAGCTGACATCCCATAATTCAGCCTTTATGATAATTCAGCAATTTTATTTTAGTGGGTACACCTCTGCTCCGCTTATCCTCTGTGAGCCATCCCTTGCAAAGTGAGAGGATTTTGTTTCTTCATGGAACCTCCAGTGCTAGCAGTTCCAAACATGCTTTCTCCAGTCTCAGCAAAATTTTCCTCTCCCAGAGCAACCCTCACTAACATGCATTTTTAGATAAGATTATTTCACAAGGCGTAGCAAGCAGACAAACCATTAAACCATCAGAGGTTTACTTGAGAGCAGCAACTTCTGCTGAAGAGCATCTAGGGCAATAAGTACTTACTTCAAATCAGCAGCAGCTGAACTGGGAAATCTGGCAATGCCCTGGGTTGCCTGGGGAGAGAAGGAAGGGCGACTGGAAAGTCATTCAGTGCTGGGATGATCATCGCGTCTTCATGGGCTTCAAAAAGACCTTGAAATGTGTCTCCTGCGCCCCCTGCTGGTTTTATGATCCTTAGCAAGGGAGCAACTCAAATTGTGTACAACACCAAACTGGCAGACGCCTATTGTCTTGCAAATAAAAATGAGTGCACATATTCAAAAAGGGAGCAAAATATGCCAGCACAGGCATTACTAATGGTGATTTGTGACCATCTGCTTCCCAGTATTAATTTTGTCATGGCGTAGGATTTTGATTAGGACTTTCTAAGCTTTTCAAAATCTCAAACCCAGGCTCTCACTTTTAATGGCATCAGTTCCCCTTAAGCATCTATGAACATTCTCTGAAAAGCTGGTTCCACACCACAGATCTCAGCTGCTGGAGCCCACCAGTGAGAGGCTTTCTGTGCAGGTGATGCATTCTCAGCCAGAGACACAGATTTTCCAACTCAGTTTCAGAGAAGTTGCTTCACAGCTCTTTGCCAAGGTTAAGGGAAGGAACATGGTCAGCTGCTGCTCTCTTGACCCTCAGGTGTTTTAGCCACGAGGCTGACCAGTTCCTGACAAGGAGGTGGAACTTTCCTAAGCTTGTAACTAAGTCCAGACCATGTAATCTCTTAAAATCGGTATTTCTTCTGTGCCAAATCTGAGACTGCAAAGCTACAAGAATATCTTCAGGAAGCTCATGTTAGAATTATTGAATATTAGCATAAAAAAATCCCTCATTTTTCTTCCCCAAAACTTGTTTTCGGAAGTGGCCAACCAATTTTTCACAAAGCTTTCCAAAACAATCCAGCCTGAGGCAGAGACAAGGCATGGAAAATGTAAGATCCAGCAGTTAAAGGCTGACAAAGTAATAAACAACTGGAAGTAGGGCCTTATGATGGAAAGTGTTAGGGAACTTTAACTCTACATGTCATTGCCAGCTTTGCTTATAATAAATGTGTCAGTAGCAATATGAAAAGATGTGTGCAATACGTTAAAGGAATGCTGTATTAACCTATTTTATGCATCATGTCTGCCCACAAATTGCTCGCATCTCAGTATGTTTTGGGAGAAAAGGACTTTTTTGCGGGGGGGAGGGGGCTGAATGTATTAATTTTCTAACTAAATGAACTGGGAAATTACAGATTTTAATGTAACAGTGACACCCTGCGGTCAGTAGTGATGGAGTTTACTCTGAAAAATAAGTGTTTTCTTTTGTGATGCCATAAACTGTAGCAAGACCACAGATAAAAATAAAGAAAGAAATGTAGTTAATGTTCAGGGTTTTCCACAGATGGATATTGTCCCATTTTATTGCCTTATATGTAGAAATATATGCTTCTGATTGCTCAAATACTAAAATAATATTTATGTACGCTTGTCTTATTGAAATAAAGGGGAGTGGCAAGCCTTGATTTTAGACAGCTTGATAATATAACTCACAGAAGGGTCTCTGTGGGTGCAGCCACTTTACCAAGTGTTGCTGACATAGTTATTTATGTTTCTATGATTATTTATATCTCTATAGGAGGAGTTTTCGCTGGGCGTACCAGGCGGTGGTGGGTGGCAGCCTGATGCCCAAGGCCAGGACCACCCCCCAGCAGAGCCAGCCCACACTGGCAGGGCTGCAGGACCGAGCAGTTGGCAGTATTAGTCCCGTGCTGCTGTTTGCGTGCACAGCCTGACCTAATGAGCATAGCTCCTCCTTTTGCTTCTTCCTCCTTCCCACCTCCCTTCCTTGAATAAATGCTAATATACTGATACCTTTTCATATATGTGCGCACCTATCTTAGAGGCACCGTGGTACTGAACTTTAAAGTGCTGTGACCTCTAAACTTTCTGGCACAACAGATTTTTTCCTATTGGATACCTGTTTTATGCATACCTGGGATCCTTGGTATTATAGTTTCAAAATCTCATATTTAAAAGAAAATTCCCAGTTTATGAGAGGCCTGGTTTATAGTTTTTGGTGTATACCTCAAACATCCCTGGAGTTACTGCTTATGATCTTGCCTTTTTTTAAAAAGGGACAAAGTTAATTTTCTGTCAGACAAAGCCAGGTTTAAAGATCAATAAGGAAGGAGACCGACTGTCCCAACAAGAAGTTATGGGGAAGTAGTAAAGCAAACTGAGAAACACAAAGCATTTATTATTCAGTGGCAATAATGGTTTCCTGTTAAAACTGGCTATTTGACAAAGATGATGAATTTAATTCCTTGCTCTCTCACTGGGGAATTAGGAAGTTAGCACAGGACAGGAGCAAAAAAATCTTCTGCCTCTCTAGAGAGTAAAGCTAAAGCAGCCAAAGCTAAAGTTTGGAAGGTGTTCAGGAACCAGTGTCAGTGATTATCAAAATTCTGCAAGTGTCAAAAAAGATTGGAGCACTGAAGTTGTCCTGGAATTCAAGCTGTTGTTCACCCCCACGCACGTCCAGACGTGAACAGCTCAGTGAGCGCTTGTCTAGGACATACTCTACAAAATAGCTGCAGTGCAACTTCCCATGAATCTCAGCACAATTTAGTGCCTGTCAGGAAGCGACAACGAGACTGGGGGCTTTTTAAAGATCTCATATTGACAGTGAGTGTTTTGCGGGCTCAGATTGTTGAAAGGCTTGAACCTCATTATCTCTTTAAAAAGCCTGAAAAATATTAGAGGTGTGATGAAGGAAGAGGCCTTGTTTTACGCATTATGTCATTTTTTAGCTTTTCTTTTAGAGCCCCTTATACTTTTAATGGCTGCAAAAGCAAAACAGCTTCATAGCTGCTCAAACTTGCAGAGAAGTTATTTATTAGCTGCTATTTCAGACTCTGTGCTTGGACAGGCTGTGCTGTAATATTAACCTCCAAATTAGTTAGTAGTGCTGCGAAGGATGTTTTCCAACATCTGTTTTTAGCACTGTTAGAATGGAGCTTGGAATATGGATTATTTAAGGACTTTTTCAATGGGGCCACACTGGAGATGAACTGCAGATTCTGCACATGAATCAGAAAGCACATTATGTTTGCCTGTACCATATGCAAGACCAGACAGAAGCAGCAGAGCCTGCTGCTGAACGAGCAGTATGTTGCAGCTGACATCTTATCTGAAGTGTTGTGAAGAGAACTTTAAAGGACAATATCTTAACGGCAAAGACACCCGCTCATTGCATATTAAGAGCACTGATTTGAAGACATGTCAGATCTGGAGGTCAATCAGAGCTGCTCTATTGTATACACAATGTCAAGACCTTGTCAACAACTGACTGAATGTTAAAATGGCAAATCCATCCTGATGCAGATACCATTATAGAGACATAAACATGTTTATATACTGTTTCTGGGAATTAATGGTTTAAGTGTCCTGTACTAGGATGAAATCTGCCACACCGAGGATGTTACTAACATAAAGCTGTGGCTAGACTTTCTCCTTTTTCTGTTTAGCCAGCATAGTTGATGGTTTAAAAGACAGAGCAGTTATCCCTGTCTGTCATCTGGAGGTTTCTAGTCTCATGGCTTACCCAGCAGAAGACATAATTTTTTATGCTCTTGCATGTACGATAGACTAAATTGACTGAGCTCACTCCAGTTTCCAGTAGAGAAAGTTTGAATTAACTCAGATGAGGCTGCCTAAGAATACTAGGATGTATTTAGACAAAGATATGTATTTTATCTTACCTTCATGTTGCTGTGGTATCCCATACCCCTCCACATATTCAGAAACACTTTGAACAAGCAATATTAAGCAACATGTACCCCAGTGTTATGAGACTTGCTCTGTGAATGCACAATTATGGTGGCATCACAAGTATTTGTTCAAGTGTATCAAGAAATTTATATCAAATGCCTTTAGAAGACACACTCTTTTAAAACTGGCAGTATATTGTTTCTTTTTTTATTTTTTTTTTTTTTTCTCACAGTGAGAACCCTGTGAAGCATTGGAGCAGGCTACTGAGCAATAGAGGTGACAACCCACAGGGGCAGGTTCTCCCAGCTTTGAACTGGAAAACTTGTCTGGCGGTTTTCAAGTGCCACTTTAATTGTGACTAAATACAGTCTAGTTACTGTTTTTCCCATTTTTGCATAAGGGTGAGCATTTCATGAGTTAATTCACTGTGGTTAGAAACTGACTGCTTATATGTCAATAAAGCTATTTCTGATTCTGTTGCTCTTCCTTGGGAGTGTAGCAGCTGTGAAATACCTCAGCACATTATTTGCCTATAGCTTTTATCCCCATGTAAAAGTTACAGACAGTAAGTACATTTAGAAGAATGCTCTAGCAGTTGTGACATAACCTGACAGCTAGCAGGAGACTCCATGAAGGACACTTTATTCTTCCTTTTCATTCCTGAAACAATCCTTTCTGATGGAAATCTTAAAGTCAGCCTGAAAGAGCAGGCATGATAGTGGGATGCACGCTTGTATCATACCAGCACTTCTATATGTTAGTCTCCCTTAGGTGTGTTTCTGCAGGGTCACTTGCAAGCCCAACAGCTGCCACTGTGGAGCTTGAAGGAATGACTTCCAGAGTAAATGTATGAACCTTAGCAGCTAGTGCAAAAAGAGACAGAATTTCTAGCTGCAAACTATCATAAACGCATATCCTCTATGTATTGGACACAGATGTGTTGTATAACACATTTTCTGACCGGTGGGTTACACAAACAAAGTGTGTGACAAGTGGCTGAAATGTGAAACATGTACTTTGGTGATTCACTCCATAATTCACAGATTAGCATACTTTAAAGTACAATATCCCTTCTTAGAGAGTCTCATTGTGTGTACAACATTAAACAGTACTGTCTTGCCTGTCAAGGTTGTGCAGCTCAGCTCCATTGAGGTCTTTATTACAGGCTTTGAGCAGGTACCTAACTCAAGATGATGTTCTCTGCCTGAGAATAGGACCTGAGACAACGCTTTATTTGATTACTCTTTTATTATTGCCCTCCAGAAATATTGGTACTTCAAAGAGTCTGTAAGGCCAATGATAAAACTGTGGAAAGCACTGTTAAAACTAGAAGCAAATACAAAGAACATTAGGGAAGTTTATTTCAGAACTAAAAAACCCCACTGATGGGTATATGTGGAAAGGGGACTTGGCAACTGCAAAATGTAGAACATCATCTTTTGCCTCCCTTGCCAGCCAGTTGCATTTGTGACTGTGAAGGAGAAGCTCAGGCTCCCAGTCTGACCTATGAGGACAGAAAGATCCCTCAGGAGACCAACAGAAATCAGATTGTTGTGCAGTCTGGCCTCTAAGCTGATCTTACTGACTTGCAAATGTAAGTAACAGGCTTGGTTTAAACTCAGAATGTCTCCGGACTCAAAGCCAGAGTGTTGAAAACCACAGGAACTTCTTGTCCTGATTTTGAGCCGTGATTGCACCCTGATTCTGTCTGCCTGAGTTCTAAACTTCCGGTGTTATGTCTCCCTAAATTAGCCCTAGGGGGAGGAGAACCCTCTAGCGTGCTTAAGGTAGAGAAACTGGTGTCTTTGAAGATCTGATGACCTGTCTGCCTAATGTCATTGCCTGCTTCTTATTATCTCTAGAGCCTGGCTGCCTCTAAAGACATCTAATCTTCTTCAAGGGGAAGTCTGAAGAGTTTTCTCTAACAAAGGAGACCCAGTGTCCTGGATCACATACTTAACATGTTAAAACAGAAAAAAATGCTTCCCAATTTCAGCTTTATTTTAAAATATAGTCACATGAAGGAGAGGGTGCAAGAGCTCACTAAACAAGTCATTGGAATTCACAGGCTTTTTTACTTTCCCTCCCTGACCGATCTCCCAGGGAGGGCTTTATCCCATAGGAAATATAGTATTATCTGTGGGGCAGAGCTGGTAACTGATTTACTATCAGGAGAGAGAAGGAGCTTGGATGTAGTAGGAAGAAAATAAAAATGAGAGAATCATGAATTTATGACAGCTGGCTGTGTTTTTAAGTCTTAATTCAAGTGAGAAAGCTTAACACTGTGCATGAAGTTCTCCCCTAAAAATAGTCAAAGTTTGGAACCTATATATATGGAGAACATCCATGATATCCAAGTTATTCAGTTATTCTAAGCATCTTAAAAACCAGGCTTCTGAATGCTGCTGCACGACTGTGCTGTGGTGTGAAATTTGCTGGTTTTGGGGGTCGTGTTTTCTTCTAGAATGGTGAATATGATAAACAATGGGTGAGACCACCAGGATATAGTTCTTCAAGCTTTTATTTCCAGTTGATTTAAACTCATGAACTCTTTAACAGATATGGCAAAATTTAATTCTTCCTTACATTGTTGTGTTCAATTTGGGTGAAAGTACATTGTAGTCTTCCTTTCAGACAAGAATTAAAAAATTATTTACATAGTGGTTTCATGATCTCTAATAAAGAGGAAAAAGAATGAGAGAAAATGCTAGAAGGGAACTTCTTTGTGGAAGAATAGCCATTAATAGAAAACACATTTTAGAGAGTAGATGTACCAAAATCTTTTGGATCATAAATCAGATGCTAATAATAAGACTTCCAACTTGCAAAGACTTCTACATATGCTTAACATTACACATTTGAATAAACTTATTGATTGTCTTTCGTTGCATGTAAGCCTTAGCAGGAGTAGATGCAGGCTACTTAAAACCATGTAGAGAGATAAAGAGAGAAAAGACATAAAACTCTGGCTCTAGAAGAGCAATCATGTTATCTGCCAAAATCATATGTAATGGACCATTAGTTCTCTCTTCCATATCCTGTGTTTAAAAAGTCTTCCTTTATAAAGCCGTTATAAGGAATTTTCTCTGAGAAAAACATCCATTTGTGCAGAAAAATGTATTTTATCCATGGTAACTAATATATATAACCTGCTATTTCTGAATAATTATGAATAATACTCTCTGCTGATGTTGCATTTTTGTGTTGTTATCTTCCAGATGGGAGTCGCTGTAGTAGATTCATCAGTTGCAGGACTGGGTGGTTGTCCCTATGCAAAAGGTGCTACTGGAAATGTAGCCACAGAGGATGTGATATACATGCTTAATGGTCTGGGGATCAATACAGTAAGATATTTTTACTTTCTAATTAAGACTTTAAGGAAAACAGAGATATTTTTCTTGAAAACATACAATACATACCTGACAGTTACTTGTGCTGTACATTAAAACGTTGGGAGCAAATAGTAGTTTTTGCAAACTCAGTGCTTTAACATGAATTATGTTGTCTTTACTAGCAATTTAGAGTAGAACTGGTTTGCATATTTGACAGGAATTTGAATGACCCACCTTTCCCTACCTAAAACTATGAGTAGCTCAGTAGCAAGTGCTTTGAGTCACAGCTCAGCCTCAGTAACCACAAAAATTTCAGTGCTGTGTACATTGCCCCAGAAGGCTGATCAGCTCTACAGTGGAAAGACTGAGTATACGTCAGCTTTTTTCACAGAGCTTTGGATTTGGTTCATAGTTCTTAATAAGTTTTTCTCGTTTTTTTCTGGCTCTGAAGTAGAAAAAAATGGTGGTGTTTGGAGCCCAAGCACAGGCCATCGCTATTTCTCAGATACCCACTTAATATATTTCAAAATTGTGCAAAATCTGTTACTGGCTAGCAGGCTTCACAGTCATTTTTATTTCCAGCCCTGTTCTTGGAGGAGAGGAGAAAGCATCTTATCTACACTGAGCTGCACTTTAAAGTGCCTTGCCAGTGAGCATCCACACTTCACAAGCACACATGTAGTATCCCTGGCTTGGCTGGCATGTTAATTATTGTGTTCCTGGGAACCAACTAATGCTGCCTTCTCTGAAGAATGTGCTCTTTTGGTCATCATTGTTCTGGAAATGTGGCTTAATCAGTTTGTACTAACTCAAGCAATATGACTTTACCTTTAACTTAGACATAGACTTTGAGAGTCAAGCTCAAAGAAGAACATATAAGGAGCTGCCAAAACTGTAACATGTATTTAAACTACTGCAGAAAGAAATTGAAAAGCCTGATGTCTGGAATACAACTACTTCAGTTACTGGGGAACTTATTACTTGTCTGTGGGTTGCAGTTCAGCGTGGCACACATGCTGAAAGAGCTCCTTGATGTGAAAGGGTCATGGAACTTGTTTCTGAATGGTACAAATAAAAATAGCCTGATTAAATGAAATATACCTTGTTCCAGGCTTCTTAATAAGATTTATTAATCTGTTAATGATCTGGTGTCCAAACAGGAATCTCGCTTTCCTAAAGTTTGATACCAAATCCTGCAGAGATGAAAAACTCACCATCAAACAATTAGTTTTCCTTTAAAAAAAAATAAATTATGAAATAGAAAAACACAGAGCTTTGCTTCTTGATCCTTTTCTGGCCAATTAAGAAAAGAGTAGTTTACTGGGTGAGAGACACAGAGCCTCAACATTATTACCTTAATAGATGAACTTTTGTCTTTACAGTGTTGTTTGGTTTTGGTACCATGGCCAATTCTGTAAAATCATTATGGCAAAAATCTATCAATATGGCCCTTTTTGTGTAATGGCACAAAATGAAATTATAATTACTAATGCTGGCCATTTGCAAGGGCCACTTTCTCATGTTTCTCTCAGCTATGTACTAAAGCTTTCATTTTGTTGACTGAAGTCGTTTAAAGTGTCAGCCAAAGGATGGACAGTATTAAGGACACGTTACTGAGTTCAGATTGACAAGGTACATCAAAATAATAATTAATGCTTGTTCTATACTGTTCTTAAGAACATGTAACCAAGAAATGATGCGTGAAGTGAATCTCTAGTAGGCTAAATGTGAAATAATGTTCTAGCAGAGCCCATCTATGAAGAGATTTATTTGATATGCCATGGTAATGGACAGATAATTACGTCATAGATCATTAATGCTTATGAAAGTTTGTAGGGAGGCATGTACTTTCTGTAAAAACAGTGTCTATATAGTTCTTATGTAATTACAGGATTAGTATTTGTGCTTATGGTGCCTTCAAAGTGCTTGACAAACAATAAGCCTTTCTGAGCAGCAACTAAGTACTATTAGCCTCACATTACTGACACCGAAATTGAAGTTCAGAGAGATAATAGACTTCGTATTTATAAATGCTGAATGAGAACTGATTAATTGGAGTCAATGGGAGCTAAAGGACTTTGCCTTATGGCAGAACATTTTCTGACTTAAGGCACTTATCCACATTCATATAGACTGTTGGAGGTAATTGTCTTTGTGTTTCATGGTGTCGTTCCTTGGTGTCCTTGTGGATATATGGAGTGGTTACCAAGTACGCTTAAGTACATTTCTGAGTACCTGTCTGAAGACATATTATTTTGACTCAACAGCCTTACAGACACTTGTCACTGCTCTTTCCCATCCCCATCTGCGAGTCATGCTTGTGGATACTGTGTATTTTGTATAATCTGTGGGGTTATTTTGCCATCTTCCATAATCTAGCTACCAAGTGTGTCTATAGTGGTATGTTTCACATTTCTTCCTAGTAAAAAAGCACAGATGCTCTACGAATTTTTTAGATTTCGCTATGTGCAATAGCACTCTTCAAACTATGCATAAGTAATAACCAATAAAGGAAAAACAGAATGAGCTGAAATCACCCTTGTTATAACTCTATTAAAATGAGACAGTTATAAAAGGAGGGATTTGAACAATATGTTTAGATTGTTCTATATGCTAGAGCTAATTGAAACTTTGAAGCATTTTTAAATTTGAATTTAAAATGTTTTTGATTACATTTTCCTGAAGTAATTTCTATTCTCATTAACATTTTTCACCAATTCCAAGAATTAAAAAGGCAAAGTTTACTGGAGAACATAGATAAAAGTGCTAGATCCAACTAAAGGATTAAGCATCTAAATCAGGTCTTGGTCTGAACTTTAGTGCATAAATCCATAAGTATTATGAAAGCGTATTTTTGGTGCAACACATCTTATACTCATTAGTGTTGAGTGACACACTTCTTCCAGTTTTATGTGACTGCTCAGTGTACTGGTAGTTCAAAGTCCCCTTTCACATCCCTTCTACAGGAACTTTACTGGCTTCTAAATTCTAATTTTTGGAGCACGTACTGATGTCACTTATACGATCTAACTCTAAAACTTTTGCTAAGTATGAGTAATCCCAGAAATTAATAATGAGTATCTTTTTCCTCCTTAATAAGTGATCTGATTTCATTTTAGCAATCCAGCAGTACTGATATGCATCTTATGTTGGTTAAGAAACGGTTGCTCAAGGAACATATTTTTAGCATGGACAGAACAAGCAGATGCAATATTTTTGCTCAGTCATGCTAGCAATGTAAATTGTAATTTTGCATTGAAAGAATCTTCTTCAAGAAGGAGATTATATTTATTCAAGAGAATACAGGATCCCATCTTTCACCGATATCAGTTGCCAATAAAAGGTGTTCCCTCCATTTTCCTGAGCTGCAAATGGGATACTTCTAAGGATGAAGTTCCTTATTGTTGGGTGATAAATAAGTCCAGCACATGTGTAGACACTATTTTTCTTCTAACTTCTTGCAGTTTTTTATTCCGGGTTCTTGAGTTTGAAATATATTAATGGAGTATTTGGTCCACTATTGTTAGCATAAGAAGTCACTGTGAAGTGGTAGAGCCTTCCAAACAACTGGAAGCTGTGGCTATTGTGTACATCACTGTAACTCTACTGATCTGCATTACTGACCTATCACATGAATCAGGACCTTTGCTTGCAAAAATTAGACCTGAGAGCGAAAAAGCATGCGGTTTAAGCATTTTCAACATATGCATATATTATTATTAACATTTTTTATCTCTGTTTTAGGGAGTAAATCTTTGTGCAGTGATGGAAGCTGGAAACTTCATCTGTACAGCTTTGAACAAGAAAACAAACTCAAAGGTTGCACAAGCTTCCTTCAGTACTGCAACTATCAATTAAATGGATTTTTTTGCAGCTTAATTACATTTGTCATCTACCTTGACCAAGGACATTCATATCAAGAAAACAAATATAGGAAAACCATTTCAGGAAAGAACCAAAATAAATCCCATACATAACACTTTATTATGGGAAGAGTTATTGTACTGTACTGTCTTGTCAAGAATTGTATGACTTGTGAGCAAGAAATAAATTACTGTAGTACAGAACCCTGAGCTTGGTACTTCTATAGATGGGGAAAACGTATAAACACCAAGACATTTTCCCCTGGTTTAGAATGAATTTTAGCGAATACATAGTTAATTTCTAATCAAGGTGACTTTTAGAGCAGTCCAAGTGTTTGCAGTAGTTTATGATATCTCACACTGTGTGTGCCCATTCTATTATGTGTTTTATTTATCTGAATCTTTACTTTTCATTTGTGAAGTCAGTTGTGTTATGAACATGGAGTCAAATCTGAATTCACCATAAGATTTTTTTTTTAGCAATAGCACTTATTAATTTTTGTTCTGTTTAACATCTGTTACATATATGGATGACTTTCAATTGTTCCAAGACTTTGTGGTGAATGCCAGTCTGCCAGATCCTCCAAATCTAATGCAAATTATCTTATTTGTTACATATGTTAAATTTGTTGTAGTTGCTTTTTTTGTCTACTGTATTAAAACCTGATTATATGAAGCAATTAAAACTTTACAAGGTTTTAAGCCATTGTTCAGGGTAGTAGTAGTAGTAGTAGTATAGAAAAGGCTGAATTTTTGTCCAAGGTCTCATCTAAAAATTTGATTTTTTATTCCATAGTCTATGAATTGACATTCTCACTTATGTCATGAATTTTTGAGAAAAATAATAATATTCTGCTTGACTACATTACATGAAGGGTTCCACTTACAGTTTTTCTTTGTGCTCTACCAATAGTGATACTGTACGTTTCAATGTCTTAGTTCATCAAGATGGCAGTGAACCGCATTGCAATTTTTAGGTCAACAATGGACAAATTCAAAGAAGAGCCTTATCCTATCTATAAAGTGTTCAAATGTGCCATGAAAATATTTTCATTTTTTCAGTCTAAAACATCAGTCTAAAACATCAGTACTTTTATTGATTGGTTGTGTAGGATCCTTCAGTAATTCTCTGTGTCCTTATCCCTGATTTTTTTTTCTGAAAATAGCCTGTCATAATGGAAGTCCAAAACCCTGGACTATGATCTTTTTTCATATTCTCCATTTTCCTCCAGAATGTGAAAAACTGGGCAAAGGTAAGATAAGAGAAAGTAAAAGATAATAAGTAAAGAATGAAAAGGCTGAATCATTTTTGTCTGGAATTCAACTTTGCCAAGTTACAGCTAAGTCTCAGCTTGCCTTTGAAACTGAACTTTTTCTGAGATCTGTTAGCCAGTCTTGTAGTTTAGAGTTGGCACAGCTTAAGAAAGTCAAACTTTGCATGCCAGGTAAATCAAAGCTATAAATTTGATATAAAACCTCTATCCTTTTTATACTGTAATGATAGTCAGAACTACTATAAACTACATTATTTCTCTCTTACCATAAGAGTCAAAGAGTAAGCAAAGAAATGTGTTCAAGTGATACAGGAAATATCTTGCTTATACTAAATTACACCCCTTCTTGTGGTACCTCATGAGAAGACTTTAATGTACCCTTAAACACATGAACAACCTAATTTGCTTGCCCTGCTCTGGATGCATAGTTGGATCGCCACAGAAAATGTTCCAGCCTCATTTTCTCATGTTTCATCTGGGGCTTCATTGTTTAGCAGCCACTATGGCTCATATATCACAACACGAAGTTTAATAAAACCAGCTCTTGAACCATTCACAGATTTAAAAGTTTTGTGAAGAAGTGAGGAATCTACAGCAGTACTTAGGCTGTACCTAGTCTAGTAACCAGTAGTTAAGTCTAAACAAGGTGCCGGAATTGGCATCCTGAAGATTCCCAAGTTGAGGTGCCATTTACCCCTGAAGGTGACTAACCACACTGTAATTCTTTCTTGTTTAGTGATAAATTTTCCTCTTTAGTTTGTTTCTGTGCAGGCACAGAAGTAGCTCATTTTGCGATGAAAAGTGCTGTTCTCATGTAGGACCTGATGAGTGTTCTTCCAGCCAAGAACATGGGAGCATGTTTAACCGACATGAGAAAGACTGAGCTTCTCACAGATTGAAAGTGAAGTCACCCCATCAAAAAACATACTTGTGATGCAAACCACCTTTTAAATACTAGCTAAACAACTGATCTGAGATTAGATTGATACTCGGCCTGGGGAGATTCAAATGCATAGTTTTTGACAACTTAATCAATGGAGCTATCCACAGGCTATATACAGAATCGAAAAAGAACTCATTTTCTAATAAATCTAGGTGAGGTAGTCCCACTGGGTAGGATGGAATTCAAAATTCCTGAGACCAGAAAGATCACAAGGAAAAAAAATTCTCTGCAGCAGATAAGGTGTTTGGGTTTTTTTCCTTGAAGATGGTGGTGAGAGCATCAAATATAGGCCAAGTGAGGAAATGAACTGCTACTGTCCATTGTTTTGGTATGTATGGTAACTACAACATAGATAAAAGTGAGTGGTTTCACTACTACTACCACAACTTTTGCATTAAATAAAATACCTACGTAGAACTGTAGAATAAGAGAGCTAGCTCTGTTTCAGTTCTTTGAGAGTTCTAGACATTTAAGTTCCTAACTACCATGAAGGATTGCAAACTTTAGCACTGGGAGACTCTTACACTCTAGAGGAGTTTTCAGATATGCCTGTGTGTGTAGTGCATCCCAGGCTTCTCAGCATCTGGGCTGCCTTGTTTGTGATTCTGAGTGTCTTAACAGTCCCTGTGCACTGAAACAGGGCACCTATTAAGTCACGGGGATGAACAACCTAAAATGTCTCGGTTCTTTTTTGGGTCTGTTTTAGAAACTACTTGGGAGCTTGTGGAGAGCCTTAAATGCAGGTCTGTTATTCTATAGCGATGTGAGCATTGGAAAAGATGAGCAGTCACATCTGGAGCCTGTGCTTTACCCTCACGTTCAGCTTCAGCCACATAGTGAATTATAGCGATCCAGGGTGGAGGTCACAGACAAATAGATTGTTTGTCAGGATTGTTACAAGGGAGGAAGAAATGTAGAGCCAGATTCAAAAAAAATGAATGTTTATGTGCCAAAAAGTGCCACCTGGGATTAATTTAAGCCTGTGGGTCCAGGTGAGCAATCCCCACAAAATCCTTCCTTTACTTGTAGTGTGACTGAGAATCCTGAGACATCTCATGTTCTCGCTACTAAAATCTGTGAGGCACGTAAAGTGCTGCTGCTCTGCTTTCCTGGGCTGGCATAGTTTTGACTGTGTGGAGCATTTTAACACTTAATCTTTGACTTCACAGAATAGGCATGTATTGCCCTTAAGATCAAAGGCTAATTCAGTAGCTCTGCCATGAGCATGCATCGCTCGCACAGGCAACTTTGAGTTCAGCATAAAATGAAGCAGTCGAGACTACATCTCTTCAAAAATACGGCAAGAACTGTAAGTGGTGTAATGGTGCTGCTGCTCTCCAGTGCTTCCAAACTTCTAAATCTTTATGCTTATAGTGAGAGTGACCCACCGCTAGGCATGCTTCCTCTTTTAGTCCCTCTCAGTGTTCCTCACTGAGGACACTGCTGTCACTTCACCCTGAAGTAACCCTCTGACTCTGGAAGGCTTGCATCCAGGTGCTTGGCTTCCATGAGCAGCTGTTGCTATTACTGTGTTGTTATAAAGATTATATATATGTATGTTTGTTGAATGGTATCAAGAAAAAGCATCAGAGTGCTGAATCTTGTGATCACACTGTTGGAATGTGGGGATGTAATGTCTCCCTGTCTGTTTTGCTGATAGTCCTCTGTAAATACCAAAAGAGGATGGAATAAGCTCTGAGAGCCTGCAGAAGGAGAGAAGGAATATGTATTGACTGACAGCTCTGAGTCTTATTGGAAACAAATTAGATATTTACTCCTATACCTTGGAGACTTTCCTCTGTTGCTCAATGTATCAAAGTCACCTGTGCCAGGGCAATGGAGAATGTACACTGGATTTCCCAGGGCAGCCTTTGGTCTGTGCTCTGGTCTGAATCTGTGAAGGTTCAACAGCTGACCAATGTCATGTCACTGGAATTTTCTTTCATATTCCCTCAGTAGTTTTTCCCATGTTGTTGGCAATAGCTAGAAAGTTGAATACTGTCCTCTTTGGCCTGTCAAGATACTATGTTCTTCTAACAGCACAGCTGGTGTGCTCTTCCGAGAAGGTGATCAGTTCCGTTAGTAATGAGCATAATTGTTCTTCAGTGCCTTTCATAAGATGGCAATGACATGGATGCCATACATGGATAGTGCTACAGTCTTCCAGTAGCAGCTTGCTTTGTCGTTCAAACTTTTATGCATTAGGGCAACTTGGCTCTGAACCAGCACTTTAATGTTTCATTTTCATGTGTAGTCAGAGTTTATGGAAAGAAGAAATGAATATTCTGGTCTTGTGAATAAGTCCAGAGAGGCTCTGCCTAATTTTCCTTTCTTAATAGCATCATTTGAGTTCATAAAACTTTTATTATTGTAATAAGAAGTCACAAAATAAAGACTGCAAGTCTGCAAGGTAAAATTCCTGTGTTTGGGATCAGTGCTGTTGAAATAAAATACTTGTCTGAAGAGCTAGTGTGAATGTATAAGATCTGCCTATTTTTTCACTGAGTTATTTTTAAGGGTTAGAAATATTGTTTAGTCACTGTGATACCTGAAGATGAGTATTCTCTGCCACTGAATTTGTCTATGATTTTTCAGACAGCCTTAAGTTCTCTTTATTGATTGTGAAATATCTAGAGAACTGACTAAACATAAGAATCAGTCTGGAGAAGTGAATGAAAGACACTTGCTTTCCAGTTCTTGATTTGCTGGTCAGTGCTTTTCTTTTGTTATGCTATATTTTTGAAGATCATTTTTCTCTACAGTCCTGCTCTTAGGCAGTGTTGATGTTCATTGCTGCAATAACACAGCAGGCAGAAGGACTACAGCCAAAGTCAACTTAGTCCTTTGAAACTGATGTCAAAGAGATGATCTGTTTGTTAAGGTATTGTCATGTACCCTCTTGGTTTAATGCATTTGTGATTTTGCAATATGTGTGTTAAAGCTGAAATAAAACCTGTCTCAGTGTTTGTTGAAACTGATATGCTCATGTATTACGCCAGATTCAGCAGCTCTCACTAACCAGCTCACACATACGGCATTAGCAAATACAAGCTGTCACTCTGACATGTACGCCTGTGTTGACTTTGTTACCTCATAATCCATTTGGAGTGCATTTTCTTAGGATTACCTTTTTATCAGTTGCTCCTGTGTGCTTTTATAGCTGACAAATCTCTTCTAAGTTACCAGGGAAACACTTCTTTCCTCCATTAACTAAACATTAAAAGCTACAGCCAGGAGTGGAGGTAGGAGTTGAAAAATTCAATGAGGCATTATCTAACTTCAGATGTTTCACTGCAGTGTAGAAATCTGTGCCCCTTAAATGATGTCTAAGACCCCCTACACGCTTCATGGGAGACTGAATGACTTCAGCGTGTGGTCTGAAACATCAGCGTGTTGACCAGGGAACTTTCTTGGAAAAGTCAACAGTAAAATTCCCTACCCCATGCTACTGTTGAAGTGCCTCAACATGAGCTCAGTTACCTTCACCAGCCTGAATCCAACAGTTAGTATTTTCCCTGGTGGAAAGGCACCCACAATATTTTGTTTTTTAAATAATGGAATGGTATTCACTCTATTAAAGTGCCATCTTGGGGATAGTGTTGGTGCTGCTTCCATCCCTCTTCTGTGTTACTACCTTGACCTGACATCTAGCTCAGAGGATGTGGTTGTGATTCCCACAACAGCTTCATGAGGTTGAGCCCACACCTGTCTCTCCAAGCAGCCCATTCTCTCACCTCACAAAGAGGTGAGATGGCTGAGAAAAATCTTCCTTTTGAAGAATTTAGGACTCATTGTGGCAAGACAGGAGAGGTGGAGGCTTGGACTTTGCAGCCTTGTAGCTTCAATACTGCATGAGGAATAGCTAGTCCTGCACACTTGTCTCAAAAACTCTTTATACAGTTAATTTGAATCAATCCTTATATAAACTGCATAAACAATCTTGAAAGAAAAACTTGAACCTAGTATGTCTCCTTTCAGATGAGAGTGCTGGAAGGCCAACATTTATGCTTTCTCCCTCTGGCCCAATCAGTCTGCATTTCTTCACTCTGCAATGTCCTACCTCCTCACCCCAAATTATCCATGTCCTGGGAACTCCAAACTGTCAATGAGACTTAATTTTCCTCAGCTGGAAATTCGGTGCAGATGTCTTACTTCAGGGGAAAAGATTTTAATGATCAGGCTGTTACAAAGATGCTACTTCTTTCATCACAAAACTGTTCATGATGCAATTAGAAGAGTCTAATCAGAAACACTTGAATACAGATCAACCCAGCAGAAATTCCTTTATTTAATAATTAATGCCTAGATACAATTGACAAAATACAGTGTCACTAGGAAATCAAAAGAATACATTTTACATGTATAATGGAGGAAATGTATTTTTCCATTAAGCTTTAAAGTGAAGGGAGCCCGTAAAATTACAGAAGCAACACAATAGCTACTAAATATCTTGTTGTCTTACTTAACCTCCAGTTCAAATACTTTTTACATACTTGTGTATGTGTGAACATATATATGTGCCTAGGCACATATATGAAGAGAATTCCTAACCACTGTATATAAGATTAAAAGAAAACAAAAAGTTTATAAGACAGAAAGTTACAAGAGATGCCTTTATGACTGAGGTTTAGTTTAACCTGAATAGAAATGGAGCTCTTCAGATTTTTTGACACAGAGGGTTCAGCATTGCATCATTGTTTTTTAAAGTTAGACTGAAAACCAACATGGCATTCACTTCATATGTATATTTCCTATATAAAGGAATGCTCTTATTCAACACAGGTGAGAACAGCTCAACAGTATTTTCAGTTTGAACTTTTTCCTCTTCGGAGTTTTGAGATGAAGAATATTAATACATTACTTTCAAAAAACCTACATGGTGGGAGGTAAACTGCAAATGGCTGGACTGATAAAAGAGATTGTTTTGATTAACAAACTAATCAGCTTTCCAATTTTTTGTTGTATTTTTGTCCATAGGCTGATTTAGTAAAGAGATAGCATTTGATTGCGAAACAAGGAGTTTCTGGTTTTATGCAGATCCTAAAGAAAAAAAATGCATGTTGTAATAATTGTTAAAAATTTCTAAAACTGTTCAATAGAATTGCACACCTAAATCATTTCACAAGCTACCAAAGCTAGAAGCAAAAGTCACTTTGAAGAACAGAGATTCCTGCTCTTCTGATCACATCATAGATTTCTAGCCCTAGATCTACATCAGTCATGGTCAAAACTGGAGCTGAATTCAGTGGAACCAGTATTTCATTCCTGATAATACCATTTATTGTGTGACTTACATTTAGTGGGAATACAGAAAAGATTCAAATTAAACATCAGATGCTAGCACAACGAGACAATACATTCGCTACTTATGGTAACACTTGTCTAAGAAATGCCAGGCCGTTGTCTTGTGCTAACCAGAACCAGATCGTTACAAAGACATAACAAAGACAAACAATTGCTAGTAAATAGAAGCTTAAATCTAGTGAAACAACTCAGCTATGGGGAGAAATCCAGAACTCATAGCCAGAAAGTGGGATCCAGAGTGGTGTGTTAGGGACCATGACTCCCAGTACAGTGCATGGGGAGAATTAGGCACTTTGGATATTGCCTAGAGACAATGAATGGGAAAAACAGATGATGAGACGGGTTGTAACTTCTCTCTCAAGAAGTAGGCACTTCAGTTCCGAGCAACTTTCTCCACTGGACATTCAAACCACAAAATGCTTTCTAAAATTACTGTATTTGATTTGGCAAGGCTCACTTATTTCTTCTTGAAGTAGAAGAAAGAATAACCAGTTTCAGCAACAGCATACTGGAGTCAAAGCATTAGCTCATTCAGAGTTTACCTCCATTTCATATTGAAAATGATTGTAATCCTGATCTCCTCATACCCCACCAGGGGTTCCACCATCAAACTATGGACAGCCTACCTGTGAGTGCAGCCTTATAAATATGGCATTAGGTACTTGGGAACCTAGTGTACAAAACTATCACATATGTACTTTTTAACAGCTCTCTACAATGTTTCTGAGTGGATTTATTTCCTTTTCTGGCAGAGTTCAGATCAGAAGGGTGGGTTGCAAAGACTGCCAATGCTGAGCAGTTTCATGCTCATACAGCATTTTGTCCTGTGCATCTGAAAATGTAGGAAACATGCGGCTCAGTATATAACTGCGAATCTATGCAAATGAAAGAGAGTACAGTTCTACTTCTTTTTACCTTGTGAAAGGTTTAATATGCATTAATAAATATAAAAATCTTTTGTATGCTCAGCTACAAAAATCCATAATTTATAGTAGGTTTTCTAATATATATTTTATTATAGCATATGTACAACAGACTGGCTTTCAAGACTAGCCTTAAAAGGCCTAAGCAACAGCATAGTTCATCTGTTACTTTTATAATGGACCATAAATGTTTCAGAAGAATGGTCTGGCGAGGGACTTCTTGACTCATGTTTTGCTCTGCAGGCTCTGAAAACAAAGAATGTGCATGTATTTAGCAATAAACTATACAGCTTTTGGTTTGAACTTTGGCTTAATTGAAATCAGTGGCAAAATTCCCCTGTTTTTATGATGAACACTGTGGTATAAAATAATTCCTTTCACTGTTATTAATGTACTGTTCTTTCTTCCATCCCCTGTATTCTTTAAATCTGAGTTTTATTTATATGCTGATATTCCTGTAAATGCAAACGTAAAGAGAAAGCCTCTGTTCCCATATATCCTTGACTTGACTTTTGCATTTTTCTGCATGATTCCTCTTTGATCTGCCTCTGAATTTAATAATGAAAATTGACTCAATATCCCTCTCACTATATATAGCTCCTGCTACATCATATTCTGTTACTTATCATCTGACAGTGTAAGTCTTGAAATCTGGCCATTTAATTTGGTCCAAGAAAATGTATCATTTAAGAAAAGGCCGTGTTCATTTGCCTAAGTGAATGCACATTTCTGTTTTCTTACCAAGCATTGGTGTATGGGCAGTTTCTCATGCTGTGTGTGTGGGAATGTTTACAGAATCCTATCAACAGAAATGGCATTTGGCAAGAATATTAACTACAATAGCAGCATTCACAGTTCAGTTTCTAAATATGTTATAATACTGAATATTCTCATTTCCTTTCTGCATTACCTCTGCCTGCTGCAGAGCTAGGAAGGTAGCCTTGCAGAATTTTTGAATTCAGATTTCACCTTCCCCTGCCATGGGACAGGAAATGAAACCTCCTGAAGCCTGGGATCTCTGTATGAATGGAGGGCATTGTAGATACGCATCGTATTTCACTCCTTCCTGCTGACACCCGCAATGTCAGTTCTTTCCATCACTTAGGCATGCTGGACTGTTTTTAAAGACAATCATAGTGCGAACCTCTTAACTAAGTCAAAACATTTTATTTTATGCTTTTCCAGTTTCCTAGAACCAATGATTAATATCCATATCAAATTACCTGATCTTTAGGAGAGTCAACAGGACTATTCCTAGGATGAGAACTATGCAGGAGGAATAGGCAATAACATAGACTGTTTCACCTATAGGTAAAAAAACAGAAAGCAGACATGAAACATTTCCTTCTTCAGTAATAAGAATCAGATCTGAATTGGAATACATACATATGTAAGCTAAATTAGCTATCAATTCTGACATTAATAATTAAAAGGAGGAAAAAAGACCTTGATTGTATGCCAATGGTAGGAATTACTCTTCCTTTAGCAGTTGATGCAAAATCATTTTCAGACTCCTTTTTGTAAATACCAGCTCCAATAGCACTTCATATGTGTAGAGCTACCTTTTACTCTTCTCCAGGGGAATAACTTGTTACTCTGATTTGTGTTTTGGAGTATTATCCCCATTGATTTTAAGGTATTAATTTTATTCTGTGTATCAGAGGAGACCTGGCTTTTACTTACCTGCTAGACCTCTTTTCTTTTTTCACCTATTACCATAACTGCAGTGTGCAATAATACTTGATCTAGAATCAAATTAATGAAAAATGGGATCTAACACCGTGTTTCTGGGCTCTGTGCCCATGGAGTTTCCTCTTCGGCTTCTCACCAAAAAGTCACTTAAGCAGCTTATATGCTAAAAATTCCAACTCTTGAAAAACTGGGCGTTGTTTCAGCTTTGGTTTTCCAAATGAGAAGAAACTTATTTTTCCTGGAGAAATGAATCTATCAGTTTTGATCAAATATTCTGAAGGAAAAGTTTCAGTTGAGAATGTAATGTAAGCCCTGAATCTGGGATGGAGAGGTTAGACAACTTGATGAGAGGACACAAATCAAGAGCCACAAGCATAAAACATGAGAGATTTCTGTTACTTTCCTGTTGCCTTGATTCTGTCACATTTATACAATTATGTAAGTTTTGTTTATATAGAAACTAAAATGCAGAGGACCTTTTAGCTGTTCCCAAGCTGCTCCACTTTATGTAGTCAGTGAAATATTCACTGAGAGATGGAGTCCTGGCCCCATCACTGGGCCACTTACCTGGGCTGTGAGAAAGCCAAACTCTGTTCCCTAAATCAGTTACCAGATTTTATATGTTGTGTGTGTTTGTGCCTATGCACACACAGACTCTAAATGACATATTTCTGTATGCACTATATATAAGCAACAGATGTAGCATATAGTGTAATACAAACACAGGCAGTATGGATACTGGAGCAGCTCCAGTAAGAGACTGTGGATATATATTCCACTATACAACAAGTCAAGCAATGGGCAAGAACTGAGTAGGCCATTGGACTTGCCTGGTGTTTATTGCAGGATGATACTCATTTTTTTTTCTCAAAAAGCTATCTGAAAGTCAAGCTTTCCAGTAAAAGAAAAAGGAAAACAATGTTTGAACCATCACAAGTTGCATGGAATGAACATTATTACACTTAATGCAGCAAGCTACTGAAAAACATTTAATGGGGTGAATTTTTGAAGAGCGGTGATGCCTCTCTTGTTATCAGTGCAGGACTGCTAACATTGTATGTTAAAAAATAGATGATCAGTTGGACCTCCTCTCAAGTTACAACATTTCTTTAAGATGATGAGTTTTAGGAAAATAATAATTTTTAGGATTTTTTTTTTTTTTCCAGTTTTGAATCTTTATTGTACACTCAGTTTCTAAAACTTTCTACAACTGCAGGGGCAGTTGTAAGGGTAAACGTTTCCTACTCTTTTACGTGGAAAGTGAGGTTCACACATTTAAGGCAAATGGAAGTTTTTAAAGTACATCACTTACCACAAAACTAGGAAAATTATTAGGAGCAACAGTTATGGATGGTTAAAATGGGCTAATATAATTTTACCAAAATATTGCAATATTCTCATTTAAAAAGTTGAAAAAATGTTTCATTTTGATAAAACAAAACACTCTGAAATCATAGAATCTTAGAATACTAGGTTGGAAGGGACCACAGGGGTCATCTAGTCCAACCTGTCTCAGCAAAAGCACAGTCTAGACAAGATGACCCAGCATCCCTGTCCAGCTGAATCTTAAGTGTTCAGTGTTGGGAAATCCACCACTTCCTTGGGAAGATTATTCCAATAGCTGATTGTTCTCATAAATTAAAAATTTCCCTCGTGTCCAGTCAGAATCTCTCCAGGAACAACTTGTAACCATTACCCCTCATCTTTTCCATGTAAAAAGGGAGTCTCCATCTTCTTTGCAGCCACCCTTTAAATACTGGAACATGGCGATGAGGTCTCCCCTAAGCTTTCTTTTCTCAAGGTTGAACAAGCCCAGTTGTCTCAGCCCTTTCTCATATGATGGCTTCCCAGTCCTTTGATCCTCTTTGTTGCCCTTCTTCAGAGCCTCTCCTGCCCATTCACATCTTTTTTGTACAGCAGGGACCAAACTGAACGCAGTGTTCCAGCTGTGGCCTGATGAGCACTGAGTACAGTGGGATAATGACTTTGTCTCTGCTGGTGATGCCCTTGTTGATGCAGCCCAGCATCTGTTGGCTTTCTTTGCCGCAGCAGCACACTCCTCACTCATATTGAGCCCGTTGTCCACCAGGACTCCCAGGTCCCTTTCCACAGAGCTACTCCCCAGCCAGGTAGATCCCAACCTGTGCTGCAATACTGGATTAAGTTTTCCCAAGTGCAAGACCTTACACTTGTCCTTATTGAATTCGACGAAGTACTTGTTAGCCCACTCTTCCAGGCTATCCAGGTCATCCTGCAGGGTGGCTCTCCCTCCAGAAGTGTCCACTTACTCAGTTTGGTGTCAACAGTAAACTTCATCAGAACACACTAGATCCCATCCTCCAGATCACTTATGAAGATGTTAAATATCATTGCGACCAATATCAATCGCTGGAGAACCCCACTCATGACAGGTTGCCAGTTTGAAAAGGAGCCATTTACCCCCACCCTCTGGGTATGGCTTGTCAGCCCACCCACCATAGAGACCACTTGTCTCGACCATAAAGTGTCAGTTACCCTAGGGGAAGGCTGTGGGAAACCATATCAAAATGATCAAATGAAATCAATATATTCTACTTATTGTCTAAACTTTATAAAATGCTATGGTTTTAGTGAAGTAACTGCTGATAGAAGATGTTGATTATAGCATTTTCAGTTCTATGGGGAATACAAGAATGATGTTAATGATGAGATCATACTAGAAGCCATATATTTTATCCTGCCTTCTGAGGAGCAAGGGAATTGGTAAGGCTAGGAGAGGGCACAATCTTGTGGCTGAAGAGCTAATTTTTCACTTCATATATTCTTTGTGGTTTGACTACTTGAATCTTCTTGTTCATCTTCCCTTAAAAATGTTATTGGGGTGTGTGTTTCTTGATAGACACTCTGTTCCTCTTTAAAAATCTGAAGGAATATTTTATATAATTTTCTCTATTAATCTATATCCAACCAGTTCTTGAAAGGTGAAATAGCACTAGGGGCGTTAAGAAGTATAGATATGAAATTTAGTCTCTGTTTATCCCAAATCCTGTCTACCAGAATCTACATTTAAATTTCTGTACGACATACCAGGCTGTATTATCTTGTTTTGGTCTCTGTATACATGGTATTGATCATCTGAACAAGATCTAAATAACAACGAGTTAAGGCTTAAAAAACCAGTGCTCTAAGCAAACAATAAATACATTGACTGAAATTGGGCACATTTGTAGTGATGGATCTGTAAACAACCTTAGTGCTCACGCTGTGTGCTCATTCACAGTTCACTGAAGAGCAGACAAATTTGTCACAAGAATTAAAACCATGATTAAAAGTTAGGATACTTTCCTATTATTGGCAGAAATGGTAAAACATGTCGTGTACGTAACACACCTATGCCATTACTCTTCTAAGAAACAGCTGTTCCTGTTTCAGTACCTCAACTGGCTGAGGTGCAGAACAGCAAATGTAGTTTGGGTTCTCTGACTAGGTAGAGAAAACTATACAAAGTTCTACATGTACCATGGAGAAATAAAGGCACATGCAGTGTCTGAAGACATAATAAGAGGTGGCCAAAATAAGAGATGTTTTCAGCTCGGTCCTGCAGAGACTGAATCAACACAAGTGGACAGCAGTCGTTTCCACTGCAAGGGGAAGGGTTGTGAGACACTAGGTGGGCTGTTCTGTCCTGTGGACGTGGCCTATTGTGGTGAGAAGCTCATGAACCTCTTTGCCTCAGGACAGGTCTACAGAAGGGCTATCTCGGCTGCATGATGCATGTCTTGTCCTCCTTAGGATAGGCTGCAAATCTCAAGGACACAATGGCTGTGTCTGCAGGGATCACTGAAGCTGGAGCTGTCTGTGTAGATACACGGACATTTCCAGTGAAGAAGTTTGGTAGAGGATAGCTCAGCAGCTGGAACAATTAGTAGGATTAAACTCTCGTGTAAGTCTACCTGCTTATGTATACCTAGTGAAATGCCTGTGAATGGTCATTGCACAGACTAGTTCCGGCTGGTGCTCAGAGGTTTCTTGGCTATCCTCATCTTGTCACAAGCTTTTTTCTACATTTATAAATCAATCAGATTGACAATGTTTCATATCTTACAAATTAAAGTTGCTGGAGCTGAACTAATCTCAGTTCCCACAGCAGCTGGTATAATTATAGATAAACCCTGCCAATTACTTGTTTATCTATATTATCAACACAGCAAAACACCTCAGTAGGAAATACGTGGTAACTCTACAATTTAAGATGAAATAAGATTAATTTCAACAGTTTTGGGTCAAGCCCCATTTTTTATATCTCACAAGAACAGGATAAGAGTTCCATATTTCTAGCTTTGTCTTCCAGTCAAAAAATACTTTAGCTCCAAAGCTCTATGCTTATGAAAGTAAATGCTTATCTTCACACATGAATCATTTTTCAAATTAAAGTGTGGGAAGTAATCTTTTAAATTATGTGGATCTGTAAAATCATTGAGAGAATTTGCATAAGATAAAGTCAAAACCAGGCTGAAAATGCATGACTAGGTAGGCAATAACACTTTTGAAGTTTGGAGAATTTTTGTTTGATTTAGCAGTTTTTGATGCTTTTTCCAAAATGACATAAAATTCTGGCCCCATCTAAGCTCACAGCAAAACTCTCATTAACTTTTATATGGTTAAGACTGTCCACATCACATCTTGTTACCAGGGATATAACAGACCACAGACGACTGGATTGTCCTGTACCCTCAGGGGTATGTGGATGACTGTAAATCCAGTCAAGATTTTTAAACAATCCTGTTGTCACACCAAACATAGTATTCTTCCAACCAAACAGGGTTATATTTGTTTTCAAATATATAGGAATATGTTTATATATGTTTAGATTTATTATTTATTATGAAAGACACCTTTTACTAAAACTAATCTTATCCAATGATTTGCAATGCCACTGAATAGGAAGGAGAAATATTACTCGTTTTTGCACAGTAAGTGTTTTTTTAATTATTAAATTAAGAAATGCTGAAGAAATACAGAGTTTCTTCAGAGCGTGTTCATCTGTAGATGATCATTAGTGAACAGTGGTGAAAGACATCCTTGTATCTTTCAATGACATGCTAACTAAAGGATTCTCCTGGGATTCTGATGCAGGGACAGGATATCGGCAAATTGTATCTTCTGATCTCTAAGCAGAAAACAGCTAGGAAGCAAATATCTTAAAACATCTCCACACACACAAGGCCATATTTGACAACTTAACTGTTTTGCCTCTGCACCCTGGAATTCTTCTCGGGGTTTGATTTCAGTAAAGATAAATATTTTGTAAAGATGATAACTCCCTTTGCAACCTCAGTAATGCACATTTACTAGCGTATGAATCTAGGATACTGCGTTAGATTTTTGGCAGTGGGATTTATGAAAAAATTTTGCAGTATGGTTTTTATCATCAGGTAGATATTCTGAATCAGATTCTTCTCCTTAATCTGGCTTCCTATGAGACATTTATATCTTAGGGAGTTCCCAGCTAGTGTACAAGACAGCTCGAATAGAAGGAATATTTTATTGTATGGTTTAGGCTGGTCAGCATTCTTTTTATTTTTCTAAGGCCATCCAAAATTCTGTTAAGAGTTCAAGGACAGGTTTTTGGAAAGTATTCAGGCTTCAATGGGAACAGAATCAACAGGGTGCAGGCTGCTTTTTGCAAACATTTATCTGAATCTCTGAGAGAAATGTATAATACATTTTACCCACTGAAAGGGTCTGCAGTTAGAACTAGTCACAAGGGTGAAATATCTCATATTTTACATTTTCCCACTTAGAGCAGGACTTCTTGCGTTGTAACTTGCATTATTTAACCACGAGAGTCTGGTTCCCACTAGAGGTTCATTCTCTCCCTGTTCTTAGCAAACGGACGCCAACACTTCCAGCAAAGGCAGCCTGACAAAGTGGGATTAATATTACTAAGAGGGTCCCTGACTTTCTTCTTTGGCTACAGAGAGCACTTGGATGACATGCATGATTCTTAAGTAATTTTAATGCTAAAATTACACCTGAATGCTTAATTATCCACATACAGATCTCAAGAAACCCATTCCCATGAATCTAATTTTATGCTTTCCAGGTTGCCTACTTCAACAACAGTAGAAGGATGAAGATCACAAAAATCCCTTCACTTTGTACTGCATGTATACTTTGAATTATTTTTTCACTGTTAAAGGTGTTCACCATGCACAGTTCTGGGAACTAATTTGTAGTAATGTCTGGAGTATTGTAATCTGTACCTCTCAAGGTAAAACAGGTCATTCTCATTAGAGTCGATATTTGTGCATTAAGCTCTTTAGTGTTCTCACTCTGTAATTGGGTCTTTCAAAAGGAAAAAGAAAATTAATATTATTTAAACCATGAGAAAATGTGTATATTAATTCAATATCCTTTAGCTTTATGTCAGTTCATTGCTCACTGTAAATGCATGGTAATTAAACCAGACGTAGCTCTTCAGCCCCTGGAATACGATGATCTGAAATTGTGTCTCCTTCTGTTGCATGAGAAGGTGGAGTCTGTTGTAGTGTAACACAACCCCCTTCTCAGACCACTTACTGTGGCTTCATTGTTGTAACTACTATGGCACAAACAGTCGGGATAGGAGAGATGTAGGTGTGACATCAAAGCTAATAATTTGTATTACACATTATGACTACTACTCTCTAATGATTGTATGGAGAATCAGGCTCTGGTGGATTTAATAGCTTCATTTCCCCAAATTATAATAAAGTGATTGTGAGACATCTATCTCAAAACCACTTATCAGAGAAGTTGGTTCAGTGTCATCATGTTTATTTTGTGGTTATATAAACTAAGCCAAAAAGGTAGAGAGATTATTCCACATTCTGTTGAATAAGAGACCAACAGGTAGTGCTTGCTTGCCTGAACCCACCCAAGGGACCCAAACTTTAGTCTTCCCTGTCATACACAAGGGAAATTTCAAGAGTACTTCTATTAAAATTATGGAGTGGCTTGCCCAGACTCACCATTAATTGAAGAAGAATGGAGCTGTGCTCTAGAAAGCTTTTCTTCTGGTACTTCTGTATTTACCCAATGAAAATCTTTCTTCGTAATGGAAATTTGACCTGAATATTGGAAAGAAAATATCTATTCAAAATATTACTTCAAAATAATAGTTTCAGTGAATAATGCTGTTTGGTGTTTTGATAACAGTCACAGAATTTATAAAGGCAGCTATTTAAAAATACTGTTTACCGATAGTTGATGAACAAAGTGAATGAGTGAATAAGAAACATAACTTTTTACTTTCTGTCCCTGGCATTTTTGATTATTCCATTGTGACACTTATCTGACATTGGCACTGATCCACACTGTGCTTCTGTCTCATATAGCAGCCAGTTACTCACAGTTCTTGCCTTTTACTGAGTCAGTCTGCAGCAATCTTTAACCCTGTAAGCACAGCCCCAAAAGCAAACACTTGTAGCAAGGCAGTGCCATACAAGAGCAGGAAGATGTGATGGTGTAAACACCACTTGTGGGTCTGTTCACACCAGTTCTAATGGTATTTAACACTGTGTCTTACAATCAAGCTCATAATCATCTCTCTTTTCAGTTTAGCTGCGTCACAGCTAGGTAGGAAAAACCAAAAGTTAAGATTCACAAGATTCTGCAAATGTTCTGTAGAAGAGATGCCAATCCTTTGCTCAGCCAGAAGCTTTGGCTTCTGGATCCCCAAATAGTTTTTGTTTAGTTAGCAGGAATTCATTGCACTACAGGAGTGAGCATGCTTCTGTTCTTCAATCCCACCTAGGTTAGGGAATTTTCCATCAGAAAAAAACAAACCCAAACCAAAAATACAACAAAACAACAACATCACAACACCACCACCAAAAACCAACCAACAAAAGCAAAACAAAAAAACCCAAAACCAAACTAAACCAACCAAGCAAAAGCCACAAAACAAACAAACAAGCAAACAAACTCAATTAAAAACCAAACCAAACCAAACCAAACCAAAAAAACCAACCAACCAAAAAACAACAACTGCAAACAACCAAAAATAAACCACAACAATATTTTATCCTGCGACTGCTTCAGGGAATGGCAAAAGCTCATGAACAATTATTTAATTATTTTGATATGAGGGTCATCTTTGTAGCTCTAAGCATAACTAACGCAATGATGTGATCGCTCATTTGGATCATTAAATACAGCCATAAAACAAGCAAACAAATAAATAACATTCAGTAGCAAAATCACTGCCAATATTCTCAAATCTATCTATATATATATTTAGCTGTCCCAAGCTAGGCTGAGAACATATTTAATTACATATAGAAGATGGCTGGTGTAGGATATGAGGCACTAGGAAGTAGTTTATCCTAAGAGGATTTATATAGCAAGATAGCTGGTGTGATAGATCAAAGATGTGAGGTGAAGTGGGTACTTTGCTCTTTGATCTGGTCTGTGGACCAGATGCCTGGATGTAGCTGAAGTGTTGCAGAGGCAGCAGATGAACCTTCAGGTTTAGTTTTTGGCTGCAGGAGTCCAGGAGCCACCCTGTGATGTGGAACTACCATTTTGATGTGACCCACAGGACAATAAGCAGGGACAAACACAGGATTTGCTTTGAAGGCACACTCCTGATTTAGATTAAAACATTAATATTTGCTCCCATATTGCCATTCATTGCACTAACAAATCTCTCTTAAACAAAGACTTGGCAAGGACATTTATATTTAACAAAAATAAGTAGTCATTTACACATGAAAGGCTTTACTGGTTTGGGAAAGTTCCTACATTTAATCTGAGTTAACCTCAGTGTTTTTACTGAAGGGCAAAACTTGGAAGCCTCCATTTACAGCAGCTTTTTCTTTGATAGGTCCTATTGAAATCATTGAAGTTATTTTCTGTGGAATGAAGTCTGTTGTTAAATGTGTATAAGCTATACTAATATTTAGACTCCAAGAAGAAAAGAAAGAAAAAGCAGTATGTCATATTATTTGTAAAAATAGTGTATTAAAATATAACAATAAGCCAATGAAAGGAAGGCTTTGGACTTTTTTAACCTGCATAATGGTATGGATCCTAGAAATTATTATTTTATTGTTATTCCAACATATTCATATAATGAGACATGTAGGCAACTGTATTGATTCACTACTCATATAAAATATTTCCCAAAACCAAGTGAAAAAGTGTGCATGCAATTTGTATTTTTATTTGGATCTTGCTTAAATCAGTCATAGCAAAGTAAAGATTTAGTGTAAATCAGCATTTTAATACTCTGTAAAACTAATTATTATTTAAAGTTTTATGTGTTACTCACGTAATTCACTGAAGCAAGATTTGCTGTGAAGCATGTGATGGAAGAGCTTGCACAAAGCCTGCTCCATGGGAGGTAAATTCTGGCAGGTGCACTCCACACGCAGCATCGTGCCCCAGTTGCTAATGTAGGCGGCTTTGCAATCAGCGTTTGCAGAACAGGGCATGTCATCCTTGATTAAAGTTTCAAGACAAGCTTCATCATCGTAGCATTTTTTTGTCACATGTCTCCAACACTTTGACTGAAAAGTTGTGTATTTTTTCCTGGTGGGAGGCGGGGTGGAAGTATACAATGATAGGTTCTCTTCCAACCAGAATGATTCTATGATTCTATGACAGTTTAAAAACTCTGTGATTTCACAGAAAGTCAATTAAGGATCACAATGAAAAGACAGTGTATTCCCAAGGCACCATTTAAGCTTTAAAAATCACAATATTCCATGATAGCTGGCCTAAATGCCACTCTAATTTGCACCCAATTGGTTTCAGTGAAATCTAGAAAATCATAATTTGTGGAAAAACCTGTTTTTACTGAGGAAGTTTTTGAGAAAAAGCAACTGTACTTGTGTTTGACATCTTCACAGATGCAGGTGCTCTTCTAATCAGTACCCGTGGAGATTTTCCTAGGGTCCAGCAAAAAACAGCATGAATACCAACTGTCTCAGATCCTCACAGAAGAAATGCAGATAGAGGAATTAGTCTAGTC
Organism: Nesoenas mayeri; assembly: GCF_963082525.1. NCBI lineage: Eukaryota > Metazoa > Chordata > Aves > Columbiformes > Columbidae > Nesoenas > Nesoenas mayeri. The sequence goes on along the minus strand of NC_137544.1, from coordinate 25,975,324 downwards.
ATCACAATGAAACCAAAATACATGCCATTCTAGTGGATCAGTTTGTTGGGCAGTGTGAATGAAGAAGGAGTATTGAATTTATTTTACATAAAGTAATCTATATCCAATCTATATCCAATGCCAACACCTCCTTCCCCCAAATGCTAACAAAATACAAAATGTCCACAGCTCAGGGAAAAGTTGAAGTAATTCATTTGACCTTAAAGATTAATTGATAGCAGAGATAAGAGAATAATTAACTTGTTTCCTAGCTCAATAATCTCAAATTATTTCCATTTATTTGCTCTTAGGATAGAAAAACATGTTCTTTAATGCACTATGTATGACAATAGTAAACATCTATTAAAAGTTAACCAAGATACTGTAGATATTAATTAGAAACCAATTTATCATTATATTAAATGTTAGGGGATGATAAAGCTAAAGTGTTGTATATTGTACATTACTTATTAAGACATTGTTTCCTTCATCATAAAATTAGGCTATTAATTTACTATTGATATTGCGTGGCTGTAACAAGCAAGTCACATGTAAAAACATGGACTGTTACAACATCAGCCAGGACATTATTGTAAATATTTTCATTACACAAGCAAAGGTTTTGAAGCAGATGCCACCTCCGTGCTAATGGAATTATTTTTATCCACCTCCTGATGTATAGATATGGCTAGCCACAATTCACAAACTAATTTTGCTAATTACATCCACTTATTGTCAGTACTAGGAAACATTAATGGTCCCAAAATAATGGGTAATTCAGCAAGTCTCCATTATGATATTAGATGTGTACACATGCACATGCACAGACATACGTTTGTAGTCCAATTCTTCTTGACACAAAAAGGGGCAATTCTCACTGACGTCAATCTGAAGAGCCTGCACAGACCTGAAAGCATCTGTTGACCTCCTGTTTTGTTGACTGATGGTTAATTTGAGCACAGCTTTAAGGTAAAATTCAGGTCTAATCCACAAGGGAACTGGCAACTACACTGAAAACTGAAGTGAACCCATTGACCATTACAAACGGTGGCAATTAGGTAGAACTACGAACATGGGTTGATCTTGTTGTGTGTTTTCTAAAATAAAATAAAATCTGAAAACTCTGTTATTCTTCATGTGTCTAGTGGTTTGTGCATGTTTCAGGGCAGCTTTTTTCAAGTATCAGTATGCTTGAGATGAAAAGAATGAGATGACAGTTTTCTGAATGGGCCAAGTTGGCTGTACGGCCATTGGGTACAAAGGGTCAGACTGCAGTGGAAGAGGTAATTACTTAAACCAAACAAACTTTGTCTGGTCTGCTGCACAATTTGTGCAAACTGCTAGAGGGCAAAGGTGCAGACTGGCAGGTGTTATCTGAAGAAAATGGTAATGAAAAAAGGCAACAGCATAGTTTGTTCAGAGGAAATTGTGTCAAGTGTCATGAAATAGGCAGAAGAAAAGCCCATACTAGATTCCAGACTTTTTTGAAAATTAACCTTTTCAGTATGTTTGTGGAATTACTTGAGGAGTTAGCACAGTTGATGCGGACATCTGTGAAGATGTCAAACAAAAGTGACGATATACAGTGGATACAGTGAGAAAAGAAATTGTAGATGAGTTATATGGCATATATTTTATATAAATTGTTTGATCAAATCATTATTCAAAAGCACATTACTGGACAAAATCTTTCTTCTACTTACCTGCACAATTCATTCTCTTTACACACATGGATTACATTCAGACATGATGGAGGTGGAACTGCAATAACTGCACAGGGCTTGCCATGAAGAAGTTCTTTGGCTCTGTAGCAGGATTCATCAGGCTGGATACAATCACAAAATGTCATCATTTGGGCAACTTCAAAAGGCATGTTTTGATAGAAGAACCTTATGGCTGCTTGACATTCTTCCATGTTGCACTTCTTATTTACTGAACAAACCTTAAGGTACAGGGACAACTGTTTGTTACATACTTCATCTTCAACACACTCCTTGTTCACATCCAAACAGGTTCTGTTTGCTGTGTATGCTAAAAAGAACAAGAGTTTTTAAAAAGAAATCACAAGAAAACCTTTTTCAAGCAATGACTAGTAGTCATCCTGCCTGCAACATTCCCATTAAAAACAAGTTTGACTTCCAAAACTTCTGATTCATCTCTGCCAGCATTGCCTCTTTTAAGCCCATTGTATGGTCATCATACTTCTCCCTTAAACAGCTTGGCCCTCATAGACAACCCTTCTGCAAGTTTCTGCCTCTGACAAATCAGTAAGTGAAAACTGGCAAGATGGAAGTTTCTTCAGTGTGATAGTTTCTGGGAGCTAGTGGCTGCCTGAAACTGTTGAAATCTCCAGCATGCACTCTTATGGTAGGCTACATAATAAGTAATAGAGAAGATAATAAAATGTGACTTCTGTGCTTTTAAGGCTAGTTTAGGTATTTCTAACCTATGCTAGAAGCCTTCCAAAAAGATTTAGATAATTCTGACCCTAAAATGTTTACGGGATGGGATTTGCCTCCGTAAATTTAACAAGATCAGTATTGTTACCTAACATTTTGGATTCTTATCTGCCCAATAGCTTAACTGAAAATATGTTGAATCCATTGACTCCCTGCTCTTCAGTAAATTGACTAAAATGTATTCATTTTAATCTCCTGATACATTGTTCACTATCTGAAAACAGATAAAACCAGAGCTAAAACCAGTTACTAGGATTCATAAGTAAATTTAGACTTACCTTGTTTGGAGAGAGAAGATAAACGCCATTGTAATCTTGCTTCCTTACTAATGTTGTCTAGAACAAAAAGATATGTATGGACATGTTATAAATCATGTCTTAGCTTCATTTTTAACTTTAAAGTATTGGCTGTGTTGCTGGCATAGTGCCATTAGTGAAAACAAACCAACCAACCAAATAAACAAACAACAAACAAACCATCAACAACAACAAAAAATAGCTTGACCAAATAGGACCTGTCAGCTTGTTAACAAACTCTAAAATCACTGTTACATATATTCATAAGTTTCAGGGTGAAAGCACAGTTTATCAGTGTCTGCTGATAACATTATCTACATAATTACAAATCCTCTGAGCTCAAAAAGAATTTTTAGATCTGCTTAACAGCAGCAGTCGGATTTCTTGTGAATAAATAAAGGCCAGATGCCCCAATGTGTTCATCAGTGCACCCAGTTTTCAAGCTCAACTAACTGCTTGTTATGCTCTAAAGTCAAGACAAACAGACAATTCTTGCTATTAGGAAATCATTGTTATTGGTCTTACATTGTTTCTAGTTATAGTGTCATACTGAAAGGGACTGATTTGGATCAGATTGTATCAAATAAACACAGTAAAGGACAACAGTATTTGCACTCAGGCTATCATTTTACTGTCAGATTATTCATTTGCATCTAAATAAACTTCTTAAAACTATCCTGTTACCAATGTTTAACTGCAAATGATTAAGAAAACCTTTTTCATAGACCTGGATCTGTGCACATTACTGTCACATACAAAAGCATTCAGACTGCTGGAATACCACTAACCTGTGTCAGTGTCCTGATTTGTCTCATCATCAACATCGTCATCATTGTCACCATCATCATAATTTTCAGTAGCTGCTGAAGCTACGTTCTCTTGAGAGTATTGTAAACAAGGATTGTTAAATATTCCCTTCCATATTTTAATGCATCTCATTTGAAGTGGCTCTGGGCACTTGCACTCTCCCAGCACTGTTTTCCTCAGTTCTTTCCACGCTGATGAACACTCCTGGTTGACCATCGGGAACCTGCATTTTGCTGTGTCTGCCTGGCACGCTTGCTGGAAGCTCTTGTACATGAGAAAACAGTAAGGGTCCTCCTGGCAGCGTTGCTGTGCAATACTGCAGTCATTTCCTAATTCTTCTGGGTGTCTTTGGTCTTCAGGGTTTCTGTGTTGCCTAAAACTCAGTCCAGTATCTGATCTTGAGGAAGTTTCCAAATACTCTGTACAATTAGTTATAAACAGAGATATAAATCAAATGGAACAGGTAACATCACTGGTCAGCTCAGAAGAAACTCAGTAAAAGCATAATTGTCTTAATGCAACAAAATGAATGAAAGTCCTAGTTTCATTCTGAGATGTATGTAAATGCATAATAATTTCAGATTCTTGCAAACTAATGAATCTTCATCATGCTTACTGTGTCCTGGTAGCTACGTAATACGGTCTACTTTAACAATTCAGCTGCTGACAGTAATATGAGAAACCCTCACTAAAATTACTGTATAAAGGGATTAATCTCACATAATTTTAACTACCTACATGTTGGACATATCATGGATTATTATCTTAATTCACTGCATAATTTGTAAAGAGAGAATGGCAATTCCTGAACCGTTCATTCATTGCCTAAAATAATGATTTAAGATAGACAGGAGAATTACTCCTGAATGTATCTAGGAACACCATAAGATATCATCACCTATACTAGTATAACTCCATGCAGAAGTTTTGCTACACTGGTGAGAAATGTAATGTCAATCAACAAAAAATATACAATTACTTCATTTTGTTAGAAGCAAAAGCAACTATTCCAATGACATCAACATCAGGTTTTAGATAACCCACTCTTCTTGTTTGAGGCAAGGAGTAATGAATCAGGATGCTATTATTTCCTCTGCAATAACGCTTTATATTCCCGTACCATAAATGTACACTGACTGATGTCATCAGGTAGTGATGGATCAGAGCTGGGAATCAACCTTGGGGCTCACTTTCTAGACTCTCATTCACTGGCTGATTTCACCTTTCTTATGTCAGCTTTGCTAGTCATTACTCCAGAAGACAGAAACTGCAAGCCTTTCATGCATAGAGTAATTCTCAATTATATAAATAGGTTTTCTATAGGGAAAAGGATTCTCAGGATAATAAAAAATAAATTTAAAGGAGCTGGGCCCATTGATTACAACATAATTATAAAAAGGATGCACTTTATATATAAAGTACAGCTTTACAAAGGCAGGATCTGTGTTTCCCCACACCTCGTAACCTCTCCTAGATGTAGTAAAGATGCTTCTGTAACACAGTGTGACACAACTGTATAACTGCGCATCCCCATTCACAAAGTGGCTGGATGTGGCTCTCTATACACAACATAGATCCAGTGGTGCTCAAGCTTCCTTGAGCAATAAGTAGCCACCAACATGCATCATATTTTCACTCTTACTTGCCACTGGATTGAGCAAGCATTTTAGAAACATTTGAATTTCTCACACACATTTTATCGGTTTTGTTTATTTTGAAGCAGATATGACATTGCTTTTGTATGTGTGTTGCTGTGTGAATATAATAGAAGAGACAAAACTAATTATCAGATTTGAGAAATATGCAAAGAAATTTCAATCCAGTTAAAATGAGCGTTACAAAGTTACATATTTCCTTTTGCTCTTCATAATTGGAACTTTTTGTTTAGTTACCTTTATTAATGCTGCACTGTTTCCCAAGCAAAGTCGTGATGCTACAGAAATCATCTGCAGTGCAGAGACAGTTTTTAAATTCTGGGTATTCATCAGCCAGGACCTGGATGATTCTATTACATCCAATAGCGTCTTCTGCCTTGCATCTATTACCTAGAACTCATCATTAAAATTATAATGTTGTTAATGTTTATGAATGCTTAAGGGATATGGTTACATAAAACAATTGAAGCAAAAAATAATATGCTTTGCCAAGAATAGATGTTTCGAACCTTGTTTTTCTTGAAAACCTGTCACAATTTACAATCTTTAAATCATATTCAGAGTGATATAATAAAATTGTAGGTACAATATTGCCTTCTTTTTTTATTCAGTCTGACCTATTGCCCGAATGTCAGTTTCTGTTCTCATTTCCAAAGTACAAAAAAAATCATAAATTTATACATTTTATACTAGGTAGAGAAGGTACAGAGGACAAACTAAAAAGGTGCACAGGGGTCGAGGGACAGATCCTGAACTGAGACAACGAGACATTTGTCTTCACCCTGTGTAGAAATGAGGTGCCAGGTACAGGGATGGGAATTCACAGTGCAGGCTCAGGTATTGCCACGTAATGGAGTATGAGAGGGGACGGAGGAGTGCGGGCACAGTCCTGTGGTGATGATGATGCTCACCCAACGCTGAGAGATGTCTGCTCTGGTTCAGATCCCTCACTCACATGAGGATGACATGAGCCTATGGCCTCTAGCCATTTGGACATGCCGTTGGACTGCTACTCTGGAGAACAACTTCACTCCCTAAGTTTGGCAATGATAACGAATATAAAGTAGTCCAAGAATATTCAGATCTTTAATTTCTTTATGATAAAAATAAGGGAGAATCTAACATAAAAAAGAACATGCAGGAGCCTTAGTTTGCTGGCCCAATTTCAAGCTAGTTGCTTGCAAGTGCACTTGTACTCAATGACAAAGACACACACACAGGCTGTCAGATCATATTTTCTTTGTATGTGCAGCAAAAATAAAGAGCATATACTTTGTGGTCCAAAGATAAATCAATCAACTATATACTTTATAGACTAAATAGTTTTAAAAGTACTTCCTTACTTAATATTGCCTATGAAACTTACAAGATACTTAACACAGACACATCAGAAGTGGTTTAATACCATGTTAATAGAGTTTGATTTTGTGAAAGCCATGCTTTACCTTCTCAAAACAGGCATGCAGGTCCTCAAAACAGCACATTTTCTCTCTTTGCTTCATGGATATTAAGTATCTCACAATATGTAGGTTAAGGAGTGTGTGGTTCACAAGATCCAGGCTGGTCACAGTGCAGTACAAGGATCAGTTTTAGTCTACTGAGGACATAGGCTATTGTCTGTTCCCTGTCAACAGTGATGTCTGGCTTCCTGCCTTGCTACTTCCCCGGTGACAAGCATGGAGCAGCAGATATTGTGTACTTTAGTAAAACTGAAAAGCTATCAGCCATGTGTCACTGCTGCCAAAGGCAAGCTCTAATGTGATCAGAGCTTTAATGTCATTTATATACGGTTGACACAAATAGCAGTGGAAGGCAATCTAGGTGAAGGCCAACAAGAAGAGAGTGCATTTTGCCTGTGCCTGAAGGAATGAGTATTAGCTGTTTCAGAGTGCTCATCCCCATCCTGTCACCCCCAAATCCTTTTTCATACAGCATGTGTGTTGCCCCTACTCCAGTTGCTGATGAAGGAGGGTTTGGGGCTGTATTAAAATGTACACTGCTACAGGAACAAGTTGCAGTCCAGGTAGAGCTACAGCTCCCATACTCTGCTCCCACTTATTATTTTGTATCAGCAAAGGGGGAGTTCATGGTGCCCAGGCTTGCCTATATCTTTCCACCCCATCTCCAGCTTGTCTTCTGTGTTTTTAGAAGTAGAGCATGACCCTGACTCTTAGCTCTCACATTTCTTTCTTTTCCCAGTAGCCAAGGATCTCAGGATATCTAAATAGGAGCTACCAAAGGATATGGACACAGGACACTCCCTCACCATAAATATAGAGTGGAAAGTACGTGATGACATGGAAACTATGGGGTCCATGGAGTCAGGTGAAAAAGGGATAATAAAGGTATTTCAGGCAAAAATTTCAGGAGGACAAATTCCAGGGGTAGAAAGAGAACAACAAAGATCAGCTGGGGCTTGTGTGGAAATTAACTAATTTACAAGATTTATGACTGTCTGCTTCAAGTTCCTCTGAACACTTGAAGGGTGGAGGGGAATAGAGATAGGAGAATAAGAAACACAAATGCCAGTATATTTTATGAACCACTCCAGCCTCACTTAGCTTGTCTATCTTCATGGCAATAACAAGTTGCAAGTTAGGAGTCAGGTACAGAGGGTGTGTTCAGAGGGGCCCTACACACTGTGAACACTGTGTTGAATCACAGCAGCTGAGAACCAAGGATGAGAGGTAAGTTGTGGGGTTATGAACATTCAACGGGCATGGACAGAGTCAGGAAGCACATCAGATTTATGGGGTTCCCTTGCCTGGACTCCTGAAAGCTGGATAGAAATACCTTATTATCAGTGTTGGTTTGTTTGTACACTGTGTTGATTCAGCTGTGATGAGCAGCAGAAAATATTTTATTGCTGGTTTTCAATTATTGTTGCTTTATCAATGATTAGTTCTATGTAATATATTTTAACTTAATACATATGCTTCCAAGGCATTCACAAAAATTGCTCTCTGACCTAATGCTTGGAAGCCATTGTTCATTATCTGATTTATTTATATGTACATAATTGTTATTGTTTAACCCTGGGTGGTATCTAAATAGTAAACAGCTGCTATCTCTTGCTTTTCCTCCCCCAGGGGAAGGAAAGGAAATGGAGGAAAGACTGACTAGTGGGTTGAAATGAAAACAGATTTAATAGAATAATAAGAAAGAAAGAGTGAATAATAATGTGAATATCATAAAATATATAAAGCTATATAGAGCAATATTTAGCTGCTGGAATGCTTGATCGCAGCAATGGATGCCAGGGGGTGGACACTGTGAATACAGTGAGTCCAGTGAAACATGAATATCGCAAACAGGTGTAGGGAAGTCATGGATCAGGCAATGGGAGCAGGAGTGGGAAGAAGGATGGGAGTGGGACCCCTCATGAATGGCAGCCATTGAAGAAATAGGGTGGTCCTTGGCAACATCTCACTTTTATATGGAGCATGTCATTCATGGTATGTGTAGATGAGGTTCTTGGGGACATGTTTTAGAAGTGGACTTGGCAGTGTTAGGTTAATTGTTGGACTCAAAGATCTTAAGATTTTCCAACCAAAATGATTCTACGATTCTATGAATACTTCATTGACCAAACTTGATGTCAATCTAAGTGCTGTCCTGATTCCATTCCTCACACACCTGCTTACTTGCAAAACATGGAAAACTGAGGAATGTCCTTCCTTCCCCTGTCAGCAGCCAAGATATCAGTGAGTTTGTACGTTCTTTCATACCAAATCCCAAATATTTGAAAGCTACTGGAAGAAAACATTAACTCTGCCCTAGGGTGCTATGTTTTTATTCTTGAACTGTGAAAACTTCCGCTTCCATCAAGATATTTCAGTCTTTTCCATCCTGATCTGGAAACTGACTCATGGACATTTTCCCTCCCTGCCTTATTTTTTTTTTTTCCCCACCATGTCTTGGCACAGGAGAAGGAGGCTTGGACTCAGAGGGCTACGAAGGTAGACTCTGAAAATATTGTTGTAGTAGTAGTGAAGCAGTGATGGACAGTTCAACAGAGAAAGAAGTGACTTAGGTGAAGTCTGGAGAGTGCCCCCAGACATGCTCTGAAGAACAAAAGATGAAGGTCTTGATAACACACACATTTAACTTGAAGGTCACAGCCTGAGAGACTGAGTTATTGGACTCTTACACAGAGTCTGAGTTTAATTCTCATTTGTAGTTAGGTTTTTCATAAAGAAACTAGCAAAAGAAGTATTTGCCTCACTGCTTATGGCCTCCAACTAGCATGCTCATGTTCAGCACCTTTTCCACTTATACATCTCATCCATCAAGTGTTTAGTCCTGCACATGTAGTCTTGACATACAGTATAATGTTAATCTTACTAATAATCTCTTTATTAATGATCTGGATGAAGGGATTGAGTGTACCCTTAGTAAGCTTGCAGATGACACCAAATTGGGTAAGAGTGTTGATCTACTGGAGGGTAGGAAGGCCGTAGAGAGGAATCTGGACCAGCTGGATCATTGGGCTGAGGTCAATTGTATGAGGATCAACAAGGCCAAGTGTTGACTGATAGCCCATGGAACATGAGCAAACAGTGTGCCCAGGTGGCCAAAAAGGCCAACAGCATCCTGGCTCTATCAGGAATAGTGTGGCCAGCAGGACTAGAAAAGTCCTGATAAGTCCTGGAAGGTCCTGGCAAGTCATTGTGCCACTGTACTCAGCACTGGTGAGGCCCCACCTTGAATACTGTGTTCAGTTTTGGGACCCTCATCATGAAAAGGACATTGAAGTACTAGAGAGAGTGCAGAGGAGGGCAATGAAGCTGGTGAGGAGTCAGGAGCACAAGTCTGATGAGGAGCGGTTGAGGGAACGGGGGCTGTTTAGCTGAGGGGAGACCTTATCACTGTCTACAACTAACTTTGGAGGTTGTAGCATGGAGGGTGTTGGTCTCTTCTCCCAAGTAGCAAAACCAAACAAGCAATCACAAGAATAATCTATTTGCAGAAGGTTTCTGTGACCCAGTAACAAATACTATTACTATCAGTGGATAAGCACATAGGACAAAAAGTGAGAGAAATTGCATATTATGGGACAATGCAACAAATTCAAAGGGGAGATCGCAGAGGTCATCATGCTGGCCCACTTCATCTGGTTGCAGGGTACGATAAAGAATAGGCTAGAGTACAAGTCCTGATATTTATGTCAAGTAATCTTGGTGTAAATACCTTTGTGAATGATGTCAGAGAAGCAGATTCAACAACTTCTGATTTAGGGAAGAGGTTTGGTTCTGGAGACATCATCTTTAGGTCACTGTCTTGAGCCTGAAAGTACTACATATTCTGATACTTTTTTTTTTTAAAAAAATCAGTCTTCTCTTTTGAAACTGTTCCACTTCACATAAAATATTTAAAAGCTCAATAGAACATGAGCTGAAACCCAGGTCCTTTGGGGACTGTTGCAACCATTAGGTTATCACGTATTTTTCATTTACTCTGTCTGTTCTTGAAAGTATTCAGCCACTCTATACAAAGCAGATACATCTCTGGAACAGGATACACTAGGAAGGACCCCTCTGAGAATTTTCTGTTCTAAGTATTTTAAATACTGCCTTGTGACTTGGAACACCTTGATTCAAATCTCTACAACAAATCAGACAGACAAAGGTATTGAGGTAGCTCATGCTGCAGGGGAATATTCTAGCAATGGCCTACTGAGGATGAAGTCAGGCAGCATTACAGACCAAACGTGAGGCTGAGTCCTGATACCAAGACAGAGGGACATTCAGTTTATCGACTCTTCAGTAGCTGAGGCTCAGAACAGATTATGACATCAGGACATGGCTGGTTTTGTTCAAATAATGTCAATATAAGGAGAAGGGAGGCTGCCATGAAGATATAGATACCTCTGGTTCCCAGTGACAGAGAACCTGCCTTATGTATTAATAATTAAGTTGCTAGAAATGGCAGTCATGTACCTAAATACCCTTGGCTGCATTTCTGAACAGGACCAAGGCATGAGCTAGGCTAATGGCAAGGGACTGTGTCTATATTGCTCCACTTTTGCATGGTACATGATCGAGCTAGGCTGTGAAGCTGGAGTCACTCCAAAAAGGCAGTTTTCTGCAGCCAGCATGGGGGTAAGGCAATTTAGTTGCATGGATACATGCTGCCCCATGACAGTTGAACTCAGGGCTAGAACACAGTCACTGGCCCATTTTATTTGCTAGTACTGATGTATCCCTGACAGATCAAGGGCCTTGGCATTTATCAGTCAACAAAGGCATCATTACTAGCTTGTTCTAATGACACTACCACATTGTACTGCCACTCTTCTTCCTTCCATATTCACAGCACATGGCAAGTGAATACTCAACATTTAACAGCAAAGTCTTGAAGGGATTTAAAGAAAGAAAGAGATGATGCCTGACACCCAAGATTTGTTCAAGAAGATAATAGACCTTCAGAGAAAGGAATATTTTCATCTGAACACCAACAGAGATTAGGATGAGCTTCAGGTCAAACCTGTAATACCTGGTCTTCCTCCACTTAAAACACTTTACTTGGAAATGATGCACCATGTATTGGAAGTACAAGGGACAGAGACAGATTTTCTGCTTTCATTTATGTGAGAATCTGTTTAACAGGTCAAGGAGGCTTAGTCACAATGTAACCTGCACTTTTTGTACCATCGCTCCCTGCAAGTGAATCACTCTGACACGTATGCATTATTCACTGAATAAATATGATGTGTCTCCCTACAGCAAAACTTACGTTGAGGCATGCTTGATTTGATTTGTTTCTTATTCTAATACAATACTTGAAAATTACTCTAAGCAACTACTACATTGTTTTGCATATCCTGTGTGACCATACAATCATAGAACACTTTGGGTTGGAAGGGGCTTTAAAGATCATCTAGTACCAAGTGCCCTACCACGGACAGGGACACCTTCCACTAGATCAGGTTGCCCAAAGCACCATCCAGCCTGATCTTGAAAACTTCCAAGGAGGTGGTAGATAAACTCCTCCGAATTATGGAAAGCAAGGTTGTAACATTTTTCCAGCTGCATGCTGGCTTTGTTTAGCAGGATCCCACAAAAGCTAATTTCTGCTGAATTCAGAATTCTTGAGTTGGTTTAGACTGACTTTGTTCATAGTCCAGCAATTTCATTATCACCTTATTGAAGAGACAGTACGACTGTTACAGAAAACAATATTGGCCACTGTCAAGGATTTCAGAAGTTGACTGTCCTCTGTTGTCATTTTCTGTTTGAAATCTCACTGAATTAATTCAGTTACCACAGCAATATTATGATAACCTATGAATATGCAACCATTCAGCAATTCAAAATAAACCTGTGTACACCATAAAGAATTACCTGAAATATTGCAGACATTTTCAACAATGCTCCAGACACTTTCACATCCATTTGCAGCATTTACACATTGCTCTCTCAAGTGCAGACAGTCAATCTGGGCAGTAGAGATACTTGTGAAGTACATGAACAACACTGTAAAAACAGAACATAATGACTATCTAATACAACAGATATTGTACTGACCTTTTTCATTTATATTTAGATTATAACAATATAATTCAGAGGACTGCAATTTTGTCAAGCTAGAGATCACACAGGAATTCCTATGAATAGACCATATGAAAGACTTTCGATAGATACACAACTGTTAGATAATAAATGAGATTATATTTCATAATACAAGACTCTTCACCCTCTTTGTTTTTATTTCAGAGGCATCATTTCTTGAAAGCAACCCCACAATATATGTCTTAATCTGTTTCCCTGAGTGCATTGAACTTAAAGGTCATTTTAACTGCATGAAAAAGTCCTGAAACTGAAGACTGATATGGAGATTTCAGGGTAAAGAATTTTAAATCAGCACCGCCTCTGTCTTATCAGTAGAAAATTAAATTGCATTGCTAAGAAAAGACAAATCAGTTGGGGTTTAGCTCTTTGATCAACATTCCCATGGTAACACAACCTCTAATTTGTAACCATGTGTCTTAATTTTCTATTAGATTATGTATCAGACACTGATTCCAGGCCTTAGCAAACTAGCTGGTGAACACCTGATGGGCATGTTTTCCTTAGGTATTGAAGAACACAGCATCTCCCAGACCAAGTCTTTTTTTCAGGCAAGTTCGTGTGGAATCTGAGGAATTTCCATCACTGTTTAATTCCTTAAACACAATCTGTAAGAGGCATGAAATACTCCCTCAGGACTTCTCAAGATCCCATCCACAGAAATTAAATGTTTTCGATGATATATTTAAGAAATAAGAAATCATAAAACAGTTTGGGTTGGAAGGGACCTTCAAAGGTCATCTAGTCCTACCCCTCTGCAATGAGCAGGGACAATATCAAATATCAAATATTACTTTCAATAATCCTAAAGAGCCACTATTGTTTAGAGGTGATGCCATCCCTTCTGGAAATTATGCTTATCTGTGATATAATAGTGCTGCCATGGGGAGTACTTTCTGAAGACATGTCATTAAAGAAGAATCAACATTCAATACTTTATAACTGGCAGGTGCAATAGCATCTAGTGTGCCTCAGAGACACATAAGAGGTCACATGGGTTTACCATAGCTGGTGCTAATCCTTCCCCAATTGTGCTTATTCCTGCCAGTTCTCTGATCTGTGCAGGGCAGGTTGCAAGATCAGTGTTTTCCAGCCTGAAGCACCTTTTTAGGCTGCTTCTGTCAGTCAGCCTGGGAGACTGATCGATAGAAATGGCTTGTGCCACTTGACATTGAGGAATGTGCAGCTGGCCCATCCAAAGTGACAATTTTGTCTCATTATATAAAGATATTATTCCTTGTACTGTCTCCAAAAGTTCTTTCTAATTGTGAAATTACTGTCTATTTATTCAGATGACAGAGAAAAAAATAAGTTGCCAAATACTTTATAGGTGAATCTGACTGTATATAGAAAACAATACAAAATTATAAACCCAGGAAGTTTTTTAAGAAAGGGTATTTTGCTGGATGATCGTTTACCTAGTTTGTAAGTACATCACACATCTGATTAGGAACTGCAGCACAAAAACACTGTGTTGTGCCCCTACTTTTAAGACAGCTTTTCAGAACCAGTGGCTGAAAATGAATAGTCAAAGTAGGATTGAGCAGCCAATTAGCAGTTCCTGCTCGTTTGTTAGGATTATTTCACCATGTGTTTATTTCAAACCCACCTGGAAACTGGGCCAACAAAAAGGAGGAGGTTTATTTTTATTTTATTTTTTATATATATATATATATATATATATATATATTTAAAGAGCACAGTGGCATAATCTATGATTGAAGCTAATTCAGTCTAAGAAAGGCTAATGACATATTATGGATGGATCTTTTGTTTCCTTAGCAGGACACAGAGGTCATACTGTGACAAGCCTACATGAAACAACTGTTCTATATTAATTTAGAATCCAGTCCACTGTAGCTTTTACAATTGCTTAAATGAACAGTTTTTACTTTAGTTGTTCATTTTAGTTATTTACTCTAATGTTTGGAATACTCAGAGACTTTTTTCTACTTAGAAAAGTTCAGGGCATCTAAGAGCTAGCTTGTAGCTAAAACCTTTAGAGGCAACCATTTTGATAGGAAGACAAATAAATTTATATTTCTACAGGTGTCTGCATTTTTGTGTAGGTGTCTGTTGATTCACTGGGTAGGTGTAAAATTCACTGTTCTGAAGAATTTGGTGTCTAAAGTGAAAAAAGCGGGGGGAAAGGACATTTTAGCACCTTCACTTTGCAGATTGGGAACTGAGGAACGAAAGGATCACAGTGTATTTCCAATATTACACAATTATTATCTGGCAGATAATAATGAATAGTGAGAAACCAAGCTGCAGTTTCTATCCAACTGAAAGAGCACCAAGACAGCTGTCTCCGAAGGAGAAAGACAAACCATAGGTGAATATAGTTTGAATATAGTTGAAAAATGATTAACATACCTGTCTCAACATAATATTTTTTACCCTCTGGACCAGCTTTCTCTGTTTTCCCTTTTTCTCCATTCAAACCCGATTGGAAATGTCAATAGCCCCCTGTGTAGCACTGCCAGCACTAAATACTTGCCACTTACCAAACAAGTGGCTGCTCATTTAGACAAGACATCCCACCTGTGGGTCTCAACTTCTTATCAGGGCTGAACCTGCTACCCTGACTTACCTCCCTTTTCAGACAAACTACCCGCACCGGGTTGAAGAAGTCTGGGCCAAGCCACAGGGCTCGGACATTGCACGCTGGTGTGAACCCCCAGCTGCTGGCCCCCTACTTGTGGTTCCCCAGGAGAAGGAGCTAGGGATGGAGCTGTAAAAGGACCCCGTGGAGAGGCCAGGAGGCCCGGGGCGAGGCGACGGTCCTGGCAAGGCTGGGGGTTCCTCCCTCCCCGCACCCGCGGCACTTACCGAGGCAGAGGAGCGCGACCATGGCCGCTGGCGGCTGCAGCTCCGCGCCGAGCGGGGGGCGCCGGGCGGCAGGTGCCGGTCCGGTACCGCCCCTTCAGCACCCGCCGCGGGGACAGCGCCCCGCCCGCCCCGCCCCCGGCAGCGCGGCCACTCGGCGCGGACCGGGGGGTGTCGGGGAAGGGCGGGCGGGGGCAGGTCTGTCCACTCCCGGTGTAAATATTGTGTCTTTCTCTGCCCACCTCCTTCCGTCAGAGCAGCGGATGAAGTTTCTCCCCGCACCACCGCGACCTTCCTCTGCTGTCTTTGCTCTACCCTTTACCGGCATTACTCAATTTGCCGTAATGGCTCAGGCGGACCGTGTGGAGGTGAGACGCTCTTCTTATCGGCGACCTGGCATCGTCTCTGCATTCAGTTCCTACTCAATTTCCGGAGAAACTAACAGTGCAAGTGCTGCCTGTAACATCTCCAGAAGACGCCTGTTGCTATGTCTGATCACCTGTTAGCACTTCCCGTGCATTCTAGAAATTAATTTCTTTTGTTCTCAGATGTTTAAGATCACAATCTATTAAGGAGGGAGAGGTGCATGTTGGATATCAGACCAGAAGAACAAATAGCTAGTCTATAATCTAGATCAATACTGAACTGTGGGTCCAACTTCAGGAGTTTCACTAAAATATATCAAAAAACAATTTGGCATACAAAAGTTAGCAGCTGACTCGGGTATTTAATTTTAAAAAAAATCAACCTTAAATCCTACAATCGCACAACTCCTGGCTTCACTGGATGCTCTTTGCTTTTGCATTGGGAGCAGGAGGAAAGAACAGATCCCTATTGATTTCTCCACACTACTTGTGAGACTTGTTTTCACAAATTGCGTATCCCATACTGAATATTTTAATTGGATTTTGTTCTTGAATACTTTAAAAAAAAAGAGAACATGGAACTTCCAGTATAGCTAGCAGAGATAGAGATATAGCGGTTGAAATCTTGTCCCTATTGGCAAAGCAAAACTTGAGGCAAATCCAGACTTTGCATATATTTTGTTTAGCTCAGGAAAATTCGGTCTTAAAATCATGGAATCATAGAATCATTTTTCTTGGAAGAGAGTAAATCTAGCACTAAACTATGTCCCTAAGAACATCATCTATACGTCTTTTAAACAGCTCCAGGGATGGTGACTCCACTTCCCTGGGCAGCCTGTTCCAATGCCAGAAAATCATGAAGAACTTCCTCCTAATATCCAATATGAACCTTCCCTGGTGCAACTTGAGGCCATTTCCTCTTGTCCTATCACTTGTTGCTTGGGAGAAGAGACCAACACCCTCCATGCTACAACCTCCAAAGTTAGTTATAGACTGATAAAGTCTCCCCCCAGCCTCCTTTTCCCCAGGCTAAACAGCCCCAGTCCCCTCAGCTGCTCCTCATCAGACTTGTGCTCCAGGCCCCTCAGCAGCCTTGTTGCCTGCCTCTAAACTATTTTTTTTTTTTTTGTGACTTGGATTTCAACTTAGTTAATTTATTACATTGTTTATTCAGAACATTTATGCCAACATTACTGACTAGTTGTGGTGGGTTTTTTTTTGAAAGTGTATTCAATAAAATAAAATAAAATAAAATAAAATAAAATATAATATAATACTCTTTCATCCAATATATCCAACAGCCAGAGAAAAACCTTATTGTCAGGGAAAAGGAATAGCATGGGAGATTAATATAATTTTCTCTGTGAGACAAATTTCAGGTTGGAAGGCTAAATTTGCCTTGTCCTTCATCCATTAGAACATGTGGCAGCAGGTTGTGATGCATCTTACAGCAAGAGCTAAGTTAAGCTAATATTTAGTGTATTCTCCTTCCCATAAAGTACTGTCCAGGTTAATGACATCCATCAGTCTTGCTAATATCAGAGAATGAGATAGTGCCTTCTATGCAGTCTGGAAGAAAAGCAAAGACTTGCCTTTCTCGAGGTGGAGAGGGGGAGAAATTATCTTGCAGTCATTGTGACTGCAGAGCACAACCTTATCACTACAGCAACAAGAAAGGAGAAAGAGGTCAGATATCAGACCTTCAAGGCTGTGAAATGTGTTCAGAGATAAAGTACCACAATGATAGTGTCACAATAACTTGTATCTGCAGGAACAAATCTGTTGTGATTTAAACTCTATGTCTAATGACACTGTGATCAAGCAGAAATGATGGCATGAGAACTCCATGTCTATGCTCCTGTGTTGCTAGTGTAAATATTAGAATACCAAAGCAGCTAGAGGTAACAAAACCCAATTAAAGCTCAGCTTTCAGATAATTTTCAAGATTTATAGACTGGATAAAAAACGCTCATTCCTCACCTGACCTTTTGTGATAGATAAGAAGCCCAGAAGTTTCTATAAGATTCTTTATTTTCTGTCATATGCAAAAGGTGTTAAATTTGATATTGCCCTTAAAATCTTGCCCTGTCTTTTCACAGCCATTTCTATACCCACTAATAGACACTGCTCATTATTGGATTTATATTTACTGAAAACTCCCATTGATTTTTTCATTCAGAAATAAATCCAGCTGGATAAAATTTTGAATGTATCCAAATATTTGGATCTTTCTGGAGTAAAAGGCCCTAGAACTGGCAAAAGCCTTGCCACTACTTTACACAGGTAGCCAACAGATTTCTAAAGGCCTTTGAAGTTTTTCTGATAAAACTGTGCCTGAAAATATACCTGAGCTAAAGAAGAAAATGTCTATGTATTTCTCAAATTTTGTAAACCTAAAGAAATACATATTAATATTTGCATGAAAATATTTATTTAAAAAAACACAGACATTTTTGAATGAAAAACCTTTTCATCGAAATGATGAAGTCTTTAGCTTGATAACTATATTTAACCAGTCTTTAGCTTGATAACCATATTCTCTGGAAAGAATTGGTTAACACTTTCTATCAAATCTTAGATAAGCTCTGATCATATCGCTTGTTTCTGAAATATATGCTATTTACTCAACAAAAACCTGGCCAGAGAAAAACCCAGAATTATTTGTCAATGAATGTCTCATCTTTTATTTATATTCTCCACACAAAAAGTACTGTTAAAATTATGGCTAAAAGAAATTCCTAGGAATGCTGGAATATTTTAATTATGGAGATCTAAGTGAAAATAAGAAAAGAGAACAAAAGAGAAAATTAAGGCCAGAAACTCCATTTCTAACATGTCACAAGAGGCCTGCAGGAGCTAAAAACTGCCGATGATCCTTAGTGATATTCCCATCTCAGATTAACTAACACAATTTATCCCACTGTCATTAAGGTAGCAGCAAAAAGAAGTCAAATCATGTTTGCAGACGGTATGCAACCCCCCTTTAGAAAGATGCTACTTACAGTTTCTCCATGAGCATCACTAACAATGAGATTTTAGTTCTTTGTTAGCTAGCCTGTGCTAGAAATACTGCACCCTTTCCCTCCCCATTTGTCTCACAGGGATCTGGGCAACACACCTGAATTTTGCTGCTTTCCCACAGACACCCTGAAACTTTTATATTTGAAAAGTATAAATACTCCCCTTTCATACTGACAAAGTGTTCTTAGATAACCATTTACTTTCTATGATCTTGCTCTGTCTCTTCAAGAAAAAGTTAAAAATACATTTTCTGAAAGTATAGTTTTTCAAAATGCTGTCATAATTGACATTTTTTTAGCAGTGGGTTGAGGCAACATTTTATGGCACAACAAAATTACTACTGATAATTATTTTGCAGCCAGATTACTATACTAGTTTTTAACTTTCTGACTTTTTGTTTACTAATATCAAAACATTAGAAATATTTTCAAATTACATCTTGTTCCATATAGTTTAAGAATACTACATTTTCTGTGGCTGAAGAACAAAAATAACATTCTAATGGCAAAGGAATTGCAACATCTATGAAGTCAAATCCTGCCATGTTTTCCACAACTATTCAGGTTTTATTTTCTTAGAAGACACAAAGTAAAACAATTTATTGAAAGAACAATGAAATAATAGCTATACTTAAAAGTTAAGCTTATGCATAGGAATATAGAAATTCCTATGATTTTATTTGATGTTTAAACATCCTTTTCATTTAGGTATTTATCTTTATTTTTTAATAGAAAAAAGAATATTCTCCTTTTTCTCTTTTAATAGAAAACTTTAATATACAAACAAATGCATTTTTTTTCTCTCACTTTACACTAGTGTAAACTAGGAGTAATTGCAACAATGTCAAGTAAAACAATTTTTGGGGAAGGCTAAAGCATAAAGTGATAAAACACTTGATAAAACCATAGCTGTCCTGGTAGACAGTACATCTCACAACAGTAGGTAAAACCTAGAAAAAAATATTTACATAAGTTAACCAAATACTACCTTGTCTATGAATAATTGGCTTTTCAGAAATATTTGAATGTGTGAGAATATCTTCTTTATATGTCAAATGCTTTTTACTGAAAACTAAATATTCCCTCCCATGTCACCCTTTCTTTTGAAAAATCTAAATTGAGATGCAAGAATAATGTCACAGGGGGATTGTAGCTCAGGTTCTAATAGATCTGCCTCTTTCTAACCAAGAGGCCACATTCCCCTAGTAGCCTAAGTCTCTAGTGATGCATCATGTTTGTTCTTTAAGGAGAAAAATTGCAACACATGGTATGAAGCCCCAGGCCAGGGAGCTTATCCCATGAATGGAAAAGGCTGAGTACTTGATCTACTGGTCCAATGAGATAATATCACCTCTATAATTTCCAGAGAGAAACATTTTATTTTAGTTGTTGAAAAGTCAGCATTTTCTTGGCATATAAATCTGTTGTTTGTATCATTAGTATTAAGTGGCAGCTGAGAGAGAAATCATAAAAGTAAGCAAGATAACAATTTTTTTCTATTTTAAAGATCCTCAGAGATCTTCCAGAGCAACACTTGCAGACATTATGCACTAAAATGAGCCAAAGTAGTTAATACGTCTGGTCCTTCAGGGGTGCTGACACTTGTTATTCCTATTGGCCTGAGTAGGAATTTTGAACTTATAGCACCTTTGAGCATCATGTAGTTTGTTTTTAATTACTTACTTTTTAGGCACTCGAGTCTGAAAAAAAAAAAAAAAAGAATTGGCTATTTAGTGTAATCTTATGAAAACGTGTGACTTGCAGCACTTCGGGTTCACATCTTAGAAGCAAGTCTGTGCTTAGAAAAAATCCAGCACGTCTGTGCTGGATTCTCCCCAGATCAGTCTGAACTGGAAGTTTCATAATGAACAGAGAATTACTACAAGTGAACTAGCAAAAAGAGAGGTGCAAAGTAAGTGCATAAGTAAGCATTCCTTGTAAATAATTCACTCATTTATAGAAACAGGATATAAATAAATGATGTTTAAGACTTCTTTCAAATACTTAGAGCTCTTTATATGTTACATTTTAGAACATTCCACAGCATCTAAAATATATAAAAATAAATATCTACAGTATTTACAAAGTATGATACAATCCTATCTTTAAAAAGACTTGTAAAGACATGTTCTTTAGCTCATTCTGAGGTAAGTAGGTTTCTGTAAGACTGAGAAGAAATAGGAGAGGCAGTCATTTTGAAGGGATCCCTTTGTCCAGTTGTAGTCTGTAACAGCTAGAAGCATGTGCCATACTCTGATGGTCTTACATGTATTGAGCCAAAGTCATCCTTGCTGTAACTCCATCGAGGTAAGTTTAGTTATGCTAGGGACGAATTTGTCCCACTCTGCATTCTCTGTGTTGCCAGTGTCTTCTGCAGAAACACTCACAGCTTCATCTAAATTTGAAGTCATATTCATCCCTGGTATGTGGAGATGCAGTTCTACTGATTTCAATGGGCTGAGTGTAGCTGGGATACCTGTAAGATAAATTAGAGCTTTTAAGATTATTTTACTGTTTGTAGCAGGTAGTTGACTGGCTCACCCTGTGATTGTCATTCTCTGAACCCTATGTAGGCAATGGTCTGCCAGAAAATGTTCCAAATTACACTTGCAAATTTTAAGTGAAGAATTCCTGACTGAAGTCTAAGGGGTTTTATGATGCATAAACATTGATCTTCTTACTTTTAAATATTTTCACTGTTTTCTACTGCTTATTCGATATGCACTATTTGGAAAATTGCCCTGTGGTTCCTTACCCAGATGGCACTGTGACCAGTAGAGCACTACAGCTGCCTGTGCACAGGTCAGTCACAGAATCATGGAATGGTTTGGGTTGGAAGAGACTTACAAAGATCATCTAGTCCACCCCAATGCCATAAGGCAGGGGGAAGAGAATGGTGACAAATAATAGATATAGAGTAAAACATCATCTACAGCCACACTGTCATCTGGATTTCATGTCTGTATCTTGCTTGAGCTATACAGGGCAACACTGCTGGAGAAGAGCAAGATTAATTCATACCTTCTGTAGTAAGTGAAAAGAACGGGCTTCTTCAGAGATAATTTATTTAATTCTTTGGGGGTATAAATTTTAGAAACAGATTAGCTGTCTTTGGAGATACCAGTTTCTCTATTATGAATAGGCAGCTTATATAGTCCTAGTGTCTGAGATAACTTCCAGACAACCAGTTTTCATATCCCAAGGAGAGGATGGATGAATTCTGTATTTGCAGTCCCTTGCAAAGTCTCACTGGGATATAACATATTAATATAATGTAATGATAAATATAAAATAATAAACTATATGCCATTTTTCACAAAGTAAGGGAATTGCACAATCATTTCAGCATTCACCCAGAACTGGGAAAGCTTGAACAACTTCTGTCTTTCATGTCAGTTTGTGTTCATTTTTTTTATCAACCTATCTATATTGGAGAAAAATCAAGAGTGGCTTCCCAGCTGTTCCTGAATACACACAATAACCCACCCAACAGAAAAAAGAACTAAAATTGTGAGAGAAGAAACTAATGTGAATTTCTTATTTGATCAGCCCAACTCACACCAGAATGCATGGTAAGCAGATAATTTGAAATAGTCAAGGACATTCAGGTAGTACAATCTGTACACTCCATTTTTGTTATAGTATTTGGTATAAAATAGACCACAACTTCAGAGAATTAGCTCTGAGTAGAATATAGGTGTTTATAAACACATTGTAACTTTAGGGTGAATTTTCATGCTTTCATGTATATGTAGACTTAGTAGTCTAAAGGAAGTAGGAATACAAAGAAAATATTTATATTAAATATTATTACCTTACTCTCTCCCCAACAGCCACTCAACTTTTAAAATAAATGAGATGAAATTTTGCTTCATCAATATATAACCAAATATGTAGCTTATTCTAGAAAATATTTATTCTAAGTTCTTTTTCTTACAGTCAGTTCCTAATTGTGAACACTTTTCTCTCATTGCATTGTGCTCAAATTCAAATATTGTTGTATGCACAATTAAATTTTACTTCCACAGCATTAAAAGACATAGGGGCAAGTATACTACCAATGGGTAACAGGTGCAGTACCATTTGCTGGCAGTGTGTTGATGTTGTTCAGTACAACGTGTTCTGAAAGTTTTGAAATGTTATCAAAATTGCTGATCTGGGTGGTCAAGGATTTCCGACTCTCTGTACTGGCACGACCTCTGGTGAGCCGTTCATCATGATGACTGCGAATGCCAAAGATGCAACAAGAAAATGCTGCTTTAAATTCTTCTCTAAATTTCCCTGTCAACCACAAAAATAGACTCATGAAAAAATTGTACTATAAACCATGTTGCAAACTTTATAGATTAGAAAAAAAGCAGCTACCTAAACCAAAATTAACCCAAAACACCCAGATGTTCTTCTAATGCAGAAGCAGGAAATCACAATTTCAATGTCTTGGAGAAAGATGGAAAAAATAAAACTTTTGTAAGATGATATATGAAGTATGGTATGAAACCTAAATTATTCTTGGCTAGACAGAATGGACAAACTAGAATGATTTATGAAATCATGTTGTGGATAGTCTGTTGATTAATAACATATCTAACAAAACCAAGTGAATAAGTAGTCTTAAATGAACCAATGGCTAATTTGAATTTCATCTTGAATGCATCTTAAGAGAAGATTCAAAGTGTTCAACAGCCCATTAGCCCACTATTGGGGCTCAGAGCAAATTGTTCGGATCATCTTCACACTAAATGCTACCAAGAAATGTACAGTGGGAAAATGTGTAGTGAGGATGAATAGACTTCTGCCTCCCTGTATTTACCAGTAATACCTCCAGTTTAGGTCCTGATTCTGCTGTCCATAGCCAAATAAGACAAATATAAACCAAGAAAAATCTGTACTAGTAATTAAGCAGCATCCTGATCGAGTCCTCGGCCTTGAACCTAGTTGGTACAGCCTGGTCATACAAGTATTATTAAAGACTCACAGCCTCCAAAACCCAGTACTCGCATATAAAATGAGAAGTGGGGACAGCCCGTGACCTCTGCTAACCCCCAGACATTACCCAGGCAGTGTCAGGGGAGTGGTAATTGTTTCAGACCAAAGTCGTATCAGGGACTTCTCTACCAAATTAATGGCATGGACAGTCAAATTCAAGCACTTGGACTCAGGCCCTGGCACTGTTTGGTTTAGTTATAGGTAGATAGCCTGAAGGCAATGGAATACATCAGGTGACTTGTTCCAAGAAGAGGATCTAGTTCCCACTGGAGGAGCTGGGCTGATGTTACACAGTCATTAATCTTATTTGCTATGGCTCATTACATTCAAACTATACATTACACTTGAATTCTGGGTAACTGTAACTTACCACTGAGGAAGTTATAAATAATAGGATTGGCTGCACTGTTTGCATATACAAGCCAGTGTGAGAACGTGAACCAGGCGTATACAGTTTCTCTGTCATCAGCATGATTAAACATCCCAAAAACCCTACAGAAAAAGAAAAGCAAACCTGAAAGATGGCAAAATTAGAAATCATATAAAAAGATTTGCCAACTTCTAGTCTCATTTTATCCCTGATGATCTATTTTCACTATCATGGAAAAGCTGATTTAACACTCATCAATTTCTTGAGCTAATGAAGTCCTCTCCCCATCCCTCAGGCTCCTTTCTTGGTGGTTTATTATCACATCAGTATTTTACTTCGCAATGATGCACATGCCTGACTTTACTGCTAAGTATCAAAGTTAACAAGTGTTAGATCTGCTTCTACACATTGCGTTCCAAGGGGCCTGAGGATGAAAAGTACTTAAGTTAAGCCTCAAGGAAGTGTCAGAATTGAGTAGGATGTATTTAAGCTTTCATATCCATCTTGAAAACATTCCTTAAAACCTGAAATGTTCCTCAAGCACCAACAAAAGGCTGGCCGTTTTTTAGGACATTCAAATATTCTGCTACGTGCCATTATTTATTGGTATTCCAGAGGTCTCAAGAGATATTGACTATATCAAAGCCTTACTTGTCAGGCACTGTATGAAAAAACAGAGTCTAAACAATTATGAATCAAATGAACAGGACAGAAAAAGGCAAAAAAGTAAAACAGAGCTACACAGGCAAATGGAAGGGTTAACCTAAGGTCTCAAAAGGGTATCTGATGGAGCTTGGGTTTGAATCCAGCATTTCAGAGTCCTGGGGGCCAAGCCACAACACAACACAACACTCTCCTGTTAATCTTCAGTTGCTGCTTTAGGTAACTGCACTTCCACAGGTGCATTTACAGCAAACAAGCTGTAATCCCACGTAAATTGCAGGTTTTAATGAGAAGATAGGCTAGATCACTTTCATGAGCAAGAGCTTGCTGATAAGGGCTCTAGAATCTGGCCTTTAGTTTTGATATTACACATAGGTTAGATACATTTTTTTTCTTGAAACTGTATTTTTATTTTCCATTTCTTTATCATGAAATAAGTAAGCTTAACCTTCAAAAGTATCTGTCAGAATAAGAGGAATCTCCCAGCAGAGAATTGTTTTTAGACAGAAAACTTTACCAAGTGTTTACATCTTGGGATAAACTTTACCTTTTCAAGACATTGAGGATGCTAATTGGTAGATAGCAAAGTGCAAAAACCAGAAGGACGACCATTAGCATACGTGCTGTTTTCCTTCTTGCACGAATCTGTTTTATTTCAGCTGCCACAGCACTAATCTTTGACTTTGTTGATTGTCCCAGCCCTCGGGGCTGTGCTGAGGACTGCAGAGGCTTCCATTTTTTCTGAACAACAGAAGAAGTTCCTGGGATCTAAAAAAGACAAAATAAGGGGCACTTTGAAAACCTAGCACTGTGGATTGCTATACTATGAAAAATAGACATGTTAACATACAAAATGTAAGCTTGCAGGGAGAAGTTTTCTATTAAATTAATTGATGTAACTGCAAGAAACAAACCTGATTTCAGACACACTTGAAGCACTGAATAAAAATTTGTGTTTTACCCAAAAGTATCAACTGATGTATTAAAAATATCTTTACTTCCCACATACCGTACCTTGCTTGTGTCTTCAGACTATCACACTTAGCAATCCTACTGCTGCAATTATGTTGCTGTAAAGTTCTACCTTAAATGTTTTCTTGTATGGCAGAGTAGTTTATCCCATTAATATGCTGCTAATTTAAGATACTAAACAGCTTTTCGGCATTGGAAAACTAGGATTTAAAGCCTACATAGCTGTAAGTGCCCTAAAATTGCCAAATGTGCAATCTAGATGACAATAAAGCATCTAGAGAAATCACAGCTGAAATGTAGATCTCCCTGCAAAGCTCTTTAAAGTGAGTGTATATACAGTGATGAATAGAGAGGGATCATGGAAGATTGCCAAGAATTAGGTTAGCCAAAGACACTTTGCAATGGGTAGATATAGCACCTTGGTATTAAAAAAAATCTGTGTGTTTGTTTTCTGTGCTCACACATAAGCAAAGTCAAATAAAGCAAATTCGCTTCAGTGCTTCAAAATTATTTCCTGCTTGCTGCCAAATGTGAAAGACTACAGGTGGCAAGGACTTTCTCAGAGCAGTCTATTACAATGACATTTATAATATTTAAAGTGCTACACATTGTGAAAACCTTCTGGGTAGAAATATAGTTTTATTCATGCATAAAGGAATTGTGTGCAGGGTGACTAGTCTCATGAGTGTAAAATGATGTGTTTTTAAAAGTATCTGCAGAATTCATATTGTCTATTTTAACAATTTGAAAATCAGGGCTTATCTAAACAAGTTGACCAGAAGGGAATTAAATTTTTGAATATTTATTTCCATAAAAAGTAAGCTAAAATAGAAATATTTGTTCTATGATGAAAGCATGCATATGCAGACTTGTTCTAGAATAGCTACTATGCTGTGTTTTTTGTGGTTTGTTTTTTTTGTGTGTTTCGTTTGTTTTGGTGGTTTTTGTTTGATTGTGTGTTTTTTGGTTTTGTTTTTAATTTCTTTTGTGAATAACTTCCTTGCACAGAAAAGCCCTTAACTCAGCATTGCTGTGCAGCATCAAACCTGATTTACAGCTATTGAAACATTTTGGCAAAGTCGTGTTGTAATGAACAGGAAATCAATGAAGCAGAACAAGGGATACATTATAACATTTATTTTTTACTAATGTTTCTACAGACACGAAGCAAAAAAAACCCCAGACCCTTGCACTTATTTCTACTGAGGATTCCCACTCATTCAGCTGAAATCTGTAGTATCAGTTTCATACCTGGACACATCTGTCTTGTTGCAAGGAATTTAACCCTTCTTAGTTGAGGGGTGTAGTACTGCCTTTGCCACACACTACTGAGATACTTCACTATCAAAGATTCTGATTTTGGTTTATCAGGGGTACTTTGATATGCCATTCTTCTAACTTGGAAGAAGAAGGTTTTCCTTTCTTTTCAGTCATCCTAAATTACCATATTTGTAGCAAGAACTGATCAGAAAGTGGAGATGGAAGCAGAGAAACTCAAAACTCTCCCTCCTGATCAGGCCACAGGTTCACTTGAAGAATTCTTTGACCAGGTTTCTTGGTAGGTAGATGCAATTTAGAGGAAGAGAAACAGTACCTGGGACCACAGTTGTGAACAGCTATTTCTACAGGAAAGTTAGACACAACTGGTTTTGTACATGGCTTACCTATCTGTGCAGGTAGAAGGGTTTTTTTGGTATTTAAGCAGTCTTCAATAGCAAGAGGTGATAAAAGGTAGGGATTGTATACAATGTACAGCCTCACTGTACTATATATTAAATTGATAAATTTTCAGGAGTTTGTATTGAGAACCTTTCTACAGAGCCCTATTTTAACAGTCTTTACCCCAGTTTTTACCTGGCATACCCCTGGGCTTTGTTACTGTAACACCAATAAGCAATAATACAGCAAGAATTTTATCAGAAAACAAAACCAAAACAAACAACAACAAAACCACACTAAACAAAACAACAAAAACAACAGATGAAGAAGAGATGTATACTCGCAGAGCTGAACTAGTACCGTCTAAGGAGCATAACACCACAGAAGTGTGCGTATATACAGAAACATTTGCAAATATACATTTATGTAAGCACACACATATATTATATACGTACAAGTACACAGATGCCAGCATGATGCATATATTTGCTTTTCAGTAATGAGTCAGTTATAGAGATAATTGTGGAAAATCTGTATGTAATTCACTAAAAGCCCACTAGCTGTGTCCATACGGGTACTGAAAACTGCATAGCTATTTTCTTATCTATTTTTTTCCTATCCCCTCAAATTATTATCAAGGGGTTTACAAACAGAGAAAATATTTCCAAATATAATAATAACTTGCAAAGATTGGAAGGGTATACTCCAGCTGCCAAAATAAAAATGGATAGTGTTCCTAGTTATTAATACGAGTAGGTTCTACTGTCAATGCATTTAGATATCAGTAAATCAAAGCATACAGTATGGAACTTGATAATACAAATGATGTACCAACACTTTTATCCTAAGCCCATTCAGTCCTATTTAGTTGTTCAGAAGTTATTTTTAATCAACTTAAACTCTGCAAGATAATATAGCCTTCTTAGTCACTACTTTCTTGCTAATAATTAAAATAAATTGCTCAAAATCCCTGGTATTTGTGGCAGGATTGTTCTTGTCTTTACAAAGATGAATCACTAATTCAAAGAGTGTAAAGCTCACACACACTCAAAGATCTGCTTGAAAGGCACACTCAGTAACTTTGAGAGCTGTTGCACAAAGTACAGTAAGGATAGCTTGTAAATCTGTCTTAGTCATCTGAAAATTTGCAGGCACATCACACTCCATTTTAAAAAAGAACCTTTAGAAAAAGTGTAAGGCATAGAGAGCTTCTACTGTTTGCTGGATTTTTTTTTCTGTCATGTATATCTGGAAGGCTCATTGTACCCTGCAGTAAGATCACTATATTTAACCAAAGTTCTGATAAGCAGCATGATTTCTTAATTGAAACTATTATCAACTAATACACTTAGAACACTACATTCATTCACTCTACATGACTGACTATGGCACACCTGCTGCACATAGAAAAACGCCTGATGTCTGCAGCCAAATCACAGTTGATAATAGATGTGCAGTGGTCCACTTGGTGCAGTTTCTTATACATAGTGCTATCACCTACGCTAGGAAAAGAGACATCTGTAATTTCACATCAGTGATAGCACTAAGCCTGTGGCAGTATTTCTCTTTTTGCCACTGAAAAAAAAGGATCATTTTAACCGTGACAGCATGCAAGATGTACAGGGAGAAGAAACATTGTGAAGAAGAAATAGGCTAGCTAATGCAATAGGGGAAAAAAATCCACACCTCCCTCCCCGCCCCCAAACCAGGCTGGTTTCCAGTCATTCAACTTCTGCTCTGAATCTGAACCAGCATTTTCAAGCCACATGCAGGTTAAAAGAAATCGCTTAATTAATGGACAGTTTGACACACTAGGTAGATTGTAAAGAAAGTACAGAAGAGAAGGTTAAGGTGGAATATGGTGATAGCATCATTGGGTGCTAGAGGACAGATTCAGCAATGCAGAGCATCTTAGAGCTATGTTAGGCTAAACTTAATTTCAAAACTAACTGAGCAAAGCCTTTGTGCTGGTCAAAAGTCCCCTCAAATTATAAAGATTATATTTTACTTTCAAACTGTCTTGTTATTTAATCTAATGAATATAAGAAATTAAAAGAAAAAATGATAGTTTAAAGACAAATGGTGAGACCAACAGCAGCTCTGGTTCAACCTTAATATGATTAGATGTGAGAACAAGTGCTATTATGATGAATGAGTGATAAAAAAATGTCTTAAAGCAGATTTGGTTTTCCCTATATTTTAGCTGTTTGCAAGAGAGAAGTTTTGTCAGTCTAAGATTTGATTTTTGCTTTTAACATATGTATGTTCAGAAATCTAAAATCAGAAATCTACTTGTGATTTCTCCGATGATCAATTTGAACTGCATGGAAAATGCTCATGACGTGGCAGATAGGACAACCTCAACTTTGGATGGTGTCAGACAATGGTGAGAGAGAAATGATTCATGCCCGTATCTTGATGGAAATGTCAGCCATTCTTGGAGCCATTTTAAAGGACAGGAGCGAGAATATCTTCCATTATGCTTTCAGCAGGATGAGTTTATTGTCCTTTACAGAATGACAGGGTAGGGGACGGCAGGGGACTAAACTCATAGCAGATAAATTCCAGACAAAGCAGAAGACAGCAGAGGGAACCATAGACTGATGCATGACAGATGAAAGCTTGCACCCAGAAAATTATTCACCAGCTGACACCACTTCAAATTACTGGAAGGGGAGAAAATGTTTCTGAAAGAATTCACATCATTTTTGCCACTGTAACTCAAATGTTCTTTGTGTGCTTGGCTGCTTGTGGCTTTTATTTAGCATTTTTGTTTTCTTTCCTGTATTTTTAATTTGAAACTTGAAAAAGCAGATATTCACTTAGAAATCATGCCAATTACTTGTCAATAATTCACATGAAATGTTACTGATAACAGGCAGCTTCAATTCCAGAATCACAGTTCTGACAATTGGACTTTCTATAATAGTCTGACTTTTGTTCCGATCAGACTGGCTATGAACCTGATTTTGCAGAATGAAACATCAAAATAAAAAATTATACAGACTAATAACAAAATGTGAATGTCAGTCCTCAATTTTGACTGCTATAGGAGATTTTAGCAGTATAAATAAGGTATTTCAGTAAGCATTTCAGATATGGTGAGAGAGATCTTTCTTATCCCTATAATAAACCTTCCTGTTGCCTTTTTTCTCTTTCTCTCCCTTTAAGCATTTCATAGCCCTGAGCAAGAAGGGGTTTACATTGAACCTGACTGCATTCATTTTTTAATGCATCACAGCTCCCATCCAAGGTGGCTGTAAACCAGAAGTATCACTGAACCTGGTGACAGTGCTGGATATAAAATTCCAAGTCCTAAGTGTCAACATGGAGCATTGAGAGAAGAAAGTTGTACATAGGAATCTGCACACGGTCACAATGGCAAACAAACAGAGCTAGTTTTAAGTGACTTACCTGGCGACACCACAGCTTTCGAAATATTTGCAAGTAGGCCAACACCATAAGACACAGTGGTGCCATGTATGTCACAAGAAAAAAGCATGTGTGATACATTTTGGGGTAAACCTCAGCTGGAAAGAGAATTCAATTAGGAAAAGTGCATTTAAATATACATATATTTCATAATTACTTTAAACCAAATCATTAATATATCCAGGTACATGTTTTACAAATGTAATAGGTTATAATGGAAGACGTATCTAATAATTCTATGGTCAGGATGGATTTTTAATCACTTCTATATATATTCTGTTTCTATTATAACATGCTTTTATCTCAAGCATCTCTTATATCACACTATTGCTTTCATATTACATTACTACTTGAGGTACGAAGTCTTAAGAATCTTGTTTTGCTTTTATTAAATCAGTGAAAGAACATTTCACTATCTAACAAAAGCTAATTAATTATTCAACCTACCTTTAACATATTTAATAGGTTGTGTAACTGTTTTAATTCTGCAATTAATTCCCTCAGTAAATTGCACAGTCTCTCACCTCTAAACAGAAAATGGGACTATAGCACACGGGATACTAATGGGAGGAAAGACAGACATTTCTTAAATTACTTTTTGGTGGCAAAATAAATGTGTCTTCAAGGTATACCTAGTGATTTATTATTACAACTACAGTAAAAAAAAAAAAAAAAGTAGAATTAATTCAGTAAAATGCCCTAAACTTAAGAAATTTGCAAGATTATTTTTGACTTTAACAAGAATGACTTTGCTACTGTTGTGTTCTTGTTTTCTGTGTATCTTTTTTCAAAAGACAATTTATGAATGTTACTTGTTTAGAGATAAACATCTTACAAGTGTTGTGAGTGTATTGTGTTTCTAAGAATGTTGTATCATAAGCTTCATCATTAGATTATAACAGAATGTGCAGCGGGTGCCTGGAAAACATGCTTTCACATTTGTAACATTAAACATAGTTTGGTGATACCAAATGTTGGTATCAATTACAGCTCAGCAGCCCACAGTCATCACCAGCAAAGGAAATACAGACATTGCCATTAACATTTGACAGCTTCGATGGATCAGGGTTCAAAAAATTCAGATAAGCAGCATTTGGCTCCTTACTTGCTCTAAGATGCTGTAGCAAACCAGTTTACCAACACTTAACTGAGCAGCTGCAGGTACTAGCTCTTGCCAGTGTCCCATCTGGAGCAGGTTTTGTATTAATAGTGATAAATTGGCTTGTATGTTGTTTGACAATCTCAGAATTTTTTTTACATTGCATAAAAATGCAACCTCACAGCAGTCCTGTCAGCCAGGGAAATACTGACGTGCATGCCTCACAGGTGGAGAGATTAAGGAGAAACTGGAGTAATGTGACTTACTGGGATCACGGGAGGTCAGAGCTGAAAGTACATTCTTTCTGCTCAGAAGGAGGTGCCACCTGCCTCATCAATGCTCCGCAGGCAGCCAGGCCCCTTTCAGGTAGAAGGACAGTACATATTTAAAAGGCCATCTGGAGTTTATGGCTTCCAATTTAGCATTCCAAGTAAAGTGAAACATTAAATGAGCCTAGCTATCTACAAAGAACTGACGGACCAGGTTGGAGGAAGATCCTAACACTTGCCTTTGAAGTTTAGCCACCTGGAAAGTGCCAGCTGCTAAACATCAAAGGAAACCTGTCCCTCCTCCACCCAGGGCAAAGCCCTTTGTAGAACTTTTCCCTAAGAAGCATGACTCTGTTTAGCTTCTCAAGCCAAAGAAAAGCTTTAAAGCTGTTTGACAATCACAGCAGCAAGAAGGAGGAAGGGCTGGTTTGGGATACTGTTAATTTATCAAGTGGGTGAGTTCCAGGCTCCTTGAATGAAAGCATCAATCTATCTGTGGTCCTGGTGATAAATCAGCTGCCTGACTGCAACTGCTGAACCTCTTACTGTCAAGCAGAAGTGGAGTAAAGTGTCTTTGCCTTCTATGGTCACTTAATGGGCTTTGGGATGGAGATCATTCTTAGCTGGAGTAACCGTCTCTTTAAGAATAAATTAATGATTTTCACATCACTGGACACCATTTTACTGAAAAGAGGGAAATGGATAAAAAACAAACAGGTGGTCATGGGGATTGGACTGGGATGAGATCAGCATTCCTACTCTGCACCAGTCATACAGTACAATTACTCCACCTGGTAAAGGATCAGTGTGCTGCAACAAGCATTCTTCTGTCTGCTGCAGGGTTTATTGAACAACTGTTAAACTTTCCTAAACCTTCCTTCTTGGCACTATGTTCCAGTCCCAGACTGTTGTTCAATGAGGCAAGGAGGTAAAAGACTGAAACTACAGTTTCTGGGGTTTTGCCAGATTTTTCCTATATTTATGTAAAAATATATATACATAAATGTATATATATACATATGTATACAAACTGAAAAGAACCCAGATTCAAAAGGTTTTGATATGTCTCACAAAGAAAATATCCCCTTGAGCCATTGGTGCGTAAAGAATTTGGTACTCTCAACAGCTTCCCTAAGAGTAGTGAAAAACAACAAGGCTATCAAATTTGTTGAGCATCAGTATAGAGTTCCCAGGCTCCCCAGTCTCAATAAGATACCTATGAGGTTTTGGAGTTACAAATATAAAGAAGCAATGCAGCTAAAAGAGTATAATTATAGAAAAAAAAGCTAAATAAATAAGGATGTTAGGAAGCGGGTGCTCATAGCAGACAAATTTGACCACACAACGTGGTCCTTTCCAAACTATGGTCATATGTCAGACTTACGGTTAGCTAATACTAACATTTTCAAATCTGACATATTATGCTGGTGTTATCAATTCATAGTAACACCAAGCATAATTTTAGTATTAACAATATTTTGACTTCTTTCTGTGTTAAAATGTCCCACAAGTTTTTCCTTAAATTCTGAATACTTTGATAAATATGATGTATAAACCTTCATGTAATAATACAATTTCCAGATATTTGTTTTCCAGAATTAAGACAGTATGTTTTTATACTATTTTAGGGGTAGTCTAAGAGGAAATAGAACACAAAGTCTTCCCTTTGTTTCCATTCAGCCATGCAGTTTTGGGAAAGGATTATCTCCATATTCTTTTTATCATTTGCAAAGGGGTTGGCTAACACACTTTGGCTAACATTCTTTTTGTGAACAGCTCTAAGAAAATATATTTAGCTGACTTGGACACATGGTGAATTCATTTTAATATACATTTCTTTTATTTTGGCACTTTATCATCAAATTCAGCACATAGCAATTACAGACTATTATAGAACTGTGGCCAACACTGGCTCCTTAAGTGAGTCTGCATAGGTCACATGTTGGATCCTTCTGCTTTCCCAAATAAAATATTGTTATTAGACAGTACTTGAAATGAAAATCCCTCAGCCTAGAATTGGCAATGAATTTTATAGTCAGGAATGCCAGAAGCAATTAAAAAGAAATTGAGCCCTACTTAGGCTGAACTATTGCTCCATTTGCAGTCACTGGCAGCTCTCCAACAGCATGCTTTAAACCTTATTAGTCAGGGTGGCCACTATTTGTTCACCATTAAGAAGCCCGAGTGTCACGGTGTTGATCAGACCTTCCCTCCAGACACTCATCAGACTTGTATGGATTTCAGCAGCTGGACCCAAGTCTGGGTAGGGTACAGTCCTGTCTCCTGCTTTGGCATCTCTGACACTTTCTTGCACATGGCTCCCTGTTAGTTCTTCATGGCACCTCATGTTTCAGCGGGCCTGAGTTCCCAGAATTAGAATAGACTTCCAAAACACTTTGGAAAGTGTCATTAAGCACCCCTTATTTTGCAGTCCCAACCTTGACAATGCACCGTTTAACATCCTTGGGACATATGGTGTACATGATGCTCTGCAAACATTTCATCAGATGTACCCTAATTTTAGATGGCATAAATTAAATGCAGTTCTACACAAGGCAGTAAGCACCCAAATATAATCCCTTTCCTCTAAATTGGCTATCCTATAGGATTTGCTTGGGTGTCTTGAGTGTGTGCAGTATCTACATCTCCACTTTCTCTTTGAAAATATAGGTTATTTGTAGGAACATGAATATCTTTTTCCTTCGACATCCTCCTAATTAGCTTTATTTGACTCTTGATATTCCCATAGTCAAAAAAGGCAAAACAAAATCCAATAAAAATGCAATTATTTTCTTCAAAAATATTAGCTTTTTGTTTCTTCTTCTGGCCTCAAGGCTCACCAGTCTATTCAAACTGCTGCTGTGTTATCCATATTCTTTTGGTATTCTGTTTGGGGGCCCTTGTGATTTCATAGAATCATAAAACCATAGAATACCAGGTTGGAAGAGACCACAAGTAGCATCTGGTCCAATCTTTCTTGGCAAGAGCATCATAAAGACAGGATGGCCCAGCACCCTGTCCAGCTGAATCTTAAAATTGTCCAATGTTAGTTTTCAGTAGAAAAATTGCATCTTCTATGCTTTGGCCCAGTTCAGTGTCCTCAGACATTTTCAATTGAACAAGAATTATTGGTAGCTAATGACACTCTATTCTCCGTAGTCTGAAAGGGACGTTATAGTAGATATATATGTTTTATATTTTATCCTCATTTATATGTGATTAACTCTACATTTGCTAAGTCATTCCATGATTTGAGCAGCCTACTTGCAACAATGCATAGAGAGGTCCTGCTGTCAAGTTACTATGATAAGCTATTATTAGAAAGTGGAGAGGATTATTTTTTATGGATAAGCTGAAATGCACCAGCAGAATAACTTTCAATGATGGGGCATTATCATTAGAAGAATAATTCATTAAAAAGGCAGTAGGATAAAAATAGGATTGTTATCTTTCAGTGGAATTTAAAGCTTCCTGTTTCAGAAAATTTTAACTCTTTTTAATGTAAAATTATTTTCATTTCATGATGAATATGAATTTTTAAAAAATCATGTTGTAGTGTTTGCACTTCATTTCTAAAGTCACACACAAAAAGAACTGAATTCTATGCACAAGTACTTGCCTTTGTTATACCCCTTTCTACTGCTCTAAACATGCAAGTGAAGACTCACAGCATAACCTGAAGATCAATAGATTTCATTCTGGACAAATACACTCCATAGGAGTATAGCCTTGCAAACATGGGGGAGCTTTTTTTTTCTTTTGTATACTGGGTGCTTCAGCTCAGGCATATCTGTGGGCTGCAACTAATTCATTGCAGCACTGAATGAAAGGTACTCTTTAAAATAGTCCCAAGGCTACTTCGGACTCTGAAGCTCAAAAGCAACATTTTCCTGAAATTTTAAGATTTTTTCCCTGACAAAATGCTCTCCTGACTCCTTAATTAATTATATGATTTTCATTTCCTGGATTGGCTAAAAGTCTTTGCTGCAGATCTAACCTTGAAGTGATGAAGGAATGGATAATTAGTTCTGCAGCCAACATGAGTGGACACAAATTGTACTAGGAGTGAACGCTGTGAAAGAAAGTAGTTACATAAACACTGCAGCATCCAGCAGGAGACTGGGGTACAAAATTGTTCCCAGATGAATAAAGAACTCTATAAGTAACGAGCGGATGTGTCCTCTCCAGTGAAACAGCTAGCACAGCACTCATAGCTTCCTCTAATCTTCTGCACATCTCTGTCTCCAATGAGTGCCAGCCAGCTGATGGCCATCTTTGCCCCTGGCCTTATCCCAGAGGACTAACTGGAATGGAGGCGATAAAGAACAGGGAATGCGGCAGCCAGTGTCTTCTCATTAATCCCCTGGTGTCCCTGCGGAGGCCACCAACAGGGGAAGAACTTCCAAAACAGACCACAGAAGAGCCCTCAGAAGTTCAAGCTGCTGAAGCTAATTTATCATGATAATTTAGTACAAGTGATCCAGTTGTATTTTATCTTAATTGTTCACAGGACTGGAATCTTCATCTAGAGAGATAGCTCTGGGAGAGAATGTGATTGTGCTTTAGTGTGATTTGAGGCTATTAAACAGGCACCTTTTAGTTATACGTTTTGGCAAACTTGGCTTTATTTTTCCTGTGTGTGAATAATGGTATTACTGATGGTCATTATATCTAGTGTGAGAGTCACAGCATGTAACTCATACACTCTATTAGTGTTGGAGTTATGCCAGGGCCCACCAGAGTTGAGTCTCAACCACTGGGGTGGGTGGCTAACGCCACTTGCTGTGAGCAGAGACAAAAAAAGTAGTTACTCCCTGACAACCCTTTTGGCTTCTTACAGCTGCACTCAAATACAGAACAAGTTAGATCCAAATTTAATCTGGAAATGCAGAATTACCGATCTTTTGCAACTGACTACATTTACAAAGTTATTTAAATGATCTTGTCCATGACAAATTTCAAATCATAGACTAACTCGCTACCCCATATCGATGATATCTCTGTAGGTTCTTTAACGGCATCCAATTGGCACTGAAGTCCCAGGAGATATCTATAGAGACTAGTCAAATATCAGCAATTAGCAAAAGCAATATAACAGGTGAACAGAACTTCTCCTGTAGTTATTTCTTAAGGCTAAATACTGAAGTCTTTGTAAGCCTGCAATGTCCATCGATCACAAAATTATATAAGCATAAGCATTTAAGGGTGGGAACATTTCTACCCTGTGGGAAACATTAACACGGTCAAGGCACAAGCCAGCCTCATTCGTTTAGACTTGGTTTCAAATGGACTTTAAGTCTTAGCAATAGAAACGAAAATAGGATTTCACAGTATTTGAAAAATGGTAGTTCTAGGAAAGCTTATGTAATTAAGAACATTTTGTGATATGTTTATTCAACTTGACTGCATATTAATATGACCTGATCTTTTTATTACTTCACAGCAGTACAAATTCAGTCTTTATGGTCAATGACACACTCACCTCCCCAGCGCTCATCACACACTGTGAACAAGGTGGTTTTATTGGCTAATCCTGGGAACACACTGCTGCACTCCATAACAATAGCCTGAGGAATCATTATGATGCAGGACACAATCCAGATAATTATAATGCTGTTCCTTGCTCGCTTGGCTGTGCTTTTAAACATCAAAGGGTGACAAATTGCATACCATCGATCCAAAGCTATGCAGCTGAGTGTTAGTACAGACACAGAGACTGAAACTGTCTAAAGAAAAGGAAATATTATGTAAATGTGATTTTTTTCAGAGATTTAAAATTTATTTATTGTATTTTTTCCAGAGTTTTAAAAGTCATTTCAATTTCTAACCACCCTTTATCTGCAATTGCTAAAGAAAAATTATTCCCAGAAAAAGACTCCTTTTAAAATCACTTATTACAGAATTACAACAGATATCCTCATTTGCTATAGTCTCACTAGAATCAACAGGACAATTCACAGATTAGGGTGTTACCCGAGCTGAGTAGGTGTAGAATGTTCAGATTCTGAAGGAGCAAATTTATGTAACTTAGAATTCGCAAAACTTTATCTGAAAAACTACTTTAAAAATATTAGACAACTCATTAGATATTTTCTTCTTTGTAGAAAAATTCTGTTTGTTTGTTTTCTGTATTATATTTGGGTACCAGTACCATCATTTTGCCTTTTCAGTTTTCACAGGAAGAATGGAAATTAAGGTCTCATGAAAAAAAAAAGACGACAACAATCAGCTTAAGGCAAACTAAGTCATCATTTTACTTGCTATAGAAAATAACCTCTCACTTTGGTTTTATCTTTCCATTCTGTATACTAGGTGATAATTTCACTTTCTCTTCCATTTTTCTTCCACTAAAGTGGAGGCTTGGAAAAAAAAAAGTGCTTTTGATTGCATCAAGTAGAGGACATACCTGCTGGAGAAAGACTGCCCTTGACAATGCGGCTTTTCAGCCATACAGGTATCTGCTGAAAACATAAATTGTGCTGGAGGCACAGAGCTGATCACCTGCATAGATTCGGAATTCTGCTT
The DNA here is from genome assembly GCF_963082525.1 of Nesoenas mayeri. Classification (NCBI taxonomy): domain Eukaryota; kingdom Metazoa; phylum Chordata; class Aves; order Columbiformes; family Columbidae; genus Nesoenas; species Nesoenas mayeri. The sequence continues at coordinate 25,936,371 of NC_137544.1, read as the reverse complement.
AATTGCTTTGATTTATAATGACTGAAAGGCCAAGCACTTGTCATTCTGGTATGTCCAGTCAGTTCGTCTAACCAGCTGCTATTAGAAAAGGTATTTGTCAATAATTTTGATGCAAACAACCTCTTAATTAATTAACTTGACTGGTAAATGAGTGGCGGCAATTATTGCTTAAGGCAGAAAATCTGATCAACCCCCAGTGAACCGGAATGCTTTGACTATTTCTAAAATATGCAAAGTAAATCACTAAACACATCTGAAATCTCAAGCTCCCTTCAGAAGTTCAGATTGTCTGTCCTGAACACTTGTGTAGCTCTTTAAGTCCACACACGAAGAGTATAAGTGACTGCAATTCTATTTGTGGATATTTTAATTGCTTTATATCCCTTCTGAATTACTAAAAAATAAATTAAAAAAAAAAGTGAAGAGCATCAGAAAAATGTTCCAGAAAGTGTATTGCCCAAGTCTAACAATCAGGTGGACCAAGATAAATATTTGTGTAAGTGTAAACATATTCACAAGTGGAACAGTCCTTTAATTCTTAGAATGTACTCTGTGATATCTATTCCAGCAGCACGGATAGACTTCCATCAGATTATCACTATTAAGAAGACACTATTGTTCTTTCTCTTTTTCATAAAATGGGTAATGTGTACACAAACACAGTAAAATAATACCTGTAGGTAGGGAATCACTTTGCAGAGGGGCTGCCCAAAGAACCACGTTTCTGTGATGTCCACTACTAAAGTTGCTGGAAGACAAGTAATTGTGACCAGAATGTCAGCCAGAGAAAGATTCACTATGAAATAGTTGGTAACTGTCCGCATGTGATGATTCTTCCACACTGCAACGCAAACTGAATTTGGAAAGACAAGTTAGAGAGATGGACATGACTTAGGGAACACTTAAACAGAAAAACATTTGGCTTTGCAGAATTAAGGAAATGTTTGTATCCTTTGTTTAACACAGAATATTTAAGTTTTTAGTTCAGCATAAGAACCATGTGCTTTCTTTCAGAGTGGAAACAAGAGACTACATGTAGAGAGAATCTTAGTACACAAATAATAGTTTTCCACAGACCACAGCACAAGAAATAACCTGATATATAAAGCAGCTTATTTTTCTGCTAATTTATCTTCACCAACTATTCACACAACTTTCCTCATGTCTATTTTAATCCATTGGCTCTAGTCTATGGCAATCCGCACGTACATTTGTAAAAGCTTATCTTTTTCTTATGATAGCATGATGCCTAATTCCAATCTTGCAAATTATACCAAGACAACAATCACTTTATAAAATAATTTGCCGGACATAATATAACTATTGCATCTGCAGAGAATCTGTAACAGTTGTCTGGGTAACTGATGTGAAGTAAGTAAATAAAGGCAATTTTTGTAGTATTAAGCGCTACTCATTTTAAATGTGATATATTTCTGATGATGGTTATTGTGATCAAAAGCTGCATGTGGCAGACACCTTATAAGATGTGCCATGTGTCTTTAAAGTTTGTTTTGTATATTTTCCTTTTTTTTCCAATTTGAAAGGCTTTTAGAAATGAGGCAAATCAGTTCTTTAACATGGTTGCACTAAATTCATACACTAATGCATTAAAAATGCCAAAACTGAGTCTGAGAAACTATCCTAAAAGTAAGTTTTTCAATAACTTTGGAAGTAAACCCCTGAGATACAGTAGCAGTCAATAGCTTTTGATTCAGATTCAGTCATCAAAAGCTCTTTAAAAACTGGTGCACAAAATTTTCCAGAAACACCACAATACTTCTTTTAAGACAACAGCACAACCCACTGCACATGAAAGGTTCTTCTGCAAACAACAATTAATCTATCATGAAAATCCAGATGAAGATTCAGAGTCTTCTTTATCTGTCAGGATATAGCACTATGCTTAATTTAGATATACTAAACAGATCACAGAATGCTAACAAGGGGTCCTCAAGAGCTTGTCTAAGTCTAAAATGGAATCAATAAGAGTTAAGCCATTCTCTTACTAAACTAGCTAAAACAGCTGGAAAAAATACTCAGATGTTTCTTTAGATCCCAAGAAGGAGGATGTACCTGAAAGCTTGCATCCATCTTCCAGCTGCATTGGTGGATCTAATAAAATATATAACTTTATTTCACAAATCTTTTATTTTTTAAGTCTTTAGACTAACACAATGACAGCAAGACTACCACTACACCATTGTTGGCAAATTTGCATTTTAAAATGTTACATTTGAAGATAACACGCCGCTTTAAAATGTGTTGCAATGTCTAACTATCTTGCAAAGTCTAATCTACTTTTCTTTTGCTGTTATTTATATAACATTTTTTTTTTCATGCACACAGGCAGAAATGAAGAAGAATTTTTCCCTGCAGCAATGCTCCACGTATGTAAAGACAGTTGTTAGATCTATCCTTAGTTTTCTTTTCAGACTGTACAACTTCAGAACTCTTTAACTTTTACTCCTAGTCATTTTTAGAATCTCTGCAACCATCCTCATTGTTGTTCTCTGGACACTCTTTAGACCAGATAGCGTCTTTGTGATCAGAATGTAATGATCAAAATCTTTGGAAAACTCATTCAAGACCCCTACTAGAGCTACCAGGAGCTCCCTACCAGGAGCTGAGACTGAAGCACTTCTCTGTGAGGGTTATGTTTAGACGTTTAGGGGTAATTTATGACAAAGAGAGAGGCAAGAGGGTAGGTGGCCTCCAGTTTCTCCAAAAGAAGGTGATTTTATCAACTACCATTTTTGGATAAAGACTCCCAAGTTTCACTAAAACTGCTGTTGTGACACAAAAGTTGTTCTTCGTATCTATTAGTGTGTTGCAGATATGGTTCCAGATTCTATAGCTTGTAGGAATATAATCTTTGCTATATATCTATCATGGTCTTGTAAACACAAGTGGACAACCCTCTGCAAAGCTCTTCATTGATCTTGTGATGTTTTTGGAGAAAATATCCCACAGTATCCATTTCTTCTAGTGTTTTCTTCCTGAATGCAGAATTTCAGGCTCTCTTAGCTGTGGCCTCAGACACCTGAAAGGCAAGGCTTACAAACCAAAAGTTTAAAGGAAACATCGTATTAATTGTATTTGCTTCCCATTTGGGTTCTTTAAGTTACCTACTAAAGTAACTTTTTCTATAGCATTGCATAATTACAACAAAATTATCCAGATCTTTATTATTGTCACTTGGTGCATGGGATTACTACAGTTATAGTCTGACAAAGCAGAGGCAGCACCTAACAGGGAAGATAATACATTGCTGCCCCTCTGGAATGTTGTTCACAGTCGGAAATGCAATGCTGGGGAAAAAAATTTCAATCACCATTTCACTTTCAATAATTTTAACACTAAAAATTTGAAGATTTGAGCTTTTACTTCTGGCTTGTTCTTTGTCTTGAGTACAATTTGTATTGAAAGTATGGTCCTCTCTTGTACTTAAGCAAAAGTTTTTAAAGTGGCAATATTTTTTCTGTACTTCTTATTTGTTTCATCAACAGGTAAAGGTTAAATAAAATGTTGTTTTAAAAGCTCAGAGTTTGACTACTTTGTTCTCATGTTATAGTTCCATCAGTCCTGCATTCTACCTGATTCAGACAAGTGCATCATTTTCAGCCGTCTTCTTTTCTGATGCAAGGAAAGTGAAGTGCAGAATATAAGTTGCTAAAGGCCATACAGTAAATCAGACACAAAATAAGAAACATGGATTCCTGATTCTCAGCTCTGTACTAAGCCTTCCAGATCACACTGGCTTTACATGGATGGAGTTCAGGTGAACTCCAATACCTGCTGTTCCTCAGAGAAATACAAAACACTATGCCCTGTGCTACTCAGAGAGTAGCAGTATGCAGGAAAGCCAAGGTACAGAAAGTAGCTCTGAATTCCTTTGAATTCTAATATATAGGGGCAGGAGGCACCTGAAAGGTGGAAAAAATAATAATTTACAAGCACAGAAGTGCAAGATGTTACTTTAAACTTCTCTTTATGCTTGTGTGTTTCCTCTTTGGACCTCATCCCTTCTTTGCAGCACAGACCATTTTCCATTCTTTATACAGTACGTAGCACAAGATCATCTTAATTAGTGGTTTTACATGCTAACATAATAATTAATTATACCAGGAAATTTTTCCATTAATGTATACAAAAAAAACAGTTTGTGTAAAAAAGCCTCTGAGGGTAAAGTATTCCAAAACCAGCTTCCCCGCCGCCCCTCCCCGCCCCCCCCCCCCCCCCCCCGCATTGCCCTCTGCTGGCTGCAGTATTATTTTCAGCCTGCCCTAGCATGGGTAATGTTTTCATTCAGTGCAAGGCTAAACTGAGCTGTGAGTATTTGCTATGACTTCTTTGAATAAGGCAGAATGGTATAAATGACAGAAAGTTAGTTCCAGACTCCATGTCTTTCTGAGTCTGCTACAGCATGGGGTTATTCAGTAGTCTTGGACAACAGCTTAATTGATATTCCAGTGATCTTGCAGATCATCAAGAAGGATGCTCTAGCCTGTGTTCAAAAACTATTGTTTTATAGCTGTGCAAAGTAGTTTGACTATGCCACTGAATATATACAACTAGTTAAGTATCATGAGAAAATAATTTTGTGTACTCTCCACTCTCCTTTAAATATGCAGTTGAATCTCAGGCAGTTCTATAAAGAAGCAGAGGCACTCAGGTCCTGTATAAACCCTGAAGAAACCTGCTAGAGCAAGGAAGCTCAGGGCAGTGGGAAATGCCACCTGCCTACCCAGAGTGAAATAGCAGAGTGTTGTGGCTTTCTGCTCAGCTTGGAAAAGAGAAGCAAGGATGAAAAATGTAGTAAAGATTCTCAACTGGGAATGTATTTTACCAAAAAGTACTCAAAAATCATAAAAACAGGAGATGAGGCCAGCACCAGCCTTCTAAAAGCCTTGGGAGACATCAGAGAGTTAACAGAATGCCTGTTCAGTTAGGACACAATGTAGCAGCCCAAACTGCACTCTTCAGACAGACCTCCGCTGAAAATCTATGTAACAGTAAAACCAGATCTGAATAAAACCTTGATATGACATTATATACAAATCTTTAATGCAACCTTTGATGTTCCCAGATATAAATGGGAGTGAGGAAGAAAGTGAGAAAAACAGTACTAACACAGGTGTTGAAGAAAAGAGGATCAGAATTTTGGGAAAAAAAAAAAACAAAACCAAAACCAACCAAACAAACAAAAAAACACAAAAACACACACATACACACACAAAAAGAAATAAAAAGAAAAAAGGTAAGAGGAAAAAGTGAGAGAAATTAAACTGAGAAACCTGTTCCTACTATGCATGGTTTTCCTGACTGCTAGGACTCTACTGCAACCTAATTACCTGCCCAGTGTATTTTATAATTTCCTGTCTTTTATTTTTTATTTTATAAAATGTCTCGAAGTTACAGTTAAGAATTTGCTGCAAATGAAAGCATGCAGACCAGCTTTCACAGAGAGCAGTTATTTTTTTCTAATGGTTATTGAGTAATTGGACTCCCACAACTCCGTGTCACCCCTAGTGTTTTTATTTTCCTCTCCCAGAGAACCAAGAGCTTTCAGCAACCCGGTTGCTATTCCTATTTCTGCCACACGGTGTCAGTGAAGGCTTGGAAACCAGCTTCAACTCCCCGGTTGAGTGTTGATAAAAACTTGGGCAGGCTTTCCCCAAGCGAGGACAGTTCCGCGATAAATGAAGCTGGTTTCTGAACCCATCTTCCAAACATTCGTGATCTCCCACTCCCGAAGAAGTCCGAGGAAGGACTAACCATAACATATTCAAAACAAAGTTAAAAAATTAAGACTAATGCTATTAGAAGTACATCAAAAAAGCTTCACATAGAATCACAGAATGTCAGGGATAGGAAGGGACCTCAAAAGATCATCTAGTCCAGTCCCCCTGCTGGACGAACACCTAGATGAAGTTACAGAGGAAGGTGTCCAGATGGGTTTTGAATGTCTCCAGAGAAGGAGACTCCACAACCCGCCCTGGGCAGCCTGTTTCAGTGTTCTGTTACTCTCACTGAGAAGTTTCTTCTCAGATTTAAGTGGAACCTCTTGTGTTCCAGTTTGAACCCATTACCCTGTGTCTTACCATTGGTTGTCACCGAGAAGAGCCTGGCTCCACCCTCATGACTCTCACCCTTTATATATTTGTAAAAATTAATGAGGTCATCCCTCAGTTTCCTCCAAACTAAAGAGACCCAGCTCCCTCAGCCTTTCCTCATAAGGGAGATGCTCCACTCCCTTCATCATCTTTGTTGCCCTGCACTGGACTCTCTCCAGCAGTTCCCTGTCCTTCTGGAACTGAGGGGCCCAGAACTGGACACAATATTCCAGATGTGATCACACCAGGGCAGAGTAGAGGGGAAGGAGAACCTACCTCGACCTCATATTCTTGAAGAAAAAAACCCTCTCAAATACAATGGTATGGTGAGATTGGTATTTTTCATGTACAGATTTAATCTCTGTTAGCTTAGTGTCCTGGGGAATTTTAATTAGAGGCTGTAACACCATCTATTCAATTAGCATAGCTCATTGTATCTCAAGCTGAACAACAAAACAATACAAAGGCTCCAGCTGGTATAAAATGCAGCTGCTTGCTTCCTGGAAGATGTACGCTGTCTTGAGCATATTAAACCTTGTACTTCAGTCCCACCATTGATGGACTGCTGGTTCAGCTGTCAATTTGTTTTTTACATGTCAATCTGAAATAATTTCCCTAACACTCCAGAAGTCTTGTCAACCTCTTATTCAATGGGTCAATTTCTGGTGTGAATTCTTGGCTAAAATAAAAACAGAATTTCCATAACCAGCAATAGCTGACATTTCCTTATACAAATGAGGGACACTAACTCTTATCTCATTAATAAATCCCAGATGGATGTAAACAAAGAACTATAATTTTACTTCCCATTATACTAAACTTCAATGATTTTACTTTGCTTTGGTAATTCAGTATCACAGCTGCTTGACTAAAATTTCATAATATGGCCATCCAGCAGTCATTTGGAAGTAATGCTGTGATTATAAGCACTGGTCACCAACATCTTCAAATGGATGAGGCAGAAAGCTTCTGAAGAGCTTTTACTCCATCATAATATTTTTCAACCAGTGATACAAAAAATGTTAAATGGATTTGAGTTACCTATTATTTATTCTCTACCTCCTATCCTCATAAAAAAAATCGTTTCCACCTAGCAACGAATTGGTTCTTCTTATGGCATTTTCTCCCCTAATCTTTTTTGGTGATGACATTGCTTACTGTCAATCAAGATCTGGGTAGTGAGGTATCAAGAAACACAACCATGTTGAAAAGAAGACTGAGTAGATAGGCTATCAAATTGGATTCTGGAAAGCTCCTGTGGAAACACCGAATCAATGCATAATGTTGGAAGGAGAAATGCTGTCATTGAAACTACTTTCATTACGAACAATTCCTGATTAAGGATTCTTCTGCTTTAACTTAAGAGTCTAAAAATTAGGTGCCTAAGACTAAGTTTATGTTATTAATTTTAGGAAGACTTCCCATGAGTTTTTGAATAACTTTTGATGATCTTGATTAAGGGGTGAGAAGCACTTCAACTAAACTGCAGAGGATATTTAATGACAAGTTTTTGAAACCAGCAGTAAGAACAAAAGACTTAAAACAAAGTGATCTCTTCTGTGAACAGGGAGATGATATCTACTTCCCAGGCTGTCTGTCTCTTACCCACTATTAAGCTTTAAACCCACACATTACTTCATTTTTAATGAAGTAACTAATAACTAATCTTAGCTGAAAAAAATAGGTCGAACTTAAGACCAGGTTTATGTTGAAGAAGTAACAGAGTGTGTCCAGTGATAGAGTCAACTTTCTTCCTAATAGCTGGGATAGCTCTGGGTTTTGGATTTAGTATGAGATGAATGTTGATAATACACTTATGTTTTGGTTGTTGCCAAGCAATGTTTATACCAAGTAAAGGACTTTTCTGGAGGCTGTAGGTGCACAAGAAGCTAGGAGAGGGCACAGCCAGGACAGCTGACCCAAACTGGCCAAAGGGATATTCCACACCATATTACATCATGATTGGTATGTCTTTTGGGTGAAGAAGGAAGGGAAGGACATTCGGAGTGATGGTGTTTGTCTTCTCAAGTAATCATTATACGTGATGGAGACCTGTGTCCTGGAGATGGCTGAACACCTGCCTGCTGATGGGAAGCAGTCAATTAATTCCTTGTTTTGCTTTTCTCGTGTGCAAGGCTTTTTCTTTACCTATAAACTGCCCTTATCTCAACCCACATTTTTTCTTACTTTTCTAATTCTCTCCATCTCTCCGGGGGAAGTGAGCAAGAGGCTGTGTAGTGCTTAGTTGCTGGCTGGGGTTAAACCACAATAGAGTGACACAAAGGCATCTTTTATACAATGTTTATTGTAATGGAAATACTAAAAAAAACATCTTACAGCTGGTAATAATGCCCAGCAGATAAGAACTGTCCTTGAATATGTGATGTGACTGTTGAAAAGATGGATAATCTGGGCTACACACACAAAGGCCTGCCAGTGAAGTGATAGCTCATAAATAGGACACATTAGATGTGTCAACAAGTTTGAACAAAATCATGGAAGCCTGACAAAAGGAGTAGGTGGTTAGGTCATGCTCCCTATGTATCACACATAAACAAGTATATACATGTAGGTTCCATCACTTCTTTCTTGTAAAACTCAAGGAAAAATAATGAAATTGTAAGAAATATAGCTGAATAACACTGACATTATGAAATCTTGAAGTATTTTGTCAAATATCAGCTTTACTGAAATGCAGACCTGTCTCACACAAAAGACAATGGAAGTATACATACATAAAACAGATACACAGCAACTAGTTTGCTTGAAGCACTGTATTTTCTGAGATGTTTTCTAGCTATCAAGTGCTCTGTTGTATTCAGACTTTTAAAAGGACTTATGAATTGGGGGTTGTGTGACATTCCTGTTCTCCAGCCCACTTCTATATTTTATTTTCTGCCGCATTATCATGGTGCTAGAAAGGAATACAAGAACTAAATTCTGCTGGTTGGAAGCTTATCTCTACAGACTACAATTGGGAGTAATAGCACAGACATCTAATTGGCACAGGATTAATTTTCAAAGTCACATTACATAATCTTAGACAGTTAACAATCTTATGGAAATGTGAGCTATTACCAGAAGATCAGCTATGCTATAAAACAGACTGCCAAAAATGACAAGTTTGTTCAGCTCTGGAGGAAGTGAAAGCTATCATCACAGTTTCCTGAGCTAACTGTACTGATTAACAGAGACAGATTGGTTTTAAATTATGCCACGACACACATACACACACAAATATTTACAAGTATTAATTGGTAACCCTGGTCATATCTGCAGAGCTGGCTATATTGAATGACCGGTTATTTCATAATCACATTTGATATATTATTTTTCTATCCATAGTAACAATAAAAAGCCTACAAAATCCTTATACTCACTTCATGTTAGAGGCAGAAGGATCATAAACATAGCTGTCATACCACACATGACAATACAATAAAAAGGTTTCACACTTCACTATGATTTGATTTAAACCTGCATGACTCATTAAAACCATGGTATGTTTCACAGTTGAAATGCTGTGCAACTTTGAAACCATAGCCTTCAAAATGCATCTGTCAGTCACTGTAAAATGGAGTTTCATCAGGAAAAACCCTTCCATGTCCATGTCTGTTTCTGACATAGACATAAGAATGCCTTTTCTTTAGACCTCACAAAGAAAATACAATTCACTAGGCTAGCAAAATGTTACAGCAAACATCTTGCATAGTATATAACACCTGAATCTATATCATGAATGCACATTGCTAATACAATATTCCCCAAACTCAGTTGAAATCCTTGCAGTTTTACTGCACTGAGAACCAGGAGACCGACTGAGTGCAGTTCTGCCAGGGCTGAATGCACCCCAGGCTCTGCAACCCCTGCCACCCATGCAGAGGCTTGGCTGCCTGTGCTGGAGATAACCTGTGGTATGAGGCAACATGTAAGCTGGGAAAAGGCTGCTACAAACTGAGCTTTGGGAGAAAGATGTGAGACACCTCTTTTAGGGGCCACCTCTTTGCCTGGGAGCTGTATATAAGCTCAGGTTCTCACACTTAGCTCAGGTAAAGACCATGTTCCACCGTATGCATGTGCCTTGCTGATTTTGATCTTGATCCTCACCCACTGACTTTACTTTCTGGCTTTACTTCAGACCTGCTTCATGACTGTGGATTTGTCTGGCGATTGCTGGGAGGTGACTGAACCCTGGTAAACATCACCAGATCTACCATGCTCTCAGGCACTGTGGGATTCTACCAGTGAGTACGCTGCCCTGTCAATCTTGCTGCTGCTCTCAGCTCCTGGCCCTCCTTTCCCTGGGGAACAGTGCATTCCAGCTCTTCTCTGGCAAATCCACTTGTGAGATGTACAGTAAACAAACAGCTATTGTCAAAAAGTTTCACTCAACATGCAACTCAGAAAGTAAACAACACTTTAAAAATAAAGCAGGATTCCAAAACATTCCAATTTTTTGAAAGATAGTGAGTTAAAGCAGGAAGTGATAACAGCTTTCATTTTATTTGGTAATGCCCCAAAGATGCTGCTGTCTGAAGAGTGCTTCACTGACCTAGGGGAAAGATGAGTTAGTCTCTGTTCAGTTCCTGGCAGACAGGGCTTTACTGTTTTCACTGGCCTTGGAGTTGTGCTATTGCTGAATATCCCCACTGAGTTACTTTCCTTCTTCCATAAAGAGATGATTCCTTCCAAACATCACTCACAATATAAAATTAATACCTGGTAGAAAATCCTGCCATCGTCAAGGCTGCATCTGTTTTGGATCTAAATAGCAGAGCTGGTCTTCAGAAATACCACTCCAGCAGCTTTGAAAATGTATAAAAATAAATGGAATAAATTCTTTAAAAGTTTCACAAAATTATCAAGAGTACATCTTCAAAGTAAAATGAAATCTAAACAAAACCAGCAACAACTAAGTTTGTCATTCACTTCTTAGGAAATCTGACAAATACATGGTGGTATCCTTTTACTTGCCTTCATCCCATAAGGTTCTGGCATTGCAGGGGAACTCTGACTAACTGATGACAAGTCTTCTGTAGGAGCTGCTGTATAGTCAGCCTTTAAGCCATGGCTTATGATATATCAGGTAAGAAGTATTTTATCAGTAGTGCTACAGACAGAAGTATAGGAAGAAAATTGGACAGCAGAACAGTCCTAAATTTTTATTTTTCAAAAATGTACATGTAGCCTCAGAAGCAAGAACAATAACACTATCAAAAATAGTTATAAATGTAACAGAAAATGAGACTCCGTATGTGAAGGAATATATTTTTGTTTTTCTTTCGATAGCTTTTAATAGGTTGGGACTGTTAAGACCAAGCACTTTTCTACTGATTCAGATTCCAGTCCTCCTCCTTTATCATCCAGTGAATACACAGCAGAACTACTATCCTTTGGAATGATGTTAGAATACAGGTAGCCAAACTGCTTATTATTATTTCACTCTGGAAAAAAAAAAAAAACACAACAAACCAGTATCCAAGGACATTCTTTTTTATTCAACTATAAGGGTAGCCTCCAGCCAGATGCAACTGCCCTTTCTTTTGGAAGAACTCAAATGAAAGTCAACATAATTTGTATTAACATTCAGAATACTGAGCATCTCTGGCATCTCACCTTCCTTCATTCTTCAGCATTGCCCTTTTCCAGATTTGGGTTTGTAGGATTTCACTATTTGCAGTAGGCAGAATTGCCTTTCAACATAAAGAATGGTAAAGGAAAGTAGAGCTGTTCCCCCTCTGGACTATCTGGTCAGAAAGCATATAGAGTGGAACTAGTTACACATCTGCATATAAGAATCTAGAAAGAAAAGGTCATAATTTCATATCAGCTTCATCTTTTAATGCTTTTCTACTTTTTGTGTATCTCACAAGGATGTGCATGACCCTTTGCCAGTAATCCCCACATAATGCAAACACCCAAGTACTTCAGCTAATAACTCGAACTCTTACATAAATTGAGTTCATACATTCTAGATCTTAGGTAGATGAAATTATTGTATCATTTCCTATGTGGTATCTTTTTAAAAATGAGAAAGCCACTCTAGTTATTATTCATCCAACAGATAAAGGTGAGTCTCATACTGATATTATAAAAGTAAAGCCCTTTCAGTGCCAGATTCCCCAAGTAATCTGTACAAAACTAAATAATTTAAAACATGATTGAATGTAATATGCCTCATCTATGGCAATCAAATAGGGTTCATGAAAATCATGGCACCATTTAAAAGAATACATGGTTCATTCAATTCTACCAACACATGCATGTATGCCTAGACCTCAGTATTCACCAGATAGCTTTAAAATGATACAGAGCAGCATTTGAAACAGTTGACTATTGATAGGCATTGACTGGGACTGTGATGTTAGAACTATACACAAACTTTTTATTTTCTAGTCTTAAAAAAATCAAACAACAATAAGAACATATCAATTAATGCTGTTGAGTTCTGTGAGTCAGACTATGACCTCTTTGAAGAAAGGACCAGATTTGGATTCTGTACAGATTTCAGTACAACTAGCAGATACTATAAAATCTAGATAATACATAATAGAGCTATCCAGAGATGAGTAATTATCTGACAATTAAATTTGATTTCATTCTGAACTGGAAAGAAAAATAAGTATCATCAAATTGTATGAGTAAAGGAACTTTCTGAAGTCTCTCACTAGTGTCTGGCATGGTCTCTCAGCCTTGGAAGGCAGCAGTGCTGAGGACTTTCAAGCTGGATTCTGGCAGGTTGTGTATGCTCAGGATCTCAGCTCCTGTCAGCTCTGGAGTGGGCAGCCAAGAGGCCCTGCAGCCCAGCTGGTGGGACACCAGAAGGGTGCTTTTTCTGCATTGTCTTTGATCAAACAATGTAATCTATGCTGTATATTTTCATTTTGATGGATGCAGGTTCCCTGAGAGAAACCATTTCATTAGAAAAGTTCTGACCCGAATGAGTAACTTAAACAAGGACCATTCCCATTCTTTACCTGTATAAATTGAGTTCAATACATGGAATTGTACATTACTTAATCCCCTGTGGTCTTATTCCAATTATTAACTGCTGCAACTGGTTACTGTGGAATGACTGAGTAGAGGTCCTCCTTCCCCTCTACTCTGCCCTGGTGAGACCACATCTGGAATATTGTGTCCAGTTCTGGGCCCCTCAGTTCAAGAAGGACAGGGAACTGCTGGAGAGGGTCCAGCGTAGGGCAACCAAGATGATTAAGGGAGTGGAGCACCTCCCTTATGAGGAAAGGCTGAGGGAGCTGGGTCTCTTTAGTTTGGAGAAGAGGAGACTGAGGGGTGACCTTATTAATGTTTATAAATATATAAAAGGTGAGTGCCATGAGGATGGAGCCAGGCTCTTCTCGTTGGCAAACAATGATAGGACAAGGGGCAATGGGATCAAGCTGGAACACAAGAGGTTCCACTTAAATTTGAGAAAAAACTTCTTCTCAGTAAGGGTGACAGAGCACTGGAACAGGCTGCCCAGGGGGGTTGTGGAGTCTCCTTCTCTGGAGACATTCAAGACCCACCTGGACATGTTCCTGTGCAACCTCACCTAGGCGTTCCTGCTCCAGCAGGAGGATTGGACTAGATGATCTTTTGAGGTCCCTTCCAATCCCAAACATACTGTGATACTGTGATACTGTGACACTGTGACTGCGTCAGTAACCAGAGACCTTCATACATCCTAAAAGTGTCTTGAATTCTTTATTAACCTAGTTTTATGTTTTTAAGTCATGTTTTCAAATAAAGAAGAAATAGGTATTATATTTACTCTGCAGTCAACTTACACTCTTGTTTAAGCTCTATGCTTTGCAGTAGCTGTGCAAAAAAGTTGCAAGAGTTTAATTGCTGTGCAGTGGTAAAGAAATCTTGTGGTCTTATCTGCAAAATGGAAAGATCTTACCCTTGACACTTACTCTGCTTCTAGTGATAAACAGTAGCTGATTGAACACAAAAATAGGACAAAGCATACTGATGCTATCATCTGGATTTCATATTCTGTGAATGTTCATGTAAATACATCCTAAAAATGTCTTAAAACCTGTTCTTCTCAGTGGCTTTCACTGAAATCTCTGGTGAGCAGACAATGTGGGCACACATGAGAATCATCAACATGATGTACTTGAATGCAATAATGAAACTTGCATTCAAATTCACAGACTTGTTAATGGCTTTCATTTTAGCTGGTCTGTGCAGCAGCTTGGACAGTGTATGTCAACTCTCCTAATTAAACTGAAAGCTAAATAGCAATGTAGTCCTTGTTGTATACTGTTGAAAGCAGAATTCCTGCTCACTCAAAAGCCCAGTAGATGTCAATCAAAGTTCAAGCTTCTGATTCAACCCTCAGCTGTTAATTAACTGTCAGAATGATTTAATCTAGTTTATTACTAACATCTGAGGGATGTGTTGTGCCTTCCACTTGCATAGATGTTATTGCTGTGAATGCAATAATCAGAATAAGAGACTGCAATATATTTTTCAGTACCATATAGTCTTTCCTGGTTACCTCAGTGTTATCTGAATAAGACACAGACAAAATATAAGCAAATCACTGACTCCACATGCCACACTAGTCCAGCAGCACCGGTCAAACCTAAGCAGAGAAACACACTGCATTGTTAAGGATGATACCATAAAGCAGTATTAGGCAGTAAAACTCTGTGGAACCACTTCTGCTCTTCTGTGAGAAGGTCCATGACTAAATCCCAGATTAACCTTGACTATGGATTTTTCAAACGGGTAAAATTATCTTCTCAGACATTTCAGCATGTGCACTGCTCTATATCACATTTTCACTGGCAGTCCAAGTTTCACAAATATGACTTTGGAAAAAGCTTTAAACCACTTTCATTTCTCTCCTCAAAATCACGTGAGCCTGCAATCAGTGCAGTATGAGCTTCTTACATAAAGATGAGATGGTGTGCAGCTACCAAGCACCTGCACCTGCAGATCCCACAAACAACTTGCCCATAAACACAAGCAGCAGTTGGGGTAGGTGAGGTCCGTGTAATGCACAAAGGCAGTTTAAAGAACACATGGCTTGGGGAGAAGCAGTCCAGTAAAAGGTGGGTGGACAGCCAAATGCCAGCTTCCATACTTAGCAAAACAATAACGTACACAAATGTCAGGGAGGAACGGCTCCACATCAGCACCAGTACAATCTTGCATTTGCAAGTGCACAGAGGGGAAAGCTTTCCTTCTCATGGGTTCAGGGGGAAAATAAAGGTGTAACTAGGGCGAGAGCTCCTAGGGCTGAAAATTTGACCTTGACTCTTTAAAGGTGAGAAGGGACTGTCTGTTTATAGAATGGGTTATGGCAAGCACAGGTAGTTCTCCTAAAAACGCCTTTGCTCAAGATGAGAACGAAGGAAGGACGCTTTTCTTCCTAGCTTAAAGTACAGCTGCTTTGGGAGGAGTATTATCTTTACACTGCCTGTCAAGCTGGCTGCCGAGCAAAGGACTGAGCAAACATGCTCAGTCTTCTGAATAGCTTTGGCTGAAAACTCACTGGTTTCGGCAACGTGCGTTTACAGGCAGTTAGCACACCATTCCAGAAAAACAAAATAGTATCATCAGTCAGTTGAAAAGAGAAAAAAAAATAAATAGAGTCTTGCAAAATCTCGCCTTCGGCTGCATCATTTGCATCTTGCCTCGGAAAGCCTAGGGCGCTTGCAGATAACAGTCCTGACATGCACAAATCCTTCTGAAAAACATGAATGAAAGACCCGTATGGCAGGGCTGGGCGCGCTAGTGCGCCGCTCCGTTCATGAAAATGTCACTAATGTAAATAAGAAATGCAAATGGCCGTGACTACAGCTAAGTGGGCTCTCACGGCGCAACCATCTCCCCGGCGGCCCCAGCGCATTCATGCTCATTCATAACGCGGAACTGATGAAGGCCAACGTGTTCTCCGCTCACCCGGCTACCAGCGAACTGAAAGAGCCGGGCTGCGAGACGGAGCAGCGCCCGGCGAGGACACGGCGGCCCCGGGGGTGTGCATGTGCACACGCGTGTCTGCCCCCCCGCAGCCGGCACAAGCGCCTGTTCCGACAGCCCGGCGACAACCCCCGGTGAGGGGCCGCCCCGCCCGCAGTCACGCTCCGCTGGCTGCAGCGGCCACCTCGGGGGAGCGGACGAGCAAGTCTGATCGGAAGGGGAGAGAGGGGAAACGGACAGGGAGAGGGGGGAAGCGGCAAGCGGGCTCCCGACGGCCAGAACCCGCTCGCCGCTCCCCACGCCGCCCCCACCTGTTCCCGTAAAAGCTCCTGCTTCCCGCCGCCCCAGCCCACCCGTGCCCTCCTCCGCTTGCTCTCGCTGCCCGCCACACTCCCCCAATCGGGTGAGAGCTGCCCACCACCCCCGCCCGCCCCCCCTTCTCCCTCCCTCTCCCGACGGAGGCGGCCGTCCGGTGGCCCCCCTGCCGCCGGCTCCTTCACGGATGAATGGAGCGGGAGGAGGCGGGCTCCAGGCGCCGCCTCGCCTCGCTTCCCTCAATGAGAGCCCAGGCGGGCGCCGCCCCGCTCCCGCCTCCCCCCCCCCCCCCCCATCCCCGCTGCGCGCGGCTCGCGAGCGTGTCGGTTGAGCCGCCGAGGCGGGTGCGCAGCGCAGGGGCAGCAACCGCCGGTCCGCGCGTGGCGCGAGCGCCGTCCCGGGTCCGTTGCTCCTCGCCCCGCCCGCACCCGCCATCTCTGTCCTTCAGCAAACACCGCGCGGTTGTTCCCAGCGCGGCGCCGGCTCCGCCGAGCGGGTCGGGGCTGTGAGAGAAGGAGCAGCAGCCGCCCGGGCGGGCTGAGAGGCGGAGCCGCCGGCCGGGGCGGGCAGGGCCAGGAGGGGTTTCAGCACCTCGGCCCGGCGGACAGGGACGGGACCCGGCCGGCAGCGCCCGGCTCTCACCCACCGCGTCCTCCGCTGAGCTCCGCCGGCCGCTCTCCTCCTGCCCAGCCCCGGCAGCGCCTCGCAAGCGCAGGGGGAGCCGGTTTCACGCCATCCCGCAGCAAATGCCCCTTCCGCGCAGCCTTAACTTTCCCCCGCGGCTGGGGACACCCACATTTCCAGCGGGGGAAGCGAAACCCACCCCCGGTTTCCAGCCACCATCCGTGCAAAGCCCACCTCGCCAAGGGGGAACGGGAAGTTTTTGGGGGAGCGCGACTCACCCAGGACGTTCCCGACGAGAGCCACAATGAAGACGACAATGTAGCCGGCGATCAGCGCCCATTCATACTCTTTGGGATGCAAATACTCCTTCCAGAGGTATCGCAGAAACTCCTCATCGTCGTAGTCGGAGGAAGGGGTTAAAAGAACATCCCTCGTTTCGTTTAGCTCCGAGCCGGCCGTCCAATTCCTGCACGGAGGGGAACCATCCTCGGGTTGAATCCCGGACATCCCTGGTGGTTGGTCCGTGGGGCTGTGGATTCAAAAAAAAAAAAAAAGAGGAAAACCAAGAAAGACCCTCTCAGAGTATCCGAGCTTTCTCTCCACCGTCCATCGAGGCTTGTGGTTGCCACTGCGAAAAGTGGGGTGTGGGGAGAAAAATGACGCGGGAACTTACGGGAGCCAATGCGGGAACAGACTGGGGATCCGCGTCGGTCCCCAACCCGCTCTGACCAGCCTTTTCCCCGGCCGGGGAAAAGGCTGGTCAGGATGGGTTGCGTGTCTCGGGTGCTGAGCTTCACCTGCCCCCGCCGGAAAAGTCACGTCCGTTTCGGACTACGCCGATTTTCGTTCTTCAAACCGTGCACATGGAACGCGCCCCCCCCTCCCCCCCCCCGCAACTAGGCAGGCCCCCCTCCCCATCCCTATATCTCTGCCCCGGACCCTGCTCCGGGCTCGTCTACCCCTCTTCCGGCTCCGATTTCCCTCGGTTTCCCACCTTCTCTCTATCTCTCCCTCTCTCTCTTTCTCTCTCTCTCTCTCTCTCTCTTTAGACTTTTCTACATTAAATGCCACATATACTCAAGGTATTAGTGGATTAAAGGCAAGGGAGGGCTGCTGTGGAAGGAAGCACAGGGTAAAAGAAGCCATTAAAAACGAGTGGCTAATGAGGCTGCCTCCCTTCAGTGCCCCTTTTAAGGCTGTGCTCGGTATGGGGCTAAAACAGAGGAATTAGTGCCAGCGGGAAAGCCCCTAAGACTGCTGAATAGACAAGTGCGGGGTTTCCTCGGATTTGCAGACTGTGAGAGTTCACTGTAGGCTTGAGTCTAGCATGCAGACTCCCCGCACTGGGGTTGTTTCGAACATCCAGCTCGGGATTTCAAGACAGCAACTGCCCTTTAGCTATTGTGAATTGAGATGAGCTGGCAGAGGACAATTCAAGAGAGCCTATAAGTGCTAGTTAAAGTGTGATAGGATTCCTGGCTTCTGGTCATTGCTTCTTGAATTATTTTAATACTTTGTCCAGCGTACAGTTCCAAAAAGAGAAGGGGTAGGTCTGGACTTGTTCCTCCCTGACTGAAAACCAAAACAGAACAGAACACAACCAACCAAGCAAAAAACCACAAACAACCAACCCCCACCACCTTAACGCAATCCATTCAATTCCTAGCTGAATAATGACTCTGATATAAGCACCACTTCCACTGTGAAATGACACAACTCTCTCATTTAAGCATTTTGATGCAGAATCTGCACATCTGTAGGAACGGAGGAACTATTCTGATGGGACTCTACTTCCAACACATAAGCATAATAGAGAGGCAGATATTCATAAACAGCGTAGTGCTTAGCTCTAGACAGTACTGTATGTTCCTGAATCGTTCTTTATAGGTATGCAGCCTCTCTGTTGCCTTTGAAGTCCAGAAGAGCATATCTACACCTGGTGTTGCTTTTGGGGACCTATCCCTTTGCTATTCCACAGGGAAGTTGAGTGGACTTTTTAGGCTGAATACATTAAAGAGTGAGATATACTTGGATATGCAGGTAGGATCAGCATCTATCTTACATAAATTAGAAAGGTAGACTTTGCAAGCATCATAAATAAAGATTAGATACTGCAACTAATGAAAACATCTAAGGTTATATTAGTTGGGGTATGAGTTTTGAGAAGTGATTTAAACTCTCCTGAGAATGTGGGAATACAGGTCTACTTGGTACACAAAAATAGATGTATTTAGGGAGTTTGTCATGGTCTTTGCTAGTGATGAAAAGAGGGCATGAACATTTAGTGATCAGTAACAGACATCCATGATCTGACTTGTTTCATGTGTTAACATGTTGGTCCATAATTCCAATATTTGTTTCCAAGTTGTCATAAAGTCCGAAACAGGTAATGCCTTTTTTTTTTTTTTTTTTTTTTGTCATAGAGTGCTTTTCTTCTTCCTCCCT
This sequence comes from Nesoenas mayeri, assembly GCF_963082525.1. Classification (NCBI taxonomy): domain Eukaryota; kingdom Metazoa; phylum Chordata; class Aves; order Columbiformes; family Columbidae; genus Nesoenas; species Nesoenas mayeri. Next base: position 25,916,938 of record NC_137544.1, on the reverse strand, counting down.
CACCAGTAGTAAGGACTTGAATGAAAAAGGCATACATATTAAGAAACAACATGGTTTTATGAAAAATACATCTCAGGGCTCATTTTTTCAACAAGATTACAAGTTTGATTGATAAAAACATAAATAATTGATTATGCAGATTTATAAACTTCACAAATTTGCTATTCCTAGAGTATTGTAAGACATTTCCTTTGATTAATACAACATATTCTAATTAGGAAGACAGGACAGTAAAAAATCAATGTGACACTTTATAAAGATTAAAAATGGAATAGCTAACAGACCTCAGCATGAAATGGCAGACATAGAATTATCATTGAGTCTGTGCATTTTTACTGTCAGTTCTCAGTTCTCACTCAATGGTGTTGAAGAAGGCAGATGATCCAAAGATCAGAGGTAATCAGCTAAACACACACTCTCATCATGAATCCATAGTCAGAAAGCTTCATGTGATCCTCAACAGCATAAATAAGTATACCTGTGGAAAGAGATGGTATACACAAGTATGAGTGAAATTTGACTGACCAAAAATATTCACCATGTACAAACTCAGCTACTGAGGAAAAAAAAAAATATATTTTATATATATATATATTTAAAATCAAGATTCAATGCTAGCTGAAATGGGAATTAATGCAGAAAAAGTCACGTGGTCTGTAGTATGCAAGAGGTCAGACTAGATGACTACAGTATTCCCCTCTGGCTTTCTAATTTGTGAAAGTGTGTTAGCAAAATAGATTTGATTGATGAATTTTAGTGCTGATTTATCTTTTCATTACATCAAGACTAGTGCAAAAGTATAAAACTGTTCCTTTTATATGCAAGTGAAGAGCAAATGCTCAGAAGTATGTAATTCTCAATTTGTTAATTGTTTTTCAAATTCAAAACCTGTTTAGTGTGTGGATTCACAAACTTGTACAATCAAAGAATATACCAGCTACCCAGCACTCAAAAGAAGCATAAATCCAAGGTTATGTCTATTAACCTTATCTCAGGAGAGTACTGTCTGGTACTTTATTTAGCTAAAAGGTTTGCATACATTGATAACTCTTCTAATCCATAACTTTCCATCACTGATCCAAAAATACTGAAATGAAATTATCAGCCCTAGAAGGTATGTTCTGTGGTTTTCAATGTCACTTATTATACGATATTAGACCATGTGAATATAAATCAAACACAATTTTATGCTTTATTGCATCTGATAGCTCATAGGAACTGACATTCATAGAGAACAAAAGAACCCTTCTTCAGCATCCAAGTTTATTGCTTTGTCAAACACATTTTCCCTGCCATAATAATAATTCTATTGCAGACTTCCGTTTTTATTAATCACACAAATAGGCAGCATTTTTTCATATCTTAGAGACTAGCCCTTTCATTTAAAATCTATTTGATTCAGAGGATTAGCTCCATACTAGTTTAATAGCATATTAAATTAAGAGCCTTTTATCAAAGCAGAATGATTTTTAAAATTTTTGCAAACTTGGGTTAGAGGCAGCTGAGCCAGAAGGTTTCTTTTCAGCCTTTGCCGAACATTGCAACAGGCACTTTCATTCTTAGGAAGCAAACCACATAAGCACAGCTGCTGAAGAGAAATAGGCTGCTATGCAGTATTGGCAGCAGAGACGGACTGTGTGAATATGTCCTTCCTTCCCATCTTCCCTTCACTGCTGTCATTTAACAGCTTTTCTCTGACCCCTTTCTCTTTCTTAAGGAATATGCCACATGACAGTTCAATAGAAAACCACCATCTTTACCATTTATTTACCTGAACAAAACTGCTCAGTCATGACCCAGACTTTGTCTGTGAAGCCCCTCCAGTATCTTTCTTCCTATAGTGGTGTTTCAAGGTGAAGTGATGCTTCTCTGGCAGCAGCTCAAAGTAGTTCCTGAGAAGCAGATGGGCTATTATTAACTAAATAGTGAAGAAGGGAAGACAGTGAATGAACAGGCAGAGAGAGGCTAAGAGCAAGAGAGTTGACTGATAGAAAAAAACAAGTTTGAGAATCTACACAGACATAAAATTCAGTGGGATAATAAAGGTGGCAAATACCAGGCAGCAAGGTGTAAAAAGCCACAAAAGAAAAATGAATACTGTATTTTTTGTAAAAAAGAAAGAATTAATCAGCAAATCTTATAGATGTAGATAACGATGCTCCATTGCATACTGCATTTTGCAACACCACATTTCCTTTAGGGCCCTTCTTGTCTTAGCATTAATTTGGCAGTGAATTGTAGGTTAAACAGGCAAAACTAAATTAAACATGAGAGATGTTATTCAAACCTACCATTGAATTTTTTTGAACCAATGGTGATATAAGAAACATCCAGCAATTAATCTTGTTTAGCCAACCTCAGACACTTTTCTATTTGTGTGTAGAAAGCAGGATCCTGTTTTAAACAATCCAAGAGCTTGCTAAGATACCGTTACCTGAATATAGCAATAATATCAGCCATGCTCTATTGATTCATTAGCTCACTAGCACCATTAAAATGAGGCAGAGCTAAGAGAACTTAACTCTGTTTCTAGCAGTGATCAGATAAAGATCAGCACTTGATTAGATCATTCCATCTTCATTATTAATATCCACCAATGCAGAACATATTTGACGTGAAAAAGTCTGATTCTGGTCTCCTTCACACTATTGTAAATGTGGAGTAACATCGTGTCAGTAGAGTTATGCTGCTGTAATACAAATTAAAATAGTTGTGCACTGCATGGTTGTGCAGATTCAGATGAACTAAAAGCAACATGAGAATTCGAGTCTTTGTAAAAATTCTGTTGTGCAACCTGCAACAGAATTGCTTGGCATCATTCCTGTATGTCACAGGCATAATTACCAGGGTGGTACAATAATTTTATATATATTAAAAAAATATACATCCCTCCTCCACTCTTATATTGGGCCATTTGCTTATTAACAGCCAAGTACTAAAGGGAGTTCAGAAAAAAATTGGTTTTGACGTATGAAAATGAGTGTGTTCCATCTGTACTATTCACTCCTCCACTAAGTCTACGAATATTTTAAAGCAAACACATTTAATTATGAGGGCACAGATCCAACCTTCATAGAACAAATTACACCTCTCCTGAAGAGGTCTCTGAACTGTATATGGAAGCTGAAAGAAGGATGCTTGTTTACTCTTTATTTAAAAAACAAAAAAAAAACCAACAAAAAAACCCCAAACAAAAACCAAAAAAACCAAAACAAATAAACAACAAGACAAGGCACTCCCAGTTATTATTTCCATCAGCAAATCTAAATCAGTATAATAGAAAAAGGTCTTCTTAACTTCATGTTTATCAGAATACCAGAACTCATTGTTGTAGAAGCCAAAGCAAATTAATTACAAGTCCATCAAAGCTGTTAAATGAAGCAGTTTGGATGCAGTATTGTGCTCAAGAGTCCTGAAGACAGAGAAAATATATCGCCAAATATAAACTGTTTCTTAAAATTAATTTCCCTAGCATCTGCTTCTGACCCATCTAGAAACAGGACAGGATCTTTGGTGTGACATGAGACAAAATGGATATTCTCAAATTAAGTATTTTGAATAATAAGAAAGAAGACACACATTTTTTTTTTTAATATATTAAAAAAAAAAGTTATGTTAAAGCCTTTCAAATGAACTTAACATGAACATCCCATGCTCTAGAAAATATTCCATTGTAAGAAGGACATGGGCCTGTTGGAACAAGATCAGAGGAGGGCCATGAAAATAATCAGAGGGCTGAATAACATCTCCTACGAAGACAGGCTGAGGGGTTGTTCAGCCTGGAGAAGGCTCCGGGAACACCTTATAGCAGCCTTCTGGTAGCTAAAAGAGGATCTACAAGAAAGTTGGAGAGGGACTTTTTACAAGGGCATGTAGTAATAGGGCAAGGAGTAATGGCTTTAAACTGAAAGAGGGTAGATTTAGATTAGGTATAAGAAAGAAATTATTCCCCATGAGGGTGGTGAGGCATTGAAACAGGCTGCCCAGAAAAGTTGTGGGTGTCCCATCCCTGGAACTGTTCAAGGCAAGGTTGGATGGGGCTTTGAGCAACCTGATCTAGTGGAAGGTGTCCCTGCCTATGGCAGAGGGGATTGAACTAAAAGATCTCTAAGGTCCACTCCAACCCAAACCATTCTCTGATAATATTATTTATAATAAAGGTTTTCATGGCAATTAGAGGCCTGGGTCTACCCTTTACAACATGCAGCAAAGAACAATCTCTCTTCTGCAGAATGTAAATTTTAAGTAGAGAAGTTAGATTAAGAGTGGGAAGCAAAAGAGTGATGAAGATAGTTTTAAGTGATGTATCACTTCAAGTATATGAGAGCTAAATGACACCGACCTGTATCACAGGCTATGACCTGTATTTTCTGTGTTCAGGTTCACTGACCCACTGACATAAGATCAGACCAGAATTACTATATTATCTTATTGCTTTCATCAGATTCTTTCTTACTTTGTTGTCTAATCCCTCAGATAAGCAGATCATATTGCATGAGGTCAAAGATCCCTCTGACAGTGGCCAGGAATAAATGTATAGAGAACATAAAGGTAAGGCAAGTCTGCAAGGATACTTTCTGTCATTACAACTTCCCCTCTCTAAGCAATCTGCAAGGCAGCAGCTTCCTGAAGCAAATAATTATGTCTAGTTCATAAATATATCTTTATGTTTTTTCCCCTAACAATTTTGCTTAATATTTTTCTGAACTCATCTGAAGCTCTGGCTTCCACTGTAACTAGAGGCAATGTTTTCTGCAGTTTGTTACATTGTTCCTCCTTTTCTACCTTTAAAACTGTTGCTGGATAATTTTATTTGGTTTGTTGTTCATATATTGTGAAAAATAGAATATTTCCCTTTTCACTCTTTCCATACCACTTGTGATGCTTTTTTCCTCCGTCAAGTCTTCTTTAATGGATGTCCATTTCAGCAATAATTTTATTTTTGTTACTCAGAATGGTCAGAAAACTTTGTTACCTTTTATGTTCACACCCTTTCCTAAATTATCCATGAATATCTTGAGTAACACAAGTGCAGTGTAGGCCCCTGGATCTACTAATAGAATTCTTCTGGCAAATTTTCCCTTTTAATAAATAATTTTTATTTCTACTGTTTTTCTTCTCATCTTGAACCTGTTATTAACCACAAGAGGACCTATAAGATGATAGTTTAGCTTCATAAAGAGAGTTTGAAAGACCCTGAAAGTAGAAAATGTTCTGAAAACACAAGTACACTTCATAAAATCTAAGGGAAATGTAATGCATGCGATGTGTACCTTCCTTCTTCAAAAAACATGATGATTCTTTTCTACTGTGTGTATTCATGTCTACTACCTCTATTACACCAAATTGCAAAGTATACACAATGGACTTACCAGTCCAGTTTTGCAAAACCATCTGTAGATACTGTAAAAGTCTGGCTACGGATTTGACACCTTTCATGTCTCCTGTATTGTTTTCATCTGGAGGTTACCTATTTTAGTCATTAGGATAACAATTTAGTATTTTAATGCCGTTAGCACATGTTGTGAGTATCACCAGGTCTTGGAAAACTTTTTATGTAAAGGGCAACTACTGGTATATTCATTCCTATATAATGCTTAGGAACTACTTGATACAAGACAAACCAGGTATGACCTGGTTTATGTCCACAGTTTTAACCCTGATTTCCTGACTCTTAAAATGCTTAAGCCTCCTCAAATGTTCAGCACTGTTTCTTCAGTGGCTTTTTCTTCAGGATTTCAAAATGTTGATGACCCTCTTTTCCTTAGTGAGGGTGACAGAACACTGGAACAGGCTGCCCAGGGAGGTTGTGGAGTCTCCTTCTCGAGACATTCAAAACCCGCCTGGACGCCTTCCAGTGTAACCTCATCTAGGTGTTCCTGCTCTGGTGGGGGGGTTGGACTGGATGGTCTTTCGAGGTCCCTTCCAATCCCTTCCATTCTATGATTCTGTGAAAACTCTAGGTGGAAAAGCCATTTATTGTGAAGCACAGCTGAGCTCTTACCATTTTCACTGCAAGCAGGATTATATTTAATGGACTTCATGAGGATTCACTATGCTTATAGACATCATAGTAAATTGCTTGCAATGACTTATAGAAAACTCTGTCATCCCCTAAACCCAGCTTCTAGTTACTCATCTGTAAATTGAATTTACAGAGCTTCCTTACTATGAATGTCTGTAAAAACACAAATTTAAGGTGCTATAAGTGAAGGAGGTGAAGGATGACAAGTTGAGCACTTAAATTTATATGACTTGCATAAATCCTGGCACTGTTGCACTGGCTGAAGTCCAGACTAAGTTCACTAAGTCCAAACTAAATGTCAGAACTTGAAAAATCTGTCCCTTCCTTTACCTGTTTTGTCACCTTTCTGTAAATTTGCTTAATAATTTTGTATAAAAATAACCTCAAATTACCCTGGCTTGAGAATATCTACTCACATCTACAAATGTCTGAATAGAGTTTGTTTATAACCTAGGCAAAGATATATGCATTTAATTATAGGACTTCTAAATTGCTTCTTCATTTTCTATTCTCCTTGCCAGAGAATAAGAGTAAGATGGACCCTGAAATGGAGAATCTACACTGGATAAAGAACTGTTAGAAGTGCAATCAAAATTATTACTTACATTGTTGTTAAAGTTCATTGAAGGCCTCTAATTAATACATATGTGCAGGGAGAAAGGGTAGTTTGGAGATTTATACAATAATATATCATCATTAAATAGATCAGTGGTGCTGTCTCATCAATAATACTGTTGGATGTGCTAGTCATTCTGTTGTTACAAATAGCACACAGCAGGTTTTGAAGATCTTTGAAAAGGGTAGTGAGAATGATACAGATAATGAGAACATCTTTGAAAAGATGTTGAAAAAAGGGGATGTTTTACCGCAAGAAACAAATCAGAAAGTATATCAGTAGAAATGTGCCAAAAAAGTGAACAGCAAGAGGAAAGCAAACTACACATTGCTGTTTTAACTCAAGGAATAAGAAGGTATCACCAACTGAAATTAGTAGTGGGAAATACAGAATGGATCCAACAGCTTTTCTTCTAACAAGGTAAAAATAGGCTGTAGAACTCATTAAGGTAAAAAAGCATAGTTACCTGTTTGAAGATCTCATTCATATAGATAACAAGAATATCCATGCTTGTCACTGTTAACTGTAACAAAAGATTTGATGTAGCTTTCCTGTGTTAGAGATTAGGTGAGATTTCTGAAGTTTCCAATGGAAAATTAAACTACCTGGTATCCTGTTTCTCACAGGTTAATGCACTATGAAATCTGCTCAATGAATGTGATAAGCTGCACCTTAAAATCAACTAGATTTCTTATCTCTTCAAATCTAGCTTACTGTAAGGAAACAAATTGTCCCCAGATAAACTATACATCTACTGTTGTCACAAAATAAAAGCAAAGATGGATGATTACAGGTGAACTGAATGTTTTCCAAGTTACATTATCAGTTACAAATAAAAAAAAAGTTTAGAAGAAAACAATTTTTAAAAGATATTCCTTCTTGAATGTAACACTGTAACCTTCTCTGTGCTTAATTAACAGGTCTCACTTTCTGTTGAAGCATCCGTGCAAAAGCTGCATAAATGTACACCTCAGAATACAGATATTCCAACTCAAATATGCAGATTAAGCCCTCTCAAATTGTGCCTGCATGGTGTATGCAAGCAAGATAACCTCACAGACTTCTAGTAGCACATACATTCTTAAAGTCTGTACTTGGTTCTTACACAACTCTCATTTTACAGAGAATATGAGAGGCTAGCATAAGTAACCTGGGCACTATTCTAAATTACTCTCCAGTAATTCAAGACATTTACACAGAAAGAGGCTTCCTTTTCCCAGATCCATTAACAGAGCTTGATGTTGTAGGTGGAGAGCACACTGGGAGCAAAGAATGCTCCAGAGAAGAGGACTGACATCGCCTCCTGTACATCGATCCATTTCCTAGGGAACTAGTATCTAATTCATTATCCAAAAACGATTCCCTCACTTTCCTAGAGACAGATCAGTCAGGTCATATTTTCCCACTCCGTGAGGAAGGATACAGTTAAGAGGGTGTCATGGAGGCATCCCAAAGGTCAATTTTAGGTGCACAACAAGTTCCACAACAGACTTTATTCTAGATAGAAAGATGTAGTCAATAAACCAACTAGAAACAGGGTTTATATAATTATTTAGCACTCCGACAACATAAAATACAGGTTTGGTTATCAGTTGAGGAGATTATCGGGGTATGAGAACATAAGAATAATGAAGATCCACAACCTGCACTCATACACTCACAAGAAAAAAACCTAGGAACCTCTTACTCAAGGATACCCAGAAGAAACAATCATTTGCCTGGGTTAGGCAAGGACTCATTCAAGGATGTATCCAGTAGAGAAAAACAACCACTCACCAGATGAGGAGGTGAGGCACAACCAGTCCAAGGTAGTCTCCTTAGATGCTGTCCCAATCTAAGGGGAAGGCTTCAGTTCACAGACCTGCTGCTCCTAGAAGACCACTCAAAGGTGGTCTTTGGTGGGGGCTCTCTTTTATAGCCTGGTCAGATCTGGCTGTGATCATTACAATATGGTCCAGAAGCTTCTCAGGTTCTCTGGGCACCTCCTTTGTTGAAGACCCTGTCAATTGACTGAGAGTTCCACCCCTCCTCCCCCCAGCCTGGTGGAGGTGAAATCATCCTGCCCCTAGTGGGGAAGACATGACAGCCAGCACTGTGCTAGGTGTGTACAGGGGGAACAGACACAGTGAGGCACAAAAGGTGCTAAAGAGATATCAACTGTCCTATTGAAGGCTCTGGATCTCATCTGGGGGATGTGCAACTGCCACAGAGGGAATACACTTTATGTGGCAGCCAAATGCCCCCTTTTACTATTAATACCATTGCAAGCAGCATTATAGTGCAGTGTTGATAATACCTTGGATTGTGTTGTACTGTATTGCTGCAATACTGCACTGTAGTATCTGGTTACTCTTGATACATTTTCTTTCAGCCTGAAGTGAAAGATGTGAATTTCCTACATAAATGGTAGGATAATAATTTATTTTCTTCAAATGTTGCCCATACCTATGCTCAAAGAAACACGGTTTCTTTGTTGTTCTATAAGCTATAGCATTTTATGTTTTATACACTAGATTATTACTCTAAAACTCTCCTAGTGACCAATTTTTGAGCCTAGATTTTAGATTTGTTTGTGAATATTGTTTTGCTAGTCATTCATTCATAGGCAGTGTTGGTTGGTTGATTGGGGTTTTTGTCTTATTTGTTTGCTTTTAAAGAATAATGAAATTATTCCCACTTAAGCAACAATTTTGAGCATGCATACTGAGGAAATTTCACTTTATACTATACTTTTTTTTTTTTTGAAACTTACAATAACGTTTATTGAATTCTGTGTGCATTTTTATCATAAGACAAAATTTATGAAATAACAGTAATAAATAAGACAAACAGATCGAACAAGTTATCAAAGATTAACAAAATAGTAAAAACTACATTACTCAAATAAAATAATTTTATTTTTAGAATAAATTGCTTTCTGAACAGGCTTCTGGGAAGTATATCACACACACAGGGATGTACTGCAGAGCAATGGGTAGCACCCTTTCAGTTCACATCTGCTTCATGTGTTCTGTTAAACAATCTTTGACCAGTTTCAGAAAAGTTCTGCTGTTTAGACTGGTAGTTGACTTCTGAGCAAAATATTGTGATCTGCTTGTCTATCTACATGCTTGTCCCCAGAGTGCCTCTGCATGTGTTTAGCTGATAAATGAAGTAATGAATACATCTGCAATTTTAATTAAATAGGACCAAAGCCTGTTCTCTGGTCCTTACTTAATGTGTCACAGACTAGATGGATGAACACTACTTTGCACTAATCTTTGGGTCTCCTAGACTACATTTCTACTGGTACTGACTATATCCATACAGTAAACTACACAAAACTTGAGGAATGCCCAAGTATGGTTTGGAGGTTGAAATAGGGAAGGAATAATTTCCAACACACGGTTTTCAGGACAACACCCATTTTCCAAGAAAAGCATTTGTCTGTGCTGACATGAGCCATTGCATGTCAACTGGTGTCATCAGAGGAAGGTTCCTGGCTTGTTTGTGTGTCCGTGGATCATCCTTTTTGCCCCTCTTGAAGAAGAATGTGACATTTTCATTTTTGCAGTCAGCAGAAATCTTCACTGATTGTCGTGGACTTTTTAAAAATGACAGAGAAAGGCCTCTCAATTAAATTAGCCAGTTCCTTCTGCACCACTGGATTCTTCCCATGACATGGAGCTGAATTTGCTTAGGAGTTCCTTAACTGAATCTTTTTTTGCTATAGTAGTGTTCATTCTCACACCCCTGCTACTAGACCCAAGTGGTCTGAGATGAAACTTCACCAGTGAAGACTATGAGAAAAATGTTATTGAATACTTTTGCCTTTTCTGTGTCCTTTGCTGCTTGGTGAGCACATTGAGTAGTAAGTTCACATTTTCCTTTGCTTTCCTTTACTGCTGCTATACATTAAGAAACTATAATTTTCATTCGTGGACCTCACTAGTTTCAGCTCCAGCTAACCTCTGGCTTTCCTAGCTCCAATCTGACACGCTTAGACAATATCTCTACATTCTTTGAAGCAGCTCATCCCCATTTACACCTTCTTTGTATTTTCTTCTCATTTGGCTCAACACAATGGCAAATCTGCTTTCAGGACTGGACAAGATAGAAATGATCATGGTCACCTGATGTGAAAGGCTTAACCAGTATGAACACATGTAGTACAAATACATTCATGATTTTTGGAAGATTTTTTAAGGTAGGTCAGGAATCATCAATTCTTCACAGCTAGCATAAAACTTTAATAAATAACAAAGTATATGTTCTCTTTGAGTAATCAGAACTACATTTATGTCATTTTTCATCTGGGTGCAGCTGGTAGTGCTAGTTGATCCAGTAGCACCCAGATATTGTGTTGACGATGTGTCCTACATCTTGCTGATGGAGCCGAAAATGAAGCAGGGAGCTGTCAGTTCCCTCTCCTGTGGATTCCAGCTGCAGCTCCTGCAGCCCATTCCATAGTGTTCAATATTTATTTTTGGTTGGAACACACTTTGTTTACTTAGTTAGGATGGATTTTCCTAGGAAGACAAGTGTCTTTGATGTTTTCTGTGACAAGTGCTCTGTGCATTATGTTTGGACTGAATATTTAGTTAAATGAAATCAGGCAGTACAGGTAATAAATCACAGCAGTTATAAATCAATAAAAGCCCGTGAAAGTTAGAACAAACTGCCTTGTTCTTATTCCAAAATGTGAAATTTGAAAGACCACGCTAACCTAGAAGACACAAAAGAGCTGATCGTCTTTGAAGAGCTTATTGTGGGAATAAACAAGAAAGAAAAATGTGCAAGGGCAAACAGGAAAATGGAGATATGCAAATCTTTCTAGTGACCCAATGAAAATCAATCATGCTGTTGGAAATCAAACTCAGACCTTTTGATTCCAAACCTTGTATCTTGCACAGCAAACCTTTGCACCTCAGAGCAATGTGACCAATGTGGCCATGCGACCCATTAAAAAAAGAGGCATCCACAAACCCTTGAAGTAGTGGATCACAGCAGAGCTATGACTGTGTGCCCTGTTATTTCAGGCATTAATCAAAGTCTTTGTTCCCCATACTGCATATCTATTGAGGGTTACAGACAAGGGAGGCTGTTGGAAAGGCTTGAACAGATGCTGCTCTTAGCTAGCACCTATTAAGGCTTTTCCCAGGCTCAGTTTGGCTCCCTGGAACACAGGGGAGTCACTTTGCTATGTCTAGGTCAGGTGCTTGCATGGGTGATGTTTAAATGTAATATGTCACAAGTGCTGGTACAGAAACCCATTGTGCTTCAAGGCAGACAGCCAGCTACCATTGCCAACAGCTCACAGCCCCTCGTGGGAGCTTCCATCTGAGTAAATGAGTGGTATTTATCATGAAAGTGAGGCTATGTCTATACTAATAAATTAGTATTCCAGACACAATTCTCTAGCAATTGCACTGATGCTACTTGACTCTTTTACTCTTCAAATTGGGGCACTCATGTCCAAGCTGTATTTCGATTCACTAGTATAAACCTAGGCATAGTCTGAACGTGTACAACTGCTGTCTGTCAGTGGTCAATGGAAGTTTGATGCCATTGTCAATGAAACCTAAGGAATTATTTGTGTTTGAAGAAGGGCATGTGGCACAACATCACATGAATATTTCCTTGGATACATGAGCATGAGTAGACAGATCTACTACTGTAACTCAAGGATTTCTGCTATGGAGTAGTTTAGTGATGTTCTTAGAGCAAGAGATAGCTTAGGGCCATTCAAAATTATTCCACTTGCTCAAAGTCTCAAGGTTTATTCAAAGCCAGAAACTATAATTGCAGAAATATGCCAGTGGGTCTAGTTAAGTACAAGGAATTGCCTTTTTTCCCAGCAGTGCCCATAAAATGCTTCTTAAAAAATTAGGAAACCTTCTAAATATCTTGACTTAAAGTCACTTGGTTTTGGATCCTACCCAAGCACTCCAGAAATTTTTCTTAAGTGACAAGAGATGTCATGAAGTTCCTAGGGAGCCACTTGAAAAAATTAGTCTGGCAGTAGTTTCAGCTATAAGGAATGAACACTTTAATCTGTGCTATAACCCATATATTTCCTGCATTTAAATTGCTCCCAGGAAACGAAAGACTGTTATTGAATTAGTTGCAGGATTCTAGTTTACCTCTTTCAAAGACGTGAGCTAAATAAACCAGCCAAAAGGGGTCTCACCCTATCAAGCACTGGCACAGATGGAGATGGTGCTGATTCCAGTCATGTACTTATTTCTGGGCTCTAAAACTTTAGGTGATAAAAGTGCCAGGGCATATGTTAAGGGAGGGGAAAAAAAAAAAAAGGCAGCATAATCAGAGAAAAAAATAACTGAATTTTAGACTTATTTAAACCATTAAAAAAGCCTTCTCCCTCACAATTCTTCATTACCAGAAAGACAAGAGAGTACTGCTAGCAGCCACACCTTCAACATAAAACAGATAGCTCCAGGCACTAGAAGGAGATACATACTACATTTAGCACATTGAGATTTACTCCTCCTCACTTCACCTTCCCTAAAACAACAGCCTACAGAGCCTGAAAAATGAGCATGTTTGCATGGGTACAAGTGACGATCTTAGATTATGTGGAATGAATAAGGAAATAAACTCTCTATTTTTCTTTTTTATTTTATGAATTTTTATTTCTGAAAGAGACAACCGAGGTTAAAAAATAAAAAACAAAACCAAAAAACCTAAAACCAAAACCAACCAAACAAACAAATAAAAAAACAAAGCAACACAACAACAACAAAAAACCCCTACAACAAACCAACAAAAACCAAAACCCAAACCCAAGACCAAACCCAAACCCAAACAAACCAGGAGAGGAACCCAAAATGATTATAACTTAGGCTGACAGCAAAAATTCACAACTCACAGTGTTGCTGTGTTGGACAATAACATCTCCCCCCAGATTATAGATGCTTAGATAGAGTACAGACCAAGATTTAACAAAATATCATCAACTCATGGGAAGTTTACAAAGTGTTTCTACTTGAGAGTAATTTGGAAGGTTTCCAACATGCTGATGGCAGTCACATCTCAGACATAACACTACTCCATTTAATTTGAAAACAAAAACTATTCTATACATTAGGATACAGGCTAAAAACATCAAACTTTTGGTTAAAAATCAAAGAAAGATCTTTCCTAAAGTCTCCATGACAAAAATTATTCAATCTGTCATCTGTGCCAAAGCATGAATCCAGGTGCTAGAACTTGAGTATTCACAATACAAAGTTGTGAAAATTGTTCTTGACTTGGTTTTCAACCATACTAAATAATTCTTCCACCAGACAACTCCTGGGAATACTTCAGGAGGAAGCATAGACAAGGGAATATTCCCAATGGAGTCTATGAATGATGAAACCTCCTGTCTTGGAGACATTTTAGTAATACAGATGTAGCCAAACCGTGCCAGTTCTCCTCAGACTGGAAAATGAACCTGGACATTGTTACTTTGCTAACACAGAAGTAATGTGACAATATTTTGAACATATTGGCAATATAGATTTATTTTTAAGTATTCTGTCTAGGAACTGGCCTTATCTTCCATTTGTATTGACATACAGAAAAATTAGTTTTCAGATTCCCTGTGAATATATGAGTAGCATCTGAGAACAGTAGTTAAAGTAGCTGATAGTTAAGATGCTAGTGTTGGAGGAAAAAAGATCTCCTGATGTCAGGGGATCTAACTACATCATTAAGCTAATGCCATTTAAATAGGAAAAAAATCAACTCTTGTAATTCTCTCACCTGCAGCAGAACTGTATTTAAAAGAGAGGAATCAAGCAGTAGCACATCTAGTATGTACTAAATCATTTACTTTCTCCACTGACTGACAATCACAATTTTTACAGAGCTGATTTCCTAGACAGCCTAGTGAGAGGTTCTGTGATTTCCATTATTCATTACTTTTGTGAGTTGTTAGTCAGTAGACAGGAACTCCCATGACTGTCCATTGTGGGAAGAAATGGATGATAAAAATTAAATTCTTCATCCTACACACAAAGCCTGTTTTCCTGGAGCATGAGGAACAGGACCTCGCTTTTAGTTTCCTCTGGTCATCCTCTCAGCCAGTTTTGCACCCACAGAGCTCCCTTCTTAGAACCAGGTGCATAACTGTTTTTCATCCTGTTTCTCTTCATGGGTGTACATTCTTCTGAATAGTCTGAATGCCTCTTCAGTTGCAACCAGTCAAAGGGAAACCTCTCATAAAGCATAGTTCATCTCTGCCCTGGCTCTGATATTTGGCTAAATTCTTTCGGAGTTGTCCTCTTAATTTTTATAGATGTTAATCTGTAAAAGAGTTTTACTTGTTGCATGTATTTAAGATAGCAGGTAGCTGAAGTAGATGTTGTTTTGTTCTAGCTGCTTTTGTTTTTGTCTGTTGATCAAAGACCCATTCACATCAACCAATGAAACCTCCAAGTACAAGAAATATCTATATTCTTATCATTATTTCCTATGATTAGTCATGATGCAAAAAAGCCATTGCAAGCTTGATGATAGTTAAATTTCAATGAATTTTTCACTGTCTGATCATTAGATGTTCTTCTCAAGAGTGATATTGTTCTGATGGTTTAGCAGTTAGCATTTTAAAATGACTTGATGGTAACTCAACTCTAGACTACTTGAATGGTACCCTCAGTGACTTAACAAGCCACAAATCACATCAACTAAAATATCTCTGCTAAATCAGACTTCTCATTGTGAGCCTAAACCATGAGAAGTATGTCTAATTTTGTTGTTTGCATGATAGCCACATTAGCTACAGATCAGCTTCAGAAGCTGTCAGCTGACAAACCCTGGGGAAACTATCTGACCTTGAAGGCTGTGTAGGCATCTGCTAGTGGAAGAGTAAGAATAAAAAAACAATGTCTGGAGCATAGAGATTAGGAAGAGTTCACTGTCATGGAACTCTCCTGATTTGCGTCTGTCTTAAAAGTTAATAATACTAACATTCCCAGTGATCAGAAATTGTATGCAGCACAAAAAACGGCTCATTACTTATATGGTCCCAACTTTGTAAGGATTAGCTTTGGCTCCACATTGAATGCAGAACACCTGCAGAATAGCTTCGCATGTGTGGTGGAATTATTTATCCTATATGCCTCTAAAGGTAGAGCACAGATGCTAATCTTGTTTAATAGATGGTCTTATCTTGGTGTATGTTTTATTACCTATGGCATAATGGTCACATTTATAGAAAATAATTTAGGTGCTGAACTAAGACATCCGAGTCAGGATCATCATCCTCCTAGAGTCAGAATGAGGAGAGTGTTAGAGTCAGTCTGAAGATGGAGCAGTATTTGCCTGAAACATCATCATTGAGACCTGAGAGAACTGAGGCCCTGACAGAAAGAACAGATGGACAATGAGTTGGAGTGAAGCCTGAGGGCAACTGTGTTGCACAGGTCTCTCCGACTCGGAGAACTATTGGTAACAATGGCTGCTGTATGGACTCTGCCTGCTGACTCAGCCAAATTAGTCCCCGCCTCCTAAAAGTAATTGTGTTACATGGGTCTCTCCGACCTGGGAACAAAAATGGACCGTGACAGAGAGCAAGGCAGAAAATCTCCAGAGAACCAAAATCTTAGACAGGCTTGTCTGGGAGCCTTCCCTGACCACACAAGGAACTTGAAGAACCTGTGTTTTGAACTACATGTCTTTGCTAATTCCTTAAAAATAGTCAGAAAGAAGATTTTACCTTAGCATGAGGCTTGAATGAGTACTAAGTAAACATGAAGCGTTGTTGTGTGCCTGATGTATTGAACTTGGTGAACTGTAATCACTAGATTCCAGCCAGGACTTGACACATGTAACTCAGATCCTTCTCAAAAATGAAGGTGGAACTTTCTAGTGTTACCAAATGAATTCTTTGTTAGGGGAAGTTTACTAACATATTAGATTTCCTATTAAGGTACAGAAGAGAATGTACGTCTGAATCCCCTTTAGAAATTACTTTTTCTATTCTGTGCATGAGAGCTGTATTCTCTTCAGTTTAATCCACAGATGCCAATGTAGGATTTTCCCTTTTCTTCGCAGAATCACCGAATGGCTGGGGTTGGAAGGGACCTCTGGTGATCATCTAGTCCCACCCATCTGCTAAAGCAGGTTCACCCAGAGCAGATCGCACAGGAATGTGTCCATGTGGGTCTTGAATGTCTCCAGAGAAGAAGACTCCACAACCCCTCTGGGCAGCCTGTTCCAGTGCTCTGGGACCCTCAAAGTAAAGAAGTTTCTCCTCATATTCAGATAGAACCTTCTATGCTTCAGCCTGTGCCCATTGCACCATTAGACATACTTGTTTATTGCAAGTATATTTTGCATTTTAAATGCAAGTTAACTCTGCTACTTCAAATAATTTTAATTAGCATACAAGACAAAATACCATACAAAATAAATGTATATTTTCTCATTAACAAACCAACTTAATAGACTTTAATTATTTAATATGTATTAATTCTTTAAAATGTAAAATAACATATACAGCATACTCCTAGCTGGTAACTTGTTCCTTGACTTTATGTTGCTGATATATGGAGGCTAAAAATAGTATTCTTAGGTTGTAATATGTTGCATGCTCTTACTTTCTGATTAGTCTACTGCTATTTTTATTACTGAGATAATAATTTGCCATCTGTTCTCAATATTTTGTCTAGGTTTTGTTTAGCAAATATTTCCGATTACAAATCTGTTGGAAAAGAAATGTCAGCTGAGCAAAAATAAGTGCAGAATTACTCAGAACAAATACATAAGAGAACACAAGTGGGTATCCACATATCTGAGAGGTTTTCATCATTCTTTTTGTTGGCTATAGTCAATCTGTACTGCTCTTGAATCATGAAATAGTTTTTACCATAAGAAGGTGGAGAAAATGGTCAATAATTGGAACGCTTTACACAAATTTAAACATATCCATGGCTGGTAATGCATTTGAAAGGAGCTGTGATCTTCTAGTTCCCTGAAGATAAAGTAATACGTATAGTGAAAAAAATCTTTCTTAAAAGAAGAGAAAAGGGAAGGGAAGGGAAGGGAAGGGAAAGGAAAAGGGAAAGGGAAAGGGAAAGGGAAAGGGAAAGAAAAGGAGAAAAAAAGAAAAGATAAGAAAAGAAAAGAAAAGAAGAACTCCAGGGAATTAAGTACAAAATAGGTGCAAAATGAACAGCTGGAAAAATACTAATAATATATCCAATATGCCTGCATATCCATGATTGTTTTTATTTTTTTCAGTTTCTGCTTACCTTATCAGTACAGGCAATGCTTTGTGCTTAGCCATGCAAATTTTCATATCAAGAAACAGCTACTGTTCAGATGAAATACTGGAGGAAAAATAATCTCTTCTGTGCCAACTGCAATGTTTGTTTCAGAGTGTACTTCCCAAAAGTGTGTCATTAGCACAGTGAGTTAAAGGTGACATCAAGAGGTAGCTGGCAGGGAATTACACCCATAATATAAAACAAACAAACAAACAAACACACACACACACAAACAAACAAACTACAACAAAAACAACCAACTAACCAGAATTTTTTTAAAAAGCAATATCAACACTATATATATATATATATATTTGCCTCCTTTGATGTATTCAGAAGCATGATATGTAATATAAAGTCAGTAAATACCTGACCGTTATTGAGAACTTACCAATGTTTTCTGACATGTCTTATGCTATTTGAATATTTTAAATTGAGGAAGTGGCTATGTGTAGATTTAAGGGCACCACAAGAGAAAGGTTAGAATTCTCTTTCAAATTTCCTTGCCTTTTTTCATACTTAAAATGTATTTTTACACAAAAGTTTCTATTTTATTCATCTGTAGCTTGGCAAGTCTTGTCCATACTAATAATACATCAGCCCTCCTTAGCGTGAAATCTATTTCTGTGGTTTGAAATAGCTCTCCAGTGTATGGAACTTAGACCTTGTGCTTGTCTTTTATGGTATAATATCTTAAAGACCACAGATATGGAACCTGACTCACAAAATGAAAGCAAGAATCAAATTCTGCTTTCTTTTCCATCCAGACATGCTGGGAAAGCCAACAGAATGAATTACATGAGTTAAAGCAAATTTTATCAGTATCAAATAGTTTCAGGATGGCATTCTGACCTTGCTGGATGACAGCTGGTCCCTTCTCAGATACAGCTAATGGTGATGGGTCCTCTAACTAGGTTGATAGAGGCTCATTTATTTTGTGAAGTTTTGGAGCTGATCCCTACAGCTAACATACCACTGGGTTGACTGTAATAAAGTGGGAAGACAATAATGGCAACAAATTACACTATACAAGTTACAGTGCATTAGCACAGCAAGCTGCACACACCCCAGTCTCCAGGAAGAAGGTTCTGCTCTGGCTGTGCATGACTAGACATATGTGCAATATACTACAGGCTTTCTTGTACAACTTGAACATAGCTACTAACAAGCTTTGTTATGTGTCCACTCTCACATGACCACAGCTGTGTGTGTGGCTACTATTAGTAAGTGTTCTTGCTTTGGAAAGTGATTTGAACAGTCAGTTGCATACATACACGTGCCTAAATGCCAAACCTAGGGTCTACACAGTACAGTGGAAGCAAAACAACGATGCTGAGGCAAGCTAAAGGTCCATCAGGTGTGGTATTCTTCCTCAGTTGCTGGCACCAGATACCCAGGAAGAACATAAGAATGCAACAAGCATGTAATGATCATTCCCACTAATAATCTCCTGGCTTCTAGCGATTCTTGAGCTAAAGTATTTGTATTCAATAGCATATTGTTTTTTGTCCCATAATTTTGTCATTTAATCCTATGTATATTTTCAACATGTACAGCTTGCTCTGAGAAGGATTTCCAAAATTTGACTACTTATTTTGTGAAATTATACTGTCTTGTGATTGTTTTAACTTTGTCATGAGGACAGTTAATGAACAAAACACTGTTTTTAATTCAGTAGTTGCCATTTGGCCACAATAATAACCTGAAAGACAAAACTTATGCTTTTCGGCTCACTGGGTAATGCATATGGATGAGTGGACTTAGTGCACCCTTAGTAAATTTGTAGATGGCACCAAATTGGGTGGGAGTGTTGATCTGCTGGAGGGTAGGAAGGCCATACAGAGGGATCTGGACCTGCCAGATTGCTGGGCTGAAGCCAGTTATCTGAGGTTTAACAAGGCCAAGCGCCAGGTCCTGCACTTGGGTCACAACAACCCCAGGCAGTGCTACAGGTTCAGGGAAGAGTGGCTGGAAAGCTGCCTGGCAGAAAGGAATCTGGGGGTGTTGATTGACAGCGGGCTGAATATGAGCCACCAGTGTGCCCAGGTGGCCAAAAAGGCTAACAGCATCCTGGCTTGTATCAGGAATAGTGTGGCCAGCAAGACCAGAGAACTGATTATGCCACTGTACTCAGCACTGCTGAGGCCCCACCTTCAATATCGTGTTCAGTTTTGGGCCCCTCATCTTAAGAAGGTCATTGAGGTACTAGAGAGTGCAGAGAAGGGTGATGAAGCTGGTGAGGGGCCTGGGGCACAAGTCTGATGAGGAGCGGTTAAGGGAACTGGGGCTGTTTAGCCTGGAGAAAAGAAGGTTGAGGGGAGACCTTGTCATTGTCTACAACTACTGGAAAGGCGGTTGTAGCATGGAGGGTGTTGGTCTCCTCTTCCAAGTAGCAACTGATAGGACAAGAGGAAATGGCCTCAAGTTGTGCCAGGACAGGTTTAGATTATTAGGAAGAAATTGGGTAGAAAACCCCTTTTCTTCATGGGAAGGGTTGTCAGGGATTGGAACAAGCTGCCCAGGGAAGTGCTTAAGTCACCATCCCTGGAGATGTTTAAAAGGCATATAGACAAGGTTCTTAGGGACACGGTTTAGTGCTAGAGTTAGGTTATGGTTGGGCTTAATGATCTTGATGGTCTCTTCCAACCAAAGTGATTCTATCATAGCATAACTATATTTGTGACTTATTAATACTTATAAAAATAAGTTGATTTCAGCAGTTTTATTTAGCATAGAAAAGGTGATACTTTTCTAAACAGAATAATTCTTTCAGACCAGCAAATTGGATTACATTTATTGGCATCCCTTAGTCACCAAAAGGTTCAAATGAATGTGAATTACAAAATTAGGAAGAATGAGTATTCTAGTTAAGATTGTCTTGATTTAATGAGACATACATCCAAACCATATAAACTTAGTGTAAAAAGAGAGCAATCACTTTGACTGGGAGATCTGGCTCCATCTCTGAGGGGAGTGGTAGAATGATATCCTTCCATAAAACTACAAAAATTTTGAAGCTGCTCTGAGAATTATTGTATCTAAATGCCCTATTTGTATCTTGTTTATGTCTATCAGATGCCCACATGTGTGCACAGAACTGTAGGTGGGAATCCTGTCAGTATTTCCTTATAGAAAGGCTGTCAGTACATACTTAGACAATAAATACAATATGGCTGCCAAAGGTATTACAATCTCTCTGTGTATTAATACCTATTACTATAAGGATGACATTGGATAAACCATGAGAATATGTGGAAAAGTATTATCTGGATATTTTCAACTAATTTCTTTAATCCTTGTCTCATATCTCCTTAATGGAATAAATTACTAGAGTTAACATGAAATCAAGAATAAGAATCAGCAAAGAAACAGTCTACCCATTAAACTGTTTTCTGCAATATATGAAAAGAGGAAGCTTGCAAATCACTCTTTTTTTCCTAAAGAGATGGAAAAGCTGCCATTTCTGGTATTGAGTATACTAACATTTAGTTACAAAAAGATTTATTTTAGAAAATAAAATAATGGAAGATCAGCATAGCTGACATATGCAGGTGATAAAAATGCAAATTTGACTAGCAGATAATTTCATAGGACAACTCTTAACTTTCTTTAAACTAGACTACTTTGTTGCTCAGAATTTTCCCTGCATTAACAAGAAAGCAGGAAGAGCAGTCAGGGGTCCATTGAACCATGACTATTCAATGATAGCACAATGTTAGATTCAAATCATTATAGTTTAGCACATTCTTAATTACCATTATTGCCAGAGACCTGCTTTGAAATATGCTGGAAAACCTGTAATATAGTCAGCTATCATTAGATAAAAAGAAGTTGATTTAGTGACTGCTTCAAAGTCCCTTTCAGACATATATGGTTTGCCAAACTACTCTGAAATGCATAGTTTGAGGGATTACAGGAGTTCCTGGGGAGTTTAAATTTTGAACAAAGAGACAGAAATACATTCAACATCTGAAAACATTGATATTACTCATTATTTTTCTTATATCAATACATTTACTAGTTCTGAGTTTTTTACTACATCAGCTCACAGTGAGCATTAGATGCTTGCTGTTTTAAAACCAAACTCTATGTTTAGCACTACAAATGGCATTTTCTGTCCTTGCTGTGTAACTTTAATATAGAATGTAGACATTTATATCCAAAACTGTAAACTAGAAATCTCGCGGTTCAGAGCTTCCCAGCTTCTCCAGGTATGTTCCCCGTCAGTCAGAGGGTTTCTTACGGGATCCAAATCAGGCACCATGCATGCTCAGAAGTACAGTGGAGAGCTGGTTACTCATCCCATCTTTAACCTCTTCTGTGACCTAGTTGAAGAGCATTCAGAAAATGGTTTAATAGTTCTGAGAACCTGCCATAAATTCTAAAATATTGAAAAAGTAACCAGCAGGCATAAACAAAAAAACTCAGCACATTTTAGGAAGTGTTTTATCACTTCAAATAAATACAAGATAATGGGCTCTAAACCATTGTCAGGGAGGACACTAATCACAGATGACATCTTTTTAAGCTTCAAAATTTTGTTTAGATGTACCCATTTGAAAGATTTTTTTGCTTCTCCGTTCCTAAGATTGCTTTTATCTTCACTGTGGTTACACTGCCTCCTTTCAAACAGTTTTTGGTTTTTGAGCATTTTGTGCTTATTGATTTATTGCATCACACTCCTTAATTAGCCACACTGGCCTTTCTTGCCCCCTTCCTTCTTAAACCCTTGTGGAGATCCATTTCGGTTAAAGATGGGTTTGTGACACAGAATTCTGATCAGTATCTTGATTAGGCAAAGATTAGACTGTGTTCAGGTTTCTGGCTTAGGGACTTGCTTAACTCGAACTATATCCACTGAATCCTGTCTTTCCTTTAAACCTTGTTGTAAAAACTTGACATTAGACAAATGAGACTTACATTATGTTCATGCAGCATAAATCTCAGTATGAGTGATTTACAAAAATCATAACTATCAGAGTACTAATTTCACTTGCTACTTCTTTCAGGGTTGAGAGATTACAGAATGCATTGCTCTTGTGTTTGTTCCTCAAATTCAGTGTTTCTCTTTCTATAGCTTTATTCCCAGAAATAGTCCAATACTTTGAAAAAACAGTGTTGCTGAAAACCAAGTCATCATATGATTTTGTTTGAGCATCATACACAGATTATTTTCCTCATTCCTGGTGTAGGACCAGCTCTAATTCTTTCCTGTTTCATTTATTTTTTTTTTTATGGCTTTTGAATTAGCGTTTCGTGGTTTATTTCAGTTTGCAAGATGCAGCTTAGCTTTCTTCATTACATTGTGCTTTCTTCTTTGTTCTTTTAGGCTCTTTTTTATTTCTGATATTCTGAATGAAATGATTTTTCATTTGTGGAGACTTAGAGCCTCAATGTGTTTTCCTCTTGATGTGAGCTGCAAGCATTACCAAGTTTTGTGTTCAGCTTAAAAGAAAGTCCATATGCCATATTACAGTTAAGCTTCTGAGCAACCTGACCCCAGCTGACTTCAGTGAGCCCTCTAACAACAAGAAAATGACTTTTTTTTCCAATTGTGACATTTTACAGATCCAGTTTAGAGCAAAGTATATTATCAGCTTAAAAGGCACAAGTGACAGTATCTCCAACTTCTATGAGGAGGTGATGAGACAGGGGATATGGATCTGTGACTGATGTAGGCAAAAGGATGTAACTTAAAGCAGTGTGTCAGTTTTTAAAGCTTTATAACATAGACTCAAACCTTAGCTACAGATTCCTTCTTGTAAACAAAGCTTTAGTTTTAACTTTAGCATTCTGTTTATTTATTTTCCATTCAATTGGATCAGCCTGTGATTACTCAATTGAAGTTTAGTGTCTATAATAAAATCTTTACTGAAGCTCTCACTACTTTCTGAAAGAGGATCAGTCCTCATGAGTGCATTGTCATATCATGAATAACTGATGTTCCCCATATTCTTCAAAGTAGAAAGTTACTTCACCAATTTAAAGTTTTTAAACTAGATTTCCTTTGAAAGGGGATGATTGATAGCTGAATTTTGTTTGATGATGATGTACAATGAATTTATGTATGGGCAGATACACAAGGCACATAACCAGCTTTGTTCTTTCTTAATGCCTGAGGTGGTACCCCCAGGACAAGTTCAAAGACCTACAGCTCCTGTACATTGTGTGGAAAGTGCCATGGAGCTTTATGTGTTGAAGAATCAGAGCACACACACTGAGCCGAGTTAACACGTAAACTACACAATAAAAAATGTTCAGAAGTTGTCATGGTTTAACCCCAGCTGGCAACTAAGCACCACACAGCCTCTCGCTGACTCTTCCCTGGTGGGATGGGGGGAGAATGACGAGACTAAAAGTGAGAAAACTTGTAAGATGAGATAAAAGCAGTTTAATAGGTAAAGCAAAAGCTGTGCATGCAAGCAAAGTGGAGCGAAACAAGGGATTAATTCACTGCTTCCCATCAGCAGACAGGACAGCAGGGTTCCATCACACGTAACAGTTACTTGGGAAGACAAGCACCATAACACCAGGTGTCTGTTCCTTCCTTCTTCCTCCCCCAGCTTTATATACTGAGCATAATGTCATATGGTGTGGAATATCCCTTTGGTCAGTTGGGGTCAGCTGTCTGGTTGTGTCCTCTCCCAACTTGTTGCATACCCCCAGCCCACTCGCTGGTGGGGTAGTCTGAGGAGCAGAAAAAACCTTGACTCTGTGTAAGCACTGCTTGCCTGTACCTAAAACATCCACATGTTATCAATGCAGTTTCCAATACAAATCCAAAACATAGCCCCATACTAGCTACCGTGAAGAAAACTGACTGTAACCCAGCCAAAATCAGCACAAAAGTGCTTCTGAAATTTGTCTCCTCTTGTAGCTATTTTTCTCCCTGAAGGTCTGAGATACATGTTTATGTGAAATACAATTTACTGATTGAGCGTTCTCCTGATTCCAGGTGCCTTAAGCAAAGAAAAACTCATTCTTTGAAAAGGACGTGAGAGCACAGCCAGCCTTATTAAATAATAGTATCAATCATTTAATGGTAAACTTGCATTGTAGGCCTCCTTCTGTCTGAAGGGGTTTCCACTGGTATTTCTCAACTCCCAGGAGAGAGACATGGTCAGTAATCTAATAAGATTGACAGATTAGGAGATCAACACTGTTGATTCTGCTGTCCTGTGGGGCTAAAGAGAGAAAGCAAGATTCTTAAGATAGAGGAAGCAAAGGAGAAGCCTCTAATTCCAGTCCTTGCTGCCGAGACTGATTCTGCATTTTATGTTGAAGAACAACTAGAAAAATTACAGTAACAGAAACAGACCTCAGATTTTTCCATACCTCCCATCAAACTGCTGGATTGCATGGTCAAGTTCCTTCTTTTGGTACCCATTCTGGTGCTAATGCTCTTGGATACTTGTTAACCCGATTTCGATAGATTGTAGGCAGCAGGTTATTTAGGATCTCCCTGGAGGTGGATTTGTGTTCAAATACACAAATTTGAACTTCCTTAGAACACACAGAAACTGGAAGCAAGTTTCTCACTTGAGAGGTATTTCAGTCACCAAACTTAATTGGATCAGCGGCATCTACCTCTACTTTTCCACTGCCTTAGAGAAGAGTGAGCCCTGCTCAGTGAGCAATCACCGTCAGCTGGAGAATTAGTGTTCTGATCCTCATTTATCCCTTTCCATTGTCTTTATGGAGATCCAAAATGTTAAATTTAAAGCTCTGAATCATCCTGCTGGGGAATCTGGAAAAGATATTCTGAACATGGTTCTAGGTCCTTTATTTGCACTGTGTTGTTCTAAGAGCTGCAACACTTTAAACGTGTTTTGCATACTTTTAAATGGATGTAAAATGACAAAGCATCAAATATTGTATGAAAAACACTGGGAAAATAGTTTTGAATCACCTTTGGCAAAAAAGTAGTCTTTTAAAAAGACTTCTTTATTGATTCAGTTGTTCATCCTTGATTTGTTTAAATAATAGTTAATTGATATTATAAAGAATGCAGAGTTGTATTCCTCAAAAAAATAAACTAACAGACAAACAAACAAACAAACAAAACCCACCAATACCCTAAAACAACAAAAAACTGTAAAAGAATAATTAGGAAAACTTAGTTTAAGAGTTCCCGATTATTGTTTATGGCAAACAGATACATACAATTGACACATTTGCCTTCAGCAGAGAACTTGTTCAAGCACTTTGCACACCTTGAACAACAACCGTACTGTCCCAAATGTTTGCATTTCACATCCAGGTGCAATCTGTTTTTTAAACTGCGCACTACATAATTACTTACTAAACTAATTCCAGCTCTAAAAACTCTGGAGGAGTAGTGGGGATGGGCAGAAAATAATTAAAATCAAATCTCATGGAAACATTCCTATTTATTCTCACATGAGTATTCCTCAGACAGCTTATGTGCCTGTTTGAGCAAGTGTTTGTTGTAGCAGCATGTTCTTTTGTACAACGTTTAGCCATGTGTCTGTCAGGCTACCAGCTCGCCTTCAAGCCCGCTTTCAGATTTTAGCAGCACAGGAAATTAATTACTTATCCCACAATCTGTTTTACATCTGGTGGAATCCTCATTGCCATTATTGTGGGCTGTCATCAGAGCTGGATAAATACTCCAAAATTATGTGTTCTAAAAAACCCCCCAAACTTTTCCAACATAAATAGCCCAAATATATAAAACAACTATAAAGGAACCTCTAACATATATACGTGTGATATGATTTTTAAAATTACCAGAATGTATTATATTCTCCAAAACTTTGGCATATATAGTTACAGATTGCCCTTAGAAAACAACTTGTGGCTGGTTCATTTTCATAGCAGAACTCATGATCACTTAGGTGAATCGTAAAATCTTCCATTTGAACACAGCTGAAAAATCTACAAATATTCATCCCCTTGTGATTGCATAGTCATTCTTAACATTATAGCTGTTCTCTAGAATAGCTAGCAATACTGATTTTTGAACCTGTTAAATTTATAGGCTTACCATAAGTTCTTGTAACAGTAAGGTTTTATGAATATAGAGTTTGATAAATGAAGTCTGTTTGTTGATTTCAATGTTTACTAGTTAAATACTACATGAGGCTGATTCATGTGATGTAACTATAAGCCATGTTCTTTACAACAATTTCAATCAGCTGGTGAACTTCCAAAATTTTTCCTGGGAGCTGGAGACTGCCCTGCATAAACAATTTTAGCCTGTAATTGTTGCTCCTGCAGACTATTTGGAAATAAACTGTGAGTCCCTAAAAACCCATGGAAGTCAATGCTGTAGGTCATGTGAAGCTGGAATAGATTCAGGAGCTTTGGCGATGATGATTAAAATTCAAAATAATCTCAAAAACATAAAGAAATAATCCAAAATAAACACAATGCAATTCATTGAAACCAAATGACTTAGAAGAGGAACAATAAACAGCAAACTGACTAGGCCTCAGTTCTTCAAAAAAGGGTCTAGAATTTATGAATATCCCACACTTACTCTGAGAAAAGGCATAATTTTAGCCTAATTTTACAAACACAAGCCACATGCAAAATAATCCACCTGTTCCATTCATTATTGGCAAGATGCCAGCTGGAAAAGTGCACCCAGTCCTTCAGTTTAAGAAACAATGGATGAATTTGGGAAGAGTCAAAGAAGAACCATAAAATAATTAAAAGGTCTAGAAAATGTGGCCTCTGAAAGAAGATTGAACAAGTTTTTCTGGCTGAAGTAAAGCAGATTAGAGGAGACCTTATAACAGCATTCAAGTACACAAAAAGCTACTGTAAAGAAAATAAGAGAAGCATCTATTATCCTATTCTTTCTTACTCAGAATAGAGCAATAAAAATTGACTTTAAGCTATAGCAAGGAAGATTTAGATAGTAGGAAAAATTTTCTTACCGTAAGGATAGAGAAGCATTTGGATAGATATTTTTATAGAGTATGAATTCTCCATCTCTTAATTTTTATAAAACCAGATTAGATTAATAATCTTATCTGAGCAGGGTGATGGATAACTGATCATGGGCGATATTGGACTAGACAACCTCTGAAGATCCCTTATGGCCTTACTTTGTCTTCTTCTCTGTACACATGTTTTTATCAATTAGAAGTGTATAATTAAACCTGAACAATAAGGCATTCCATCTGATAACAGCACTTATTCAGTGGAGGGACACTCTTATAGTATTTGCTTCTGCTCCCACATACAAACTGCTATTCTAAATCCACAGCAATTCAGGTCACGCTTGGGATCACAGTCCATGTAAATGCCATTCTGGGAGACCTTACTTAATTTGGCTGACCAGAAATCAATTCCCTCTCATCCAGTGAAATAACCAAAAATAGGAGGGAATGAAAATAAGTGCAGTGTGGTATTTTCACTAATTTTTGGCTGACCAGCCATAAGATGTGCATTTCCATTGCACAAAGTTAAGTTCAAAAATCCAGTGTAAAATAAACTGCAGAGAAAATATATAACATTATCCTATGCACCTTTCTCTTTCCTTCATCTTGTAAGAAGGTTATCTTATTTTTAAGAATGGATTTAGGTCTTGTATTTCAACAGTGGTATGTTCATATTTACATTTTCTAGGCACTGTACTTATTCAAGACTTGCCCAGAATAATAAAGACCTATATTACTCCCTGATATACTAACCATATTCTCTCTCGGTAGGTAAAGCAGACTTATAGACTGATGATAGACTAATGTGAAGATACACCAAAGAAAGCATATACTGTGGAGGAGTAAACATGCATTCTTGTGATACTTACAATAGGCACCCTGAACACCAGCAACGTTGGCTAATACTCTGCAGTAAAGGCAGGGTGATGTGGATGCTGTATTTGGGAAGCCTTTTGGTTCCTTTTTAGCTTTCAGAATGTCTTCTGCCTCTCACTCACCACTCCTGTACATCAAACTCAATGGTACAACAGTGGGCAAGAATGTATGAGCTGTGTGAAGCTACCTTCTGTATACAGATCTCAAAATTAATTTCATGCTGAAGCAAATGCATATTCTACTTTAATTAAAACCTTAAATTTAGTATATGTATGCATTACATATGCACTTAACATCATCTGCATCATTTTTCCCTGATGTTTTCCCAAGTAAGGGTGGGCAAGAGACCTCTCCTCTGAAAGAAGTATCAAAAGAAGGAAGATCCTAGATTTTCTCCCAAGAGCAGGAACTGAGTCTGGAAAAGCCTCATATTTCTTATTTGGGCTTGAATCTGCAAGTAGAGCACACAAAGCTTAAGCCAGAAACTGAGTGACGTGTCAGTGAAACGCTCTTTATTTCCCTTAGTCTGATACAGGAAATGAAAGAAATATGGTAGAGGTAGTGGTAGCTGGAAAAGAGTGTCAAAATGTCAAATGCTCTTGGAAAGGAGTAATCTCATGGACCAGTACAGGCTTGAAGCTGACCAGGTGGAAAGCAGTTTATCAGAAAAATGGGTTGTTGTTCCTGGCAGACAGCAAAGTGACCATGAGGTCACTGACCATAAAGCTTTCTTGTGACAAGGAAAGCCAATGACAACTGAAACTACATTAGGAAGACTGTTGTCATTAGGTCTAGAGAGATGATTGTTCAGCTGTGGTGAGACAGATCCAGATTGCTGTGTCCAGCCCTAGGCTTCCCAGTACAGGAGTGACACATGTATACTGCTGTGGGTCCAGTGAGAACCACAGAGATGACTAAGGGACTGGAGCATCTGTCATCCAAGGAAAGGCTGAGAGAGCTGGGATTTTTAAGACTGCAGAAGCTTTATACACCTATATCAATGTGTAGGTCAGGACTAATAAAGATGATGGATCCAGTTCTTGGTGGGATGAGGGGAAAGAAGAAGAGGCAAAGGGTGTAAATTCAAATATATGAATTTTCACTTAAACATAGAAAAAAAAAAATTTATTGTGAGAATCATTGAGCATTGGAACAGGTTGCCCAGAGAGATTTTGGAGTCTCCGTCCTTGGAGACATTCAAACCCAGATTGAACACAGTCCCTTGTGACCTGCTCTAGGTCACCCTGCTTTGAGCAGAGGGTGGGACTAGATGAACTCCAGAGGTTCCTTCCAACCTCAACAATAGCATAACTCTGCTTCTGTGAACTGCACTCCTTGCCCCAGGGTAATGTCTGAATCTTATGTCTTCATTGTGCAGATTTGTCCTTGTAGTTATGCCAATGTGGCAGGCTGCCAGTACATATTTTCTTCTGTTTCTTTGGCGACATAACTCAAACTGTGATGATTCTTCAGTGAAAGAATAGAGAATCAAAGGCTGTTTTCACATGAAGCTTAAAATTTTGTGAAAGATTTGCTTCAGTTCTCATTACCACAAGGCATCAGTGGCTGATCTTGCCTGATATTCACACGCAACTTCTCTCCAAGACACTCTGAATTTTAAGTGTTTTGTCTGAGTATGGACTGCTATTAAACTGGGAGGATGAGACCCCTCACATCTTCCTTTGTGCAGTATTTTCTTTTATTTTATGGGATCTCTCATCCTTGAGCAGGAGGTAAAATAAACAAGAAGTAGCTCAGCTGACATAATTTAGTTCTGGCCCAGTGGAATCACTTTTGCAGTATGTCCTTGCCAAAAGTGAACTACAGCAGGCACTATTATTGGTATATTTGTTCTAAATCCTTCAGGCAGAGTGCTTGGTTCATTGTCTTAGGTGACTTAGTGATTTGCTAAGTCTCTATGTGGTTCCTAAATTTCAGTAAATTCACCGGGAGTAGGTTTCTTGGCAGACCTGAAAATGGTACTTAATTGTGGAAACATACAGGCAACACCAGATTGTATAGCTTAGATTTCACTTGTGTCTTTCAACTAGTGTTATCAGACAGATTTTATCAGACCTTTAAAATGTTTCCTATCTCAAAATTTAGTTTAACTGCAAGACATTTCTCTCCCTTCTTTAAAAATGATACTGTTTCATACACCACTTCCAACATCTTAATAGTTTGATATTTTCAAAATTTATATTCTTTGGAACTTCTATCATTATGGTGTTTGAGTAGTTTTCTTCCTTCCTGTAGGCTAAAACTCTAGGTCACTGTAGGCTAAAACTCTAGGTCTTTTTCTTTCATCATATAAATCATAGCTATTTTAAAGTTACCATTATGGGATAATAATTTAGAGAGCAGCTGTTGCATAATAATGAACAGGTGATACACAGTTTTTCTAGAAAAAAAAAAATCTGCCTTTGTACAAGTTGTAGAAGAATTGTGTTAATTAGTGGAAAATCCATCAGCAACATATAGTGCTTTTCGTGCTTTGTGTCTACATTGGAGAATTGTGTCTGTTCAGATTTTAATGCTGAGTAATCAGAGAACACATTTGTCATTTAAAATAGTGAATTATTCAGCTTGTTTAGATTACTAGGTAGATTACAAGGTAGATTAATGAGTTCAGAGTATGAAACTCAGACCTCAGTTTAATACATGTGGATGTACAAAGATACAAATGACAGCATCATTTAGTATGGCAGAAAGCAACAACTACATGTTCACAAACTTAGCAACTGCGTAACTCTGAACACTGCTCTTATTTAATATAAAGAGCAGCAAAAACCACATAGTACTATTGAAGTTATTGTATGAGATGTAGTGCTGCAACATATTTAAGGCAAAAGAAAAAATCAATATTAAAAATTGCAGATCTTAGGAAAACTTTTAGAAAGTGGTTATATTTTTTAAAGTTTAAATAATCTGTAAGTCAAAAAAAGCTGAGTAATACAGATCTGAGGTATTTTTAGCCGAAGAAACCTTGAAAGAGAGGTTTTCTAAGGGTTGGGGATCCTACCAGCAAGAATGACAGTTAACAGGGGCTTAAAGGAGACTGTAAAACTCAGAAATGTCCACAGCTAAATCCTGCACGTCTTCCAGCCCAAGTCTGGCTCCTGTTTGAACAGGAGAAGTGCATTCCATTATAGCTACCAAGCCTTGGAAACTGTTGGTTAAATGTGAATTTTTAGATATTAATTTTACAAAAGAATGTATCCAGCGTAATTCCAAAGGTCTATGTGAGACAAGAAGATTACACTATACACAAGACTGGACTTTTTGTCTGTTGTGATAAAACTATGTTAAGTTTTAGATGTTTGGTGATTAAATAAACTATTGTGCAGCATGTATAGGTGACACAGCATAAACAAATTTGGTTTATGTATATTTACATACACACATATAGATACAGGCATCTGTATAGATAGCTATAGCTATGGTGAGATTTCCTGGTATTAGAAATTTAGAAAATTAAAATAGGGAAGGAACACATACAAAGAAAGACAGAATTTACTTCCTTGAAAGAGCATTTTTTTTAAGGGACAATTCTTATTTTACAAAGGTTTATTAATTCCTATTTTATGAAGGTTTATTAATCCAATGTACTAGCAGATAGGAGAGGAAAGTGGTAATTTTGTTTGAGAGTTTGCAGACCAGATTTACATAACAGAAAGAGAATATAATCCCATAGTTTTAAAGGTAACTTATACATTTTTATTGACTAATAACTAATGAATGGAAATAGACGTAGAAAATGTGTGTGACTTTGCTGTAAATATCTAATCACTATAAACACAAATCTATGCTAAATTATGAATATTTAGGAATTAGTTTTACTGAAGTCACCCTGTGTTAACAGAATGGGACTGGGAAAATTACAGAAATCGGCATTTTAGTTATTATTTTTGGATTAATATCAAGATAAATACAATGGACAAGCCACTCCTCTGACAGTATATGTGAACAAGAAAGCAATGAACCAGAAGATGTATGAATCATTGCACAGGCTCTGATATAAATACACTGACCTCACTCTGACATTCAAACAAGAACTCAATATTTTATTGTTTGTATGAACTTCTCTTCAAAATGTGGTAATTATAAAAATTCTAAACGAACAGATTTAACTTTATGCGAAGTTGTTAATATCTCTGGTCAACTGATTTATTGTCTTACCTATTAGCATGTTAACTCAGGCTAAAATTTGTAAAAAAAAGTTTTGTATGTATGTATCATATTTAGAAGTCACTTAGAACAGCATTTAAGTGCATCCTCCAGTGTTACTGAGTTCAACCAGAAAAACAGAACTCAAATCCCAATCTATTTAGAAAATGGAGAAATACATTCTAAGGAGTTATGAATTGAGATCTTGGACCTGTAATTTGTTCAAGACTCCCTTGTCAACTCAAGCTCTTACAAATTAAGCCCATCACATGGAACTTAAAATTCAACACCGCATCTCTTGTACACTGATACAGGTGCTTCAGGATAGCTGATAAAAACCTACAGTTGAGAAGTGGCTAAAGTTACCCAAAAGAAATTTATGGAAATGAAAGGGTCTTAAAATATACCCCTTTTGGAATTTTGACAATCAAGCCAGAAATTTTTCTGAATCTGTCTATATGAGCAAGTAAGAAAGTCTGCTGAGACCCAAAGTTATCAAGAAAAATAGTTGGTGCTGAGGACCTGATACTTTACATGTGGTCTTTCCCTAGGAGTAGGGTGGCTTGGTCCCTGTGACTGAATGCTCACTAGTGCCTGAAGCGTATCAGAAGTGCACCTTCCGGTTCAGTTCCACCCAAAATAAATTCTGTTTGTGTGTGCATGATGTGAATCAAAGCCCAATCAATGAGGAAGCTTCAGAGATTCTCTTGTGAAGTGCATTCTCAGTACGAATGAAAGCACCGATATAGTTTCATCCTTTTTCTACTGAGGAGCCACAGAGTCTAGACTCTTCTCTTCAGACAAGTTGTCCATATTAATTATTAAAAAGGCCTGCATAGATGGTGGTGATGGTGCCTGCTATCAGAGTGAAGGGCACAATTTCCATTTCTTAGATGACCTGAAGCAGTAGGCTACATCATCATGCTTTTCTGCTCATCACATCTCATCTGCTCATCTGCTCTCCGATACACTCAGATACAAATTAGTTTGCCGCAATGGCCCAATTTTACTGAGGGAGAGCAAAATCCTCCTTAAGCCAATATCCTGGCAAAGAGAAACTCAGAGTTGAAAACTTTCATGCTAAAGAGGGCAAGATCTCCCCATTCTTTGGTGAGTAAAAACAATTCTTCAGTTCCAACCTAAGAGAAAATGTCAGGAAATGTATTATTGAAGGAGCTGGATCCTGCAGATGTACATTAAGGAGTGTTCTTTAATTTCTTGCCCTATGGGATCCCTCACTGGATATAAGTTTTCATTCACCATTTTTCTGGTATTAAGTGTCTAAAATTGTAAAAACTTACAGCATTTCCCAAAACAGCCAAATTAGACACTGAAAATTTCATAGCCAGGTTGACAGAGGCTCCAGTAAGTTCAGGCACTACCAGGTTTGGGTACATCGAGCAATGTTTTGGACTCTGGTTTTGACTGTAGACAGATGTATATAAAGGCTGTTTCTGAAAAAGGTCTGTAGTTTAAATGTATAACAGTTATCCTATACGAGAACAAATGACTAGTATGAAAAATTATGCATTAATTTATAACAAGTAATTTTCTTTGCTTGATAGTAGAACTTTTCTTGCCAAATTAAGCAGGGAGGTACAATTGATTTTTTCACTGAAATTTCTTAACAGCAACAAATGTAGTCAAGTATAACTTCTGCAGTTCAACCAGTGTTTCACCTCAACCTGTGGTGTAATCCAAGAAATATCATCAGAAGTGTGAATTATTTCAAGACCCCAGGACTGACCGAGAGCAAATACTGCAGAATCATCAGTATGTTAAATTTAAACACATAATCACAACACATCATCTGCTTCAAAACATGTTAAATAGAAAATGTATTTTTAATTAGGCAATGAAGGGCAACTTTCATGTTATCTGACTTTAGTTTACGAAACTACTTTAGGAGAGTAGTCACATTAATTTCCCACCTAGTGAAGAGGGAGGTTCCTTCTGAAATCAAGTCAGGGTGTGTGTAAATGGAGAAGCCTGAGATTACTTTCCAGCTGTTACTCTACAGATCAGAACTGAAGCGCGCACCAGTGTGCTCTAATCCTGCCTCCCTCAGCAGGTCATGGAGACTGACAGACATGGAAGTATCTCCTGATAAAGGCTTTATCTAGGCCTATGTGGTGATGCACATTCCGAGATCAGTCTACACAGGCCCTTCCCATCCAGAGTAGTTCCCTGGTACTGTTTAGTTCTGGATTTGGGGTTTTTTTTTATATTTTTGATGCTTCCCTTTAATTTCCTTTCTCCTCTCACAAGGCTCCTCTTTCCCACCTTTGTGGTGCATTATTTGCCTCCTCATATCCAGACTTGCAGCCCTCCACTCAGGCTATGGCAAATATGGGAAGGCATACAAATGGAGAATATGAAAGAAGAATAAACAGAACATGTTTTTGCCAAAATTTACTGATACTGGCTTGGTAGTGTTGACAATGGTTTAATCTTTCAAGACTCCTTCTCCAAAAAGAGAGAGGATTTCCTCTAGGGCAGTTAAGAGTAAGTCTGAAGACTTACTCTTACTTACTGTCTGGAGACATGCTGAGGATAGCGTGTCCCTAGAAAGATTAACCTCACTTCAATGAAGTGGACCTTTTTTTCTAATTACTTTCTGTTTAAAAATGGTGAGCTCTCCAAGTCAGGGGCTTCTTTTCATGTCTGTAAGCACCAAAAATACTTGGCAGTAGTAAATTAAATACATATATAGCTTTTATAATTAACACCATACCTCGTGGCAGAGTTAAACTCTGACTCAATGTTCTGAACTCTTTCCTTTAGAAGCCTGCAAGGAGTAGACATGTGATCTGGCCAACACATGGAATAAAGTCCAAGAGTGTGTGGAAGGAGAGAGCATCTGCGCCTTTACGGGTGTATGGTCAAGAAGCTTTAAAAAGCAAAAAGGGGATCATAAGAAAAGAAGGAAGCTATAAATAAGAACATACAGACATACAAACTTGACAAATACATGTAATGGAGACAAAGATAAGAAACAAACCTGATCAGTCACAGTAGTTAGTGGGCTATCAGGAAGCTGCAAGCAAACCCAGACTTTCTAAACCTGAGGGTGAAGGATGTTGGAGGCTGGTCGGTGGAGCTATGCACATTATTGATGGAATGTGTAGGGGAAGGGGGAGCAAGGAGGAGCAAAGTGGGGAACTGAGAGAAAGGGGTTTAAAAGGGGTTGGTTGCATGTAAAATGAGACTGATCATCATGCTTGTTTGATGGAGCCCTGCACCTGTCCTGTGTTCTTACATCCTTTTTTAACTGGTTCTCTGCATGATCTCACTCTCTGTCTCATGTGGGTGAGTGCTGCAAGGACTGAGTGCCAGCTACTGGGGGGCTGGTGTGAGTGAGGACAGCGAGAGGCTCAGTACTGGCAGACGAGACAGGACCCCAGTTCACAGCCTGTGTGCCTGGTGCCTCTTGAGGCAAGGGATAAGTGGCTGTATCACACCCAAACCAGGTGAGCATCTGTCATTCAATAGCAAACTCCAAGCTGGACTCACCAGCACATAGGATGCCCTGGGTTAGAGCATTAATATCATGTGAGTGGAGGATCTGTGGGGATGGGTGGGTGTGGGGTGCCTGTACAACAAGCGTATGAGTGCATTTGAATTTTTGCAGACAGCACTGAGCCAGACCACCTGGTACATTGGGGACTCACAGGGTAAGAGGGTATGGGGTCCCAGCAGGGGTGTCAAATGGACTGAGGGGGACTTGCTGGTGAGCCCAGAAAGTGACGTATGTGTGCCCACACAAGTGACCTTTAGTCTCTGCCAGCCCAATGGGAGGAGGGGACAAGGCTCTGTGCTTGTCTCTGAAGTCAGTCCTATATAAAGGTGGTGTTGAAAGCAGAGACCTCTCTGCATAGCTGGCCATGTCCATGTCCATGTCCTGTGTGTGTCCTGTGCATCTGGGACACATGTTCACCTTCCCTGCAAAAGGGAAAGAGGCATCCACATCCCTCAACCTGGGCAGGAACCGCAGATCTCAGGAGCACTGGGTTGGGCTCCAGCAATTGGGCAGGAAGAAGCCCTTGGCCAGCACCACTGGAGGCGGTGGACACTGCTAACAACCCTTAACAATAACCACAGTAAATTTTGTAAGACAAACTTTTGATCATTGAATCTTCTGTTACTATATGAGAAATAATTACCCTCCCTTTTGCAACTAGGTTGAGAAATAAGTACCAATATTAAGCTAGTCTATAAATTACGTGTGTTCAAAA
This sequence comes from Nesoenas mayeri, assembly GCF_963082525.1. Lineage (NCBI taxonomy): Eukaryota > Metazoa > Chordata > Aves > Columbiformes > Columbidae > Nesoenas > Nesoenas mayeri. The sequence goes on along the minus strand of NC_137544.1, from coordinate 25,879,856 downwards.
TTACTTTTGGAATAAAGTCCTTAACCTTTCTGAGAAACATTAGTCCACATAATTTTTATATTTAGAAATAATTATACAGTTTCATATACGTAAGTAAAAAGAAAAAGTAATTATTTCTACAATAGATCTAATTACAAAAAGGTTTTATGGAAAATGGAAATGTCAACTTTTAATTAAGATCGTGTTGGACTCAAATTCCAAAATGCCTGTTTAATCAAAAATAAATACGCCCTCAATGCAGCGTATGCTGAGGAGTTATAGTAAGAAATTATCACCAAAACAGGATAGGAAACAGAAAGTTCCTACATTTTATAAGATTCATTCACTGTTGCTTCTGGGTTTATTAATATTTTACTGCAAGAAATTATCACACAGAGATAAGATTTTTTTCTCTTGATTGTTTGATTCTATTATAATTTAAGAAAACTATTATCCAACTGAATCTGAGCAGTGCTACTGAATGTATCAATCTCCATTGGTAGGACTGGCCTTCAAGAATCCCAGGAAATCCCAGGCCCCCGAGACCAGTGGGGAAATCTGGAACAAGGAAGACTTACCCTTGGAGGAGGAGAACTGGGCTGGGGAATATTGAAAGAAACTGAACATACATAAGTCTGTGGGGCCTGATGTGATGCACCTATGTGCACTTGGAAGCTGGCCAATGTTATTATAAGATCACTCTTAATTGCCTTTGAAATGTCAATCATGAGAAGATTCTGAGGACTGGAAGGGAGCAAATGTCACTCCTATCTTCAAGAAGGACAAGAAGGAAGATTTGGGGAACTACGGGCTGGACAGGCTTACCTCAGTTATTTGTGAAGGTGACAAAGCAGGCACTTTCAAACATGCGAAGGACAAGAATCTGCCTAAGTCTAGTCAGCATGTATTTACAAAGGGGACGTCACACCTGGCACACCTGGTAGCCTTCTACAATGAAATGACTAGCTCAGTAGCTGAGGGGAGAGCTGTGGATGTGGTTTATCTTCTTTTTAAGATATTTGACACTGCCTCCCATGACATCCTCCTCAAGAAACTGGTGAAGTTCGGGCTACATAAGTGAGGTGAACTGTTGAGCTCAAAGGATTGTGATTAGCAGTATGATGTCCAGCTGGAGGCCAGTCACTGGTGGTGTAGCCTAGAGGTGAGTACCAGGGCCAGTATAGTTCAGTGTTGTCATTAATGACACAGATGATGGGATAGAGTGCTACCTCATCAAGTTTGCAAATGATACGGAACATAGAGTAGCATCTGATACACCGGAGAGTCATGCTGCCATTCAGAAGGATCTGGTCAGGCTAGATAAATAGGCTGACAGGAACCTCATGAAGTTCAACAAGGGGAAATGCTGGGTCCTGCTGTTGGGGAGTGTACTGAACATAATTGGCAGGGGTTTGCTATAGGAAGAGGGCTTTCAGGGGTGACCTGTGTAGGAGGAGGTCAAGGACTGTCCTGTGCTGGTCAGCTGGTTCCAGACAGCTCAGCAACAGAAAAAATAGACCCATCTTGTGCCAAAACTAGAACCTATCAGATTAGTTTATACTGCCTTTCCAAAAACAGATTTAAGAAAGGCCAGTGACCATTAGGATATACAGGAGAAATTCCAGGGCCCAAAGTATACCTAAGCAGGAGAGATGCCAAAGGAAAAGAGAAGACATGGGAGCAGAGGCAGGAGAGACCCGTGAGCAGGAGAAAAACCAGGGCTGGAGTTCAACTGTCTGGAAAGCAGTTTTGTAGAGAAAGCCCTGGGGATCCTGGAGGACAACAAATTGACCATGAGCTGACAATGTGTCCAATGTGGCGAAGAAGGTCAATGGCATCCTGGTCTGCATTGGGAAATGCATTGCCAGCAGGTGGAGGAGGCCATCCTTCCTCTCTACTCAGCTCTGTGAGGCCATGTCTGAAGTACTGTGTCCAGTTCTGGCCTCTCCAGTACAAGGGAGACATGGATGTACTGGAACAGGCCCAGTTCAGTATCATGAAGATTCTTAAGGGACAGGAACATCCGAGGGGGGCTGAGAGAGCTGAGATTGTTTAGCCTGAAGAAGAGAAGGTTGGGTGAAGAAGGGAAGTCTCACCATCATCATGGAGTGTATAAAAACTTGATGTGAGGGTGTGAAGAAGAGGGAGCCAGGCTGTTTTCAGTGTTGTTCAGTGAAGGTATTCAGGACAAGAAGCAATAAGCACAAATTGACATATAGGAAATTCCACTTAAACACAGAAAAAACCTTTAATACTGTGGGGGTGGTGAAACACTGCAACAGGTTGCCCAGAGAGGAAACTCAAAACCTGACTGGACATAGTCCTGATGACCTGCTCTGAGCTGCACTTGATGATCTCCAGAGGTTTCTTGTCAGCTCAGTGATTCTGTAATTCTGTGGTTCTACAGTTAAAGTTATTAAAAAGGCTGTTTCTAACATTCTGAAAGTATTTACAAATTTGGATTGAATGTGATCTATGTGGTTCCTGTCATCAGAGGATGAGGTAGTAACGTCATCCTTAATGCAGTTAGATCAGTGTTTAGAACACTCTTCCAAGAAGCAGAAGAGCTCTGTTCAGTTTCATCCACTGTTTAAGTCTGTTTCAAATTAGCATAACCTATCTCCCAAGGAATTACTGTGGAAGTGTCCTTAAGATTGATTCTGAGGTGCAGCACTGTCACTCTCTTTTACTGGAAGGCTTTCATTTTCAGGTTAGGCTGAAACACTTAGCATTATTGAAATGACTTTGTCAGGCAGTCATTAAGGTAGTCATAAGAAAAGAGTTCTACAAGTGAGTTTCATTTCCCCTTCTGAAAAGGCTTTTTTCCACAAATAAGTGTCCATAAAGGATCACAGTATCACAGTATGTTTGGGATTGGAAGGGACCTCAAAAGATCATCTAGTCCAATGCCCCTGCTGGAGCAGGAATGCCTAGGTGAGGTCGCACAGGAACATGTCCAGGTGGGTGATTTGGCATAACCCACTCAATACTTGTCCTGGTAGATTATTCTATTAGGACCTAAGTAGGTGGTTGTTCAAAGGGAGATTGTTTATATTATCACCATCATTATGGATTTAACTTTTTTTTTTTTTTTTTAAATTTTTAAAATACCTTCAGGGGACTGGGCCACTGAAAGTTGGTAAGGGTCTAGACCACTTTCATTGTCCTTGGCAAGGAGGGAAGTATTGTTTTGGCAAGCAAGGATGGAAATAAGTTTGACTACCTTACTTTTCACTTATGTTTGTATACTTGAGTGTTGAGTCAAAGAGTCAGATGTGAAGGTAACTGTAACCTGAGGCTCTTGGTCTATAAGTCGAGTTGAATTCACAGAGAATGGAAAAATTTAAAAACAAAACAAAACCAAAACAAACAGCAACAAAACACAGGCCTGTCATTTTCACTCAAGGTCTGTTGAGTGCTGTGGTCAACTGAAATGCTATTTTCCTTTTGTGAACAATGTTACAACATATGACTGTCATAGCACTTATCATTATGTTAACCTTCTGTGGAAGCACTGATAGCAATTCCACTTCCATTGACTAGAAATTAATCAGCACAGAAATTGCTGTTGTTTTTTCCTTCACCAAACCAATTTGAAGAGATATTGACAGCAGAACATTATGTACTTTTTGCCACTCCTTTTCTCTTCCCATCTGATGGCATTTGCTCACAGACACAGAGAAACTGATTTTCTGTTACCTCCTGCTAAATACATCAGCTACAAAATACACTAAGATAGCCATAAAAATCTTAACTTGTATACAAAGACAGAAAATGTATGACAACAGAATATATTTTTAATTGTATATGGGCCTTCAGTAATAAAGAAAAGAAACATCATGGCTGGAGTTGCTGATATTTGGCAAGTAGGTCACAGAGGTGGAATGACAAAAGCACTGGTTATAACCATAAAGAAAATTAGACTGCTTGGTGAAGGATATTGCATCTCATATCACAAACATCACTGCTAAACTCAGAAGGATATCGGAAAACTAGTGTTAATTTTTCTATCACATTTCCCATGCTAAAAAATGCATCAGCATTTAATCACATTTCTATCATATTACTGAACCTTTCCCTGGATGCCCAGCCTCTTGATAACTTTCTTTGGAGAAGGGGCATGTAATCTCCTGCACTGATTGCTCCTGCACCAATTCCAGAAGGGAACGAATAAATTGGTTTTCACAAATCCAGTCTTGATGGAAAGGAGGACTTTTATACTCACCCACAGCCATTTAAGGCACAAAAATATTAATAATTTGGAGGTTATTTGAGATACTGGCATCTAGTCTGTCACACAGCTCCCAACATCCTTCATTAAGATGACCAAACACATATTCATCTTTCACTCTGCATTAGTAAGAGTATACACTGGACATAGCCCCAGAGAGTATACAAGAAGTGAAAACAAGGATGGGCATGAAAGGTGGGTCACAAAAGCATAACTCAGATGTTTAGGGACAAAAAGAAGGTCAAAGGAAGGTCAAACATCATCTGCAGAGAAAGCTATCTGGATACATAAAAGGTATGAAGAAAAGACTCCACAGATGTGCTAGAGGAGATTGAGGGAAGCTATGGCACCGATTTGGATGGGGAAGAAGAACTAGTAATGTGTGATACAAAAAAGGCTAAAGTGCTCAATACTTGTTTTTTGTCTCAGTCTTCACATCCAAAACTGGCTTGCAGCCCTTGTCAAGTACAGTCTGAGATCACAGAATCATAGAAGAGTTGGAAGGGGCCTTTAAAGGCAATGAGCAGGGACATCTTCAACTAGACCAGGTTCCTTAGAGCCTCGTCCAGCCTGGCCTTGAGTGTCTCCAGGGATGGGGCATCTACCACCTCTCTGGGCAACTTGAGTTCCAGTATTTCACCACCCTCATTGTAAAAGATTTCTTCTTCATGTCTAGCCTGAATCTCCCCTCTTCTAGTTTAAAACCATTACCCCTTGTCCTGTCACAACAGGGCCTTCCAAAATGTCTGTCCCCATCTTCTTTATAGGCCCCTTTTAAGTACTGAAAGGCCTCAAAAGGTCTCCTTGGAGACTTATCCAGGCTGAAGAACCCCAACTCTTTCAGCCTGTCCTCACAGCAGAGGTGTTTCATTCCTCCAGTCATCTTGGTGATCTCCTCCGGACCTACTCCAACAGATCCATGTTTTTTGTGTGATGAAGGCTCCAGAGCTTGATGCAGAACTGCAGGTGGGGTCTCACCAGAGTGAAGTAGAGGGGCAGAATCACCTCCCTCAACCTGCTGGACATGCTTCTTTTGATGCAGCCCAAGATATGGTTTGCTTTCTGGGCTGCAAGGGCACATTGGCAGCTCATGTCCAGATTTTCATCCACCAGTACCCCCAAGTCCTGCTCTGCGGGGCTGCTCTTAAACCCTTCATCCCGCAGCCTGTATTGATACTGGGGGTTGCCCTGACACAGGTGCAGGACCTTGCACATGGTCTTGTTGAACTTTTTGAGGTGCACTTGGGCCCACTTATGGAGCTTGTCCAGGCCCCTTTGGATGGCATCCCATCCCTCAGGTGTGCCAACCACACCACTCAGCTTGGTGTCACCTGCAAATTTTCTGAGATAGAGAGGGGCAACTAGCAGTGAGGCAGTTACAGATTAAGAACTACTCAGAGAAGGTGGTAGTAGTGAGATCCATGGAACTGTATGAGATTCATTCCAGGCTGTTGAAATAGCACACTGCTGTGAGGAGACTGAATATCATCTGCAGGAATTAAATGACAACTGGATGAATTCCCTGTCAGCTGGAAAAAGTTTAATGTTATCCTTATCTTCATGAGAAGTAGGAAGCACCTTGGAAACAAAAGGCTGATCAGCCTCACCTCAGTCCCTGGAAAGGTGTTGGAGCACATCTTCTTGAAATCCATTTCCAGATACTTGAAAGACAATAATATAATAAGGAACAGGCAGCCTGAATTTACCATCTGCAAATCCTGCTTGATCAACATGCTTGTGAGTAGATCAGCAGGTGATGATAAATTAAGAGACTTGGGCAGAGGGCTGAGCTCTCGGTCTTTAATCCAGAGGGAAGCGGAGAAGCTTGAGGACTAGGCCAAGAGAAACCTCACAAAATTCAGCAAAAATTTTGTTCCTGGGACAGAATAGCCCCATAATAATAAAAATGGGTTGAGAAGTAGCTGGAAGTGTAGCAGCCTGCTGTAAAGGACCTGGGGGTAACAGTGGATGTGGGCTTCTGGGTGTTATAGTCATACTACATATATACTAGGATTAAAATGAGTCTTTCACCTCTCTCCATGAAGTATAGAAGAGAACTGATAATGATCTTGGGGATCTCAACATGAAAGACACTTAAATTTGATATCTTGCATTAAAAAAATGCAAAAAAAGACAAATAATTTCCTGTGAGGTTTTCTTGTCATTGGACCAGCCAGTAATATTTGTATTAATTTTTAAAAATTAAGCTCTTATCAAAATAGTCATGACTTTTAACTTTGCATTAAATATCCACATTAAAAATGGGAAATTATTTTAATTTTTTAATTTTCATATTGAAACATACCTCTAAACTAGCAAACAAAACAGTTTTGACATTCAAAGGCCAGCATATGCATACTATTTATTAAAAATTTCATATCTCTGAAGGGGAGGTCTGGGCTGGACTAAATCCCAAACTGTGCTCAGGAAGTGCTTGGGGCTATATTGGCTGGTCGAGGCTGCCAGGTACCATTATAACAATTAAATAGGCAAGACAGTTGAGTTGCCATGCCTGTTCCTTTTGTATGCTACTTAATTTACTAATATAGAAGTAGCAAAATGCCTGAGAAGGCCTAGTAAAGAAAACAAATCCCAGTAGGAAACATGGCAACAGGAAGCTTTGGAAAAAATAGGCAAAAGAAAGTCTGTAGGCCAGTGCTACCTCACCTTTGAAGTATAAAAGACTTTACATTTTCATGTAGAAAATAATTTTTTATTTATTTATATTTTTTGAAAAGCAAAAGTGATCTGTCAAGATGAAACGGTTTCAGGTCACGACATCATATCAGCCAGACAAACTACATCTAAAGGTCTTACAGAAAGTGGCCAGATATCTCTGTGAACATCATGTAGTTTAATGAATGATAGATTAGGAATTAATCTTTGAAAATGAAAAAGGATTATGGAAGATGACCGGCTCACATATTTCTAATATTTAGATGCAGCAAAAAGGGTGAAACAGATCATCACTTCTAAATAACATAACAGGTAATTCAGGGCCAGCAACAAAGACTTAGCACATATGTGACCAGCACAGCGTGACTCACTGGATACTTACACTTCAACCCTTGCAAGAGGTTCAAAGGACTGTTTTAAAAGAGGGCAGATTCAGGAAAAAAAAGGGAGCCTTGTGATGTAAAACTTGAAAAGGACACTCCAGCTAGTCTGAGAGAAGCTATGGGGGTCATTTGTTCATAACAAGTAATGGGTACTTACCCAGTGTGGGAAATTAAGTTTTTCAGTCCTACAGACAAGAGCATGAGATAGCACAGCCAGAAGTTGAAGCCAGGCCACTTCCCTGGGGATGAAAATTAAACGTTGGAACAGTTCATCAAAAGAGGTGAGTGAACATTAAGCTCTCACAGAGATATTGAATTTCATTTTAAAAGCCAGCCATTGATCCATCTCCTGAGAGCAATCCTGTAGTCAGTGTTCAGAGCAAGCCTGTGAAGATCACCATGTAGTCCCACAGCAACCTTGGAGTTTCTCTGTGCTGAGCTGCCCCAGTATAATGACATGACATATCAAACTGGGTCAGAGTCCTCAGTGTGTGTCCTGTCATGCCCTGTGCCCAGATCTTGGCCAGAAGCCTAATAGGAGCCAGTCTCTCTGGAGCTACCAGAGGAAGACAATTCCCATCTTGAAGCTACACACACTGCTAGAAAATCTTCAGAGGGCTGATTCTAACCTGTTTCAAACACTCTGGGTTCTGGAGCATTACAGGCTTGGTTTGAATTTCCTCTTATTAGAGTCATTTGCATCAGTCTTTGGACAAAAGGACTTCTCAGCTTGAGAAGCTCTCGCTTATCTCCTACCACATCTATGTGCAAAAGATAACTGCTCCGGTCATATGTTAAAAAACCAGCAACTCCTCCTCCCAAACACCAACCAAATGTTTTTGAAGAGTTTTTCATGACTGTTGGCAGGCAACTGAAAATACCCCTACTGTGGCTGTGAAAAGGAGAGTTAGAATTAACACTTAAATGATTGCTAAGAAGACCTTTGAAGAGCAGATTGTTGTTACAAAATGTAATTCCCAAACCCAGTTCTCTCTCATCTCTTCCTGAACTAATAAATGTTTCTGGTTATCCAGGCTGAAGCCTCCCACCAGCCCCCAACACATTGTGGCTGTACTAGAACATAACACCATTAGCAATCTGTTAGTCAAGGTTCCTAGTAAAGGGTTTTGGCAAACTCAGAGGTTTTGCCTGTAATAATAAATAACATGGATTGACTGACATCACATAAACTGAAGCCCAGCTGACACACGAAGTTCAGTTCTTGTCTGCACAAAACCAGGAGGTAGACAGATTTGAACTACAATAGGAATGATTTACAGCATGTGCTAACTCCTCAGCTGGGCCTGGGACCCTGCCATGATGTCTAGCTATGCCAGAGCCAATGCTAAGTAATTAATAGTGAGGAAAAGAGTGCCTGGGTGCTTGAGTCTGTGTGCTAGCCTGTGTAAGGAACTAAATGCACATATAGAGGTAGGCAATGTATCTCAGCAGCTAAACATTAACACCAGCAACACAGCTCTACTAAATTACAGTGCTATAAAAAAATCCAGTGTGGCTTTTGACTTAACTTCTCGGGTTGACAGCAGGGGACCCAAACTTAAATGTTATTCTGGACAGCAAGCTTACTGGGAGGGATATAGAAGGTGTGAACATAATTTTAAGGCTACCCAGCTGTCCTTTTTGCCTTAGACTTCCATTCTGTGAGTGCTTGTGTACTAATATAACATCATAAAATATAAGAGAAATCGCTTAAGACCCTAGTTATTAAAAGAGTATGACAACACATCAATTTTTTATAGTAGATGAAGCTCAGGAACAAGAAAAAGAACCAGAAGGTTGAGCAGGGGCTTCATAAAAATAGAGTCCATGCTGCTATATTAAAACAAGAAATGGAAATATTATTTGAGTTTGGTTGCTTTATAAATAAAATAAATGCTGAGACACTGGAGATTTGGAATCTTCAAGTAATTGAATGCCTAAATGAGCAGAGAAGGGATAAAGGATTCAGCTAAAATAAGAGTCTTGCCACCAGCTGGTCAGTTCTGAAGGAGAAGTTATGCCTTTCACAGACCATGCATGTGAGTAGCTGTCTGGAAGATGTGAGCAAATCATATCTACCCAGAAATACAAGCATCAGAATCCCTTGGGGAGTTTGCATGCATGGCTAGTAATGAGGTTAGAAAAGCATCTTACTCAGTCTCCCCCATAGGTTACCAAAAGAAGAGATAGTTGCCTCATTTCCACTTATTATTTGACAATTTGCCATGATAAAATGAAAGAAATTACTGAAGATGTCAAATTCAAATGTATATTGCTTCAAGGATGTTTTTCATTTTTTCAAACCCCTCCTTCCAAACAAAGAGTTTACTCAAATGCAAAGGATATGCAATAGAATGGATTTGACAGCTGTAACTATCTTAAACTCTCACTAGAGAAAGAGAGGATCTCAGTGTTTGATTCTAGATTACTGCTGAAATGCAGAAATTTCCTGTTAAGTTTGTAAGGAAAAAAAAAAGGAATTAAAACATAAGTCAATGTAAATACATTTTCTCAGAATTCCCTAACTTCCCAGCTTTTAAATTCCCTTTTAATCCTTTTAAACCCATTACAGGAAACAAATTTCCTGTGGATCAGAAATCACAAAATAAAACTGAAATATATTAACATGTCTCTGTAGTTACTACTGCCTACCTTCCCCAAAGACTCATCAACTTATGAATACTACATATGTTCATCCCAAACAAAGATTTACTTCATCAACTATGATAAAGATGAAATTCAGTTTGAGATGAAGTTGTCTATGCAGGGATTCAGTCTGTGATGAAGATATCTAAATTAATAAATGTCTATAGGCACATCAAGTGTCTCATTTCTCATTACAGTCAATGGAGGTATTGTCATGGGTGCAGGGAAAGCAATTCAGCTCATGCTTCAGCAGAGACCTGCAAAGAAGTTCAACTGTAGACACTGATGTCAAGTACCATTTCAGGTGATGTACATATATTCTGCGTCCCTCAGTAGGTGTCTTGTACATCCCAGTGTGTCTGAACTGGTACTAGGGGACTGTGTAGAGGCAGCTGAATCCTACTCGTAATGCTTGGTCAACTAATTCACTCCATTGGTTGCAATGGAAACTTCAACACATACAGCACACCTAGATACCTAAATGGGAGTTTTGAACTGAAACCTGCCTTCAAGAGCTGTTATGTAGGTGATAAAAAGCACATGCTGTACACCAGATTATTTGCTACATAGTTACATAATTTCAGCAGAAAAATTAAGACTGAGATGCAATTCTACAAATATATATGTCTTACTTGGGACATATCCCAGGTTTTATTTTAGGTGTTAGAAGGCTTCAGAAGCTTATAAAATGAATGGAGTTGATGGAGTAGAACTAAGCAGATTAACTCAAGTTGGAGAGATCTCAGGAGTCTATGGTCTCATCTCCTGCAGGGTTGGCTATGAGGTCTGACCATGTTGCTCAAGGCCTTATTCCAGTCAGGTCTGGAAAACCTTCAGGGATGGAGACTGCATGGCAATCTGTTCCAAACTGAATAGAACTCCAGGTAGAACTCACATACTCTGTGCACAGTTGAGCATGTTACTTAAAACTTAATTTTCAGAAACATGTAGGCATTGCATGCAGTCCTAAAGATGCTAAATAGGAGAAAGGAAAGGATTTAATCATATCCACAGACAACAGCAAATGTAAGGAGTTTTGTGAAAAGTGTCATTAATAAAGTCAATCTGCATACTTTGTTTCTGTTTCAGGACAAGAGATGACAACAACCGCACAAGAGATCAAGTCATGTATGGCGAGCAGTACATGAGGCCTGACTCCATCTTTACCCCACAGTTAAAACTACATGGTGTCCCATTCAGCTACTCTCAAGAAATTAGATGGCAGGTACAGAGAAGTAATGCGGTGTTAGAAAAGTGAAAGAGGAAACTAGAAAAAGCAAAAGCTGTTAGCAACAACATTTAAAACACACTGAGTCTTGGACTCTCTCCAGAACCAGCTAAAGCAATTCATGTAGTGAAGAAGGAATCATACCACAATTGGGGAACAGAAGTGGGCTTAAAATTATGTCCTCTGTAATGGGAATGTTTATTCTGCCTTTATTACATAATATAGCTGCTTCCATTCTTATTCAAGGAAAATAATCTGCAATTTTAGAAAAAAAAACTACTGAGAAGATCAGAACTCCAGACTGACATCTTCTATTTTTCTATCAGTATTTAATGAAGAATATTTAGTTATCTGCAGATGTATTAGATCTTTTATATTCCCAGTATGTTTTATTAAAAATATTTGAGATGTGTTTTCAACAAGGACAGTGACAGTTAACCACTACCAAAGGCTTTCTGATAGAGGAACAAGTAATTCCTGTCTCATTGTATACCTATCATGTTTAAATTTGCTCATTTATAAGTTCAGAGAAGTATATGGAAAAAAAACAACACCCTAGTACAAAGAAATTATAGTAAGATACATCCGAGAAAACAGTATATCCAGATAATGAATTGTGGAGGCTGGTTCATGACCAAATAACCAGAAACTTTAGAAGCAATTCAGTCTGTTTTAAAAAGAAATTGGTTTTAGCAATTTACATGATTGTGTAATGGAAAATTTAATTAACAATTAAGAAACTTGTCCAACCTATATATCTCCTGGCCCCAATTTAGCTAGATCTGTTGTAAAACCTTTCTTTCATGAGGGCCAGTTACAATCTGTCTGTGAACAATGGAAACTTCTCATTCCCACTTCATCTGTGGTCACCATCATCTCTGCTTCGCCAATAGCTGTGTGCCAAAGGAATGAGGAAAACTTAAAAAGATCTAAGCCATGTTATTTTCTCCTCTGTTACAACACCCTAAGGAATAAAGGAATTATTTTTTTGAAAGATGGGGAAACTTTTGCATGGATTGTGGAAAATGTCAACATTCATATGAAATACATTTTTTAGACCCTTAAAACGATTTGCAATATTTTCACAGTATCACAGTATGTTTAGGATTGGAAGGGACCTCAAAATATCATCTAGTCCAATCCCCCTGCTGGAGCAGGAACGCCTAGGTGAGGTGGCACAGGAACATGTCCAGGCAGGTTTTGAATGTCTCCAGCGAAGGAGACTCCACAACCTCCCTGGACAGCCTGTTCCAGTGCTCTGTCACCCTCACTGAGAAGAAGTTTCTTCTCAAATTTAAGTGGAACCTCTTGTGTTCCAGCTTGATCTCATTACCCCTTGTCTTATCATTGTTTGCCACTGAGAAGAGCCTGGCTCCGTCCTCCTGGCACTCACCCTTTATATATTTATAAGCATTAATAAGGTCACCCCTCAGTCTCCTCTTCTCCAAACTAAAGAGACCCACTCCCTCAGCCTTTCTTCATAAGGGAGGTGCTCCATTCCCTTAATCATCTTGGTTGCCCTACGCTGGACCCTCTCCAGCAGTTCCCTGTCCTTCTTGAACTGAGGGGCCCAGAACTGGACACAATATTCCAGATGAGGTCTCACCAGGGCGGAGTAGAGGGGAAGGAGGACCTCTCCTGATCTACTAACCACCCCCCTTCTAATACACCCCAGGATGCCATTGGCCTTCCTGGCCACAAGGGCACAGTGCTGGCTCATGGTCATCCTGTTGTCCACCAGGAACCCCAGGTCCCTTTCCCATTAAAACTGTTGTTACCACTTGCAAAGTCATATGTTCAGATCATATGTTCAGATCAGTGTGGAATCAGCAGTTATTATTTCTTGGAGTAGGATTAACATTCAAACTAAAATTCTCACTGGAAGAATATTGTTGCTGTTCACCATTTGGGATTAGTGGAGTTTAAGTTAATTTTTACATGAAGTGATACAGTACTTTACTGCAGGCAATATTGATTCAATATATTGGAGTTTCTTTAAAACTGTCAATTTTCAGAGCATAGAAAACATATAACTAATTAAGATAGAAGCAAGCACTGATTTTGGAGATTAGTTCTTGATGTCATAGCTTGTAACCTGAAGTAAATGAGGAGATAAAAGTGGTGTAAGAGCTAGGGATATTAATAATATAATAAATAGCATATTTTAAAGTTAAGTTGCGCATTATTATGTAAAACCAGCAGCTGGCAAACATGATCAGCCCAGAATGCAGAACGAGTGTGGAATGGGAAACTCCACAAGGCGCAGTATCTGTTTTCTTATCATGTCTCCTCAACTGCCAGCTGGAGCAGAGATGTGCTGCAGTTTACTTCCTATCCCTCTAACTCTTCAGCATTATAAAGGTTTGTGTGTTCCTACAGCTCCAGCAATGAGGACCTCCTTATCCCTCCTTTTGTCTCCTTCAGGCTGTTTTTTAGCTCACTCAGACCAGGTCTTAGGAGCCAACAGAGATGACTGGGAGGCTGAGGGATTAGGTGAAAGGACCTGACTCAGAGATTTAAAAAATAATAACAATTATTTACCATGCCTTCCAACAAACAATACAGACTATCAAATAAGACTAGAGGCTGGCTTGCTCAAAAAAAGAAGAAGAAAATAATAATAATAATAATTTAAAAAGGTAGTTATTATCAACACAGATGTAAGCTGTGAAAGTGTCTGAGTGAAAGTCATGAAAAGATGCATATGCTAAATTTCATATAGCTCAAAAGAAGTTATTAGATATGTCCAAGGAAGGAATATTCAGTGCAGGTTTATTAAATACAAATCCACTTCTTGATAAAGAAATCTTGAGCTGCAGTCATGAAAGTTCAAAGAGCATTCTGATGCACTTGTATGTTGGGCATCTCCTGCTGGCCATTGGGGACGAGGTGGTGCAGAGTCAGAGGGGTTGGTGCAGTCACAATTTCTGTGCTCCCTGTCTGTATTCCCCTCATGTTAAAATTGCTAACAGGCTTCAGACTCCCTCTTTAATGCTCAGAGAGCTGATCCCTAGTAAGTAGTAGAAGATGAAGAGCAAATACACCTCCTGATTCTAATTTTCCCCTGTAGCTGCTGCAGAGGAGATAGAATATGGCTCAGTATTTCTCTAGTAAGAAAAAGAATAAAAAGGAAATGAACACTTTGACCAGATATGTTCTATTGAATGCAGCCCATTTCAATGCTTGCATGAATACTGATGAACACAGAAATGAGATTCAGCTGCCTTTTCCTGTGGAAAATATCCTGGGATCTTGCATGGGAATGAAAACAAAGAGATCATGGAAACCCTGACTGCATGCAACTAAATGAAACTTACTGAATTTTGGGAAAAATTAGCTATTTAAACATCTGCATAGCATCCTCAAAATGTCTTTGAATGAAATCTGTTTCTTCATATTTTACTGAATATGTTTAGTGAAGATTTAAGAGCCATATGATGGAGACAGCTAAACCTTAGCACACACTGTATCAAACAGTGATTGAATGTATCTTGTAAGACCATTCAAGTCTAACAAATGCAAAATAATCCTACATGGAAAAATATTTTTTTATGCAAATGTTCCCAAATAGGATGATTTTGCATAAATATAGCAGATGTAACTAAGGTTTTAAAATTACCATAGCCCACTGAAGGAATCTTTATACTTTGTAATTCTTTTCCAGTAAACTGGATCATTTTGAGCCTGTAGATAGTTAGACGTGAGGTGCCACTGCATGAATTTAAAGGTCATGTCATCACTGGAAAAGTGATTTCCCAGCAATGTGTCCTGTGCCCTTGACTTTATTATGATTTGTCCATTCTTAATGTCTATGTTTATCAGTTTGGTATCCTTGCTGACTGTATCATGCATTTTTAGAGTAAATGTTACAAATTGAAGGATTATTCTTTGGAAATGGAAATCTGAAAGTTTGAAAGATTTCCTGCCTAAGAAAAAGCAAACAAAAATATCTGTAAATATCAACTAAAAGTTATTTGCCTTTTAACATTTAAATGTGTCTGCACATACTTAACTGCAGGATAAATCTGCCTAAAATATGTCATTTGGCCTCAACTATAATAATCTTCCATAACTTCTTCATAGAAAATTATAAGAGCTATATTGAAAGAGATAGTTCTAATCCCTTGAACAAACAAGTAAAGTGGCAATTTTGAGGAGGAAAAAAGTGGGTATTTACTCAAAATATGAGAGCATCTTAGTCTCTTGTGTACCTGTATTTTTAAGGATATTGATATTAAAAGTGCATAATGTAACCTGTAAAAATGTCAACCTCTGTAGCATTTAAGTAAAAAACCAACAAAAACTTATGATATTTGTACTAGTCTTGGGGAAAAAAGTAAATGGAGGAAGACAACAAAGTTATACAGTCACATTTTAATAACAAGCCATTTTATTTCTCCAGATACTGGTGGGCTAAAATTTTAAACTGAGGACCCTACTTACTGGTTTTTTGTGAAGAAATCAAATATTTGTCATGTGAACCAAGAGAGCTAGTTAAATCCCTCCTCCTCCTTTTCTAATTACGTATTTTGTAATAAACAGCGTACCAGAGCAGTACTTCCAACTTAATTGCTATGAAGAGGTCTTATTCTGCAAACACTGATACAAACTTTAGCACCGTGAGAAGACAGTTAATTATGTGTTTATATGGTGTCTACACCCTTGTGACAGAAAACAAAGCTTAACCGTGGATTTTAGCCTGGTGTTTTCATTCTGCAAAGATGTTAGGTTCTTGTTAAAAAATAGTGTTAAAAGTGCTTTTGTATATGTTTTATAATGAAGAGTTTAACCTGCAGACAGCAAATAGATCGAATAAGTTGCATGAAGAGAACTTGGAACAGAGGTTTTGTTTAAACCCTACAGGATTTTTAAACTTGCATTCACTTTGGCTGCTGCAAGGAACGATGCTGAGGCTGGAGGAATCCATGTGCATTTTATTTAGGCGGTGTACAGGCACTATCAGCCTTGTCCTACATATATTGCATTCAAAGCAACCACAGTCTCTAGAGCATAAACTTCTATGTTTACAATCATTGTTCCCAAGATGCACACTGTTTAATCTTATTTTATCTTCTGAAGTCTGAGTAGAAGAATGATATTAAGGGTCCATTATCCAACATACCGTTGCTCCCCCTGTGGTATTTATGCTTGTATTGTTATCTCAGCTGTGTCACTGTAAAATTTGGAAGAGCTTCAAGGAAATCAGTGCAATTACTCCAGACTAATGTTATCATTTATATCCAAATGTTGCTTTTAGTCATGTAAGACTTTTAACTTTCTTGCATGTTCTCATTTCCATGTAGTGATGAAAAGAAACCATTACTGAAATAAAATAAAGCTGTGGAGCCTTGGAATGGTCATGAGACAGAGAAGGGATAAGAAATTGAAAGTTTATGCTGGTGATGCTGACATCTTTGCTAGTCATAAGTAGCTCCATCAAATTCAGTGAAGTAATTGGTAGCAGAGCAAAGCCACCGAGTCAGAGTAGTCAGGTGTAGTGGCAGTCATATGGTTTAACAAACCAAAGTTCAGCGAAGTTTCTTCAGAGCTTTCAAAACAATGTGGTTCCAGGGTGACAGAATGCTCAGAGTATAACTGCAGGAATAAGGCAAGAAAAGCAAGGAGACCATACTAGTTCTTAACATTATACAAGTCCTTAAATCCTGTTTTAATTTGGGAATTACATTTTAACTGCATGTGTGTATGCAGAAGGAATGAAATTAAGAATGCCAATAAATTATGTAGGCTTAACTGAACTGCTATACAAAATGCATTAGGCAGCAGGTGGCAACATTCTTATTTCTGCCTCTGAGTTTAATGTCAGAAGTCATGTATTAAATTTTATTAAGACATTGGAAAACTGCAGACACACTCCCATGTTTGCAGAAAAGCATTCTGTAGTTTGGATTAGCTCATTGAAATACAAAAGGATCTGAAGATATTCTGTGGTCTTCTTTAAAGCTCAGAAAAGAAGATGCAAAATAAAAGCTTTACTATGCAGAAAAAAAAAAAAAAAGTCGAACAATCAGTTAATTGCATAAAGAGCAGACAGTATTTGTAGGCAGAAAATGTGTATGAAGAAGTGAGCAGGATGACTACATCAGAAGTAGGAGATCAACAGCCATGACTTCATGATACACTGACAAACTGTCTTGCAAAGTATGAAAACAGGATGTTGATGGCCAAAAGATATTTATGTTCCAACATAACTGCTATGACAGGCAGGTAAAAACCTACCATTCCTTTCTACAATAACGATTTACCATTGGTCTGGTACAAATGTCAGAACAGAAATGTTTTGAGCTCTGCGTGTGCTGGGATCCCGACACTACAGAGATACAGCAAACTTAAAACCAATGGAAAATATAATCTCTTTGTAGGATAGAATTTGCTCTAGGTTTCTCTTCATCCCAGCCTTCAGCATGTTGGACTCCTATTAACGGGGAAGGAGTGGATTGCTTGTTGGGTGAAGTGGGAGAATGTGCTTCAGGGGCTGACTCTACATCTGACTTCCTGTGTGACTTTGAATGAGCCATTCTGAGCCAAATTTACTTCTTATACTTTACCCACAGCTTCTACTAAAACGGGTTTTTCCTCTTCAGCAGTGTAGTTAGAATTGTTTGCCCCCTTTTCA
The DNA here is from genome assembly GCF_963082525.1 of Nesoenas mayeri. Taxonomy (NCBI): domain Eukaryota; kingdom Metazoa; phylum Chordata; class Aves; order Columbiformes; family Columbidae; genus Nesoenas; species Nesoenas mayeri. Next base: position 25,862,079 of record NC_137544.1, on the reverse strand, counting down.
GGGATGAATTCATTTGGTCTAAATAATGTTTTATTTTCCATTAGCTCCATTCATCCTAACTGAGCTATTTACCATGTAAACTTAGCTGTTGCTATGCTGGGCAAAATCAAGCTCTCAGCATTGCAGAATTTCAGCCACAAAAATGATGGTAGAAATGGCAATCTGACTCAGGGAGATATAGCAAGAGTAATTCATTACATCCTTTAAAATGCAGTTTAAATATGAAAAAAAAATCCTCTGAGGAATCTTGTTTTAGGTAGATGCAGTAATAGTCTTTTCGCCTCCTAGATGGAGCTAAAGCACTTGTCTGCTGCACCTTGGCTTGTGGGATGGAGGAAAGAAGGCAACGTGATGAACATCATTGTCTTCTCTTGCATTTCATGATTAGTATTACCTACAATTTTACACACCCCTCAAAACACGTTTTACAGCATAATAATAATAACAAGTTTGGTCTCTGTTCTGCAAGGAGAATCTTTTGTGAGCGTAAATCCATCTAAAATTTACAGAGCCTTTTTTTTACTTCTCTGCAGCCGGGCAGTGCTGCTCACCAGATGTGTGCTTCAGCAAGCGCTGCCAGGTATCCAGTTCAGCTTCCTGGGAGATTAATGTTCAGTCTTCCTCCCCCTAGTCCTCATAAAGGTTAGATAAAGGACTTCTGGCCCCAGGATAGAGACTGAACATAGGGTGTAGATAAGACCTCTTCAGTGTTAATAAAGGAAGGGATGGCACAATGTTGAAATCAAGGAATTTGAAAATGAAACCAACAAAACAAGAGATCATCCTGAGATGAGTGTAGGCACAAAAGCAAGGCAAACCTTGCAACTTTATTTACTTGCAAACAAACACAGCCTAAAAAAACCTAGCAAAAAACCCAAATGCAATGCAAATGTATCAGTGCCATTCACACATATATTCTGTTTCTGGGAAGGTCATACAATATTAGGAAAAAGGTATTCTTCTTTCAGAGCTCTGGTGAAACTTCAGTTAAGCCATAAGCACACATATGAATCTGTATCTGTCTATGCAATTCACTAACAATCAGTATACTAATTAATTTGATTTTCACAACCTTATTTGTGGTGTACATCAGTATTCAGTGCACTCCATAAGCTCACAGTTTGGGAGGAATAAACCGAACCAAGAAATGAAGGAAGTCTATCAAAAAGAAACACGGAGTGAAAGTGGAAAGGGAAGAGCCAAAAGGTCTTCATGCTGTACAGAAAGACAAAAGACTTAAAACAATTTGACCAGAATCAAAGAACATTAAAAAAATAACACCATGCCTAAATAGCTTTTCTCAGTCCAAGAATAGGAAGAGGATTGAGAGGTGGCTGGTGGCCAGTGTACCAGCTGTGGGTTAGTGTTGACTATCATCTGGGGAAAAGATCCTGGCTATCTGGAAGATAACGTGCTAAGTGAAACAGCTATAGTAAGTTGGGATAGCAAAGTCACTACATTAAAGAGGGGTGGATCCTTTCCTCCGGGTTACTGGGTTTCTGTCCCTGTGCTTTTGCACTAATGGAACAAACAGATCTGAACTGCAGCCAAAGAGGTGCTGCTGGATCTTTATGTCTGGCATCTGGCCTGTCTGGATTCTTGTGATTTTAATGACATTAATTTATTGCAATATCTTAATGATGGTTTTAAATTATTTAATTTGCTGTTTAAGATGATTTTTTAATTATTTAATTCATGTTTGTTCCCTTATTTTGCTGCATATAATAATCTATGACACTGATTCTACAATGACATCCTTATTGGTGTGCCTCTTTTCCACTGTGGATCAGCATATGATGTGGACTTTCCTCACTTCTTTGAATTTAACAATAATTATCTATACAAAATATGCACTGGAATGTATTTTAGTCTAAGTAAGTCTATAGGGATTTTTATCTCTCTGATAAGAATAACCTGTAATACAGATCAGTCTAATGCAGCAGAACAGAATGGAAATTTATTAATGTGAATGTGCAAATGTAGTACATTCACTTGGTAATGAGTAGGCCATGTAGGACAAGTCATCTATAAAAAAATATGTAGACAAATCTGTGTAGCCAGAAGTTCTAACTCCTTGTGGGATTGCAAAAGGAATCTTTTTTTAAAAATTATTTTTAAAGCCAAGGATCTTTGTTTACCCCACCGTACTCCCCCTCCTGTGGTTTCTCCCTCTTATCTATAACAGAATTCATATGCCTTAGAGGAACTAAGGGTTTTAAATTAGTACTTGATTAAAAAAATCAGGTATTTATGTTGTAATGCCAGTCATGGGGACGTTATGGGAAGTGAAATATTTGGAAATCAAGCTCCAGCTTTAAAAACAGACATACATGGTGACATTGTTACTACATACAAGCTCACACCAAGTTCTCACAAGACAAAGTCTTCTGAACAGGTTTGAAATTCTAAAATTCTGGACTGCCATCTCTTTTTATTCTATATGATACTCTGAACCTGGAAACCAATAAATAAAAACAGGTTATTTTAATGTTTTTTGAATGTTGTCCTCATAATCTGGTCCATACCCTCATACAGGTATTAAAATGAGATTTTTAGCTCAGGGTATTATCCCTCCTTGATTTTCCTTGTGTGAAGTTGGAGCAACTGTGTAACATTTTGTTTTGATATGGTACAGCATTTTCTATAGGCATATGTGTCCTGACCCTGCACATTTAGGGCAAGATGCTCTACACAGTGTGTTTCATAAGTTAATATGTATGTTTTAAATCCAGATCAGGTGGCTATCTGGAACCTGAGGCCACAAACCATAGAATTTCCCTGTAAAAGTCATACCTCAACTCCAGACCTTCTAGTTAAGCAATATTACACCACAAAACAGGATCACGTGAAATTCAGGCTCCCTCTCACTATTTCAATGTATTACCTCTTCCAGGCATGTCTGAGTATTGCAAATACACAATCCCGATTAACTGCCAAATGCCATAACAACTCTCTAGTTTATCTCTTCAAAGATAGAAATATTCCATGCTCTATAAAACATGTTAGTGTTTTGGAACTGTGTAGTCTATGTTTTGGCATGTGACACAGTATAAAGCAGACTAAAATAGACAGCATTATGTAAGCCTTTAAACAGTATCTACATAGGCCATATATTGTCATCCTCCTCTGGCAAAATCGCCACTGAAGTCTTGGCCATACTCTCTAATGAGTTCATACCATCTGGTAGACCTCATGACACAGCAGAGAAAAGCTCTGTACGCTAATGTTTATGTCACTTGTCCTTCAAAAATCTATACTTATGTATGCACAGATGTTTTCTGTGTTGTTTTAATTTAAATTTAATTGAAATAGGTTTTCAGAAAAACATGTGCCCAATGGATTAGAATTGCATTAGCACATTACATTCACCAGAATTCAAACAATTTACATAAAGAGAGAATTTGTCCTTGTGCTTTGACAGAGCTGCCATGGAACCCGTTTGCACTCGTGAGAGGGAGTGTCAAGACAGTTTGAAGGCTTAGCTAAGAAACCAAGCCCATAGTCTAAGCTGTAGCTGAGCACAGCTGAAAATGAATGTTAATTAAGCTGTGAATACTTTATGACAAGATTTGTCAACTGATGATAGAAGGAAACAAACATAGAACTGATGTCCGGTATCACGGGACTATCCAGTGATAATGGCCCATGGAGACTTACTACATGGATTTACTACAGCTTCTGTGAGCTTGAATGCCAGGGCAATTCCTAAAAGAGGAAAAAGTAAGAAGAAGGTATTCAGAGGCTTTACTTCATGACTGTTAGTTGAACCGAAACTGTAACAAATTAACATTTAAATAAAACACCTGTTTTCATAAGAAAAGGGATTCCTCCTGTGCTATTGACTAGCTGTTAGGCACCACTCAGTTTAGCAAAACATACAAAGAAAGGAAGTGTGATCCATGGGGAAGCCAGACAGGTATGAGAAGCAGAGCAAATAGACAGCATGCAGGGACTGAAACCACTGGGAATGCTGGTGTTGCAAATTAAAATGCTGCACCATTTTATGAGCTAGAAATCACTTTGGAAGACAGATAAGCCCGTGGAAAATAAAGATCAGAAAATTAATTTTTAAAAAAAGTAAATAATAGCTTTATAGTCTTAAGAATGATGCTCAGAATGCTGTAACAGTGCTAAAGTTATGAGAGAGATTGCAGAGCAGTGGGGTGCTTTTGTCTTTTAAAACTAAAACCATCAATGAGGAGAGACAGTAGATGTGCTACAAAGTTGGGCACTCTGGTATCCACATTAAAAATAAAGGATAAAAACTTGATAATAAGGACCTTGGTCATTAGTGAGGTATATTAGTCCAGCTTCTAGGAAAGGCCGTGTAAAGAAAGTGAGCCTTGTCTCCGAACGTCAAAGGGAATTGGCAGAGAAAGGTCAAAAACAATGGTCAAAACTATGATGCTGATAAATTCATAAGGTCAAAAGTGAAGAAAAATCCAGGACTAAGAGACCACAAAACTATGCTGTATCTAATGAAAATTTTTAAAAAGTTTTAAGTCAACCTGAATATATTTTCTGAGGTTTTTTTGTCTCACCCTTTTTTTTTTTTTTTTTTTTTAAATTAAAGAGGGATTTTCTAACTGTGACAGGCACAGAGTAGAGTTATTCTCTGACAGAGTGCTTATAATTATGCTTTTTGTGTTGACACGGTTTTGCTGGTTCACAAGGAAGACATGCAACTTCATCACAAACTGCTAAAGGAGAAACAAAGAAATGTTTTCTGAATACAAGAAGTGAATATAAGGGCTACCTCCGTACACTATGAGACGCTGAGAAAGACATTATTAATACACTGCATTATATTTTCATCTCTGGTAAGCAGTTCCAGGCAATGCAACAAAGATGGAGTACTCCAAACAGCAGTAGTTCAAACTCTTTTGATGGTCAGACCCAAAGATATAGTATCATAAAACTACTGTCTGCTACCAGCAAAGGGGTGCACTCTGGGTAGAAGGGTTCATATTTAAGAGGATCCAACCAGTGATACTAGAAGATGTAGAAGATGAGAACATGTAATGGATGCATATTTCATGCCTAGAGACAACATTATGCTTGAAACGAAACAGATAGCCATCCTATATTTTGACATGAGCACCCATATAGATAAAAGTGCAAGGTGTGTGAAGAATACTTTGGTCATCCATAGAAGGAAACTTTTCAGACTTGAGAATTCAAAGCCTATTTTTTAGAAAAGGTTGGGACAGATCTCTACAGTTGAAAGATCAAGAACTACATGGTCACAATTTCCAGCCTCTGAAAGCTAAATCTCACCATCAACAACTGTGATAAGATACTGACAACAAATTTTCCAAGGTGTAGCATGCCGAAGTTTAGCATATGAACTAATGGGTCATAGTACATATTAGTACATCCAAATGAATTTAGTACCAAACAGGAATTACAAAACAAGTTATGGTTCCCATGGACTCCCTATGAGCACCAGTACACCAAATGATGCGATAGATCAGCATACTGAAAGGTATATGAAGCTCATCAGCTGCCTTCAGGTTCTCAGAGTGCAACTAATTCTAGTTAGGTTTGACCCCAGGAAATCAGAAAACAAAACAGGCTGTAATCAAATAAAGGAAGGGAAGGATGTAGAAAGACTGGATCCTGAAGGGAGGTACACAGATTGCAGGAAGGAAGAGGCTGGAAGTGCTGCTGTAACACCAATTTGTGTACATGGTGCTGATGGAAACCTACTTGCAGCTACACCACCTTACTTAATTTGCTTTTACAAGCCCTGATTCCTCTGATGTTATTATTCCCTGTGCAGCATACAGAGCAGGAACCACACTGCCCACATACAGACAGAGGAAAACCATAAGGAAGTCCAAATAGGATACAAAGATTGAAGATCTGACTCTCATATGGGAAAAGAACTGTATGTGGACAAAAGCTCATCTTTGTGGTCTAAGACAATGGTTTCAGAGGTACAGATATGAGCTAAGACAATGGCTACACAAGAAATAATATGGGGATACAGCTCAAATGCTAATGTTCTCATAAGTGCCTAAGTGAATATAATATATAGAAAATCCCAGGTTTGCCCTGTTTGCTACATCAATACTATGCATGTAGGGCAGCAGGGATGTACCAGTTATGTCTCAGAACTACTATAGCTGCATTTGCTCCAGGCTGTAACCCAGCTAGTAAATATTGTTTCAGTAAGGCTGATGCATCTTGTCTTCATGCAATTCCAGTCCTGGAGCTGGCTCAGTCTTCACTAATTAGAACACCCTAGTGGACTGCACAAGCAGACATCTAGCTTGCTATCAGGACAAAATTCGCATTTTTGAAATAGTTGCATTTTTTCTTTCAGAATTACTGGGGCAGACTTTCTCATACCTGTGCCACATACAAAACTGAAAAAAAAAATTGTTTTAGTGAACTAGTAAACGTATCTATTTTTTCCCATAATAGAGTGGTACTCTGTTATTGCAAAAGATTATACACCATTCTTCCATGTTGATCCATTATTAAGAAGGAATCTTATTCCTACAGATTGCCCAATGTAGCCATTAGATTTCGGAACATGTTTAACGAAAAATGTAATAGACCACAGTGATCATAATGCTTACAATCTTAGAAAATGATTTGCAAGTCATCTCTAATATCTATACCACAAAACACCAACCTAATGTGAGAATAATTGAGTAAAACCTTCAGGAGTCAACAACAACATCAAAAGCCCATCATTTCTAGGCAATTCGTAGGACCTGGCAGTGTTACGCCATAGAAATAGTACACTATATGCACATTCCAACAATAAACCCAAATGGCATATGTCGTAACCAGACAATGATTGTCGAGTAAAATACCATAAGACAGATAACATGAAGTAGTCACATGCTAGACGGATTGAACACCTTGATATTTTTAAAGAGATTATTTTTATTCTGTTCTACAGAATTCTACAGAATTTTTATTCTGTTCTGGTATGGCAGAGGAATTAAAATAATTTTTGATGAATTTCACTGATGTGAGTTGACTAAAGGGCCTTTCTCATTACTGACTTGGTGGTGGGAGAAAATAGGTTAGTAATTTAAGCAGGAGACATTTGCTACATTGGGACACGCATCTTTTCCACATCAGTGAGAATTTGACTTTGCAAAAGGCAGATGTTCAGACTCTTCAGTCTCTGTGGAAACAGCCACATGAATCCAAATTACTAGTTTGTAGAGAATTCACATGTCATTTCTTTCATGGCAATGAAGTCAGTGTAAGGAATGCATGAAATGTCCTTCAGACCCTTCAGGTGACTGTTAGATACTTCTGCATTGCTCAGATTCTGAAAACTGATTTCCAGCAATAGAGGACTTGTTATTTTTATGCATCTACTTTTTAGCTTAGGTTTCCATTAAGAATCAGTGTTTCCTTTCTTTCTGACCACTCTACATATAAAAGCATATATACTTACATACATACTTTGGTAAACAGGTTCACAATAAAAACACCTACAAGGTACCACAATTAATTTACTGACTTGATTTTTTTTTACCAATTCATTTAATTATCTGAGAAAGCCATATATAATAATCTACAACACTGTCTAAAATCATCACATGGCAGGAGGCAGGCCATAATTAGGAAAATTATGGCAACAGTCAAATGGAAATAATTAAAATGAAGTCATTGATACTCCATATCTGGAAAAGCTTTAATTGATTTTTTTTTTTCTCCTTTTCTGTCTGATTAATTGTGACTTTTATTGACTGTTTTTAGAACAAGAGGATAGTTTGGGAACTGTTAATGCTGTTGCTTTGAGCAAAAATTTGGCTCCTGAGGATATTGATTTGGGACTCTAAACACTGACTTGAGATCCAGGATAATGAACTTTACAGTATGGATAAATGCTACAATCTCTAGATGCTTGTTAGATTGTACTTTTTTATTTTTCCTAAAGTCTTCTTCAGGAGGAGGAAGGGGAAATTATTTCTGATGTGACTGAAAGTACTGCTTGTGCCAACACGTGGGCTTAAGGGTACTGAAGGATGGAAATCCAGATAAAGGCAAGTGTTTGTACATGTTACCTGCTCAGGGCTTTGAGCAACCTGATATAGTAAAAGATGTCCCTGCCTGTGGCAAGGAGGTTGAGCTAGATGAGCTTTAGAAGGTCCCTTCCAACCCAAACCATTATGTAGTTCTATGATTCAACGACTTGTGAGAAAAGACCTTTCCAATGCTGCAGGAGTTCGTTTCTCAAATTTACATTGGCCTCTGAGTCCACGTTAAGCTTGAATTTGCACTCAGTTCCTTCAGTTGTATTTTAGGATGACGAGGACATTCTTTTTCACAGTGGTCTTCACAGTTTATAATTTTGCTTTTGATATGCTAAGCAAAAAAGGTGCACTCACTCTTCATTAAGTACCCTAAGCTAAGAATTAGCTTCGGTCTTAAAGTGTACCTCCTAAGACTAGCAACTCCTTTATTCTATCTGCAAAAATCTAAACAATCTAATATAAACAGCTATTAAAAGCATCTCTTGCTTTTATCTAGAACTTTCCTAAGGTTGATGGCATGCTACTTGAAAGCATCTGTTAGCATATTATATTATAGAAAGGACCCTATTCGAGGTGGTAATCAAATTAAACTCTAGCTGTTTTCTGTTGAAAGGGCATTTTGATTCATCTTCTGGCTATCTTTCTGGAAGAAAGGAAGTATTCAAGAATGGGCAAAGAAGGAGCTTATCTGAGACAAGTATAGTATAACAAAACAAGGAAAGTAGTTTAGGACTTTAGTCTGCTGTAAAAGACTTCAGTTATCTCTTTTAACTGTGGTAGTATCTGGGGAGTCAGAGTTAGACAAAAATAGACAGGCAGAGATAAAGGACATGACTAATCACCCAGATAAGCCAGGACTCAACCATTTTCCATTAACATCTCTGAACTCCTACAGTTTTTTGCACACAAATTCATAGGTAGATACAGAGATTGTCTCAAATACAGAGATGTCTGGAAAGTGAGAAGCTGAGAATACTTGGCACCACATTATATATCTAACATTCTGCTTTGTAAATAAATGGATCGAGCACAGGCAAGGCCAGCACTTTTCTGCCAGCAGCTGCTCAAAATCAGCTCTTTACAGGAATAATGCTGGTTCTCTAGTACAAGAACAGCGGAGTCAATGTTTGCATTCAAAGATTTAAGATGGATAAAGAGAGAGAAGATATATGAAGCTGAAAACACACACACATATGAGTGACAGAGCTGTTATTACATGGTGCACATCTCTTCCCACCCCTCCCCATTGACCTCCATAACATCTATATCTAGACAAAGTGAATTTTCTTAGAGAAAAATGACATATTAACTTTTTTTTCATGATAGCTTGCTCATTGTTTAAATTATCTGATAAATGGCTTAAGAAACAACTTGCATTATGATAAGTAGCCTTCATTATCCTACAATATTCACCATTTCAGAGATTTTACTTTAAGAGTCACATTTGATTCCATTATTAATAAGATAAAAAATATTATTGCTACTTTCTTTGTGTTATCCTCATAACACACCCTGGCTTGAGTTTTATGGCCTTATGGAAATAAGTAAAAATGAATAAGTGTTCAGTCTCTGTGTTGTTTCAGAAGTCTTGCTGTTGCATGCTCTCTTTCTTTCCTTTCTCTTGACAGAGTTTGAATGAGCTATCATACCAGATAGGGCAAACCTGTCTCAAATCTTGTTTACTACTTAGAGTACAACTTGCATGAATAATATAGTTTGGGAACTATTTAATTCTAATTAAGGATATTTATACTTTCCTTTCTGAGGTAGAACTCAAGAAAACACTCAAGAAAACAGCATCTGCTAAGTTCAGGAAGACCTTTTTAGTAGGAACTAAAACTTTCAATATTCATGGAAGAATATGTGTTTTCCTGAAATGTCAGAAAATAAACTCCTTTCTTTGTCAGAGTAGGCCTGCAGGTAGGAGGAGACACACATATGCCAATGAATTACACTTCCTTCATCTGCAGCAGTAAACATGCCAGAGTAGTATTGCGCAGAGGTACCTTAGGTCAGATTTAATACCTCATGACTTAATTGAAGGCCTGTTCTTCATTCTACCCTAATCTTAGATCTGTTTCCACGGAGAGGCAGGTTTTGAATGCATTCATCCCTAAATGACTTCTACACCTTTGTTATTAGGCAGGTGTGCAGCATGCAAGAAAACCACTCCAGAGAAATTCTGCATGTTCACATTGGTCAAATGAATATGAGCCTTCCTTGATATTTTGTAAGCTGCACTATCAGCTGAGTCAGCATCCTTAAATGGATAGCCATGCCCATAAACAAGAGCCTTGACTTACAGAGTTCATAGTCCATATGCGGTGTGCCATCTCTGAGAACAGTCTAGGAAAGTTCAGATCAGATGAATAAAAATATAATTCTAGTGAAAACAGTTTTTTATCATTATTTTTGTTTTGTAGGCAAACTTTCCCTGGAACTGTGTCAGTGTCTTTACTATGGACTTATTATTGACTTTTCCCCTCTTACAGCTAAATATTTTTCATTAAGGAGATCTCCAGATCCCACTTTCTGACATAAATATAGAAATCTCCTAGGTCATTTCAGAGTAGATTCAGAGAAGAAATTTCAAAGGAGAGTTGATCAATTCTACTTTGATAGAGTTTGCTTTCTCTTAAGAGTTTATCTTGTAGATTAGTTATTTATTAGACTTTACTGACATTTGTAGTTGAGACCAGGACCAGACATTTTTAAGACCAATACTGTGATTTAATACAAATCAGTGCAGCACTTTATAAAGAAGAACAAAGCTGAATATTTAACAGCATGTACTGAATCTGCATTCAGAAACATGAAGATGCTATTACAGAGCATGCAAAGTTTCCCAAACAGAAATGATAATGTGAAAACTCCCAGCACACAATGAATCATATTTTCTCTAGGGCTGAGATATTCACAACTGAGAAGAAAGCAAGAGGGTAACCAGGTGAGCTGTAGCTCAAAGAGAAACAACTGAACTAAAAGCTAGATCAGTGGAGCTCTGGCCTCTGTTCCCTCCCCAGACATCCATACTGGAAAGTGGTCAAGCAGGTACATCTGTGAGTGGAAGTAACACTGAAGGAATCCTCATTTGGCCATTCATAGCCAATTATCTGTGACAAAACACATTTCTAAGGCCTAAAATCTACTCATGGACCCCACAGAGTCCTTCAAGGTATTGGTCAGACTGACCAGTTAACAGCTCTAAGTCTTCTCAGCTTTACTCCTATAAAGCTATCTCAATACTACACATTTGACAGCTAAACCTAGAAAATACTGAGTAGAATTTTAATGGTGGACATCAAATTATTAAATGACCATCTTCACAAAAAATAATATTAACAGTAATAAAAGAATATTTATGTATTATGGCTGTGAGTAATGACTGCAGTGCAGGTGATCCTGACTTACACAATGGTACGGCAAATCTTCTATGAAGGACAAACACATGAGACTTCTGTCCAATCTCATATCACTGAAATGCAAGTATATCACTGTGAAGACTAGTGGATTTGTTCAGTTCTACAACTAGTGAGAGAGGCAGTTTTCTTCAGATGTGGTGATCATCATTAATTTGCAACGTTCCTAAACACTTTATGCCTAGGAAACCTTGTGCAATAGCTGCACATTTAAGTATAGTAAACCACTTTGTGTTCACTATTTCTTCTTTCTTGCATGCTGTTTGTAAGGAGTTATGAAGGGTTAACTACACAGTTAGGAGGCAAGGAGAGGCAGGGAAATGTAGCCAGCTGTTGAATGAAGCATCAAGACCTGAGCAGGACCATTACTTGAGGCAGTTTCCCTGCCTAAAACAATAGGAAGCATCATCTACCGGATATTAATTTTTAACAGCAGACCTTTGAAGTGACTTCAAAGACATCAGGTGATTAAAACAGATAGTGGAAGCAAAGGGTGAGGCTGACCTTGTGCCATGAGAAGGGCTGGGACACAGCAAGGGATGGGCGGGGGACGGCAGGCAGGAACCTGGCGCTCTCCAGCTCCCACCATGGGCTGACACAACAGCCTCCCTCAAGGACTGCAAGCCACTGCTTTCAGGTAATCACTACCTGCTGGTTTGTTTCATAGAGAAAAATGTTCCTAACTGCTGATGGTCTAAACATTGTGACAGTGGCACCCCCTGCTTCACCCTGCTCTGAGGCCACAGGGTGAAGGAAGAATCCCTCAGGAGTAGTATCAGAGAGAACCCGGCTCAGGAGAGGTTGCTCATCTACAGGAACTGCACCTGGGGCTAACTGTGAATTTTCTGTGTTCTGAGAGCAAAAATATTCATTGGGATAAGTCCAGAACATACCCTTCACATCTGCTAAAACTTATTCTAAGACATCAAGCAACCATTTATTTCTATTTCAGGAAGCAAAATTTAATGCAGCTGCAGCATCACAGTTGGCAATTACAGAAACATTAGAGATACAATTAAAGGAATTTTCTGAAGGTTTTATCCGTTATCTCACAACCTCATGAAAAATCTCATTATTAGCCAGCTGCACTTTTGAAAAAGGCAATGCTCAGAAATTTAACTGCCCAAATTGGTACTCTGTTGTGGCTGGAATATCAATATTGTGGAAAAAGCCTTTCAGAGCATCTAAAACTAAATCTAAATTAATTTCATTTAACTGATATGTCAACTAAATTACTGGATTAAAGGCCCATCTACTGTTTGGAGAGAAAAAGAAAGGACTATCTCATGCAGTTCGAGCACAATGCTGTTCATTTCCAACCCAAAACAACAGTGTAAACTTTAGGCACTCAATTATTATTTGCTTTCCCTCATTTTGCTTCATTTTGTGCCTGACTGCATAAGAGGTTTGCTCTTTTTGCGGGGGACGGGGGATGGACAGAGGTGTGTCTGCAATCATTTTGTGGAACATCTTTGATGTTCTGTGAAGCAACAGTAATTCACAGATCACCAGCTGAATAATGCTAAACTAAATCAGGAAACATTAAATCTGTCAAAACAAGGCCCCAGAGCAAACTTTGTACCCAGAGAGATGGCCTACATAGACATATTCTGCAGAAGATAAAACAAAGTTATAAAATTCGCAGTGCAGCTTGCACATTAAACCCAAAGGTTACCATAAATAAATATGGTGCATCCCTTGAGGATACTCTCAAGGAAGACAGACTGCCATGTGAGAAGAATAGTGACAGCTCCATGTGCAGCAGCAGAAGCTTCAGGAGAACTGAGATTTCCCTCTCCCCATCCTGCATAACATCTTTCTGCTGCCTGTGACACATGCTGGGGACATGCCCAAAGCTGGGGCTTGCAGGCAGGAGCAGGAATGGGACACACTGCACTGGGCTGCTGCACAAAAGTGCAACTCCTTGAGCTTCAGCAGAGCCACAAGGACGCTGGAGGGTCATGCGTCAGCCAGCTGTTTGCAAGTGCCCAAAATCACAGAGCAACAGTGTGAGGGTTTGGCTGAAAATGAGTTAATTTCCTTCATGCAGTTAGAAACCTTTTTGTTTGTTTGTTTTTTTCATAGCTAACATGGTCATTATTTGGATTTAGTTTGAGAACAAAAGATAACACCCCAGCACAGAGTTAATGTTCTTGATTGCTCTGGTCTGGGAGCCAAGGACATCCTGCCCACAGGTGTGAGGCATTGAGGAAGGGGAGCATAAGTGGAGCAGACCCAGCCAGGGAAGTCGAGTTTGGGATGTTTAGATTGGCTTTTTGCCATTTTGCAGAGGCCAAGTGCTGCTTCCTGGGACTGGGTTCTTGGTGTGTATGGGCTTCATGAGGAATTCCACTAGGTATCTTTTATTTAAATTCTATTTCTATTTTATATATATATTTACTAGTAGTGTATTAGTTTTTCATTATTTTATTAAACTGTGTTTATCTCAATCCAAATTTCTCCCTTCCTTTTTGATTCTCTCCCCTATTTAGGGAGGTAAAGTGTGGAGTGACTGAGCGGCTGTTATGGTTGTATTACTAGCTCAGGTTAAACCAGGACAAATAGAAGAGAGATGCAATCACAGGAGACAAGCTTAAATCCTGGTAAGCAGGTGGAAAGGCAGCTCCTTTAGCCTTCCTAATAAACTAGGCTTGCAGGACAATTCAGGCTGGAAGGGACTTCAGGAGGTCCCCAGTCCAACCTCCGGCCCAAAGCTGGATCAGATGTGGCATCAGGTCAGGTTGCTCGGAGCTTTATGCAGTTGGGTCTTGAAAACCCCCAAGGATGGAGACAGCACAACCTCTCTGGGCAACCTACTGGGCATCTGGGCTGTCCTCCCGAAGAAAAGGTTTCCCCTAAGGCGTAGTCCGAACGCCTCTTGTTACAGCTTATATCCTTCGTCCCTTGTCCTCCTTAGTTCACACATGTGGTTGTGTATCTATGAACTAATTGCTCTGGAAAGCAACACGAGGAAGGTTTTATAGTAACACACTAATCTTCCCTCATTAATCTGCATGGTTAATAACTAAAATACTTTATGTCTTCAAACTGTTCCACAAAGCAGCGGTATCAGAACTGCAAAGGAAACCTCTTTTCTATGAATGGTCTTTTAGATTTAGAGAGTAGATTCCAGTTCAAATTCAAAGACAAAAAGTGAAATCTTTCTAGCAAAATAAGTTTCAAAACACTATTTACAAAATCATTCCAGTCAATCATGTTTGGCTATTGCTTTTGTTTACACTTTTTCAATGCCAGTGTCCATTTTGAGCTGGATGGGGTGGAATTTCCACTTCCAGAATGACTGAACGCAGTGGTCAGGCTGCTTTAGAAAATTTTTCTAAATGTTTTCAAGCTGAAAAATTCACATTGATAGCTTACCCTGGAGGGGCAAATAAAAAAGAGAAATGTTATGAAAAAGCTTTCATTTCAGAGCATTGGTATTTCCTTCCAAAAAAGTTTCAGCTAAAAATCCTTAACTAGCTATAGTCAAGGCAATTCCTATTCAGTCCAGTTATGATCTTTTTTATTTTTAAGGAGTGATTAGTTCATTCTTTTTTAAAATTACCAAGATGCAAGTTCAGAATATTCACTTACGTATGGGAGTAGTTTAATGGCATGATAAAGAATGAAAACAGACAAATAGTAAAATCAAAATAGCCAAAACCAGTTTGAATTTGGATATTTCTGATCCCACATAGCTTACTCAGTTCAAAGTGCTTTAAAGAGTGTTATAATCAGAAAGGAGCTTAGCACTTTATAAAAATCTCTCTCTTTTGAAGGGTTTCTTACTGGTTGTTTTAAAATGTACCCTAGACTTTTGCTGCTTCAGTGAACCCTGGGTACAATATACAGATCTACAACCAAAAGAAACTTATCACAAAGAAGAAAAAAGAAAGCAAAGTGTCTGGTTTTGAAATAAGCTCTAGAGTGGTGATCATGTTTATTGAGATCTTCTCAAGGGTATACAGCACATCCTTGTACAGCTAAGCTTAGCCTCTGGCTTACAGCAGGTATTTCAATTTCTTGTCCAACTAGTGCAGCCACTCCCCCAGTGTGGCTCAACAAAAACCTTCTTAAAACATTGGGAGCTACTGGCAGAGGCTTGGTGATTAACGTTACATCTTCTGTGCAAATGTCAGTGAGGACATGAGCTGTGGCTTCCAGGGGCTGAAGGTGTTGGGGTGCACGTGGAGAGCAGCCAGCCCCAGCCCCCATGATGTGTCTCTCACTGAGGTACCTGCATCCAGGTGCAGCTCAGCCCTCCTCACTGCTCAGGACTCCATCTCTTCAGCAGTTTATTAATAACAAGGATGCTTTGAATTTAGTTCACCTGGTAGCCATTCCACAGAGGAATCTGCTGCTCTCTGTGGCCAGTGAGAGAACACATGGCTGATGGAGTATGGTGAAACCCTCCCTGACTCTGCAGAAGGTGTGTATCTTCCACCATCCTTTCTGGGTGGTTTGTCCAGGAGCCTCCATCATCCTGCTCACCTCCATGGGAGGCAGCAGCAGCTGACTCCTCCCTGCAGTGCGGTGTTTGCTTTGCTCTCAGTGCCACAGGAGAAGCAGCCACGAGGATCCCTGGCATTTGCCAGCTCATTTTCCCATCTTGGCAGAAAATTGTGAGGAAAAAAGAAATCAAATAGCAGGGCGGAATGATTTCTACAAATGTTAAGCAACATTGCTTAAAAAAGAAATAAGCAAAGAATTACCCTTTTATTGCCATGGCAGATTTCTTAAAGCAAAATCAAACACGCTAATTTAGGAGCACAAGTGAAACCAATGCAATGATTGTGGAACGAGTCACGTACAAACTTTCCTAGTTAAAATTTCAAAAAGCCAAAGATATTTATTCAGAGCTGTACTGTTGCAAGTGCTGTAAAATACAATGACTAATGTTAAAAGAGATTTACACAGCACAGTTGCTCTCCTCTTTTTTCCCAAGCCTATAAAGAGAAACTCAGCCTATTCAAATAAATCTAGTTCTAAGTTATAGAAGTGGTTCAGCCAAATGATGAAGCAGGACAAACTTATTCAGTGCTCTGTCCTCAAGGTTATGATGTCTATAAGTGAGAAAATTAAAAAAGGGATATATTAAGGAATGATTGAGGATCTCTTGCTGGCTAGACAGAAAGGCTATGAGACTGCAACAGCCAACTGCACAACAGGCACAGGGGAAGTGTTGTGCCTTGTCCTTGGCAGTTGAAGAGAGGTAAATGGAAGATATTTTAACTTTTCTTTTTTGAAAGGGGTTTACTATGTACTGGGAAGAGCAAAAATGGACCAGAAACCAGATCTGCAAAACTGCCACCCACACAACACCCATTTTATTGACATTAATCTAAATTCTCAACCCTCAAAAGCCAGCCTGGTTTCTGCCTAGCTGGGAAGTCAGTGGATCCAGGTCAGCTGTCAGTACTACAGTTTTCTGACCACTTAAGTTCTGCTTTTTATCATCCCTAAGAGGCCTGGATCTTGCTGGCAGAGTGAGAATCATCGTCTCTCTCACATCTCTACCTTCAAAGTTTCTTGACTGAAATTTCCTCCATTTATTGTACTTGTGGTACCTGGTCCACCTACACCCGATTTGTGTGTATCCCTGTTTGATGCAGAAGGTTTGCACAAAGCTGAGGGAGAACCAGTAGCTCCTCAGGATTACCCTGTAGGAGCACCACTGGTGAAGGTGAGCTGTCAGGTAGAGAACCAGGTAAGGATGAAAAAGAAGTGCTTGTTTATCGAGAAATTTAGTCAAGAAGGAAACCTGTGTTTTAGTCATTGTATCCAGCTCTGCTTCTTTATTTTAGCTTAGAGGACAAATGGAAGATACAAAAATGTGCTTGCACAGCTTGTTTAGAAATTGTGTCTTAGCCAGCTACATAAGAAACCTGTGGAAGAACTTCTGAAACTCAGTCTCCAAAGTGCAAGTCCAGTCCTTCATTTAAAGATATTGCCAACCCTGAAAATCAGGACTTGCAACTGCCTTCTCTTGTTTGTAAATCAACATGGAAATTGCTCCAGTGTTATTTAGATTTAGCAGCTGTAGGGTCTAGATTTAGCTGGAAGCAATGAATACATTATTAACTGTGGTTTACAGAAAGCAGAATCTATTCATTCACACTACTTTTATGTTATATTTTACCTGTAGTTTTTCATCTATACAGGGGAATATTAATTATATACATGACAAAAAAAAAGAGGATATTTTAAAAAGTCTGTAATCCGTTTCCTCTTTTCTATACCCTTTCTTCTGATGATCATCCTTTTATGTCTGCAACATCACCATACTGAAAGACAATTAATTATACATTTTCTAAGCATCATTTAATATAATTGATTACTAGCTAAAGTAAACCTCAAAGAACCCTCCATTCTTAATTTTGGAGGTCAGTAAGGAACCATCTACAAAACCAGGGCTGTTTATTAATATGACCTTTATTCTGAGGCATTTTACTACCTTCTCAGGTCAAACAAATCAATATTAAATACTGATTTATTATTTAATACTATTAATATTATATATATATAAATATAATGGGACACAATTAGTTATCATATGAAGACTGCTATCAAACCAATACATTGATATTGAACCTCAGAAACTGAAGATGGCCTTGTGATCTCTCCTAAGGTGAAATCTATACTTTTGCCAATGTAAGAGAATGGAGATATCTGAACTATGGCACCTCATATAATTTAGCAATCCATCATTACTGCAAAATTTGCTGTAGCTTGCACATTTCTCTGGAGTATCATTATGCAGTGATGCTGTTGCTATTGTGTACCCAGAAATGCATGGGTAGCAGTGTGGGGAGAGAAGAAATCTATTTTGGGAAATGGGTGAAAACTGATGGGTCTTTTATCATGATTGTGTGTGTGAAATTTTCATCAGATGAGAAACACAGTGGACCACACCTGCTTGAGACTTCTTGGAAGTGCTTATAGGAACAGAACTATTAACCCACTGTACTGATGAGGTCAGATTCTTATTTCTTATGGTTTTATGTCACTTGGTATTTTCCAATAGACAAATGACGACTCACACCCACTGGTCCCCTTGCTGGCCTCCTCAGTGCTTCTCCCGGCTACAACAGTCTGGCCCCATCTGAAAAGGGACATAACAAGTATCAGTGGGGGGAGACTTTTTGGCTTTTTCCCTTTCTGTGATATTCAGGAAGACATTACAGTTTCTGTCAGTAATACAAATCTTGTTGAGGCCTGGTGTGATCACTCATCAGCATCAAGAGAAAAGATTTGGGGATTGGATTTCCTAACTATCTAACCTGACAATGTATGAGGCAGAGCAGGATGCAGGCCTTCTGCCTCTAGATTTGAGCTCCACGCTTGAAATAAATAAACTGAAACAATTATAGAGAGGATAGAGCATTTGGACAGAGTTTATCCAGTTGTTGGGAAGCAAGGAAAAGGCCAGGTGTGGTTCCCTTCCATTGTCACTGAGGAGACGGAGCACCGTGAGACACTGCCACTGCCTCCCCTCACTGCTGCTTGGCGTGGGCAAACTCAGCTCTTTGCTCATGTCAATAACAGAGGGTTTTGTCTTTTGTAATTTTCTGAGATTCATGTTTAAAGACTAATGATGTAGCTAAGCATGGTGCCCTGTGTGAAACGCTAGCTGGGGCTTCACAATATTTTCAGTTGTCACCTCCTTTTGTCACTTCAAAGTGCTGCAAATTCGGCTTGCTGATGGCAGGGAATAAAAATATGCCAATGTAAGTTTTGGCTGCCTTGGGCAGATGCAGGGACTAATATCTCTTTTCTCTTCCCTGATGCTTTTTCCCATTTAATTAAAAGATTTGTAGGCACCTACTCAGCTATTAAGGTACAAATACATTAAAACAATTTCTAAGGAGTTCAAGCACATAATGGTTCTTACTTCTCAGTTAAGATGAAAAAAGTGTTAAATTACTTGGGAAATAATAGAGTACAATATGCTTCATGCTATACTCCTTGGAACTTGAGATACCCAACCTTTGCAAGGTCATGTCTTTTGTGTTTCCTATAATTTTGGCCCCAAGGCAGTTGTGGTAATAGAGTTATTTAAAATTCAAATGAAGAGGATTTATTAATTAAGAAAGATGTTTGATCTCATGGAAGGAAAAAATAAAAATTTAGAAAAAGAGAAACGAAGACATTATTCCTGCTCTAAATTCTGTATTTTTTTAAATTTAATTTATTATTCAGACTTTCTAATACTTGCCATCTAAAGATGCCTATACATTCCTGACATTCTTCTGAAAATAAGCTCTCCAAGTTGCACATGTGACCAAAATTCAGCATGTTATACCCTAGAAAGTTGCCCCCTCTGAAGTGTAGACTCCGATGTGAACCCTGGGACTCTCATTATGTGACTGAAGCCATCCTTTCCAAAATCACACAAGTTATTTGCAGGCTTTATAGTTCTGAATACCTCCCTTCAAAACCAGTAAGAGTGGAGCATGATGAGTCTTTTCAAGGTACACTTGTCTGCAAAATGCAAGGTGTAAGTTAGATACCATGCTTAACCCTCCGTAATAAACAAAACAAAACAAGATGAAACAAACCATTAACACAACAACAAAACAAAAAACCAAACCAAACCCAAAGGGGAAAAAAAAAATCCCAAAAGGCTGTCTTTCCCGTGATTTTGAAAATGAGACCCCAATTTCCAAATCCCTGCCATGATTTTTTAAATTTTGCTTCAAAACTGAGCATGAGAGATTTATAACATCTACTGATGTGTATTTATTTCTGTTGCTACTAGGTCAGTTAAAGCAGTTTTGTGGCAGACTTTATGGAAGTGTAAATCCAAGTGTAATGCTCACTCTTTTTGGTGAGGTTTAGTAGTACTTGCTCAAGGAAATGCAAATTAAGTAAATGTTGATTGGATTCAGACTGTCAACTGTCATCTTCATTCACTACTAATTTCTCAAGGTCATGGGATTAACATTGTTATAAATAATCCATCTGAAAATAATTCAAACAAATTATTGGCTTGTGACCTGAATAAAATGTTCCCTGTTAACCTAAAGATTATAGACTAGAATATTTATCTTCTGAGAAAGTAATATCTTTTGAATTGTAGATCACAGTTGAATATATTTGATGTCTTTAGAGCTGATCAGGGTGAAAAATAAGCATGTGTGTATGTATATATGTATGTATATAAAAGCTTCAAAATATTAGTTCTGTAACAAGCAACACTCCATAGGAAAAATATATTTCAATATAGATTATATTTTAAAAACCCCACAGAAGGGTGAATGAAATAATGGGATAAAGTCTATGAAAAGTGGGCTTGAAGTTCAGTGTAAGAGGTGCAACTTGAGCCCACAGGTTTTCAGTAGAGAGCTAAAACTAATAGGTAGTGCAGGAGCCCCAGTAGAAGAAAAAGTATGAACACATATGAGGCACAAAGGTGCCCTCCAGTTTACTCATGTTTTCATTGCTTTTTGCTCTCTGGACACATCTGTGAGGTGGGTGGGAAAACATAGACAAATATGCTCCAGGCAAAGCTTTAATTCTGTTTATAATCTCCTAAAGTTTCAATACTTTATTATTTGGGCAGTTTTATTGCTTTAAGTCTGCACGCTGTGTATGACAAAATCATAAAAAAATCAAATTTAGAAAAAGCTAGCTTGTGGAACATCTGCTCTTGAAATCTGCAGAGGGAGGCACACGTCTCTCTTGCAGCTTATGTCTTCCCAGCAAGTGAGGACATCCTTTTAGACCTGTGATTTGTGATCCTGTCTCTACCCAATCATTTGAAGCCTCAAAGGACGATGGCATGATCTTTTGGACAATGGCAGAGAGGCTCTGCTGTAGGTTACTTGGCTGAAAAGAGATTGTGTGCAGTGATATTTCTCCAGAATATTCCCTCACCACTAAGAATCTGCAGTGCAGAGACCATCATAGCTAGAGATGGCTGAAAGCCAGCAGTTTACTTAAGTGTCAAGTAACCAGTGACAGATGCTGTCTTCACAAAGTCTTGTTAAGTGGGGTGTGAGAAAAAAAAAATCTGCTGGCAAACAGGTTTCTGGTCTTCCCAAATCTCCTTTTTTCCTCTGTCTTCTTGTGTGTTTTCCCAAAGTCCTTGCCCTGCTCAGAAGAGGAAGAATGGAGGACACGTATCTTGAGGTGTGCATGACACCTTGACAGCACTTCTCTGGCTAACAGGCTTATCAGTGTGAGAATAAGTACATGGCAACCATGTGCTTCCCTATATTGCTCTCTGTAATGCTTGTAATCAGAGAAAACATCATGAGGAGTTTCCGAACCCCAGTCCTGGCAGTCTCATTGACTTGTTTGCTTAAAGACCGAGTCCTCAGCTTCACTTGGATGCAGGTGTCCACAAACTTCAACAAAGCTGTACCAAACTCTAAGACTTGACTGTCTTTCCCACCTTGAAAAGCACTGAGATATTTTTATTTTGAGGAGCAAGTAAAATAGAAAAATTGAGAAGATCATGGTTGATGGGTTTGAAACTGCCCATCGCACACAAAGAGTAATGGTTAATCTTTTCTCTTAAGTCTTGACTATGTACTGACATTTATGACCATATATTGCCCCAAGTACCACTAGTCACCACTTCAAGATAAAAAATAGCTGAGTGTCTCAACTATAGTGTGAAAATTGGTCATTTTTGAGACACATAGGGAAAAACTGTTGATTATATACACAGAAGCGCAGTATCGAAAGTGACAATTTTACAGGCACTTAATAGAAGCAAGATTTTCAGTTAGCATGTTCTTGTACCAAACAAGATGCAGTTTACACACTTGGACATGAACTCTCCAAGTCACTCATATTATTTTTAAATTCAAGGCAATGGAACTGGATGGAGGTAACACAAGGATACATGTCTGTGCCCACAGCTGCTCCAGCGTGCGAGAGCAGTGTAGTCCTGGGCTCCCCATCCACTGAAAGTGGACAACAGCTCTAACTCTATGAGGAATAATTTGAGATTCAAGCAAGTCTGCCATAATTCACTCTAATTATTCTAGTTTTCAATTAAAAAAATTGGCATATTTTAACTTTCAATACTGAATGGCTTGCAAGTACTTTCCTGTCAGAAATATCCAACTCATACAGCCATCAGTCTTGTCTTCATTTGGCTATAGGCTTAGCTTCCTACTCAATTTAACTGGTATGTCCACAAAATTTTCCTGCTCATTGCAGGGGGATTGGACTAGATGACCTTTAAAGGCCCTTTCCAACCCAAATTATTCTGTTATTCTATGAAAATTAAAGTGATGCTGTAATGTTGCAGACATTGTTGCTGGCAGGGTAAGTTTAACTTGTACATAAGTGAGGAAGACAGGAAGGAAAATAGAAGAAATGGGAATTACGATGACTTCTTGTGTGTGGGAACTGAGCAAAGGTCTGAGCTCAATTAACTGAGATGAATTTTACTTATATTACTACACAATAGAAGTTCCTCTACAAGTAGGAGCTTTGATGTTATGCATACAGGTACAAGCACATGTGCCTGGAAGCACACCATCACACCTTCAACCATTGGAATTTTCATATTTAGTGACTAAGTAACCACCTCGCTGTATTACAACCTTCGTCCTTTTAACTTTTCGCTTCCTCTCTTCCTCTTCATTTCCTTCCTCCATCTAAATATAGACTGTAAGCCGTTCAGAAAGGTTACTACGTTTCCTACTGTTTTTTTCAAGTGCACTGACCTAATATGCAGGATTCAAAATCAATTCCTCACTAGCCATCCAGTAGCAGCACACACTCATGCATGGAGTGGTCTGAAACTAATTCTCTCAAGCAATGTGATGGAGGTGATTTTTCCAATAGCATTTACAAGGCAAGAGGTAGGTAAACACATTTCTGAAGGATGTTTCATGGAAATAGGAAGAAGGAAATTAAGGTGGAAATGAAAGGACACAGAAAAGACTATTGAACCTGACATCACTAGCAAGGCAGAACTAACAGGAAGGCAAACCAATCCAAGATGTCAGAACATCAATGCGAACACAATTGTCCTTACATTATTTAATTTTTGATCCAGTTTATTGCTACCTATATTTTATTCCAGAAATTTTGCATTAAAGTGATGTCGACCTTGGTATTTTCTCTGTTGGTTGGGTGGACTCGTGGTCCTGTAGAAGGTGCAGCAGTTCTGCAAACAGTGATGTGGCCACAAAGCAGCTTTGAGACCTTAATTTACAACACTTTACTCCACATTTCTCATGTCAGCATTTTTCTAAAAGGTGTTGTAAATTCTGGAATGAATAATATTAATAACAGTATGACCCAGTGAAAACAAGAACACAAGAATGAGCTGAGCTTTAAAAGAAACATTTTATTTGGTAAAAAATAGAAGTAATAAATTATTTCAAGACAATTTTTGGTTTGTATCTGTACATACACAGTATATCCATGACATAGCTGCTATGCAACCCGGAAATTCCATCTGAGAAAAAGGATTTACTTGTCAAGTAACAATTTAAAATTAAGCCAGCAGAGTCTTCTACATATGTCAGTATTGAAACCAACTTGATGGAGTTATCTCTTTTTATTTTTTCTCCTTTTCCTCCCAGAAATTACCCAGTAATATCTATTCTGGGTCTTGTGTGTTCATAGCACTCCTCATACTTGTTTTGAATCATTTAGATCAGTCTTTCTCAGCTTTTTTACTTAAAGAACACCTGATTATTATTTTTTCTTCCCTGCAGTGCTGGTGTATCAGATTTCATTTTCACCTTGTAATAAGTACATTATGAATGTTCACTTATGGCTTTATCTTCTGGTTCTACTCACTTTCTTTGCTGTATGTGGAAATACATGCAAAAGCTTTTCTGTTTTGCCTGGTTGCATTTTTTCAGTCACCTGAATTCACTTCCATGTCACATATTGAAACCTTATGAACACCAGGAATCCACAGACCCTGCGCTAAGGAAAATTGGTCTAAACTTTGAAACCAGAAGAATTATATTTTAACAGTAGCATATGTGACATTTGTAAGAAACATGCCAGATATGATGTTGAAATGTGGTGTCACCATAGGTCAAAATTAGACATGGAACAAAGAAAAGAATGAAACCATATATTCAACAGTTTCCAAAAATACGTCAGCTAGGACTACACTGAGATTTTTTTCACCAAAATCTAACAAACACATATGCCTGGTGTTATACTTTATTCTGGGATGGCCTGCTTTAAAAAGCTAAGCGTGTGTTTAATGCCTTGTTGGACTGGTTCTTCGGAGTATTATTCAAGCGCTTGGGAAGCCGTACACAATCAGTCTGAATTTCACACATGTTGATTGCTAACTGAGGCAAGAACAAACAATGTACAACAGATATGTAAGAGTCCTGTGTCTGAATGCTAATAAATGAGTTGCACTCATTTCTCAAACACAATAAAATATTGCCACTCGTGCATAGTCTTTAAGATACTTCTAGTTCAACCGTACTAAATTTTGTCTGCTTTGGAGAGAAAACAAGCCATTTTTTCTCCCAGCTGTATTTACACATGGAAGTAACAATATCAAAATAAACATGTTTCATGGGCCTCTTATCTGAAGTGATTATTTTTCTCCCCAATGATTTTTTGCACATATCTATGGAATTTTTAGTTTGCCTAACACACATGGCAGGAGACAGATGCATAGTCTTCACAGCAGCTTCTTCTGAAGATATTTCCACCCAATTTTAGTAAACCAGATTCTCTTCTTCAGAAACGCACAAAGATATTTTCAAGATATACAAAGACTGATTTGGGAACCTAGCACACTGTATCCCCCCGCCTTTTCAGAAATAGGACTTGGCCACTTCTTAAAGTGTTCTATATATAAAAATTGGTTTTAAATACTGACCTGGGGGGGATCATTCTAAGGAAGAAGCAGATTAAGTGGATTAAAACTTATCTAGTCAACATCACTAAAGTAGAAATCTGCACTACTAGGTCTGCTAAACAGTAGAGCAGCAGAGCAGCTCTGAGCTGTTCAAGACCAAATATTTTATTCCATCTTGTTTCTCAATACAGAAAACAGTTCTCAGAACATGTAATGTCTTTGGCATCACATCAAGATGTAAAAAATTGAGACCTAAATGTAGCTCTTAGTTCTGAGTTGAAAATAAAAAATTGCAGACCCTATATAAAGGAACTAGGACATCTGTAAGCACCTGTATGAAATAAAGAATGAAATGGCAAGATGGGTTTTTGAGCATTGCGGTCTGCTCTCTTGTCACCACAGTGCTAATGGAATATATACTCACGCAAGTGAAGACAAAATTGGAGGAACAGGTCTCAACT
Organism: Nesoenas mayeri; assembly: GCF_963082525.1. NCBI lineage: Eukaryota > Metazoa > Chordata > Aves > Columbiformes > Columbidae > Nesoenas > Nesoenas mayeri. Next base: position 25,836,383 of record NC_137544.1, on the reverse strand, counting down.
ACCTGTGAACTACTGCAGCTTTATGTTGCCCTAGCTCTCCTGACTTTAATGAAAACAAACTAAAAAAACCCCAAATATTGTACTGTGCAGTACAACATGGATAAGGGGAATAAATCACAATAAGCACCACAGTAACGTTACTGATCTCTCTACATTACAGAGTTGCAAAGCTACTTGTTGGTTTTAAAGCTTATCCCACATAATGCTACAAATGAAAAAAATATACATTTATTGTAGAGCTTAGTGAAGCCATTTTAAATTTTATTTTTACATTGCCTTGCAACAGATTTTGGAATTATTTTTCTTATGACTTCTTTTATAAACCACTATGTTTCCTAATACATTTCAGAAAGCTGAAAAATTATCAAAGTTTTTTCTCTGAATAGTAATATTTCACCTATCAATGCACAACTATTGCATGGCAAGCTTTTTATTTCTCTCAAGGTTTGTAACAAATATTACTATCCTCATGTATTAGACAGCTGGAAATTTAATTTTCCTTAATTTTTAATCATCCTTTATGTCTAGTTCATGTTTGTTAGCATGAATAAAGGGTGCAGTGTCAGCCCATTAATAAGAGAGCAATCAACATTTTGCAATCTGAGAGGCCATAAAAACTGTTTATTACAAGGCTGAAGAAATGAAGCAATTTATTCACTACGTATTATGACCTTATGCAGGGGAGGTTTATTTATGACATAGATTGAATGGGCACCATATGAGGAGCCTGTATCTCCCAGCAGTACTGTCCTCCACTGCCAATGGTCCTCCCAAAGGCCAAGCACAAAATAACCCTGACCAGCTTTTGCACAGCCACCCGCCTAAATCCATTATGGTGCTAATGAAGTTTTATTTAATGTGGAAATGATATGTCACTTTTTATGGGTTTCACGACTTCCAAGCCATTTGGCCAGATGACAATCATGCGCAGCAACCGCTGTTACTTCACAGCCTTACGAAACTGGGAGTGCATTGGGTGTGCGCAGGGTGTAACACACTTGCAACGTGCAGAGCACATTTAGGACACATTGAAAGAAATGCATCTCCTTGGAAAAGCAGAAATAACAAGGCAAGCTTTGGGAAAAAAAAGGAACTTCAAAATATTATATAAGCTCTATTTTTCCCTCAAAAAATGTGCATGTTTCCTGTGTTAATGCAAACTACCTGGTTTTCACCCCCATATTTTTCCTTTCTCTTTCGTGAAACAGCTGAGGTCTCATGCAGACACGAGGCAAATCAGACAGGATTGGTGAGCTGTATTTCCCTACCTTTAACTCCCAATTCTGGAAGGCATAAAATGCCAGCTGCTCCTTGCACCACCTGGGAGGTCGCTGCTGTGCTCCCCCCACCCCTCCCAGTCCTGGCCACAGGCAGGACACAGGACACAGTGCTGCATGTACTCTGGAGCTAGAGCCTCCTGTCCCCCCGAGGAGCACCTGCTCCTGTAACGTTTCTAAAACAGTGGTGCCAGCACATTAAATGTCTGATCCTACTGCTGAGGTCCATGGTGGTCTTTTGCATTAGTTTCAATTAATCTCAGATCAGGGCTTAAAGTAGCACCATCTCTATGCAGAGTTTCTCAGAAGAGATCTGAAAATCAAAACAATGCTAGTCCTACCATGATTTTTTTTTTTTTCATTATCAAGTCTATGAGCAGGCTCTCCACTGAAGGTTCTTAAATCTTCTGTGTGAGTACAAAATAGTAGTATATATTTATAAATATAGATGGCTTGGTAAATTAAAATATCTGTCTTCTCAGGACTCTCTAATTAGCAATCTACTTTCAAAAATACAGTAATTTTTTTTCCAAACTGTATCATAATAGATTTCCCAAAGGCTACTACAAAATGGAAAGCACTGTCACTTCAAAACATGCCCCAAGACCCTTGTTCTCCCCCTCTCATTTCCTTCCCAAATGTAATAACTGCCTACAAGTTTATGTCAGAGCTCATAAGAGTACAAGGGAAAACTAAAGATCCTCCTAAATCTACCCACACTCTTTTTAGCACCACCTGCATCTCGCTTAAGTTCCTTTGCTGTACTGTTAATTCAGGCATCATCCTGAATAGTTGTCTTCCCTGATAAAAATATTAAGAGTTATAAAACATACAGTATTGCATTGCTTTTAGCTGTGTAGCTGTGGAAGTATGTTGTGACTATACTGAAAATATACCTGGAGCACTAAGCACTGTGCACCTGGAGCACTCCTTGCCGTGGGTCTGAAACTGCTGCCCCTGTCAGCACAGAACATTTCAGTATAAATGTTCACTTGGGAAAAATACCAGCTATGGCAAGGAGTGAACAAAGTGACCAGTGGTCATCAAGAAATTCATAAAATCTCTTCTGTGGTCACAGGTGAAGGAGAAACTGAAACTTTCAGCAGAGAATAGAGATGCAAGACTTTGCCACTCATAAATAAATACCATCCCCACAATGAAACAGTTATTACTATTATAACCTGATAAGGTTGCCTGGAAAACAGTTCGAACAAAAAGGTGACATTGCTTCACTGAAATCACTGACAATAACTATGGTGAGTTCACAGAAGCTGGAGCAGATTCTTGGTGAGAAGTAGATTTCTGTATAAAGTATCTTCCCAGGGCCACAGGTAGAAAAGACAAATGAACTCAATCTAGCTGGTGCATGAAATGCCTTTTGGTGTTTCTTTCTAAAGAATAAAGCCAAGATCTTCCTAGTGGGACTCCCTCATAGAATGCTGTAGGACCTTTCAGATCTGAAAGTGAACTTGTCTCCTGAAAAGTGCTCTTGAAACATGAAGACCTTGTGTAAGGATTATAAGCTTCCAGCAATGACTTTTCCCAGATTTCTGAATTTGGAGCAAAATCATTGCAGACCGTCTTGCAGCTAAATGGTTATGGCATTCTCCTAAGAGACAGCCTCCATATCCAGGAGGACGTGAGCCAGATGGATGTTCCGGCTGCACGTTGCAGATGAAAAGTGGATGCAATGCTGCTGCCCAAACACCTTGCCTGTGTTTTTTGGAAGCACTAACCTGGCATAGGCACTTCGCATCATGAAATTTTTTTATGACTGAGAGGCTCAGATGAACAAAAACGTGTTTCACAGACCGCAGTTAGGTGCCTAAATACCTTCATTAAGGTTAAACACTTGCTACTATCACCCTTCACTGATACTTTCTTTGGCTTAGGAGAGGTGCCTTACTGTTTGACTTGGTAACTTTTACATATCTCATTTTTAGATGCCTAATTGCTCCTGGCCTTGTAATATTCATCTGAGCATATGGCAGCATTGCAGGGTTGAGCTTGCAATCCTCCTCATAGTGCCTAGGCTAAGCACTTGCAACCTTATTTAAAAAAACTAGGTTATTAAAGCCAGAGTTGCAAATATATCTGGCAACATTTAAAACAGACTTTTGCATGTGAAACTCAAAAACTTACCTGAGAAATGGAAGTCCACAGATTTTTTTTTTTAAAACACCAAATAGAAAAATGTAACAAAAAATTGTTTTTAGAATACATTACAGAATACTGGCATGTTATACAAATGTAATTAACCCATTCAAAATTTAAACTAGTTGTAAGCTATGTTCAAGGCATCTGTTTTTATAAATAGTTTTTTTTGTTTTAAACGTTCATCTTACATTTGCACTAGTTTAACCATGTAAACAAGTCTGTGAAAGCTCAGATTTAGGTCACTTTAAGGTCTGTGTGCCAAATACTTTAGAAAAATATCATATTACATGGAAAATTCAACAAAGTAAGACAGATCCATCTGCTGCCCAAACAGTTCGATAGGTGCTATGGGGTAAATTATTATTAACAAGATGAAGCCTAAAAGAGGTTTTCAAAAATTAAAGATAAGTAACATGCAATGCATTAACATTTGTGTTTATCATTTAAAAATGTACATACACGTTGAAAAAATGCAAGACTATTCCTAGTGCTATCCTATTTTTAAAGGGCAAATCTTCGGCAACAGTATTATTTGAGGTTTAAAAACATTCTCCATCTTTTTTTCCCTGCACTTAATCTTGCAATATGCTAGTATGTACTTTCTTCACAAGGAAAATGTATAAAATTATTCTTACAATATAAACACTATAAACAACTCCCTTGAGACATCTTCTGGACACAGAATCTCTGTAAAGACTTTAGTATTACAATTCTAGGATAATTATGTAAAAATATGTACATTCATTCCAATGTCCTAGACTCAAGAAGACTCCACAGAAGTTGCCCGTCAGTCTTGTCCAGTTACAATTATGTCCAGCTTTGCTATTCTTGCTATATTTCCACATAATCAACAAAAGTTTCACTTGTTTTTGTGTAGGAAGTTCCCAAACTTTTGCATAAATCCTCTCAGCTTATTTTCATTAGGTTGCAATGGATGGTAAGCAGTTGAGTTGTAGGTAACCATGTGATTACTCCTGCCGTAACTATTCCCTAGGGTCTTGCTTTTGATATCTGAGAGATGTGAACTGCTGTTGGGTGCATTTCGTGCAGGTTGGCTCACATTTTCTATCTTATAGAATGGCTCAAAGCGACTATAAACACGCCTTTCACTCAAACGAGATCTTAGCTCTTCTTGGCATTTTGAGCTGGCCGGCTGTGGTGTCATTGAACTCGCTCTTTGAAGAACAGGAACAGGGGCACTTTCGGGAGTAGTATTCGTGGTGATTTCCTTTACGTCTTGATACTGAATCTGCTCTGTATTAAATCTTGGGGTAGATGCATCTCCTGCAGTTTCTATGAACTTACTTTCAAGAGGGCACAAGAGAGGACACTTTTTATTGCATTCATCAGATGGAGGGTTTTGAGGTTTTGGTGACTTTGGAGGTTTTGGAGACTTTGGAGACTTTGTTGGGCTCGCTGTGACATCTTCTTTACTTCTATTCAAGCTACCTTGAGAATTTGATGATGTGTTTCTCTTTCTCCTTGGGGAAGACTCTGTCTTATTCTCAGAAATCTTTGGCTTTTGATTCTCTTCTTCAGAAACCAGCGTATCAGAACTACTACACATTCTGTAAAAGGCAGGACCTTTGTTTTTTGACAGATTTTCCTTCTTGTCTGGTGTGAGATTAAGAAGTGACCGCAATTTCTGGGATCCTTTCTTTAGAAAACTTGGGGAATTCTTACTTTCTTTCTTTGATGTACAATCCTTACAAGACTCCTCTTTGCTAGCTTCAGTGAGAGCAGCCATAGAGATGGCCCTGCTAGCAGTGGGGCTCTTTAATTCTCCTTTGAGGTTCTTCTCCTCCTGTGGCAAGTGGTTTGTCACACTGTGCATGCTTTTAGAACTCTTCAGAGTGTCTTCTGGAAGTTTTGGACTAACTGGCTGCTTAAGTCTATGCCTAGTCAATGTGCTGTAAACGTAACTGGATGCATGCTTGTTGGCACCAGGGTCTAATATGGACTTTGAATTAAACATGGGAAAACTTCTCCTCTTTAGTATATTTTCATTTTGAAGGTTCTTCGAATTTTCTGCATGTTTGTCTGCACACAGTGTTGTGTACAAGTAGAGAGAAGAGTCACCTGTTGCATTTGAATTTATACTAGGTTTTGTGTTGTCTGCAATATGAATTTTGTGGTTTTTTGGTGCATCTGATTTAAGTGGGACATTTGTGCTAAGCTCTTCTGAAATATTATCTGTTCCATTCTCCATACTTGGAGCATGATTAGATGTCCCTTTAGGTGTTGCACTTCCCTCTGACCCAATTATAGTTGAATTTGAAGAACTCGCACAGCTGCTTACTTCCTGCTGTTCTGGTAGAGTTGGCTGAAACACCAACGATGATCGTAATCGAGAATGAGAATACAATGCATGAGCTTTAATATTTTCAGCTGTGTCATAGCTGTCATATCTGTCACCCAAGGCCGACCCATTAGACTCTACTGGATAATCTGATTGATCATCCAAATATGACTTAATTCGCCAGTTACGTAGGAATGATTTTGTTGTGTGTTCCAGGGTTGGCATCCTTTGCTGCAGATGGCGGATATGATTATCTGTCCCATTAAAAGACCTTCGTACAATTGAATTTCTTTCTGCAAGATTTACCTTTGGTCGTGAAAACTGATCAGCAAAACTTTGCTGGGGTGTATTGTAGTTATTTGCATATCCTCCTCGTAATGAAGAAACAATACTAAGGCTATCGGATGGCATTTTCCACATATTTGATGGATTGTTCGCTCTGTTAATTGCTCTGTTGAGCAATAGGTAAGTTGTCCTTTCTGGCTTCTCCCCAGCATAGCTATGTCTCTTCCAGTGCTCATTCTTTTCACTAGGTTGATACTGCTGGATTGGATTTTGCACATTAAAAGCTGGATGAAATGGTTGTTTATTATAGGCTTGATTTCTCAAGCCATATTTATCTATTTCATTTCCTGCGTATCTTCCACGAGTATTCCAACAAACAGGATCTATCTTGTGAACCTGGTCTTGCCGACCAAAAAGGTTTCTTTGGCTAGAAACCGACGCCAAGGAAGATACCGAGTGCTGGTATGTATCATTATCCCAGAGTATCCTGCGACTGTTTACCCGTGCTAATTCTGGGGCAAACGAACTAGGAACAGAAGAACGGGCATACAGTGTCCTGAATTCTTCATCAAAGGATTCAACTAGCTGTCCTGTGATAACTTGAACCATACTGAGATTGGTTTTTTCAAATGACCACATAAAGCTGAAAGAAAAACAAATGACCATTAGAAACACTTCTTCTGAACTAATGTATTACAGTGGTCCTTCCTGATAAGAAAGCTTTCACACAAACCTCAGTATTCTACAAATAGTTTCTAAATAAATAAACAAACCGTAGGCATGATTCATGTAATTTGGTTTTGGAAAGTCTGAACTAATACCAGTCAAGCTCATCTGGAGATTTTCCAGAGCTTTCAGTGGGAGAAGAAATGAGTCTATAACCACTGAATTGCTGTTATAAAAAGTGGATATTGCAAAAAAAAGTTCACAAATGTAGAACCGTGGAGTGCAAATACCTAATGGCACAAAATTACCTCTACAAAGACTAAGCCAGGATTGACTAGACCCACTGTATTTACTGCTGACTCAGAGAATGTTAATGTATGGTTATGCTGTGAAAAAAATACATTTGGAGTAATATGCAGAACTGCTTCAGCAGTTCTAAATGTACTTCACTCTAAACACATTTTCAAAAAAAGGTACCTCAGAATTGTTGAAAAGTTTACATTTTCTACTATGCATACCAGATTGGATATGAACTTTTTTTTTATTGCAGTGATGATATTCAGATGAAGGAATTTTTCCTTTTTTCTGTTGCACTAGAAAGGCTGAACACATGCTCGAAGCTAAGTAGCCACAGCTATTTTACAGCTACAAAATGAGATAAAATACATTAACATGTACATTAAGGATGTCTCAACAAGCCTAATAGCATGGTGTTGAAAGCATGCAATTTGTAGATCACAACAAAGAAAAAAAACTGTTTTGCAATTCTATTTTCATGGGAAAAAAAGAAGGGGAAAAAATAAATTAAAACAGGAACTTGTTTTATTTGCATTTGTCTTCTGAATGTTAGAAAATTGGTTTATTTTATTCACATAAATAGCTTGCTGATTGCATTTAATTTGTATGGTAATTTTGTATTTTTCAGGAATTAATAGTGTGCTGAGATTAAATCAGCTCATGATACATAAGTTTTTTCAATTAATTTTCACAGTTAAGAATAATATATTTTGTAATATTTGAGGAAAAAAACAAAAACAAAGAAACAAACATCAAAACAACACAACAAGCTTTAAATTGATTTCAGAAAGGAAAAATTCAGAAAGACTTGTCTTTCCTGTTATAAATCACCAGATTCTTTTACAAAGCAAGCTTAATTCTTACAGAAATTGATGATTCCAGCCCCTGTGGTGCTGGGTCTCAAAGCAGTGTTATTTTTCAAAATGAAATGAGAAAAACTATCACATTCTCACATAGTCTAACACTGTGTGTACACGTCAAAGCAGGCAGACTCTCCCTGGAGTCTCTTACACTGATTCCTTTATGAACTTGTCGCTTACCTCACTACCATTTATATACATCGGTCTGAATTTGGGGCTGGACGAGTCTCGGGAAATAAAAAGACAGATTTTCAAAAGCTTACAGTGACGGAAACCTATGAAAGTCAGTGGCTGTGGATCTGGCACCCAGGCACTACGCTGGCAGAAATTAATTCAGTATGCCAAAGGAGAGAAGTGTAGCATGTAAAGAAAGAAAATATTTAATAACGTGTGAGATCAAAACTGACCCTGCTTTAACTTTTTCCAGTTCTGCAAAGCTGTAAGTTCTTCCAGCCTATGCTTTGCGCACAGACACTGGAAATGAAATGGAAAGTAGAATAAAGAAACTTAGCCAAATACAGACTATATTAGCTTGACTTGGACAAATCAGAATTTGACCAGGATACACTACAGAGTGCCACAGAATAGGTCTATAACACTAGCTTTAGAAGATTATTGTGAAGAGGAACTATCCAATGGAGCTTATTAAACAGCCTCTTCTGGAGTGAATTTTAAACATGATAATTCAGAAGATATGAGACAAATGAGGATTTTTCTGTCTTTTTACTAAGTTTTCAGCTATAGCAAAAGCTACGTCCTTTATTTGTTATTTGTGAAAAACTAACAGAGGTTCTCAAAATTTGGCTTTGTGCTAGGTTAGCTAGCAATATGTATCTATGATAACTTATTAAGTTGCAGAAAGATAATAAAATTTGCCTATGGAGTTCCCTGGAAGGACTTTCAGAAATAGAAAAAAACCCAACTGCTGAGATGACAGATATTCTACGGACACCTAAGTGACTGATCTTACCTGTAAGAACCATATATGACTTTCTTACAGTCCACAAGAATAAATTTTTGTTCCATTTTTCCATGGAATTTTGCTCCTGTTTTAGAATAGTAATCTTGTCCTTTTACTGTCCGCACCCTCATGTTCTGAAAAAGACAATTGAAATACTTTAATTGGTATACTATATTCCACATTTAGCATTCAGGGTTTTGAAAGTCAGAGGTACAGTAGAAGTGTTAGATTATTTCATATTAATAAATATTGCAGGGAAGTAAACTCTGATCAAATTAGTCCCTTTGGGACCCAAACTGGTAAGTTATCACGTTGTCCTAATGATCTTCCCTAGGCCACAGAAAATGAAATTTTGCATTTCCACAGCCACCACTCCCAGAAATAAGGTTCTGACACAACAAATCTTCAACAAGAGAAAGAGGTTTTGTACTGTAAAAAAAAATAATTATTTTAGAATTTAAAAGATTTCCAAGCATCTCAGCTAATCAGAGCCAGGATCACTTCTAATTGAATAAGGCTGCTATATCTACAAACACAGATACCCCATCTGAGATGATCCATCACAGTATCACAGTATGTTTGGGATTGGAAGGGACCTCAAAAGATCAAAGGAATGATCCAGGGAATGATACCTCCAGGAACCAGAATCCCTTGGAGTTTTACCACCACTAAGATTTCTCAGCCAGTTTTGCACCATGAGATCAATCACATTTCCATAATCAGACATAGTACCATAAAATGCGTAAGTAGCATTAATTCTATGCAGCACTTTAGTTTGAGTTCTATTAGGAAGCCCTATGGAAATTTTCCGTGTTGAATCTCAAAAATGTGGTCAGTTTTCCTCCCAGGCTGTGGATGAAATTTATTAAGCTGCCTTTTTTTTTTTTTTTACCTCTCTACTGTCACTTGTTTTTTTAAGCTCCCCAAAACAAAATAATTCAAAAGAAGTGTCACAACACCTTCTGGACTGTACAAATAATAATTTTCAAAAAGCTCTTACACAGATGTAGAAGAAAAATCAAAAATCTTTTATCATAAATTGTTACAGAAAGGTGCTTATTTATAGAAAAAATAAATTTCTTTTCAATGCAAACCAACCTACAGCATCTACCCCATGTGTCTGTGAGATACAAAATGCTTCACAAGACATAAAAATAGCTTGGAATATAGCTGTGAGTGATCACAATATTTACTGTAGTTTCTAGCTTTGCAATATTTGTTCTAGCAACACTAATCTGTGGTAATTTACAAGTATTTCAGTGCGAGTGAAATCTGTAGTTTAGCATTGGCAGTAAGAAAACAGAATGTATATAATTATTACGTAGACTATATATACAGAAATAGTGGAATATAAAACTTGGAATACAGAGGAAAGTCTTGCTTCACAGGACTGCAACAAGGACAGGTTGAAAATCACAGCAGACATGCTCTGTAAAGGTCAGATAGAGATGGATTTGGGCTGTTCATGAAGCAAAACGGATAAGATTGTATACAGGGTAAATTCAGCAAAATCAGAGGGTGAATAGAATAGAATAGAATAGAATAGAATAGAATAGAATAGAATAGAATAGAATAGAATAGAATAGAATAGAACATTTCAATTGGAAGGGACCTAAAACGAACACCTAGTCCAATTATCTGATCAATTCAGGGCTAACCAAAAGTTAAAGCATGTTATTAAGGACATTGTTCAAATGCCTCTTAAACACTGACAGGCTTGGGGCATCAACCATCTCTCCAAGAAGCCTATTCCAGTGTTTGACACCTTCTTGGTAAATAAATGCTTTCTATTGTCCGGTCTACACCTTCCCTGGTACAGTTCTCAACCATCCCCATGCGTCCTGTCACTGGATACCGGGGAGAAGAGCTCAGCACCTTCCACTCCACTTCTCCTCAGGAAGCTCTAGAGATATTTAAACTTACAAAAGTATTTAAGACTCCGGTCTATAAAGTATGACTGAGTTTGCAATACCGTTACATAAACCTTTATTGTCCATAGGAACACTTACACACTTACTTAAAAGATATAAAGTTCTAATAGACAGAGGTTGTAGAATTTTTAATGATACAGTGTCTACTATAATCCAATGAACTTTATCTTTCCAAACAGAAAATTCAAAAAATTAGGACAAAATCTCCATGAAATGAAAGCACATTTCCAAATAACACATTTTCTAAATTACTATATATTTGACTGTTGGTATATTAAAACTTTTCTAAAAAGAAAAATCAAATCAAAGAAGTGAGAGTTACACTTAAAAGCTGCTGAGCTGGCAAATTAAGGTTTGACTCAAGCTCTCCAAGTTCTTTAAGTGTTATTTATTAGGTGAGGTTTTATTACCATTTTTGTCAAGCTGTGTTTGGACAAAAATGCAGCTCAGTCAAAATCTACAAAGACAGCATTTAAAAATTACTTCTGTTTGTGACCTAAATGTCAAGAAGTGCTGTAGGACTTTAAAAGGTAAAATTTTTGAAGGGAAAATACAAGTGGGTGCTTAGTCCTGTTTTCGGAAAAAGCTAAAAAGGAATCAATAACAGTAACAACCCTATTCGCATTATTGAACAGGAGGTTGACATTATTTTGCATCTCTATCTGCTAATCACTTCTGACTATCTAACATGGTGTCTTTCAAGTTTTCTGCACTCCAACTGGAAGTTTTCTTAGAGATGAAAGTCAATTTTTCCACTTTCCCAGTACATTTTTTTGTAGAACTTTGAAAAAGCCAATCTCACTGAAGTAAATTATTATTTCTCCAGCATCTACTCAAGCTTTAAGTAAAAATAATTAAATAAAAAGACTTTATTTGAAAGTTAAATAGTGTGGAAAAATTAATTCCTGAAAAAGAAAAAAAAAATATATTGGACTTTACCTATTCTAAAGATTGCCACTATAGTAAGCCCTTATTTACTATAAAATACAAGTTTGTGAATTAGTAATAACATCTGCATTTACTTTAATGACTGTTTTACCCAATTCTATACACCATGTAATTATATTTGTATGTCACACTTATATTTAACTATATTAAATTTTATTTATGTAATTATAATTTGAAAAAGGTAACTTGAGAGGCAGCTTATACATTTCCAAATAACTATAAAAAGTAATGCTGGCCTAAAGACATGCCAGTTGAACACATCAAATCTTATGGAGATAAGGCCTGATCGGTATTGGTCAGGATATCACTTGGGAATCTGGAATGCTGGAGGCACAAGCAAGGGTAATAGCTTGCAAATTACTATGCTATATATAAAAAAGCTTTGCCTTAGGTACTCATAAGTTGAAATATAACTTCAAGTAGGCATATCTAAAAAAGAAATAAAATTTACACTAAATTACCGTTGTTAAAAAAATTGTTGTTCCTGCTTCCTCTGCTCCCCTTTTCCTTTTCCCTCTCTTCAGCTTGTGCAGCTTTGCTATCGTACATCCTTAACCCTGCCAACTTGTTCTGTGTCTCAGTAGGTCATCCACTCAAAGATGGGAACATGGCAGCATCACAAAAGCATGTGCCACAGATCATGCTCACCTTTCTCACATAACACTTCCCTTTCCTCTACAGTTCATCTGTTGGTCTTCACCTACTTCAAACCCTTTTACTAGGTGCCAGGGATGCATACTTTGAATAATCGCCAAAAGTACAGACAATATTTGAGGATATATGATAACAATGTGTTCCACTTAGGATTAGAAGCAGTAAATATATACACATTGAATTGCAAGTCCCCTTTGGTATGAAACACAGGGCTTCACCTTCCTACTTGCTTTCTTCCTCAGGCTACAGGACTCCCCTGCTGCCAGCGCTGACAACAGATCCCAGCAGAAGTGTTATGCATTGTTGTGGGCAAAGAAATAATTGATTTACGAATCCTGAGAGGAAAACCATGTGCAAACCATAAGCCACACATCATGAAGGATCCCAGCTAACCCTACACGGCACACAAAAGTATGTAAGATTTGGCATAGCAAGTCAAATGTCAGTGACTGCTAGTGAATGCATATGGAAGAATAATTTAATCAAGGACTTGATGTTTTAGGAGGATTTTGAAGCCAGACACAGGCTTTTGTCCCTCCTCCAAGACTAGACTGTAGGACGGGGATGTTTAAAACATCCAGTGGCTGCAGTTTAAGGATGGCCATCAGGGCTATCCAGTTAAATGACACCCAAATGATGAACAGGAAATGAGCTCTAACTTCTCTTTTCATGTACAACTGCATCACTGTCTTCCCAGAGACGGACACATAAGCATGATTTAAAATTTTGAAGTATAATTCAACATTACACATTTATTTTCATCGGTAAAACCCATCCAATGTGATAGATAAGTACAGTGAAAATAATAATCTCAAACATTTCACTTCAGTCCTTTATATTTGTTGAGTCTGTTTTTATCAGTGTTCAATTACTCGCCCTCAATTTGCTGTCAAGAATATGCACAAAGAAGCAAATGGATGTCTAGCCCAACAGCTTTAAAGAAAAAGTCACATTTCTCATATTGTTCATCATTACTAATGTCATTTATTAACCTAGACCTCTCTTCTTACTAAGAGATAATAGTTGCTGTACAAATGCTAAGTAGTCTTCAAGTTCACTTCTATTCTGACTTTTAATATGATCCAATGACCACTGAAGACAAAATCTCAATGACTTCACTGGGCTCTAGGGTCCCTTGGCACAGACGTTTGCTCACAGGCATGACACCCTGCTGTACCTGTCTATTTAATAACCAAATTTGACTTATACTTGGAAGTACTGGAAAACTTTTGATGCTTTTAATAACACTGATAAGAAATAATGAACTGCAATCAGGTCTAAAGAGCAGCTCCTACTATGTAGGTAAGTTTGCGTATCAGGGAGCAAACTTCACAAAAGTAAAGTAAAATCAATTCATTAGTGGTTCTATTTTCTCATTCCTGCAGTTCATTAAAAATATTGCAAGGAGTATCAGGGGATAAACAGTTCCTGCCAAATTGCTTTTAATATCCTCGTGTAGCAAGATGATTCTTCATTGCCAGAGAAGTAAAAACAGGTTTCTGCAGTGCATGGAGCCCTGACACATGCCACTTCTCATGTCAAATAAAATATGAAGATCTGCCATCAGCTGAGGAGCTTGGTTGGTTTCTTGGGCATTAAACAACATTGCCTACATTGGTTCGATATTTCTGGTCCAAAATCAAGCTACTACAATGAGTATTCTGGTGGTTCGGGGGACTGTTGTCTCAGTGCTGCATTTTGCAGTGCAAAACGGTTTCATGGCTTACTGCAGCACCTGTCAGTTGCAGCAAAACAAAGCACCTCTCAAAAAATTTAACTATCAGTTTTTGAAAAATCACCTGAAAAAAGTCTGAATCTGTAGCAACTCTTCATCTTTCTATGCCAATGAATTGCTGACTAAACAACAAATCAGACCAGTGACAAAGTTATTTAAAAGAAGCTTAGGTAGAGTGAAGAAAAAAAAGAAACAAATTAATCACTAAGGAAAAATGTAGGACAGTCAAGAAACGGATAAAAGAAATTGGGGAGAGATAAGTGGAAAAATATAGTAAAGAAATTGTTTATTTGAGTTGAGTGCCACTGGTGATATTAAGGTGAACATTAAGTAAGAAGAAGAAATGCTGTAGGAAACACTGAAAAAGCTCCTAGTAACCCCCTGATTACATATTCTCCTATACAGAATTCATAAAATAATCACAGAATATATAGTCTATCAATTTTTCAGTTATATCTTTCAATAAAGAGGGAAACACCGTGATATGCAGTCAGACTATGGAGCAGTAGAACTGTCTGCACAGACATTTAATGTAGATTTATGGACAAAATCCTCCTCCTTTTTATTTTTTTTTTTCCCGATATGGAAGACTACTGAATTGTAAATCTGAATTAAAAATACAGTTTTGTTCATCACTGCATCTCAGTTTTTACTGATTCAAAGGAACAGAAAAAGAGCCAGAGAAGGGGATGAGTCAGAAAAGCTCATCATGAAGAAGTTCTGCCATATTCCTGGCAAGACTGAACCAAATCAGGCCAGAGAATAACAACATCAATGCTGCTGTTGCTGCATCTTACAGGAAATAAATAGAAGCATACATCTCTGTCCTCTTCACGCTTTCACTGAACAGAAGGGGAAGACTGAGAGCCAAGAGCAGAACAAGTTGAAGATTTATTTTTTTTTGTGAACCTTGAGATGATGGGAAAAATAGAAAGGGAGAAAACTTCAACTGACATACTGACTGTTCTTTCATAGTCACCTGAAGTTTCATCCTCATGAAAGGCACAGAAGAATGACTGTGGGAGTAGTAAGCTTTTATTCTCAGAGCAACAGTCACTGGGAGTAGCACTTGGATGAGAAGGCCATTAATTTGAAGAGCTTTATTACAAGCTAAACTGGAAACCCAGCACACAACAGGATTACTGTTTAGCTCTCTGTAATATGTATCTTTTCATTTTCTTTCAAGCACAGTATAAATGCCTGTAGGTCTATAAAGTCATATTTAAAAAGACAACTTTGAATTCACCCAAAAGCTTTCAAAACAGCTGTAGATACAAATCGCACAGAATTAATTTGAAAATGCATACTATGGCATTTTTTGAGATATTACTTGAAATGCATGCTCCTATTTTCTTTTATTTTGAGAGGATAAAACTCATTCCATAAAAAGACATACATCATTTTTGGCAACCCCTATGGCAAAGTTAACTCAAGTAATCAGCACATGATGATATCTCAAGTTCCAGAGTATGGAAATATTGCCTGACTTCATGAAGACCATCATGACCAGTGTTTATAGAACCACAACATGTTTTTGGTATTCTCTTTCCAAAAGTTCCCACAGCTCTATGCATTAGGCCACCAGAGGGCAATCCCACACACTCACACACAAGAAACAAGCATGGACAATGGGGTGGGAATACTTTTAAGGACCTAAGTCAGCATGTCTGAGCAAAAATTGGTATAAAACCCAGGTTTGCTACAAAATTCTACCAAAAATCCCTCTTTATCCTTACAAATACAACACATCTCTATCTGATTTTTGGACTGGGTTCTTAAAATGGATGCTACTAAGAAGAGTTTTCACATTTTTGCCTGGTGTGAACATGGCCTAACTAGTTATAGAAACAGGGAACTGCAAATGGAACGATACCGAAGTCCAGCCAAGGCAGTGCTCAGCGCTTTGCAAATAAACTCTGACAACATCCTTGGAACTTCTTCAGTGCTATCTATGGTACAGTAAATCTAGAAGTATTTATGAAGCATTTACTTCAGGTCAGTGCAGCTCATGGTTTGTATTCTAATCTCTGGTAAATATTAGGGCAGTACAGGACATCTTGTGAAAAATGTAAATGTTAGTTTTGTTATCTTTCTTAGAGGATAAAAATACATATTTCATGTGTAAAAGTAATAGTCTGTAAGACATGATTCAGACAGACATGAAAATATGGATTTTCAGGAAAACACCAACAAAATAGAATCTTGGGCCTTTAAAGTATTTTAATACATAATAACCTTAAAGAAAAATATCATAAAATGAAGTATGCAATTTATTAATTTACATAAACTTTATTACTTTATTTGAAGGCTACATTAAGGGAAAGCCAAAAGAAGCCTAGTTTTTCAAACATGCGTTGTTCCTGAATACATAATAATGGAAATTTTTTTATAAGTAATATATGAAAAATTATGTAATTCTATCAAATATTCTTGTTTTGACACATGAAAAAGATAAAAATCTTTTGAAAGAGAAAAACATTTGTAGAGAAAGTTCTGCTGAGAGCACACCTATTTATACCTGACTGTTCATTTGAAAAAGTAGTATTTGATAATCACTTTTTGAATAATAGTCCCTTCTCAGTAGCTTGAGGAGGAATGAGCAGTGAATGTTCATGCATGGCAAAACAGGAAGCCTTACCCTGAGCCTCTGAACTTGACAGCCTTGTTTCTCCGTCATTTTCAGAAAGTGACTAAAGTTTGATTCATCAAGCAGGAGATACACTGCAATCCCTCTAGTAGATGCCTCCACAATTTCTCTAAAAATATCCACATCTGTAAACATATCCATAACAATGGCAATGACCTGAATAAAACAGAAAATACACAAATTATTGCACTGTATAAACGTATATATAAAACTCTTCACTAAAGCTTGCACTGGGCAGCTAACAGTCTAAAATTTTTTACACATCAAAATGTGCTAATATTTTCCATGTGGTACCATTTAACCTGGAAGGCTTTCCAAGATCACTGGATCACTTGTCACAAGTACCAAAGTCCAACAAAAAGTTGTGTCCTGAGTGTGTGTGGTGATTTGGTGTACTAGGCAAAGAAAATCCACTGGAAGAGAAGGGAAGGGCAAACCGATATGAATACAGTAGAAAAAAATAAACCACCATAATATAACCGCAGTGTGCATTAAAAAACAAACAAACAAACAAACCAAACTGATAACATTTTTGTACAAGAAGCTTGTTCATCTTCCATCTTCTCTAAAGCTAATGGCTCAAGAGCTTGAGGGAGTCAATAAGCAGACACTGAAGAGCTGGAGGAGTTGAGGACTTCAAGATCCATCCTGATGCAGCAATCTCACTGGGGTGAAACAGCCTCCACTGGTGAGAGCTTGGTTCAAGAGGATTAGAATGCTGAACACCAGCTACTGATGTCCTTCAACCTATGAGGATAAAGTAAGTATTTCTGATTGGGAAAAGCAATGTCCTGCTAATGGTATTTTTGAGATGATATGCTCAATATCATTAGCAATTTGGGAAGAACTAGTATTGAAGTGTTAGAGGAAATAACAGAGGGAGAACAGATACAGGTTTAACTTTTGAAGACAATATTCTTATCCACTAGAGTCTCCATGAAAGTTCCAGTGAGATGTCTCTGGTGCAAGATCAAAACAGGTATCAGAGCAGGCTCGATAGTGAGCATGCTTTACCATTTTCACTAATCTTTAAATGATTTGTGCCTCAGCTTTAATAGTGTAATTGTTCAGTTATAATCACTCATCTTATAATGGAATTGAAACATTTACCTCACTCACAAAAACTGGTAAATGCTGTTGCACACACACAGGTAGAAGTCTCCAGTCAGTCATCTGAAATCACCTTTTTGAATTCTACGTGCTTAGCACTAAAAGACTCACTTATGCCAAACGTATTTAAACCACTAGAAATATTAATGAGACCTGAACTACAAAAAATAGAAGTAAAATAACCATGTCATTATGAAAGCTAAAAAGATAGCTCCTGAAGTAGTAAAAATGAATGGACTTCGCCTTACCATAACATGTCACCTGGCAATAAAAAGACTCTTTACAAATCCACCAGTCAGAGGGGAACTGAATAGTATAAAATAATTCAATTCTTTCAAAAGTCCTTGGTAATATGTCCATGCACTACCTCATTCATTTCATTGACTTTTTGAAAAGAAAATCTAGAAGTGATTTTTAACAGTACAAATTTTATCTCTTTATCTAATTTTTAAATGAAAGACTGAAAACCACAAAAGTTTCTATTGACTCTATGGAACTCACCACTTTCAGACAACACCTTCTGCTTGGTTTTGTTTCTGAGATACACAAGGTTAACTGAACACAGCAACCCTATTCATTCATCTGTCTTGTTTCACTTACGTCTGAGCAGAAATCTGCCAGCACAGATCCAGTGTGTTAGGTACAAAGACCAAAGAATAAAGTCTCTTCTCAAATAGTTCTGTTTCATTACCTGAGTCCCCCTCCCTCCAAACTCTCTAATTTCTCCTTAACCTTTCCTTTTCTTCAGATCTTTTAGAAATAGATACTCATTACATTAAAGGATCTATTTAAATGTAAGAGAGAAATCCTGGATGGTTTGATTAGCATACACTGACATGAATACATTGAAATATTCAACATCACCAATACAGCCTTCAAAAATCATTCTAACATTTTCCTATGGCACATACCTAAGAGGCTGATCTATTTGCAGCATCTGCAGTTGCAAGGACTAATATATTGGAAACATACAGAAAATAAAAAACCAAGAATAAGTAATAAAAACTAAAACCCAAAACTGACTAGAATGGCCATGTCTATCTTTATGATGGATGGAGAAGCAGAGAAATAAACACATGAGCTAGCATCCCAGTAAGCTGGTGGCACGGGAGGGATGCATGTACACTGCTATGCAGATATATCGTAACTTGGGAATAAGCAGGGAAACCCTCTTTGTCTTCACTAGTAGAACTGTTCTTAAACTGTTTAGCTTGTTAATTTTGCAGTTAATTCTGCAAAGCATCAAAGTAGTCTTGCAAGAAAAAGTAGTCTTGAAACAGGGATTATATTTTGAAACCTAAAGCTTGTGCTGGCTGAAAAATCCTCATCAGATTTAAGCGCACGTATGCAAAGCTGCAGTCGTGATCTGACAGCCAGCTGGACATCCACTTTTGCATTCCCTGGAAGCCAAAGATTACTCTAGTTGTATGCCCTCATTAGCCTGCACATTCACTCTTAGCACCACTCAATTAATTTAGTCAACGCAAACATCATTAGGCTCAATTGCTGGAAGAAGAATAGTGCCAAATGTGAACAATGCATATGATACACATTAATAAGTAAAAGGTCACTTACAGTGATAAGGTCATTTCTGTATACTGATTTCTACAAATCAGACTAGTTGTTTAATCATAAACTACAGCTTTTGATGTGGAAAGAGTAAATTCCATACATGCCATAGAATATTCTGCCTTCTGAATGTACTGAACTTTTTTTGTTGGGGGGTGGGGAGGGTGGGGAGTGCTAAGGGTGGGTGGGGGAGTGGCTCATTACTCCATAAATTTGTCTGCTTTGCAGCAGAAGGGAGTATTGAGTTTGGGGAAGGAAAAAGCCCATGCAGTATTCAGGGGCCCAGGTTTTCATTAATTAAGGAGACCAAGACTAGGCAGTTGCTTCAAAAGAGGTATTGTATAGTGTGTATCTATCTCTAATTAAAGCTGTAATAACAGCTGCAGGATTAGTGACTTCTTGCATCACTTTAGAAGGAAAGATTTCACTACTGTGTTTTTAAATTTGTTTTTGCAATTGCAGAGCTAATTTCCACCCTAACACTTGTAAGAAGCAGCTACGTTAACAGTGGAATCCAGCAAGGCAGAAGAAACTGAATTCAAATTGCACAAGATAAGTCAGAAAATTGCATGTTTCTTGTGGGCATGACAACGCTATCCTGTGTCAAGAAAATCCTCCAAAGCAGAACACTCCAGTGTCATACAGTAGACTTTGTCATAAACTACCATTTTCTTTCCAAAGCATTTGTTTTCCATAATGTAGAGGACTTGTCAAAATCAAGCACCAATGCTTTTGTAGGAAATACGAAGGCCATTCAGCCATGCAGGATGGGTGCAGTAGTTTTCTGCTGAAAGCACCAGAATTCTGGGATAAATTTCCAGTCCTTGAGAAACTGAGTACCACTGTGATCAAAAATGATCCTGAGACAAGAATAATTAGGCATTTTACACTTTCAGGGAGGAGAAAATAGTTGGCGGAGATAATGCTGGTATTATGCATAGAAAGAGTGGTGCATTTTTGAAATTTGCCATTTGATATTGGAATACATTCTTAAATAAACGTGTTATACATAATTTTAATGTGCTTTTCTAGCTTTATGGTTTTTTGCTACTGACTTATTACTTGTTGTTTATTTTATATTTATTGTAGACTATGGAAATGATGTTGGACAAAAAGAAAATGCAAGTGATTTTCTTATTCGAGTTCAAAATGGGTCATAAAGCAGCAGAGACAACTCGCAACATTAGCAATGCATTTGGCCCAGAACTGCTAACGAACATACAGTGCAGTGGTGGTTCAAAAAGTTTTTCAAAGGAGACAAGAGCCTTGAAGATGAGGAGCGTAGTGGGTGGCCATCAGAAGTTGACAATGACCAACTGAGAGCAATCATGGAAGCTGATCCTCTTACAACTAGATGAGAAGTTGACAAAGAACTCAACATTGACCACTCTATGGTCCTTTCACATTGGAAGCCAATTGGAAAGATGAAAAATCTCGATAAGTGAGTGCCTCATGAGCTGACCCAAAATAAAAAAATCGCCATTTTGAAGTGTCATCTTCTCTTATTCTATGCAACAACAACGAACCATTTCTCAATTGGATTGTGACATGAGACAAAAAGTGGATTTCATACAACAGCCGAGGATAACCAGCTCAGTGGTTAGACTGAGAAGAACCTCCAAAGCGCTTCCCAAAGCCAAATTTGCACCAAAAAAAGGTCATGGTCACTGTTAGATGGTCATCTGCTGGTCTGATCTACTAAAGCCTTCTGGTGAAACCATCACATCTGAGAAGTCTGCTCAGCAAATCAATGAGACACACCGAAAACTGCAACACCTGCAGCCGGCATCGATCAACAGAAAGGGCCCAATTCTTCTCCAGGGAAACACCCGACTGCATGTTGAACAAATTGGGCTACGAAGTTTTGGCTCATCTGCCACATTCACTTGACCTCTCACCAACCGACTACCACTTCTTTAAGCATCTTGACAAGTTTTTGCAGGGAAAATACTTCCATAACCAGCAGGATGCAGAAAATGCTTTCCAATAGTTCGTCAAATGCCAAAGCACAGATTTTTACGCTACAGGAACAAACAAATGTGTTTCTCATTGATAAAAATGATTTTAACAGTTCCTATTTTGATTAAGAGAGATGTGTTTGAGCCTTGTTATAATAATAATTTAAAATTCATGGTCCAAAGCCGCAGTTACTTTTGCACCAACCTAATAGGAAAGTATATATAAGTGATCAAGTAAAAGTGAAGACAGTACAGAAAACAATTGCTATACTAGTCTTCTTCCCCCAAAATTAAATTTAAATAATTTGAGATTGTTACTACTAATCTTCTAATCTTACATGTCAATTCTTTTTTTGAAGTGGTGAATGCTTTTAAAGGTCAAAATTTGGTTTCAGTGTAATCCTTACTGAAGAAGAAAATCTACTGAAGTCAATGAGCACAAAATTACTCATAATAAAGCTGATAGTTTTATCAATTTAAATGAAGGCACTAGTAGAGCCATATTCTTTTATTCTTACTACTATCTTGACTCTAAGACTATGGTTTGCCATAGAAAAGTAAAGCTTCATACATTACTTTAACATTTTAGAAACATTTAAGTATAGGCAGAAAAGTATAATTTTGTTGAGTAGCACTATTTTTATGCAAATGTTTTAAAACACGTATTTTCCCAGTAAGCTGATGTATTTTATTTAATTTGCACAATATCAGGTAAAGTAACATTTTAGAACTCATTATCTCTGCACTATCAGATCATTTTAATACAAAATCCTTTTCATTCTTTAAAAGTTTTTAATGAACTCCAAGTTCAGGAAATGACTCACTCCTGCATAAAGTACCAGTGACAAGATTCATTAAAGACAGACACATATTTTGAAGGTTAAAATGAACAACTATAGCTGAAATTTCCTGCAAAATTATGCAGATTCTTGGAAAACAGGAGTTTAAGTACCCAGTAATATGACATTGCACTGGATGTTATGAGACTGTAAAAGGAGGCTGATATTCAATTCTGTTTATTGATCATGTTATAGGGCCAGGCATTGTTCAAGGAGTCACTAGTTTGAGCCCATTCTCATGCATTATATTTGCTTAAATGGTTCTCACCTTCAGAAACTAACTTTGTCCACAGGCTTACATGGAAAGAAGTTGCCAGTCACAACAGCACAAATACATCTGTCACTACACATCTGAGCAAGTCCAGGGGAGGGCCACCAAGATGTTCAGGGCTGGAGCACTTGCCCTGTGAAAAGTACATGAAGGAGCTGGGTTTGTTCAGTTCGGAGCAAAGGTGACTTCAGGGAATTTTACAGCAGTCACCAGTGCATTAGAGGGAAGTTCTCAAGGAGATGAAGCCAGGTTCTTCACAGTGGTGGCAGGCCAAGAGACAATTGTCAAACTGAAACAAGAGCAGTTCTGACTGGATATAGGGAAGAACTCCCATTCCCACAAGGACAGCCCAGCAGTGGAGCAGGTTGCCCAGAGAGGTTGTGCAGTCACAATCCCTGGAGGTTTTCAAGACCCAACTGGATGAAGCCCTGAGCAACCTGGTCAGATCCTATCTCTAGCCCTGCTTTAAACAGGAGGTTGGACTGGAGACCTGAGGTCCCTTACAATTGACCGAGTCTGCAGTTCAATGATTCAGAGATCCCCACTCCCATCGTTGTCAAAATTTGAGCATATTTTGCCATGTTTGGTAGTAACTACAAACTTTGCTGTGAGGCTTAAATAATACAGACAGGGACTATAAATAAATAATACTGAGAAGTAAAGGATTTCCTCTGGTTTACTTCTCTCATTTTGGGAAGAAAAAACAATGGATTAATCTTCATCAGTCAATTTTAGGACATAAAAATCAACCCTTTTAATGGGTGTATACCGAAATTAAGGCATAGATGTAATTAAAGGCCTTCACTGCTAGGGCTCTGTAAGTCTATATTGTGAACTACTGACAGTTTCATTATCCCAGTATCTTCACTCCTTTGACAAGCACTAATTATAATCCTTTAAAAGGTATCTTGCAGAGTGTGTCATTTAACACCTCCTTTGCTATAAACATTTAAAAAAAGGAATCCTCTAATGCAACTGCTTCCTTAGGTCAGGCTTTACTAAAGAGGTTATATCAATAACCTAGTAGGGAATAATGCTGCAGACCTACCCTACATTGTAAGAGTATTGATTTCTTGTAACCTAGTTGAGGTTTTGGGCATACTATGAAAAAATCCATATTGCTGTGCAGTGCTTTTGAAGACCAGCACCCTTCTTCATCTCAAGACTGAGGAACCACATTTCAGGTAGAATTGTTAACTCTATTTTTCATTGACCTTTTCCCTGGTATTCCAGTCAAATTCCTTTTCACAGATATCTGTTTTGGAGAGAATCTCCTTGTGGCACAGGCTGGGTGCTATCTGAATCTGGCTTTTCTCAGAGAGTTGGCAGGTTGTGACGCTTGCAACACTGCAGAAGGAAGGCAGGGTATTGCATGCCTTGCTGTTTGCAACAGGTAGCAAATTCACCAGGGGGGTTTCAGGAACCATAAGAGCGACAAATTTTGTGATCCATACAGATAGCCTTCCCACTGGTAAGCTATGTAACATGACCCACAAATTACTGTAGGGTTTTTTAATTATGTTATGCTGTTGTTTATGATTGAGGGTCTGGATTCAGTTTATGATTGCAGCAATTCATATTAACAGCATCCTAATAACTCAGCTGATATCTACACTTTACAGCACTGTTGCTAACACCAGGGTGCTCTTAAGATGATAGTTCATTAGTTTTGTATTAATTTTCAAAATTAAACACAGCCCTGAAATGCTTTGCACAACACATCCTTCCATTGCAAAACATACTTTGAAACCATTGTGAGTTGCACCTGAATATCTCAGGCAACCTTCGGGCTGACCGAATTGCTAAGCTCCTCTGTAGCAAGTATAACACATCCAAAGTCGTGAGATTAAGTGCCAAGGAGAGGTATAATGGGGGAGTCCTCCTCTATAAACAGTCTAGATACAATAATACAAATAGTAATCAAACATCTCAGTATGATCCATTCTTGTACAAGTACTGTAGCAATGTAGTGGAAAAAATACTCAGATGATTTACACTTATGCAACCTCCATAAAGTTAATGCCACTACTTATAGTAAATTATCACCAAAATTGGCTTCCTGACATCATATTTAACTTATTTAACTTGGCTCTGCGTTCAGAGAGCAATAGACCATAACCACACAGTGTGCTTCAAGATGTTCTTCCATTATTGCATTCTTTAAAAGCAATTTAATTAACTGCAGGGTGAAGTCTGGCACTTTACCATAATAGGCAACAACACCACCTCAGAGGAAGCTGTCCTAGCCCTCACTATCCTCTTTTCCTTCTGCTGCTTGAAAAGCATGTTTCTGACATCAATTCTGAAAACACACAAAATGTACAACTCAGAACAGAACGTGTCTCCTGTTGTGATCATCAAGCCTCAGTTCATCATGTCACATACTACCTACACAAAGTAAGTATTTTAAGGTGAAAACTAAGTTTAAACGGAATAAAAATTAACTTCAACATGTACATCGTCAGTCTTCAAAAACCACAACAGTTTCTCTCTGTAACAGGATGTTAGATATGCTCAATATCAATGAAAATTCATAAAGAAGAGTCACTATCCAGAAAACAAAAGGTAAACTACTCTTGTAGAAATCTCCTGCAAAACAATATGGGAAACCAATGCAAAAATATTCTCAGAAGATTATGAATGCAAACAACCACATAAATCATTATTTAAATGGTTTAACTGTGTTTAACTGTGTAGCGCACATGGTGAAAACTCATCTCTTCTGCCCAAAACATGTAAGAAAGATGTGTGATCAGGGAACTTTCTAGCTCTCAATAAGGGGGAAAAATGTTCTGATTCTGGCAGCAAAGAATGATATGGCAGTGAAAACAGCAGCTCTGAAGAAGGGTGGGATTTAACTTTGAAATAAATACACTGGGAAAAATAATTTTTTACAATGTACCATCTTATTCTTACTACCTGACAATTTTGCCTTTTGCCCAATTTGGCAACTTCTGTGCAGCTTACCATGTCTCTAAAAAAGTGGATCAGAAGCTCAGGATTAGCTCTTCCACAAATGAAGCTAAAGCCAACCCAAAAGTTCTCTGAAGTGCAGATAAGATTGTTTTCTCTGAAAAGTGAATGTACAGTAGCCTTCTGTATTATCTTTCAGAAAGCTATTGCAGACTGAGCTAGCACGTCACACGTACTGCCTTAAAATTACACCCTCAGTGTTACCTCTCCAAATTTATGCAATTGGAAATTTTACAGGTGAGTATCTTGCAAAACATATGGGAGTGAGCTACATTAATTCTATAAATGTGATCTGTATCTATGGGTTTGGTAGTTGTTATTCTGGCTGAAGGATTAGTAAGAACTCAGTTTGAGCAGATGGAATTAGAGGAGATACCACCTCGCTGTGGCTGGCTGTAGAGGCAATAATTCCTCTGAAGCTTTGCTTCCGCACATGCAGAATTGAGTTTCAACAAGTCACAGAGATGAGAGGAGGGAAGGGGATATTCTGGGGATTCTTCATGGAGACTTTCCAATAAGCATTTAGAAACCTAACCCTTGGAAGAAAGGAAGGAGCAAAAATACTCTGCAAAGAAACAGCTGTTGCTCAGCGACTGGCACACCTCAAACAAGAAAAGATTTACCTAAATCTGCAAAGAATCATCATGAATGATTAAAACAACAAGCACTGACGAACACCTTCCTTTCTGTTTGCAATGCTCCCACCAATAACTAAACCATTTTGTCTTAAACAAGCAAGCTGTGTCCCGTCAGTGCGAACAGAAGGGAGCAGAGGTCCTACAGAGAAGCACAGAGAAAATCCTTGGCATGATGGAGGGAGCATGTTTGGGAGCTTACTCTGCCCTTTCTTCTCTTGCCATTAATGTCATTGCTTTATTCTCAGTGCCATGTGTGCTGCAGCTGGTTGGGTGGCAGGATTTTAATATTTGTATTTAGCTCTTCAGAATGCAGTTGCTATTTTGGGATGCTGCCAAGCTTTTCCTGAGGAAAGCAAACAGAAAAGTAATGCCAGGTTTTTTGTCAGCTTACAACTCAGCTCTACCAGAGTGGAAATTCATGACAAAAATAAAAGGTACTTCTCTAGCCTCTGGCTTTCTCTATGATGAATTTCAAAGGCTCGCTGCTGCTTCAGAAATTATTTTTTATTTAAAAGATTACTAACAGCTTTAATATGTGGGTTCTCACCAGATCCCTTAATATTTAAGGAATGTTCAGGCTACTTGAATTAATACTGTAATGTTGGACTTTTTATTTTAAATTTGTTTGTAAGTAGAAGTACTTGTTTATTCATGTGTGCATTACTTATGGTTGCTCCAAAACAAACAATGCGCAACCATGTGATAAGCCTCAATTATTTTCTTAAAAAGTGCCAATAGCAATTAGAACTAAGCTCTTCATAAATTTTACTTTTTGATTTGCCGTGCAGGACTGAAAACATCATAGGACAGCCTCAGAAACCAGCTTCAGTTTGAAGACTTCTGCCAAACAATTGCAGTACTAGTAAGAGCAGCAGACACTCCTAGCTGGCTTCTACCTGGCCAAGGGAAGTATGAGTTGACTACTGTGTGGTGAAGAACTTTTTCAAAACTTGAAATTAAGAATGGCTGTCTTGCCTTGCCATACATAACTAGGAACATGGGAAAAAGCCATCGTAACCTCTGGGGTGCAGGGAGGTGGGAAATGCAAAGGGACATAAACATTTTTTAAATGTACTAATATTGTCCACTCACATTGCTCCTGCTTACAAATATTCTTCATGCCAAGGTAAACTAGACAGGCTGCCAACATTTCTGAGGGCTCCTTCTGAGATTTCCTTCAAGAAATATTAAAATAATTTGCTTCTTATCAAAGAGTCAAAGTAAATGTCCGAGATTTCAGCTAATCTGGGTAAAAATTCTTGAAAAGATGCTGGGTTTTTTGCCACCTTTAAGAGTATATTTTGGTGGGGTTTCTCAGACTGGGAATGGATGAATTTCAAGTCAGCCTGCTTCCTCACTGCTCCACTCAGTTTCCTCAAGAATCCTGTGTAAACACATTGTCAACACTGAAACTCACTTCCGGAGAATTTACATATTTTAAACCACGAGACAATGTATAGAAAACCACAACATTAGTGAACATTTACAGGCTGTGGAGTTTAAACTATAAAATGAAGCAACATTTATTTAAAGGAGGCAACTTTGTTGGCATTTGTTAATTAGACATTTGGAAACAATGAAAGATTCTTGTAGTCAAAGGAATATTTAGAAGAATAAGAGGTGATTCAGACACACTTTTCTAGAGTGGGAAGAAAAATTTTTGCTTTTGAGTTTGATTATACCGGAGCTGTGCACTGTTTGTCATCTTTGAGACCTGAATAGTAAACACGTTTCTGAAATGAAATTAAATGGGAAGAGTCAAATATCTATAATATTAATACTTTACAAATAAATGACATATTTAAAATATCCTGCACTGAGCTCAATGCTTCTGCTAGAACATATATATTTCAGACAAAAAAAAAATCCAATAAAACATAACGGTATTGTTCAGTCATATAATACTGCTTGAAATCCCTTGTTGTCACTTACAGGAATGAGTATGTACTACCAAGTACATTGCACATGTAAGAAAATAGTCAAAAAAGAAAGGCAGGGACATAAGACAGAGGAGACCCTGGAAATAATGGAGGTGCATGAAAATCAGTGTTTCAAAACCTCCCCTACTTCATGGTACAGCAAAGGCAATACTAAAATGGAGAGGGCAGTCCTCAACAGAGGCTCCTGTTGGTTTTTCGAAATAAGTGGGATAATCTTGTATTTGCAATAGTCCATTGCAACAGAGTAGTATTTTTTACAAGACTGCCATTAGCAGACCTGGATAGTTTATACCTAAGACAGTGACAGAATTCTCTGCTCTGATGGTGGTCATTTTTAATTAAACTTTTGAGTATCCGGGAAATTACGTTTATGTCTAATATTAAAAAAACAGCTTGATGACCAAGCTGGCTGCTCAGCCTGCCTTCTGAAAGGAAAACCAACACAAAAATCACTGAATAAAGGCTAATTATATATTTAGAGAAGGGCAAGTGGTAAAAAAATATATATTTTCAAATATTGCTTACTTCATCCTTTTTCAAGATTACAGCTTTTATATTCAAGTTCCTACGTGTGATTAAGAGTCATTAATAGACATATGAGGTGCAGACACTTAAGGACTGATTAATAGCCATCTGTTTACACCAGTTGTCCTGTGAAAACATTTTAATCGCATATGAGTATTTCTAGTAGCTTGTAGGACTCCATCATATTAAAGATGTTCATATTATTGTCACAAAAGTGCATGCATCCCCCTTCACTCCCTTAATTCTTTCATTCTCCCTTCCTCTGCCTCCCGTCCTCCTTCAAGAACTTCAAACTTAGTTAAATTTAAGATTGGGAAAAAAAAAAAAGATTTTGGATACTGAATGTGGGCTTAAAATGGGTTCTTACGCATTTTATGCAAACTTTAAAAGATGTCACTTTTTATTACATATTTTATGACCGTATTGTTATGATAGTCACAATAAAGCTTTTGTTTCTTGCTACAGATGCTATATGCTTCACTGCCACTAATTTCAAACCTTATAGATGTAGCTAATTCTGTTTAAGAAGCTCAATTCAGTATGGTCATATTCTAATATGGTCAGAGCAAACGAGAAATATACAGAATCCAGGCTGTTTAAAATTCCTGGTCACAGGTCAGAGATGGGTCAGTATGAAGGAAATCCAACAATCCTCCTGTATAAATAGAAGAGGATGAACAATGAGAAGTTTCCTCAATGTTTATCACAGACAAATTCTCTATTCACACCATATGTATCTTTAATTGTTTTTCCAGTTCAGCTACATGACAAAATGCATTTATAAGTAAAAATACCATGCCTGGAAAAATACCTATATTTATGTTGCTAAAAAAAGTAGCAGAAATTATGTCAGATCACTATTCTGCAATATGTATTACAGACATCATGTTTGCCTGCATATGTCCGTATAGTGTATAATTACATCTGGACGCCAAGTAAACAACCCAACCAGATGACTGTAATTATTTATTTTTTTAAACAAGGTGCCACTTGAGCAGGAACCTTCACTGATACTCAGAAGCAGCGGGTTACACCACCTGCTTATAGAGCAGCTACAGCTAATGGTGCAACATGTTGCTAATGACTGCATGCTGGCAGGCTGCATTTCAATTTCACCTATTTTAAAGACAGGTTGTGAAACTAATTAATTAATTATTGTCTGCAAATTATGTTGAGATCCTCAGGTGAAATCCATTACCTTGGCATGCTAGATTATTTATTACAGATTAGGTGAAAAAGGAAAAAATAATTGCCGACTAGTCTGAAAGCAGCAGAATGTCCTAAAGATCAGAAAAGATTAATCTAGTTAATAGGTAATTATGTGAAGCTTTTCAGGAAGAAAACAAATTCAAATTTTTATGCACATTACCATGTGGAGCAAGATGGCTGAAAGAGTAGAAAAGCAATTAAAAAACCCTTGCTCAAATCTCCTGTGAAGCAAACTGAAATGAAGCAGATAAGTAATTCTACAATTCTTGTAGACCCCAGTGGAGTGGATAGTGAATTGGAACTAAATAAGGTAGTAAACAATATTTAATTCCTGGATCAAGTACAACATAAAAAAAAACCCACCAAAAAACAGAAAGCAAAACAAAACAGAAAAACCCACCAAAACCAAAGCCTAAAACAAACAAACAAAAAGAGAGAAATTACAAGTTAAGTTATTACTAGTTGAAAGAGGTACAATTTCAGTCATTATACTATGCTTTAAAATATTGTATTTTTAAAAAAAAGATTTCAATTTTAAAGCCTTCTAAAAGCTTTTTAAGATAAACCTGACAGTTCTTGTTCAAAGGTCAATCTTACATATATAGTAAGACATTTGGGAGAGTAGTAAGTCAATGGATATTAAAGGAAATTAATAGAAACAAGTTTAAAAATGAAAATAAACATTTATTTCTTATTTCTTTCTGCCAAGTTTTTTGCTAAACTGATGTTTTAGTCTCTATGTGAGCTGAATTTTTAATAACCAGTTTTGTCAGACAGCAACAAGCCATACAGCTTAATAATGATCTTGGTGACGCTTTGTTTTTTTGTACATGCAGTTATCATCAGCTTTCACTGATCTCCATACAGCTCCTCAACAAGGCCACAAGTGAAGTATTAATTCATCATTTGCAATTAGATAACGCAATTATGCAAAATCACAGAAAGATTATTTGGTCTTTGTGATAAAGTCAGATCAGATAATCATAATAATTGTTATCTAGTAGTCTTTCCATTTAAATGTAAAAATGTATTAGTAATATTTAAAAGTTTATTCAATATATTGATAATATTTTCTTGAATCAGAGTCCTAGGCCACCCCCAGGATGCCCCTGGGGAGGAGCAGACATAGGGCTGGGCTGCAGGACAGAGTTCTGCGATCCAGACTCCATTGCCTCAGCCACAGACGGGCACTGCCATCCCGTGCTCATGCTGCTCCGCTCTTGCTTCTCATCTTCACAAGGATAATGCAAAGCCCTCATTCATGAATGAATAAAATGAACAGCTATTCAAATAAATGAGTTATCAGCATGCAAGTAACCGAACTCTTTATACTCAACTGAGCTAGTGACCAACATGGTAAGTTAATAGGGTTTTATTAATGGTTTGAAGGGAAACATGTTATCACAAGTCTTCAACTGTACAACCTCACGTATGTGAGATCATTAATTACCCTTTCTACAAAATATTCCTCCTGACGTGCATCACATGGCAGTTCACACACACACAAGCCATCTGGGTAATGATAATCAGAGATGTAATCATGAAGCCTGCTGCACATCTGCAAGAAATGCAAAGACTCCACTAGGGCAAGGGAGTCTCTTCCAGAATATCACAGCAGGTACCCTGATTTAAGAAAGGAGGAAGAAAAGTGGCCTATAAATAATGGGGTCAGACTTTTTAGCAGGGCCTGTTATGACAGGACAAGGGGTAACGGCTTTAAACTAAAAGACAGGAGATTCAGGCTTGACCATAAGGATGGTAAAACACTGGCACAAGTTGCCCAGAGAGGTGGTAGATGCTCCATCCCTGGAGACATTCAAAGCCAGGCTGGATGGGGCTCTGAGCAACCTGATCTGTTTGAAGATGTCCCTGCTTATTGCAGGGGGGTTAGACTAACTTGACTTTTGAAGGTCCCTTCCAACCCAAACTATTCTATGACTCTATGATGAAAAGAAAATGAGCCTCACAGGCACCCACTGCAGCTCTTCAGTCGCTTTCTTTGAGAGGTTCTGTTTGTGCCAGTGAGGCCCTTGCAGCCACAAAACATTCCCATGCTGAATAAATGTGTACCTCAGGGGTATATACTCTAACAAATGTGAGGAGATGAAAATTCACTAGTTTTGCTATTAAAAACAGAACCTGTCTAATCGTAAGGAACAAAAGGTAGAAACACCACTGACCAAACTACCCATAGGCTTATATTAAGACACACTCTATTGGAAAATTTGCTCTTGAAAAATGTGCCAAGCATGCTAATAGCTTAATATAGTGTATGACTTGAGTTCCTTGAAATAAGGATGGAGACGAGAACTTGCAATACCTCTGTGGAGTAGAAGTGAAAATTTTATTCCAAGAACACTTTGGAAAACAACTGTCTTTAAATGCAAACTAGCACCTTTGAAATAAGCATTTGCTCTTATGAAGTACCTCTCTAATCTCAGGAAAGATCTCCCCTTGGGTAACCTGCCCAGTCCAAATTCCTGCCAGTAAAGCTCTCTGTACCAGACTGTGAATATGTGCTCACCTAGAAACCATGTCTGCTGTAACGCAATGAGTACACGTGCATGTAGAGGATTGCACGCATTTATATGCACATTGACTGAAAAAGAAGTATTTACCTCCTTCCTTTAGATAAAAAAATTCAAATCATTGACAAAAGTGTGGAAAAAACATCATTTGTTTCAGGTGTAATAACAGGATGGCTTTCACCCTTTTTTCTTGCTCACTTAAAAATGTGTCCAGCTTTTGCTGTTCTTCAGAGTCTCTCCTTGTCATTCTGAACCTGCTCACAGGTGTCGGTGCAGTTCGCATTCACTAGAGAGATGAGATGCAGCTGTCAGGAAGGAATTTTTCAGGGAGTTTATAACTTTGGGTCAACTGTGACCAGTAGTTGCTAATTAAAAGACACTCCAGTCTCTCATCAATCATATAAAATATAATATACATTATCTTAATTGACATGGGAACAATTTTTGCAATGAAACAAGAGTCAGGTATGCAACAGATAAGACTTTCATGACATCTACGTGGGTGACAGAACATTCACTGAAATGCAACCTAAACTAGAAAGTGTACTTCGAATGAACACGAAAAAACATGTATTCTTGTTTCTCACAGCCGCACAGAGGAATGCTGTGAGAAAATGTAACAGCAGAACATGGGCAGATATTGGAGAAGCAAACAACTCTTTGCCTTGTATTTGCATATGACTGAAAT
The DNA here is from genome assembly GCF_963082525.1 of Nesoenas mayeri. NCBI lineage: Eukaryota > Metazoa > Chordata > Aves > Columbiformes > Columbidae > Nesoenas > Nesoenas mayeri. The sequence goes on along the minus strand of NC_137544.1, from coordinate 25,803,418 downwards.
ATTTCTGCTTGAACACTCACTTGTCCCATCAACAAGAACAAACATACACATAAAAAAGTTTTAAACCATTAGAATCACCCAAGAAAGTGGACTCCAGCTTAAGCTCTTGCAACTGTGTTCACTACCCCTAATACATGAGGACTCCAAACTACGTATGTCTTCACACATCCCTCTGAGCTAATATTCATATTTGTAGCGGAGGAGCCTGTGTCCTAAGAGGAATTTGTATACAAGTCTTCCAAGTCCTAAAACCAGTGCTTTTAATCACAAGACTTATAACCAGCAAAAATAAAAGGATACAAAGAATGTTATTTTTTTAAAGGACGTAAAAGGTCTTTGAATTTATACAAACGCATGGAGCTAGAAAAGCATGTGAATCACTCCAAAAAAAGAGCATTTAATCTAGTTTAAAACTTACTGAAGCCTGCCACTTCTCTGTCATAAAAGACTTGGAAAAATAACCAGAAAAAAAAAAAGGGCAACTTTTTGAATTGCTTTTTCATGACTTACAATAACACTTCAGTACATATGGAAAACTTTTAATATGAAAGCACAAACCGTCTCATAAATGTGGGAATAACATTATTACATCTATTTTTATCTGGGAAACTGAAAATATATAGGGTGTGTGCACGTGCTTGTCACACCGCTCTCCTGCGCAGGGACATCTGAGTCAGCCCATGGCTAATTAGTTTTGTGACTGGAAACAGTCTAGTCAGGCTGATGTGATGCTTTGGGAAGGTGAAAACACCCTGCTGCTTGTCAGTCTCCTCACTGCACTTTACCCTGCCATGCGAACAAATCCTCAGAGGCTAATGCCCTGTATTTACAGAGACGCTGAGCATCCCAAAGTCCCTCTGAAAGCAATCCCTGCAGCTACTCAGCAGCCTGAGCTGAGCCTCACCCTCCAGTCCCATATTTAAAATTCTCTGCACCTTCTCTTTTGGCTGACTGTCATGTTGAGTGATGAGATACACAAGCAGGAAGTTCAGGCTGCCTTGGTCTGGTCATGGGCTTCTTCAAGTAAATTCCATCATTTAGAGAAAAGTGATCATACAAAAAAAAAAACCCAAAAAACTGATCTCCTGAACAATTACGAATTAGTTACCCAGACGTGCTGACTGTAAGGCTAGCACCCAAGTGTTTTAAGGTCAGATTTATTCTTAGTAGCAGCTCTTTGAAGATGCAACAGTGCCAGACTTGTGCAGGGACTCAGATTTCATTATCATAATGGTCCCTTCTGGCACCAAAATCTCTGAATCTCCTGGTTTTATTAACCTCAGCTGATTTTGCAGTCTGGAAATAGCTGCAAAGATGAAAAGAGAGGGTCCACAAATCTGATAACAAGCTATGAGTTTTTAAAGGATACAAATATTGATTATTGTTTGCCCAGCCATTTTCCAAATTAATTTCCAATGAAATTAATTAGAAAACTCTATTTCAAATGGAAAGCAATGCCAGTGCCCATGGAGAGCACAGGCAAACACAGAACAAGCAGCAGCATGAAATCAAGAAGACGACTGATTTATACAAAAAAATCATATTCATTAAAATATCAGAATTGCAGCTAGTCTTCGGGGAGGGGGGAAAGATCACAGCTACATGAACGAGCTGAAAACTAAAGCCTTATTGCTGGGATTTTGAGGGGAACAAACCTGTAGTGTGGGGAGTCTCACTGGATGCAGTGCTAAAGGTTCATTCTCTTCAAAATCCCAGGCATAAAGCACCCAAGAGCATGCAAAAACTGCAAATGAAACACTGAGGAACATTTGGCAACTTGAAAACAAATGAAACATTTAATTTGAGAATTTCTTGGTTTTGTGGTTCAGGGAAAATATGAGAAAGGAAGGAAAAAGAGTGTATAGTTTATTAACATTAAAATCCGTCCTGGACAACGTGCAGACCTTCAGGAGCCAAGGACAACTTCGAAATCAATTAAAAATATCCTAAGTGAAATGCCATTCTCAGTTTTCCTAATGTGTTAATTTAGTTAAATATGTTAATAGTTAACATGAAAGAATGTTCACATACATATATTCATAGGTATTTTGCATTTCAGCCTATGTGGTGCAACATTTACTGTGGCAGCTTCTGACAGTAAACTTTTCAATGAAATTCCAGTGTGTGCGTGCATATTTATTCCTATAAATATAATGTAACCTGTTTACACAGATAATTTGAAAAGTATTTAATGTCACTTTTTCCCTTTTTTATAAGTAAATAGAATTCCCCTATTGGGTTTATATAGTTTATAGTAACAAGACTGACCAACCATGTTGCTTTACGTTTTACTATTTCAAGCTAAAATCCCATCCAGAGCCACAGAGAAGCAATTTAACACCAAAACCAGAAGAGATCAATGCCTGTCACTTACATTGCAATTGTTATGGACTTTATTCAGAGCTAATAAAAAATTTATATACTATGATGGGAAAATATAATTCAGCATATTTTTTAGTTTAACTCAGCACTATAGGATTTAGGGAAAATGGAAGAATTTAGTAAAAAAAAAAAAAAGAAATATAGTCCAAGATCATTTTTAATTTATATGTTAAGATACATACCATATTTTTTAAAATTTTCCTCCCTAGGGAAATAACTCAAAGCTTGGTCAAAGCGATTTTTTGGCGTGATTTCCAAACAGAAGAATATTTAGTGTAATTATCAGTAACATCTCCACTGTTCACAGAACTATGTTAGGACAGCAATGATAGGTCAGCAATGCCTCCAACAGGCACCAAAACATTTTTTTGTACTTCTGTGCCTAAGCTTTGTGACACACATTCAGCCAAGACTGGTCAAAGAGTTGGACAAAATTTAGATCTCTTAAGGAAGAACTTGAACTGAGCTCCATTTCCTTTTGCATTCATTAAACTGTGAATCCCCATAGAAACTGTATGAAAACAAGCAGTTTTGAGTAAGTTCCATTTGGGTTTTTAAAACTAGAAACTCTGTGTGAACATCAGGGTGAACTGAAATGTAGTCAACAAATTCTTGTTACTTCTGAGTAGCTTTAAAATGAGACAGAGATATTTCTGTATTTGGAATTAAATTGCCACACTTTTATTTCTAATTCAGTGTGGATTTTCACATTGTATAATGCTATATAACTGTGCGGCTAAAATGTTTCAGTCAATGTACTTTGCTGGAAATGCCCCAAAAAAATCTTCAAACATCTGGCTTTTTGTGTTCTTCTCAAACTCATCACATCCTATGGAAAAAAAATCTGTCAAAGATAATCTTTTACTTCTGATTTCAAATATACTACTCAGGCTGATAACTTCAATGTCTGCACTGAAGTACTATTGTTACAAATTTCAGCTATTAGATCTTTTCTGTTTTCTAAATAACTGTATTTTTGTTACACATAGTCTACTACCTTAAAAACAGAGAGCTGGGTTAGGCACTAGAGAGTAACAGATTACATTGAAATGCTTTCTTCTTTAACTTCTTATCTCAAGAGGGACTACTTTGTATAATTAAACGCAGTGAGTCACCTCCTGAGATCGTATAAGCAATGTCTCTCCACAGAATTCAGCAGATGATGAAATTCTGATCCCTAGGATTTTTTGAAACACCACTAACAAAATTCAAAATAATTATGCATATCTATGTACACACAATTTTGTATCAGCATAATTGTCCACGAGACAGTTTCTCAAGGTGTTTTGTTTTGTTGTTGTTGGGTGGGTTTTTTTGTTTATATTTGTATGTGTGTGTGTTTGGTTGGTTGTTCGTTAGTTTTTGTTTGTTTGTTTTTATTTAAGAATATGCAGCACTTAAAAAACAAAGTCCATCAAATATTTTGGACAGCTCTCCCATAATAACAAAATTCCAGACGTTCACTTCTTACCGTTTTTTTTTTTTCATTTTTCTTGCTTGCATGTCAGCATGCATGAGAAAGCACATGTGTGCTTTTAATACATATTTTGCAATCATTTCTAAAGCCTTAGGAGTACAAATCGAGAAATTTCTCTATGGAGTTTTCCTGGCAGTGTATTTGAGCTCAGTAAGCACATGTAATGTGGCAGAAGATAATGAAGCCTCTATCCCCGCTACAAACTCTCAAAGTTTGCTAGCAGAGAACTCCATCATTTTGGTTCAGGCCATTTATACAAAGTTAGAGGGAAAAAAAAAAAGTTATTTGATAGACATTCTAGATCAGCAAAAACTATTCTTACTGTTTATGCATCAACATGATAAATTAGTTTTGTTCTTGAATTTCTTGTTAAGGAACCAGCCTGTCTTCCATAACGTTCACATGTACGTCCATTCCTTTGGGTTAGACTTCTGTGGGACCTGAGCTTGCATGGGCATGCTGGGGTCAGTAAATGAGAACTGAGTGCTGGAACAGCATCCTAGGAAGGGAAAACCTTCCACCAATTTCACTGCCTTGCTTGAGTTTCAGATACTCAGTTCTTCAACGCAGTTTTTCTTTTGAATTAAAAAAATTACAGGAGTCTGCTTGGACACGTTATACTTTTTTTAGTTGCTCACAGTGGATGGAGATACATGCTCATTTTGTACTACAAGTTTACCACGGCAGGATTTAAGAGAAAGCGATAATTTAAATATTTAAAATCAGATTTTTAACGATACGTGGTCAGAACCCTAGGTGTCAATCCCGCAAACATATATGTATGTTAATTTAATGGAACCTCTTGTGTACAGATAGTGTAGTATTTAAATCCTCTCAGAATTAGGGATCTAATTTTGTTTCAAGAAGCAAAAAAAAGCTTCTTCTTTGAACAAGTAATATTTTTTCCTCTCTCTGCCCCTTACTAAATACCTATGACATTTCTTTTCAGGTTTCATTAATGTATTGTTTGACAAAAACAGATGAAAATCAGTTGTGTATGCAAGTAATTTTTGTAATTAAATAGGCTATTGGAATTTCCGATACATTAATGCTCTACGTTTAACCGTCATCCTTGTTGCCAAGAGTTCAATTTATTGCAAAAAAAAACAGAGGGCAAATCAGATATTTCTATTCAGAAAATATACCTCCTCCAACATTTAATCAGAAACCTGCCAATAAAATTGAGCTATTTGACTTGAAATTCAAAAGCATTGCTGTATTTCTTATATCATGACTATGGTTTACCACTTCTTACTGGGAGAGATAAGGAAAAGATTCAAACTCCCCACTGCAAGCACTGGCTTCAGGTGTGCTGACTGACACCCTCCAAAGCATTCATGTTTCTTTATGACCTATGAGGGAGCTCATATTCCCATATCACACCAGGCACTGCATCCAAGAAAGATGCTGAAAGTACCTAAAGCGGGCAGTAAATACCTCTGGCTGAGGTGCACAGAATCACAGAATGTTCGGGATTGGAAGGGACCTTGAAAGATCATCTAGTCCAATCCTCCTGTGGGAGCAGGAACACCTAGATGGGGTTACACAGGAAGGTGTCCAGGTGGGTTTTGACTGCCTCCAGAGAACGAGACTCCACAACCCCCTGGGCAGCCTGTTCCAGTGCTCTGTCACCCTCACTGTGAAGAAGTTTCTTCTCATATTTAAGTGCAACCTCCTGTGTTGCAGTTTGTATTTGTGCCCCTTGTCCTACTGTTGGTTGTCACTGAGAAGAGCCTGGCTCCATCCTTGTGACACTCACCCTTTATATATTTATAAACATTAATGAGGTCACCCCTCAGTCTCCTCCAAGCTAAAGAGACCCAGCTCCCTCAGCCCTTCCTCATAAGGGAGGTGCTCCACTCCCTTAATCATCTTCGTAGCTCTGCACTGGACTCTCTCAAGCAGTTCCCTGTCCTTCTGGAACTGAGGGGCCCAGAACTGGAAACAGCACATCTTTTCCTTCCTTTTTACTCCTCCAAAAAGCATGCAGACCCCTGGCCTTGCAAGGCTCTGACGTTCACACAGAAGAGTTTCCTGGAGTCTCAAGAGCCCATTGCAAAGACACTGTTTAACTCCTCTGAGTTTCAAGTCAAAGCACTGAGACCTTTCTTGGGACAGAAATCCTGTAACAGGAAATTGTAATCCTGTATCACAGCACTTCAGATCTGGACTGCACTTCCATCATTAAATTCAACTTATGCATAAGAAATCAAATAATCTTGTTAATTAGATTTCTGGTGCAAGTGTCTTTCTGTCAGCAAGCCTAGAAATTGTGAATGAAATAGATAATGATATTACTGAAAAAATAACTATTACAGCTACTGTGTAAGTAACTATTTCTGCATTATTTAATGCCTGTCAATCATGTAATATGTCAGCCTAGTAAACACAGAGCACTAAGACATGAAATAAGGAGATAGCAAACAAATAAACAAATAGAAGAATCATTCATAATTCACGGTTTCATCTCTATGCTTAATTTTTTCACTTCAAAAGTATCTCCTTTCACCAAAATATTTTTGTTACATTGTAAAGCAGCTTTCTGTAGATTTGTAACAGTACATACTACTGAAAGAGCTGGATCTGTTGATGGCTGATATGTTTAGGCCCATCCTCAGCAAAGACAGGTTACAGATCTCTATCAACCAGACACTGTGCAGCCACATATACCTGTCTATTATTTAAAAGAAACCCACACCCTTGACAGTGACTTTTCAGGCAATTATTACATGCCTGCGCTAATCCACTATCAGGCAGTGCCAAGAAATTATCAGAACAGCAGATAGCTTCAGATAATATGGTGCTCTGTCATGCTGGATGGAGATCTGGCTGCTTTGACAGGCAGTATCCTGTTGGCATTTGAGGGAAATAAGATTTGCTGACTGACACTGTCACTTCTGTTCGCTGCCTCTGATGTCTCTGATCAGGAGGCACAGCTCACTAGCAGTGAATTCTGCACAGCTTAAAAAGGGCTGTCCCTTGGTAGGCATTTCTTGAGAAAGGTCCAGAGAATCAGCAGGCACTTACTCTTCTTACGTGCTGGTTATTTCATCTCATCCTCATTTTTATTTCTGGCTTATTGAGCATCAAAAGCCTAGCAGGAAAACACTAACTACAATACCATCTGTGGGCTGATGCCACTCAGATTCACCTGAATTACAATGTGTTGTCTAGTGCTTTACCTAGTGCTTAAACCATAATAAAGGGAGCTTATTGAGCTGAAGTGCAGCCTGTTTGGCAAAAAGTGCCTGCAGCTCCAGGAAACAGCATGAAAATAAGGGTGAGATGTTATATCTGCTGTTGTTTGAACTGAAGGCACACCCATTTGCCTACCTGAATGCACAATCCTGTGCTACTCTTTTAGCCTGATTGCAAGTGGATGAAGCAGATATCAAAGTTTTCTTTTCATCTCTATGAGGTTCGGTGCATAACTTCTCATATTATCCTATCGCCCAGCTTCATCTTCTTCAACAGGGTTGCTGGCAGAAGTGAAAAGGCCTGAGGAGATCTGGTGCTGCAGTTAGCAAAAACCCCCGGATGAAAGACGCAGCACAGAACTTTTCTGAAGGCAGCTTCATGCCCACACACCTTGCTGAGGAGAGCAGGGGTCGGCGTGGAACCTGGTGTTGAGGAATCTTGTTCTGGTTCCCTTGGGTCTTACAGCCAGGCAGTGCAAGCACTCCAGACCAAGAGACAGAACTAGTTAGGATAATCTGCTCTTAACTAAGGTATGAGAACACCCTGTGTATGTCATGAAGATACACCCTCTTTATCTGAAGATAAGAAAGGACTTTATGCTTTTACAAATATTTCTGAAAAGTAAGCACTATAAAGCTATAGTCATATACAAATGCAAACTTTTTTCTGAGAAGTACTGATGTTCCTCAGAAATCAGTTTTCATAACTATAACACTAAACGCACGACTATGATTTTTATCAACTAAAAAGCACAAAGACGAGAAAATAAAAACTTGTTATTTGGTCTCTACTTTCTCTGAGTACTGTTTGCTAACATAAATACTCTAAGGCTTTTGGTTCAGAATTGTATCTCTTTTTAAATCGTGACATATACTAACTTAATGCTTTGTGGCTCAGTGTTCTCATCTGTAAAACTGCACACACTTTGGTCATATTCTTTGATGATAAAGGATAAAGGAGAGTATGTAATTTCGGAATCTACTGTTTATAATGCAGTAGTGGTATGTCTGTACTGGCTGGCACTGATCAGGAAGACCAAAACACCAGAAAACTATATGATATACAGACATACAACAAAACATAATGTTTCCAGCTTAAGAAAACAAACACCCAGGATATCGGAAAAGATCACAGAATCACAGAATGTTAGGGATTGGAAGGGGCCTCAAAAGATCATCTAGTCCAATCCCCCTGTCGGAGCAGGAACACCTAGAGGAGGCTACAAGATCGCAGAATCATAGAATCGACTGGGTTGGAAGAGACCTCAGAGATCATCAAGTCCAACCCTTGGTCCAGCTCCAGTCCATGTACTAGATCATGGGACTAAGTGCCATGTCCAATCTCAGTTTAAAAACCTCCAGGGATGGTGAGTCCACCACCTCCCTGGGCAGCCATTCCAATGCCTGACCACTCTCTCTGTAAAGAATTTCTTTCTAATATCCAGCCTAAATTTCCCCTGGCAGAGTTTAAGCCCATGCCCCCTTGTCCTATTGCTGACTGCCTGGGAGAAGAGACCATGATGTCAAACAAAGGCAAGGAAAGCAAAGATGGCTAGTTTGGTTGCTTTCACTTCTATATTTGTAATGCGAATAACACTACAGTAAATTCAACTGGCTTACTGATCAGTGGACCATATACTGAAAAATTATTCACTTTGTTGATCAAGGAAGCCATGGGTTTGTCTTTTTATTTATTTTGAACAGCTCTATTGAGGTGAGTCATTTTATGGATGTCTGCAGATCCTACTATAAAGTATTCAGCTCAATGCCAGTTACACCCTGTTATTGTTTTGATGGCCATCATTTCTTTCCTCTCTAAGATAAATCAGGGTAGGATTTTTAAGAGTAAACACCCTTAGAGGTCTCAGGCATGCAGACACCATTTTTGAAAATGCAGACCTTAACTTTTATTGTACAGAATAGAACCTCTTTATTAGAAAATGGTTACAGACATACTTTATCAACAGGCTAAATGGAAAGGCATGATCGCACTGGTATCAAAGGCAAGGTCTGCACTTCTTTTAAAGAGGTAAATACCAAAGTGTACTTTGACTCCTCTACCATCTGCACTTGAATACGTGCAGTACTCCTCTGGGAAAATAATACAGTGAATTGTCCTGAAATAATTACAAGTGAGGTAGATACTTGTACTCAGATCTGATATATAAGGAAACTTAATACACATAACTTGGTGGCATTCAATCCTGCTCCTTCCAAACAGGAGACTGGGAAATTCTGAACTGGCAGCTCTCCTTGGATTTTTGTGCTTTTTGTTTTGCTCCGTGTCAGCAGTTCTCCACTTTCCATGTAGTTTCTATCATACTGTATTACACAAATACTGCTGCAGTATTGCAAGTGTCTGTGTACCAAACTATGCTCACGTATAGTAAAATATTTTAGTTTCCAAATTCTCATTACATGACAAACAAATTTAAAGTTTAAGATCACCCAAAATGTGTCCCCCACCCCCAGAGCATCACTGGCTATGTTGGAAAGCTACTAGAGATCAAAAGCTATGCTAAAACTGCAAGAGATCAAAAACAGCCTATGGCAATATGAATATGAGGTGATTAAGCCTGTAGTTCTTCAGGCAAGATTGTTCCTTGGCTGAAAAAAAAATAATAGGAAAACTCAGATCTCCTGAGGATAGGAATTCAGAGGAACGAAAATAGTACTTCAACATTATCTGGTTTTGTTTTTGACAAGCAAGTAAAGGAGAGGGATGAAACCCAAGTACATTGGACTGGGCACTGAAAGAAGAATTCTGCCGGGGCAAAATTATTTTAAACCAATGAGTTTGTATTTGTAGCATATTTTTGCCTACAGTCACCTCAGCACATTGTAGTACAAAGTTATTTTAGAATATGATAAAGAATATTTTAATCTACTGAATGTGCAAAAAGTGTAATTGACTTTTTAACAGCACTTTTGTTTTAACTGACAAAGACTTATGTCAATGAGAGAAAAGGTTTTAATGAAAAAATATTGCTACAAAGCATATGTGTATGCATACTTCCTATATACATGTGAATGGGACAGACATTAATAAACACATACAGCTTCCTGCAAGATCTGGCCTTTCATTTTCCATATTATATTTTTAAATCTATCATGGATGTTTGATATTTTGATAGCGCATCAGCACAGTTGTGACATTAAAATACCAATACCTATAAATTAGGTAATTCTATCTTTTAATATGAGTACTGATGACCTCTAAATAGTCTTGTAAACCTTTGACCTGATGGAAACCTGTGAGTAAAAATCCTGCATAACTGATTAAAAATTACTTTATCAGATTCCCACACCCCAGGCTCACCCTACCTTGCTTTTCAGTTTTAGGTCCTTCCCAACCAAGAGGGAAGGCTATCAGGAAAAATTGTTGGTATTACGTGTAGAGCAACTATGTACAAGAAATGTATTTCACACAAGTCCCAGGCATTCCAGATTATAGAAGTGCTTGCAGACGTCCCATGGCCGGCTGCCCTCGGTCTGCATTATGAGTGCTCTGCTGTGACTGTGCTGCGACCGCCCTTACGGGATGGCAGAGGGAGCAGGGGACAGGCAAGTGAAATGATGTAAGGACTCTAAAGGCAAATCTGAGCATATAAAATACTTGAAATGATTATGTGTTGTGAGCACACAACAACAAATTGATACCAAGTCACACAATAATAGCACCAAGAGCAAGACACATGTCCTGTTCTAATGCATGGCATGTGCCCTGTGATTAGAAAAGCTGGGATGTGACTTCACTGTCTGTAATAAATCTATCAAAAGCTAGAAGTCATGTTTCGCCTGGAAACTCCACGCATGACTGACATGCTGGTTTTCAACCATCAGGAAGTCATTTCACAGAAAGTGGCTAGAAGTGAATGGTAAATGCACCCTTCAGCACAGCAGCTGAACCAAAAAGCACCTGCTGAAATACTGGCGGGGTAGAATTTTTTGGCAGGAAAATGTTGCCTATACATCTTCAGCTGAGAACTGAGTCTTTCTATGTGTTACATTCAGCTTAAAATATATCCATTGTTTATCAGACACTCTACAGACCATATAGAAAACTTTTAAGTGGGATGACTATTACATTTATCTATTCCCTTTCCCTGAATTAAGCAGATTGCTGTAGCTTTTATGAACAAAAAAAAATGCAGCCCCTCTCCCTCGTCTGCTTGGACTGCTGCAATTAATGAGCTCAGATAAGCATTGCCAAAAACATGATACATTATTGTTATTCCAGTGTGTGTTCAAATTATATTTAAAATAGTTGGTTGAGAATATTGTTGAGAGAGTGAAAAAAGATTGCTCAACACACCCATATTCTACAAATTTCTTTCTATATAGAAACATCACTCTTCATACAGGCATGCAGAGAATTTGATGTTCTTTCACACTAGACTGCAGCCAGAACTAGATCATTATTACTGCATTATACACATGACAAAATGAGATCACTAGTGAATAATAATTTTGTCTGTAATAAACAACCTTTCGTTCTCTCCTGAAACAAAACAAAAAGGAAAAAAAAAACCTCACCCAAACTGGAAGAAAATATTTTCCTTTTTATACGATTGTAAAATGAGTCAATTGGATTTGTTTATTTGCCTAGGTTCACTGCTCTAGAAGATAACACAAGCATCTCTCACAAGAATTCAGTCCTTTTTGACTTACTAAAGGTCTACCTACAGTGGGTTCAGCAAGACCTAAAAACAAATTACACTTGTTTACAGTGTAACTTAATTCTTTCACAAGGATCCAAGTTTTGCAATAATTTCTCACATTAAAAAGCGCAATCATGAGTAATTCTGCAAAAACAACTGCCTTTTTTGAGTTTCCAAAATGATAACAAGCTAACCATCTCAAGTTCTGAATACAAATAAGATTTTTAAAAGTCTCACAACTATCACTGATTTTATGAAGCCAAGTTTAAGACTGCTAATCTCTTTGAATAAAACAAAATCAGTGAAAAGTATTGCATGTTTGTCGAATAGCATGCAACTTCTTACATTCCATCAGAAATTCCCTAAAGTATGTCAGGGAAGTCTTTCAGTATTTCCTGGCTTGTGCTGCAAACCAGTAATCCTTGAGTTGCCTAAACAATGTGGTTCTTTAAAAAACATGTTTGAATTCTCTCCAGGAAGAGCTGGTCCTTATGTGGATATCAATCCGAAAGACTCAGAGCTTTGCATTCTCTTTAAAACTATGTAGGAATGTCTCGGTGGTGGATAGAGGAATCCAGTTAATGAAGTAAGAGAAAAACACACTGCCAGAAGGACCCTTTGGTGCTCTGTCCTGCCCCTTCCCTGTTGCCTCACCCTGTCAATCATACCTGAGAAGACAGCACGAGTTGTTTCTTGTACACATTTACAAGCTTCATAACTGACAGTTTTGAGGCAACTCTTATGAAAATTCACAGAGGGAAAGGATACTTAATTATCGAAGTCTGTGTGCTACTTGATATAATAGTAAGAAGAGGAAGTTTCACATTAACCTGATGCAGATGAGTAATCTTCTTGATACTATTTCCCAGATGAATAATCTTCTCAGAAAAAACTGCTAAACATTATCAGTTGTGGTTCAGACAGCCAAGCGAGATGAGTCAGGCTGTAGGAGCACCTCAAGCTTCAGAGAAGCCGGAAACCTGCCAGTGATTAAAGGTAGAAGCCTCCAAAACACACAAGAAATAAGGCTACTGGCTTGTTTGCAAAAGTCCGTCCATCATTAAGGTCAGACAGACCTTGCAGTGCTTTTTCCCTGCATGGTTATATCAACATCTGCAAAAGACTCATGTCTCCCCAGTTGACACAGTCACGCCAAACAACCTCCTTGTATGAACACAGGTTATGTTGACAGAAGAGCGTGGCTGGCAACCGTATCATTTGGAGATGAGGTTTAGTTATACCAACAGTAAACCCATTTTGTTGACATGTTAGGTTTGACCTAAGGCACTCTGCTAACATCACACCTATCCCACAGGAGTGCTCTAGTGTAGACGAATATAATGCCATCTTATTTATGATACAGTTCTTCTACTCTAATATAAGAAATATATATCACAAGAATGGATTCATGTCCTTAAAATGGTTAAAATCTAGGATTTAATAATATTGATCTTTTTCTGTAAGAAAAACTCTATTGTTATATCGACTGTACTTACAATGAAGGTGACATATAATTTTTATGAATATTATGAATTTACACAAGATTTTCTTACGACACTTTTTCATAGTCACTATTTTTAGTCTAGTGTAGCTAAGCCTTAAAATGTATTTTCCTCTTTCATCAGGAAAAATCACTGTCAGCAAGCAAGTTGCTTAATGTTGTTTACAACACGTATTCTTAAGGTCAAAATTAACATATGTAATAGTCATTTTAACAACTGACACTGTGATGCATCAAGCATGAAAGAGGTCAAGAGTAAGTCTACTAATGTCATCTTAACCTTATGTATCTCCAAATATTCAAAAGAAGCTAGGTTTCAATTGGCTCAGTCTCCTTCATGAATATTTGGGCTAGTATACACACATAAATACAAATCGAATGGGTTCCTTCATGTGATGAATCAGTGCAGAAAAATTCTCTGCTTGCCCTTGTAGAAGCTGGTTTCCTACTGCACTGAGTGTTCGGGTAGCACAGGGAAATCAGTGCCTGAACTCAGGCACTCATGTTTAGTGCTTAAAGTTTGGTGGTATGAATATGCTCACCTCCGACTGTCTCTATTTTCCCACAGAAGTTTGCTGAAATTCCCATAGATTTTGCTTAGAGCTGTATTGGTTTAATGCGATTTGCTGAAGAACTTGTTTATTCTTTACAGGTTTCTGTTTTTCATGTGTAACCTTTTCCTATTTCCTTTGAATATTCTCATAAGACTACACATCTCGACTACTACATAACAAAGAACCTTGTTTAGTATAACTACATTTTTATATGTGGCTTAGGAGAAGTAGGTTAGCCTGTTTACAATGTGTTTGCCTGCTGTAAGCATGTTTTAAATACCTTGATTTACCTTACTTAGAAATCCTTTAAACTTTTCTATACATCTGCAGACAGAAGAGGCTGAACAACACTATGTCTTTTAGATTTAATTGCTGCTTCCTGAAGCAACCAAACCATATCACTGTATCAAAAGTGTTATGGTTGTTGCTGTTGAGGTTGTTCTGATCAACTAAACAAACCTTTCATCTGTGAGATTTGACAGTGACACATACATAACATCCTCTTTATAGGAGCACCACAAGCACATTAGAGAGCCAAAACACTATGCACTCAACCCTTTTTCCAAAGAGGGGAAAGAATCACACCTAATTTTTCTCCATAGCTGCATTCAGAGGAGGGATACTCCTTAAAATAGCATTTCACAAGGCAGCACCACCAGCTAAGAGAGCTGTCGGAAAGGGACTGGGCTGCATGTAGCCAGCCAGCTAGGCATAAAAAGCGTGGGAACTGACTGGAAACAGCCTTTCTTCATGGCATTTCGAGACCTTGCAGCAAAACTGAACTAGTCTTGGCAATAGAGTTAACTGTGGTTTTGTGTTTTCCCTTAGAGTAGATACATTGGTAGCTCAGGAGCTGAAGTTGAAAAGTATCTGGGGCATGTCACAGTCAAGTCTTTCTACATACAGAAGCAGAAAACACCATATCTACCTCTGAAAGGGACAAAGAGGGAGAGAAGTAGTTCATTCTCCTCTTCCTTGAGTATACAATCATTCTAGACTGTAAACTGCAGGATAAAAGGCCTAGTGATAACTGTTATGGCAACAAATCATATGCTTTATCTAAATAGAGGAGAGACATTGTAAAAGAGACGTTGTCCTCCCCTTCCCTGCCCCTTTCAGTTCATTTCTATTGCACACATTTACAGGTATGTTTCAGCCACTGAAGTATTTATGGATGCACTGGAGCTAGAGCCCATCCTACTGATTAAAAACCTGGAGGGTCACACAGAACCCAATTTATTTCACGGGGAAGAAAGGGGAGGATGATGTACTTGCCAAAAATACTTCTGAAACCTGATCACATCTGTTTAAAAAGGTAACATGGCCCAGGGTCAAGCAGATTTGCAAGCTTGGTGTTTCTTTAAAATCAACACTGGCAAGCAAAAGGTGGTTTGTGCATACAGCACCCTGCCGCTGAGGTGGAAGCCAGGTGTGCCTTAGGAAACTCAATATGTAAGTGCCCCTAAGTGGAGACAAGTACATTTGGAGAACGTCCACATTTCTTATGAATTAGTCATTAGTCAGAAATGAAGGTAAGGTACCCAACTAAGACCTATTTCCTTGTTGCCTAAACATTTTGTTTTCTTCTGAGCTCTCTTTAATATTTTCTAACTAATTTCTGCAAGGACAGTTGGCATGGAAAATCACAAAACCTGGGACTCTCCAGGTACATGAGTCAGATGTACACCAAGGTGTTATTTTCTTATAACAACTGGCTACCATATCAAACTGATGCATGTTCCCACTGATGGACATGAGAAACCTTATGATACATCCTGAAGTTATATAGAATTGTATCACTTGAGGTATATTCAGCTGAGGTCAAAGAAAAGGTGCACTGATTATCTACAAACTTCTCATGAACTGGCCAGCATTACAGTAAAATAGTAATTATTCTTCATTAATCCCTCCAATTAATCCCTGATCCCTTGTAAATAAGGTTAATAGTATTGGTGCATGTGCTACTAAGGGACCGACCTCAGTCTGGGAAAACTTTTCCATTTTAATTGTTAGCAGCCAGACTGTTTTCTTCTTGACAGGAAAAAAAAAAAAAGCCTCTAATAAAACACCAACTACATTATTATTGCCATTTTTTTCCCCTTAATATTATTTTTCATGTTTACCTTTCTTGCATCTCGTATCAGCTTCCGAATAGTTTCCTTTATGGTGTAAGGCTGTGCTCGTGGAGGATGAAAAAGCAGATCAATATTCGTGCCACCAGAAATTCCAGGCATCAGGTAGGGCCAGCCTAAGTCAAGATTTGGAGCTTCCACATCTGATTCAATGGGCCAGTAGGTTCCCGAGGAAGAGGTGTCATCAATGGCATGGTTAGAGGAATAAACTGTGTTTTGGGGAAGTTTGTGAACATTGTTCAAAATATAATCAATTTCCTCATCTGCTAGGAACTCTGAACATCTCTCCTTGGAAAGAAATTCTTTGTAGGCTTCTAAACCTCCTTCAATTAGAGCATCAATAGCTACTCGGTACCATTCTTTGTAGTGAGGTTCAATATAGTTGTCTGATCTGCATTCATCATGTAAAGACGATAGCAAAGATGAAGTTTCCATTTTCACATATATTTTGCATAAAGTCTCTTAAACTTCCATTTATGAGCTGACGAAATGTATCTGTAATGAGAAAATTGAAAAAAAAAAAAACAAACACCAACAATTAGAATGTTTCTAGAGATCTATGACATATACACACATACTATTCAAAATAATTTTCTGGTAATGTTGCTTTAAGTTTTTCTAGCACCTTCCAAGAATTCAAAAATATTTTTTAAAGGCTCGTGGACTAATATTGCCAAATGAATGTTAAAGAGCTAGACAAAGAGCTTCTTCTACATAAGGCAAAACTAAGCACATAATTAAAGGATTTGATGAAGTTCTTACATTAAAAGCTACAGCAGAGCTCATAATACACTGAAGATCTCTACCAGTAACACCAATACATACCCAACATGTGTTCCAATATGCTACCATAGGTTGTTTCAAAACTCTTTACAACTGACAGGGTTCAGAGAAACACTTCAGAAAGCAATTATATTTCCTACTTTTTGATGCATTAATCTTTCTCTTCAACTCATTCCTTTTCTCTGGCTTCTTTGAAGCCACAGTCATTCAGGTCCTTCTCCTTATCTCTCTGTTCTCCCATGTTGATCTAATCCATCTGTTGCTCCCAAGCAGAACCAGCCTACCTCATTTCAGTGAGTTATGAGGAACTCCAGAAAGATTTCTCCTCCCACATCTGGGATCAAACTCTGAATCAGCAATCTGATGTCTAGTTTCCACCCTTTTCATTCCTTCTGCCAAAAGGAGTGGCTGCTTTAATCTTACCTTTTTTTTTTTTTTTCCAAAACATTAATAATAAGTTGTTTACTGCTGATGATTTATAAATTCATTCTTACCATCTTCTTATTTCATTTAGCAAAAGCTAAGCATGTTGGTTCCTGCTGTAACAACTTGGGATTTAAGGAAGAGAGAGGACAAATGGCCAACGTTTCTTCCTTCACGTTTGTGCAACCCTACAGGACTA
This sequence comes from Nesoenas mayeri, assembly GCF_963082525.1. Lineage (NCBI taxonomy): Eukaryota > Metazoa > Chordata > Aves > Columbiformes > Columbidae > Nesoenas > Nesoenas mayeri. The sequence goes on along the minus strand of NC_137544.1, from coordinate 25,786,109 downwards.
CAGCAACTCCACCATTCGCCTAAAACCTAAACTGCAATGAACTTCTGCAGGGGGCAGGTAAGCCACGAAAAATAACAAAAAGGGTGGTGGGGGACGGATTTTCATGAGAGTGTTGGTGTAAAATAGAAAGATGATACATGGTAGCAGTGTTTAATCTGTCAGGTCTACTGCATGAAGCTTAAAACAGCAGAAGTAGGACAGACATCCAAGGAAGGCAGAATAGTTACAAAATGCATACACAAAGTATATCTTGAAAGTTTCCCTACAAGCCAAATTAATAGCATGGCAGTATAATAGCAAGGAATAGTGCTACGGGGTTCTCATTTCACTTACTGGCCTACGAACCTCACACAATTCTCTCTCCACATTTCAGATATTTTTGCAAACTGCATTTGATTCCCACTGTCTGCTGGGAACAGTTTCAATCTTGAAAGGAAACGTAAATTAGCTACATTAACTTAAAGGGATGAAAATCAAAATCTCCATACACTACTGATACTCCAAAGTCCAATTAAATGTTCAATTAAACCAAGATTTCTGAGGAACTTGGGAAGTCTGAGGTTAAAAAAAAGACCAAGAAAGAAAAATCCAGATCTGAGGCTGGCATCAGCATGTCATATGAAATAATTCCATTTGAATCCTGTCTCTCAGCCAAGTAGCATGGCAGATCTTCCCAGATAGGATTGCTTTCGAGCCTGGGGGAAAGGAGTGTTTCTGGCTGCTTCCAGAGTAGCTTGGTGGTGAACTGGAAAGCAGTAAGTAAAAGGGATCTGACTGCTCTCCCCCAACAGAGAATTACATCTATTCCTGTGACAGATACCCAGGGCTTCACTCTACACTGCTCTCACAGGTAGAAATAAAACATTACAAAACAGGAGTGATGCCATTTCACTTTGCACAGAGGCAGATACAGCCTGTGGTGTGAGGTGACGCAGAACCAAGCACGTGGTGCAGACAAGACAGACCAATTCAAGGTCAAACTCACAACAGTGTAGAATTAACACTTTCACATCAGTGTCCCATGGAAGCCAATCACCTAGGACAGGTTTTCAAGACATTTTAGATAAAGAATTTTAGAATTAAAAACCACTGAGAGAACAAAATGCAGAGTTACTCAGCTGAGCTGTTCTGAAGAGTGTGAACGCTAATACAGGTGACCTTACTGAGAATCCAATCAAAACCCCTTGTAGGGCCTCCAGGACAAGTAACTCTCTAAATGGTGTAGTAAAACAGTCTTCTTATGACATTCAAGACTAGATCAGATTTTACAAAGGCAAATGAAATACATTTCTAAAATTCTTACAACTTTGGAAGGGATACACTTCTAAAATAGGAATTTTTCCATCAATTTCATATATACAGTTGAGAAAGACCTAAGTGTTTATTTCAAAAGCTTGTCTAAATTCCTTTTTTCTTCTTCTCACTCTTTCCTTTGAAAGTAATATAGGGGAACAGGACTATACTTAATACGTAAAGTTGTGCAATATAAAATATTGAATATCATGAACAAGTAAAAGGCAAAAAAAGATTGCATGTGTGTGCTGGCTCATATGCTTTTTTTTCTTTTCTTTGGTTATTTTGATTTTTTTAATAGTATAGTATCTTGTTTGACTTTTCATTGACATCAATGAATGAATAGATTGTGGCATAAGTCAAAAGCAGTAACTTGTGCTCAGACTTATGCTGAAAGCAGGGTATAAATGTAGCATAATCTTGGAAAGGTGTGACTTCTAATGTAGTGTCTTCCAAACAACAATAGTTATTTTACAATGAACATCTTTGATGTTGATCTTTGATTTACAAGTGCTGTTTATAAAAGAAGCTTAAAGCAGTGCACATTTATTTAAGCAAGTAAATGTAGAATCTGCCAGCATGGAAATAAATCACAGAACAGATGAGACAAATGAAAAAATTTTAATTTTGGTTTTTGGAATTAAGGACATCAGCATGTGATTCATTCATGAGAAGAAACAAAAGCAAACTCCTGAATTAAAATGATGGCTTCAGGTATATTTGACAAAAGCTCTAAATGTCTTGATACGGGTATTTTCGTCCTTAGAAGCTAAGAGCTATTTTACAGGAAATGAAAATAGTATCATTTTGGATAGAGGCAGAGGTTTAGACAAAAGTCTAAAATAAACTTCTTGGTGTCTTCTTCAACTGTGTACAATGATTTCTGCATAATCAACTTGATTCTTCAAAGAATCCTCCTCAGGTCAACAATTCTATTAGCAAGGTTGTGCAGAATGAGGCCCATCTCTGGAGGCTTCCAGAGCTTGATCAGACTCCATGTACATGACTACAAATTTTACCAGCACCAGGAAAGCTACTTTTCATCCTCTATGAAATAACCTTGGCTGTTAATCCCAGCCAACTGTATGAACCATCTTCTGTGCTTGGAAACAGGGATCAAGTACTTAAAACTTTTTTATGAAGTACCATTAAGGGGCTTAGATTGAATTTAAACTCCAATGCAGCTGCTAAAACTGGATCTTTTGCTGAAGAACACAAGTTCTGAATCCTGCACTGATGTGATCTTGTCCTTCTGTTAACAACATGCTTGGACCTTTCCAGTGCCATTATCAGGAACCCAGCAAGAAGAGAGCTTTTTCTTTGAAAGAAGAGTAAATGTGCCTTTTTGCAGAAAGATACAGAGGGTATCCCAGCTTACACAGAAGCAGCAGATGACAAATGACCACTGAAGAAAATGATGCAGCGTTCTGCCGTGCTTCCAGGAGCACAGTCCTCCAGGCTAGAGGTAGAGACAAGCAGCTTCCCTGCCTTACTAATATTCTCCCTATTCAGCAACTTTGGGGAGCAGCTCTAATCTCAGGCTTGTACAGCCAGTCCTTGGCCAGGCCCTGGTGGTCTCCTCAGGACGTCCTTATCTCTTTTCCAAAGAAAAAATGATTGCTTTGACAGTTTCTGCATAAAGTTTCAACCTTGACACCTCAGTTAAGGGAAATTTAAGCCGCAGGAACATCTTGTCGCAGGTCTCTCTCTCAGGTATGTTTTTTTGGGGTATCCACCTGAGCACCTCCAACCCACGGCTGTGCTGAGGAGCCTCCCCACTGCTTAATGGCCTGGTGTGACCAGCCTTTCACAGAATAAACAGGCGTTTTATGACAGCTGCCTCCCACCAACCTTTGTACTGAAAAGTTCTATCAGGAACAAATAAGAATTACCTACATTAAGGCAATTATTTAATTATTAATGAAATTACAGGATTTTCTGTGGATGCAAAGGGCATCAAATTCAAGCCAAAAAAAACAACACTGCAAGCGTTCCTGCTTCTTTTTTTCTTTTTGTTGTTGTTGTTGTTTTGTTGTTGTTATTGTTGTTGTTGTTTTGGTTTTTTGTTAAACCAGAAAGTTAACTTTTCAGGCAAAACGGCGGCAAGCAGCTGGCACCGCCACGTGCTCGGGCACGCCTCAGCCTTGAGGACACCGCATGGGTGTCACCCCCGGCCACGGTCGGGCCGTAACGCCCCGCCGGACCCCGGCCCCGGAGGGAGCGCGGCGGGGGAGCCCGTCCCCAAGAGCCACCGACCCCGCCCGGCCCTTCTCCCGCCGCCGCTCTCCACCGCTCAGCGCCGGCTCCCGTCGGGTGCCCGCAGCAGCAGCCCCACCGCCTCCGTTCCGCGATCCCCGCGCCCCCGTTTCAAACGCCCCGCGGCGCCGAGCGGCCGCTGGCGGGGCGGGGGGCGGCCGCCCCACCCGCCCGTCCGCAGAGCGGGGGCGGCGGGGGCAGAGCATGCGCCTGCTCCTGCTCCTCGCCCGGCCCGGGGGAGGCAGAAAGGAAACCCACTTACTTGGCCGGTGCCCCGCGGTGGGGTCTCACCTCTGGAGCGGCTCGACCCGGCTGCTGCGATCGCGGCGGCGGCGAGTCAAGGCGGCGCAGGGTTGATCGCAGGTACTTCCCGTCGCTCTCAGGCGCGGTGGGTGTGGAAACCAGTTACAACATGTCAGGACGGTGTCGCACCAAACCCGCCGCCGCCGCGGGAGCGGGGCAAGGGCTTGCCTGAACTGGGGAAGCCCGGCCCTCGCGCGGAGCAAAGGGCAGCGCCTTCCCAGGGGCGCGGCGGGGTCCCCCGCCCCTGCCCGGCCCGCCCTGCCCGCCGGGCCGCCCGGCAGGCGCAGGGGGCCGCGGTCCCGCGGGGCGGGGGCCGGCCCCGGCCCCGGCCGCTCACATCGGCAGCCCCGCGGGGGACCTCTGGAATCGGGGTGTGCGTGGGAGATGAAGCTCAATGCAGACGTTGGCTTGGAGAAAAAATAAACCTGTCAGCCTCGAGTCACGGTTTCCAGGTTAACTCCAGGGGAGCAAGTCATGGCAAGGGAGCGATTCCCCTTTGAGGTCTCTAAATTAGGTTCTGCCGATGAGCCCTCTTCCATTGCTCAGTTTCTTTAAAACGCTCTTTCGCTCTTAATGTCTCCGGTTAGAGAAAGGGAACGGAAGGTAGAGCCTTCCTGCTGGCTCCAGTGCTGGATGGGCCTTCCTGCAGCCAGCATCATCCTCCTCGCCAGCCTGCAGGCTGAGCACCCCAACCTGGCAATCTCACCTTTGGAAACGTTTGAGAGCCCTCTCTGAAAGGCTCTTCCAAAACACAGTCATCTTTTTAGTAGGATTGTGCAACTGCCAAGAGATCAGCTCATCACATATGTGCATGACTTAAGCACAATGAGGCTTAACCTAATGAGGTTTTCTTTGTCGTTTTAAATTGATGGCAATAGATAGAAAACTTTTTGTAGGCTTTGTCCATATCATACCCTGTGGTGGATAACTGCAGGCAGCTACTTCATGATCCATTTAAGACAATACAGTCTAACCCTGATAATTATGCTTTATCAGCAATAATTCATCGAGTCTTGCTTAAAGCACAAACTTTTTTTACTGCTCAATATAAGTGCAGAGTATATCCTATTCCTGAAGGTAAGCATGGTTCTACTGTGACTTTTTGATGACAGTTCTCTGACAGGTACAAAAAAAAAAAGTAAAAATATGCAATATCTGTACAATGATATACGTATATGTCTGGTGGCCACCGGGCAGTGACTTTTTCTGTACAGTTAATTCAGGTAATGGAATGCATGAGAGGAAATAGTTGGTGCGAATATTCTCGTGAACTACACTTTACAGACACAGGATCACCTGGGTTAAATGATTAGATTCTTCTCACACCTGAAAAAAAAAAAAAGAATTTCCCTGGTTTTGATGAAAAATAAAGGGGGAAAACTGCTGTAAAAGCAAACAAATTTTTAAAATGTGCTTAGTATCTTATAGCTAGTTAATACACAGCACTTCTTATCTCATGAAAATGTGTGGTACGGAAGAAAAATATCTTTCTGTGGAAACTTGTACATAAAGTGGTGGGGCCATGTAAATTTTTTAAAGAGCAGATCTATTTTCTAAAATTGTTTTTGAAAGGGTAGGAAGGTAGACAGATGATCACAAAAGCACTTTTGACCTTGACTGAATTAGTTGGACTTTTATTACATAAAATTTACAAGTATTACTGGGTCTTTCTTTTAGAGAATTCAGTGGTTGAGTACTAGCTTGCATAAACAAAAAGCTGTAATGAGACCAGTAATAGCTTTTTAAATAAGAAAATCTGCATGAAAAAAGGACCTAGGGTTTTTTTTTTTGCTACATTACTATCTGTACAATAAAAGGGTTTTTTTTCTGTGCCTTTACAGTGCCAAGCTCAGTGGGAAACTGATCTAATACCGAGATCTTAAGCAATACAGACAAACAGATGCAATACAAATGAACCATACAGTATAAAACAGCAATACAGTACCAGTAATATTAAGGCATTATTATTGCTGTTGTTACTAAAGAGAATGATGCGCTCTCTAAATAGCCAGTACATTGTGCCAATTTTAAAATTAATGGGTAAGCAGAGTGATGAGAAGAGATTAAGAAAACTTAAAATCAGTTCTTTTTAAATACCAAGAAAGCCTTTGCATAGAAGATAGAAAAAGGGGTTGTAAGTGCTGTTGGAAATTCTTCCATCCAGTTGGGCGCTGCCTTAGTTTATCAACTGAAGCCCTCCAGTAGCTACCCCAGACCAGACATTTCATAAAACCTAGCCTCAATAATGTGTTCTGGAAACTCGCTGTTCACAGTCAACAGTCACACTAAACACTTTTACTGTGCAGGTTGTGAACTGGGACTTGCAGCCACGGGAGGCAGTGGATGGTATGAGCAAGCTCAATAAGCAGTAAGACAAATTCTTAAACAATAGGTATAAAACTGGATTCTAAAAGGCGGAGGCAGGGTCATGCCATTCAGCATCATTATTTCTGGAGTTATGGAGCTGCAGCAATTTGAGGGGAATGGACTGAAGAAATTGGCTGGGCTTTCATTTGCCTAAACAGCTTCCCCTTTTGCCATTGGAAACAGAACACTGGGCAAGAGCAGTTGAAGCATTCTATTGATTGGAGTCATTTTACTGGAATCCCACTAACTCATGAAGCCTCAAAACTACAAAAACATTCTTACTGTAGACGTAGCTCATTCATGGGAAAAGTAATCAACTCCATATGTTTGATACCACCATCTTGAGAGTGTGATCAGAAAGAACACTGATTGTCTCAAATGACCTGGGTGCTCACATGATGGTGCTGATGGATGATTATCTCTGTGACTTTCATCAGTTTCCAGTTGTCAGTTCTGAGACTTTTTTTGTATTGACAGATCAGCTTACCATCTATGGGTCTTGCTGAATGCAAGCAGAATATTAGACTGTTGCCATATATAGTATGACACCAGTATATAAGTTTATTATATGAATAATTATTAAGGATAAATATTTATATGAATGATACTTACATTCCTACTGTATGCATACTAAGATTTAACTTAGGTTTACTTAAAGAGATGTTGATCTGGAAGGGGTGGATATTTGTACAATTTGTGACATCTATGAGTTAAGCTTTATTAGATTTTAAACAGATGAAGAAAGAATACGTTCTTGAAGATTCATACTATTTACGAATCAAAGGCCATCTCATCTAAAGCATAAGCACACTGACTTCTCACACTGATCCTAAAATCAGAGGAAATATGCTATTTCAAATATGGATGTAAAGAGAGCTGCACTGTATTTATACAAAGCTTGATGAGTACTGACATGAAAGCCTCACCTTTCATAAAGCAGCAGAGAGAAATTGACAAAAAAACCCCACAAATTAATGTGGAAAAGCAGGTGTGCTGCTCTCAGTACACACGTTTTCAGATTAAATAAACACAACCTACTGCATTTGGTATTGTGTTATTAAATCAGGGATACATTAATTTGGTCATAGTGACACAGTGGAAATACTCGACAATGTCCAAACACCAATTAATTTATCAGTTACTCCCCCAGCTTCTATCAAGAAATGGCCAGGAGTTGAAATACAAATAACTAAAGTCAAGATCTGCTGCTGAGAGAGACTTCCTAACCCATATATAGTGGCCTGGGTATATATGTTATATACTATTATGGTAGGTTTTTGTCCTAGGTCAGGTCCAGCCTTTTGCAAACCTACTAAAATGACTTCAGGAAGTTCAATTGTGAAGAGGATCTGAGTGTTTCCTTTAAGAAACTTATGGTAGAGATGAATAAAATTACGCAAAACACACAATTTTTGAGACAAAAATAAATAAATAAAATTTTTTAAAAAATAAATAAAATAAATAAATAAATAAAAATCCACCAGCTTTTATTTTCTGTCCCCAATATATACAGCTGAGAGGTAGGGTAAAAGAGCAGGGTGAAAGGGATGATCTAAGGTGAAAAGCAGCTGCCTTTTGAGAAAGAAATGTGCAGACTGGAACTCTTCAGGTTGGGAATGGAGCTGGTGACCTGATGTGGTTTGTCACATAACATGTAGCTCCACTGTAACACAGGGTTGAATACAGAGAAGGAAACTCCTATGAGGTCTGTTCTAGTATGAAGACAATACCTCTGGCTCAGGAGGCTCTGAGACAAGAAGTTCCAAGCTAATGGAGGATGACGAAGTATTCTCCACCTCTGTGCTTCATTCCTCTCCTTTTCCTCTTTGACGGATGTCTACATGCACTGCTGGTCATTGAATAGCAGATACAGGGCTACATAGACTTTTACTCTGGCTTCATATAGCTGTTCTTGTATTCCTTAGAGCATGCTAAGGCCAATGTGTAAAAAAGGGGAAAGAGTACAGTTCCCTTACTTTGGATGATCTTCCTTCTGTATGGATCAGAGAGGTAGCTCCCCTTGGCCTTCTTACAGTCTCCTAGGCCTCTGCGTGTGTCCTTGAACCTGGTTCCACCACTGTCCCTGAGCTGCACAGCTGGCAGCAGGGAGCCCAGTTTCTCTGTTTTTTTCATGGCTTGTCAAGTTTTGTAGTTACACAGTTATGTATCTTCTTAAAGCTTACCTAAACTTTCATATTTTCTAGGTCTTCTGAGATTTTGTGTGTCCTTCTGATTAAGACTCAATCTTAGAAATCTTTTTGCCCAAGTAATATCCATGTGGTTGTCATAGCTTCCAAAATACATAGGCTGACTCTTGTAATTATTTTTTCCTTTCTCACTTGCCTTTTAACATTCATCTTTGCCTTACTTTGGAAATAGTACTCGTTGTACTATTACTACTACAAGCAGGCAGTAATACAAAATTGATGAGAAAATAAAGCCAAAAAATAAGTACATCTGTTTTCCAGTTGGTTGGAAACCTCTCTTATGTCTTGATCTCCACCTTCTCAAATTATCAGGAAACAAAACTTTCTGAAGTATTTTCCTTACTGGGCTTAACCTGTTCTTCTGATCACATCTTCCTGAGGGCTGGTGCACTGCTGGATTCTGAATGACAAAATCTTAACCATGTATTTTTTGATCCAGACTCGGCTTAAGGGATGAATATGCTTGTCTCTTGGGGCAATGCAGAGATCAATACTGAAAATTGTATATTAAAGTAGTAAAAGGTAAACTTGCAGAGGATTTTGTCTAATCAACATTTTTAATATTATAGATACTATTATAAACAACTTTGCATTGTATATAAGTAAAAATCAAATTTGTAAAAGCTAGCTTTAGACCCAGGATACAACAGTTTGACCAAGATTTTGAGTACATCCAAGTCTAATTTACTGCTGATATATTAGTAATGGAAAATATCTCTTCCTGTTTAAGCTATGTCTCCTCAGTGTAGATTCCATGAGGCTTCAGTTTCCCATAGGAAGGAAGAACAATTCCCTTATGGAATGGCAAGCATGTCTGCCGTTGTTTGTTTGTTTGTTTGTTTGTTTGTTTGTTTTAATATGAACTGCAGACCCAAGTCCTGCATTAGGCCATGGCCAGAGACCTAAAAGAAGTACGCTGGGTTTATATAGATGCTTGCTACATAGACATAAAGATCTAGTAGTCAAAAGGAGAATTCACAGCTCCTAGGTTGCTTCTGACTGAGAAGAAGGATGAGCCCTGTAAATAAATGGATAGAAAGAAAAAAGTGAAATAGGGCTAGAGGGAACAAATTATTGCTCGATTTGCACCTGGTTTCTTTTCAAAGCTAAAACCACTTTGACAGACCCATGTTGGCACTTAACAAGGACCTGCTGTTGGCCTAGTATTCCCCTCTCTGCTTAGAGGTGAGGTTGGCAAATGGATGAAAGCTCTTTGTCTTCTTCTAATCCCAGAAGTGCCTGAAGCTAGTTTTCCTCCCATTGCTAGTTATGGTGGATGCTTGGAGCCTTCAGTGTTACCATAGTGTTTACTTGGGTGCTTGTGGTCCTAATGAGCTTTTGTAAACCCAAGCCCATCTTTCTTTTTCTATTGCTAAAATTTGGGAAGCATTAAAGGTTCCACAATTCCTTTGGGAGGTCTCTGGCCATTGAGAGTAATATTGGCAGAAGTAGAATGGAAGAAGAAACCAGTGAATAGAGCAACCAAATCAAGTAACAAAATCATGTAAAAGTCTCAGCAGCATAGAAAGTTATGTTAATGTTCCAAAGTATCAACAACATTATAAGTCTGTTCCAAAGTATCAACAACATTATAAGAAATAGCAAAGAAATTATTTTCTGGGTAGATACATGAACTGTCAATGTAGTTATAACCAAGGAATTCTAAGCTGTAAATAAGTTCCAAAAAAATCCCATCCTCAAAGACAAGGTTTTCTTAACTGTACATATACCTGTCCAGAAAACACAAATGGTGTCCGATTAGGGATCATTTATTGACTGAATATTACAAAGCGGATGCTGGAGTTCACACATGAGCTTAGCAAATGCTTTCCCAGGAACTTGGTGCTTTACAGTCAGTGTGAAGTTGGCATGTAGAAATAGTGTTTCTGTGTCCATGATAAAGTAAATATATAGATTATGCAGAGTTTTAAGCAGGGATAATGTCTGTCCTAAAATCAGCCAATACTGTTGTGAAAAGTAGAGAAGCTAATGGGTACTCAAGTTTCTCCAGGTCTGAAACAGAGGCAGCAAACTTCAAATCCAACTACAAATTGTGAACAATTCCTCTGAGTTGAATTAGAGATGTTTCAAGTACGGAAGAGAAAGAACATGCAAATACAGGAGTAGAATCCTAGGTCCATCTAATATAACATCATGTCTCTGACAGTAAGTGGTTAGAATAAAGATTTGGGCAAATTTATCATCTCCCATCTTCAGTTGCCAGCTCTTTCAGAGGCGTACGCAAGTTGGGAACGATGGATAAGGTATGCTGAAAACCCAAACATAACTGAAATCCCAATATGAGAAAAGATAGAGTCACTTGTTTCAATTTAAGTTTTTAAAAACTCTTGCTGTGAGATTGTGGGAGGAAGAAGATACCTTGTGATGGCACTTAGGCTGTGCTCTCTATGACAACGAGACAACAAGACACGACAATCACAAGTTGCAGCAAGGGAAATTCTAATTGCACACCGGAAAAATTCCTCTCTGTGAGGGTGGTTAAGCACTGGGATGTACTTCCCGGACAGCTTGTGGGATCCACCTCTGTGGTGATTTTCACAACATGACTAGATGATGCCTTGGCCATCCTCTTCTAATTTTTCAGTTAAACCAGCTTGCAGCAGGAGACTGAACTAGATGACTTCCAGAAACTCTTTCCAACCAAACTTTTTCATGATGCTGTGATTCTGTACTTAATCCCCTTCCTGTAACAGCTGTAACTGTGACAGTTTACTCCATGCCTGGAATGGCAAGGTACTTGTCAGAGTTTCACTAAAAGGCAATTTTCCTTTATGCTCTGTTATGTGTTAGATTATAGCCCCCAGTCTTTAATGGGAATTACCTGGAGATAATAAAAATTTTCGCTTTACAAGCTGAAGAGTTTTGTATTATCAGCGCGTAAAAGCACTGTAGAAGTTCTGAGGGGCTCGTTGGTCCATAAGAGAAGCCACTGAGAAACACTGAGAAGTAATAGCTTGAGGTTATGAAATAATGTTATTACCTGATGGTGTGTACTAATATTATCAGCAACAGAATGGCTGATTTCTCTGGTATTAAATTGGCTTTGGAGTTGAAACAGCAGGAGTAATGGAGATTCCTGGCACTAGAGTCCTCAGTTAGGTCTGTTAATGTCCTTAAAGTCTGTCCTGAAATTCTGAAGCCTGAAAATAATGTATTATTTTTGAATACAAGCTTAGATCTGAAACTATTATACTGTGGCACTATGTGGATTCCTTGTATATCAACTATACACAATTACCACTTACAAAACGGCAAGTCAAGCAAAACAAATGCTGGTTGTTACTGGACTGTCTCATGTCAGAGAGAAATTTTATGTCAGATGTTTAAAAACAAACAAGCTGAGAAGTTTCTGTACTTTATCAATAAAATTGATATGGCTGCAAGAGATTGTGCTGTGCATCAAACCTTGAAATAATTCATCATTCTGAGTCCTCTATTTGATGGTTAATCTGAAATAGTCAAGTTCCTGAACAGTATCTTGGTAAAACATACTCATAAATTCAAACATTTGTGGATTCTCTCCATTCCCTTCAGCTATCTGAACTGGAAAATTGTTAACCTGTATGATAAAGGTGAAGAGGTGGTTTTGAGCTATCTTACGTTTACCAATTATGAGATGCCATGTGCTTAGAATTCATTTTGATCAAACAAATACATTAATGTTTAAGTGGCAATCCTAATCTGACTTGTACTTAATTAGTAAATTAGTAAGTGTAGTTCAGCTCAGGACAAAAAAAAATATTGTAGACTAAGGAGTAATTCAGTAAAAATGACTGGGTTATGAATATGGAAATTAGCAGTTGCCGGTGGCAGGAATTAAGTGTGTTTTAAAATGGAGTCATTTATACAGGAAAAAAAAAATGTGTTTTGAAGCTACAAAATATCTAAAGTTCAGTCATGCTGAACTATAAATATATGGCAATCTAGAATGAGGCAGACTATCATAAAAATGTAAGACAGCAAATATACCCTATCAAAATGAAGCAAATGCTATCCTTTCAAAACCTAAGCAACTTCTGAATGAAGTAGCCAAAATAATTTCAACTCTGACAAGAGACTTTGATGACTAACACAGGACCTCAGGCACCTGAGTGGAAAATTGCTCATCAAATAAGCCCTGTTCAACTGTTATTTAAACTGACTCCACAGGGTCTTACTTTTCCATTTTAAAGCTCCAGGGTGCCTGTCATACTATGCCTGTGTATACACAGCTCCTGGCCCTTCTGGGCACCTTCACACCTAACTCATAAGCCTGATCAACATCCAGAAGTTTTAAATTCCTTCTCTTGCATCCCATGTCATGCTCAGGTCAAAAGGTGTTTAGGTCCTTAGGTCCTCTGTTGCATCCAGTCCTCTCAGCTATGTTTCAGTTTCATTTGCAGTAATTTGCAGTGAAATGAAAGAAAATGCTCCTATTTTGATTTCTTTCAATCAGGTTTAGTTCAGGCCCGTAGTAAACAGCGCAAATCTCAGCAGAAACATGAGCAGAGCACCTCAGAGAAGACTGGTGCATAGACCGCAGTGAGTAAGCGCGGCTTCCGGTGACCTCAGAAACGTGCAGTGCTGGTGACGTTCTACGTCACAGACCAGCATGTAACGTGTCCACACCCACAGGAAGAACAACAAATACAAGGTCATGTCCAGTTGTTGTTGTGCATATCCTAGTAGTAGGAAGCAATAAAAGAATAGTGGAGTTGGAAGACAAGTAAACAACACCACTTAGATTTTGATCAATAACCTCCAAATTGGCAGTAATATTAGGAATTTTGTGCTTTTTTTGGTCATCATTCAGTTTCCTGACAAAGCCTGCTCTTCCTGAAAAAAATAAATTTACATTCCCCTTTCCTCTGTTGGTTTGTCTGTTATTGTTGCAAGACATTCCTCTGTAGCCTGATCAAGTGCAACACTGATGTTCCATACCTTGCCTGTAGTTTTTCATATTATTTATTCTCAGATTGGGCATTGCTAGTACAACAAACGTCAGTGATCGTCATCGTAAGGAGTGCTTGACTATGTTTGAATGAATTCTTCTTACTCCATTGCCAGATAGAAAATAGCACCGTGGAGTATGTGATGTTGTCAGCTGACACACAGGAGTCACACTTGAGAGAATTCTTAAAATGTCTGGATGTAAAGGTCATCTTGGTCTGAGAGACTGGAAACTTGAAGACGGGGGGAAAGAGATTCATACAAGTTTTAATTCTGAATAGTGTGAGATTAGAGTTCTAATTCAGTGTTATAATTCATAACAGCTACTGGAATACATTTTGTTGGTAAGTGCATTGTGGACGTGCGTTAAGCAGGATGTTGAGAAATGGGTCACAGCAACGAGCAACTTTGAGGAGAGCTGTCATAGTGGAAGTGAGTAGATTACTTCAGTAAATTACTGCCAATGTAGTAAATGGAAATACACACAATGGAAATACATTGGAAAATGCAAATAATCCATATGAAACTTAAAATATTTAGAGTGGAGCTTAAAATATGCAGATCAGCAAATTTAAATGAGGCACAAAACACATGTGTTGAAAATTGCTAAACATGCAATGGTTCTTATTTTCTGCCCAAAATAATTTTACACTTCTTGGAATGACCTACAAAAATTTCTTCTCTTGGAAACGCATTTTACCCTCTGGCAGAAAGTTGGGTTGTTGCGTACGTACATTCAAAATAACATTATATTGAATAATAAATATCATTTACAACTTTTTAATACCAGTTGAGTCTTTTTTGAATAAAAGGTGTTATTTTTAAAATATGTCAGAAGTCCATTTTTCCATTCTTTAATCGATTCCACCTACTTCATGCATTATGTAATTAAATGAACTGCTAAGCTTCCTAATAAGATTTCAGTAACAATAATTGAAGTATTTTATCATAATAAAAAAATACTTACAAAAGAACCAGAAATATATGGTAAAGATAAAAAGGACAATAAAAATATTTTTAATGACATTGTGTTTGAAAACCAGAACTTCCAAGTTTTTAAACTGCTTAACTAGTTTAAGCAATGAACTCTTTATATCATTAAAATAGAGTTGCCTACAGGGAGAAATAGTACCAAAACAGTGATGAGAATTGCAAAGTCAGGTGCTAAAATGTGAGGAATGTAAAAATAACAGCTTCCTGTGCAAACTTTATTCCATCCTTTTTATGTATACACATTATCAAAAAGCTTTTAATTACATGATTTTATAGGTATTTTTTTCCCTCTTTGTGAAATCCCACCCTATTCAATCAAGGGCTGGTTATTTTATATTTCTTCTTCTTACGATGTTTTATCTTAACATCCAAATGGCAAATCCTACACCAAATGTAAAATTTTCTAATATCTTCATGGGTGATTACACTGTGCTCTCACCATAAAATTAGCTGATTTATGGTTCCCTACAAAATTAAAATGTCAAAAGCATCCATCCCCCAATTTTGGGTACTCGAGATCTCTTGCATCACTTTCAAAGTACATAATATTTTATCACACTTTTAATCTTCAAAGCACAGCTTGAATCAACTTCTAGTCCAAGAACAGTATTGTAGCTGTGTCTCAGCCTGGACAGACCAAGATTGGATGTTTAGCAAATGGATTTATAGCTCTCCATCTGAGAGGTGAGGTACACTGAGTACACCTTGCCAGAAGAGAAAAATGGCACTTCCATTCTGTCTAGGATTTGGAAGGAAGTGTGCTCTGATAGTGTTGGGCACAGATTTGTTTGTGTAGGGTAGATTATAGCGATGCTAAGTTAGTGCCACTTCAGCTGAAGTATCCACATGATGCTATACGTATCAGGAAATATAAGCATGGTTCCTGTCCTATCAGATAAGTGGCATCTTTTTATCAACATGATGACACACTGCTAGTAACAAGCCCCAATTTTCCAGTGAACATATTAGCTCACACACAGGAACTTAATGGCAATAGTTACCTTGTTTTCGAGCCAGCTTGCTTGTCTCACTCCACTAACTCTGTAGGCTGCCTGTAGAAATATCAGTGCCTGCTCTCCCTAATCATGATTTATGCCACCCTGTTGCTCCTGTTTTGTCCCAACATTGTGCCTTCCAGTTTACCATCAGCTACAGAGCTCATCTCTACCATTACGAGTGATCAGAGTCCTGTCCAGTTTATCTTCTGGCACTGTGCCTTATTCTGTTTCTGGTGTCAGTTTTCCACTAATTCTCAGTGGCTTCTTACTCCAGACGAGTGGAGCAACCAAGTCCAGCCCCTGTGCCTTCTCCACCTTCTCCCCCATTCATTTCCTCCTGACTATTCCTTCTCACTTTAACACCAATTCCTTCCCATTATCATTCTGAAAGAGCCCACCTGCTTCTACTCACAGCTCTTTCTGCTTGACCTTCCAGCTGGCCAGCTGACATGTGAGTTTGGTTTCATCCTTTAGGTGGAGCATCCTCAGAGCTACTGCATCATTCTGAAGGACAAGGAAACATCTTTCTCTGCTGGGCAGTGGAAAAACAGAGATGGGAAGGTAAATAAAAACTATGAACACGAGAGATATGTAAGGGAAGAGATTCCAGCCAACCAGTTCACATTTGACAAAGTTGGAAGCAACTGAAATTTGGGTCTTTCCAGGGGAGATATGGATCAGCAGTGTCTGTACCCAGAGAATTTGTGAGACCTCTAAGAAAGACTTCAGAGTCGACAAGTGTTTGAATGACTGACTTGAGCAATGTGTCCTATACTTAATTTTTTTTTTTTGGTGTCGAAACTGTTAGCAGTGAGAACAGAACCTGTGCATAGGACAACAGAGCTCCCTGGATGACCTGCAGACTAACTCTGAGATGACGTTTGAAAATTCTCTTTTTTAAGTGAATCAAATCCAAGTTCTCTTATTTTCATTTAAATTACTATTTAGAGTAATTTTCTTACAACTCTTGATTTTTCATGGATATGTGTCCCATGTAAGAGTCCCTCCGTACACCCCATGCAAGGCTCCATCTTATGCAATAACCTCAGCTCCTTTCTCAAGGCCGCACACATCAAGTTTTTCTACCATACTGTGCACCGTCAGGGCAAGATCTGCATATGCCTCTGTTTGACTGGCCAGGACACTCAGGCAGGGAAATGATGTACATGGGAGGCCTTTGCTCAGGAAAAGCATTCATCGGGGTTCCTTTCACTTCCCAGAAAACAATTTTAAAGAAATCCAAAGCACTTCAATAAGGTGTTACCTGCAGGCCTGTGTGCAGTTGGCCAATGGATTGATCGTACTATAGGGACAGAGAGGGAACAAGGACACCAGATGGACTAACACACACAAAAATCATAGACAAACCAGTCTTTAAGTAAAATATGCTCAACAGATACTTCCGGTTAAAACTGGATCACTAAAGGAAATAAACAAAAGCTTGTAATTAAATTAGTTTTTCAGTTATTATGACTAAGTTACCAGCCTTTGAGGAAATAATGCCTAAAGTCTAGGACTTGTGGAAGATACTTGCTGGCACCTGTGTTTACAGTATTAAAGTGTAGTTACACTAAGGAATGAGAAATTTGCTAATGGAAGCGGAAAAAAGCCAAGATATCTCCATTTTTGTTTTTTAACTTGAAGCAGTGTATCAGGAAATTCCTGCTAAGGAAATAGGCAGGTAATTGGAAAATCCTTTCTGAATAAATTGGTATGGACCTTAATAACAATGCCTATTTTTTAATGCTTCTGTGGCCTTTAATGGAAACCAAAGTAAGGGATCTGAAGGAAGATGATCTCTTGATAACTACTGTTCCAACTTGCATCTAGCCTAAACTTAAATTGAGACAGACTTCCTTAATTAGGTTAGCACCTAAGCAGTCTCAATTATTTTGAGATGTTAACACCTTGCTGCTATGAAACACTCATACCTTTGCAGCTTTTATGATTTGCCTGGAAGCAATCTTACATTTGGCAGATTTATTCGCAGAAAAGATGTTACTACTAGGAAAACTGATAGAAACATATTCTTGTAACTGAAAACACCACCAAGAAAAAACTTTTTCTCTCTTGAATAAAAGAATGAATGCTTGACTTAAAGTATTTTCATGCTGTCCTAAGCTCCTTTATTTCCTCTTGAGAAAGAATTTCTGTATAAATCCCTGTGTCTTCTTACTTTGGTGCTTTAAAAAAACTGTTTTATTATCTTCAGGTGTTACCAGTTTTGCTTTCCTTTATTTTCCTTACATTTCTTTTTCTTAGAGTTCTGTACTTTCCTGCACCAGTAGCCATATTAAACATGTCTGCCATTCTTATGTCTTACCATTCCATATATTTTATGGGCATCTTTAAAGCTCTTTTAGATGGGCAAATTCTTTCTCTCTTTTTTTTTTTTTTTTTTTTTCCCCATCAAGTTTTATAGATATTTAGCATGTCTATCTTTGACATAAACAATTTCTCATTTTTCCTGTCCTTGAAACATAGCATTATTTTGCTACATAAAATAATCCTCCTTTAATTTGTTTCTTCTCCAAAATACCATTGACAGCATGGTGCTGTTGGCGACTCTCCAGGACAGAGGCTACACTGAAGCATGAACCCCTAGGAAAAGCAGTAGGAAGGACTTTGTTGCCATTTTTCAAGGATTGTCTTCTCTGAACCCAATGCTACATCCATTTTTGGAGCACAGCTTGGTTTTCCCTGTGCAAAAAGCTGTCATCATTGCATGATGTTTTGGAAAGATTAAACCGAGGTCTTTGTTACGTCTTTCCACATCTCAATTTAAGATCCATGCTCCTAAATTGGATTAATAATAGAGTATCTCCAATGTGCCCTGAAGTTAACTGCTGTGTTTGTTTGACCTAATGTAGGCCATGCAATGTTGGCTCCTGTCCCCAGCTCCCTGTCCTCCTGCATGCAGATGTGCAAGAGGGAAGGGAGGACATCCATAAGGAAGCTGGGAGTGGTACTTTTCCAGAAGTATCCTGTGGCATCTTTCCATTTATATGTTCTTAAACAATGAGTTGCCAAGCCTGAATGATGATATTCAATCAAACTTTAGTGCACTCCTCTCTAGAATCTTATGGGATTACTTTTATCTTTGCTATATTCAGCATGAAGGTAAATCCACTCTTAAAACTGATAGGAAACAGTGATATTATCAGCATGGTAATGCTCATATCTGAGTTATTGCACAATGAGGGGGGTGATTTATCTCTCTGCCACTGCTGAGGATTTGGCCAAGCTTGGTCCCAGCTGCATTTCTGTGTCCAGTGCAGGAAGGATTAATGAAAGGAAATGTCATACTACATACTACGGAGTTATTTCTCATATCTTTTTAAAAATACCTGATAAATTTTGTGTGTTTAGTGACGGCTCCCTGTTGAATCTTTTAGAGCCATCAGAGCTACCTCAATGCTTTGCCATTGTTGGAAACACTAATTGTGTCCAGGCTGTTGACAGATACGACATGCTGAAACTTGGAGTTCATTTCTGGAATACTAGGTTGTTGGAACTTAACATTGGTCTGTTCTTAATAATTTTGCCCCAAAATGGTAATTTGTAAACAAGGCAGAACTTCGAAAAGTATTTAGAGCCACTATAGCCACCTCTGTGCTCTGGATTGTTCTCAGCCCTGGAGATCTGGGCTGATTGTTGCAATCCAAACCTTTTGACTAGGCTTTAGTAAAGTGTTGAGGATTTAATTTCCACCTGAATGGTTCCCTCTCTATGTAAGCTACTTCAATTTCCTGCACTTGGGTCTGGTCTCTGAGATATACTGTGTTACAGGTTTATTTAATTAAAATAAGCCTGTACAGAACTATAAATGTACAGTTCCATTGCATTCTTAATGTGGTGGCAGAAAGCTTATTTTACCTCCTGCTGTCAAGTACAGGCTTATAAAAGCATTTTGTGTTGCTGACAGGTTGTGTTGTTCAGCACTGGTATTGTAGCTTTCTGCCTGCCTGTTTTAAATAACATAATTCATTAGTAACAACCGATGATCTCCATCAATGTGTAAACAGCTCTGAGCTGGTATGTGTCAGCAGATAACAGGTGGTATTATATTCAGTCACTAAGGCTTTTCCCATTATCTGTGTCAAATGTACTCTTCAGGAATATCGGAGTTTTGGAAAATGGTTGAAATTCTCAGTGCACATAAAAGGGAGAGTGACCTTTTATCCCACTTCAGGCAGATACTTTGATTTACACCAGAACTGGTGAAAGCTAAAATAGGCCTGCTATTAAAATGAACTTCAAATATCAAAGAAATGTTTTACCTTTATGCAAAGATCTATTAGTGATGATTTTTGTAGTGTAGAAATGCTGATTAGTTGTTGTTTTGTGTGTGGCTTTTCTGTTCCTTTTAATGTAGAATTTTGAGATCAGTTGTTTGCTATGACCTTTTTGTTTTCTCAATTCTTACAAGGTCACAAGGAAATGAAGACAATATTGCCTGCCTGAGCAAGAGGAACATTCTTATTGACTTCAAATGAAGTCAACACAAAGCTGTTCTTAGAGTACAGATTTGTGAAACTTTGTTCTAATTGACTATGATGACTAGTAGTGAACAGACTAGTATTTGATAAATAGATCAAATACTGTATGAAATTTAACGTAGATATTCCCCATATGTTATCATCTGTCTTCTTGTAGCTGGCATCAAGCCGAAATTAAAAACATTAATCTGACCAATCAGTGCATCATGTCTTGTGGCTGCCTGCCCGTTTGTCCTCTGCAGTGTGATTGTGTACCCCTGTGTGACCCGAGACAAGTCAGTCTTGCTCAGGGATGTGGTAATGTACGTCTGGTATTAAGAATGGTGAAATAACAGCCTCACTGGTTCCTCTGGTTGTGCTGTCTTGTGTAAATACTGAGTAGGCTTAAATTCTTCTTTTGGCCACTATTGCAAACTAAGAAGCAAAGCTTAATTTAAACTGGAAGTAGCATGTCTAAGCTCAAGGATATTAATCAAAGCTTAAAGTATTTCAAGGGCAAATTGCTCAAAGGCTGTTAGATGTTTTTAGGAGTTTAGAACCATTTTTCTAAATGGTGATAAAAGTGATAAAGTGCAGTTTACTGACACTTTGATACAACTGAGAAGTCATTCTGTTCTAGATGTAATGAATGAGTGAGATTTCATACATCTACAAAGGCCAATAGGTGACATATCCAATGACAGCATGAAGCTAAAAGACATTGTTTTTAGGTTTTTGGCTGTCAGCAACTCGCATGGCTTTCACTGCTTGTGTTAGGCTTAAATAGTGTTTTAGTGTTGCTTATGCATTAAAAAAATTGGTTTATTCTGCAAGTGACTTTTGTATGAAGTAAAGAACAGGGGAAGAATACTTGTGATGGACAGAGTGTTTCCCAGTTTGTGCTGCTATTTGAGATAATTTTGTAAAGTGGACACAGACAACTGTTGGCATGGCTTTTCTCTGAAATCAGAAAAAAACTGCCTACCATTTTCCTTGGGCTCTGAAATGACCATTCATGCTTTCTAAATTTGGTTCTTTCAGTAGTGTGAAATAAGCTAGAAGAAAAATCTCTATTAAAAATTTTAAGGCAAATAATTTAATTAACCACACCCCCATATTTTTTTAATATTAAAGGTCAAGGAGAAGGGTCTGTGCTTTTAAACTCACAGAGATATATGGTTGCATGTAATAATAAATGTTCCTATGAACCATGATGACAAAAGACTAACTATGTAAATGGAATATGATTATTTAGAATTGTGTAATTTAATCCACTGATCAAACTAATGTAATAACCGTCTTGGAACACTAGCTGAGTTCTCAGTACTATTGAGAACTACTAGTCTGGGCATCAATGTCAAATCAGTCCCATTGCAGTTAGGGAATCGTATAATATAAATCATTGTTTTGTTTTGCTTTTGTTTCCCAGTAGACAGGGATTCAGAATTTCAGTCTAGCACTGATGAAGTGGCCCAACTCTTCCTCTGCTTCTTATTTTTCTGTGAAGCTTGGCTGCTGTTTAGGAGGCTGCAGTCTCAGGAGTGCCCGTCACTGTTGCACTGAGAGCGGCACTGGTTACTTCACCAAGTTCATGGACATGTTAGTTCCTGAGTCATTTTTACTTCCTCTAAAGTTAGACGTGAACTGCATGCAC
This sequence comes from Nesoenas mayeri, assembly GCF_963082525.1. Taxonomy (NCBI): domain Eukaryota; kingdom Metazoa; phylum Chordata; class Aves; order Columbiformes; family Columbidae; genus Nesoenas; species Nesoenas mayeri. Next base: position 25,764,610 of record NC_137544.1, on the reverse strand, counting down.
TGACAGCTGCCTGCAGGCTCAAAAGACATATCCAATCTAGTTTTAAATGGATTAGGTGGGTAGTGACACTCAGGTGGTAGCAGTTCGGTGGAGTGGCATGAAGTGATGTGTGTTGGTTGACTTCTGAACTCTTTATTCACCTTTCCTGGTGGATTTTGTAGCCTCATTCAGGTATGTTGACACCATCTGCAGTCACAGCAAAACCAGCGATGTAAATATATCCCTAACCTGAAATACTCTCTTGCAGCCACTAACATCAGGGAGACAATGGAGTAACAATTCAAAGGAAAAAATTGGGAGCTTTAACTCAGTTAAAATTGCAAAAAATAAATATTCCTGGAGACAAAAATTGTGTTTTCACCCATTTAGCATGTGGATAACACTCTAGGAGTTGGTACAAATTGGAGATTGGTGATGGTAGAGAGAAGAGTTAGTCACTAATTTCTATAAAAAATTATTAGAAAGAAAGAAAATGTTTGCGGTCATGGGCCTTAAACACTGAAAAATGAATAAAATCAGATACGTTTTACACATTACCTTTGATGATCAGACAATTTCAATTAAAAATGTCTGTCAACCAATAAAGCACCAGCAATTTTTTTATAGTTGTTAGCAAAGGCTTCCAGGACATATTCACTTTTTATGAGAGATTGTATAAGTTATTGTGCTTAGGAAAAGAAATTCGACTTAAAATAAGTAGACATATTATAGTATTTTAGAGCAGCTGTGTAGTCAAATATGGACAGTAATAAAGATTTAAAATGGCTTCATTGATGTTTTGAGGACCTCACTGCCTCCAGAAACAGGGAGTTCTGCTTTGTCTTAAAATGTACAAAAGTTTTGGAGGAAAGTTAAATACACTGATAATAGATTTAGCCTAAAAATTACTCTGTTGAAATTATCATCTGTTGGTTTAGGTATGTCACCGATTTTAATACTTTTTCAAACAGTAAATTGTCCAGTATCTACATTTATAACAATTGCTCTGGTTTTGAAAGGAAAGGAGACATGAGATTCTCATATGTTGTTAAAATAGAACCTGAGTTAAATAGAAATTGCACATATCAAGTGAACATATGTTATCTGTCAGTTTCTTTTGTATTTTAAATCCTCTGTATGTATAGTTTCTCCCCTGCCAATTGTATTATACAAGCCTGTTTAATATACCTATAACTGTCCTTAAAAAGTAAAAGCCATAAAAAGATGCTTTCTTTGGCAAAATTCAACTGGAAAGAAACTTCAGAACTGCAGAACTCTATGATAGTTAAAAACAAACAAACAAACAAACAAACAACAGACCACAAACTGGATCTAGACTCTGGTATACCAATAAGTGTTATTGAACTTTTGATTCATGAAGAAAGGTACTCAGAAAGTAAAAATCACTGAATTCCAACAGAAGGTGATCGCAACTGAAATAATGGATTTCATGGTGTTGGCACACAAACGTATTTAAAAAACATTTTTGACAGTATTTAAAAGCAAACATTGTTTAAATATGTTCCATGTAATTTGAGTTTTCTGCAGCTTATAATCAACATGCTAATCCAGATATTAATCCAGCAACATGATACTACTTGAGCAAGATGATGCAATATTGGCCAAACCTTCTTACAGAGCACAAAGAAGCAACGGGTAATAGACAGACAAAACATTACTTAAAGAAACTTGTAAACTTCCCTCCTCAAGCATTTACATGAAACCTGTTGGACATGCAAGATGACAGTGCAGGCTGCAGTGCCAATGGTTTTCAGATGGATTTGTCATTTTTAGTAGGGTAACCACTACCACTAAAAAGGTACCACAAAGCCTTCAAGAAATTATTTCCTCAAAGAGGAGAAGCTTCCCGAATCGTAAATGGTCCAGACTCACTTTTGAACTTACAATAAGGAAATTTTTATGGATGTTATAACAGAAGAACTTTCTTCTTACCCTCTAATACCAAGCTCGTCACTGTGGTCAGTCATTAGACCAATTCTGTTATTTCCGGAACACATTTCTGCATCTCTTACTTGCTTGGAGATAGGTTGTCTGCCCTATATTTCTTCTTGATCTCCAAATAGATATTCTGTACATATTCAAAACTTCCAAACAAGCGGTGAGGCTGTCTGTGGGAGCCAATATCTTACACAGATTAAAGAAAGAGCCCTTTTGCTCCAGCCAGCCATCCTAACCAGGCTGTGGCAAAGGCTTCAGCAAAAGATCAGCAAACATTCCAAGCTCCAGAAAATGTTCAGCAAACATTCAGGGCTTCAGCCAACAGGCAGGAATTGCTGTGCTGAAGGTGGGAGAGACAACCCCTGTGTTCTGCACTTGCAGGAAGTGCTATCCTCTTCCTCACCTGCTACAGAGCTGACCCGCTGGTGGTCCAAGGGTCAGACTCATCCAGCAGGACAATTCTGTTTGGTAGTGAATCCGCAGGCTGGTGACATTGAGAATACTGCTGTATTTGTATGGTTGGGAGAGAAGTGCAAACCCAGGGCAAGTGTGACAGGATTTGTCAGGTTAATTAAACATTGTATGTATTGATCAGACCCATGAAAAATAAGTGGCCCTGAGAAGCTGACCATCTCTATTTATAGTTTCTTTTCCTTATTCTGGGAGCCAGAAAACAGACATTCTAAATGAGGCAGGAATGTTTTGGGAGGGATATTACCTCCTCCTGTTAGGCTGCATGCATACTGTAGGTCAGAATAAACTTTTTTCAGTGCAAGATCACCCTGCTGTAAACACCACATGCACTAACAATAAAAATAAAGGTCTCAAAGCTATAAGCATCTGATAAAATGTTCCTAGGATTAAAATGTGTGGGTGCTTGCTAATGGGTATCACTCCCTCTTTTAACTCTTACATCTACTTGTATATTTGTCTCCCTGCTTAGAAGACTGTGTATACCCACATGAAGATGTGTCTGGGTTAACATTCACCATATTAATTTATATAAGATATCAAATCCTTTCTCAGATTTTACTGCACATCTGCCCAGCCAGGATGATGGGTTCTTGCTCGAGGCATCTTCTAGTAGTTGATGTTCCCTGAACTCAAACCATTTGTTATTCTACATCTCAAATATGATCTCAAAGCCCACTGCTGTAATTTTTTTCCATTGGTATCTTGCTACCAGTTGGCCCTTGCATCAAAATGAATTTGACCACCAAACCAGATGAAACAAAAATAAAACCTCAACCCAAACATTAACATCTGCAGCCTTGAATCTACATGAAAACAGTGCCTCCCATACACTTCTCCCTGACTTCATCACTGCACTTCTTTCACCACCCAAAGATCTCACATGATGACACTTTCATGTGCTGTGTCACACTGGGCACCATCAGTGCACTTTTGTGGTTTTTTAATACTGGCTAGGTTCTTAGTTACAGGCATAGTGCTAGACTGGAAATAAAGTCGGAAGGATACACATAGAGATCTCAACCTGTATCTATTTACATATCAAGTTTCAAGAGGGTGTATAGCCCTACTAATAATCAATGTGATGTCTTTTGTAATAATTCAATATGTATATAAATAGCTGCTCAGCTGAGGGTTGTATCTGATTTAGACTGGAAGTTAATAGGATGTGGATTTTATATACCTTTATATTTGTGAAATGGAGGGCATATCTATGGGACTATTGGGTAGCTTAAGAGTGATCTGGTGAAAAGAAGGTGTGGGTAAGTTTTGTACACACCAGGGTGTGTTTTTAATCTTACAAGTGCCTTTGTAGAATTTTGCATATCTCATCACCTCACCCCTGCTTTTATCTTCCTTCTCTTGTTCTTTTTATTCTTCCCAGTTCTTCTGTTTTCCTGCTCCTTTTATCTCCTTTGCTTCCTTCCTTCTATTCTGTTGGAGTACCCTTTCTGCTTTCATCTATCAGACCCTCTTCTCACTCACAGAATCATAGAACAATAGAATAACAGGTTGGAAGGAACCTCAGGAATCATCTGGTCCAACCTTTCTTGGCAAAAGCTCTGTGGTCTTCCCCCAGACACCTATCTCCAAACTGACTCTCTTGTTTATAATATACAGTAATAATCTCACACCCTTAGTTATTTTGGCCTTTAATGCTGTGTTTTGGCATACATGGTACGTAATTCCATACAAATACTTTGGAAAAACTACAATAAAGTGTAATTTGATCTTGCACATTTTTTGTTTGTTCATCTGTTTTAATCTCATACTTGTCTGTTATGTTTCATAACATCATATACTGTGAAATCATGTAATTATTTTTAAACCAAATTGTTACTCAAGAAGCTACTCAGATGTTATCTGGTGAGTAGACAGCTCTTTTTAAAATCTGACAATACCACTGTATTTCTGTTAAAAATAATTGTGAGTTTGCTTCTTCCCAAAATCACCCCTAATGGCATAGCTCATAGAGAAAAAGTGAGTGTGCCCATCATGAGCAAAGTGTATCAGTCTCCTCATGGGAGGTAATCAGAGACAGTTTATCCAGGGTTTTGTGGTTAGATTGTGCCTTGTATGGCAAGAGTGACACAAAACAAATGGTTGGAAAACTGTAATCTTCATGTTGATTTGGCAGCCTCTGGGCTATAGTCATCTTCAAAATGTAATGTGAACATTCAAAGTTACTTTTGACTATTTTAGTCCTTTTTAATATGCTCAGGTACTTGACAAGTAATCCAGTTGGCATATTTTAGCAACATTGCAGATAGGTTACACCTATCAAGTTGGATATTAGTCAGAAATTACTTCAACTACTTTTCTGACTAGTTCTGACAGCTAGGATCATTTTTCTGAACATTTATGGATTACTCTCTTAACTTGGATGCTTTATGTCATCTTGATTTAAAAATAGACCAGAAATAAAAAGTTACAGAACTCCTTCAGCAGTCTAAATCTTTAATTATAGGGCAGAACATATAAAATGGTTTATACATGAAGATATTGCAAGTTGTGATCAATAATAACTCTCTTTCGTCCAAGAAAATTTAAATCCTGACATTTACTGTAGACCTACTTGAAAGACTTCAGCTGAATTTTGAACACTTTTTTTTTTAAAAAAAAGCAATATTATCTCCAAGAATGTCAATATTTCAATGTTGTGCTCAGAACACAAGAATATTTTCTGATCTGAGGAGCTGAAATCTGACTTTTCTCTCCATCCACCTTGGGCCTTCAATCTTTCAGCAGAAGCAAATTCTTGAAAAAAAATCCAATAAAATTGTTTTTCCAATTTTGGTTTAGGTTTTTAAACTTTTTTGAAAAATGATTTCTGCTCAGCTATGGTTAACAGAAAAAAAAAAAAAAAAAAAAAAAAAAAGAAGGAAAAATGTCAGGAAGATCATGTTATTATACAGGCAGGTGACATAGTTGTGAATATAATTGCTGTCAGATCAATCTGACCTTGAAGTTTCTTTCCTGAACAGACATCCCTAGTATCTCTGAGATCAGAGGCAGCTGTAAATGAAGCTTCCTTATCTCCTGTGCCAATGTGAAAATAGCACCAAATTCTACTTTCTAATATACAATCTCTTTGACAAATGGTGTATCCTTTCCTGGGAAAGACTGCAGTGGCAGTAAACCTATATATCCTCTTAGACTACAAAGGGGTCCTTTTCATGCAGTGGCCACACACTGGTTTTGCACCTTCTATCCAACCTCTCTTACTCGAACAGCAGAAAATTGCACCGTAAGCTAGCCACTTCTCAATGCCCTGGTCTGAATGTGGAATTCATACATTATTTCCCACTTCTGGTCTCAAGTAGGAAGGCTCCAGAGACCACAGAAATCCTTAAAATGGCTTAAAATTCCTCATCATCTGAGGAAGGCCCCAGGCAATTGGTGTATTTGAGGTAGGAATGCAAATGCAGAAGAAACCAAGCATGAGGAAAAACATGTTTTGACTTGCCATATGTTATAATGTAGGATGCCATAAAACTGTGTGGACTGTAATGCTTTAATGAGAACTCATATTTCATTTGTGCTGTATATACAATATTATTATATTCATTTAAGACAATTTACTGTAAATACTGGTGTTTTCTTAGCATACGTAGGAAGAACATGAAATTATCTCTATTTCAGAGAAAGAAAAACAATCTGGAAGAATCTGCATGACACAATTTGCTACCAGCCATCGACTGCTGCTGTAAGAACAAACTCCTGCTAAAAATGAGAACTGGAAAATGGTCTGCTAGCTCTGGCTCCTGTTGGCCATTCGTCTGAGGTTGTCTGATTCATGCACTCCTACACTGCCCCTTCAAACAGCCATTTGTAGCAGACTGAGCTTTATGAGGGCAGATTACACCTGTCCCGTGCACTATACCCTTAGGGGTAAGAAGTCACCTGAAGATAGTGAAATATAAGGACAATCAAAGTTATTACTTTCTTTCCCTTTGCCATGTTTTTTCCTGATTCTTGAAGCCCCATACAGACCTGGTTCATACAGGGTGAGGAAACACATGTACAGCTGCGTTTCCTAGACATTTACCAAATGCATTAGCTTTTCTTTTTTTTTTTTTTCAAATGTGTGACAGATGTCTGGTTTTGATGTAGCGATACAAGCCAGGCACTCTTAGCAGACATTGTGACTTTTAACAAGAAGTGTCTTTTGTCCAGGAAACAAGAAACTGGAAAATCACACAGATAACTCCGTATTAGCCGATGGGTTATAAGAGGGTCGGGTTGTTCAGTTCTGCTCTCACTTGCAGTCTCCGAATGAGCAACAGATTTTGCCGATGTTTAAAATTGGTGTGAAGTAGCACAGGCTAGTGCCAAAGAATGTGCAAGTAGAAAGAAATTACTAGGTCACCTTGTCACCTTCCAGCAGTGTAAGACTTCTCCTTACAAGTAGTTTTATCAGTTAAACCAGTGTGGCTGATTTTAAACGTGGTAAGCAATGTAATTTTTCCGCTCCTCCATAATATTTTCCCGTATTCATTTTGGATGGATTCTTCTGGCAGAATGTCTAATTTTCCTTTTACGCCATTTTTGCCCCATTTTCCTAGGAAAAGTTGAATTTTATTTTTGGATGTGAATGCAGTTCATCTGTGGCCAGTGAGGCTGATGCCGTGTTCCTCACACACTCCTGCTTTACATCTCCCAGGTGGTGCATGCGAATTGAAACTGGAGCACAACACTGTGTGGAGGAGAGCAGAGAGACATTTGCGCTAAGTAACTGGGTAAAGACTCAGCTGCTTGGCTAAGGTGCTGGTCTCTTTGCCCTCAGTGCTGCCAGCATGTCAGCAGGGAAGGAGGTTGCAAGAGCTTAAGAGAGCTGGTCTCTTGGGAGACCTAACATCATACTGATAAATATGTTCTGCGTTTATAACTTCTGAGTATTCTTAGGCTCTTATATCATTTACTCTCTCTATACCTTATTCTTTCACAGTAAAAAGTAAGTCCCCTGCCATTTGTCTGAACCATTTCTAACTAAGGAATCTCTTTCTCAAGAGGATGCAAACTGCAAGTGGGCATAACAATATTGTTGTCACCTCTGCTGCAAACACAATTACTAGATTTCACTAATCCAGACATCATCCTCTGACACTGCCAGTCCCAAGGAAGCTCAGATGATGGTAACAGGACTCTTCACATGACCAATGCATTTGCAGACTTCAACTGATTTACGTGCACAAACTGTACACATCATCCACAGTATAGCTGACTGTTTGCGCAAGATGAAATGCTCACCATGTTCAAGGGCTTATAGCAAGTTCCCATGTAAGTATGCTTCACTTTGGGGAGTTTATGTTTCTCTTGGCAAAAAATATTACTTTTTAGAAAACTAAGGCACCACTGGTAGACTGCGGCTTTGAACAAAGTCACGACAGGTATCTAAATAGCAAAGGGGAATTTCTTTTTTTCTTTCTTTTTGTCCCTGTTTCATCATTCACCTTTGTTTTCTCTCTCCAGACTCATTTCCCAAGGGGACTTCCCATTCTAGCAATGTCTCTGATAAAGGTTGTATGGCATGTTTGACACCAGGAAAGAGCATTTCCTTTGATGCACACCTCATGGCTTTGATGAAGACCTCTAATGAAATATACATATATCTATTATTAATACTTAATAAAAAAACACCTTGACACTCAACTCTCCAAAAATTTGGATCAACACACACAAATACCTTCTATCCCAATGCGTCCAAGGCCAAAATCTGGTCCAAGTCATTCAAAAACATAAGACCTTAAGACTTTGTATATGCTGATCAAAATAATGGCTTACAGTGTTTTACAGTGGCTGACAGTGATTTTCAATGGCCTCTGAGAATCCCTCTGCACAGTCTTATGTGCAAGGATACTTTACCTACCCTCCCAAAATTACTTCAGTGAATGTAAATAAAATGCTGTTATCAATGCTCCCCAGGAACAGTAAAAATGAAACTTTCTTGCTATTCTTACTTACAAGGTTTTGATATCTATAAATGTGTACCCTGTTCCTTACTATGTAGGGTTTATGTCCCACAGGTTATTCTGATACGCGGCAAGCTGCAGCAAGTGTTTAAAAAAGTATGTATAAAGAGACATGACCACAGAGTTTAGGCATAGATTTGGCCATTTAACACGATTGTATTTTGGTGGTTAGGATTATAGATACCTAAAAAATCTATGCCTTATTAATTAACCAACACTGATAGAGTATCTGTTTTATCTCTAGTTGTAAAATATTTAGTTACCAGGAGGAGAACATTAAGCAACAGAGTTGCAGCTGGTTCCATTGCCAAACGGAAAGTTCGATGTGTGTGATTAGGCTACTGGGGCTTCTGACACATTCAAAGTTCCTGTCAATGCTGTTGTGTCCAGGCAGTACTGTCAGCAAGGCAGGCAGAGGTAGAGTGCTCGGTTGTCACACCACAGAGGAATCCAGATGGGTTTTGATTATCACAAATATATTTGTATCAGCACCCCATCACTCCTTGGATAAATACAGTGCTCTAAGTTTGAGGGAGCCACAGATAAGAGGGATGACAAGGAATAGAAACAACACTAAGGACAGCAACTTAAAGCAATAATAAAACAACCAAAGCCAGTCAAGGTGTCAGATGTGAGGCAGGTAAAACATAAAAATATGCTTATGTGTCACACAGTTTTATTCAAAGATCCTTTGACATATATATTCTCTTTTACTGCTCAGGAGACATCTCTACACTGGAGCATCCTGTGCTTGTCAGTGGTGGAGTGGGAGGCAGATAAAAAAACATGGTGTTTTAGCTTTCAGATGCAACATTTGGCCCGCTGGGTACAGCAACATGAGCTAGATCTGTCTGCTGAGAAAACGTATGCTGTGGCACTCTGCCAGTCATCGCTATCAGGGGCAGTACAGGCACTTCTTATTGTTGGGTTCCTCTATGAACTGGCCGCTGGCTGTTTATCTTCATCTTCTGGGATATAGAGACCATGGACTGCATTTCTTTTAGTGCTTCCTCAGCAGCTTCAGGGACTCCCACCACAGGGTGACAGGGACGACATATTTGGCTTTATGTACTGCAGAGGATGTGCCACATTCTTGCTTTGAGATTCAGAGAATCGCCTTGATTGGAAAGCTTTGTTCATATTTAGATGTTGCTTTCTTCTTGCAAGTGGAAAAGGAGCAACATACTAATTTACACATTTACTCCCATGGTTTGAAATGACATTGGGATTTTGGGGAAAGGGACACAAAAAGAATGAACTGTGCAAACATCAGGTTGCTTCTGAGGTGCATCACTTGAAATAACAATTTTATAACTTGGCCTTTTCATTTTTAGGTTCCCAAAGTTTGCAATCCTCTCTAACTAATTAAAGGGTTTTGGAACCAGGAACCAGGTTAGTTTTAAAGCTATCCTTAGCTAAAATTATATAGTTACTACTAATGTTCCTGGTTTAGCTGACTGAACATCAGCAAAAGGAGTTAGATGGTAGCACCAGACTGAACATCAGCAAAAGGAGTTAGAAGTTAGCACCAGAGTAAGCTCAGTAGAAGATGTAAAGGTTTAAGCAGCAAATTATGCAATGGCCTGATACAAGAAATACATAGGAGCAACAAATGAAAAGACAGAAGCCCTAGCTTAAAAGAAGCCTTGTATTTCAGTTGCTACAGTTGTCAGTGAATCCCTCTTTATACCAGTAATAATAGCTTTCTGGAACACCCACAAAAAGCAAAAAGGAGGAGGAGAGAGAGGAGAGGAGAGGAGAGGAGAGGAGAGGAGAGGAGAGGAGAGGAGAGGAGAGGAGAGGAGAGGAGAGGAGAGGAGAGGAGAGGAGAGGAGAGGAGAGGAGAGGGTAGTCACATTAACATGTTCAGTTTTTCATTTAAGCCATTGTGTCTTAGCTTACACATAAATGCATTTGGAACTAACAGCTTATTGTCAGTCCTTACCAGAATTACATAGGATTACACTGTGATCTGGCTAGGTTGAAAGTCACACAGTAACACTGAATAGCTATGTGATAAGATACCTTCTAAACCCTAGAATTAGTAATGAGCCCTTCTTTCCACCATGGCTTGAAGCAAAAGGTTTCATTGTCTCACAAAAATCCTGGAAATACACAGTTTATGGATCGACTGTGTCTGAGTCACCATCCAGCAGATTTGAACCATCAGAATTCATCTTTGCTCACACATGGCATCGTGGGCTCTATCTTTGAAGAAGACTGTAATGGTGGGTGGTTGGAACCAGAAGCCTGAACAATGTGCAATTAGTACTGACAAAAATGCACTAATTCAAAGCCTCTCCTGCCAGCTACAGACTTCTAGAGGGGTTCTGTCTGATAGTGGACCTCAGTGTATGTTAGAAGCAGTTTTGGACTGCCTGAAAATGAAGCTCATTTCTGTAAAAATAAAATTTCCATACTATCCTTGAAGCATCAGTTCAAACTATCCATGAAGATTTTGCCATCCCTTTTTACGTGTTGTACGTGTTGCTTCAATTAAAAAAAAAAATGACATCAACAAAATTCTTAGAAATGGTGTGTCCTCACAAACAATGCCAACATAGTTTAGCATTTATAGACAACCATATTACCAACACTGCACTCACAATTATGTGGAGCAATCCCTACTGTATTTTGTAACTGGATGTTACTGAACTCTACTGACACAGTCAGTAAGCCTGGTTTTTGCTGTCATTTCAACAGTGTTTTTCTAAAGCAGAGACAGAACAGCTGTGCCAAGTCACATGAGAAGGGTACCCCTAAAATGTCACTAATGGAATGATTTAAGTCTTTGTTTGTTATGAACGTTAGGTTAATGTTAATTACGCATTTTACTAATACTAACCACTGGAAAATAGTCATTTTCTTGAACAATATTTACTGATAATAATTCATAATTTTAAGCTTATATTTTTACCTCAATTAATCTGAAAGTATGAAAACCCATTAAGGAATACTGTACAAAACATGGATGTTGCGTTCTATGAGTGAGTTGACTTATAGTGTTCTTGACAGTACAAAATGTTCACATAAGGTATAAATAGTCACAGTTGTCTTAGGATCACAGGATAATTCAGGTGTGAAGGGACCTCAGGAAGTCTCTAGTCAGGCCTCCTGCTGAAACCAGGATCAGCTGTGGGGCCAGATCAGGATGCTCAGGTCTTTACCCAGAAGGGTCTGAAAACCTCCAAGACTCCATAATCTCTCTCTTTGGACAACCTGCTCTACTGAGAGGTATCCTTATGGTGACAAAGTTTCTCCTTATATCCCCTCCAAACCTCCCTTTTCAACTTCCAATTTGCTCTCATGCTCCTGTGATACACCACTGTGAAAAGCCTGACTATATCTCCTCAATAATTCCCCCACAAGCACTGGGGTTACTGTTAGGTCTCCCTTGGAGCTGTGTCTTCTCATGGCTGAACCAGCCCAGCTCCCTCAGCCTCTCCTCACAGGGCAAGTGCTGCAGCCCTGACCGTCCTGGTGGCCTCTCATGAAATCATTTCACTTTATCAATGTTTGTGTTTTATCGGGGAGGGGTGGCATAGTACTGGATGTCATTGTGTAGATGTGGTCTAACGAGTGCCACATGAAAGAAAATAAACTTTTCCTTTCACCCACTGGCCATGCTTATGCTAACACTGTCCCAAATGCTGTCGCCCATCCCTGCTGCTGGAGCTCATTGCTGGCTCAGGCTCACCAGAACCTCCCTGGCTTCTTCAGCAGAGCTACCCCCAGGCAGCCAGGCCCCAGCCTGAATTGCTGACAGGGGTTATTTACCTTTGTGTGTCCTTGTTGAATTTCACACTGTGTCCTCAAGGTGTTACTAAAGGAGTCATCCTCTGCGGTACCATTCCAAGCTGTACACATGACTGTGAATCAGACAAACTCACCTGAACCAGGAGACAAGGAACCATTCCCCTTTCTGCTTTTGTCCTTTTGTCTCCCTTAGGCAAATCAAGTCATCTCTCTCTGGTTTTATTTTGTCACCTGTAAATGCATTTATTGGTAAATTTATTTCCCTTTGCAGAACACTCCTGGCCAGGTTTATCAGCAATATTTTCTTTCTTTCTCTTGAAACCAAGAGGATGAGGACACTCAGGGATTGAACCCAGGTTTTCACCTGAAGAGTCATTTGTGAACAGCTGTTCAACAAATAGAGAAACTCAGCATATTAATATAAATACATGAATGTCAGACAGTGAATTAAATTAGAAAATAATTTTGCCTTAAACCTATTTGTCAACATATCTAAATTTGAGCAATAATACAAGCTTAATTTTCTCCAGAAGCATTACAGCAGATATCTAAGTGAAGTTCTTACAGGCTAAATCTAGAGTGGCTAAAATATGATTCTGAGTGATTCATAATTAATCTTGTGTTTGTCATTTTATCTTTTAGCTCATTTCTCCATCCTCTGCCTTAGATTGTCAGTCATCTACTGACACTCTTCCCCTGACAGAGCGCTTAATAGGCACTTCATGATTTTACAAAGTTTGTCTCGGGATTTACTAATTAGAAGAGTAACATCCTAAAGGCAATGTTTTCTGACAAGCTGAACATTACAGAAACAAGGAAATGTCATCCCTGTGTTGTTCCCAAGTAAAGTTTGCACATAATTTCTTCGACTACTTTGGGATATCTGCACTCTGCAAAAAAAACAGGCCAAACTTTGAAATGTGTTTCCGTCTCTGATTCATGCCATAAACCCCATGTAGCAGGGTGTGACTCTACTTATTGTGAACATGTCTGCACAGATCCTCACTGAATACCTTTAAAACACAATGCTTATTTCTGACAGAGGAACAAACTAGCTCAGTAAAAATGCTCTTCAGCTATCACAGTTTTCATGCTAAGCTTTTTATTTTAAAGCGCCCAGCACTCATAGACAATACTTTGGAGTTGCCCATTGAAGACCGGGTGATCTTTCTATGAGAAATACACCAGAAAACGTGGATTCCTTTCACCATTTAACATCAGGCTGTTAGCTACTACCCTCCACAAATTGTTTAAAAAGGTTATTATCTGAAGTGAGATCGTTCTTCCATGTGATCTCTTGGCAGTCTGTTATTCCTCCCACAAAAAAGAACATGCCGTAAGTAGCTCCACTAGAACTTTTTGTATGTCAACTTAGAAGTTGCAATGTGTCTTCTTTATGTGATGTCCCCTTTTGACATTAGTGGGATCTTATACCAAGACCACTTTCCCTCCTGAAAGCTGTCTCAGCACTAGCATCTTAAGGAAGAGGAGTCAAATGGAGCACTGAGGCCCAGATATCTGCCTAGGTTTCCCTGTGGACAATAAAAAGCATCTAGATGCAAGCAGTTCAAACTCTATCTTATCCACAAACACCATAACATCTTTCATATATATAAATATGTAAAGAAAGAAGGACTTGGAATCATTCCACAAAATTCCTCTGGAGGAGCTGTACACAGCAGGTGGTTTGTAAATGTCATTAGCATGGTAATTCTGTTTTCAAAAAAAAAGGAGGATTCAAACTCAGTGAAAACATACAGCAGACATAAACACT